>NW_024543210.1:12185000-13385000 GCF_018167655.1 Microtus oregoni
ATAAACTCTTAGGAGGAGGGTTTACCTGTCCACTTAGTAACTATAAACTCTTAGGAGGAGGGTTTACCTGTCCACTTAGTAACTAAAACTCTTAGGAGGAGGGTTTACCTGTCCACTCAGTAACTATAAACTCTCAGGAGGAGGGTTTACCTGTCCACTTAGTAACTATAAACTCTTAGGAGGAGGGTTTCAACACTGTATTATCTGCATCAGGTTCACCGGTGGGCACATCTCTTGGGAGATTGTCTTAAGTTAGTTATTGTGGGAAGACTGGGCCTAGTGTGTATAGCACCATTCTCTAGCAGGGGTTCCTGGACTGCTGTAAAAGTGGAGAAATAGAAACAAGCAAGCAGAAACATGCATTCATACTCTCTGCTTTTGACTGTGGACATGGTGGGACTAGCTGTTAGTCGTTGCTGCCTTGACTTCTTCACAGTGATAGATTGTAACTGTAAAGTGAAATAAACCCCAAGTTGCTTTTTGTTATGTATTTTTGTCTAAGCAAATGAAGTGAAACTAGGACAGTGAACATTGCAGTTGTTGCCAGTTTTCATCTGTGAAGTGTAAACTTGAGTGCTGTGACAGATGTACATGGTGTTTCATGTCAACCTAAGTTTTTATTTCTTGGGTATATTCCTTAGGAACAAATCCCCAGTTTGAATAGTGACTCTGTTTCACTTCCTGAGAACAAAATCCATTAATAGTTTCTGTTATCTGGCCAAGTGATTAAATTGTATTGGTGTATTTATTTTCCATTTTCAGATGGTTTACAAAAAGTCGTGCATAATTTTAAATGTTTTTTATAAAGGTTTTATCAATCCTAGCCTAAATTGTCTCCAGTTCTAAACTGTCTTTGATATGACAGTGGTCTTGTTTGTCTGTCATGGGTTGGGTTTAACAATTGTGTGTCAGTATGAAATCTGAGACAGAAAAATACTACAGCTAAAAATCTCACTTTCATCCATGCTGTTTGGAGAGTTTGTAGCATCTTGGTGTTTTTAAGAGCTTCTCAGCTAAACCAGGTTCTACCACTAGAGCAGCTAGGAACACTCCCAAACAGGGATGAACGGAAGCCAAACATTATTGTCACAGAACGGTGCAGCACCTGGTGCATAGCCTAACGCCTACTTGTGTGACTCACAACCTAGGAGACCCTCATGTGGGAAGCTTGTTTTAACTCTTGGATGTCTGTGGCCTTTGTCTGCATGTGTGTAGTTTATGTTTATCTGCTCATTTGCTGACACTTGGAACCCTACATTGTGTTGTTCTTGGCATTCCAGGATAAACCCAGTATGACCTTCTTTAAATGTAAGACACAGACCAATGCTGGGACAACACAAAATTGCAGAAATTCAGTACTCTTGGCACATTTTTCTGATTAGAATTTATTGCTATTTCAGAAAAATAGCCATTGGATAAATACCTTCCCCCTCATCATTGTCTTTATTTTATTGGCAGAAAAGCTAAGATAGTTCATAAATGAATGAAGTCCACTATATAATACATAATACAAAGATTTTAAAGTAGAACTTTTCTCTTAACTATCATTTCCTATCTCATCATCATCACCATTATTTGCTTTTTTCTTTTTCTTTTTTTTTTGCTATGTAGCCTTTGCTGGACTAGAATTTGCCATGTAGACCAGGTTAGCCTCAAATTCATAGCGATCCATTTACCTCCTTAGAACTGAGATTAAAGCTGTACACGACCTGGCTTATTTCCCATCTTTAAAGAACAAAAATTTATTCTTCTTTACTGGAAATGAAAAAAAAATATCCATATTAAAATACTGAGACTGCATTGATCTAACACTGCTAGTTCTCTAACCTCTTTGCATTCATTAACTACAACTTTATAAGTACTCTAAGGTTGAAGAGTTTTACATAACTTCATATGTTTAAAACTAATAACTAAAGTAGTAGATTTCCATTTGGGAAACATGAAAGTGAATGCTATTTGATTTTAAACTGAGTATTGTATTTTGATTATCAAGCTGAATGAACCGAATGAACTGATCACAAGAAAATGACATTGTTCCATAAAAGCTGTCTCAGTCCCTGCTCACCATTTGTATTCATACTTTCATTGTTGCTCTGACAGGCAGACCTTTCTTGGGAAAGGAAGGTTTATTTTTCCTAATAGTTTTGTAGTGTGAAGACATAATGGTATTCACGGGATCAGAAGCAAGAAGCAGCTTGCTCACATTTCTGTGGATCAGGAAGTAGGGAGGAGTGCTTTGCCAGATACTAGGTGAGACTACAATCCTCAGGATCCATCCCCCCAGGGACTCACTTCTTTCAGCTAGGCATTAACAACCTAAAGGTCCCATAACCTTCTAAAACAGTATCATCATCCGGGGACCAATGGGGGGACATTGCCCATTCATACCATCGTACCATCTAATCAGGCATCTTACACATAATTCATAAGCCTTAGATGTCCAAGAGATTAGGGATCAGCCTCCAAAGCACACTAAATAACATGCTAACACACACACGGAACAGTTAGAACAATGTAAGGAGAATATCTGAAGTAAAGCTTTGAAGACTACTAGAACAATACAATGAGAACTATTTTTTCTTATGTAAACTACAAGATAATTAATTCTTTATAACTTTTAAACTTATAGCAAACTACAAGTTTAAAGAATTAAACTATAATTTAAAGAATGAAACAAAGTACTCCACATCATGCTTGATACAGGACACACTGCATTATAACTTTTACAGACACAGATTTCAGTTTCAGATAAATTTAGTTGACTTCATAGTTCATTAACACTACTTCAAACAGACTAGTTTACAAGCAAACATCATCTGCAAATAATTCTTTTTTTTCTTTAATTTTTTATTGATTTTATTGAGCTATACATTTTTCTCTGCTCGCCTTCCTTCCTCTTACCTCCCCTTCTACCCTCTCCCATGGTCCCTATGTTCCCAATTTACTCAGGAGATCTTGTCTTTTTCTACTTCCCATGTAGATTAGATCCATGTATGTCTCTCTTATGATCCTCTTTGTTGTCTGGGTTCTCTGGGGTTGTGATTTGTGGGCTGGTTTTCTTTGCTTTATGTCTAAAAGCCACTTATGAGTGATTACATGTAATAATTATCTTTCTGTGTCTGGGTTACCTCACTCAAAATGATGTTTTCTAGCTCCATCCATTTGCCTGCAAATCTCAAGTTGTCATTATTTTTTTCTGTGGTGTAGTACTCCATTGTATAAATGTACCACATTTTTCTTATCCATTCTTCGGTGGAGGAGCATTTAGATTGTTTCTAGATTCTGGCTATGATAAACAATGCTGCTATGAACATAGTTGAGCACATGTCCTTGTACATTGAGCATCCTTTGGGTATATACCCAAAAGTGGTATTGCTGGGTCTTGAGGAAGGTTGTTTCCTGATTTTCTGAGAAATTGCCATACTTCTATCCGAAGGGACTGTACCAGCTTGCATTCCTACCAGCAATGCAGGAGTGTTCCCTTTAGCCCACATCCTCTCCAGCATAAGTTGTCATTCGTGTTTTTGATCTTGGCCATTCTTACAGGTGTAAGATGGAATCTCAGAGTTGTTTTGATTTGCATTTCTCTGACAACTAGGGATGTTGAACATTTCCTTAAGTGTCTTTCAGCCTTTTAAGATTTCCTCTGTTGAGAGTTCAGGTGTGTACCCCATTTTTTTTTTACTGAATTATTGTTCTGATGACCAATTTCTTGAGTTCTTTGTATATTTTGGAGATTAGCCCTCTGTCCGATGTGGGGTTAGTGAAGATCTTTTCCCATTCTGTAGCCTGCCATTTTGTCTTGTTGACCATGTCCTTTGATTTACAGAAGCTTCTCAGTTTCAGGAGTTCCCATTTGTTAATGTTTTCTCTCAGTGTTTGTGCTACTAGGGTTATATTTAGGAAGTGGTCTCCTGTGCCAATGTGTTCAGATGTACTTCCCACTTTTTTTCTATGAGGTTCAGTGTGGTTGGCTTTATGTTGAGGTGTTTGATCCATTTGAACGTGAGTTTTGTGCGTGGCAATAGATATGCACCTATTTTCATTCTTCTACATGTTGATATCCAGATGGAAGAGAGAATCTCAAGTGCTGAAGATACAATAGAGGAAATAGACTCACCAGTTAAAGAAAACATAAAATCTAACAGAAGCTTAACCCAAAATATCCAGGAAATATGGGACACCATGAAAAGGCCAAATCTAATAATAATAGGTATAGAAGAAGTAGAAGTTGAACTCAAAGCACATAAAATATATTCAACAAAATCACAGAAGAAAACTTTCCCAACCTAAAGAAAGATATGCCTGTGAAGATACAAGAAGCTTACAGAACACCAAATAGACTGGATCAAAAAAAAAAAGTCCTCTTGCCACATAATAATCAAAACACTAAATATACAGAGTAAAGAAAGACTATTAAGAGCTGCAAAGGAAAAAGGCCAAGTAACATATAAAGGTAGACCTATCAGAATTACACCTGACTTCTCATTGGAGACAATGAAGGCCAGAAGGTCGTGTTCAAGCATATGCAGACATTAAGAGACCATGGATACCAGGCCAGACTACTATACCCAGCAAAACTTTCAATTACCATAGGAGGAAAAAACAAGATATTCCATGACAAAACTAGATTTCACCAATACCTAGCCACAAACCCAGCCCTACACAAAATACTAGAAGGAAAACTCCAACCCAAGGAAGTTGGCTGCACCAAGAAAAACACAGACAGTTGATGGTCTCATAGCAGCAAATCTCAAAGAAGGGCAAAACGCACAAATTAACATCACCAACAATGAAAACTAAATTAACAGATAGGAATCACTGGTCAGTAATCTTCCTTAATGTAAATGGACTCAACTCACCTATAAAAAGGCAAAAAAAAAAAAGGTGAGTTTTCAACTTGTCTTAATTCACTGAACTGTGGCAGTGCCAGCTAAAATTTCTTTTCATAAACCTTCCTTTGCCTCTGTTGCAGACGACCATTTGTAGTTTACTTTGATCATTGCATCAGGATTGATGAAGGTGCAGGAGCACCATGGGCAACTGGGTAGCCTCTCAGGAATGTTGCTGGGTTCAAGAAGGAACCCCTGGGCCACATAGCAGCCCATTCACCTCTGAAATTTTCTCTGGTTAATTTATCAAGAGTAATGTGTACATAGTAACTTCTCAGTAAATGCCTATTGAATGAATATGAGTGTATTTATTTCATATTACAGGACTTCTGTCGTTATCCTTGAATATTTGAAAGCATTTCATATTACAGAACCTTTGTCGTGATCCTTGAATATTTGAAAGCAGACTACTTTTTAGTAAACTTACAACATTTGCCATGTCTGTATTTTAGAGATTATGTTCTTGCAACGAATTTAGATATTTTCCATATTAAAGTTTTAGAAATGTTAGCTTTTATTATGCTCTTTATTAAAAGCAGAAGTTAGCAGTATAAGTGGCCAAAAGAAAGTCTTTACATTTCAGCTTTCATAAATTCAATTTTCATTCATTTTACCTTTTCAATAGAGATATACCAGTTGTTCCAAAAAGTAAATTACAGGAAAACCTTCATACTCAGATCATGTTTTAGTCTAGGTATAGATAAAGCTACATGATACTTAAATCTTACCATCTTTTACCACTGGGTAAGAGATGACTTCTGACATCTATTGAACTTTCTAAAACATCCTATGAATATGAAATATTAATTAGTTTTCATATGCATTATATAGCATGTAACAAGAATTGTAAAACTAGTTCCATTCCTTGATCTGGCAGTTTTATATGACAGAATGTTCCAGTTACAGGAGTAGAAATGAAAGATACTTTATTTTCTCTTTTAGGTTAGATTGACAGCTGAGATGTCCTGAAAACCCCTTTCATTATTAAATTCCCAAAGTGCTAGATAAAATATAGTTTAAAAACTAGGTCTGCCACTGACTGCATATGTTAACTGTCAAGGATAAGGAAAATCCTTAGCTTCAAAAGAGTAAATGGGAGCAAGAATGTAGAGAAGGAGATAAGCTCCTTAAAGACACAAGTTTTGCTGGATAGTCTACAGTAAAAGTGAGTTGGGTTTTTATTTTTGTTGTTGTTGTTTTTGTTTTTTGGTTTTGTTTTTGTTTTGTTTTGTTTTTTTTTTTTTTGAGACAGGATTTCTCTTTGTTAACAGTCCTAGCTGTCCTGGAACTAGCTGTTATAAACCAGGCTAGTCTCAAACTCTC
Organism: Microtus oregoni; assembly: GCF_018167655.1. Classification (NCBI taxonomy): domain Eukaryota; kingdom Metazoa; phylum Chordata; class Mammalia; order Rodentia; family Cricetidae; genus Microtus; species Microtus oregoni. The sequence continues at coordinate 12,191,216 of NW_024543210.1, forward strand.
AGAGATCCGCCTGCCTCTGCCTCTCAAGTGCTGGGATTAAAGGTGTAAGCCACCACCGTTGGCCTGTGATCTAGTTTTAAAATTTTTAGTTTGCATTCTTGGTATGGCAGATTACATGTAAAGCACAGAAGAGGTATAGATTGCTCATGAAAAGAAGAAAAATCCAGCCTGCAGAGGGGTGGAGAAGAAACTTTCTGGCTCAGCATTTTCTTAAGGGGGAGGGGGGGCACAAAAGAAATGCAAGTCTTTCAAGCTTGCTCAGCCATTAGCTGGGTATCAATAGGTTTGCAACTTCAGTGGTATGTACTATGTAATAATTAATATCAAACAGAAGTTTAGCTTATACTGGCGGTTTCTAGATAAAACAAACATTAATCCTCTTAGTAGGAATAAACTTATTCCTGTGTAGGGCAGTGTGTGTGTGTGTGTGTTTGTGTGTGTGTACAAATAAATAGGTATATATGTGCTTATATGTGGAGGCCAGAAGTTGGCATCAGTGACTTCCTTGGGCATTCTTTCTCATCTTTTCTTTCCTCTTTCTTTCTGTCTGTCTGTCTCTCACGAAGCCTGGGAACTTAACAGTTCAGCTAGTCTCTCTCACCGTGAGCCCCCATCCCCCATCTCTGCCTCCCAGCATTGAGGTTACAGATGAGTGCTGCTGCACCCAGATTTTACATTTTACATTTTGTTTGAGGATTTGAACTCGGACTTTGAAACCTGCTTGCACTTTTCAAACAGTTACTTCCAAAGCCCAGACAGTTACTTCCCAAGCCTTTACTTAGATTTTAAAGGAAGTATTAAAGACAATTATACAAGTTAAGACTGTATTATAAACATTGCAAACATTTAAGAGCAAGGCTGTAGGTCTGGAAGAATGGAAACAGCAAAGAAGCACAGATACAGATTATTTATTTTAGATTTGAAATATGTAAATGCTTATGTTTATTTTAGTAACTTATTTCAGTTGGAAAATTGTAGGGATAGGTCCCGCCCCTTGGGGGGCGTGTTCGCCTCGGGTTAATGTCTGCCTATATAAATTTGGCGAGCATGCTCCCAGCGGTCGCTTCTGCTTTCCTGGTCTCCCCAGGAAAGGTGGTTCTGTAAGTCTATTTCTACATTAAAGCTATAGATATATATATTTTTACAATCTGTCTGCATTTGTTTATGCCGTTACATTTTGGCGTCCAACGTGGGCTATTTTGCCTCCTACTCAAGCGGTTAGCCCGCTAGCTAACACAGCACCCTCCCCAGTGCCGAGTCCGAGACATACTCGGCCAAACAGGCTCATTCTGCCTGCCTTGGCTAAGTTTGCAGCGGAACCCCACTGCCTGAATTAGCAGAAGCTCAAATACCTGCAGTTTTGCAACAAAAGCTGCCACAGCAGCAGATTTGGTCTGATACAAAGTGACTTGGCCGGGCAGTGGTGGCGCAAGCCTTTGATACCAGCACTTGGGAGGCAAAGGCAGGCAGATCTCTGTGAGTTCGAGACCAGCCAGGCGGTAGTGGTGCACGCCTTTAATCTCAGCACTTGGGAGGCAGAGACAGGCGGATCTCTGTGAGTTCAAGGCCAGCCTGGTCTATAAGAGCTAGTTCTAGGACAGGCTCCAAAAACACAGAGACTACCACTGGCAGGAACCGATCATTGCAGGTAAAAAATTTTTCTTTTATAAATAAAATGTCTGAACACATTAGTATTCAAGAATTTAACAGTTTTTTTAACTGTACCATGTGGGAGATTTTACAAGAGGTGTCTATCACCCCACATCTAAGGATCCTTCTGGGATTCGTAGTTTTCATTGGCACTAAATGGTTTGATAATAGAAATACGATAAAGTCTTTACGAGACGAATCCAGGATTCTTAAGGCAGAGATTGAACGCTTAAAAACAATTGAGAATCAGTTTGAAGTTCTCCAGGCTGATGTTAAGGAGAAATTCATTACTATGGAAGAGGGAACAGCTGATCTGGATCATAAGCTTCAGTCCCTTTCTGTAGGAACTGAAACATTAGTGGCTGATATTAAGGAGAAATTCATTACTATGGAAGAGGGAACAGCTGATTTGAATCGTAAGCTTCAGTCCCTTTCTGTAGGAACTGAAACATTAGTGGCTGATATTAAGGTGAAATTCTTTACAATGGAAGAGGGAACAGCTGATTTGGACCATAAGATTCAGTCCCTTTCTGTAGGAAATGAAACATTAACTGAGAGAATCAAAACTGCTGAATGTGACAATCGGATTTTGTCTAAAGCTTATGACAGATTGGCGGAAAGATTGTCAATACAAGAAGGCACGGTTTATGCCATAAAAATTATGTCCAAAGATGAGATGTTATCTCTAACGGACAAACTTCATACTTTAGGATCCTCAATGAAGGCTTTGGAACATAATTCTGGACAGGAGATTCAGACATTGCAGAAGGCAATGGTGAATAGAATTGAAAAGATTGAGGAATTTCTAAATTCTGATGAAGAAGAGCAAAGGGTAGAAAGGCAAATTTTAACTACATCTATGGGTAAATCTCTCCGGGACAATTTCCACAAAGCTCTACCTACAGCTCTACCTGCCTTTCCAGTAATAACAACAGAGAAGGTGATTGGTTCCAGAAACCTTAGGGTCATCAAGGAGGATACATGGGAGCCTGTCCGTATGAATGATCTCAAGGAAATAAAACAGGCTGTCATGACTTTTGGGATGCAAGTCTCTTTTGTTAAAGAGATGCTAAGACCTTGGGCCACAACAAGCAGAGCAACCCCCTCGGACTGGCTCCAGCTGAGCTCTGCGGTACTTGAGAGTGGACCGCAATTGAAATGGAAATGCTTATTCAGGCAAGAGGCTAGACTTTTAGAACAGCAGGAAAAAGCGAAGGGAATTGACATTTCCCTAGATAAAATTCTAGGTGAAGGGCTCTTTTCTGACCCTCAGGAACAAGCTAATTTGGATGAAAACACACTCTCCATGTGTGCTACAGCAGCCTTAAGGGCTTGGGACAGGGTACAAGACCCAGGACAGAGAATGGAATCATTTGATAGAGTTAAACAGGGTCAGAGAGAACCCTTTAGTGACTTTTTACAAAGATTAACTAAGGCTGTACAAATAGGGATATCTGACCCAGAAGCAAGACGTATAATGACTGAGTCTTTGGCTTATGAAAATGCAAATGTGGAATGCAAAAGGATTTTGGACCCTTTAAAGCTCAGATCAGCGCCCTTGGAAGAATGGGTCTTGCATACACTCAGTGTTGATACATTTGATTATGGCACTGAAGCATGGGTAGAAGAAGCAATTTCCAATGGTAAAAGGAGACACCAGAATACCAAATGTTTCAATTGTGGCAAAATGGGTCATATGAAAAGGAATTGTAGACAACGGATTTTCAGAAATAATAATAATAATAATAATAATAATAATAATAATAATAATGCATCTTCTAGAAATAACAAAAATAGGAGGACTCAGCCTTCAGGTTAATGTAGAAGATGTGGAAAAGGCAGACATTGGACGAATGAATGCAGGTCTACAAGAGATAGACAAGGCAACCTGATACAGTCGGGAAACATGAGAGGGGGGGCCTCACAGGCCGCCATGGCAAACATGGTTCAGTCATTTCCAGTTTCTGCAGAGAATGTGCTTCATCAGGACAATTAGGAAGCCCCATGCCTACTGTTACAAGCAATAATGAACAGAAAGATAAGTTACGTGTGTTTTGGCAAACTTCTATAAATGATCAAAGACCTAAACTGAGAGTGTGTGTAAATGGCATTTTTATTACTGGCCTGCTGGACACAGGTGCTGATGTAAGTATCATTACCCCAGAATCTTGGCATCTGTGTTGGCCTCTTCAGAATGTAAATGTTCAGCTCCTGGGAATTGGAACCCTATCTCGAGTAAGGCAGAGCACGAGATGGGTTGAATGTATAGGGCCAGAGGGACAAATAGGAAAATTAAGGCCATATGTAGCCAATATCGCAATGAATTTATGGGGTCGTGACCTATTACAACAATGGAATACCAAAATTAACATTCCTGCTACTTCTAGAGCCTATATTTCTGAGAATAATATTAAAAGATATTACAAACGGAGAAAACCGGCCATTCGGGCTGTCCAAGAACAAGCAATTGATGTCCCTTCAGAGATACCAACAGCCTTGCCTCTAAAATGGTTGACTAAGAAACCAATATGGACAAAGCAATGGCCTTTAGCTGAGGAAAAGTTACAGGCTTTAGAACAGCTGGTACAAGAACAATTAGATGCTGGACATATAGAAGAATCTACCAGCCCTTGGAATTCTCCTGTATTTGTGGTTAAGAAAAAATCAGGTAAATGGAGAATGGTGACAGATCTCAGGGCCATCAACAAGGTTATTCAACCTATGGGCCCTCTGCAATCTGGAATTCCTTTGCCCTCTTTATTACCAAAAGGATGGCCTCTCATAGTTGTTGATTTAAAGGATTGTTTTTTCACTATACCTTTGCAAAAAGAAGATAGAGAAAAATTTGCCTTCACAGTGCCTACTTATAACAATTCTCAACCTTTGAGGAGGTACAACTGGACCGTTCTCCCCCAGGGTATGTTAAATAGCCCCTCCCTGTGCCAATATTTTGGAACCAACCATTGCAAATAATACGCAAGAAATTTCCCAAATCTATAGTATACCATTACATGGACGACATCTTGTTACCCAATTCAAACATGGATACCTTGAACAGACTGTTTGAAGAAATAAAGATACTTTTACCTAAATGGGGATTGCAAATCGCTCCTGAAAAGATTCAGAAGGGAGATTCTGTTAATTATTTAGGTTATAAAATAGGTTTGCAAAAAATTAAGACACAAAAAGCACAAATTAGGAGAGATCGCCTACGGACTCTTAATGACTTTCAAAGACTGTTAGGAGACATTTCCAGTCTACGACCAGCTATTGGAATAACACCTGATCTAATAATTCATTTGAACAAAACCTTGGATGGTGATAAAGATTTAAACAGTCCCAGAGAATTAACAGCTGAAGCAGAAAAGGAACTGACAATGATTGAGGAAAAATTACAACAGGCACATGTGGACAGGGTGAATCCAGAGCTTGATTGTATTCTCGTCATACTACCATCAAAAATTTCTCCTACAGGAATTTTAATGCAGAGAGATGATATTATTTTGGAATGGATCTTTTTACCACATAAACTAAGTAAGAAACTGAAAACGTATGTGGAGAAAGTCTCTGAGTTAATTATAAAAGGCAAGCTGAGACTTCGTCAACTAGCAGGCATATATAGCAGAAATTATAGTGCCTTTCACTGCTGATGAACTAAAGAAATTATGGGAAGATAATGAACCATGGCAAAGAGCTTGTGCTAATTTTTTGGGAGACATTAATAACAACTATCCAAAAAGCAAGAGGCTTAACTTCATAAAGAGAACTTCTTGGATTCTTCCTCGAATCGTCCGTGATGCTCCAATAACTGGAGCCCGTACATTCTATACTGATGCCAATAAATCAGGGAAGGCAGGTTACAAATCAGAAGACTTGGGTAAGGTGGAACAAAGTCCGTATAATTCTGTCCAGAAGGCGGAATTATATGCCATTCTTATGGTGCTAAGGGATTTTAAAGAACCTATTAATATAGTTACAGATTCACAATACGCAGAAAGAGTTATTTTACATATTGAAACTGCCGAATTTATTCCTGATGATACAGAACTAACCTCATTGTTTTTCCAGGTTCAAGATTTGATCAGGAACAGGCTTTGCCCTGTGTACATAACACACATCCGATCCCATACGGGTCTGCCAGGTCCTCTAGCACAAGGTAATGCAGAAATTGATTAATTATTGTTTGGCAGTGTGCTACAAGCCTCTGAATTTCATAACAAACATCATGTTAATAGCAAAGGTTTGAAGAAAGAATTTTCAATTACATGGCAACAAGCTGAGATTGTAAAGAAATGCCCTACTTGCTCTTTCTATAACCAAACGCCACTGCCTGCAGGGGCTAATCCAAAGGCCACCCATAGGAATGAAATCTGGCAGATGGATGTGTTCCACTTTGCAGAATTTGGCAAATTAAAATATGTTCATCACACCATTGACACTTATTCAGGCTTTCAGTGGGCAACTGCTTTAAGTTCAGAAAAAGCTGATTCAGTAATCACTCATTTATTAGAAGTCATGGCTATCATGGGTATACCTACACAAATAAAGACGGATAATGGTCCTGCTTATGTCTCTAGGAAAATGAAACGGTTTTTTGATTATTACAATATCAAGCATGTTACAGGTATACCATACAATCCTACAGGTCAAGCAGTCATAGAAAGATCAAATCGAACTATAAAGGATATTTTGAACAAACAGAAAGGGGTGGAAAACACCCCCAGAAATAGGCTACATAATGCTTTGTTAACCTTGAATTTTCTCAACGCTAATGAGAAGGGAACAACGGCTGCAGAAAGACATTGGATAATGGAAAAGTCTACTGAACTAAATCAACCAGTTTATTTCAAGGATGTGCTGACCTCACAATGGAAGCCAGGAGATGTGCTATGTTGGGGAAGGGGTTTTGCTCTTATCTCCACAGGTGAGGAAAAATTGTAGATACCATCAAAATTAATAAAGGTTCGGTTTGAAGAAGAGAAGCCACTTGGAAAAGATAAATAACAATTCTTTCATAAGGATGGCGAACATACTGATGTTAAGAAATACAGATAGGTTGGAGGCAGGGTTCTTTTCTTATCTCCACAGGAAAATACTCATCTTCAAAGAAATTGAGGGACCCTGAATATTGAATTACTGATGGATGGACACATTTTGTAAGTATTAATTTATATATATATGTCTTATTAAACATTTCTTTATAAATATATAGAGCTGGTTTTGAAGTTGGACTCTGGCTCAGTCCCTCTCCAATTCCAAGCCTGTTAGTAAGAGAAAAACCCAGAGTTTCTGGAGTTTCTGTCTCATGTCAAGAGCCATGATATGGGACAGAAAGAAATATGAGTTTAGAAAGCATCTTTGCTTTTCTTCATATCTATCATACTTTTCATTGAATATATCTATCATGCCTTTCATTGAATATATATATGTATGTCTATATATGTCTATATGATTAATGTTTAAGTTTTTCACAATGAACAATGAGTTTTTCCTGAAGTGACATTTGAAGTTTCCAGGAAGAAGATGGGGCCCCACAACAACAACTCTACCTGGTTGATATGACATCATGATACTGATATCGCTACTACAAGACCTGTTTTGGATACCAGCTGCACAAGACGATCCCAACTTGGTTAGCTGAAATGGTGCACATCTTATACAACATTCTGGCCAGACCTCTACAAAATACTCAGAGACTATTTGCAATTTTAAAAGACATTGATCTTGAAATTTAACCATCATTTTACTTTCACAGGATCCCCCAGAAAGAACATTGCCCCCATGACAGCTGGAAGTAATTCTAGAGGACGACGTCCCCTCTCCCAGTAAAATTTACCTCTGGGTTTAGGGACATCATTTAGGGGTTGGGAGGTTGGGGGAGGAATTTTATAAGCTCAGGGATCATTTTGAAAAAAAAAGAGGAAATGATGGGATAATAGATTTATAATTGTGAGTTACTGCTTTTAGACAAATATATTGGTATCGATTCTTGTATATTGATACAAAGTTAAATTATATTGACTATTGTATGCATGCATGTTTCTATCTCTGTTTAAAACATTTTTATGTATTGACATATATTGTATTGATAAATATATATTGTATATATTTACCATATTGCAGTGTACATTTCTACCTCTGTTTAAGAAACTTATATAATGTTTGTGTATTGATATATATTTACCATATTGCAATGTATTTTTGTACAGTGTTTATATTTGGAGGTCATTATCCTCATTTGTTACACAGTTGTTTATTGTCTTAGTCTTTAAGTTAGATAGATATTGAGAATTATATAGATAAATAGTCATCTAAGTTTGTCATTTATAATTAGACTAATCAGGTTCTTTAGATATATAGAGATTATACTCAGTATAGATAGATAATTTTCGACCTCTTCAAAGAGCTGTAGAAAATGGCCTTTAATCTAACTCAGAGTTTCGTGATAGTGAGACACAATTGCTCCTGGCAACACCGCTCTATTCCTGAGAGAATGTTGAGCACCAAAGACACTCCATCTGGAGCCTTTCTATTTGGCAGAACTGGCCTTTGGGCAAAGAAATGCCCATACCTCAACCACTGACAGAGATACAGAGCATGCATCAATGGATAAAACAGTACTGTCATATCCTGCCAAGACAGGGTAAGATAGTTTTGAAAAGTTCCTTGCCTTTAATAATGGTATGTCAGTTATGTTAGGCCTTAGCCAAAATTGGTTGACTCAACATTGCAAACGAGACTTTGGGTGATTGCCCCGGTAGTCAGTTGTCTCTGTCAATTGTTGAACATTTTGGATATATCTCGTTTGTTGAGTAGTGTTTATTCCCTTCTCAGATCTTTGACGGAGTTGAAGATTATATAATTGTAGTTACTCTCTACATTATTTGGACTCCTTGAGATAGAATGTTTAGCAAAGCTTTTGTTCTCAATATTGTTTGTTATATTTATTATTTGTTGTTATTGTATATAGTTGCATTTGGTTTGGTTCTGTCTTATTTAGACAAAAAGGGGAGATGTAGGGATAGGTTCCGCCCCTTGGGGGGCGTGTTCGCCTCGGGCTAATGTCTACCTATAAATTTGGCAAGCGTGCTCCCAGCGGTCGCTTCTGCTTTCCTGGTCTCCGCGGGAAAGGTGGTTCTGTAAGTCTATTTCTACATTAAAGCTATAGATATATATATTTTTACAATCTGTCTGCATTTGTTTACGTCGTTACAGAAAATAATTGTGTATATTTATAGAGTAGAATTAATGTTTTGACTTATTTATATGTTGTACAGAGATTTATTCAAGATAATTGTCTAACATACTCATCATTTCACTGACTTTCTATGTAGTAAGGATGTGAATAAAATTGAAATATACAGTACATTATCTTTAACTGGTTTCTATAAAACAACGGTATAATACTAAAGCTTATTTTTTTTTCAGGCAGGGTATGGTGGTATACACTTAATTTTAGCACTTGGGAAGCAGAATCAGGCAATCTGAGTTTGAGGCAAGCCTGGTCTACAAATGAATTCCAGGACAACCAGGGCTATAGAGATAGTACCCTGTCTCAAAAGACAAATGAACAAATAAATAGTCAATGAAAACAAAATTTATTCCTCAGTTGATCTGGAACTTTATCTTTAGATTAACACCTCAGGGATTTTTTTCTTTAATCTTAGTATTAAGAACAAGATGTAGGGTTGGAGAGATGGCTCAGCAGTTAAGAACACTTGCTACTCTTTTAGAGGACCCAGGGTCAGTTTTCAACATTCCATTCATTTACAGTTCCAGAGATGCTCTCTTCTGGTTTCCTTGGGTACAAGGCATACATATGGTACACATACATTAAGTACGTGCAGGCAGAACACTCACACACAAAAATAAGTCTTAAAAAAAACTCACAAAACATGCTATTTGGGTTTGGCACATGCCTATAATCTTAGGAGGTGAAGAGAGGAAGATTATGATTTCAGGGTCAGCTTAGACTGTCTCAAAAAGAGAAAATAGAGGAGAATGAATGAATGAGTGAACGAACAAGACATGCTAAGAAAAACTACTATGCAGTTTTTTTCTTCTTCCCTTCTCTCCTTCCCCTTCTTTGTTTCTTTCTCTCCTTCTTTCTCTCTTTCTCTTTCTTTCTCCCCCTTCTCTCCATGGGGCTGGAGAGAGTTCTTGCTGCTCTTTCAGTGGACTTGAGTTTGGTTCCTAGCACTTAGAGTAGGTTTCTCCCAACTATATATACTTCCAGGTCCTGGGGATTTATACGCTTTTCTGGTCTCTGTATACACATGTACACATGCAAATAAAAGTTAAAAAGAAAAATTTAAAGGACTACTTATGGTACAGATCAACACACTACTAATTGAATAACCAGTACTACCTATTATAAATGGGAAAATAATTACTCAAATTCTGAGAACTATGGATTTTCACTAGTATGTGGGATAAAGAAAATTAGTGAGTAGGAGGCTAGATTAAGGCACCTGATTGGTCTAATAAAAAGGTGAACGCCCAATGTAAGGCAGTAGAGGCCTAGGCAGGGCTGGTGGGCAGAGAAAGTAGGTAGGAGGAGGAATCTAGGCTCAACGAGAAGGAAGGAAGAATGAGGGAGAAAAAAAGGGGGATGCTTGGGTTCATCCAGGCAGGCAGCAGCCAGTCAGACAAACATGAAGGAAGCAAAAATGTAGGCATACAGAATGAAAGAAAGGGAAAAATTCCTGAGGCAAAACGTAGATGAAGAGAAATTAAGCTAATTAAATTAAGAGCTAGTGGGACAAGTAAAATATGAGACCAAGCATTCATAACTAATAGTAAGTCTCCATGTCATAATTTGGGAGCTGGTTAGTGTCCTAAAAGAAAGCCTGATGCAATACATGATAAGGGAAATTAACATATATAAAAAGTGAGATTCAACAAAGAAGATGTAACAGTTGCCTAACGATGAGTTACAGAAGGAGATAACAGAATGAGGAGAAACCTTTTCAAAGAGATGACAGCTGAGTATTTTGAAGGTTGATAAAACATGAATTCTGAGAATTAGGAAACATAGCAAATCAGCAGACAACGAAGTCTTATGGAAACAAATGAGAGAAGCTGGTTGAGCATAAGGACACGGATACCCCAAAGCAGCCAGAGAGATACGTTTAACATAAATGGTTATTTTAACTCAATCATAATTATTGTCTTCAATAGCAACCATGGAAAGAGTAGGACAGTACTCTGTAAATTGTACAGAGAAATGGCTATCATTATAGAGTTGTATCCCTAGCAAAACTGTTTTCCAGGAGTGAGGACAAAGTAGATTACATATGCATGTGTGCACATGAGCATGTATGTATATGTGTGTTTCTACATGTGGAAACCAGAGCTAACCCTGGTGTAGTTCCTTAGCTGGAATCCACATTGTGTTTTGAGATGAGATCTCTCACTGGCCTGGGATTCTCTAATGATGCTGGGCTGGCTGGCTAGCAAGCCCCAGAGGTCCTCCTGCTTGCCTTCCCAGCACTGATGTGATGAGTGAGTGTAACCACACTTTGCTTTTTTACATACATAGGGGATTAGACTCGGATCCTCATTGCTTGTGATGGCAAACACTTTACACACTTAGCTATCTTCTAGGCCCAAAATAGACATTTTGAACATACAAACCTTGAGCATGTTTTCCACCAATAGTTCCTCAATAGAAAACTTTAAAGAATGAGATATTAGGGGGAAGAAAAATGATGCCAGGAGAGTTTCTGAGATACAAAAATAATTGAAAGTTAACAAAATACATTCCACATTACTTATGTCTCATTTGTGTAATTAAACTAAGACAACTGGAATATTGGACAAAATTACATATGATTTCAGAGGTGATAGAAACTCATGTTCTGAGGTACATACTATAAAATGCACATAAATCTTCAGTGTATAAATTACTAAACTGCTGGGTGTAGTGGCGCATGTCTTTAATCCTAGCACTCTGGAGGCAGAGGCAGGTGGGTCTCTGTGAGCGTGAGACCACTCTGATCTACATAGTCAGTTCCGTGATAGCCAGAGCTAATAGTTAAACCTGTCTTAAACAAACTTGCATCAAAAACTTACATAAGAAAACGAGACTAAAAAATATCGTCCTATAACATTAAAGGCGTCAATAGGTAAAAATCTTCCCACTACAAAAATGCTTGATACAGTTTTAAGAACAAGTAATTACCAAATCTTAAAGGTAATTCTAGGTTTGTAAAACTTGGAAGACAAAAGAAGGTTATTTCCTCCAGTTGATTTTCTGAGGACACTAATGCCAGGGCAGTGTAAGGAAGGGAAATCAGAAGCCATTCCACATCTGTGAAAACTGTGTGTAGTATTGGAAAAACCAAACTTTGAGCTTTCTTTCAACACATCTGATCCTTTGACTTGTCATCTCCCTTGCCTTTGTGTGTTTGTTCACAGGCTCTGCTGACAGCCCTCCCGGTGAGGAAGTGGTGTCATTGTCATGTTGTACTTCTCTATCCATCTCCATTTCATGCTCCTCACTCTGCCTTCATGCATCTATTGTTAGCCGCAGATGCTGCTTTTCTTTCTTATCGGTGACAGTGCAGCTTTAAAGAGAAGACGGGATAACTATGAAATGTCACTGTAGACATTTCTGAATTCAAAATCAAAGTTTTAATGACTAAATGGAGTGGGTGGACACTTTTCAATTTTTATTCAGAATTTTACCACTAGTCTTTCAGTTTTATTACCTTTTTAAAAAGATAATTTTTTCAGCCCCACTTAGAATAATAGAATTTCATCATATGTCTTTGTGTGTCATGTAAGGTTTTTATGGGGGGAAAGTAAAAGTGAAAACTCTTTTCTCATAAATTAATTTTTATATATAAATTTAATCTTTATATGTGCTGAATAGAAAAATTCTGTTCATCAAATAGCTTAAGTGTAGCATTGTTAAATGTGTGAACATGGAAGATCTGCTGTTTTCTTCTTTTATTGTAGGTTGAACCTCAGGCCTTGAGCATGCAGGTGGCACCTACACCCCCGAACTACACCACCAGCCCTCTTTTAACTGCCTGTTTTGAGACAGATCTCCTAAATCCTACAAGCTGACCTTGAATTTAGTTTCTAACCTAAGTTGACCCTGAACTTGGAATCCTCCAGAATATCTTTGTTGTAGGCCTGCTCTATAAGATCTGCCCAAGTTCTGTCCTTTTCATTCTTAAAACAATTCTATATTTAAATTTATGTAACACTTATAAATTTTTATTCAGAGGGTTGATTTATTTCTTGAGTTTCTTATAGTCTGTTACTAATCTGTTGACTACTTTCATAACTCATGGGTAGTTCTGGATAGGAAAGAAGAAGCAGGCTTTCTTTTTTCCCCCATGTTATTTGCTAACTGCAAGCTGATTAGATGGAGGTGAAATGGAAAATGGGGGTTATGTAATAAACAATGGGGTGGCTGATGTTTAGAGTGAGTCATTAGAAATCACAGCAACTGTGCCAGGGGTGGGGGGGCTCTTGGTTCATATCTGGATCCTTTATAAATGTCCATCAACTATAGCAATTAAGATATCTTGACAATTAAGAATATGTGAACATTATTTATAAATATGCTGTTCTTGATTTTTTTTTTTTGCTTCTCATTGGGAACTTTTTCTTTTAATAAGATCCTTTGGGAATCAAATATATGGATAATTTTTTTCTAACTTAAACTTGGAAAAGCTTATCCATGGAATTGATTCCCAGAGGATCTTATTAAAAATCAGAATAAAACATGTTGGGTTTTGATTTTTCTGTTTCTCTCTCTTTTTTTTTCAGTTGTGCCAATACTCTGAATTTTCAAGTTATTTGGTACAAAGCACAAGAAATAGCACCTTATTAATGGCTTCATCAACTGCAGAAAATATGTCACCTCCTGTAGTAACCATTAGCTGCCTATAGATCCTCATGAATACCTCCCTTCTCTATATTGTTTGGTTCAGTCTTGTACAGGGCCTGTTCAGATGTTCACGTCTGCCATGAGTTCAAGAGTGCGAAGGCCCTGTGATACCAGAAATTCTGCATTCAACAGTACTCCTGTTCTTCTGTTCGTTCTCTTCCATGATGCCCCTGAGTCTTAAGAGGGGGTAATATCAATACTTACTGTAACCGAATATTCAGCAGTCACTTACTTTCAGCACATCAGCTGTGCAGTATTTACATGGTCTGTGCAGTATTTACTATCCACTGTTAAAAAAATCTAAAAACTTCTCTGACCACAAAAAAAAAACAAAAACAAAAAACAGCACATGGTCATAAACATAAATATTTAGAGGACAGTTTGATGTCCATTTAGCAAAACAGTAACAAGAGCTTCTACATTAGGGCCTGTGACCTCCCCAGCTCTGGGCTTTTGGTCAGGTTTATAGTACTAGATGTGTGGAGCAGGCCTCAAACCCAGTCAGAAAGTGTTTGGCTATCCCTCTGTAACAGACTTGCCACTGTTCTTTCCTGGAAGATCAGTGTTGTTAGCATGCGGGGTCCACAGCTGAATAATAGTGTTGATAACTCCTCAGAATGGTACTCTCTGACTCTTCAGAGGGCTAGACAGTGGGGAAGAAGCTTCCAGTACAATTCCAGCATGAGTTCTTTATGTCCTATGACTAAAGCATATGGTGTCTTCAGCAGAGGGTCTTAGCATTTAGTTATGGAGGACACCCATCTGAACTAAACAGCAATACTCTGTGTTGCTTTGGGGACTTGAAGGGGCTTTCAATTTTTTTATTATTGTCACTTTATAGCAAAAAAGTAGGTATATTTTTGTGTTGCAGCTCTGTAGCCATACTTTCTTTGGTTCACCATCTCCCAAATAATGACTTGGAGACTTCTTATTAAGTATGAAAGCTTGGCCTTAGCTTAGGTTTGTTCCCAGCTAGCCCTTAAAACTCAAATTAACCTGTTTATACTAATCTACATTCTGCCATGTGGATCATCACCTCTCCTCAGTACTGTATGTCCTATTTTCTCGGGCTGTCTGGAGAATCCCTTGCCTCAGATTCTTCCCAGGGTTCCTGTTTCTACCCGGAAGTCCTGCCATTCCTCTCCTGTCTAGCTAGCTATTAGCCATTCAGCTTCTTATTAAACCAAACAGAAGGTGCCTTATGCAGATGAAGTAAAACAGACACATCTTCACAGTATACAAAAAGATTATCCCAGAACACTGCTCAATATTATTTTGGCATATGCATATAAACACAAAGATATGCATACTTTTTCACTAATACTTAACACAATGTTTTTATCCACTAGGTCTTCTTCTAGTTAAGTTAATCCCCAGACTGCATAGTAGGAGAATTGTTTCTGACCCTAGTGGAAACTGAGACATATATGTTAAATATTTTTCCAACATTACAGT
Organism: Microtus oregoni; assembly: GCF_018167655.1. NCBI lineage: Eukaryota > Metazoa > Chordata > Mammalia > Rodentia > Cricetidae > Microtus > Microtus oregoni. The sequence goes on from NW_024543210.1 coordinate 12,206,226, forward strand.
AAGTTGAAAATCTAGGCTTCAAACTCATGTAGTCTGTTCCTCACTCTACACTGCCTTTCCTTCCCACTTTTCTCCCTTGTGCTCAGATACTTACTTATATTCAATATATATATATATATATATATATATATATATATATATATATATGAGAAGAGGAAGCATGTTTCATTAAATGCTTTTAGTATGCTTGATCTTACTTCATTTCTCAATACTAAAAGACCTATTTTACTGATATCTCACCCACTACTGATACATTGCCCAGAGTCTATAAAAACATGGACAGACTTTAAGAAGGACTGACATTATCAAATGGCTTCTATATCATGTGCATTAAATAATGAGAATGGCATCTTTGGCAGAAAGATATTTTAATATATATTATTTAATATACTATGTATATTAAAAAATAACAGGGGCTGGAGAGATGGTTTAGCATTATGACCACTGACTACTCTTCTGACCTCCATGAACATCAGACACATACATGATGTGCAGACATGCCTGCATATACATAAAAGTAAAAATAATAATTATAATAAAAGTGTGACAGGAAGTGATGGAAAGATGACTAGTAAATAAAGGCAGTTGCAGTCAAGCCTGAGTTCTGTCTTCAGGACCCACATGGTGGAAGGAGAACTGACTGACTGGTGCAAATCATCCCCTGACCTCCACACCTCAAGACATGCACATGCAACTCTCAAAAAATAAATATAAGAAAAACAATAAAGCTATAGATTAAATCTCATATTAATAAAGTCTCTAAATTTTTATTATTTTTATTTGTGTGTTGGGGTGGGTGGGTAGTTGCATGCATGCATGCTTGTGCTTGTACCATGGCACAAGCCATGGCATGCAATGTCTAAGTTAGAGACAATTTGAAGGAATCACTTTTCTTTTCTGCCGTGTGGGCCCAAAGGATTGAACCCTGGTCAACAGGGTTGGTGGCAAAATACCCTTACGTGTTGGGCATCTTGGTGGGTGTCTAGTTATTAAAACTACTGCTACTGGTGTGGTGCTGCAGAGTAACTAAGAGAGTTTTCTAGGATGGACAGTCAGGGTTTTTGTAGATCTAAGGTCTTACTGGATTTTTCCTGTGCGTTGTTAGAAATACAAAATTATTTCCAATTTGTTTTAGTTGAACTCAGCTTTTTTTTTTTTTTTTTTGGCACAGATTGTTTGCCGCAGTCACACTGAAGTGAAGCCACTTCTCTAGGAATTCTTTTCAGTGGCAGTGGTTTTACAAGGGCTCTAACGTGCTGCTGCCCTTGTGTTACTTACTGTGCAGATTCAACAGGGATGAAGCTACCCAGTAAGGATCCTGATTTTTAAGGATTATATTTGAAAGTTGGAGTTCAAGAATCATTCTTCTTTTTTAGCCCCAGTCTGCTACCGTCTCTAGGGATTGAGGTTCAGCAGGTGTGATGATCATCATGAATCTTCTACTTGATAATCTAGATTCAATTTTCTACTTGATAATCTAGATTCTGCTGCAAGATGACCTCTGGGCATGCCACATAGTTGTGGCAGAGTATAAGTAGAAGCTATATATAGATGTCACTATGTTAAGATTTTTCTGTACTAAAATGCTAGCAACGAGGTTTCCTGAGGTCACTTTTACTATATAATGTAGCAGAAACTCAGATTTAACACCAGAATTATAAGGGATTGCTTTATGACAGTCCATTGTCCTTCCTAAAATGCCCAGCTATTACTCCATGCTAGTTCTAAATCACAAAATTTTCTATTAAAGTTCACTTTCAACTAAGTCAAAGTCAACAACAGACACTTCAGCAATACTCTAGACACCTTTCCCTGCTGTTTTCTTGTCTATTTGTTTACTTATTTATTTTTTCTTTTCATGTACTTGGCTTTGGATTTTTTTTTCTCCTCTCATATATTACATCTTAACTGCAGTTTCCCTTCCCTCTGCTCTCCCCTGGTCTCTCCACCCATTTCTCCTCTTCCCCAGATCCATGGCCCTTCCACTTCCCCTCAGAAAAGAATAGATCTCCCAGAGATATCAACCAAACACTGCATAATATGTATGTTACAATAAGATCAGGCATATACCATCACAACGAGGCTGGGGAAAAAGGGTTCCACAAACAGGCAAAAGAGTCAGTGGCTGCCCCCACTCCCACTGTTAAAAATCTCACAAGAACACCGATCTACTCAGCCATTACATATATGCAGAGGACTTGGTCAGACCCCTACAGGCTTCCTGATCTCTGCAGTCCCCCAATCTCTGTCAATTGATTCTATGAGCCATGTTCTCTTGATGTCTCTGACCTGTCTGGTCTCTTGGATCCTTCCTTCCCTTCCTCCACAGGACTCCCCAAGCTCTGCCTAATGTTTGGCTGTGGGGCTCTGCGTCTGCTCCCATTGGTTGCTGGATGAAACTCTGGTTTCTTTGATGAGGATTCTGCTAGACTCTGGTCCCAGAATACTGCAGGCAGGACAAACTAGGTCCAAGGCTGGCTGCATTGGTGTCTTAATCCGTCCACTTGAGGCTGGCTATAGAAGATGGCCAGTTTAGGTTCGATGTTTCCATTACTAGGGGTCTTTGCTAGGGTTACTATCATTGATTCCATGGAGTTTCTATCACGTTGGATTTCCTCCTCGCCCCCAAAATGCCCCCCAATTCCAGGTATTTCTCCCAATATTCCTCAATCCTGTTCAGTTGATCCCTCCTGTTTCCAACTCAAGCCAGCCTCAGTCCACCAACAAAATATATTTTATTTTTCCCTCCCAGGGAGATCCTTGCATTCCCCTTAAGTCCTCCTTGTTATTTAGCCTCTCTGGAACTGTAGACTGTAGCGTGATTATCTTTTTCTTTACAGCTAATATCCACTTACAAGTGAGTACATACCATGTTTATCTTTCTGGGTCTGGGTTACCTCACTCTGAAAGATTTTTTGTTTCAAGTTCCAAACATTTACTTTCAAATTTCATGATGTCATTGTTTTTAACAGCTGAGTAATATTCCATTATGTAAATCTATCATATTTTCTTTCTCCATTTCTAGGTTGTTTCCAGTTTCTGACTATTATGAATACAGCTGCTATGAACATAGTTGAGCAAGTATCCTTGTAGTAGGATGGCACACCCTTTAGATATATGCCTAGGAGTGAAATAGCTGGGTCTTAAGGTCTACGAAGTTCCTATTTTCTGAGAAATTGCAATATTGATTTCCAAATTGACTGTATAAATTTGCACTTCCACCAACAGTGGAAGAGTATTCCCCTTGCTCCGTATTTCTCACCAGCATGAACTGTCACTTGTGTTTTTGATCTTAGCCATTCTGACAGGTATAAGATGGAATCTCAAAGTCATTTTGATTTGCATTTATTTGATGGCTAAGGATGTTGAACATTTCTTTAAGTGTTTCTTGGCCATTTGTGATTCCTATTGAGAATTCTGCATTTAGATCTGTACTCCATTTTTAAGTGGGATTATTTAAATTTGTTGATGTCGAGTTTCATGAGGATATATATATATATATAAAATATATGTACTATATTATATATATAAATATAATATTAGCCCTCTGTCAGATGTGTGTTTTTGTCTTATTGACAGTGACCTTTGTCTTACAGAAGTTTTCAGTTTCATAAAGTCCTATTTATTAATTGTTGATCTTATTGCCTGTCCTATTGATGTTCTGTTCAGGAAGCTATCTCCTATGCCATTGTATTGAAGGCTATTCCTCACTTTCTTTCTATCAGGTTCAGTATATCTGGTTTTATGTTGAGGTCTTTGATGCACTTGTACTTGAGTTCAAGGTGATAGATATGTATCTATTTGCATTTTCCTGCAAGCCAATATCCAGTTAACCCAGCACCATTTGTTATGCTTCCTTTTTTTCCATAATTCTGGCTTTTTTTTTTAAATCAAAAATCAAGGATCCATAGGTGTGTGTATTTATTTCTGGGTCTTCCAATTGATTCCATTAATTAGCATGTCTTTTTATGTCAATACCGTAGAATTTTTATTACTACAGCTTTGTAGTACAGCTTGAAATCAATGATGGTGATACCTCCAGAAATTCTTTTATTGTATAGGATTGCTTTTAGCTATTCTGGGCTTTTGTTTATCCATATGAAGTTGAGTATTGTTCTTTCAAGATCTTTAAAAAATTGTGTTGGAATTTTGATGGGGATTTTAGCATTGAATTTTTATGATATGTGAGTTCTAGAGCTATTTGCTAATGAAAAATGAGTAAGTAAAGTTATACCTCATCTGGGATTTTGTTTAATCATTGAATAGTGGAAAGTCTATGAAATAATCATATAATTAAATGTAAAGATACATTTATGATCTTTTCATGAAAGGAATGCATTAGGTTATGAGAGTGTAAAATAAAAAGAGGTATGCTTTTCTAAGAAGTCAGAAAAGGATGACTGAACCAAGGTCTGCAGAAATAAGACAAGCGTCAAGGAAGGTGGCAAGCAAGAGGATAAGCTTTTTGCTGATTGGGGAGCTGGTAATCTTATGGGGATCCTGAGAAAACTTAGAATTATGAGGGAAAAGCTAAATATTTATGATAAAAAGGAGTGCTTTATTAAATCTACTTTCATATAAAAACTGTTAATCTCAAAATACTTTATATTGGTATGAATTTTGGTTTATTGATACAGCTACATAATAATAAAGTTATTTGATAACTTTAACATTGTAAAATTACATATAACAAAACTTCTGAGGTTCTGTTAAAGATGCTTGTAACTGGAGGTTTCTCTTTTGCCTGCCAGTTCCTGTATAACCACTTTGAGACTTAATATTAATTGCAAACTGTTTTGCCTATTAGCTCAGGCTTATTATTAACTAGCTCTTACAACTTCAATTAAGTCAATTCTCTTATTCTGCATTTACCACCAGACTCAATGGTTTGTTACCTCAAATCTTTCTTTTTCTGTGGTTGCTGGTGTCTCCCTGATTCCACCTTCTTTTTTCATGTATCTTTGCTTGGATTTCCCATCTGGCTCTATTCTGTCTGACTATTGGCCAAATCAGCTTCTTTATTAACCAATGCTAATAAAACATATTCACAGTATACAGAAGGGCATGCCACATCATCTTCCCTTTTCTGTCTAGTTAAAAAAGAAGGTTTTAACTTTAACATTGTAAAATTACATATAATAAAACAGGTATCAAGCTAGAATTATAGTTATAATATTTAGTCTGTTTATCTTTGGCAAAATTAAAGAAAATATTATCTAATCTTTGTGAGTCTAAAGTTTCATGTCTAATTTATCTTTTATTATAGCTAAGGAAAGCTATAATTATAACTGTCTAGTCTTTAACTCCATCAATGATCCCAGAAGGATATAATATTACCTAAGTAACCAGGAAGTGCATTGTAAGCACCTTCCAAAACTCTAGGAATGACAGAGATATTTGGCTGCCTAGATAGTTACTCAGAGTTTTTTTTTCTTTTTATTTTTTGATATATTTTTTATTGAAAAAATTTCTGCCTCCTCCCCGCCTCCTATTTCCCTCCCCCTCCACCCACTTCTCTCTCCTCCCCCCACTCCTCTTCCCCTCCCTCTCCAGTCCGAAGAGCAGTCAGGGTTCCCTGCCCTGTGGGAAGTCCAAGGTCCTCCCCACTCCATCCAGGTCTAGGAAGGTGAACATCCAAAAGGCTAGGCTACCACAAAGTCAGTACATGCAGTAGGATCAAAACCTACTGACTGGGAGAAGATCTTCACCAACCTCGCAACAGACAAAGGTCTGATTTTCAAAATATATAAAGAATTCAATAAACTAGACTTTAAAATGCTAATTAACCCAGTTAAAAAATGGGGCATTGATCTGAATAGAGAATTCTCAACAGAAGAAGTTCAAATGGCCAAAAGACACTTAAGGTCATGCTCAACCTCCTTAGCAATCAGGGAAATGCAAATCAAAACAACTTTGAGATACCATCTTACTCCTTTGCTGGAGAGGTTGTGGAGTAAGGGGTATACTCATCCATTGCTGGTGGGAATGCAAACTGGTGCAACCACTTTGGAAATCAGTGTGTCGGTTTCTCAGGAAATTCGGGATCAACCTACTCCAGGACCCAGCAATACACTCTTGGGAGTATACCCAAGAGATGCCCTATCATATTACAAAAGCATTTGTTCAACTATGTTCATAGCAACATTATTTGTAATAACCAGAACCTGGAAACAACCTAGATGCCCTTCAATGGAAGAATGGATGAAGAACGTATGGAATATATACATATTAGAGTACTACTCAGAGTTTTTCTATAATGTTGGGTATCCATCTTCAGCCTACAGGCCCTTAGTATCTGTCAGGCCTTTTTTAATGAAGCAGGAAATTTGAAAGACTGTCTTGTCTATATTGGCACTTTGTCAGTCACTTTCCTCTGTGTCCTGAGAATGCCTGAAAGTTTATGTGAAGCAGGTATGCTGAATGATCCTTCTACCTTGTTTTGACAAAGTTTAGAGGTTATTTTCCTGTGGGTCCCGAATGTCCAGTTTATATAGCATACAAATAAGCAGTTCAGGCAAGAGCAGTTGTTGCCCAAATGGCTAGCCTTGCCACATTGAAAGCAAACTCCATATGGTGCTTCTTTGATGTCCTTCCTCCTCTTGAAGTAATTGGTGCTGTCAGGAGCAGATGTGTCTTACTCCTGAGAAAAGTCTAAGTTCTTGAAACATTTTAAGTGCCATATTCTGTAGGTCTTTGAAGTGTTTGAAGATTACCTATACATCTGAACTATATCTGCATTTCTAGAAAATCTAACATGACTATAAGTTTGACTATTATAGATGACTGTTGATTTGTATTTTTTAACTATACATTTGAATGAGCTTCATAAGCATAATACCTTAAACAAGAGTAGAAATATACATATAGTATAATAAAGTTTACCTTAAATTTGTATCAATAAACCAAAATTCATACCAATATAAAGTATTTTGAGATTAACAGTTTTTATATGAAAGATTTAATAAACTACTCCTTTTTATCATAAATATTTAGCTTTTCCCTCGTTGTTTCTATAACATATTCCCTTTTCTTCTTTAGAAAGAGATTGACTATGACAATTAAGCATTTATAACCAACCCCTCTTAAATGAAAATAAAGATTGATAAATAATGTTTTGGGAATTTGGGCATAGTTTTCTATACTACTTTCTGCTGATTAGGGGTGCTGGTAATCTTATGGGGATCCTGAGAAAACTTAGAATTATGATCAAGTCCTAACTGGGGTATTTTGTGTGGTTGGTCCATCTCAGCCAGTAGCCTGGAAGCTGTTCTGGATGTTGGATCACCTGAGCCATCACTGCTATCAGAGGCCTCTCAGGGGGTCTTGCTTGATCCAACCATATTAACTTGGAAGGAAGCCACAACTTCCCATCTCCTATGGAAACAAAAGCAGAACCTCTTTTCCAAAGCAATATATGTTTGTTTGTTTTTAAATACTAAATGGACCAAAGCCAAGACTTTGGCTGTTGACTCCGCCCCATTCAGCTTTCCAACATGGCAGAGGTACATTCACTGCCAGGTCTGGGAGCTGTGTTCACCATCCCCACTCTAGGGATGCAGTGGGTCCATGCCACCATCAGGCAGTTTGTAACATGATACCCACAAACCCCAAGTGCTCTGTAGCAGGACCTCTTGTCAGTGTCGCCAGCACGGATCAGGAAGCTATCTCTTAAAAGAGCTACCCTCTGTTCAATGCCAGCAAACAGAGACTATCTGAACAAATGTGGCTACCAAAAAGCCATTTTGACTCTTGTTTTTGTGTGTCTGGAATCCCTTTTTTTTTAAAAAAAAAAAAGCATTTTACACTTTATGTGGATGTCCATGCCTCAAGTTTGCATCATTTATAACGAGTTTCTCTCCTGCCTGCCAGTTCCTGAATAACCACTCTGAGGCTTAAAATTAATTACAGACTGTTTGGCCAATTAGCTCAGGCTTATTATAATTTAAATTAACCCATTTTTATTATTCCAGTTTTACCATGAGGCTCGTGGCTTTTTATCCACATCTTGCTTCTCCTGTGGCTACTGTCATCTCTCAAACTCCGCCTTCTTTTTTCCTGTATCTTTGCTTGGATTTCCCCACCTAGCTCTATTCTGCCTGGATATGGGACAAATAAGGTTTTTTTTTTAATTAACTAATGGTAATAAAACATTCACAGCATCTCACATCAGATGCTCTGAATTTTGATGTCAGTGAGGAATAAAGTGTTTTGAATACAAAGGTTTTTTTTTTTTTAAGTTAGATGACAGCACAAAAGATGTGTTTATCAGGTTATGGATGAAAGTAACTTGAAAAAATTGATGTGCCTGACCCTGTTGAAAAGATTCTAATAATAACCAAGGAGAGGAAAGGATTACATTTCAGCAATAGTGTGATCCTTTAGTCAGTAGACAATCTCTTGTCTGATACAACTGAGACTTTTGGTGAGTCAAAGAAAGCAGGAATCATAAAAGAAGGATACTTTTTATATATTTATTGGAACACTTTTTTTTTTCACTTAAAATGTATCCATAAACATTCGTTGCCAAAGTTTAGCTGTAGGCATGATTTTGAGAACTGCTAAAAGTCACACTTGTAATGCTTTCATCTAAAAGTTAAAAGTTACAGTTTTAGATTCTGTGGAGTGAGAACTAGACATATTTGAAGTATGAGGCATCTTGAATTTAGTTTTTTCTTGGCCTTTCGCACATCTAATATTTTAGAAGTTTCTTTTTAATGTATTTCTTTAACCTGTTCAGAATAATCAGCCTCATTTTTCTCATATTCAATTTCTGTGATTTATGTACTATTTAATGATAGTGTACTACAGAACAACATATACAAAAACTATAAATCTGTAGTGCAGCAGGTATCCATGACAGTGGGAAACATGAGTGAAGTATCAAGGAAGCATAAGCACAAGTGTTGATCATGCGGGCCCACTTAGAAAAAGAATGCCAGGCTTGGGAATTCTTAGTGAAAGTCACTCGGAATTTCTGTTGTTTAAAAAAAAAAAGTAGTTTGTTTTGAACTTAAATAATAGGATGTTTCTATAATGTAGAGTTTTAAAGAGCATTAGAAAAATTTTGAGTGACAGGAACAGGGGTCTCAGGGTGGTTGTGTAGCATTGGAATCCCAATGAGAATAACATGCTCAGGTTCAGCAGCATAAGAAAGGACATAAGCCAGACGCTTTCTGACCGGTGACCTTTAACCAAAATAATGCTTGTGAACAAAAATGTTTATGTCTCTAATTACATTTGATTATTTCATTATTATTTAACGATTAAAATATCTCTAAGAACATATAAAGAAAGTACTTGTTTATTTGACTTACAGTTTCAGAGGTTTTTTTGGTTTTGTTGATTCCCTAATCCTTGGCTTCATTGCTTTTTTGGGGTACTGTGAGGGCAGTAATACATCATGTTTGAGGGAGCAGGTGACAGAGGCCATTTAGCTCATAGCAGACTTGAAGTAAGGAATGAGGAATGAACAGGGAGCTAATATAACCTCCAGACCTCTTCAGCTATTCCCTGCCTCCTAAAGTTTCTACCACAAGTAGAGCCATCAGTGGCCCACGTGAACCTATGTAGGGCATTTTATATTTAAACTATAATGCTTTGAGAATTGATACATCTATAGGTGAATTATAAGAATATTTTTAAACAAATTTAATTGAAATTTAAAATTAAAGACTAATTGAACATTTATTTGTCTATTTTACATTTATGTATCTATGTGTGGTGTATGCACCTGTGTGTCTTGGTGCATGTACCCTTCCCTTGTGTGCTTACAGAAACTACAGGAGAATGATGAATATTTTGCTCTATCCCTTTCTGCTTTATTCCTTGGAGATAAGGCCTTTCAGTGAACCTGCATTACAGAAGACACCAGTCTCTGGTGGTTCTTCTGTTTCTTCTTCTCACAGTACCTGGCCATAGGTTCTGGGGATTTGAATTCAGGTCCTCATGCTTGTGCAGCAAATGCTCTTACCTGCTGAGACAATTCACCAGACCCTACTTGAACATTTTAATATATTCAAATTTTATAAATTAAATTGTAATATAATCAAAAATTTAAAATTTCCCAATGCTTCAAATACATTTTGAATGTGTTTTCTTTCTTGGTGTGTGATTTGAGTGATAAAATTTTCCCATAGTCTCAGGCATTTAAATATGTGGTCCCTAGTTGGTGATACTATTTGAGTAGGTTTAATAGGTGTGCTTTGCTGGAAGAAGTGTGTCACTGGTGGAAGGCTTTGAGAGTTTAAGAACTGTACCATTTCTAGTTCACTCTGCCTCTTGTTTACAGTTCATGAAGTGAGCCTTCAGCTTCTGCTTAAACTGCAGAACTCATGCCCTCTTTTTGCTGCTGTCATATTTTCCCACCATGGCAGACTCAGCCCTTTGGAACTCTAAGCCAAATAAACTCTTTTATAATTGTTTTGACCGTGATATTTTATCTCAATAATAGAAAAGTCATTTGTTATTTTTGTTCAAACTAAAATGTGGGTTATAAGATGTGATGTTGCCATTCCATAAGCTCCAGTCCCAGCTACCTCATGCTCTTGTTGTCATATCTTCACCATCACGAGGAACTGTGCACTCAGTTTGTGAGCCAGCCACAGTGAGCGCCTACTGGAGTTGCTTTTGTTGGGCTTTTTTTTTTTCGCAACAGCAAGGAAAGTAGCAAATACATGTGGCGATGATGATGATTTCATGTTATTTGACCAGTATACATTGTCATATTTTGCTAGTTTGTGCTTGTCTTCATAAGAGACAGCTCTGAAAAAAAGATACAGGAAAGGGATCAATGAAACAGTATTTACAAAGAACAGAACACATCAGTGAACACTTCTAATGGTAAGGTTTCAAGATCATATTACTTTAAGTTTGGCTTAAAGAGTAAGGAGATTGAATGCTTTGCTTTCAAATATTTTGAAAAGCTATCTTAAAAAAGAGTAACATTCTTTTTTATATGCTTTGGAATAATACTCTTGTACACTCTACAGATTTGTCACTCATGTTAGTTTAATAAAACGCTGATTGGCCAGTAGCAAGGCAGGAAGTATAGGCGGGACAACCAGACTAAGAGAATTCTGGGAAGAGGAAAGGCAGGGAGTCAGTCACCAGCCAAACAAAGAGAAAGCAAGGTGAGAATGCTTTACTGATTAAAAAGTACTAAACCATGTGGCTAAACATAGATAAGAATTATGGGTTAATTTAAGTTGTAAGAGCTAGTTAATAATAAGCCTGAGCAATAGGCCAAAGAGTTTATAATTAACATAAACCTTTGTGTGTTTCTTTGGGACTGAATGGCTGTGGGACCAGGTGAGACAGAAAATTCCCTTTGCAAATGGAACCTACACATTTGGCAAGAACTTACATATAATGCCTGAGGAAGCTTTAAAAATAAAAAGGATTCTATAGAGACAGGAATAAAATCAAGTACAACTTCTTGGTAACTATCTTTACTCCAGCTGTTTGCTGGTGGGAAGTAGGTGCAGCTCCTTTAAGAAAGGTTTCCTGACTCAGTATTAGCAGCGAAAACCACATGGTGGCTGTTTTAAGAGGCTCTGCCACCAAACACTTAAATGGTGTTTATGAGCAGTCAGCAGCATGCTTCTTTGTGGTGGCAGGAACCTAGAAACTCCACAGAGTTGTAGCAATAAATGTGGTTCCCACCAATACTTCTGCCATGAAGCTAGACTCTCAGGAAGCCAAGGAATGGGCAGAGCCAGCTGCCAAAGCTGCCACTTTAGTCCTAGCCCATGCTGCTTAGCAGATTAAACACTCATGTGGTTACATAGGGAGAGAGAGAGAGAGAGAGAGAGAGAGAGGAAGAGAGAGAGAGAGAGAGAGGAAGAGAGAGAGAGAGAGAGACCGTATAGATTCAGACTTAAAAAAAAAAAGACAAAGAAAAACCTCTAAACAGTTTACAGTGTGCTTAAAAATATGCATAGGCTTGAGAGAGAAAAGAAAAAGGATAGAAAAAGTCTTAAAAAAAAGAAATAGAATAAGAAATAAAAGCCACATAAATATGGAAAATACACAGAGATTCTGGATATTATATGTTAATGTGTTTTGGAATTGTTTGACTGCTGAGAAAGGAGTAACAGCAGCTAAAGGACATTTGATTATAAATGCTGCTGGATTAATCCAACCTATATAGTTTGAAAATTCCTTGACTTCAAAATTTAAGTCAAAAGATATGTTACTTTGGAGAATAGGTTTTACTTTTGATTCCACAGCAAATGAGAGGCTGTGGATTTATTCTGGGTTAAAATAAATAAGGTTTGATTAAGAAAGACCCCCTCCTGAAAAATCTTTAGTGGGAATGGATGGCCCAGATGATTCAATGTTTCAGAGCACCTCTGTCGTAGTTTCTGCTGAGTTCTGCATCCAGAATAGCCTCAAGACTGCTGGCTCAGATGACCCGGCCTCACAGATTACTCCAGTCAGGACTTGACCATAATCCTAAATTTTTTTGGGGTCCCCATAAGATTATCAGTGCCCCTGGTCAGCAGGACGTAGCCTAGAAAACTATGCTCACATACCCAAAAAACTGGATTATGGATGTTTGTCTTTGTTTAGAGTGTTGGTTACAAGTTGTTATGGAAAATGGTCAGAAAAGAAAAGTTAAAAATTTTTGATTAGATTCAGAGAGCTTGTTTTGAAAAGAGAAAAGGGGAAATGCTGCAGAGTAATGCTCTTGTACACTGTAAAGATTTGTCACTCACATAGATTTAATAAAATTCTGATTGGCCAGTAGTCAGGCAGGAAGTATAGGTGGGTAACCAGACTAAGAGAATTCTGGGAAGAGTCAGTGACCAGCCATACTCAGAGGAAGCAAAGGTGCCAAGCTACATACTAAACATAGATACGAATTATGGGTTAATTTAAGTTGTAAGATTGAGCTATTGAGCTATTAGGCCTAACAGTTTATAATTTATACACTGCCTCTGTCTGTTTCTTTGGGACTGAACAGCTGCGGTCAGGCAAGACAGAAACACACACACACACACACACACACACACACACACATGGTATAGAAGGTTCAGCAAATAATATTTAGAACAAAGCTGTTTCTACTCAACATGAAGAACATTTTCTACGTTTAGAGCTGATCATTAATGAAATAGTGGGCTGCCTTGCAAATTTTTTTCTCAGCAGTAATTACACTGGGTTCATTGCACTGTTAGATTGCCTTACTTGTATTGTGGCTTCTGTTTAACAGCTGGTTTCTTATTTATTTCCTGTATGATCACTCATTTAAGGAGATCAGCAGAAGCAGAGCTAAGAGTGTGCACCTAGAAGTTGAGCCAAGTGGGTAAATGTGATCATAACTGAGTGAGCAATTTTTCTGTATTGAGTTTCCTCTTCTGTCATTTGAGATGACCATCCAGCCCCTCTTATGGAGGTGTTTTAAGAAATGAAAAAGTTAATTTGTCTAAAGTACCTGATTTTAGTTGCTTATACAATGTACCTGTCACAGGATCCATACTCTTTTGTCACAGACGATTACAGTGTGCTTGGAAGAAGCTCTTTCCAGTGTTGTGGTGATACAGAAATGATCCTTACATTTCATATACTAGGTAGATTTCATAACTTCTAGGACCATAGCATTCTAGAGCTTGGCATCTGGAAGACTGTAAGTTGGGGTAGGTACTGTGTATATTGTAAGGAGCATGGAAACACCAAGACTGGCTGAATAGGACTTTACTTCCTCCCCAGTTTGTGTAGTGGCTTCCTCTGTTGGAAGATAAAGTACGTATCATTAGAATGGTTTCTATCTTGGTTTCATTGCTGCTGTACAAAATATGCTGTTCCAGTTTCATTCTTTAGGTTGATTTGTTAGCTCCTGAAAGTTGTAATTTTCTTTCTTGATTCACTTCAGCCTTTCTGAGAGCTCAACCTGTAATTATCACACATACTTAAATATAACACAAACTTTTTTCGAAGCTTTTCTGTCTTCCAAGGTATGTTAAACACTATACCATTGGCTTATTATAATCTAGAAAATCAGGTTTCTAGCATTCAGGAGGAATTGTTTTTTTTATTTATTTATAGGTGGAGTGATCCTGGGAGTCACTACTTACATTTGAATCAGGACGGTGCTGCCACTGCTTCCCCCCCCCCCCCCCTTGAAAATGTCATAATTATGTTGGGAACTTCTCAGAAAGGGAAAGGGAGTGAGGGAGCAAGGGAGAAGCCATAGAGTAGAGCCCTTTTTTCTGGGACCCATGATCCATGTTCCTGAGGAGGGAGGACTACTTTGCCAGTCAGGCAGTAGATGGGTACAGGGCTCGCTTGAAGCACACACTTGTTCATTTATTTATCTTTTCTCTAGATCAAGTCTTCTGGTCAGTTCCTTAGTTTCTCTGAAATCATTTCCTTATCTCTGAAATAGAACTACTGAAAGTACCCACTTCACTGGTGAGGATTAAGTGAAAAGTGAATCCATATGTAGAGGGTGTATTTAGCTGAGAGCCTGGCATGGGCTATTCCATCTCAAGTGTTGGAATAGTTCCCTCAGGATTAGTCTAATCTAGCATTGGTCTGTGGCATATCAAGTGTCGGTACTGATCTAGTTCTTAAAGAACAGAACTGAATCACAGAGTGGAGAGCTTTTTCCGTAAAGCTTTCTTACTTTAGTAGATGACTGATAATCGAATTCTGGGTTAAATATAGGGAGCTGTGAGCAAGGTAATAGTAGCTGTGACCTGGATCAAAACTGAGCCCAACTCATAGTGATCTGAGTAAAGCATTTAATTCCGAAATAGATTTGAGCATTACCATTCCAAGACTCATTTGAATTTCACAGCCCTCTCTCTCCCCTTTTTCCTCCTTTCCTTCTTTCTCCCTCCTCCTCTTCTCCACCTCCTCTTTTCCTGCCCCCTCTTCCTTCCATCCCCCTATCCTCCTTCGGGAAATAAATTCAGGGAAGCTGTTCTTCCCACAAAGCTCTAATTCTTCAACTTGGAGCAGCATCACATACAGGATTGTGCCTCCTACAAACTTCACTTATGAAACATGATGAGAATGACCCAGGGAGCCGTAAATTATTATGGTCTAGAGATTTAAGGGGTTTCCGTCTATATTCTATTTATTTTAATGTTTGTTCATTGTAAAGATCTCTTTTGTTTTATACAATGTCTGTTTATGTTGCTTTGGTTCTAAAAGAATAAATGTAGTGGAATGCTTGAAGTACTTAATTTATTTGTGCGTATTAGATTCTTACTAAGAGCTGCGTTGGAGCACTGGAGAGATGGCTCAGTGTGGTTAAAGTGCTTCTAACACAAGTGTGAGGGCCAGAGTTTGGAGCTCCAGAACCCATATAAATGCCTGCTTGGCTTTGTGACCTGCCTGTAATTCCAGCAAGATTGAAAGGTGGACAGAGGATTCCAAGAGCAAACTGGCTAGCAAAACTAGTGGTATTGGTGAATTCTGAATTTTATTGAGAGACTACCTAAATGATTAAGGTGGAAGAGCAATCAAAGATGATTCCTGACATCAATTTCTGACCTCCATATGCATGTGAACAAGCATGTTCACATACATGCAAACAAGCATACACATGAAGATGGAAAAGGAAAAGAAAAACAACTCTTGGAGACTGGAAATAATGATAATCATCTGGAATCCCAGACATTAGGAAACTGAGATAGAAGGACATAAGGTCAAGGCCAGGCTGGGGCACGTACTGAGAGCCTGTCTTAAAAATAAACAAATAAATCAAAAAGGAAGGAAGGAAGAAAATGAAGAGTGAAATCCAGTAGCAACTATATACTTCAAGGTATTATCTGATGTTGAAAATGTCCTACTTGTTCCTGAATTAGACTGTGGTTAGCTGACCATAGTAACAGTTAGTTTCTCAGACCTAAAAATATTGAGAAGAGAATAACATTTAGAGTCAAAGCAGAACTTCATCAGCAGTGGCTAAATATGTAAATACTGGGAGTTAGACCTAGAAATATCTTTGGTAAAAGGCTGAAGAAATTATCAAAGAGCTATTTGAAATAGCACTGAGCATGCTTTTCCCTTGAAAGAGTGTTTGTGTGTGTGTTGGCTGGGTACATTAATTTTATTTTTATAAATTACCACTCTGCCAATGTAGCATTTTAATTCTTTTTTTCCAGCTTATGGAAATTTTTTTTCTTTTCTTTTTCAGCTTATGGGAAAGTATTTCTAGTTCGCAAAATAAGCGGTCATGATGCTGGAAAGCTGTATGCCATGAAAGTTTTGAAAAAGGCAACAATAGTTCAAAAGGCTAAAACTACAGAGCACACAAGGACAGAACGGCAAGTTCTGGAGCACATTAGACAGTCACCATTTTTGGTGACATTGCACTATGCTTTCCAGACAGAGACTAAACTTCATCTCATCTTAGGTAAGTGTCCATTGTCATACTTTCTATGAGAACATTTTTCTTTAGGTCTTGAGGCAACATAGTATGGACTTAAAAGAAATTGTTTTGTCTCTCATTCATCTCTTTGTGGTGGCATTTCTGTTAACATCTTGCTTTGGAAGTGAGACCCCTGGCGTAGAGAAATTTGTATACCTCTATTCCATACTCCACTATTATTCGATGTGCATCCAAGAAAATGCAAGGAACTTGATGGCCAAGTGGGCTCCGATTTGTACTTTAGTTTTCAAGAGTATGTAGGTTTGGGCTAACGTAGGAGATAGCTATGGAAGCCAATAGTTAGGCCATTCTCTATCAGTCTCTATGTCTTGTCTCTCTGTTTCTCTGTGTGTGTGTCTCTCTGTCTCTTTCTCTGTCTTTCTCTCTCTCTCTCTTTGGATCAGGATGTAGCACTCTCAGTTACTGCTCCAGTGCCTGCCTATATGCTTTCCATACTCCCTGCCTTGATGATGATGATGAACTAAACTTATAAAACTGTATGCAAGCCCCCAATTAAATTCTTCTTTTGTAAAAGTTGCCTTGGTTATGATGTTTCCTCACAGAAATAGAACAGTGAATAATACATTTCCTAACTAATATGTTTTCATTTTACTCAATATTCAGTTGTTTAATTTATCTATAGCTGTCCAACAAACCACCTAGAATAGAGTAGCTAAACAATGACATATTTTCCTAAGATTTTGGGTAGCTGGGAAGGACATTTCTCTGTTGTTTTAGGCTGTTCTCATTTACATGGTATGTAGTAGAAGAGCTAGCCTGTTCAGAAGATCCATGGTAGAGTTTCGTATCTGACAATTGGTGCCATTGTTCAGTAGGCCAACTTGTTTCTCTCCAATGTGGCTTCCCAACCTTTAGTACAAGACAGCTTCTTCGTACTGGCAGCCTGAGAGTAGCATATGAATGTTGCTGAGAGTGGAATGAATGCAGAGCTCATCTAGGAACTCGGGTAGTCTTCTGCCAACACATGCTCAGCCTAGATTTGTATACTGCAAAGAGTGTGTGGTCATCTGACAAACAAGTCTGTGTTCAGACATGACAAATTACAAAGGGCTTGTCCAGTCCAGAAAAGCGTCCTTGCCTATGTCTTTTAGATTATTTTCACTTCTACTGAATTTCAGTGTTTATGAAGTTAGATAGAAAGGCTAAATAGATTGAAGTTAGACATTTGGGGCTGGACTATATAGTAGGAATGTTTATATTGTAAAGCATTAAGAGAAATCTGTTGTCTGGTTGTTACTAATTCAGAGTGCTGGAATTGGATTAGTAGATAACTATATGAGTGCTTCATTATAATGTGATATTTTCCCCTTAAAAGTAAGTTGTTCTGTGTGTTATTTTGAAACTATATGATTAGCATACTGAAACATCATTAATATAACAAAAAAGTTACGTCAGCTTCATATCAATTCATAAAGATTTTCCTTGGTCTTTTAAATGTCTGCATTGTGTTCTTGCAGTTCCTTATGACTGGATTCTCAAGTTGTTGTCTGTAGTTTTGTCTTATGTTGCTCTTTCAGGATTGAACTTATACATAGATTGTTTTCAAGTTTCATAGAAAAATCATTTGAGCAGAATCTATATTTTAACCATCTGTGATTGTGTCAGATGTTCTTCCATTGCATGCTTGTGTGTATTTCTTTACAGAGTGCATCACCAAATTTCTGGATTTTTGTACATCTTTTAAATGAGGAGGAGTGTGTCATTGTAGGATAAACGTTTTAAAATTTTCCCTCCTGAGGCTGGCATCTTTTTATATTCTTGAAGAGCCACATGACATGTTCTCAGTTTGTATAGTTCTGAGAATTGCTTATTTGTACTCTTTGCTCATTTTTTCTGTTTCTAGGATCTCTTAGAAAGATTATCCATTTGTGATAAGTATTTCCACATTTTTCATTTTTTAACTTTGTTTACAATACTTTTATCAAACAAATTTTATATATAGTAGAATTTATTTTTAAAATTATTCTTATGGCCCTCAATTTTGAGTCATAATTGAAAGACTTTCTGTTCTCTTAAGTATATAAAGGAATTTACTGGTTTCTTTTTTCTTTAGTATTTACATGGTTCTTGTTTTTGTGTGGAGAACTTTGATCCAAGTAGAGTTTTTGTTTGAGTAGGACAAGAAGTAAGGGTCTAGCTTTTTTAGATGGCCACTCAGTTTTTCTACATTACTAAGAGAAAAGCTCATTCTTTTCCCTGACTTGTGCTGCAACCTTTTTCATCCATGACTGTCTCATATGTGTTTGGATATGTTTCTTAACCTTCTCTCCTGTTTGGCTTATTGAATAATGCCAGAGCACCATACTGGAATTCCTTTAGCAGTACAATGCATTCTAGTATTCAGTAATGTCAGTTCTCCAATAACCCTTGCTTTTTATTGCTGATATTTAGAACTTTATGGAAGGCTATTTCCTGTCATTTTCAACATGAGCTTTATAGTAAAATTGTTTTGTTCTAGGCGAAGAAAGTCTTGTTAGTGGGTTTTATTGTCATTTCTTTAAATTAAAAAATTAACTTTGAGCACACTGACATTTTTGTGACACTGGTTAGTCCTGTTCAAGAAGATGGACTGTCCTTGCCTGTAGGAATCTGCATCTAAGATCTTCAAGAGTGGTTAAACATTTTCTTTCTACTTGTGTGTCTTGGATTAATATTGAACTTGCCATCATTGCTATCGTAAACAGCACCTGCTGTATCTTATAGCTGAAGGACTCTACTTTTTTACAGTAATTTTATACCTTGAGATCTTACTGCCTTGTTCCTTCTCAGCCTGCCCTAAGACATGTTGGTGTCTGTGACTTTTCTGTCTCTCTTCTTTTCCTGAACATTTAACTCAAGGAGATTTATAGCCATCCCTGATGTTTTTCAGGATGTTTTAGAGATTCAAATCTAGGCTAACATCAAATCATGGCTCACTGCAGAGTGCTTGACATGGCTTACTCCAAGGGGATAAAATTTGCTTGGTTGGCACAGGCTTCTCCAAATAAGATCATTATAATGATAGTATCTTACCAGATGCTATCTGTGACGTTTGTATTTAGTTATGAAATAGACTAGCATTTCTAACAGAATTGAGTGTGTATGATTGCTTCCCACAATAAGCTTTAATTATAATTATCTCTCATTTGTTTATATTCTATCTGCCATTCTCTAAATCAGTAGGCAGTACTTTTTCTGACCAGTAAAGGGCCAGATGGTAACTATTTTAAGCTTTGCAGGATTTTCGGTATCTTTGACCATAGATTGTAGTAAACAAATAGGCATAGTACAGTTCCAATAAAAATTTTACTTATAGGATTGGTAGTGAACTAGATTTGCCCTCTGAGTTATTATTTGATAGCCCTTGCTCTTGAAAGTGTGTGTGTGTGTGTACGTGTACATACTTGCACACACATGTGGAAGCCAGAGGTTGTTGACATTAGGTACTGTCCACAATCTATCTCCACCTTATATTTTGAGACAGGGTCTTTCACTGAACCTGGATCTATTTCATCAATTAGGCAAGACTAGGGATTCAAAAGGCCCCGTGGGGATTCTTTTGTCTTGGTCTCCCCAGCTCTAGGATTACAGGTATGTGCCTCCATATCTGGCTTTTTATGTGAGTTCTGGGGATTAAACTCAAGTCTTCCCATAATAGCAAGGCAGTTACTGACTGAGTCATCTCTCTAACCCCATTAAATCACATTTGTGTTTAAAATGTTACTCTATAACATTAATGGCTCTTTAGCTCGTTTATCTTAACTGTATCACACACACAACCACACACACACACACACACACACACACGGTGGAGTTTTCCCCTTTGTATTTCTTGCAGCTTTTACAAATCTTACAACATGGACAGCTTACTCCTTTATAACTTTTTCTCTACCTATGTTGATACAAGAAATATAAAAACATCTTCATCTATTCTTTTCTTTTTTAGAACTCATTATTTCAACAGAAGTTGGAATTTTATGTGGGAAATAATCTGAACAAAACAGTTTCTCTTTTAGTAGTGTCTGAAAAGTCAGCTGATCTTTGGCTTTAATAATCAGTCAGATTAATCATCAGGACTCATCATACATTAAAGAAGCAAATTACAAGTGTATTTACAAGGGTGATGCCGAGGAACATTCTTAATAAATGCTACATCAGTCTTGTAGGCAGTTCTTTCCTCGTGTGTTATCTTTTCAATAGGAGTTGGATGTTTAAGACATTAGAGTTCACTTTTGAGTTTTAGTTTCATCTCAGAAATTGCAAAGGTGTTGATGATTGATGATGGTAACAATGGTTCATTGTACATTGTAGTCACTAATGTCACAGAACAGACAGGAACTGCTGCCAGACGTTCCTCCTTTTAAGTTAATACAACTAATTCTCAAGACTGAGAACGCTTTCTGTGGTGACTGATGAACTGTAAGAAGACATTGTATGAGGGGACACACGAAACTTGAAACAGGAAGGGTAGTGTGTGTGACTGGAGAGTGAAAGCAGAATAGTCTTTCCTTGAAAGCAGGAGGTTGTTGGTGTCAGCTGTCAAGTAGGCTTGTGGAAGCTGAGAACAGGACATCTCTGAAGCAGCTCTCTGGCTCCACCTGTGGTTCTTCCCCTGCATCCTCAGTAGGAAGATGCAGTGAGGCAATTCTGTAGTTCTCAGCAGAACTTTAAACCCCATTGCATTTCTCCACTGGCTAATAAGAGCAAATGAATTAGAGAACGGTGGGGAGATTTCTGGGTTCAACATTAAGTGGTGTGTACAAAGGTTATGAAAGCCTGTAAGTGTGCTCCCCCCAAAAGGAACATGCCTTTTCCCTTTCAACGAGGGAGTTAGCCTCTTTGCTCAAATACAAGGGCTTGCTAGAAATACTAAGAGTGCCAGGAGAGTGCTCGATTTGGCAGCACATACACTAAAATTGGAACGCTACTGAGATTAGCATGGCCTCTGCGCAACAATGATAGGCAAATTCTTCAAGTATTCCATATTTTTAAAAAGAGTGCTAGGAGAAAAAATTGTTACAGATACAACTGAATTTGACCTTTTTGTTTTGAAATGTACCAAATTAATAAATAGTTTATGCTTCAAAGACAAAATTTTGATTGTGTCATTTTAACCTAAAAAAATACTATGTTTTTTATTTATAGCAAGTAACTTTGTTTGCAGTGACTGTTATCTGTTTAATACACACTTGAAAAGTTTGATTTATGTTTGCTGTTCTTCAGAATTACCCTGTAGACTATGGTTACTTATTTGTTTTAAGGTTTTTTAATTTGACAGTTTTCATACTTGTATATAATGAATTTTAATTATTCTCACCTCCGCATATTACCTTCCTTATTCTCCCCAGCTTCTTTCACTGAAACCTTTCTTTTTCCCAATAAGCCTCCTTCCTACTTTTGTGTCTTTTAATGTATGTGATGCAATGAATTTAAATGGGGCTTCTGCGTGAGCCTGGTTGGAAGGTCATTTACTAGGCAACTTTATATGACCAAAGAGAGTGGTGCTCATTTTCCCAGCCACCATTAACTCAGTAATCCCTTGGGGAGGGGTGTGGCCTCATAAGCTCTTACCCATATGTGTGATGAAGTTTTGATGATCCTAATCTTGTACAGGTAGCTGTAGCTAAAGTGAACCCATGAGTACATAGGTCTGTCATGTTCAGAAGACATGGTTTTGCATCAGACTTCCCCAATATGGCTTTTTTTGCCCTTCTATTATGTTCCCTTCATCTTGGGGGTATGTTTGTATGTATGCGTACTTGTCCTTTCAACAACTGAGCACTCCATAGTCACTTTCTCTGCACTTGAACTAAATGTGAATCCTAATATTTTAACTGTGTCCACTATAAAAACAAGAGTGCGAAGATAAGTATTTAGAAGGCAGTTTGGTACAATGTTTACTTAGCAAAATAGTAATAGTAGGTTCTCCCTTGGACCTGTGGTATCCATACCATGGGTTCATGGCTGGATTTATAGTACTAGTCAAGACTTCATTCTGTGGAGCAGGTCTTAAATCCAACCAGAAGGTCATGGTGTGTTTCCCCCAAAACATTCAGGCCAATATTACAACAATCGTGCCAGATTGATTGTTTATCTTTGGCTAAGACTCTTGATAATTTCTCTTCTATGAACCTTCACAGAATCTCTTCTACCTAAAGCTTCATCATCTTCTTTCTGTCTGTAATGGCTTATCTGACTTCACTGGAAATAAATCAGATCTAGTTGCTACAAACTCAAATTTTCTTCACTCTCCTTTATTTAAGATTATTTGTATCTGGGAACTGCCTCATAGATTGACTGTGAGTAAGGATATAGATTGGGATGGTTAGTGTTAATTGTCTGCTTGATAGAATCTCTTGGAAGATGGGCCTCCAGACATGCCTGTGGGGAATTATATTGATTATACTGATATGGGAAGACACACCCACTGTGGGTAGCACCATTTAATGGACAGACTCCTAAACTGCACAAATGTAGAAAGTGAGCTGAGCAGCAGCATGTAACCAGGTACTTCAAGTTCCCACACCTTGACTTCCCCACTATAGACTGTACCGTTGAACTATGAACCAGAATAAATCCTGTCCTCTTAAAGTTGATTTTGCCAAAGTATTTTTATCATGGCAATAGGAAAAGAAATTAAGATACTGATAATAGCAGGAATTACAACTTTTATAGAACACATTGATGTTGAATATAAATGGCTTCTACCTTTAAGAAAAAGTGGTTTTATTTTTAATTATGTCGATGTATGTGTGGATTTGTGCATGTGGATGCAGTACCCAGAAAGTGCAGATGAGGAGT
The DNA here is from genome assembly GCF_018167655.1 of Microtus oregoni. NCBI lineage: Eukaryota > Metazoa > Chordata > Mammalia > Rodentia > Cricetidae > Microtus > Microtus oregoni. The sequence goes on from NW_024543210.1 coordinate 12,229,408, forward strand.
TCAGACCCTTGGGAGCTGGAGTTTTAGGTAGTTGATAACATCGTGATGCCTGAAGTGGGAACTAGACTCTGAACTTGGCAGCTGTGCTCTTAGCCACTGACCATCATATCAACCCTAGCTTGTGCTTTTTTTTAATTAAAACTGATAGTATTTACCAAATTCAATATGTAAATATATTGTGACTCAGCAATCCATTTTTCAGATTCTGACCTACTGAATAATACCTGCCCAACTGGATAAAATATATCTTGAAGACATTTTTGTCAATATTCTCTTACTCTTAACTATTACAATAATGAGAATGTCAATATAATTGTAGGTTTTCTGTAGGCCAGAAAATCTTAGATTTGTTTTACCAGAATCACAAAGGAGAAAAAGGTTTGATAGGAATGTGACTAATATTTTTGTTTGTTTGGTTTTTGTTTTTTCGAGACAGGGTTTCTCTGTATCTTTGGAGCCTGTCCTGGAACTAGCTCTTGTAGACCAGGCTGGCCTCGAACTCACAGAGATCCACTTGCCTCTGCCTCGCGAGTGCTGGGATTAAAGGCATGCACCACCACCGCCCAGCTTGTGACAAATATTTTTGTTGGTTGTTTTTGTTTTGTTTTGTTTTTGTTTTTCAAGACAGGGTTTCTCTGTGTAACAGCCCTAGCTGTTCTGGAAGTCAGTATGTAGACCAGGCTGCCTCAAACTCATAGAGATCTGCCTGCCTCTGCCTCCTGAGTACTACTAGTACTAGGATTAAAGACATTCACCACCACCGCCGGCATAACAAATATTTTTATACTCACTTCTAGATGTTTTACTATTTACTTGCCACTGGGCACCATGCTGGATATTTTTATATATTAGTTCATAAGTCTTTGCCAGCAGCCATGAAAGAATTGGTGTATCATTGTTGTAATAGAGAAAGGTGTCTTGAGCTAACTGGCTGGCATCTGAAGAAATAATGTGGCATCTGTGTGCTCAGCTCCTTTGTTACGTTCATGTATCAGAAGAGGCAGCTTTATTTTAATAGCTGACTGTGAAAAACGACCTGTTACTTTCCTTTATCTTTCCCAGTTTACCATTCTTATTTATTCCTTAATAAGTTTTTTTGTCATATTGTCATGTTTGGGTCACTCCATTGCTTTTACTTTACTTGAAATGGGTGTTATACATATTAATTAGATTTTGGTTTTTGTCTGTGACAACTAGGTTTATAAGGAGGACAGTTTTGTTTCAGCTCCTACATCCAGTCTGTTATTTCTTTTTTTTTTTTTCAGTCTGTTATTTCTAACTTCATTGCATCTCGGCCTGTAGTGAGGCTTAACATCATGGTGGAAGGGCGTGGTAGAAAAGTACTCTTCACTTTTAGTATCCAGGAAGCAGAGAACAGTAACAAGAAGGGGCCACAGCCAAGATACACCTGTCAAAGACATGACCACAGCAATACATTTCATCTAACCAGGCTCCACCTTGTACCGCCTTCCCATAGTTTTTTTCAGACTTTGAATTCATCAGTGAATTATTGGACTATTAATAATTAGATTTCTCATGATCTAGTGCACTTTGGAAATGCCTGCATAGACTTACCTAGAGGTATGCTTTAGTGTAATCTAGGCATCTCTCAGTCCAATCAAATTGACAATCAAGATTAACTATGACATACTCAACTCTTTAGTCAGGCTTTCAGCTAATCTGTCCAGCCTTTCTCCTCTTCCACTCAGTCTCCTCTGTTCTGCTTTGCTACCTGTGCTGTAATTGAGCTAAACTATTCACTGGCTCCTCTATAAACATACATTTCCTGCTTAAACATTTCTCTCTTTGAAAACTATTTCAGCATTTCCTAGCTGAGTGTGCCAGATGCAATACTTGATTTCCCCAGCCCTCTGCTGTCCCACTTTTCCTGGAGTTGTTTGACTTAAATGAAATGATGTCTGAAAAATGCTTAGTGCCATCCCTGACAGATAATGATCGTCAATGTAGCTGTATCAAAATAAAGTCGAGAAAAGTACAAAATGGAACAAGAACATCTTGTTGTGGTATAAAGAAGAGTGTAATGGGGGCAGAAGCAAAGCTCTCCCTTGTGGAATAATCTGACAAAGAGAAGGAGAGAGGGAGTTATAAAATCAACACTCCACACTAAAGAGAGTGGGTGATAGTTTAGTGAGAAGCAGTATAGTTTTGCATAATCTCAGCTCATTTCTTCATAGTTTGCCAGTTGATTACAAGGGAAAACATAGTAACTTTATAGTGGAGAAACCTGGAAATCAGTACTTTGATGATTCTAAATTAATGACATGATCAAAATTAGTTGGGAAAACGAATCCATCCTCCCATGTGGCCTAGGAAGATAACATCATCTGCTAATATTTGTTCTAGGTATTTATACTTTTGTCTGATCATGGCAGAACATCACACATTGAGGACTGGCCCACACCAAAGGATGTTTCCTCTTAAACAGTCAGGGACAAGAAAACAAAGGCAGAAGCTTCCATATATATGTTACATAAGCTCTAGTGCAGTGTGTTCTTGAACTGGATTTTAGAGTGGAATAAAGTCACCACAAAGAACATTAGGCAAATGACACAGTAAGGAAGTCCAGATATGGTAATGGTATTTTTATCATGTGGTTATGTGAGAGAATGCCTCTGGGAAGTTTTAGAAGTAGAGAACAGTGTTTTCAGCTGGTTCAGGAAAGATGTGCACACGTGTAAGAGCAGAGAAGAGAGTTCCACAGCAAATGAACAAAATGTGTGCTGGGTTTTCATAGTTGGTTCATGGGATTCTTGTTACTGTTACACAGTTTTGGTAAGTTTGAAGTTGTAGAAATCTGAACTTTTGTTTTTGGTTGCTTGATTCATTTTGTTTTTATAAGGTCATAATTGAGGCATTATATCCTAGGAGAAACTTTAATAGTTTCTTATTTATGATGGAGTAATGGATTGTTTTCTCAGCCTTCTAAAGACAGGAACAGTTTGAGAGTACCCCTCAGGCCTCATACTGTAGACCTGTAAATAGGGTGCAAATTTTCTAAAACCATGTTTCTCATGTTTGTAGCTTCCTGCTGTCTGACTTTGTCCCGAAGTCACAGTAGCATAACAAGAAAGATGTATATATTATAGATATGATATATTATTTTGATGGATTACACAATATTTCTCACAACTGAACATTTGATTGTACTTGCTTTTAAACAATATGAGATTCTAATCTCTGGTAAGAACTGAGAATGTAGCACCTTTCTGTTACCCATTTCACCTCTGTTTGAACAGGCAGGTGGATTAAAATGATAGTTTCAGGAAGAGTTAAAGAGGTTTGCAAGGCTGCAAATATTCTTGCAGGCAAAGTCAAGTCCTATTTGTTTTTTTCTCCAAGAACACACAGCTCTGTTTTCACTGTTGTAAGACACAAGTTGCTGCCCTTGAATTATCCAAGCTAAAAGTCTGCCACTGAATATTGTAGTTTCATACAGCATTAGAAAGAAAAAAAAGATTTAAACTGAGAATGGTGGCCCACATACCTGTAGTCTTAGCACTTGGGAAGCTGACTTAGGGTGACTGTTAGGAATTCACGGGTACCCTGAGCCACATAGCAAGTACCAGGTCAGCCAAGACTTCATAGAAAAGATTTAAACTCAGTATTTACTATAGCTCTTTTTTTAAATCCTGCATATAATCCCCATAGAATGCCTGCTCTAGGGATCTTTGACTTCAGATAAGTCTCAAAAATTTAACTGGGACAAGCATATAATATAGTGAAGTTATATGACCAAGATATGTAGGATTACATGAACTAAATTATTTAGATATTAGAAGATAGAATAGTTGATCTTCAGGTGGTTTTTCTGACAGTAATTAGCCAGGCCAACATTCTGAGAAGGGAAGAAATAGCAGAGCAGAGAAGGTGGAAAGGAAATTCGCCCAGGAAGCATATAAAACAGTGTGTCTAGAGGGGTCCTGCTGCTCGGCCTCATCACCCTTATTCTTTACCTAATCAGATGTATGACTCGGGGCAGTTTAACTTCCAAGTTTCCTTATCTCTGACAACCACTATATTTTATCTAATACTATAGTATTATTTTAATAGTACCTACTTTATAGTATCATACAGATCAGATTTTTTCCTTTCTGAATAGAACTAGTACAAAATAAGTGTTCAGTGTCTGTAGTTGCTATTCTTAGGCTAGCCTCAGAAGCAGTGAGTTGTGTTTAGGCTAGCCTAGACTGAGACTACACACCAGAGCTAGACACCAGACTGACTGAGTTCCTTTCAAAAGTGCTATCCCGGATTAGGAAGTAAGTTGCTACTTTTGTGCAGGCATCAGTAGCCAAGAGTATGTACTGACAGTGCTACTCATTCCATGTTGTGATTTTATTTTGTTATTGATTATAGTATAAATTGATAATCATAGAGGTAAAAGCTGAAGAATTGTGAATAAAAACTAAGAAGTCACATGCTATTCCTGACAGTGTTCATTTAATAAGAAACTAAAACCAGCTTTGGCTTAAACAAAACAGACGAAACAAAAAATAAACAACTCAGGCTTGCAGCTTGTGCCAGAAGCCAATAGAGACTTATGAAGAAATTTCTAAAAATCAGATGGATCCATAATCTATTGGGAAGTTACTCAGGGCAGATGACCTGGCTTGGGTAAGCATCCACCCGGCAGATGGACATGTGTATTTCTAGCAGCAGTTTCACTCAGATGCACTCCTCAGTTCAGGCTTGGTACTGCCTCTTCAGTGGGAAATTGAATAATACCAGCTCAGGAAATGCAGGACTCTACCCAGAGTCGAGGTAGGCTTTCTTGAGCTAAAGTGCCGAGAACCTCAGCCTCTGATGTCAGTGAGGATTTGACTACTCATGATATCACTGACTATTTTGAAGCCAGTGGTGTGGCTCTGGCTCAGCATTTGCTTGCAGTACCTGGTTCTGATGTTCTTTCTTTTTCTTATTGTTATGAGATGAGGCTTTATATCTTTATACCTCAAACTTACCTTGAGTAAGTTATATAGTCTGGTCTTGACCTCAAGCTGCTTCTGCCTCTACCTACTGAGTGCTGAAGTACAGATATTTAACATTGTACTCAGGTCAGTGCTCTCCTTTGAGAGAATTAAAACCACACAATTCAACCTAGTATAGAAATATCACCAACGCCCTTTTCTATATGGTTTATTGGTTTGCTGCCTGGTGGATTTGCTCTAATTTTACCTGAGCCATTTTTTCTCCTGATGAACAAAGAGGTGTAATGACCCCAGAACCTCAGTTTCAGTACATCCTTGATAGTCAGCTCACTGAATTAGAAAAACACCATGTTCCCTATTACTGTTCTTAAGTTCTGAAGCCCACCAGCCCAATTGTAATTATAGTTAAACTGTGGAATAGCTTTGCCAAACTTGGTGAAGCTAGCTAGAGTGGAGTGACCAAATGCTCGAGAAAACATGGTCCTGTGTGAGTGTTAGAGACAATATAGTATCCGGACCCAGGAGTTGTCTCTCACCTCACATGCATGCTGTGGATACATATATAGGAAAAAATTTTAAAAATGGATTTTTAAAAAGGGATTTGGATTACAATTGATAAAAGTTGCAGCTAATATTTTTTATTATATGATATCAAAGACGTATATATTTTTACTACTACATTCATCCTTTCTTTCTAAAAATAAAGTATCTCCCTCTAAACACAATCCAAGAGGTTGGTCTTATTAATAAAAATCAGAGTCAGATATTAGGGGGTAAAAGCTGAAAGATCAGAGAAGGAGAGCAGCCAGCCAGTAGTTCTTAACTCAACAAAATCCTCAGACCAAAGCAGGCAAGATCCTATCTCCATGAATTCTCAGACTGAATGCTCTGAGTTTATGTCTTATCCTGCCTTATCTTCCTCTCTCCACCCAGCCATATCACTCCTGTCTCCTCCTCCCTAGTGCTGGGCTCAAAGGTGTGTGCCACCACTGCATGGCCTCTACGGCTAACTAGTGTGGCTTACTCTGCACTCTGATCTTCAAGCAAGTTTTATTTTTGATAGCACAAAGAAAATATCACCACAAGTTAGAAATGGGGATTTGAGGCCAATAGAGTGGCTATTGATTATGGAAGAGGAGAATCTTACAAACAAAGGAATAAATGAGTATGCAGAAGAGAGTTGTAAGTTGCCCAGCTACTTAAGCAGTACCTGGAAGCCTAAGATACTGAATGGAGATTCCAGTAGCTCCTTGACTCAGGGGACAAAGGGTTTGGAGTTGATTACTCCCAAGATGAATAGACTTGGTAAACACAACAAAATGTTAATCAGAATTCTAGAAGGGGCATGCTTTAGCAGTACTAATTACATCCATGGCTGGAGAGATTGCTAAACAGTTACAAGCATGTACTACTCTTGCAGAGAACCTGAATCTTCTTTTTTTTTTTTTTTTTTTTTTTTTTTTTTTGGTTTTTTCGAGACAGGGTTTCTCTGTGGTTTTGGAGCCTGTCCTGGAACTAGCTCTTGTAGACCAGGCTGGTCTCGAACTCACAGAGATCCGCCTGCCTCTGCCTCCCGAGTGCTGAATCTTACTCCAGAAACCATGTTGAGTACATTACAACTCCTGTAACTCACTTCCTGAGGAGCTTCTGGCTTCCATAGGCACTTGCACTCAATGTGTACACACACAGACACAGACCACACACAGAGAGGGAGGGAGGGAGATGGGGTAGAGGATATACATAACTATAGGTCAGGCTTTGTGTCTCATGACTATTATCTCAGCACTCAGAATGCACATAGGCAGATCTGTATGAGTTCAAAGGTATCATGATCTACATAGTGTATTCCAGGATAGCTAGGGCTACATATTGAGACCCTGTCTCAAAGAGAGAGAGAGAGAGAGAGAGAGAGAGAGAGAGAGAGAGAGAGAGAGAGAGAAGAAAAGAAAAGAAAAGAAAAAAACAGAATTAATTATGGCAGTAAAGCATTCAAGGGCTACCCAAAAAAGGGCAAAATTATTAGATGTTGAGAAAGGACTTCACAGTTCTTATACTTATTTTGTGTTTTCACAGCAAAGCCAAACAGTTACATATATGGAAACCCAAGACTCAATAATGTCCCTAGAATTAAAAATAGAATAGTTAAAACTTATCCCACTAACACAGCTACAAACAAGGGCAAGCCTCCTGAAAACTGGCCTTCCATGTTAAAGGTAACTAATAAACTATCTAAACTAAACTTAAGTACTAACCATTCAGGACTGGACAGTCCCTGTTTGCATGAAGTACCTGGATTTTGCATGAAATACCTGGGAACTTTGCCAAGAACTTGTCCTATATTAACCACCCTTTTTCAGCCACTGGCCTGACTTGCTCTTGGTTAGTGCTGTGTCTCCCATATGACTCAAGCTGATGTTCCTATAAAGCCTTCCCCTGTATTTCTCTGGATCTAGTCTTGTCCTATATTTTCTGTAGCAAGGTTTCTTTTGGGCCGCCAGTGCCCCCAAAGAACACAGACACTTATTTTGTTCCTCACTGCCTCTTATAATTTAAATTAATGCTTCTATTGATCCACATTTTGCCATGTGGCTTTTTTTATCTCTCCATTCTGTACGTCTGACTCCCACTGTGTCTTGTTGGTGTCTCTTGCTGTAATAGATTCTAACTGTTCCTTCCTCTGTCCAGAAGTTCCACCTATTCTCTCCTGCCTAGCTATTGGCCTTTCAGTTCTCTATTAAACCAATCATGTGCCTCAGGCAGGTGAGGCAAAACGTAGATACATTTTAATGCAGTGTAAACAAATATCCCACAATGGCTTTCTGGATCTACAGTTTGGTAACTAACAATGGTACATTCTTGCCTTTTAGGTAAAATAAGAAACCCTGAATTTATTCAGATAAAGCTAAATAACTGAATGTTTAATGAGGGCTAAATAGCTGCATACTTTCAAACTACCTCTCCAAAAGATTATAATCTTTAATTATAAAGATGCAGTGTGGGCTCACTTTTTCTTATGGTAGACAACTCAAAGAAAACCACCTTATTCAAATGATCAAAGAAAAATCATTGATAGTAGGATGAGTTGAAATAATGCACCAACTGAGAAGATGCCACAAAAAAAGACTCTCCTAAAGATACACTTCTGAGTATGATGATGTAAGGCCAGTTCCCATTGTCACATGGCCTACAAATTGACACGCATGTAACCTAAAGTGCCAAGGTTATGGAAGTCTAGGAAAGATTGTGGATTTGTTTGCATATTTGAGAAAATACATTTCAAGTTGGATCTAGTCACATATCTAGAAGATACTTGGGGAACAAATTAAATAACAGATTCAGGATTGAGGGTAGATGGTAATGATAAATTTAGGTAAATTTTTTATTCATAAGTGATTATGTTGATGATGAAGCATCAGTTTAGTTGTGTGGTGACATAGCTGTTTTGCAGAAAGAGTTCTATCTGCTACACTTACAAGTCTTCTGTGAGCTCATGGTTGATTTAAAGTATAAAAAACAAGGTGTGGTTGTATTTCTATAAGTGCCAAACAACTCTAAAGTGAACTTTTCAGAGGATAGTTTTTGAAAATATGATATACTTGGGTAATAAATTTACTCTGTGGATTAGAATGTTATAAATGCATTGCTATTTATAACAGAAATATACCATGTTTATGGTTGGAAATTTAGTATTGTTAAAATTATAGTTCTTACCAAATTGAACTATGGGTACAAAGTTGTCTGGATCAAAACCCCAAACAGTGTGTGTGTGTGTGTGTGTGTGTGTGTGTTTGTAGAGATGGAAAAATAGACTTTACAGTTCCTATACAAATACAAAACAAACTAGAAAAACTGCACCCACTATGTCAGAAGCATAGATGGGCATGTTGATACCTTCCCACAGTGTCAGAATTTATTGAATAACTATAAATTCACATGTTATGTTGGGTTTTTTTTTGCAGTTTGCTTAGAAGCTCTGATTTCCCTAGATAGCAAGCTGAGGCAAAACCAGGTTCTTATATTAGAATCTCAAGTTAACTTTTAGGCCATATATTACATATCACAATTAATCAACCTATATAACAATCATATAATAATAATATAACAATTAAAGAAATTGTAGCGAAGTTGAAGAATGGCTTCCTGAGAAATTGGGAAGCAGATATAGATGGCACTGAGACTCACCACAGGTGGTATATAAGATAGTAAGAATCCGCCAGGAGATTTATTGGCATCTTAGCTTCAAAGTCTAGCTATTGAGGAGCCTCAGGGTAAAGAGGAGTTGCCCAGGCAAAGTATGGGATCCTGGACGTTCTAGAACCAGGATCTAGACTAGGCCTTGGAGTAGGCCCAGTCAGCGGTAGGGACAGAGCCCAGCTAACTCCCTAGGCAAACTTGGGAATTCGGTCCCTTGATGTGTATAGTGACTGGTCAGATGACGGGATGTGAGGGTTATTGACAGCTCCTCTTTATGTGGTTCAGTTGTGAGCATTGTGGGACCCCTTTCACTGTCTGGTATGCTCAGTAAGCTCTCAGGCCTAGTTTTCCTGGTGTGATTTTAAAAAAATATGCCATGTGCTCATACAGGCCTGTTTTACTTTGATAGGTTTATTGGATTTTACTTGTTCAACTTTTAGGAATAAATTAATTTTGTGTCTTGAAGGTAATACAAGAGAGATAATATACTTCTTTTTAAACTTGCATGTGCCAGCTGGGTGGTGGCGGCACACCTGTGTCAGGGTCCGATGCCCCAACATAAACTATTTTTCCCTCTCTGAACCAGCATGGAGGCACGGGAATAATTGAGACACAGTTCACACAGCAATATCGTAAGGGAGTCTCAGGGTTCATTCAAATCCTGAAGATCACTCACGTTTATTATCCAAACACCTTTTATCCCCCAAGGTAAACTGAGGTGGAAGTTCATTAACATTCTGTTTGTGGGATAGCAGGACTACAGTCAAGTCCGCAGCTCTGTTGCTAGCTTGGAATTGACACCTTTTCTCAGGCGATCTACATAATTACAAAGCAAAGAAGCAGCATATCCTGCACAGCCTGTCTGGAAGGGTACGTGACTGCTCCAGATACTAACCATGGCCCGGGAACTTGACTGTCAAACCATGTAGAAATTTGGGCCTACAGTGGCACACGTCTGTAATCTCAGCACTTGAGAGGCAGAGACAGACAGATCTCTGTGAGTTTGAGGTCAGCTTGGTCGAAGAGGGAGTTCCAGAACATCCAGGACTGTTAAACAGAGAAGTTCTGCATCAATAAATAAACAAACAAACAAACAAACAAACAAATTGCGTGTGTCTGTGTGTATGTACAAGTTAGTGGACATTTAAATGCAGGTTCAAGTGTGTATGCAGGTGGAAGCCAAAGTTCAACCTTGGGTGTTTTCCTCAATTGTTTCTCTGCTTTATTTTTTATCTAAGCTGGTTACTGGCTGTCTCCACAGTCCCAACCCACTCCCAGTTATGGAGTTACAGGAATGCACTGCTTTGCCTGTCTTTTTACATTTGCCAACTGAGCCATTTCCTTGTTTAGGTGCCCAGTAAGGTGCGGAGTCTTCTTTTGTGTTTTCACTTAGAATGTAGTCAAGTGATACTTGTAAAATGGAGTCTCTAAGGACAAGGCAATCTTTTAAAAGTTTTAACAATAAGGAATAACTTAGAGCAGTCTGATCTCAACAAAAACCCCTTCCATTTCTCTAAAAAGAAGTCATTAAAGTACCTGAGAAGCTGAGGATTCCTTTCTTCCACCCAGCTCTTATTGCTAGGATGCAAGCTCCTTGCTGGCTTGGGAGGCTGAGTGCAGAGCTCTGGTCATCCCGGTTCTGCTTTGCTTGTAGGATAAGGGTTCCATCCTGTTAGAGGGAGGCTGAGAAGCCAGAGATTGCTGCCTTTACTCAGCACCCTGCCAGCTAAGCAGGGGCACTTCAATTGAATCTGGCTACTGTCCTCACTATCAGCTCTAGGACATGGAACTTGAGGTGTTTTTGGTTTTGTTTTTTAATTTTGCTTTTTGTTTAGTTCATAAGAATAGAGAAATCTCAAGCACTCACCAACAGAACTAACTGTATTTGAAAGTTTTAGGTACTGTAGAGATTGTGAGGAGTATGCAAAATAATTTGCAAAATAAGCAAATTTTTGGATGTAGGCAACTTAAAAGTCCTCCTGGGTGTAGTAGTAGTTTGAAAGTATTTGACCCCCATAAACTCATAGGGAGTGGCACTATTAGGAGGTGTGGCCTTGTTAGAGAAGACTGACTGACACACACTTTTAATCCAGACCTTGAGGTGGAAGGCACACCTTTAAACTAGGCCACACCTTCTGTTGGAAGTGTGTCATTGTGGGGATGGGCTTTTAGGTTTTTTTCTCAAGCTTCATTTAGTGTGAAAGTTTACTTCCTGTTGCCTCTGAGTTCCTGTTACCTCTGACTCAAGATGTAAGCACTCTCAGCTCCAGCACCACATCTCATCGGCCTGCAGGCTGCCATGCTCCCTGCAACATGGACTGAACCTCTGAACTGTAAGCAAGCCACCACAATTAAATGTTTCCTTTAGAAGAGTTTACTGTGGTCATAGTGTCTTTTTAGAGCAATAAGGACCCCAAAGTAAGACATGGGTTAAGAATAGATCTCAAATACTGTCCTCAAACTACTCATTTAAGAGCCTGAATTTATTAGATCAGACTATGGGACAATTAGTGCCCCAGAATATTATTGGAAACAATTGAGCAATCAGATAGCAATTAGTGGAGCCTAGCAACTGTTTGTAATACTAGCAGAGGTAGAGAACCTAGCCAATGAGGGAAATTTGTGCAAATTATAGGACCCTGTTCTCTGAGGAGCAACATTGAAGGTCTTATATTACAAATCAGATAGACTTGACTAATAGCCAGGCCAGGTGATTAAATAAGGAAAAACAAAACATAAAAAAAATAAAGCCAAGTGTAGCTTATGCCTGAAATTCCAACAGCTAGGAGTCTGAGGCAGGAGAATCACAATGAGTTTGAGGACAGCCTCAGCTGCCAGGTAAGACTCTTAAACAAAACAAAACAAATCTTGCCAGGGTGGACATCAGGGAGTTGAAGTCAGTTCACAAAATCAGAAAATAAAAAAAATAACTAGGAAGACTGATATAACAAACTATAAATATGTACTTTCAGAGACAGAAATATAAGGCGATAACCATAGCAACATTTTAGATGTGGAACATACAGTTGCTCCTCAGTATCCATGGGAGTAGGGGATTGGAGGACATAAACACTACCTGCAGACAAGAGCCAGTAAATGCTTGTCTCCTTTACAAGTGGTTTGTAGTACCGTATATAACTTGTATATGTTCTCCTGAATATGTTAAATCTTTACTATATTGCTCATAATATCTTACACAATGTAAAGTATTATATTGTGTTGCTTATGGAATAATAACAAAGACAAAAGTGTACAAGTTCAGTTCATACACAAACTTTCTCCCAAATAGCCATTGCAGCAAAAAGAGAAAACTAATTCAAAGCAAATAGAAGAGAGGGAAATAAAAAATATTAGAAAACATGATAAAAATATCATGCCAACAACAGAAAAATCAGTGAAAGCAAAAATGCTCTTTGAAAAGAACAACAAATCGATAAGCCTTAAAAAAAGGCATAAATCTATAAAACCTGGAGTGATATAGAAGATATGGCTTTTGAATTAAAATGAATCACAAGAGAATACTATGAACAACATACTATTAACTGGGTGTTAAAATTTCCTAAGCGCATAACCGGGCATCGTGGCCATGGGTATAATCCCAGCACTTAAGTTGTGAGGCAGTGGGATTGTAAGGTTGAGGTTAGCCCAGACTATTTAATGACAACCTGTGGGTTTAAAAAAAAATAAATGAGCGAGAAGAAAATAATTCCTTGAATGATATGAAGTACTGAAATCGACTCAAGAAGAAACAGATTTCTGTTGTTATTACTGGTGATGATCTCAGGGAAATAGAGGCATACTTGAAGAGAACTCAAGGCCCAGGTGTCTTTGCTGGTGAATATAACCAAACTTTTAAAGAAGAATTAATAACAAAATTTTCACAAATTTGTTCAAAAAATAGAAAACACTTCCCAACATGCCCTCTGAGGTCAGTATTATCTTGGTGTACAAACCAGACAAAAACATCATAAGAAAACTAAAACTAACATCTCTTGTGAATAAAGTGCAAAATTCCTCAACAAAATTATACCAAATTGAATCCAGGAATAAGTAAGAAGGATTATATAGCATGGCCAAGTAGGATTAATCCTAGGAGTACAAGATTGTCTTAAAGACCTAGAATCAACATACTGAACCAGTAGAATAAAATATTATGTGATCTTCTAAATAAACACAGAGAAAGCATTGACTAAAACTCAACATTCATTTGTGATGAAAAGCATCCACTAAAACAGTCAAGGAAGTGAACTTTTCAACCAGTTAAAAGCATATATGAAGAACAAAACAGAACCCCACAGTGAACATAATACTTAGTAATGAAAGACAAAATGCTAAAATCAGGAACATGAACTGAATATCCATGTTTACAATTTTATTAACACTGTAGGATGGGAAAGATCACAAAAGGTCTATAGATTGCAAAGTAGGAAGAAAACTTTTAAGAGGACATGATCTTATAAAGCCCTAAGGAGTTCATTAAACACTATTAGAATTGATAATCAGGTTAAGCAAAATTGCAGGATATAAGAACAACATACAACTAAGTTTTGATGTTCTTGCAGTGAACATCTGGAAAGTAAATTAAGAAAATAATTCCATTTAGCTTAGACTAAAAAGAATAAAATGTTTGACAGTAAAAGAAGTATAAAGCAACACATTGTTGAAAGGATGAAAGTGACCCGAGGAAATGGAAAAATATAGCATCTTCATGAAATGTTAGGGGTGGCAATATACCTAGATTGGATATCAGATTTAGTATACATTCCTTCTCAAAACTTCAGTCATGCCTGTAGAATTAGCAAGGTCTCCTCAACATTCAGGTGGAAACTTAAAGGGGAGAACTGCAATAGTTTTGAAAAAAGAATAAAGATCGAAGACTCACTTCTTGATTTCAAAATGTATTGTAAGTCAGGTTCACACATGTGCACCAACTACTTGAGAGGCAGGAAAAGGGGTGCTTGGCCCAAGAGTTGAAAACCAGTCTGGTCAATAATAAGACTTTAATAAAAAAATTCTACAATACTATTCTGATTGTAAAAATGTGACTTCAGTGTAGACGTATAATTGATGTGGTCAATAAAATAGAACCAAGAGTCCAGAAATGATCACATTTACAATCAACTGGTTTTTCAGCAAGAGTGACAATAATGAATAGTTTTTCAACTAATGACTTTCTAACAACTGCATAGCTATATGCTAAAATATGAATTTGGGCCATGCCTCACAACATAAACAAAAGTTAACTCTAAACTAAATGGATCAAAGACTGAAGGTCAGACCTAAAACTGTAAAAGTCTCAGACAAAAACATTGGCTTTTTTTTTTTGTGGCATTGACTTCTATAATAATATCTTACATATGGCATCAAAAGCACAAGCAACCAAAGGTAAATAAATTGGAATTTCTGGTACTTGGGGGAATTAAATTGATTAGAGACTTCACAAATCTGAATAAACAAAATCATTGAATTTTGTATTGAAGTGGGTGAATTCATGGTGTATTAATTGTATCTCAAATAACAGGCAGTGAGAGTGAAAACTAATGTGTACCCCACAGCAGAAAATGTAGAAATGTTTAGTGAGTCTTTTAAACATGCAAAATAGTACTACATATCCAGAAAATTACAACTAAAACTATGATGAGATGTTCTGCTACATGCCAGACAGAATGAAGACTAAGGATGGCTATTGGTTGGCCTCTAGAGTCTCACTAACTTCTACTGTGTCCGCTTTTGATTACAGCACTTTGATTTTTTCTGCCAGGTTTGCAGCTATCTGTGTATCTACTGATACTTTTAATTATTGGCTTCTGCCCTACAGCCCCTCAGTCAGTGCCCCACTGACCACTCAGGCCACAGTCTGGCAAGGCTTGTGTCCCCCACCCCCACCTGCTGCTGATGTGATGAGTAGGTTTAAATTAAGTCTCTGTTGTTCTATTTATAAATAAGACCCAGAAGTCAAAGGCTGGGGTGAAAACCTGCTAGTTCAGAGAGGCTGAATAACAGCTATTTGACCTAGATTTTTGGCCAGAGACACCACAAGAGACAAGTCTCTTCCCTCCTCCCAGAACCAAGAGAGCTCAAACTCTAGTCCCTGCCCTTGTCTTCCTGTGCAACTTCTCTGTTCAAATGGCTAGCTTCTTCTTGTCAGCTGGTCGCTGGCTTTGCCCCTGATTCAGGGTGTAACTTTATTGGGCAGTCTCGGCAGTGTCAGAGTGTGATCCAAACATCCACAACAGAACTTACTGTAACTTCCATTACATTTCTTGCGCTGCCTCAATTTCTGCTTCACCACTGTGAAAGCCTGGGCAACTGGGTAGAATTGCCTATAAACTATGTAACATGCATATACCTATAAAATACTGATTGTTATTAATGTCCAAGCCATTTATCTCAGAAGTAGGAAAATAGGTAACTTGATATATTAACCTTGTCTTCTTGGATTTATATTTTCTTTTTCTTGAGTCTTTCCAGCAATGGAAAAGCACTTCTTATATCCCAAGCAACAGTAATTCACAAATAGTTGTTTCAGTTTAATAGATAAAGAATTGGAGATCAGAAACTTAGTTGTTTACAACAGTAGAACTATTGTCTAGTTTGAGTCTCTCAGTTACAAAGCTCACCTTCGTCCAGATGTGTCACATTGTCTCTGAGAAGAAATAGATTGGAGGTTTTTCGTTTTGTTTTTGTTTTGTGCTAGACTGTCTTTGGGGATTTAATGATTGTTTTTGGAGAGGGGAACCATCATTGAGGAGACAACAAGATAACAATGGGGCAAGTTCATGATACAGAGAAAGATGTCAGAATGTATTGAGTGCTGCATACAGGCATTTGTAGTGGGTGTAGTGTGATGACTATATTGGTCTTGATGCTTAAAAATGCAGTGTAGCAGAAAAGGGAGTACAACTAGCATTAGGAATACAGCAAGAAAATTATATGGGTACTGTGCTGATAACATGAGGAAGAGGTTGGCTCTGCTGAGGTTGGACGTAGAGATGAAGTGATTGAATTGCACATTTGAGACTGTGGGAATTTGACCATTCATATATAGGTGTGTATTTCTGAGCTGTGACTATGTAAATTTAGACATATGTCAGTAACTACTTAAAACAAAAAATCCATTGTTCATTTATAGGAATGTTGTATTTTTTTATGCCTTTTAAATAATTAGCTTTGTGTTCAGATAAATTAAAAACCCTTGGCAAATACAGAAACCTCGGAAAGGAAATGTTCTTTGTGGATAGCCTCCAATGAAACTAGAGTTTAATTTTTTTGAAAAAGTTATTGTCTGTACAGTTTTAAACACTTCATGATTTTAATCTTTATTATCTAAATTCATCCATAGTTAGGTCTTCAAGTAATATCTTAATACATATGATTAGTATTTCCTTCCCCCAAAATAGTCAGTCCCCCTTTTTATTCAGCCTTTTTGTCTCCTCTTTCATTACCTCACTTGTGATAATGGGGCAAATTGAAGAAAAATGTGATCTTTGGATTTTGAATACTTCCTTCAGCCATGTTGTATTGCTTTTCCTCCATATTCTTTTTTATTCCATGCTTTATGGAGCCATAAGAATGCTACATGCTGCCTAGCAATACATCTTTTAAAGTGTGCCCAGATAATTCTGGAATATAGAGAATCTATTTATAGCTCTTAGCAATTGACAACCATTGCATATGGCAAGATAGGATTTTGCGTGTGTTTTGTTTGGGGTTTGTGTGGGATTGGAAATTGTTGGTCAACATATGGCTGATGTTTGATACTCTACAATAAGTTACACACTGGTGGCAGAGGTCTTTGGAAAAGTATTCTTAAGTTTGTGTGAATTTTGTGTCATAGTTTTAATGGTGGTACTCGTTGCACATCAATTTGATTGGTTTCGGGTGATCATTGTGTTAGGAAATTGTATGAAAATATGAAACTAATAATGCTTTTTATGAAACTGTCATTTCTGAGAGTTCTGCAAAAATAAATTCATGGTTAACCCAAAGTGATTAAAAGGAGTTATTTCCTTTCATTTATGAATGCAAGTCAAAGAAAGAAAAAAATATATTTCATTTTTAGATTATATAAATGGTGGAGAACTTTTTACTCATCTTTCTCAAAGAGAGCGTTTTACAGAGCACGAAGTGCAGATCTATGTTGGAGAAATCGTGCTTGCCCTGGAACACCTGCACAAGGTAAGGTGCTTCATCTTTGGAGTTTGTTTTTGTTTGAACAGTCTGTTAACTGAGGTGTTGAGGGAGCTAAGCAAGTTGATGTTTTCACAGGTTGTCTTGGGAATTATGAATGTTACTGTGTTCTCATTTTCATAGCTTCTTTCTGAAAATGTTTGCTTTTTGCTGGACCTAGTGCAGCATGCCTATAATCCCAGCTCTTGGGAGGCTGAGGCAGGAAGATCATGAATTGAAGGCCTAACTGAGTTACAAAGTGAGGTCGGGCCCCAACTCAATAAATGAAATAAAATAAATTCTAACCTGAGCTTTTTTGTTTTTGATGGTCTTCATGAAGAAACCCCCGTACTTTGCTTATTATAAAATATGAGAATAAAAGCTGTTGGTTGTTAAAATGAAGCCCTAAGTTGTAAAAATGTGTTTTCTTAGTTGTGACTTGCTCCATGGCACAATCCATCCATGTCCTCAGACTTCCTGATTTTGCTATTGGTTCAGGGTTATTTCCCTCCCTCCTGTGTTAACTTTCTTCTGCACCTGCCCTGCTCTGTTCCTGCTCATTGCCTCCAAGTGACATGAACTCAGATACTGAAACCTTTACCTAAACATTGTATCTATGATCATGTTGCAATTCTGTACAAATCAGTTTAAACTTATATTATTACATATATCCTTAACCTTGATTCATGAAATTTTGGGTAACTTATTTAAGTTATTGGAGAAGTGGACAGTTTCTATGTTGTGTCTCAGTGTGTATGGTTTTCTTCAGAAGTAGAAAATGCTAAAGTAATTTATCTCAAAGGTATGCAAGCTCATAAAGGAACAAAAGTGATTTGAGTCACTAAATTCCAAAAGTTCAGATATGAAGCCACTCTTTGTTATGTTTGTCAGCCCTCCCTTCACTTATTACAAACAGATTAAAGTGTACATATACAACACAGAAAAAAAGAGGGGAGAATTGAAGGAAAATGGCAAGGAAGACATCTTCAAAGGGCAGAGAGTTTTGATAAGAAATTGAGTCAAAGATATAGATGGTAGATGAGAAAGATTGAGAAAAAAATCTGGAAGATACAGGAAAATAAGGCAGGAGTCAAGAAACAGCAGGTCCAGCCCAGGACAGAGACAAGTCCTGACAGAAGCACCTGTATTGACAGGTGGGGGTGACATTAGAATCTTTAGAAAATACCAGCACCTGTAAGCTGTAGGGGTCAGGTTGTGATGAGAGAGCAGCCTGGTTTTACATAGTGAGATCCTGTCACAAGCAAAGAGTAAATGAAGATGTCTGGGAGGCAGGAAGAGAAGAGACCGGCAAGTGGGAGGGAGAGCGGGGCCAGTGTACAGCCATTTGTGCTGCTTTCGATGGAATCTGCACTGTGCTGACAAGCTTCATGCCTATGCTTTCTTTTGTGTGATAAGATTTGGCTTAAACATCTTTATATCAAAAATGTTACTGTTCAGAATAAGCTACAAGACCTTTGAAACATAATTAGATATAATGTTTTAAAATACAAAAATGACAGTAAAATTGACTATAAACTCTAAAGTAAAAGCAAAACACAAAGCCAAATGGGTAAGCTAGAAAACAGTCTATAATTTATATAATAATTCAATTCTGTTCATTTTGTTCTACCAGGTTGGCCTTAGATTCACAGAGCTGTGCCTGCCTCTGCCTCCTGAGTGCTGGGATTAAAGGTGTGTGCCACCACCACCCAGCACTAGTACTAATTCTTGTAAGAAGAGATAAAAGTACAGATTTATTTGGAAGTAATGAAGTAAATTGGATAGTAAACAGTTTGTCTCTAAAAATCTTTTCCAAGGAGGTTGTTTAGATGCAGAGTGCTGCAGGTTGCTAGGTAAACATAATACTTCAAATCAGACCTCTGGTACACGCTCTTAAGTGTTTTCCTTCTATCTTTCTTGAAAACCACTGAAGCTTTCATAGGAGAATTACCTACTGTTTGTTTTGTTTTTGAGGGCGATATAACTTTTGTCTTGAGAGATTACTAGAAATCTGCTTTTTCCTATATTGGATGTTGAAGAAAACAATTTTTTAAAGTATCAAAGCTCTTAATCCATGCTGATATAACTGAAAATATTGAAGTGGCAGACACCTCTTAGATTTATAGTGTGTAGTTGACATGTTTTACTGTACTGCTTACAAGAAAAACAAAATAGAGAGGCATACAGTCTTGAATGGTGTAACAGTTCACTCAGTGATGGGCTGTATTTGACAGTGATCCCATAAGATTGCAATGGAGCTAAAAAAAAAATTCCTGTCACTTGGTGGTTATGTAGTTATCAGAATGCTGTACTTTGTACCTGCTCATGTGTTGCTGGTGTAAATAAGCTGGCTGAGCTACCACTCATGTAATAATGGACCACATATCATTATGTATGACATAGTAAAACCTGATAATGGTCAAAAGCCAAACATTCTTCTGGTTTAAATATTTAATATCTATTCCAATCATCATTTTAGAGGGTTTCCTATAAACCACTCTACTCTGTTTCACGAAGCAGCAGCTTCGTATGTCTCATGTTTGCCCTGGTCATTTTTACTTGGTTTGCCCACATCTGTTTGTTCATGTGGCCTCAGGAGGAATAGGATACACATATTTTTCACTATGCCCCTTGATGTGCACTCCATGATGCTTGGACAGTCAAAATATTCTAACAGCTTACTTCCAGATCATACCTTGTTGTAAATCAATGCATGGCATATGTTATTTAATGATTTGCTTTGCTAAATTAGAACTAAACATCAAAATTAACCTGTGCTCTTTAACCTTTATGTTTAAAAACTTGTTATTTTAAAAGCCTTTATTAATTGCTTGTCTGACATATTGCATCATACAGGATACTAGATAAGTGCATAAAATCTAAAACAGCGAACAGTGTAAATATATTAAGGCAAAGGGTAAATACCTAGAAAACATTAGTAATTTGCAGATAAATACATAGTTTGAAAACAGAAATGATCAACATAGGATATGATGGCTCCTTAGGAAGGTTTGCTGAAGCCATTGCAGAGTTGTGGGCAAGAACTGGTCAAGAAAGACCATGAAGATAATTTGGAATTGGTGTTCATTAAGGAGAATAGAGACAGCCGGGCGGTGGTGGCGCACGCCTTTAATCCTAGCACTCGGGAGGCAGAGGCAGGCGGATCTCTGTGAGTTCGAGGCCAGCCTGGTCTACAGGAGCTAGTTCGAGGACAGGCTCCAAAGCTACAGAGAAACCCTGTTTCAAAAAATCAAAAAAAAAAAAAGGAATAGAGACAGAAAGAGTTAATAGTCAACAGGGAGATCCCAAAGAAGCTGGTTCCAGGGCTAGACCCTTGTTACACAGAACTAAGATACATTCAGAGAGTTTTGGGAAAGCTAGCACTTGAGCCCCAGGAGTTTCTAAGAGCCTCAGAATCCTGAAGAGGAATCTCCTCAAAGGTAGATAAATGCTGTTTTAATTGATTTGGAAATTGTCTTAAAATTATTTTGTTTTGTTTTTACAGTTGGGGATTATATACCGTGATATTAAGCTTGAAAATATTCTACTTGATTCTAACGGCCATGTGGTGCTGACAGATTTTGGTCTGAGTAAGGAGTTTGTGGCTGATGAAGTGAGTATTATATTTTAACTTGAAATTAATAATAACAGAATGAAAACAAGGATGAAAAGTTATTTGCCAATAAACATTTAATAGAACAGTAGTACTGTGTGGGTTACAGAAGTCTGTGCAGATTTGGTCAAGGTAATAATTGATGGACTGTTGAGATTTTTATTTTAATATTACCATAGAACCATCCTATTAAAATTATAGTAAACCTCTCTGTATATCAGTCTTCTTCACTTCGACATTGTACCCTTCTCCATAAAATGTGTCAGGTATAACTAATATTTAAAATAACCCTTTTTACCCATTAGGAGAATGGCTTGAGTGATGAACAAAAAGAAACCAAAGTGAAACAGATTTAGTTTACATTGTAATTACCAACTTAAGACCCTTAGAGTTCACTGGGAAGGGTGACAGTACCTACCAGATCTAACGCTTTATAATCTTGCTGGGCTTTGCTCAGAATGAACTAAGACATTGTTATGCTGACTGTAGATATGAACAAAAGGTCCTACAGTTACAGTGTTAGTTAGGGATTGTTTAATATCACAGGTGCCTCCAATTGCATTTAAAGCTATATGTCTACTAATTATAATCAAGTATTATTTTTATGTAGAAGTTATGATAAAGTTGTATTTTCAAGTACTAATTATTCAAAAGAACAGTTAGTTTGGGGGCCAATTTTGTTTCTGTCCAGAAAATTATTGATTTAGAACATAGAGTCATAGTAAGAGTTTTATAGCTGGCTGGTGGTGGTGCTCGCCTTTAATCCCAGCACTCTGGAGGCAGAGGTAGACTGATCTCTGTGAGTTTGAGACCAATGTGGTCTACAAAGCAAGTTGCAGGACAGCCAGGCTGTTAAACAGAGAAACACTGTCTTGAAAAACAAAAATAACAACAAAAAAAGAGTTTTGTAATATAGGACTTGACTGAATAAAACACATCAGTATTGTGTTCCAGATTAAGTATAGGTCAAGCAACCCTAACCAAAAATTTTGAGTGCCAACATAATATTACAAATGGAAAATGCCGTACTTGCCTTCCTGTGATGTGCCACAGTCAAAACACGGACACAGAACATAGTTTATTCATTGTCCCTAAGGAACAGGAGACTGTCAGTTGTGATACATCTTTTACATTAACGCACAGATCCCCAGTACAGACCCCTGACCCACAGAAGGTAGTAAGATCAGACAGATGGCAGCTTGATGCACAAGAACAGGTTCTCAATGGTCCACTCTCCATGTGCAGCCCAAAGCCTGTATACATTGCCCACTTTATTTTATTTTAATTTTGATTTATTCTCTGTTGTGTGATGTAAAGGTATATTGGAAATCCCAGAGGAGCTGCAGATCCTCATGTGGTAACACTATAAGAATAAGAGGAAGCATTTATATTTATTTCTAGCACAAAAATGCAGGCTACTGGAGAGTTGCACAGCAGTGCTCTTGTGAATGGCTCATTGAAGAGTATTGTGTAGGAATGACCATTGTATCAAACCTAAGGAAACAGAAGGAGGACCTGTTAGGATTTTTTCTTTGTCTTTTTCTTTTTGTGTTTGGGTGGTGGGGGGTAGTTTTTTGTTTGTTTGTTTGTAGCTTTGGAGCCTGCCCTGGAACTAGCTCTTGTAGACCAAGCTGGCCTCAAACTCACAGAGAGCCACCTGCCTCTGCCTCCTGAGTGCTGGGATTAAAGTCATGTACCATCATCACCCAGCTGTAACTATTAAGATTTAAAGTAATAAATAGAAGTTAACAGAAAATAGAAAAATGGTCTATCAAAGTGCCTTATGAATAAAGGCACCAGCTACCAGGCCTGACCACCTGAGTTTGATCGCCAGGACTCACATAGTGAAAGGAGGGAATTGATTTCCTTAAGTTGTCCTCTGACTCATGTGCACACCCACATTCATGTGTGCATATGTATACACACACAAGATAAATAAAAATATAAAAAATATTGAACAAGTATCTCTGCTCTGTCACAGTGGACTCAAGACACTTCATGGTGTGATAATCAAGCAAACAGCATTGTATTGTGATGAACTAAAATTGAAAATAAGTCTGAACATTCAATGAATTCTGAACTTGTCAGAAGACAGAGTTTTAAGTTTTAAAAGATTCATAGTTATAGCCAGGTCTGGTGGCTCAGGTTTATAAACCCATCTCCTTGGGAGGCTGAAGCAAGAGAATCTTGGGTTCAAGGCCTGCCTGAACAACAAAGTGACTTCAAGAGCAGACTAGGCAACTTACTGTTGGGCCTTGTTTCAAAGTAAATGCTGAAAGGAATTAAAGATACAGCTCTGTAATAAGAGTGCTTGTTTAATGTGTGCAAGGACCTATGATGGATCCATAGTGTGGACAGATGGATGGTATATGATAGGTAGATAGGTAGGTAGGTAGATAGATAGATAATATAATAGCTGCTTATCATAAAGCAGCAGAAAAAAATCTATCTCATATTTTTCAAGATCATCTCTGAGGAAAAGCTGATACTTGAATAAGTCTGTAATACTGATGAAATGTAACCCTTTAACATTGCCCAGAAAATCACTGTGCAGACAGCCAACGATATAGCTCCCAAGGGAATTAAAATTGCCCCACACAGAATCAATCTGGGATGGTGGTATGTTGCACAGATTGTAAGCTTCTAGTAGGAGAAGGTTATGTATTTGCTGTTTTGGGGGATAAATTTCTTGCCAGTCTGTTACTGCACTAGCAAGAAAGCTGGATCACCAGAGACCTCTTTCTTGATTCTTGGGTTCATTTTTTCCCCCTGCATCTGATGAGTATTTTAGGATAGCTGTACTGGATGGAAACTTCTTGGTTTTGATTCTTTGACAGCTGTTCTGTTCATCGTCCTGAAGTTTTTATCTAAAACAATGCTATAGCACATACTTTTCCCCAAAGTAGCTTTTTAAAATTCAGCTTTATGAGCAGAGAAAAATCCTAGATCAATGAAGAGTAAATTTGAAAAATGCTTGCTTGAATAGCATGCTAGCATGGCAAACAGAGGTATAGACATGGATCAACTGTTGATGGTATATCTTCTCACCATATCTTAAGTAAAATAGTGTCTTGTAACTGTTGGACCTCCTAGTAACCAACCTAAGAGTTCTGGACAGGCCATTGTGCAGCTTAGTTAACAGCATGGTTTTTTTATGCATTATGGGAATGCTGTATATTTAGTACTAAATACATACTTGTGAATAAGTATAAGAGAATGACTTCTTAGTGGTTGTATGTAAACTTAGAACCTGGAGTGTATGGAAGTGATGTCAAACAACCACAGGTTGTCCATGTGGTGGATGAAGGAGTGCTAACTCTGGCTTTCTGGTGGGCCCATGTGTATAAACTTCACTTCCTACACAAAATTACTTAAAATATCTCTGAGAATTATACTTAAACTCTCTCTGTAATGTCATGTTGTAATGTCATCACAACCTTCTGTAACTCCAGTGCTAGGGAATCTGATACTCTTTTCTGACCTCAGACAGGCACCAACATGGATACATGTGATTTTCCTACATATATGCAGGTAGAACACTCATACACATGTTAGAAAGTAAATAAACCTTTTAGAAAGTTGACAGATGCTGTCATTTGAGGGAGTTGAAAGTAAACCTCCACAGATAACCTCTCTCTACAGAGGAACCTGTAACATGATATGCTCAGTCTGTGCCACAGAAGCATGCTTGATAGTGTCTCAATTTTGTGGTTATTTTGATATATTTCAATACAATGGTTTTTTTGAAGTAACATGTTTAAAGTATCTCACCAGACGCCAAACAGTCTGGTATGTAGTATGTGGGCTGTCCCCTAACAGACCATTGATTACTTTCCCCTCCATGGATGCTCACATCCATTTGCTCATTCATTTGGTCTGTGCTTGTTGAGGGCCTTCAGTGTGCTCGATACTAGGCTAAATACAAAGCTGAAAAGAATCACTTGCTGAATAGGCACTTGTGGCTGGTGATTTAGAAAAAGGAGAAAACAGACCAGGTCCCTAGAGAATAGTGAACTGTTGGGGCCCAAAACAAACTAAGCCAAAACAACACAAATCAAAGCTGATAAGAATTAATGAATCTTGGATAGAGTAATCATAGATCAACAGATGTCCTGCGTGACTGAAGCAGCCAGTTCTTCTCTTATGAGAGAAGAAAGTTCCTGTTTTTTTGCTGGATAGGTCAAACACCACCCCCTAAGAGAATGCCACCAATTGGTTATTTAGGTTCAAAAATGTTAGAGTTCAGGATAAAGCAGAAAACTAAGTCATTGATAAGCTAATTTTTTCACTAACTATAGCCAACTGCATTTTGACAGAACATTACACTCTTGGGTTCTTTTAACTCATTCTTTCTCTTTGCCTTAAAGGCCATACTGTCAGGCTAGACTTCAGCTTTTACTCTCAGGGGTCAGATAAGAATTCTCTTTTCTGGAGTCTCTTAAAACTTGAACTAATGGCCATTTTGTTTCCAGCACCGTCCACTCCTCAGACAGAATAAGGCTTCCCATGGGGAGTCAACAAAGTATATAGCACATCACTTTGAGGCAGACCAAGGCCCTCCCCATATCGAGGCTGAACAAGGCCCTCCCCATATCGAGGCTGAACAAGGCCCTCCAAAGAGTATAGGCTCCAAAAAGCCAGTTCAAGCAGTAGGGATAAATCCTCGTCCCAATGTCAGTGGCCCACAGACTGCCACAGCCATACAACTGTCACCTATATTCAAATTTAATTTTAGCAACTTACTTTTTTTGTATATTTGGTATGTTCTGGTCATAGCATAATTGTCTCTTTATTTTCAAATTATATCAAGTACCTCCTAAATGATAAAAATTAAAATGAACCCTAGAAACAGGATGGTGATCATAACAAATTGTGAACATATATTTAAATATTTGTTAAATATCTGCATGATTATTTCTAGGTAAAGATTGCTAATCTGAATTATATACAGAATCTATTTTATTTTATTAACTTTAAACATATTCTATGATAATACTTTGTACAGTTTGATACTTTTATTGGTATGTTCTTTTTCTCAGCTATAAAATCAGTAAATCCCTTGAGATTCCAAAAGCAAAAGAAAGTCCCTGCAGAAGAGGATGTGGTCTTCCACAAAGTAGCTTTGATAGTTAAGAAATGTTTGTTGAGCCGGGCAGTGGTGGCGCACGCCTTTAATCCCAGCACTCGGGAGGCAGAGGCAGGCGGATCTCTGTGAGTTCGAGGCCAGCCTGGTCTACAAGAGCTAGTTCCGGGACCGGCACCAAAGCTACAGAGAAACCCTGTCTCGAAAAACAAAACAAAACAAAACAAAAAAAAAAAAAGAAATGTTTGTTGGGCTGAGCAGTGATGGCGCATTTCTTTAATCCCAGCACTCAGGAGACAGAGGCAGGAAACAACAACAACAACAAAAATGTTTGTTGAGGGCTGGAGAGGTGAGTCAGGAGCTTTTTCTCCTCTTCCAAAAGATCTGACTTATTTCTACAGCACCCACATGGTAGCTCACAAGTGTCCATATCTCCAGCCCTGGGGATCCGGTGGCTTCCATGGGCACCAAGAACCACACAGGGTGTATACATACAAACAGGTAAAGCACCCATACATATGAAATTAAAAACCAATAAATCTCTTTTAAAAAAGAAATGTTTGTTGAGTCAGGCAGACAGTCTGCTATGTATTGTATATCTAATTTTAATGTGGAATAAGAAACTTAATAAAAATAGTGTAAAATAAAGATAATGAATTACTTTGACAAAATTGTCTTTTTATTCATAAACAGTAATGTTGAAATATGTTCATGTGTTGTTCCTCTCTATATAAATACTGTGTTTAAAATTTTTTCATAACAATCAAGAATTTCAAGGTAGACAAAATTATATGCTTTAATCAAGAAAAATAAGTCTTCAACACTTAAAAGTGAGATATCTAAGTTACAGCTCATTGCTGTGGTATATATACTTAAAAGGAAAAGACCCATAGAGCATGACTTTTAAAAATAATGAGCATTTGAACCTTTGATAAGTTTAGATGCAGTGATTTATTATATTGTGTTGAAGATGGGATCTTTTTAGCAATATAATGTTAATAATAAAAAGCCACTTAGTTCTTAACCCTTCTGAATCCTAATTTCTTCATCTGTAACATAATAGTTATCTTAGCTACTTATAGGATTGCCATACCAATATAATAAGCTTTCTCATGCAGGTATATTTTGAAATATAAAACATTGTATATATTAATTTTAGTTTGTGAGGTGTACTATTCAAACCTCAGGTTATTATGAGCAAAGTTAAAGTATACACAAGAATCTTGTTATTCTTCCTTTATGTTCTTAAGAAAATTACATCTTTAGTAAGTGCCTCCTTAAGAATACATTTTCTGGTTTTGGCTATTATAATGTATATATCTCAAGATAGCTAGGGTGCATTAGTCACTTCTCTATCGCTGTGATCAAACACCCTTATTGAAAGCAAGTTATAAGAAAAATGGTTTATTTTGACCTCCAGTTCCTAAAAGGTGAGTCCATCGGGGTGAGAGGCATAGTCGCAGCAGACATGGCAGCTGGAGCAGGAAGCTGAGAGTTCAAATCCTTAACTGAAAGCATGAAGCAGGGAAAGCAAACTGGAAGTAGAGCTAGGTTTTAAATAGCTCAAAGCTCGCCCCCGGTGACATACTTCTACCAACAAGGTCCTTCTTACTAAACCCCCTCAAACAGCATCACCAACTGGAGACCAAATGTTAAAATACAAGAGCCTGTGGGAGACGTTCTTATTCAAACCACCATACTGTATAAGAGTCAGGATTGATGCAAACATTTTTGCATTAAGAATCATACAATAACCCTCTATGGTAGTTTGTGATTACCTCCATCTCTCTCCTGTCTTGATCGGTTTGTAGTGGCATGTATTTATGATTGGTTTCATTTGCATATGCTCCTGGAAAGCCTACTGGGGCTCTCTTAATTACTCCTGTCATTCATTTGTCACAATAAGTGACTGTGGATAATTACTCTTTAGGTAAGCATTGGGCTGGAGGTGCTGGAAAAGGAAGAGGATTAAAATTCAAAGTATTCATCTGTGGTCTCAATTTGTCCTTAACTTAAAAAACATTAAAATTGGGCCAGCAAGATAGTTCAGTAAGTAAAGGCACTTGCTGCCAAGCCTGACCACTTGAGTTTGGTTTGTGAATTACCTATAGTAGAAGGGGAGAACTAACTCAACAGAATTGTCCTCTGACCTGCACACACATATACACACACAAATAAATATAAGAAAAATAGTGTTAATAATATTTAACTATAGTCATTTGTGAAGTTTCTCTTTCTAGACATCAGAGCAGATTTTTGGGGCTCCTTTAGAGGCAGGGACAAGATGGTTTGACAGTTCCTTTTTTTCCTTTTCTCTGTCTCTCTGTCTCTCTCTCTGTCTCTCTCTCTGTCTCTCTCTCCAAAGTTTTTCTGTGTAACAGCCCTAACTGTCCTGGAACTAGTTCTGTAGACGAAGCTGGCCTCGAACTAGAGATCCGCCTGCCTCTGCCTCCTGAGCACTGGGATTAATGGTGTGCCCGTCTTACTTTTTCTTATGGCAAACATTACTGGTTCTGAAGCTTATTAAGGATAGTGTTTCTGTCTTTTCTTTTTTCTTTAAGTCCAGTTCAATATAAACAACACAACAGCAAGCAGGGAAAACTTTTGAATTAGCATTTTCCTAGAAACGTCTAAGTATTGAATATTCCATTTGTTTAGATCATGTTTTTTTAACTTAAAAAATATTTAACTGTCAGTTTTATCTATTTTCTCTCCTATTTTGGTTTTTATTCTGATGAATAGCTATTAGAGGTCAAGCAGGTGTCCATGAGAGTAGGCTGGTCACTGCCTTGGGATGACAGGAAGCATTCCTATGATGTGTACACTAGAGAGCCACTGGTCACAGCAGAAATGAATAAGGTGCATCTATAAGTGTAGAATTGTCTCTTTTATTTTCTGAGGAGCAAAGGAACATTATTTAAAACTATATTGAGCGTCAGGGACTTACTACGGCAGTGGTGCTCAACCTTCCCAATGCTGTGACCCTTTAATACAGTTTCTCAATTGTGGTGACCCCTAATCATAAAATTATTTTCATTGCTACTTCATAACTAAATTTGCTACGGTTATGAATCATAATGTAAACTTTTTTGAAGCTAGAGGTTTGCCAAAGTGTTGAGACCCACAAGTTGAAAACTGCTGCACAAGGGGACTTTAGGAGAATTTACCCTTTGGATAATAAGATTGAAAATTGGTTATTACTATTTGTTTTTTGTAAATTTCTTTGATTTAAAACATTGTTTTTATTAAATTTTGGCAGTTTTACTGTTTATCATAGTTTTTCCCTTCCCACAACTTCACACAGATCCTTCCTTATCTCCCAACTTCATGTTCTCTTTCTCTTTTTCTTTATCCTTTTTTTCTCCCCAACTCTTAAACTTATGGAGTCCAATTGGTGTTGGCTGACTAATTCTGGGTATGGGACCTGCTCTGATAATATACCAGCTGTCACACCATTAAAGGCAATATATATTTTTTCCAGCATCAGTTAATACAGTAGCTCCTTGATAGAGAAAGACCTTGTGCCCTTCTCCCTCCTCCATTCTAGGATTCTATCTGGCTTGAGCTTTTGCAGATCTTATGCATACTGTCACAGTCAGAGTTCAAATGTGCATCTGCCCTGTTGTGTATGAAAAAAAAAAGCAGTTTCTTTGAAATGATCCATTCCTATCCCCTCTGGCTCCTATAATTTTTTTTTTTTTTGCCAGGACATGAGGAGGGGAGGTTGGCTGGCCTGGGACTTGCATACCAGGCTAGCCTTGAATTCATAGAGATCTGCCTGCATCTGCCTCCTGAGTACTAAAATTAAAGATGTATACCATCATGCTCCTGACGTTCTTACATTCTTTCTGCCCCACCCCTCACATAGAGCCTTGAGGGGAAAAGTGTAGTATAGACATCCCACTACAGTCAAGCACTCCAAAGGCTCTTATTCTCTGCATGTTGACAAGTTGTGGGTCCATGTGTGAATTGACATCTACTGTATGAAGTTTCTGTGATGAGGGTTGAGTGAGGGATTCATTGATGAGTGTAGTATCAAGTCATTAGGAGTCATTTTGTTGCTTTGTCCATTTAGCAGAATAATAGTATGGTTTTTTTTACATTGTGTGTGTATATATGTATGCACGTCCA
Organism: Microtus oregoni; assembly: GCF_018167655.1. Lineage (NCBI taxonomy): Eukaryota > Metazoa > Chordata > Mammalia > Rodentia > Cricetidae > Microtus > Microtus oregoni. The sequence goes on from NW_024543210.1 coordinate 12,259,547, forward strand.
TGGCTTGGAATGCATATGAAAGTCAGAGAGCAAAATAATGTAATACCATATGAGCTCATAAAAACTCACATTTTTAGTTAAGAACACTTCCATTTTTTTCTGCATATTTAGGACATACTGAATCAGTGTCTGCCATGTTCAGTCAAGATGTGGAGATCTGATAGTGAGCCAAAGAGACAAAGGTTTCTCCTCTAAACTGGGCAGCAGACAGTAATATGTGTAAGTCAAATATGTATGTAGTATATTAATAGGTTGCAAGGAATCAAATTCAGTAGGAAAGGGATGGACGGATCGGGGAATAACTAGGTTGACCTGGAGGTGCTTTACCAAGAAATTAACATGTGAGGAGACAGGTGTGAAGAAAGTGAGAGCCGGCCCTGTAGGTAGCTTGGGAAGTTTTTTCTAGGAAAGAGGTGGGTTGTATGGAACAAGTGATGATTAGAGTAGTGGGGTGAGGACATGTAAGTATATGGAACGGTTACATGGAAAGGGCATGTAAGTACCATGGCTTCTCTGTACAGACCAGTAGCCACTAGTGAGTCTGAGTAGCACGACATAAATGGAGCTGTTTTAGAATATGATTCTGCTTGGCATGGATAGTAACCCAGAGTGGGACAGGAATTGAGTTAAGGAAGCTCTGCAGTAGTCTTAGCAAAAGATGATGTTGCCTTGAGCCACAGGTAGTGGTGTAGATTTGGAGTGTATTTTGACAATATATACATTTGTGTGTGTGTGTGTGTGTGTGTGTATAAACACATATGTATATACATGTGTGTATGTATATACAGAAGTAGATTTGTAGTATATTTTGAAAATATATACGTTTGTGTATATATGTGTATATTGCAGATATTTGCTATATATAGTGTGTGTGTATATATATATACTATATATACAGAAGTAGATTTGGAGTATATTTTGACAATAAGACTAATGGAAATTTTTAAGAGTTAGATGTAGGATATGAGAGAACCTGAAGAATCTAGGATGGCTCTAAGGTGTTTTGCTGGAGCAGCTGAAAGAGTGAGGTTACAGGACTTGGGTTGGTTGAACCAGTTCAGTTCGGTAAGCTGAATTTGAATGATCTATGAGACATAAAAGCAAGTGTCTACTCACTGTTATCAGTCTGAGATTTGAGAGAGAAATCTCCTTTATGTACATAAATTTGATAATTTCCAATTTTGTATATAAGTGATGTTTTTCAAATCTTGAACACAGATAAGAACATCAACAGAGTAAGTAAAGATTGAAAAGAATAAAAGATAAATCTGACTCAGTTATTTCAATACTAAGAGAATAAGACAAAGGAGAGGGAACAACAAAAGAGCATGAAAAAGAAACTGGGAAGAAAAGAGACAGTTCTTTAAAGCCAAGGGAGAAATTGTCTCAATACAGAAATGATTAGCTGTCAGTTGTATTAAAGCCAAGTAAGATGAGAACTGAAGGTTGAACACTAGCTCAATCAAAATCTTAGTTAGGAGAGAACGGGAATAGACTTACAATCACACATGTGCACAACTCAGGTACTTATGGAGAAGAAAGTAGGGAAGGGAGGAGAGCACAGCAGAGGATGAGGTAGATTTGAGAGAGACTGGGGTGCCATACTTTAAGATGGGAGAAATTAACTGGGTGTGGAGGGTACAGTCAGGGAGAATCATTTGTTCTTGGCCAGCCTGAGTTATATAGTGAGTTTGAAGGCAGCCTTGGCTACAAAATGAGATCCTGTCTGAGAGAGCAAGAGAGGAGATATAACACATGTCATAGGCCAGTTAGAATATCCCTGAAAACAAAGAGGGAATAAATATACTAATGATAAAGGGAGGAAAAAAGGGCTTAGAACACTCTTTGAGATGGATATCAACAAGTGCACAAGGCAGTGTGAATCTTAGCCAGAGAAGGGTTGGTCATTCAGGAAGATGATGAATTATTGGGCATAAGAAGGCGTGGAGGCTTAAAGGTAGCTTGTGGAAGGTCTGTGTGATTGCTTTTATTTTCTCACTGAGAATAAGGAAAGGAATGGAGATACTGAACTTGGTAAAATAAGTGGATTTGAAAAATAACTGACTTTGTTGCTCAGCATTTGGAGGTCTAGTTAAGGTTAATGATAATGAATTTCAGATGATATTGATCAACCTGCATGTATATTTTTGTGCAGCCTACAGCTGTATAAGTTCATGTGAAGAGTGGTGGTGGATTGAATTTAGCTTGTGTTTGTAACTAGCTTTCCTTTGTGTGTGCCCATAAACAGTGCACACTATTATCTCATGTTTTTAAGATGTGCGTGAGTGGTATATTCTGAGTTGAATTTGTATGTGGGTACATGTTGGGGGAGGTGCAGGTGTGCACATGTGCATACAGGTACGTGTTCATGTGTATGCATGTGTGTATAGAGGCCAGATGTTGATGTCAGGTGTCTTTCTCTAGTACTCTACCTTTTTTGTCACAGAACCTGTCACTGACTCTGGAACTCTTCAATTCTTCTAGGCTGGCTGGCCATGAGCTTCAGGGATCAGCCTGAAACATGGGAACATTATTAATCTTGTACATAACATTGCACAATTCCATACATTATAGATTCACTGAAGTATTTTATGTAGATTACCATATTAAAAGAATAAATTGGAGCTGAAAAGATAGCTCAGATGGTAAAATATATACTGTGCTAACATGAGGACCTGAGTTCAGTCCCCAGCATTTACATAAGATGAGTGTGCTGGCATGTACTGTAATCCCAGTGCTGGGGAGGCAGAGATAAGAGGATCCCTGGAACTCACCGACTATCCAGGCTACCCTAATAGGTGAGCTCTGGGTCCCCTTGAGAGACTCTGCATCAAAAAATCGTGGTAGCCTAAACATGTTCTAAACAAGTACACCACTAGTAGAAATGCTAATGTAAAGGGGGACAGCTCCCTTCTAGACAGTGAACTAAGGAATGCTGGGGGAGGGGTTCTCCAGAGAAGAGCACACCAATACCAGATGGATACAAGTATCACTATACGGACTGAGCAGGTTGTATTTATGTATTCAGGAGGAGAGAGGGAGAGACAAACATATATACATATAACTACAGTTTTAAAAGTCCATGAATTTGAAATAGAGGTGTGCATGAGAGGGATTGAGGGAGGAAAGAGAACAGGAAATGATATAATTCTGCTATAATCTCAAAAAGTAAAAATTATATAAAAGTCACCATAGTTACTGAGATTGACATCAGAAGTTGGCCTGTGGCCTCCACATGAACACACACATACACGAAAGAGTCACAATTTATAAGTAGCAATGGTTTGTTTCTTTTTTTGTTTTCATACCTTTTAGTTTCTGTGTGTTTGGGAATAATATGTGTGTGTTTGTGTGTGTGTGTGTGTGTGTGTGTGTGTGTGTGTGTGTGTGATGTCCACAGAAGCCAGCAGAGTCAGATCCCTTGGAATGGGAATTCCAGGTGGTTGTGAGCCACCATGTGGGTGCTGGGAACCAAACCCAGGTACTCTGCAAGAATAGCCCAGTGCTGTTAACCTCTCGCCATCTCTTTAGGCCCAATATATATGTTTTTGGTAGATAGACTTTATTATTAGTTCTTGGAAGGCTTGTTTTTCCATGGTAGAGCATGTTTCACTCTAGAACAAACTTCATGTTTCAAGAATTTCTTTACTCATTGGCTTTTTGTATTAATATTTGTTAGAAATGTTATTATTTAAGTTGATGAATAATTTCCTTTAGTGATACTGCATTTTTCTGATTTTTATATCAAGGTTTTGATTCAAAAAATGCATTTGCAATAGTTTTACAGATTTTTTTATATACAGAAATTTACAAACTTCTCTAAGTTTGAATGAATGCATTTCCACAACTAGGTTGGCCCATGTTTTTGTTTCCTATTTTCATGACAAGCAGCTCAAAGACTTATATAAACACATAGGTATATTTAGACTTTAGTTACTTGTGATCTAGTTTGGGTAAATTGTAATTTTATATAAAATAACATTGTCTAAAATTCTTTGGCCTCCATTTGTTCATAGAATTTCTGTGTGTTTCTAATTTCTGTTATACTTCTGTAGTGTCCTTTTAAATTACCAACATTAACAACTTACAATCTGTCTTGCCACCTGTTTGCCCTTAGTCTTCTGTAAGATATGTTCTATGCAGTCCCCAAAGTTTGCCACTTCTTTAATTAATTCTTTTGTTCCTTTTATTCTCTTTAAAGTGTGTTTGTGTGTGTGTGTGTGTTTTCCAAAGTTTGGAATTTTATATTTATCTCACTAATAATTGGTTTTTTTAATAACAAATAATAGTTTATAGAAAGAACTGTTAGCTACTCTCTCAAGTTCTGATTTCTGTAATTGTTATTATTTTAAAACTCATAGTCATTTTGTCTTTCGGTGATGCATGAATTATTTAGAAGTTGATTTTTCAACAATAAAGAAAAAATATATAGTTATTGCTTTCAGGTAAACTAAAACATGACTTAGAATGTAGTATAGCCTCTTGTAGGAATGAGCCCCTTTATTGTTTGTCCAATTTAGGTGGTCAACTCTGAAACCGTATGCACACAAACAACAACAGTGGGCTCACTAGATTGTATTTGTATATGTTTGTATACATACATACATACAAAATGATAATAAAGAAGTTTCCAATTTGAAAATAGGGAAACATGAGCGGTTTGAGTGGGTATCTGGGAGGAGCTGAAAGGAGGAAAAGGAGAATGGAAAGTGCTGTAATTGTATTTCTAGTAAAAAAGATTTTAAAAATAAAATATGGTTGCTAGTGATTACCACATCGTTCCAGTATTAACCAATATATATATTTCATATACTTTTAAAAATCAAAGTTACAAGTATCTAGTGTTTTAGAGAAGAAAATACAGATTTTCAAGACCTTTAATTTGAAAATTGATTTGCATGTATACATGTCTGGACTGACATGCAACTGGAGATCAGGGGACAGCTTAGAGGAATCAGTTCTCTCCACTGTATGGATTCTGGTTATCAGACTCAGGTCATCGGGCTTGCTGGCAATTGCCATATTTACTAAATCACCAGCCCCATTGAACTTTTTATTAAAAATTGATTTTTGTTGTCTCACACTGGGAAGGAAATCAGCATAGTTTCAAAATATGTGAGGCAAAGCCACCTATAAATGGAGATAAAAGTTTTATTAGATTTGCCTACAAGACTAGTTTTCTAAGCAAAAATCAAGAGAAGCAATACTTCTAAACTCATCAAATCTTTACTCATTAAGTTTGGAGAATTTTTTTCGTACTTCTCAAACTTGATTTGGCATTTAGTGTTTTAGAGATATCTTAATGTTATCTTTTAAAATAATACCAAATGAAGTTGAAGAGATGTGTCTATGGTTCAGAGCAGTAGCTGCTCTTGTAGAGGACCTAGGTTGGATGCTCAGTGCCCTCATCTGGTTTCCAGAGGCTCAAGGCATGAATGTGGTTTATAAACATACATGAAAGCAAAGACTAATACACAAAAAATAAAAATTTTTAAAGGAGCTATCAAATAATTTAATTTTTATGTATTTCTAGAGGTTGGCTATGCAGTATTTTTTGCTTTATGTTTAAAAAGGGTTATAGCATAATAAATATTATATTAAGTTAAAACAAGTTTCGTTTTAAGGAGCTTTTTAGAAATGAATTTTGAAGCATTTTAATAATCTGATAAATACATCTTAATGCATATTTTTCTGAATGATGAAATATTTAAAGTTATGGCCTATTATTCACAAATTTAGGTGAAATTAATTTTATTTAATGCTAATCTTTTTGGTAGTTGCCTCTGTATTAGAATTTGGTCCTGAAATGATGAAGCAGAGAGATGTGTTACATGATATACATTGTCATTCAAAAGCACAGTTCTGCCAACTAACAACAAAATTTCTTATTGTCCCTTACCTAAGTTACTTCTTTTAGTTCCTAGGGGAAATAGTATTTCAATGTCCCTAGAATATAGAAGGAATGGAGTGAATCATCATAAACCATATTAACTTTATTTTTGTGTATGTATATTATGATGAGTAGTGTAATTCGGTGTTGAAAGCATTGTTTCTGTGGATTTGTTTAACCTCAAACCAATAAAACAGGAGCCTTCTATCACTTCTGTGTCACAGCTACAATAATATGCATTCGTCACATTTAAAAATTGATAAATAAAAGGAGTGCTTATTTTTCTTGAAACCTTGTTGATGGAGAAATAAAATATAAATCAGAGATCTTTCATCTAAGAAAGTTTTATAAAAATAGATTTATTTTGTTTTAAGACAGTGTCTCACTATATAACTCTGGCTGGCCTGGAAGTCATAGGTGACAAGGCTGAACCAGCCTCCTAAATGCTGAGATTATATATGTGTCTGTACCACCACACTTGGCATTTGTGAAATATTTTAATGCCACCATTAAAATAAAGCTCTCTTAAGATATAGCTGTATATATGTGTGATATATATACATATATATAAAGATTTTTTTCCTTAGTGCGTCTTAATATTAACTTTCTCTTTTATTACATTGGGATGATCTATTGGTAATTATGAATTTTTTAAAAGTTTTTAAAGCTAACTTTGAGATTGATATATTAGCATTTTTAAATTTTTTAAAAAGTTTTATTTAAGAAAATCAACAGCTGTCATTAAGAGACCACTGTTTTCCCAAAACACTTTTTGTTCATCATTAAATAAGCCATTAACAGTGCCAGTGTTGGGGGGAAGAGGTTTTCAGTTACTATACTCATTGGCCTTTGACCTTCCTCAAAGTTTTCTGGTATTTTTCCCAATTTTGCATATTTGGAAATAAAAGCCTTCATTTACTAAATGTTAGTTCATGTTACCCTACTAGGACTGTTTCCATTTCTAAGAAAGAACAGTTAAATAAACTAGTCATATGCATGCACTAAGAACAATAATAGAAGGAAACATTAAACGGGTTCATTTGTGAGTGGGTTGATACCTGACAGAGGTGTTTCAGGCATGAGAAATCTGTCTCAGGTGTCTACCCTCTTGAGTAGGCAGAGGTTTGCCGTGATACATAGGGTCTGTTGGGCGGATTATACCTCTGCTACTGCTACTGCTGCTGTAATTCAACCAGTGACATGCGTTACTTGCCACGCTAGCTTGAAATCAAATCCCCTTTTTGTTTGTTTGTTCAAGACTGAAAGAGCCTATTCTTTTTGTGGAACTATTGAATACATGGCACCAGATATTGTCAGAGGGGGTGATTCAGGACATGACAAGGTATGTTCTACTTTTGATACTATTTTGTGTGTTTCCGTAAATTGTACAGTAAGAGTGAATCCCAGTTAATAAGTTCCAGTACAGTCTTTAAACACTCTGATACTTATTACCTTCATTCGTTCTCTGCATTAAAACCAAGTGTAACACAGAAGTGTGACTGAATACCTAAGCTGTGTAGGTGGCTCCTTTCTGCATCATGGAGAAAGATTTTGGCAGAGTTTTATTAGCATGGTTAAGTTCTCAGGAAACAGACAGAAATGGATGGTGGTTGTGTTTGCCACCTTTGGTTAATAAGTCTTTCTACCGAGATAGTGAGAGACAATTGAAAAAGAAAACCACTCATATTTTATTCCCAGTTTCTGCTGTCAACTTTACAAAGATATTGATAACTTTGTTGATTATTCTCCAACAGAAATAGCACATAACCTTAAAAGGAAAATTCTGCAGTCAAAATACAGTATGTTTTCCTAACTCTCTAAAGAGCTTGATTTTTTCCTTTTTTTAAATTTTTTCCCTTCTTCTCTTCCCCATACAAGAAAGTGCCAATGAAGATAATAAAGAAGCTGTCAGTTCTAAGTCATTATAAAGTCTATAGAAGTCATTTTTCTATCCTGTATTAAAGGGTAATACTTTCCTCTCACTTTCGATTTAACAATAGCATTCTCCAAATGAATTCTGGCTGGCTTGTCCTTATTGTTCTCCTCTCCTTCATCCTCTTTCAAGACACCACACATACACGATCCAGTATCTGGGGTGAATGCGTGGTCTCCTTTCTGATGACCTGTCTGATGTCTAGCAATCCCATTCCCCAAGGCTGAATGGCAGTGGCTACTGGCCAGTGACTAGAATCTGATCTCAGGTTGTATTAGCCAAAGAGCATGGTTTCGTGCCCAATACAGAACATTCTGAGGGCAGACTCAACTGGCATTAAAACTGCTTATATGAATTCAGGAGTTGAAATGCTTGTTTAGTTTGCTTTATGGTATAATTTAAAGCTATTGTGCAATTCAGTCGGAATTTATAACTTAGATTTTGAAAAATAAGTACTAAAGCTTTAATTTTCAAATAAGAAAACCTTCTTTATAGAATTTCTGCATGGCTAGGATCCATAATATAACTAGCCAAAAATATTGTCTCTTAAATATTTTTGTTCAAATAATTGTATTTATAAATGGATTTCGAGTTTAGAGTACATTGTATTTTCCATTATTTTAAACATCCCATTGATTTTTGTAAGAGAAATTGATTTTTAGGGAACTGTTTAAAAAGTAACACCCTTGTGAAAGATTTTACATTTTTGCTTTGAGTTTAAAGAATTCTATCTTGTTCTTTGAGCATGAATGCTTTATAAAATGCTGGTTGGCACCTTTTTTCCCCCAGGCCATAAATTCAGTATTCCACCTACCTAAACTTTAAGGAAATAAATTTTAAGTTAAATTGTTTTAAATTAACAGTGGTAAAACTAACTGATTTAGGAAATCATTAAAACACCTTTAGTTCTGAGTAATTTATAGTTTTTTTTTCTGCCAAATGTCTCTTATGAAAATGTTTTTGGTGAAATATTCTTAAGTATGTAACTTTATTTTGGTCTTCTTTTCTTGTGACACATTTTATTTGCTGATTCTACAAAATGAAATTATTATTGTTTTATAGGCAGTTGACTGGTGGAGTTTAGGTGTTCTAATGTATGAACTACTAACGGGAGCGTCTCCTTTCACTGTTGATGGAGAAAAGAATTCCCAGGCTGAGATATCTAGGTAAGACTTAACAAATGTCATAAAATTCGCCTCTTGTAGGCTTCTGGGTGTTACTCTCTGTTCATTCTTAATAAGTATCACAGTTGCAGTGTTATGTTTTTGTCCTATTTTTCCTTGAATCTTCTAACATTAAGGACAGATTTGACAGAAATAAATACTGAGTCCACTTCAGTGAAGATGGTGCAACACAGGGAAGGACAGCCCATGTGACGTTGAAGAAATGGAACTGATAATCTAGGGAAACCTAGACAGCTAGTTTGCTGACTGAAGTGTCTGAAATGCGAGATGGGAACCCAGAGACTTGCAGAATTACTGTTTTTCAAAAATGTACACAATAACACATTTATTATTTTATAGTTACTTATTTGTAGTATAATTATTTTCCTACAAATGGATCTGTGGATTCAATACAACTACAATTCCAATAGGCTGTTTTTTTTTAGTACATAGAAATTGGCAGTCTGATCTAAAACTCAGGTAGAAATGAAGAGGACCTAGACTAGTTAGATTACCTTTGAAGAAGAACAAAGTTGATTTCAAGATATATCATAAGCTGTAATTATTGCACACTTTGGTTTTGGTGTGAAAACAAACAGATGAATCCTGAATAATTTGCATGTATGCAATCCCAGTACTCAGAAGGTATAAACAAGAGGATTGCTAAAAATTCAAGGCTAGCCTGGTTAACTTCACAAGTGCTAGAGCAGCTCCAGCTACACAGCTAGACCTAGTCTCTAAAAGGTGAAAAAAGAAAGGAGAGAGAAAGGAAGGGAGGAAGGGAAGGAGGGAAAAGAAAAGAAGATAAGTGAAACAGAATAGAGCCCAGAAATAAAACTATATGTACAGGTAGCAGACTTTTGACAGAGGTTCAAAGAGACCTGTCATTTTGCGTGGAGCTTTTCAATAAATGATGCTAGAACCACTGACTACTCAGATGAGAAAGACTTCAATAAATACTACTGTATAGAAAAACCCATTCGGAAGAAACAGTATGTCTAAATAAGAACATTATAACTATAAAACTCCTGGAAAAAAACATTTTTTAAAATCTGTGGGACTGGAAAATGTCTCAACAGATAAAGATGCTTGCTGTCCAAGCCTAGTGACCTGAGTTCAATCCCCAAACCCACATAAAGGTAGAAGCATACTCCATAAAGTTATCTCTGACTTCCATATGTGCTGTGGAGCTTGTGTCCCCCTCCACATAATTAATTTTCTAAAATTCACTGTGGCCTTTGGTAAGCTAAAAAATGTCTTAAGTAGAACAGTCAATAAAGAAGTCATTTATAAATTAGACTGTTTCAAGATTAAATACTTTTGTTCTTCAAAACATTAAGAAAATGAATATACTAAGTCACTGGTATAAAAATTTCATCCTATATCTAACAAAGGTCTGGTATAGAAACATATAAAAAAACTAAAAACTTAAGAAATCAACCAACCTCATTATACAATAGGCAAAAATATTGAATAGACATTTCACTGAAAATGATCAGTGAATGGCAAATAAATGTGAAAAGGTGAGCAGTGTCATGCAGGTTCAAACCACGGTGAAATACTCCCATAGTTGCTCAAGTGGTTATGAATAAAGACAGTGGCCATGCTAGATGTTGGTAAGAATATGGAGGAAATGTAAGGGAGTATGAGCAGGGGAACTTAATAATATAGTATCAATAGTACAATGTCAGAAAATGTGCGGTTTCTTTAGAAAGCAAAACATCTACATGAGCCATCCATTCTAGTCCTAGGTGTTTACAAGGGAAAACGAAACATACCCTTACAAAAATTTGTACAGTAAGTTGTAGGCATATGTTTTCTGTCTTGGAGCCACTTAGTCCCAAATACCTGGCAGCCACTTTTCAAATTACTACACAGAGGCTTAATATTACTTGTAAATGCTCAACCAATGGCTCAGGCTCATTATAAACTAGCTCTTACATATTAAGCTAACCCATATTCTTTATTTATGCCCCGCCACATGGCAGTATATTTTCTTATTACGGCATGCCTATTTTGCTCTCTCTGCATCTGACCAGTATCTCCTGACTCTGCCCATCTCCTTCCTGTCATCCTTAGTTTGGTTTCCCCACCTATACATCCTACCTGGCTGCTGGCCAATCTGCATTTTATTAAACCAATTCGAGGGGTAAATCTTTACCATGTACAAGAAGGTTGTTTCACAGCAGCAAGTGATCCCAAACTGGAAATAACCCAAGTATCTGTCAACAAGCAGTTAAACAAATTATGGTGTGTCCATGCAAATAAAGAGCTACTTAGCAGTACAAGTGTACATTGTATTAATTCAAACAAGAAGTTGGATAAATCTAAAAATAATGGTATTGAGTGAAAGAAGCCAGACAATATAGAGTTTTTACTGTATGATTCCAGTTCTGGAAAATGTCAGCTCATCTGTATTAACAAAAAGCAGAATGTTGCTTGGTGTGGGACTGGCAAGGGAGAAGAGAAAGAAAAATTCACAAAAGAACATGAGAAATTTAGGAAGGGGATGGGTTTCTTAATTATCTTGCCAGTTTCAGAGATACATATACAAGGCAGGCTTCATCCACTTAACTTTGCATGAATTTATTGTGTATCCATTGTACGTCAATAAAGTAAAATAATAAGATGTACCTTTTCCAGGACAGACTCAGAAGTAAAAAACTTCAGTATTCCAACGTAATACCTAAGTTAAATGAGAAGGAATTTTTTTTTGAGAAGGAATTTTTTAAAAAATTACCTAAAATTATACCTATTACAAAAATTCTAAATACTGTTTTTAAATTTTAATTCTAAATGGATTTTTGACCATTTGAAAATTCCTCAGGTGGGGTGTAGTGATCCATATCCATAATCCAGCTGGTCATGGAGTCTCAATAGTTACAGCTTTGAAGCCAGCCTAGGCAGAACTTTGATACCCCATCTAAAAAAACTAATAGATTAATTTTTGGAAAAAATGCCTCAAAATTCTAGGAAATCTTGGCCATCATCATGAGGTGATGATTTTAGGTCATGATTTCCTTTCCCTTTCTAGTTCTGTCTGCCTGTAGGGAGAAGTATATTGCTTATGATAGCAGAAATTCTTCAAATGGCATTCACTCTTAAATTGATTTTGTTTCCTTACCTTCAACCATTTAACATTTTGGTTTTAGCAAGTGAGAGGTCATGAAATCATCTGTCTGAAAACTTTAAATTAGAACAAATGAATGTTCAAGAATTAAAATAGAATTTCTTCCTTTTAATCAGTTATCTTTGTCAGGTTAATTAATTTTGCTTAAAACTTGGTGTTAATGTACTCATTTAGTGGCTTTTGATGACTGAATTGCCCTACTCCATCTTTTCCTTTTAGGATAATCATTCGTATTATCTTTACTGATATAAATCCCTCATAGTTTGTTCTTTTAAATGTATCATTGAGATAAGTGTGTTATTCATTATCTTACCTCTGAATGTTTTAGTTGGTAGAGACCTTTTTTCTTTGAATACTTGCATTCTTTTTTGTTTTTTGTTTTTGTTTTGTTGTTGTTGTTTTTTTTCGAGACAGGGTTTCTTTGTAGCTTTAGAGCCTGTCCTTGAACTAGCTCTTGTAGACCAGGCTGGCCTAGAACTCAGAGATCCACCTGCCTCTGTCTCCTGAGTGCTGGGATTAAAGGTCTCCACCGCCTGACTTGAATTCTTGCATTCTTTATGTAAGAATTTTGTTTTGAGGTAGGGTCTTGTTAGCTGAAGCTGCTCTTTTGTTTCCCAGCCGTCCAGACCCGAAATAATTACATAGAAACTCTATTAATTGCAATACTGTTTGCCCAATAGCTTAAGTATATTTCTAGTTAGCTCTTACATCTTAAATTAACTCATTTCTATTTTATATTTTTACCATGAGGCTCCTGGTTGTCTGTCTCCTGCGGCAGCTCCATGGCATCTCATTGGCTCCGTCTTCTCTCTCTCTACATCTATTTGCTTGGAATTCTGCCTTGCTCTATTCTGTGCTGCAATAGGCCCAAAGCAGCTTCTTTATTAACTAATGGCATTCACAGCATACAGAGGGGAACCCACATCAGGGTCTCACTATGTAGCCTTGGCTAACCTGGAATTTACTACGTAGACCATGCTGGCCTCCAATTCATGGAGATCTACCTGCCTCTCTGCCTAGTGAGTGCCAGGGTTAAAGGCATATGCCACCAAGCCCTTCTTCTGTTCATTAATTTTTATGATCTTTAAGAACTTAGCCCTACTACTACCTGTACTTTTATTTGATACAAATAATGTGTTATTCATGTTATTTGCTTGCTATTGCTGTCTATAAATAGTCAATAAAAATATTTGGTTAATTTATCAAATTTCATAGTAAAAACCTCAAATGAGAAGAAAACCTAAGAGTCCATCTTTCTTCTGGAAGTTAAACTCTCTTCTTGGGTGTGGGTACAGTCTCTTACTTGTCCCATGCTGTCATTGAAAGGACTGGTAGGTAGGAATTTTCATGGATGCTGTATCCCATATTGATCTGGTTTAATTATGTCTGTTTTCCCTCTTAAACACGCCAAACTTATCTTTCCTGTTAATTCTGATCCCGTGCTCTCAAGAATGTAGAGGAATTCTGCTGACTCTTTCTAAACATTGAAGCAGGCAAACATAGGGAATAGTTTAGAAACCTGGGACTTGGATATACACTCCTCTTTTAATAGTGCACTTGACAACCTAAGACCCTTACTTGTCCTCTCTGAACAATAGAGTACATTTCTCCCCCACTTGACTGCTAAAACTTAATTTCTCTTCAGATGTAATTCCAGTAGATACAACACCAATCCAGCCTGAACTAGTTGGGGTGAATGCTCAATAAAACAAAATTGTGTCCTCAGGTGAACTTTTAGAAATAATCCCCTATTTACTATTTTATGTCTACATAGTTGAGTGTGCATTTCATTAAAATTAGATACATAATAGGAAAGTACATACACAGTGGAATTATTTATGCAGCCTACTCTATCAACCAAAACAGAGAACTAATGGCATCCTTAGTAACCATACTTCTCTTGAACACCATCACAGAAATCTGTTTGTAATGCTCCTAACAGTAAGTCCCTGGTGCTAAGCTGGGAACCTGTTCCCCCTGCTGGATTTCCTTGCCCAGCCTTTGTACAGGGGAGGGGCACAGTCCTACCTCAATTTGATGTGCCATACTCTGTTCAAGCCCATGGGAAGCCTGCTCCTTTGTGAATGGAGACAGAGGAGGAGTGAGTGGATGGAGGGGGGTGTAGATGGGAGTCGGGGAAGGAGCAAGAGGAGAGAAAGGAAGGGAAACTGTGGTCAATATAGAAAATAAAGACAAAACTATTTTAAAAAGAAATCCCCAAACAGTAATCAGGGCTCTTGTGTATCTTCACTCTTGTAGCCTGCTGCTCCCCTGTTCTGTGTTCTGACCTGTTGTATAACTTGGCTTAGAATATGGTTTCCTTGCTGCCTTTGTGATCTGTGTGAGTCTTTATTTCAAATCTTTGAATTAGAATCTAAGAATCACCTGGCCCAGAGTCCCAACCACTGCCAACAACATTGCTGCAGGTATTTGAAGACAGTTTTTTATAGGGTAAACCATTTCAATTCTGTTGACTATTCATAAGAAATTACTTCAGATTCCTCTTATCTTGGTACCATTTTAGACAGATGTTAACTTGTTAATTTATACTTGGAAGATTTCTGTTTAGCTTTTTGTACACCTGTTTCTTATCTTTATCCATGTATATATGTATATGTATATATACATATATATATGTATGTATGTATGTATCATGGACTTTTTTTTCTTATGTGTCTTCTCACTAGCTTTCTCTCTGTGTAGAACTTTATCTTTTTGAACATATCTTTACTGCAGAACAGGAAGCTACTGTCCCATCAAGAGAGTTCTTTTATCTGATCTTACAGTACTGAAGTTTTGAAAAATATGATAAATGAATATCTTCTTACCTGAGAACCAAGATGTAAATGTTTATCTCTTGCTGTCCCATCATCTCTTGACAATTTTCTTTTCTTTGTCTACTTTTCTCTGCCTTTGAAGTGGAGTAATACATTTGCTTTGAGATGTTTATTTACTGTTTCATTTTTTTCTCAGGAAAGTATGCTATATTAATATTACATTACATTGTTATAGGTCTTTAAGTCTAGGGCTATGTTTTATCAAAAGTCTAGGCAGTTCTTAATATCTGCAGGTTCCACATTCTTGTACTAACAGTAGATCAAGATATAGAATAAAATGTATTTTAGAAGTGCCAAAAAGCAAAAATTGAGTTTAATGCTACAGAGTACCATGCTGAACCTCCATGAACACAAGTAATACATAGTTTCTGCTTCAGCCTCGGGCCCTTCACAAGTCCTCAGTCTCTAGTTCTCATTTCTTGAGCATTGCCCACTCCAGATCTCGTTCATTTATGTGTAGTTAGATCTAGAATTGATACATCAGTAGTGAACAAGTTCAGATCTTTCTTATAGTTTTCCCCTAAACAATACAATGTAATAGCTGTTCACACAGCCATTTATATTGTATCAGGTATCAGAAATAACTTGGAGCAGTTTTAAGTATATGGGAGAATGTACATGGGTGCTATGCACGCACCATGTCCACATCGTTTTATATAAAGAACTTGGCATCTTCAGATTTTTGTATCCCTGCGTTCTGGAACTAAAACCAAGAGATGGCTGTACAAGAAGAGCTCCAGTTAGTGCTGTTTAGTAACAGTCAGCCAACTGCACTCTGCAGGCAAGGTTTATTCTGCTTGCCTATTTGTTTTGTTTCTACAGTTTGTTTTTGTTGGGGAGAGGTAGGGAATTAGGAACTAAGAATGTTTTTTTGCATTGCTTGAAAGTAAAATTCATGATGCAAAATTTAAATTTGTGTCCATCAGTAAAATTTTATTAAAGCAGACATGCTTGTACTATAGTATATTTTCTCTTGCAGCTTTTTGCAGTAGCAGCAGAGTTGACTAGTGATCATAAGACCCTATAGATTACAAAGCTTGAAATACTTATTGTCTGTCTCTGTTAGTATTCCCTTACCCATTAACTAACAAACTGCCTCAAAACTAAGTGGACTAAAATAATACATATTTTATAGTTTCTGTGGCTCAAAAAATTAGGACACATCTTATCTGCATCTTCTACTTGAAGACTGTAGTCAAGAGTCTTGGCCGGACTGTAATTGTCCCAAGGCTCAACTAGGGAAAGATCTGTATCCACACTTACGTGGTTGTGTTAAGATTCAGTTCCTTGTAGACTGCTAGTGTGGAGGCTTAGTTCCTTGTTTACTGATGGCTTAGGATTGTCTTCATCCCGTTATTATGAAGGCTAGCCCAACATGGCAGCTTAACCCATCTAAGAATGTGCAAGCTCATCAGGAAAGGCCTTTAGTCCACTGCACACCTACGGGTCTGTGAATACAAAACTGTGACCTCTAAGGGCCATCAACATTAAAAATAAGCCTTTCTTTTGTACTTTTTGAGAAAGATTATCTACTCCTATTTGAGTGATTAATTTATTGTTGTCCTTCCTGGAACTTTTTTCTTTAGAGAATCATTTTAATGTAGTGATTTTGTATGACCTGCTCTATCTTTCTGACTTAAAAACAAGCCAGTAATTCTATTGTCTCCAGACTGATTTGTCATTTATCATCTTGAATTCATTTGAGTCTTGAAAGTTTGTTTGTTATAGATAACTTATTTGGGGGGAATTGTGTGCAAAATAATTACATATAATTATTGTATACTGGGTGTCTTTGTTGTTTAAGAATAGATACATAGCTGCACATGGTGGTACAAACCTTTAGTCTCAACACTTAGAAGGCAAAGACAAGCCAATTTCTCTGTGTTCAAGGGTAGCCTAGTCTAGAAAGTGAGTTCCAGGCCAACCAGGCTATACAGCATCAGAGAGAGAGGGAGGGAGGGAGAGGGAGAGGAAGAGAGGGAGAGAGAGAGGGAGGGAGGGAGGGAGGGAGGGGAGGGGAGAAGGGAGAGAGAGAGAAGAGTTTGGCTTTCCTATGCTCTCAAGTCTTTATGATAAAATTCTTTATTAGCTTATTGTATAAGTTCTTTGATTGGTGTTTTCTTCTTCATTATAAGTATTTTCAGTGTTTTTGCTTCCCAGAGTGTGGTGTTCATTACCCCAAGTATCTTAACATTTCCCACCATTGTTCTTCGTCTGTACATTATTCTGCATGGCACAGTTGTAGTAGCTTTATACTAAATCCCAGGAGCAGAAGGGTTCAATGAGGGGAGCAGAGTATTTAAAATGACCCTTCTCCTAGCACACATTTTGTCCGGGCTGTTGTCTTCCTCCCTCCATTACCTTTCTTTGTCTTCTCACTGTTGCTTCACCTGCACAGCACACAGATACAGGAATGAGGATGAATCACACTGTGATTCATTGCTCTGACTTATTCCTTCGGTGTATGTGGTGTGGGCAATTGAACCTCCGAATAAAGCCTCAGGATACTCCAACTAGCTTTGGATGAGGTCCCTTAGAAATACCGTCCATCCAGTTATTGTTTCTGTCCCCCCTAGGGGGGGATGAGGGAGCCCCTTAGGTTCTCATTCACCTAAGGTATAGCCTTTTGCCATGTTCATGATGTTACCCCAGTGGCAACACTTTGTCACCCCATTTACCGCTCCACTACCACCATAAGCCATCATTCCGAAGTATAAAAAACCAGCCTCCTACATTATGGAAAGATTCATAGAGGGAAGAATTAGCCTTCTGTATTCATGCTCCCCAGATATTGGGTGTGACCTGCTTTTTCTCATGGTCTTATGCTTCTCCATAGCCGCCTAAACTGTCCTTTCAAATGAGGGTCTTACATTTGAACTCTGAATTTTGTCCATTTAACCATCATTTTAAAATCTTTTAATTATATTCTTCTGGGGGCTCCAAATGTTACTTTTGTTTTTATTGTCATGTGATACCACTTGGTCCCAAAGAACCCCAGGGCCTGGGTTCTGCACCCTCTACTATCACCATCTTGTAGCCCGTGCAGGAAATGGTATTCTGATAGCAGTAAAAGAGTGGATAGGAACTAGGAGCTTCAAGAGCTTTGGCTGATCTGTCGAAACGTATAGGAAGGAAGAGGTTTAAGAAGTGTTTCGCCAATAAAAGCCATAGGAAAGGCAGTGAGAACCTAGTTTTTACTCAAAGCTTTTCCAATGCAATTGAAGATGCCTTCAAGCACATCTGATAAGGCAAACCCACCAGTGATCTGACTGCCTGTGAGAGGAGGCACAGCATCTTGATGTGCTAACAAAGCCCTGCACACAGAGGAAGGGCGGTAAACATTAGGTGATACTTGCCACTTTTAGACAAGATTCTACAAGTTGAGGTAGGCAGGGCCTTTTTTTTCCAACATATTTCAGTCAGGTGTGCATATGTCTTTGTTTCTTCTGCCTGTGAGAAACAAGGATTCTCTCCTTGACCACCAGAAGGGGTGGCAGGAGTGGGCACGTGTCAAAGGCTTTCCAGGAATAGGATTAGAGACACAGGAAGTGTATGGCATGCAAGAGGAAAATAAGGTAACTATATGAAAGAGGAGACGTACACAGCAGCACATCACTTAGTGACGGGAATATGGGCTGAAAGTGTATCATGTGAACATTCTAGAATGAGCTTTGACTAAGGTGCCTATATTGTTACTAGGCAGTGTAGTCTTTGGGGATGATTATATATGTACTCGGATGGCTTCCTAGAAGATGAAACATTATTAAAGTTCATAACTGTATTTATAACGCACGCAGAAACTACTGGATAACTGAGGGTAGGCAAAGATTCTTCAAAAGCAGACAAAGCTGCCAAAGAATCTTTGCTCCCAGTGAGTAAATTGCTTTGGCTAAAGGAGGAACAAGCTATAAGGACCAAGTGAGGACTTCATAACACCCAAAGTGAAGTGATAGCCTGGAATGTTCTGTCCCCTTTGCAGTCAGTCCCATGTCTAGAGGAAGGAATGTACTCTCATAGAATTGTTGCCATAGCCCCGGTACACTACATGCGATCATCTAAGCTGAGAGGAAATTTACCCACATTATAATGGGTAAACTCTCAACCCTGACAAGTAGGTGATGGCAACTGCTGGTGTACAGATAAATAAATAATAAATAAATAAATAAATAAATAAATAAATAATAACTTTAAAAAAAACGGGTCTATTTGGCCCAAGGACCTACCCAGCTGCTTTGAGATTGGGCTGGGATCAAGTACATGGTGATGGGGAAGTTACTTCACACTGTCTCTCTGAGAATGCTTATTTCCATGCTGCTGTTTTCTTTCCTGGTCTAGTAGATGCTCCTTTCTGATAGAAGACTGTCGAATTATGGCTTACAAACAATAGAAAAATAATTAATTAATTTTCCTAAGGAGAAAGCAAAAAAAAAAAAAAAAAAGAAGGAAAGGCCTAGTCCATGTCCTAAGTAAACTATGTGTAGGAAGGCATGGGAGAAATACATCCAAATTCACATTTTTTTGATAAATGTGTGAGTGGTAAGGCACTCTGAAGTACAGAAGAGGTATGGTTCTTTGGGGACCAGGTTGTCAGGGAAGTAGTCATAATGGAGTTACATTGGAGGAGAAAGAGAATGCCTTGTAGATGGTGATAACTATGTGCAGTGGCACCCTTGCAAGATTCCCTTGCCACACTCTGTTCTCTTCTCGGTGACTCTGAAATGAAGTTCATCTTACTTCTATTCTAAAAGTAATGTTTATAATAGTTTAAAACATGCACAAGAGAAACTGTCAGTAATAACAGGCATAGTGCACACAGCTGTAATCTCAATACTTTACACATGGAAACAGGAGAATCAAGAGCTCAAGGTTATCATTAGCTACATAACCAGTTCTTGACTCTCATGAGCTACATGAGATGAGACCCTGTTTCAGAAACAAATACTGCCCCAGAGGCAAACAGGATTTTTTTTTTTTTTGAGCCAAGGTTTCTCTGTGTAGCTCTGGCTATCCTAGAACTCACTCTGTAGGCCAGGCTGGCCTTAAACTCAGAGATCCTCCTGCTTCTGCCTCCCAAGTGGTAGAATTAAAAGCATGTGTGCCACCACTGCCTGGGACAAGTAGAATTTGTTTGTTTGTTTATCTATCTTTTCTTTTTTAATATTATAGTTTCATTTTTTGAGAATTTCATACAAAGTGTTTTCATCATATTCACCTCTCATTCTTCCCCCTAATTTCTCCTTGAGCTACTACTATACAGGAGCCACTTCCAAATTATCACTCAGAGGCTTATATTAATTGTAAATCCTTGGCCAGTAGTTCAGGCTTATTACTAACTAGCTCTTACATTTTAAGTTAACCCATATTCCTTATTTGCCCTCTCCCACATGGTGGTACCTTTGTTAGCATGGCACATTCATTTCTACTCCCTCTGTGTCTATCTGGTGACTCCGCTGACTCCGCCCTTCTTCCTATCATTCTTAGTTTGGCTTTTCCACTTAACTTCCTGCTCAGCTACCAGCCTGTTGACTTTTTCTTAACCAGTGAGAGTGATACGAATTCACAGTGTGCAGAAAGTTTTTCGAGACAGGGTTTCTCTGTAGCTTTGGAGCCTGTCCTGGAACTAGCTCTTGTAGACCAGGCTGGTCTCGAATTCACAAAGATCGGCCTGCCTCTGCCTCCCTAATGCTGGGATTAAAGGTGTGTGCCACCACTGCCCGACCCCCTCACTTTTCAAATGGGACCCATGAAGTCCCATTTGTGCTGTCCAAATACTCATGGGTGTTGAGCAGTCCACTCGAACATAGTGACCTACCAGAGCTACACCCTTACAGGAAACTGACTTTTTCTCCCCAGAAGCCATCAACTGTCAGTAATTCCTCAGCTAAGGGCGGGAGCTTAGAGCCCTTCCTTAAACAAAATATTTTCATAGATACTATTTTAGACTTTTTCATTGGTATGGTATTTTATTCAGACAAGAAATTCTATATTTCACAGTTTTTGCTTAAATTTTGTCATAAGCATTCTCCAGTCGCCAACTCTTTGTAAGCATAAGTTTGCAGTAGCTGTAATATACTGTTGAGTGAATACCCCATAATAGCTTACCCACCCCTTTTTAGTATTAGAAAAGATGAGAATGAGATTTATTGAAATCATTTTAACTCAGGATGTCTTATGAGTAATTCTGAGATTCTAGCAACATGAGGAAACCAGACCATGAGAGCCAACACCATTTGTCATGAAATGGAAAAATTGTAAGGTTGAATGAAAACACAATCTATGTGTCATGGTTTTAATAGGAAGTGTCTCCCCACAGCTCATGGGTTGAAAGCTTGACCTCTGTTGGTGGTTGGTTCTGTTTTGGGAGACTGGAAATATTAGGAAGTGGGCCTAGTTGGAGGAAGTAGGCCATTGAAGTTGTGTCTTGTCCTGGACCTTCTTCCTATATCTACTTAGCAGCTTCCAAGAGATGTGTAGCCTTTGAAATTTGTATCTTGTCCTGACCTCTTCTTCCTGTCTGCTTGCCAGCCCTCATGAAATGGACATCTTTGTTCCACTCCATGTTCCCCACCACCATGAATGTATTAGCATTACCTGATGTCAACAGTAACAAAGCCAAGCCAACTGAAGATTGAAACTGAGATAAAATAAATCCTTCCTTTTAAATTGTTTTACTTTACCCACTAGACTCAAGGACACTGTAAGAGAAAGGTAAACCTGAGTTATGTTCCCGCAGAGTAAAGGCTGAATAGACCCTTTTCCTCACCACTCTTCACCAACCGAGAACCCATCCTAGCCCTGCTCCTTTGCCACAGGAATAGGCTTCTGACGTTCTCCACCTCATGAAGTGGTACCTCCTCCACACCAAATGAAGTAGTACCTCACCACCTTCATTCCCAGGCTCCTTTATGCTTCCTCCCTCCTGCTCCTAAGCCGAAGAGGAGTACGTATCTCCATCTGCTGATTTGACCCCTGATTTTGGTCATATTGTGACTTGGGATTTACTCCTGTGCATCTCCACACTTTGTCACCATTTTCCAGCAGAAATTTTTTCAGATTTTAGCTGTTTCTTCCTGTTGTTCTCCCTACTTCCCAGCACCTGTCAGTTCTCTGTATGTGAGCCTGCTCTCCTGCGCACCCTTGAGAGTTCATGCATGCCGGAGACAAGCGTCCAATCTTGGCCACTGTCTGTGAGCCTGTTTGCAGGCTGAGCTTCACAATAGTGCCATCTCTTGTTTTCAGATGTTCCTCCTCTTGACATGCCCACCAAGGTGCGTACTTGTGCTCTGTGTGTTTTTTAGACTAGGTGATAGTCTTCCCTGTGCAGGATACATAGTAGATAGACTTCCAGCAGATATTGCAACCATGATAAAGCTTAAGTAGTGGATGGTATGGAGTTGGATCCCAAGATGACATCAGCCATATGCATATTTCTCCATCAGGATGCAACAGTAGGCAATGCCACCAACAGTATGCTTGTTTGTACCCTAGTCCTTTACACAAGTAGTTCTTTCCCCCAAAAAGTACAGCAAACATATAGAAATGGGAAAGGCTGTGTTTGGTTTTCTCTGAGAAAGGGTTTCTGGTTTCTCAGGTATGCCTGGGCCCACTCTAAGGAGTGGTCTGCTTTGTCTGCTTCTGCTGGAGTTGAAAACCCTGTAGTCATTGAGCAGTAACAGACGGTTAGATAGCAAGAGCGAAATGGCTTATTTTTCTTCTTGTACCAGTCTTCTCTTTGGCTCCCAGAATAGAGTTTAGAAATATAATTAGCTTTGATACTAACATCATGGCTATAATTTTCTTCCAAAAATTGTAGTTCCAGTATCTTTTTTTTTTTTTTTTTTTTTGCCGAGACAGGGTTTCTCTGTGGTTTTGGAGCTTGTCCTGGAACTAGCTCTTGTAGACCAGGCTGGTCTCGAACTCACAGAGATCCGCCTGCCTCTGCCTCCCAAGTGCTGGGATTAAAGGCGTGCGCCACCACCGCCTGGCTCCAGTATCATTTCATGATTCTCAGTGGTTAGCTGATATAGCTTCTCTGTCTGCTTTATGGTTACATTAAATGAGAGACTATAACAGTAGTTCACACTTATTAAGCATTTGCTCTATACCATGTACTGCCTTGGTAACTATGCAAGTCTTAATTCGTGATACTCATTTTAGGTAGATACTGTTGTTACTCGCATTTTATAGGTGAGAAAACCAGGGAACAAAGGAATTCATTAGTTACCTCAGGGTCAAACAGCCAGTAAGGAAAAGAGCCAACTTTTATTCTCCATCTGGCCTGGAAGTCCATGGTTTGACTATGTTTTCATACATTTATGTTTTAGGGTTTTTTCTCCCTGTTTTTATTGTTGTTTGATGTTTTGTTTTTGTTTGTTATATTTAGGTTTAGGTTTGTGGTACTGGATGTTAAACCTAGTAACTCATACGAGTCGAGGGATTTCCAATGAAGTATATCCCCAATCCTGTAATAGTTATTAACTTGTACAATACAGAAATCTTGTTGTAAACCAAAATAATGAACCTTATCACCATGTGTACTGTGTTAAGATTCTCTATTTCACTGATTTCATTATTTTTATCATTAAATTACTGAGGTGAAATCATGCACTTGGATTGTTTTGGATTGTTGTTGTTTAATATGACAATGTTTAAAATGGTAAACACATTTTTCACTGTTTGTGACCCCACTCCTCGTGGGCTTGTCTGTGTTGTGATAGCATGTGGGGAAGTGGATGCTCTCCCCGAGAACCAAGCTGTAGTTGCAGACAGTGACACTGAACCCATAGTCACGCAGCTCTCTCTTCTGTCCTGGATTGCTACTCCACTGGGAAGAAGTGAGGGGAGGGGAGACTATAGTTCTTTCTTGAGTTAATTCACCTTAAGTTATTAAGAGTTGTTGAAAGACTTTAGTCAAAGGATCCTTCTCATTGTACATGGGAGGTGTAGTCTAGCCCAAAGTTCCCTCTTTTGAATTTTCACTAGTGAAATACTTGAGATAATAGTTTCTTATCAAGATTGACTTATACTGAAGAATAATCCAGTGATTTCTTTTAATTCCTGCTCATCCCTTTATTTGATTGATTGATTGATTTGTTTGTTTGTTTGTTTGTTAGGTGGTGGGGAGGTGGTACACATGTGCCCTGCCCTGCATATGGAGATTAAGGAACAGTTTGTGGATCTAGAGACTGAACTCAAGTGCTCAGGCCTGGCATCAAGTGCTCTTATCTTCTGAGCCATGTCCCTGGCCACTCATCTTTAATATATGGTTCAGTTTCAAAATGTTTCACCATACTTGTTTTCACTAAAATATCTACTGCTGTAACTTCAGTCTCTGGTTGTTCTAACACTAAATTTTATCTGTCCACAGGAGAATCTTAAAAAGTGAGCCTCCATATCCTCAGGAAATGAGTGCTCTAGCTAAAGACCTGCTTCAGCGTCTTTTGATGAAAGATCCCAAGAAGCGATTGGGATGTGGCCCCCGGGATGCGGAGGAAATCAAAGAACATCTCTTCTTTGAGGTAAAATTTAGAAGATGAGTGTACTTAATCCCTCTTGTTGTCACTTCCTTCTTTCACCTATACTTTAGTCCCCCAATTCTTATAACAGATACCATTTAGGAAGGACCAGAATTCTACTTCTGTAGATGGGAAGCATTAGAAGTGAAGATGATCGTGATAGCAATACATTTGATAGCCATGTCTAACCTCTGACACTGAGACAGGATGCTATCAGCAACAGAACTCATGCTTGAAAATGGAGCAATTGAGTTGCCAAAAAATATTGCCCCTAGAGGACCTAGGACTTACCACAGGGCAGGGAACCCTGACTGCTCTTTGGACTGGAGAGGGAGGGGGAGAGGAGTGGGGGGAGGGGGAGAAGGGTGGGAGGAGGGGGAGAAGTGTGGGAGGAGGGGGAGGGAAATGGGAGGCTGGGAGGAGGTGGAAACTTGTTTTTTTTTTTCTCCTTTTCTCAATAAATAAATGGGAAAAAAAAATATTGCCCCTAAACTCTCATGTTTTTCTCAGGTTTATAATGTTGTGTTAGGCAGCATTCATGGTCTTTGAGGCTTGGGTGTGGCCTGCGGGTTGGACACAGCTGGTCGAATTCTAGGTAATGGTTTCTGTAGGTGACTCTGGGGTTTGCTCATGGACTGAGGGTATGTGTATCTCTTGTAGGAGTTCATGAGCTGTTATACCGGGTTCAGCTTTCGCTCACCAATTCCAGTGCCTCTTCTGTTTCCAGGAACAATGTTAGAATACTCTGAGCCTGCTGGTGTCTCAGTCAGTGTCTGTGGCATAAGTTTCCATTTGCTTTCTTTTCTCTGTAAAATGCTTTTCTTCTGAAAAAGCCAAGTGACACTGTTCCACAGAGCACTAGGGTGCCTGCCAATTTCATTTGCTCAGTTTATTCCAAATAACAAATAATGGGGTGGGGGTGCTTCTTAGTAATTTCAGTCTAAATGGTGAAACCTGGGGCGGCATAGTCTCATTTCTAAAATTCTGAATATATACCTTCTACATGACGTTACATGTCAACAGGCTTGACCTTAACATTTAATGCTCTGGAGGATTCATCCACATTGTGTGTTTTTATTCTGTAAACTTTTATATTATTATCACCAGAACAGATGAATAAAGTATAGTAAGCAAAGAAGAAACAATTATTTCAAGTAAGCTTTCACAGTGCTATTTATTGTTTTTTAAATATAAAATAAGCAAGGCTGGGTGTAGCTCCGTGGTAGAACACTTGCCTGGCATGCATGAGGGCGTAGGTTTTGTCCTTTGTGAAAGGAGTGGAGGTGATATCATCATTGAAAATGAGATCTCAGTCTCTCTGTCTCTCGCTCTGGTGTTTTTTGTTGTTGTTTTGGTTTTTTTTATTCTTTGATTTTTGGAGACAATGTTTCTCTGTGTGTAGCTTTGGAGCCAGTCCAGCAACTTACTCTGTAGACTAGGCTGGCGTTGAATTCATAGAGATCCACCTGCCTCTGTCTCCTGAGTGTTAGGATTAAAGGTGTGCTCTACCACTACCCTGCAAAAAATAAGATCTCTTTATTTCTTTCTGCAAACAGAGTATTTTATTCTATCCAACCATTTTTTTAAATATTACTGTAAAATATATTAAGTTTAGTAACAGAGACAAACACATTTAGAATAAAATCAAAAAGTGATGTGCATTGGTTGAGAAATAGCACTTTTTGAACAAAGGTTATATCTTGTTCATATTTTGGCTTAAAATTAACAAGTAAGGGGCTGGAGAGATGGCTCAGCGGTTAAGAGCATTGCCTGCCCTTCCAAAGGTCCTGAGTTCAATTCCCAGCAACCACATGGTGGCTCACAACCATCTGTAATGAGGTCTGGTGACCTCTTCTGGCCTGCAGACGTACACACAGACAGAATATTGTATACATAATAAATAAATAATTAATTTAAAAAAATTAACAAGTAAAATTGAAACAGAATACCTCCATTGTCTTTTTCTAAAACCTTTTTTTTTATTGTTCCCTGTACTTGTGAATGTTGCAGTGTGTCTTTCGAATATGGGTGTATTTTTTTGCTTGATAGCTTGGAATAAGAATTTTGATTTATGTAATTTCTTTCATTTTTAAATGATAGGGGTAGGTCAGAAATCTACTTACAAAGATCTAAATGATCTTTTCTGTATAATGGTGTAGAAGTAGGAAGAATAATAATAGCATTCAATTTTCTACATATTGAATATTCTTTTGGTAACAACATGTTCCTTTAAATTTCCCCTTTATTCTACAAGTTTGTTGTTTTTAAAGATTCTTTTAAAAGTTTTAGTGGGGGTGGGGAAGACAACTCCTGAGAGTGAGTTCTTTCAAAGTCAGACTGTCATGTTTGGCAACAAACACCTGTACTTTACTGAGCCATTTCACCTGCCCTAGAATTTTCCTTAATGTTTGTTCAGCAAGTAAAGCACAAACTGTATGCCTATAATACAAGTCATTGAATCTCAGGTCATTGTAGCGGCCAGACTTGCTGTACACATGGCTGGATGGTTTTTGAAAATGGTATTATAATGCCGCAGGATTCAACGAACTGGGTTTAATGTGAGATGATACAGTCTGAAACTGAAGATGTAGAGGAAGCCATAGAAGGCTTCCTGAGGGTCTTTGTAATGACAGGATGTTTCGAATTAAGAGAGCCCTGGACCTGAGCATGAGGTGACTGATCTTTGCCTAAGGAGCAGTGGATAAAGTATGAGGAAGGCGAATTCTACCTCAAACCCTATCTGAAAGAGGTCATTCGGGAAAGAAAAGGGAAAGAAGAATGGGCAAAAAAGTGATCTTTAGTTGAGATCCATGGATGTGCCCCATCTCAGCATATTTTTATGAAGTTGTTTCAACCTGAATCACAATTTAAGAATTATTTGCTCTACAGATGCCTCACATTAAATAGATGTTTATTGTAACCATAAAAAAGTCATTACAGACACATAGAGGAATGAGCACTAGCTGGAACATGGATAGATACTATTCTAATCCTTAAGATTTGATTCAGTGACTACTATCTAAGGATATTTTAGTTGACAGAAGGAGCATAAATAAACAACAGAGGGTTGAATTTGAATAATACAAAACATGTCAGTTACTCAGATAGTGTGTTTGGAGGGGAGACAAGAGGCAGTATCTAAATATTGATTGGGGTTGAGTGAGAAAAGAGCTACTGTGGCAGTGTTATTTAAACCTCAAGTATAAGCAAACAATTGACTCAAAGCACTCTTACTTTGTAATCTGTCCAGGTAACCCAAGGGAAAGCCAGTGGAAGGGGGAGAGATCAGTGAGCCCCTAGAAAATAGGAGTTAGTATCACCTTTACAGAAAGTATCGAAGCCCTTTATAGAAGTAGTTTACAGCTTGAGGGACTTGTTGGTTTGTTTCTTTGTTTGTTTTCATTTTGGCTTAATACTTTTCTTTCAAAGCTCAGGACAAAAGTAATTTTTTTCTTTTATCTATGAGGGAGATCCAGGGTGAACCAGAGTGTCTTGGTGCCCTCTAGAGGACACTGAGGTTCCTGAGGTGGGAAAGCAGCAGGCTCCTTTCAGATGCTACAGTCTGAAAATGGGATCCTGCTTGGAAAAATAATATTTTAACCCTCAGTTTGAAATATGCACTCTTGCTTTTAATCCCACTTACTAGTAACTAAAGTCTTAGCCAGGTTTGGTGACACACTCCTTTAATCCCAGAATTTTGGAGAAAGAGGCAGTCAGTCTCTGAGTTCAAGGCCAGCATAGTCTACACATGGTCCACATGGCCTACTGCGGGTCTCAGCTTGACCCCTAACCTTTGACCTGAGTCACCTAAGACTATCAGAAAACACAAATATTTATAGTACGATTTATAACAATAGCAAAATTAAAGTTGTAAAGTAGTAGCAAAAATAATTTTATGGTTTGGGGTCACCACAACATGAGGAACTATCTTAAAGAGTCACAGCATTAGGGAGGGTAGGAACCACTGACATAGAGTCCCAAGTGTGCCAGAGCTGAAGACCCTGTCAATAAAAAAAAAAAAAAACTTAATCATGTTTGTTGATCATAATGTGTTTTGACTTTTTTGATTTCTGCTCTATCACAATCTTCTTTCTCTGCTTTAGAAAATAAATTGGGATGACTTAGCTGCCAAAAAAGTGCCTGCTCCATTTAAACCAGTGATCCGGGATGAGTTAGATGTGAGTAACTTTGCTGAAGAGTTCACAGAAATGGACCCTACCTATTCTCCTGCAGCCCTGCCTCAGAGCTCAGAGAGGCTGTTTCAGGTAATGTGCCAGTGTGCCAGGTGTGCTTCAGAGAAAGTCAGTTTTCCTAGTAAAGGGGTTTTGTTGGTGTCTTACAATCAGGGTTCTGTGATTGTTTCAGAATTAAATGCAGAGATATGTTGAGGTTCTACCATGAAGCTTACAGTTTGCTACATAGCAGATTTATTAGTTTTCTTGGGTTTATTTTGGGAGCTTCTTTGCTGTGGGGGGGGGTTGTTTTGTTTGTGAGACAGGAGAAGGTGGAATTTCACTGTTTTGTTTTTTATTTGTTTTAATGGGATTTTTTATTTTTTGTTTGTTTGTTTGTTTTTTGAGACAGGGTCTTGATATGTAACCCTGGCTGTTCCGGGGGTCACTATATAGAACAGGCTTGAACTTGCTTCTGCCTCCCCATTGCTGCCATCAAATGTGTATACCAAAACCTAGCCTGTGTTTGTTTTTTAAGAGTAAATATTCATTTTATACTTGAGAATTCATTTTTGTTGAGACTTATATGGAAATTATGATGACATTTTAGTTTTTACTCTATTCTTATAAAATATTTAGTATTAAACCATATTGTTAAAGACTGGGTTTGTAGGAGGCTTCTTTGTATAGAGCAACAGGGAAAGATGAGGACGGCTAAGGGAAGCCAATAACTGGTCTGGAGGAGCAAACAATGTGAGTAAAGTACAGCAGCAGGTGTGACGGCTGATGTTTACAGTCAGTTTGACAGAATCTGGGGCCACTGAGGAGTCTAAAGAAGGGATTGGTGAGATTAAGTTGGTGTCTGAGCGTGCCCATGAGAGGTTTTCTCCTCTCCCCTCCTCGTCCCTCCCTCCCTCCCTCCCTCCCTCCCTCCCTCCCTCCCTCCTTCCCTCCCTCCCTCAGAGATTTTCTTAATTGTGTAAACTGAAATGGGAAGATAAGCCCTGAATTTGGAAAGACCAGGGATGGGTCCTGTCCTGGATGAGAAAGAAAAAGTGATGTTGATCACAAGCATCCATTGTTCTCTGCTTCTTGACTCTTGAGTGCGATGTGGCCAGCAGTCTGTAGGTAGCTCTTGTCTCTGTGGCTTCCCGGCAGTGATGGATTATAACTGTGTGCTAAAATAAGCCATTTCTCCCCAGGTTGTTTTCATCTTTGTTTTAAAGATTTGTTTTTAGGTATGTGGGTGGGTGCAAGTGCCTACAGAGGCCATAGGAGATTGTTGGATCCCCAGAGCTAAAGTTCCAAGTTATCTGACATGGGTGCTGGGATCTGAACTCAGGTCCTCTGAAAAAGCAGCATACACTTTTAATTACAGGCTTGCGTCAGATTTGGGGGTAAAATAGAGAGGAAGTCTTTCTACCTTTATTTTTGAATTGATCTAATTCTACCAGAAGATGGCATTATCTCCTTCTGAAAAGCATTTTTCTGTTGAGTTAATGCTGTATTTTGAATGAAAGTAAAATTATCCTCATCTGACCATTTTTTTTATGAGAAGAAGAAATCACAATCTAGACTATGCCTAACTGTGAAAGTACAAATTTTTGTTCTTTATTGTTCCTTCTCTTTTTAGGGCTATTCCTTTGTTGCTCCATCGATCCTTTTCAAGCGTAATGCAGCTGTCATAGATCCTCTTCAGTTCCATATGGGAGCTGAACGTCCTGGAGTAACAAACGTTGCCAGGAGTGCAATGATGAAGGTATATAGGTGTGGTTGCCTTGGCTCTGTATTTGTGGTTTGTGTGAATGTTTAAATACTAACTGATGTTCTTAAGTCCAGTAAATGTAATAGATCATCGTTGAACTAAAGGGTAGTTTTAGAAGATGGATAAGTGAACTAGCAGTGTTTTCCCTAGAGGATCATAGACATCAGCTTGTATGAGCTCCTTTTGACAGCGATAGAGGACAGTGCATCTTCAACAGATATATACATGAATATATAAGTATACTAAATGGATTTTAATGATTAAATATATTACATTAAAGTTTGTTAATAATTACATGCTAATTTACAGCTTTACATATCCTTTGCGTACTAATCTTTTATTAAATTAAATGGTGTTGATTTCTTAATAGGACTCACCATTCTATCAACACTATGACCTAGATCTGAAGGACAAACCTTTGGGAGAAGGAAGTTTTTCGATTTGTCGAAAGTGTGTACACAAAAAAAGTAATCAAGCATTTGCTGTCAAAATAATCAGCAAAAGGTATGACCAGTCCTAGTGGTTCTAAAGTATTTATACCACTCAGGGAATTCTGTACGTTAAGATTATGGAGAAGGAAGTCAGCTGTATATTGTAAAACCTTTTACACACAGCCTTAACATTTACCTTACTAGCCGGCCCCTGATACTTCTAGCATTAGGATTTTCAAGTAATCAATCGGTTGTGGATATAAATCACAATCTGTTGTTTTCATGGCAAAATTTTCTTGTAGTGATGATATATTTAATCAAACTTACAGACTAGTTGAATATTTGAAATAATTTTCTCCAAAATTGTTTAGCCTCCTGGTAGCTTTGAGAAGAGAACAAGTCAGCTAGCTGTTCTGGCAATGGATTAAATCTTCATGATTGCATAATGTTACCAAATTGTCAGGCAAGAAGAGAATCCATTGCTTTGTATAACTAGTTCTTTCTGACTCAGAGGGAAGTTTTTCTTTAAAAAGTAAAGTTTGACTTTCCTGGTGGGTGGTATGATTCATTACTCTGACAAAGGTAGTCTGTATGCACTGTAAACAGTTAGGGATGGGGCCACTGGCATCAAAGTCTGCTGGGAGAGACATGTAGATGTTAACTGTCTGGTTTTGCAGGATGGAAGCCAATACTCAGAAAGAAATAACAGCTCTGAAACTCTGTGAAGGGCACCCCAATATCGTGAAGCTACATGAAGTTTTTCATGATCAGGTATTTCAGTCCATGCACATGTACTAATTCATGTACACGGTTCAGTTTCTCACCAGTTTTATTTGTGCTGCTGGGTGAGGATCAGGGACCTGCAGTAGGAAGGGAAGAGAAACCAGCACACGCTGCTCACCTCTGCCTCAGTTCTTCCTTTCACTTCAACTTTCCTCTAACCATTGTTGCCCTACTGACATGGTGGATGCCAGAGGGGCAAGAGCTCAGTGTGCCACTGTCACAGATTGCAGTGTGCTTATTGTGAGTGCAGCTGCCACCCACCATCACTTAACCCGTGCATATTCAACACTGGTGATTGTAAGCCTTCAGTATTCTTTTCACGTCTAGCATCAAATGGACTCTTAAGCCCAGTTGGTGTAAGCTAAAGGACACAAGGAAACAGAAAGGCAAAGATGCTCCCTTGCATCTTGTTCCAGGTGGCAACAAGTGCTCAGCCTCCAGGATAGGTCCTTCTATGATCTCTTCTACCCTTAGTTCTGCTTTCCAACAGAAGTCTCACACAAAAACCTGTCACTTGGCCATAGGCGGAGATCACTGTGAATGGTCTGGAGCACCTCTCAGTTGCCCCATTGCCACCTCCCATGCCTGAAATTGTTCCGTTTCAGTATTTTTTTCTCTGACACAGGACAGACATCCCAGCCTTCTCAGGTCAGCATTAAGGCACAAATGCCAAAACTAGTCCCAAATATGTTTTGCTCTAATTTTAACATCAAAGGATCTGAGATTTATAAAGGTCATGAGACTTATGCCAGGATCACAATCAGTGAAAATCCAGTAGGGAGAACCTGTTTTGGGCACTTACCATTGTGTTGCTAGGACATTGTTGACTAGAATAGCTGGGACTTGTTTCTGAGTACTAAGAGTGACTCACCATGGTGATATCAGGTGGAAGCAGGAATACATCATAAATTCCATTTTGCTGCCAGTTATGCAGTGTGTGGTCCAAGCACTGTACCATAAACTCTACATGTATCATCTTTGTCCTTGCCTTAGCACTGTGAACTCAGAGAACAAAACTCAGAAGGTCAGTGACAGTTTTACAGTGTGTTGATGGTGAAGCTGGTATCTGAGCCCCACCCTTACAACTTCAGAGCCCAACAAACTTTTAATTACTTTGCTCTGCTATCTTAGAGGAGGCAAAACCCAGCCTTTTTATGTGAAGAAATAAACATCTAAATGGGTAAGATCTTCTTCCTCTTGTTCTCATGAGAAGAGATGCTTTTGAACTCTGAGAATGCTCTCCTTGCTGCTCCACTGCCTACTCAGATTCTCATGGGAACATTAAGTCCCCTGTCCATTCAAGGTGCACAGTAAAAGACAGTGTCCTGTTAATGCAAATACAGAGAATATTAACCTCTCAATCAAGAAACTGATGGATGACGTTAGACGCTCACACCTGTAGTTTTGTGTCTGTGACCCTCACTGTATCTCAGCCCAAACATTGGATCTTGACTCTTCTGATTAATGTCTTATCTCAAGAATTACATTCCTAGTTTTTAAACTTATGTTCTAAGTTGATTGTTGGCAATTTTTAAAAATTCAAGAGACACTAAAATAGAAATTTTCTTAAGATATAATGTTGCATGTAGTAGTATAAATATAATAATTATTATGCTATGCATTTTTTGAAATATGTGTTTAGTTTTTCCTATGATAATGACACAGTTGATCCTCATATCTATACAGTCCTATTTTTAAACTAATAATGATGTTGATTAAAGGTGGGTCTTCAGACTTTGGCTCTACAGTAATGGTGATCATTTTGTGTGCCATGATCTGTTTTACATACCCTGTGTGTTCCTAATTGCTGTTATAACAGATTGCCACAAACTTAATATATTCACTGGTTAGACAATGAATGGAGACAATAAATCCAAAATTAGTCTTGCTGATTTGCAGTCATAGAGTAGACAGAGCTAGCTCCTTCTGGAGACTCTGAGAGACAACTTGTGTACTTCTAGTTTCTGGAGGCCACTTGTTTTCTTTGGGTTGTTGCCCTTCTATGAAGTATTCCAATCTCTTGCTTCCATAGATTAATCCCATACCTTAGATGCTGGTGAATAATTCAGGGCAATCATCCCATCTCAGGAATCTTAATCATAGAGACTGGAGAGATGGCTCAGTGTCTAAGAACAGTGGCTGCTCTTCCAGAGGCCCTAGGTTTAATCCTCAAAACCCATGTAGTCCCATGGGATCCAGTGCCCTCTTCTGGTGTGCAGACACATTTGCAAACAAAACACTCATTTATGTACATGCAAACTTTTAAGAAAAATGAATCTTAATCATGGACTGGGCTTGGTGGCACACAATCCCAGCACTCAGAAACAGAGACAAACAGATCTTAAGTTCAAGGCCTGCCCAGTCTACATAGTGAGACCCTGTCTCAAAAACATAAAACAAAAGCCACAAAGACTATTAATTATGACTACAAAGTTCCTTTTGCCCTCTAAGATAAAAAAAAAAAACAAAACACAGGTTTGGAGATTAGGACATGGCTATCTGGAGGGCCATTATTCAAGATACCACCTGTAGCTTTCTTATTACCCACATTTTATTGATAAGGAAAGGTCCTAGAGTTTATAAAGGTAAAACTACATCCTGAAGATTGTTTTTGATAGTCCCTGTACATTTTATTCATAGAAATAATGCAAAGCATAATAAATATGAAACAAAGTATTGAATCAAGATAATGCCAGTAGAGTCAAAAACAATTGTTTTAAAAGAAATATACACAATGAGTTATGGATACTTGCAGTGAATAGTACAAGAATCTTGTAATTAATCAAATTATCAAACAAAGTAAGCTTTCAGCTAGATGAGTGTCGGCAGTTGCACTAGTTGGTAATCCTCTGGATCATTTCCCGTAGATTATCAGATTATTGTCAGCTCAGTTCATATTTTTAAATGAAAATATAAAAACTCAAGGGAGAATATTAGCACTGAGTTCAAATGAAAGGAAATGAAATAAAGGAAAAGATTTTGAAGATTTTGCTGAAATTCTTGAAACTTTTTCATTGCCAGAATTGAATTCTAAAAAGCTACATTATCCTTTAGCTCTTTCTTCTAAATGCAGGGATTATTGTTGGTTGTTTAAGCAAGGGATTATTTAAATTTGCTAATCAGTAAATACTCTATACGACAATACATGTCTACACCTTTTCAGTAGGCTACATATTATTCTTTCTTCTTTCTAGCTTCATACATTTCTCGTGATGGAACTTCTGAATGGGGGAGAACTGTTCGAGCGCATCAAGAAGAAGAAGCACTTCAGTGAGACTGAAGCCAGCTACATCATGCGGAAGCTTGTCTCAGCTGTGAGCCACATGCATGACGTTGGAGTAGTGCACAGAGATCTGAAGCCTGAGGTGTGGCAGTGTGCTCTCTTACAATCTGACCTGTAGTCATTATTAGC
Source organism: Microtus oregoni (assembly GCF_018167655.1). Classification (NCBI taxonomy): domain Eukaryota; kingdom Metazoa; phylum Chordata; class Mammalia; order Rodentia; family Cricetidae; genus Microtus; species Microtus oregoni. Next base: position 12,294,578 of record NW_024543210.1, read on the forward strand.
TAGCCCTCAGGTAGTTGTCAGGCTTTCGGATGGTTCTCTTTCTCTTGTGCCAGTAAGTAAACACTGGAAGAGGTTTCTTAGGGTTTTTTTTTCCCTCTTTCTCTTCTGTGCCAGTTTAAAATAAATGTGTCCTCTTTTTTTCCCTCTTGCCAGCTGATCATCTTGAAGTTATATTTGTAAGTGTGAGAGCCTTTTATGGGAAAGATACTTCATGCAACAGTTGTATACTAAAAATAGCAATGGAAAATTTTGTAGCAAAAAATAATAGCCCTTATATATGTATTCCATCTTGGGGAGTTTGTTCGCTTGATGATGTATTTTGAAACCTTATTTTTCACATTTTTAAATCAAACTGATAGCTCCTAAACAATAATGTGCGTAAATCTATTCTACATAATTACACACAAGAATTAATAAAGCTGTCCTCTCTATATGTGCTTCTTTCTGTACACTCACATACTGTGGTATTTATAGACCTGAAGAGCAGTGAAGAGCAACAGCTTTTTATATTTCTTTCAGAAGGTTAATTAATGAAGAAGGTTTTAACTCAGAATGATCCCTTTTTGGTATCAAAAATATGAAATTTTCTCCCTTTTTAAAAACAAGTAGTATAAAACTTGAAAAACAAAAGCCATTGACTTTTTAAAGCCAGTTAAGCAACCTTCACCGTATGAGAAATTATACAAATTTCTGATCTAAAGTAGAACATTATTTTTAATAATGTGATTATAAAGTTCACATTATTATGTACTTAAATCTATTTTACATAATTATAGATTATAATCACATTATTATAAAGTTCCCATGTGATTATAAAATATTTTCAAGTCTATTTAAAATATTAAAGAGTTTGATGTTCTTTTTTTATTAAACCAGAATAGTTCTGTAAAAGCAACTTTGTCTTAAATTATTAAAAGATGTTTTAAGAATGGAAATATATACATTCAAATACACAGTTATCCCTCTGTGTCTGTGAAGGACTGCTTCTGAAATCCAGAGATGCAGTATCTTACATAAAAATGTACATTATTTTCACATAGCCTACATGTATCCTTTTCTGGACATTATATCCTCTCTTTATATTACTTACAGTATCTAATATGCTATAAATGCTATATAAATAGTTATACTCTATATTTTAGGGAGTATGACAAGAAAAAAGTGTATTTCTAGACAGTTGTTTTGCAGGTTTTGGAGGGGTTGTTTGTTAGTTTGTTTTTTCAGTTTTTAATCCATAGTTGGTTAAACCCACAGTTATGATCCTCAGGGATACAGAAGGCTGGTTACAATTGGTTTATTCCTTTACAGGTGTTAAATTTCTGTACTTTATATTACTTTTATTCCTATTGCTAGTAATTAATCAGAAGTGACTTGTGTCTTACAAACTTGCAACTATGATAGCTCCCCCTCTGCTCCTTCATCATAGTTCTCACTCTCCTACGTAACACCCACTGAAAACATGGTGCTCTGTGCCTTGGAGATTAGCTGTCTATTTTTAAATGTGAAAGCACACCACTTAAATGTTTGCCTGATAGACAAGGAACAAGCATGTAGTTTTTTAATGGAAAAGATCTGTTCCATGACTGTATAGAACTCATTTTCACATGTTTTATTCTTTGATAACTGGCCATCTGTCAGCTCATGAGTCTCAAATGAGGCACATGTCCTCTGCAGCAGAATTCAAATTTGTCTTCCTACTTTCCTGATAAAAAAGATACTTCTGTAGCTTGAAATGAAGCAAAATTGTTGGATTATACAGCATGTTCCACCACCATTTTATTCTTAAGCTAGGTTTTAGGAAAGTGATGATGTACCTTTGAACTAACATTTTCCTAACCATAGCTCTCACTTTGACTTTTAAATGGCAGAGTATATTATTTCCAAACTAAAAGTTTAATTCCTTTCCTATGCAGCATTTTAGGTCTGACTATTTTTGGTAGATGGTTAAATGGCATTCTTTTTCTGCATAGACATATCTCTTAAGTTCTAGGTGTAAATCAGACAAATTTAGAAGCTGGCTGACATTCTTAGTCTGCTTTGTAATCTTCATATGATCTTCTTAAAAGATTAAGAAAAGTTCTCTATATGGCAGTATTTTCAGGCAGAAATTGAAATGTGGATAGGAGTGAATCGATTGTTACTCCCTACCATTCCTGACCATGTACACCCCCCATGTAGAACTGTGTGACACTGCACTTCCTACCTTAGAAGAAGAGGTAGGAAGTGAGCAGTGTGCTCTAAGTGTACGTGTTCTCTAATATGATGAATGGATTGAAGTCATCAGCTTAAAGTGAATGTGTCTCCCCCTCATTTCCTCCAAGAATTAAGACTAAAGAAGTTCTTCACTAGCCTTAGTGGAATAAAGTTGTCATTTCCAGGGTCTTGGAAGGCCCTGTGGAGGAGAAGCCAAATGTGCTTCTCCAAAGATGTGTAGTACACTGCCTGGCACTGCAGAGAACCCTAGGTATGACTGCTGAAGGACAGATACCTATCTCCAAGAAAACACCTGTGAGCTATGACTTCCATTGTCAAAAATTGAGGTATGGGTATTGTATGATAGAAAATTTAAGAAAACTGTTCAATTTTTTTTTTATTTCTTTACTTTTCCTTCTATGATGCCGTAAAACAATCTCACACCAGTTCAGAATTAGGATAATAAAAGGGTTATTTATTTAAGGGGAAAACTTGCAGATCACCATCGTAAACAACAGTCCTCTGAGTACAAACAGGAACAGAGTCCAGCAGCTAGAACAGGAGGCAGAAGCAAGAGAGAGGGCGCAAGGTTCCCACTGCTTTTTAAACTCTAAGAGACCACGCCCGAGTAGGCTGGTATCTTAAAGGCTGTGAAGGAGCAGAATGTGCTCCCACAGCACTGCTACTTCATTGTCTCTTTTTAATATTAACTTTAAGTTTTTTCTTTTTTTAGAATTTCATAAGTGAGTACTGTATTTACATCATTTCCATTCTTCTTCCCACTCCAGCTGCCATGCCCCCCTCACTCACTCTCTGACCGAGATTGAATAATTTATCGGGGTGTCATCCCTGGAGAAGACTGCTTTTCCCTTTCTCAGCAGCCACTAATTGACCGTAGCTCCTTGTCTAGGACTGGGGCTTTGTGAGAGTTCCCTCATCTGTGCTGGAATATCAACTGTTGCTATCACTGCAGGTCTTGATTAGGCAGTGGTTTCAACCTACCTAACCATCTTTTTTATTTTAATCATTGAAACATTATGAAATGTTCTTTTTGTTGTTGTTGTTTATTTTATTTTATTTTTTTAGTTGTTGCAAAAAAAAAATTCCCATTTCCCTCCCCCTCCTCGCACACATAGCCCCCTTCTCCCACTCCCCTCCCCCTCTCCCCCTTCCCCCCACTTCATTCCCCCTCCCTCTCGAGAATGAAGAGCAGACCAGCTTCCCTGCCCTGTGGGAAGTCCAAGGTCCTCCCACTTCTATCCAGGACCAGGAAGGTGAGCATCCAAACAGGCTAGACTCCCACAAAGCCAGTTCATGTATTAGGATCGAAACCTAGTGCCATTGTCCTTGGCTTCTCATCAGCCTTCATTGTCCGCCACGTTCAGAAAGTCCGGTTTCATCCCATCTTTACTTCAGCTAGATAAGTAAGAAAGAAAATGATTTTCCAGAACTGGAATCCTTTAATCACTAAGAGCATAATACTGTCTAAAAACAAAATAATCAGAATACAAAGTCAAAATTATTGAAGGAAGTTAGTATGATTCCAGTGAATACATAAATGATAAAAAGCTAAAAGGCCTTCTTGTTCACATGGAGAAAATCTGAATAGATCAAACCCACCACAGCATTCCTTAGCTAACCCAGAAGCAAGGCTTTAACTCATAAATTCCGTAAAGACTGAGAGAGGTGAGATAGCTGTAAAAGAAAGTTTTAAAGTTAGTTAGCAGATTTCGTTCCTAAGGTTTATAGAAGTAAATCTTCTCTGCCTGGGTGCTTAAGTGGGCCAACAGTCTGGATGACAGTGCTTTGTGCTTACAACATGGTTTAGGTTCACTGTGAAGACCAACAGCTCAGAAAAAAGACCTATTTCAAAATACTGATGATCGTTAACAATGAGTGGGTCACAAGGAGCTCTGCTGAAGAGCTGCAACAAACAAATGTATGCTAACACAGTACCCATTAGGCAGCCCCTATATCAAATAGTCATGCTATTTAAGACATACACTGAAGGTTAGAGCTATTATAGATCATAATTCTTGGATGAATCAGAGCAGATCCATCCAAGTGGCCAAATGAAAGGAAGAGTCACATATCCCTTATTTTAAAAGAAGTGATAAAATTCATTGAGGAGGGCAAGTAGAAAAGACAGACAGTAGAAGCACAAGATACCTTGTCTTTGATCTCCACTGTCTGCCACTTTACAGGGCTCGTGATTGACTTAATTTCAATATTCTGTCTCAGGGAATAGATTGGCCTGGGGAAGGAAGAAAAATGGGAGACATCTGTCCAGTGATAGTGTCAATACATGTTTATTGATTAATTCACCATCATGCATGCAATTCATGGTCCCCAAAGCAGAGACAGCAGTAATAGTAATAGCAAAGATTACTAGTCACTGGGACTAGAGAGATGGCTCAGTGGTTAAGAGCACTTGTCGATCATCCAGGTTCAATTCCCAGCACCCACATGGTGACTCACAGCCTTCTGTAATTATAGTTTCAGAGGAGCTAACCCCTTTTTGTAGCTTCTAAAGGCAGCAGGCACAGACACTCCTGTAAGCAAAACATTGATCTACATAAAAAAAGTGAATAAATAAATTTAATCTTTAATTCCTGAAGACCATGGTCACAGATCACCACATAAATGTGATAGTGGTGAAAAGCATATTGTGAGAAGTCCCCAGATCTGACAGACACGGCCTGTTGGAGAATGGTGTTGAAAGGTTTCCTCAGCATAGGGCCATCCCAAACCTGCAGACTGTTTTAAAAAGGCAGCCTAATTTTTATAGTTATACTTTTTATATTTTTTGAGTTATACTTGGGTTTACCTATACCAGGCCCTAGGGACAGCGTCATTAATGAAGTAGACAGAGTTCTCGCTTTTACATAATTATGGTCTGAGAGGGACCAGACATTCAGCTAAAGATATAGAAATGGTAAGTACCATAAAAGAAAAGTAAACCATGATGGGAGAAAATAGGAGTAACTGGAACTTCAGTTTGGTAGGATGGTTAGGGCAGCATCTGTAAGTGAGGATTGCGTAAGTGTACAGGAGTCAGACTGCAGTGAAATGCGGGGTGCTAGAGGAAACTGAAGACAAACTCAGACGGGAAGTGGAGACAAGGGAGACAATGGAGACTTGAGAAGAAGCACAGTGTGTTGTTTTTCAGTCAGCTTAGCTGCTGCACTAAGTCTACTGATACTTTAGCTACCTTCTGTGGCCCCGCTCGTCTCTGTTAGTGCCCTGCTGCCTGCAGCCTGGTGGAACTTACTGTCTTGCCAGCACCGCTCCTGCCTAATGTAGTTTTTAATCAAGTCCATCATTCTGTTTACCAATAAAGACTTGTGAGTCAGGTGTAGGGGTGAAAATCTGCTAGCTCAGAGAGGCCTGAGAAGCAACTTGCTAACTTTCCATTTTGGCCAAAGACTCAAGAGAGTGTCTCTTCAACTGTCCTAAATCAAAAAAAGATCGTGAAACTCCAAGTCCCTCCCTACTCCTTCCTGTGAATTTCTCTATCTTCCTGGCTTCTCCGTACTCTCTGTGACTAATTATTGTCACCTAGTCCTGGCTCTGCCTCCTCATCCAAGGTTGATTTTATTAACACGGTCTCAGGGTTCACAGTATAATCAAATAGTTGAAATGATATAGTTGAAAAGTATCTGACATTAAAAACTGAAGTGATACAAAACAGTATAAAGAAGAGGTCAGTGGTGTGACATCAGCTCCCAGAGTCCCATGAGACTACTTGAGTCAGACAGTGTTCCATAGATAGATTAGCAGATCTCCTGCCATTTCAATGAGAATCTAACCAGAGTTTTGGCATCTTACAGAATTTATTGTTCACTGATGAAAACGACAATCTAGAAATTAAAGTAATTGACTTTGGGTTTGCACGCCTCAAGCCACCTGACAACCAGCCCCTCAAGACCCCGTGCTTCACCCTTCACTATGCGGCACCAGAGCTCCTGACGCACAATGGCTATGATGAATCCTGTGACTTGTGGAGTTTGGGCGTCATCTTGGTGAGTTTGTCCTAACAGCCACTAAGCCTAGTCAGTGCTTTGGTGGCCTTAGCCCCCGCTGGTGTTTTTCTTAAGTTCATGAAAAGCCTGAATGTGCTGGCTTGTTTTCTGTATAACCAGTGGAGGTCCCACAGAGGTATATTTCAACTTCTTAAAGCCTATAATAGAGAAAAAAAAGCATAAAATTGAGTTATTTTGGAAGATTTCAGTTGCTGTGGTTCATATAAATTATACATTGTTGTTTTTAAAGCAGCAGTGTTGTGTTTACATAGACATATACTATGTTAGATATAATGTGAAAATAGTGATTCCTTAATAAAAACACATAGTCTCGAAATTCTTACACTAAAAATGTAAGTAAACAAAATTGTTTAGGATAAATTGCCAAATTTAATAGATATACCTTATAGTAATATGAGGAGCATGCTCTTTACAAAATGTGCATGATGAGAAACTAGAGAAACCTCCACATATGTTTACCTCAAAATAGCTTTACTTGGTCTTCATATGAGCATGTTAGGGAGGAACTTCCAGACACTACAGAAAAATATAGCAGAAAATCACATCTCGCCAGTCAAAGACGTTGCCATGGGAGCTTCTCTCCCTTCCCTTGCTAAATGGATGTGGGGTTTTTTTGTTTGTTTTTTTGTTTTTTAAAGATTTATTTATTTATTATGTATACATTATTCTCAGTGCTCTGCCTGCAGGCCAGAAGAGGGCACCAGATCTCAATACAGATGGTTGTGAGCCACCATGTGGTTGCTAGGAATTGAACTCAGGACCTTTGGAAGAGCAGGAGGTGCTCTTAACCACTGAGCCATCTCTCCAGCCCTGGATGTGGGTTTTTAAATGTGCCTTTGTCTACACATGTGTATACATGAAGGGTGGCTGTTTATATTTTTAAACCAAATGAGTTATATCTGTAATTTGAATCTCCGAAATTTATTGAACCATTTCTTTGGCAATGAACGATTAGTATTTCCTCCTCTTTTTTTTCACTAATTATAGGCTGTAAGAATGAATCTTTTTCATATATACAATTGTACTTGTTTCACAGTTTCCTTAGAATTCCCAGGAGGGTATACATTTTATTGTTGTTGTTTTGTTTTTTCGAGACAGGATTTCTCTATGTAACGGCCCTAGCTGTCCTGAAACTAGCTCTTGTAGACCAGGCTGGCCTCGAACTCAGAGAGATCCGCTTGCCTCTTCCTCCTGAGTGCTGGGATTAAAGATGTGCACCACCACCGCCCGGCAAGCATACATATTTTTATTTTAGCATAGATGCCTAGATTTTCTTCTGTCAGGCTTTCCAGTACTCATCATCAGCTGCCTGTGAGCACATTGGATGTCCTCTGTTTTAACCTTCAGCTGTACCCCACTGTTCTTAAGTTTGCAGGCATTTCTTTGATGAGTATCCAGTCTGAGCATCTTTTCATACAAGTAGACATTCATGTTTTTATGTCATGAGTTGCTGTGTATGAGCTTGCCTGTTTTTTGCTAGGCAGCTTTTTGTTACTGAGAAATAAAATAAAACTCTAATGGAGCTTTTTAACCCTTGCCTGCCATCAGTCACTGGAAATGTTTCTCTGGCATATCTTTTGTTTATAGCAAATAGGATTTTGTTTTTATTTTTAGGGAAGTTTCAAGTAGAGAATTGTTTTGTTTTTAATTTCCATGTGGTAAAATATGTCAGTCTTTTCTTCGTGGTGTGTGGCTTTGATGTCAATTGTCACTACCCCTGCCCTCACTCAGGATTACAAAAATACTCTTCTAAACTTCCTCTAGAATCACTGTCTTAGTTTTGGGCTTCAGTCTGTGCTCCATCTGGGATTTATTTTGGTATCGGTTTGTTTTCTCCCAGTGGCTAGCCACTTGTCCCAGCACACTGGCTCTTTATTTTTAAGCCTTATATGGCTTTCATCTGAGCAGTTTATCATTCATCGCTTTAAATTAAACTTGCTTATTTAGGGATAAGAAATTTTGGTAAAAGTAAACAGCAACTTTGGTTGGAGAGTTTTAAGGACTTACATTGTTGACATTTTCATTAATAGCAATGTCCTTAAAAATGTAAAAAAAAAAACCTTTATGTTTCATACTTTCTTTTTCATTATAAAGAAGATGGTACTTTAAGCCTATTGTGACCATCAAGCTCTTTTAAGGTTTTCAGAGCCTCAGACTGGCAAAGAAATGTAGTCAAGCTCCTAATTATTTCATATATATTTCCTAATTATTTCATATATATTTCCCATCTGGAAAGACAAGGGCGGAAATCCCTTGCCTGTTAGATCGAATGGTGAAATGTTTAAGAAAAACAGAATAAAAATCAGGTTAATGGTGTCATAGAGCATAGTCATAGTATACAGACTGTGGGCACTGCTGTTGTACAGAGTAACAAGTTTTTCAGTAAACAATTTACAAGGAAAAAAATGTTATGAGACCAGGCGTGGTGGCTCATGCCCTAATCCCAGCACTCAGGAGGCTGAGGTAGCAGGACTTTCAGGTTCCAGGCCAACCTAGGCTACAGTGTGAAATGCTATCTCAACAAAAGGAGGTAACGTGTAAACCCATACATTAGAGACCCTTAAGGAAGAGTATTTGTGTTTTACTCGAGTCCTGATTCCAGAAAAAACTAATTTAAATTGTTCGTTAAATTTGCATTCTAAATATAATTGATATAGCTATAGTTACAGTATATCCTCATGTATATAATACAATGAGGAAAATATGGATGTCATTGGATATTGAATACTACAAAGAATGACTGATAATTTTTTTAGGAGTGACAAACAGTATCAGATTGTGGTTTGTTAAATTCTTGCCTTTTGTAGGTACAAAAAAAAAACAGTTACAGAAGAAAATGAACAAAATCACTAGCTGCATTAAATGATTCAAAAAAGTTTTCTAATGTTTTATATAAATGAATGTGTCTCAGACATATAGCTCCTAACTTATCCTGCAGTAAGCTTGCAAGCACGAAATTTATTTGGAGTTCTGGTTTACCTTGGAATTAGATGCCCCTCTTTCATCTTGCATTTAATAAATAGGAATGTTTTAAAATGAAAATAAATTATATTACCTTTATTGAATCAAATAAATTATTCCAAGGAAAGGATCCTATGTGATTTTATTATAATCTAGTATACACCAAGAATACACAGTCATTGTCTGAAATGCACAGGACCTTAGTTAAAGTATAACTTGCACAGCGTAAATCTGTTTGTACTCCTGTCTCATAATACTGCAAGCTGGATGAAACAACAGAGACTTTTTTATCATTTCGAAGCTGGAGAATCCAAGACCACAGTGTTTCGATTATTGTCTGATGCGGACCCTCCCACTGGGTTACAACTGGCTCCCTGCTGACTCTCTCCTCCTTAACCTTTCCATAGCACATGCTTACATAGGCAGAACTCTCTGGTGTTCATTCTCCTAAGGATCAGGACCTTCACGCTTAACTTCTTTCATACTCATTGCCTCCAAAAAAGTTTTTTTCTCAAAAAAAGTCATGTTGGGCATTCAGCGTCTAAATTTAGGGGAGATAAAACTTTCCATCCATAAGACAGTATTCATAAAACAATGGGCCAGTGGATAGCATGCCTATGAAGTAGCATATGATTCCATGTGAAACATTTTATCCAAAGGTTTTATTCTTGTTTGATGTTTTTCTTTGCTCCCAAATCTTTACTCTTATTTTTTAATTAAAGAATATAAGAGAGGGCTGGAGAGATGGCTCAGTGGTTAAGAGCTTTGCCTGCTCTTCCAAAGGTCCTGAGTTCAATTCCCAGCAACCACATGGTGGCTCACAACCATCTGTAATGAGACTTAGTGCCCTCTTCTGGCCTGCAGAGATAAATGCATTCAGAACACTGAATACATAATAAATAAATAAATCTAAAAAATATTATAAAAAAAGAATATAAGAGAATACTGTGAATGTCTAAGATTTTGTTGCATTTGCTTTTTATGATCCCCTGTGTGCATGCTCTCTGTTCATGTGTGCGTACACATGGAAGATATACATTGAAAAAAGACTCACATATATGTGTGTATAATCACATATGTATACAGTTATATCTTTGGTTTTTGCTATACTGCTTGCAATTTAAGACAGAAAATTGTTCTTAATGAAGTTTGAAGACTAGATGTTAAACAAAAATCATGAGATATCGTCTCCCACTTATGGGGGCTGATGTAGTTATAAAGATAATTTTCAATTTTGATGTCAGAAAAACCGTGCCACTTCATTTTACAGGTCTTTGAAGTGTGTGGGTTATTCTGACGATAGAAGACAGTCTTTCAGGTTCAGTAATGCTTATTGGAGTATCCGATAAATTATGTTCTTGGAGCTAGCTCATTGTATTAGCTTATTGGCATGGCTTGACAGTGCTTTTTGCAGTCATCCTGATATTTTACCTTCTTTTTCCACGGCAGTATACAATGCTGTCAGGACAGGTACCATTCCAGTCTCATGACAGAAGTTTAACCTGTACCAGTGCGGTAGAAATCATGAAGAAAATTAAAAAGGGAGACTTCTCCTTTGAAGGAGAAGCATGGAAGAATGTGTCCCAAGAGGCTAAAGATTTGATTCAAGGTAAGACACTCAAGAAATCTGGTATCTGTATCCCATGTAGTAACTACATAGAATCATGCCCAGTACACAAGTCTATGTTAATTATTCCAGAAACCCACGAGTGTTTTCAAAATCTTGCCAAGTGGCTTGTTTTCTCTTTTCTGGAACTTTCCCTTTATAAGCTCATCCCCGTTTCCAGTATGAGAAATTGGCTCCCGGTGGCATCCCAACCTAACAGAGTCAAAACAAACCTTGTCTTTTTTCTTCTGTGCTTTCCCCACAAACACACTCTACTTCTATCTGTTTTCTTTTGAATGATGGCACTGCCCTGAGCCAGACAACAGAAACAGAAACCTTGTTGTTACCCTGACTGCCTGCCTCCAGCCACTTAGTGCTACAACTCTATATGTTGCCTGGTTCCCACCTTTCTGCCCATAGGCTACTGTCATCATTTCTCTGCCAGTGGCCGTACAGCATCCTGTCAACCCAGCCCACATAGCTTTCCCACCACTTCTGTACCAACAGAAAGACACAATCATCATACCTTTCCTTGGGGCAGGGTGGAGGGATCATTTGAAGACTCTCTATTAGCTTTGCATCCACTCCTTAGCTTGGCCTTCAAAACTAGACTTTCAGGTCCTGGCTTGGCCTGCCTCTACTTCCTCATCACCCTATCTCTGCCATTGTTGAATTCTTGAATTCCTCCAATAGGTCAAGCTTCACACATGGCCTTCTTAATCATTGCAGCCCCTCTCAGTCTAGCTCCTCCTTCTCATCATGTGGGGCTTATTTCCTAGAAACCTGTAGGCTAACACATGCCCTGTGTTTAGCTCGTGTCTTATGCATTGCTACTGCACTAGTCCCCTCAGATTAGAGTAGCTGTCTTTGTCTCTGTGTCTCTTGCTCTCTCCTTTTTGAGTGTCTGTCCCTAAGTCTCCAGTGCCATACCACATCCTGTATCCTAGAAAATGGCTAGGGAGTGTTTGGTTTATATTGGGCTTACTGAGTCACAGTAGAATCTTTTGAGGGGTGGTTTTCTCCTGGTTGGAAAGCCAGGTAGCTTACATACAGCCTCATAGACATAGGTTCTTGTGACCTTTTCTTAAAATTCAGTGTCCTCTAGCAGGCAAAGGTATATACATTTGTAGGAGGTAAAGGTTTATTGAAACCATCGTGTCACAAGAACATAATTGACCTTTTATATGATACTGATTGTTAAAACTATGTTTAAAGTGGAAAATTATAAAATTAAAATGCCTTATTCCTGTAGGACTTCTTACAGTTGATCCAAATAAAAGGCTGAAAATGTCTGGCTTGAGATTCAATGAATGGCTTCAGGATGGCAGTCAGCTGTCCTCCAATCCTCTGATGACTCCAGACATCCTGGGATCGTCAGGAGCTGCTGTGCACACCTGTGTGAAAGCAACCTTTCATGTAAGACCCTGTTCTGTGCTCGTGGACAGTTTAGAGAGGGCTCCTAATCATGTGGTCTTACTGGGTAGCTTTGGAAACAATATCCACTAATACATTTAAAATAATTATGTACTCTTAATTTAGGAAGGGCATGAAGTAGATGAGACGTGCTGAATATAGATTGTAATCTTGAAAGACTGAGATGGTACATTACTAACTTTGTCCCAAACAGATGCACTGAAAAGTTCAGTTATTAGTGCAAGATGAGTTGAAAGAGGTGTAAAAGAATCTGGAGGGATTACCTGGGGAGAAAGAGTCACTGCAGAATAGGATTTGAAAGGTGATAAATGAATGGAGAGAATGGCTGCAGGAATCCCGTTCTCAGCGGTGTAAGGTGTGAGGTCATCAGGTGTCACTGTAGCACTTCTCTTTAGGAAATGTTAAGGAAATTCAGGATAGAGTGTGGTGGCACACACCTGTAATCACAGTACCTGGGAGGTAGAGACAGAAGAATCAGCCCCAAGTCATCCTCAGCTTCATATAAGTCTGTTCATACAGCCTGGTCTACTTGATAGCCTGTCTCTAATTAACATAAACAGGCTGCAGAGATGACTCAGTAATAAGGAGTAATTAATAGCGCTGCCTGCTCTTGCAGTAGACCTGGTTAAATTTCCAGCGCTCATATGACAGCTCATAGTATTGTGTAATTCCAGTTCCAGGGGACCCAGTGCCCTCTTCTGGTTTCTACAGGCACAGACATACATGCAGGCAAACACCTGGTCATATAAAATAAAATATTTTAAATAACAAGGAACAGTGAGAAGTAATCATGACTCTGGGACAGCTGAGCTGGTACAGGTTACACAGTTACCTGGTGCCATGTTACCGGTCTGTCATGGATGAGACCCTGCTCCACACCCAGCTCTGGAGAACTTTGTCCTGGTCTTAAGGACTGGATGAAAAGTTTTCCCAGCTCTGTTCCTGTTCCAAGAGCAGCTTGTGGTCGCCAGAAAAGCTGTCTGCTAGACAGTCTGTAGTGCTGTTAGCCTCATGACTCCTTTTCTCCCCAGGCCTTTAACAAATACAAGAGAGAAGGGTTTTGCCTTCAGAATGTGGACAAGGCCCCTTTGGCTAAGAGGAGGAAGATGAAGAGGACAAGCACCAGCACAGAGACGCGCAGCAGCTCCAGTGAGAGCTCCCGCTCATCATCCTCCCATGGCAAAACAACACCCACCAAGACGCTGCAGCCCGGCAACCCCACAGACAGCAGTAACCCAGACACCCTCTTCCAGTTCTCGGACTGAGTGCCCTGGGAACGGAAGGCTGTCCTGACTGACCCTTGCACCTTAGTTCCCTCAGCATGTGCCTGAGGTATGTTCTGTGCTTTAAAAAGATGTCTCCCATTGTTCTCATTGGAATTTGCCTCTTGATGAATTTTTTTTCCGGGGAAACCTGTTTGGTTATCCTTATCCAAAAGCACTGGACAGACAGCATTACTGTGAATAGAGGACACGTGATACTTTTTAGCCGACTAGCATGATGCCAGTTCAAGATTCTTCTTGAAACAGCAAAGGTTTCTGTAATTTTAGTGACTGGTTAGATAAGTCACAGATTTTCACACATCTGTCAAGAAGACTTGATGACTTCTTCTATGCCTGGTGGCCAAGGTTTTTAAGAGACTTGCACCCTTTGGGTAGTGATTTTTCTCTGAAAACAGAGAAAGGGTCTGTTTTCGAAAAAGATGCTATAATGAATTTTATGTGTGGCTTGTTTCTTAAAAGAGAATTTTAACTTATTGTTTTTATTTTATGGTCATATATGCTGATAACCTGCTACTATTAATCTTTTTCTAAAAAGTGAAAAAATATTTAAGAACCTAAGGTCCTATGTTCTGCACTTGGGACCATCTGAGCTGCATGCTAAGCTATGTTTGTTTTTAATTTTGCACTACTTTTTCCTGGCAGTTTGTTTTAATGGCTGTTGCCAGAATTAAGGTACATGTCTCTTGGTTTTATGTAATATAGCACTTTATAAAATAGTATGAGTATTGCAGTCTGTCTTATAAGGTGCACTGTTTAAAGCATATGTACTGTACTTTGCCATTCTTTTCATTATCTACTTTAATTTGTCCTCACATCCCTCTTCTGCTTCCTATGCAGCAAGTGGAAAGGGACTTGTTGTATAATGACTCATTAGCCACTTATGCACCAACATGAGGAGAAGTAAAGGGAAATTATACTCAACACTGTGCTTCACATCTGTACACTGTGTTGCGCTACAGTGAGGCATTTTCTCCTGTAGTCATATATTATGTACATAATATTTTAGAACCATACCTATACTTGTTTTGAAATGTTTCTGTTAAATTTTAGATCCACAAAGCGTTTTATAAACTTATGCAGAGCACTTTTACTGCTCAGAAGTTCTGAATTGATACAGATGCCAAGTGCTATGTCATGAAGACATTTCATTGAAAGACTGCTGCATTTTACAGTTAATACAAACTAGTTAATTCCCTATGCAAAAAAGAAATTACAAGATTTGTATTTTTTTTCTTTAAAGCCATTACATGGAATGTCAGGACTGAGAAAAATGATCTTTGCTGTGTTTACAAGAATCATGCTTAGAAAGATACTGCCACATGTCTACTTTACAGTTTGTAGTGAGAGCTCATCAGCATTAGTTTGGAATTTGGACACGATACCTATTTCTCTCTTAAGGTGATAGCAGCATTAATTTCAACCAGTGATGAGTACTGAAAACACTGAATTCTGTGTAATGGTAGTATATTTATTACTAAATCAATGTATATATTAATAGTATAGGCAACAAAATGGCAAATATTAAAATATTTTCAAAAATTATATTATCCTGTTCACTTTTTGTTCACATTAGTTACTGGGGATATTTTTTGATACTCTGACTGGCCAGATGGCTATATAATTCTCATTGAGTCAATAAAAATTTTATACTCCTAGCTTTCAGTCATTTCTAGTAATGATAGGAAACTGTGAATTGTTAATAAAATATAGCTGTTTCACAAAATGTGATGCCCTTGGGCACAGACTTTTAATAAGAATATGTCCACTTATTTTTACACTGGATATATGTGGATTGTATTTGGAAATGTATAAGTTAGTTCTTGAAGTCATTTGTAAATATGTGTCCTGGTAGAAAATATGAGTTGCAGAGTACAAATTGAGAAGACTGTGTTTCCAACAAAAAGTAATCCAGAAAAGTGGTTCAGCCCTCCTCATGATTGATTAATTTATTGTGAATATTGGAAGTAGATGGACTTTTCATCTCATCACCTTGTGTCTTCTGGAGGATTTGATAGACACTGATATGGGCAAAAGTCAGGTAGAATAAGAAGAAAGGGTAAGGCTCTCTGCAAACTGTTGAGCCTAACTAAACCATCTAGAAAAAATCCTCAGGAAACTCACAACCCAGGCCTTCAATAAGATGCTGCCACCGACACCCAATTTATAAGCCCCTGAAAGACAGCTCCTAACGATCCCTTGCAGATTCTTTGTTAGTGGATAGCAAGTTGTCCTTTGAGAATCATAAAACTTTCATTTGGTCGTATCAGAAGTAAACAATAAAAATGCTGCTTGCAAAACGATTAAGTGAAGGTCTGGAGAGATGGCTCAGCAGCTAAGAGCAGACACTGCTCGTAGAAGGATGTGAATCCCATTCCCAGCATCCTTGTCAGACAGCTCACCACAGCATGCAGGAGCCCTAGCTCCAGGGCACAACACGTTAAGTGAGATGACTTCATTGTTGGAGAAAATAGAAGTAGATCAAACAAAATAAATGCCTGCTTTAAGTTCCCCTTATGACAATAGTCTTGGGGGTAGAGCCAAACCATCTGACCCTTCTTTATCGGTTACATTGTGTGTAATTTATGCCACTGCATATCCCGAGTCAAACATTTTGTGACACATATGTCTACATTGAAAGGCAGGGATGATAAGGAAAGGGATGTGATGGGGAACAAAACTAAAGTGGTCAGGTTTTGGTGACTATGCCAGATCCTGTTGCTGAATGAACTAAGTTAGCTCACATGAAATCCATCGGTTATTCCAGGCCACTACAGAAACCATTAAACTATTGGAGTGAATTCCAGCATATTTATCTGTCTTGATGGTGCAGGCTCATTTGTGCATGAAAACTGCCTTTTTCTTTTGAGGTTATTGCTAATTAAGTAATTATGCAAATGGCTGTATTTTAAATGTAAGGTGATTATTTTAAAGAATCCTACTAGGATAACAGTGAGTGATTTGTTCTTTTTTTATAATAAAGGAAATCATTTATCTAAATATGAACTCAAGTATTTTATGAAAGCATATAATTTATTGTCTACTTGTTCACTTTTCTTTCTTTCTTTCTTTCTTTTTTTTTTTTTTGGTTTTTAGAGACAAGGTTTCTTTGTGTAGCACTGGCTCTCCTGGAACTCACTATGTAACCCAGGCTAGCCTCTAGCTCAGAGACCCGCCTGCCTCTGTTTCCTGAGTGCTGGGATTAAAGACATGTTCCACTACCGCTAGGCCACTTTTATTCTATTTCAGATGTCTATTTTTGTTAGATTTATTAAGAACAAGCTGCTTTAAAATGTTGGAGATTTCTTATTATTAGCTCTGTATGCCTTAGAGCTTTTGATATTTGAGTTGTTTTCCCAGGGACCAGCAAGAACAGCACAATTGGGGTGTTTGTGTGATTAACACTTCTAATATTCCTTGGTCTACTAAGTTAATTTTTTTTTTTTGATTTTTTGAGACAGGGTTTCTACGTAGCTTTTTGGTTTCTCTGTGTGTAGCCTTGGCTGTCCTGGAACTCTCTCTGTGGACCAGGCTGGCCTCAAAATCACAGCGATCCACCTGCCTCTGCTTCCTGAGTGCTAGGATAAAAGGCGTGCGCCACTGAACCCAGCTGCAACACAAGTCTTATTCACATCTTAGTAAGTAACTTCACCCACAGTTGTGACAGTCTTTGGAGAGAATGTTTTCCTTAAGAGTAGTTACTTTTTTGACAAGCATGACGCCACATACCTGTGATCGCAGCACTCACAAGGCCAAGGCAAGGTTAGGAGACTGCCTGGGCTGCTTAGTGAGACCTTGTTTCAATGAGGAGAAGGGGTGTGTTTTCAAAGAGACAGTAGCATAACGTGTGATGAACCCCACTTCTGTCCTCATTGTCAGTGTCACTTGCTTTGGGGCTTTCAAGGTATTTCTGTTGAGCCTTTTTTTTTTTTTATGCATCCAGTCCTGTAGCCCTGTTTAATCTATAGAGACTAGCACATTTCTGTTCCGAGTGATTCTTCCCCTACCTCTGGCTTGCTGTTCATCCTATTTGGTGAATTTCTGACATAAACAGGTACCAGGTTTTCCCCCAAGACTGGGCTGAAAAGGAGTAAGAACCTAACACAACCCCCATTGTGTGTCTTTTTACTCCCTTGGGGTGAGTACCCTTGACTTCATCATTTCTAACCACGGCAAGCATTTTGTATTAGGAGACTTACATTAAAAGACAGGATTCTTGGTAGCGTTTCACCAGGCTTAATTTCCCTCATGCCTTTCTTCTGGGATAGGCGGAAGGGCATGTAATATTTTCCTCGTTAGAGTGTTGCTCGGCTGAGTATTTGGCTTTCAATTTTGAAGATGCACAGGGGTATTTCTTGTGTTGTCTGATTGTCAGCCCACAGGAATCTGGGGCAGCGCCCGGCATTGTGGTGTTTATTTCATCCTCTTGGACTGCATGGCACTTTTCATCTTTATGTGCTTATAAAAACTTGCCTATTTTGAAAATTCAGTTTTATTCTTGTCCCTTTTTACATTAATAGGTTTTTTTTTTTAATCTTTGAAGTCCTATGGTTTAAAAAAAGAAATGTAAGCAAATTTTTAAAAAGAATACTGTGGCTTTATTTTTCTGACATTTCTTCTTATAAACAGATTTGGAAATTATCACTTATTTTGTTTGCTTTGCTTTACAGTCCAATAAAGTTAAGGCACATGACGTCTTACCTTCACTGATTTTTTTTTCCTGTTACAAGGATGTTTGTATAAATGAAATCTGCCCGCTGAAATGAATATGACAGATGTCCTCATTAAATAAATGCCCCTGGCTGCGGTGAGCATTTGTTCACTCTTCACAGTGCCCTTTGTGTTCTCCTCCTGTCCTGCTGGCTAAAAGGACTAATTCGGTATACACCAATGCTCATCTCTTGGTGAGTGTGGTAGTTTGAATGTGATTGACCCCCATCAACTCATAGGGAGTGGCACTGCTAGGAGGAATGGCCTTGTTGGAGGAAGTGTGTCACTGTGGGAGTGGGCTATGAGGTCTCCTATGCTCAAGCTACACCCAGTGTGAGAGATCATTTCCTGTTGCCTGCAAGACGCGGGACTCTCAGCTACTTCTCTAGCACCATGTCTGCACGCCAACACGCTCCCATGATGATAATGGATTGAACTCTGAAACTGTAAGCAAGCCCCAATTAAATGTTTCCCATTATAAGAGTTGCTGTGGTCATGGTGTCTCTTCAAAACAATAGAAGCCCTAAGACAGTGAGTGAGAAGGGAAACAGATGATGCTGTGGCACATGAAACATGAACCCTTTAGTACCAAGGTTTGGAGAAACGTCTATAAAAGCCTTACTGGCATGATGTTTTTTAAAGAAGAGGAAACCACAGACACATATAGAGGAATTTCTAAGGCTGGAATTCCATGTGCTGTTGGCATAGTACTCTTAGGGGTGGTGCACACCCATAGAGGTGGGACTGAAGACTCGGTGAGAATAATTTAAACTGTGATTCATAAAGCTGTTCTCTACAACTTTATGAAAGGCTAAGAATCCATCTCAACAAAAGGTAAATGGGGAAAGGGAAGGGGGAAAAGTGATGTTTCTTATGTTCTGTGTGGATATTAGAAGTAAAGGACCAGTCAAGCCTTAGATCAAATGGATCCCATTCCTCTCCATCGCCATTTACACTGGTGTCCCCACACTTGGTATGTGTGTTTGTTATTGCGTTGTTTTTCCGTTTGCAAGTTACGAGTTTGTATATAGTAATGCATCCCAACATGCACCTCAATGAAAAGAATTTTGAGTTTGTTTTGTTTTGTTTTTTGTTTGTTTCTTTTGTGGAAGAGTGGCTCCAAATTGAAGTGTGTATAAACTGTTAAGTTAATCGATGACTGGTCTCTGCTTTTAAGTATACTGTACTAACAGTTTGTTTTCCAGTTGGCCTTTCCCCACTTGACTCGTATTTACCTTTTGCCCTCTTCTTTTGAATAAGACAAGATTTTGCATTACATATTTTTGAAGTATATATTTTATTGACATTTGATTTTATACTGTCTGATGATTTCCATTCCATTTTACTCTTCCTTATTTCCACCTGAGATTATCTTACCTCGTGTTACTTGCTTTTACGTGCACATACCTACGCAGAGACACATAATTAAAAATAAAAATAAAATTTATTTAAGAATGAGTTTGTAATCTGTGAAATGTAGCTAAATTGTGCAGAATCAGCATTTTTTACGGAGAAGACGGCTGTGACGTCACTACATTACATCATCTTACAGGACCACTATCACCTGTGGTCTGTCCTTTACAGAGAACACAGCTGTGACGTCACTACATTAGATCATCTTACAGGACCACTGTCACCTGTGGTCTGTCCTTGGCTACAGCTTCACCTTGTGACACATGCTGCTGCTTTTAATGCCAGATCTGCCACCAGTGACTTCGCTGGGTTTTTGAATTTTAATATTTATTTTGCTTTCATTTTTTTCTAGCAGCTTTGTTGGGATAAAATGTGTGCTTATCAGGATGAATCAAGCACTTAAAATGTTGCCTTTAATTGTGAAGGATACTTCCCCTGCGCATGAAATCCTAAGTATGCTACTTTAGAAACGCCATTCCATTCCTTAAATTCTGTGGCAAAGTTAGCTGTAAGTCTTACTTTGAAGGTAAGATACCTTTTGCTGTAGTCACACGGGAGGGGGCAGTTGAGACAGGGTCACACTGTGTAGACTAGGCTGGCCTCTAACTCGACATCCTTCTGACTCAGCAACTCCAGTGATGGAATTGTAGGTATTACCATCACCCTCTGTTCTTTGATCACCTTTAAGATTTCCTGTCTTTGGTTTTCAAAAGCTTGAATGGAGATGTGTCTGTGTGGTCTTACTGTTAAAAGAAAACTAAGCATACAGGATCTGTTGATTGGTGACTTTCCTTATTGAAAGCTCCTATTCAGCTATATTTCAAATCATTGTTCCATGCCCATTCTCTCATCTTCCTTTATAGGATTCCCCAAAGCCTCTTCACCATGTTCCTTGTTATCTCCCCATCTCTTCTGTTTTCTATCTTTATTTCTCCCTGTAATTGAACCTATATAAATTTTAACAACCTGTCCTCTAGTTTACTTGGTCTGTCTTCTCCTATGTCTATAACTGGAGGTTTTATTGTCATGCCTGGTCCTGTAGCGGCTTTTAAAATAACCACCCAGAGTCTTAATATTAATAACAAACAAACTGTTTGGTCTTTTAGCTCAGGCTTATTATTAACTAGCTCTTACAACTTTAACTAATCCATTTCTATTCTATATTTTATCATGAGGTTCATGGCTTCTTACTTCACATCTTGTTTATCCGGCAGCTGCTGGCATCTACCAGATTCCTCCTCCTTTTTCCCTGTATCTTTGCTTGGATTTCCTGCCTAGCTCTATTTTGCCTGACTATTGGCCAAACTAGCTTCTTTATTAACCAATGGTAATAAAACATTCACAACATACTGAAGGGCATACGACATCATGTCTATTAAATTTGAAATTTCATTTATATGTCAAGCTCTAAAATACTCATTGACTCTTCCATATATCCAAATCCCTAGTGAATTCCCAATCTTCTTTTTTATATTCTTGAGCATATTAATTGAAATTATTTCAGAACTCTGAAAAAACAAAGTGAATTACTGCATGTTGTTTCTGTTCCCATTTTCTTTGTCTTATTTTTGACTTGCCTTGTGAGTTTATCAGATGCCTTACATTGTGTTTTAAAGATCATAGGGGCTCAGGGTTGTGTGATCTTCTCCCATGAGGGTTATGTTTTCTTCTGGGTATCATAGGAAATGCAGACAGACCAGTATGATTGCATCAAAGATTGATGCTAGGCTGAATTGGAGCTTACATATTAAATTTTGATGTTACTCCTAGCAATTAGCAACTGTGGGTTTCCAACTGAAAATCTGGGGTGTTTACTGGGGCCACTTTACCATGGTGATCCTGAATTTCTGGCTCTCTCCTCTCTCCTCCTGTCTCCTGTCCCCTCTCCCCTCTCCCCTCTCTCTCCTCACAGTGTAACAGTTCTGGCTGTCCTGACTTGCGCTTTGTATACCAGGCTGGTCCTGTACTCACAGAGATCCTCCTGTCCAGGCCTCCCAAGTGCTGGGTTGAAAGGTGTGCCTCTTAGCTTCTATTTGCTGCCTCTGCTGGGTGTCCTGGAGCCTGGCCTTGTGCATGTGAGTTTAGAACTGACAGACACCTCCAGGAGATACCATAGTAATTAACACCTTATTTACTTTCTTGGGGTAGTCTCCTCTCTGGGACTTTGCTGTCAAATCCTAGCCCAAGCTCCAACTTTTGTCTCTTGAACTAAGTGCATTACTGCTTTTTAACTGTTTACAGTGCCTTCCTAGGAGCCAGAGTGACAGTGGTGCCCACCTCAGCGTGTGTTGCTTGTGCGCTAAGCCTGTGTTTGTCTGTTATTGATGGTGTGTGTGTGTGTGTGTGTGTGTGTGTGTGTGTGTGTATCTTTTATGGTTTTCAATTTCAGGTACAAGCTACTCCAACTGTGGCCAATGGTAATCATTTTCAGTCATTACTGAGCTGTGAGAGAACTCCAAGTTCCTCTCACATTACAGATCTTCAGTAAACGGTTTTGTGCCCTGCTTCAGATCAGGTATTGTTGTTCTTGATACTGGCAATGTGATAGAAAAGATGAGTTGTCTTTTTGGTCTTCCTTTTGTAGACAGGATCAATGGTTTCTGACTTTCTTTCTGTATGTTAATTACGTAAACTGACGGTTCCATACACTAGTATCTTGTGCTTTAGTCAATATCCGCCCTCCCTACTGTCCCCTCCTGGATCCCCTCCCTGATAGTAGTGGTCTTCCCTCCCTACTTTCAGGTCATCGTCCCCACATATGAGAGGAAACATGGAATACTTTCTCCTCTGTGACCAGCTTACTTTGTTTGACATGATATTCTCCCGTTCCCTTCATTTTCCTGTGAATGACTCAATTTCTTTATGGCTGACCAATCTGAACAATGCACCATTGTGTGTGTGTGTGTGTGTGTGTGTGTGTGTGTGTTTTCTTTATCTGTTCATCTGTTGCTAATTGATCCTTGTAGTAATTATCACTGACTGTTCTGAAACAGGTGTGACAGGGAGAACCTGGGACTTTTGTGGTGATCACACTTTGTTATCTTACGTGAAAAATTTTAATATTATTTAATTATATGGGCTGGAGTTATATCTTAGTCTAGATTGTTTGCCTAGTGGGACCCTGGGTTCAATTCCCAGTGCCTGAAAAAAAATTACATAAAGACTAGCCCAGTCCATCAGATTCATAAACTACCCGTTGAAGATGAAAAACACTTAATTACATGTATTTGAGACTTCCAACAGACAATATAAACACATGAAAAGCTGATTTTGAAGATTAATTATTAAACAGTTTGAGCTAAAATTCTAGAAAGTGTCACAACACACACCTGGGATCAGCATTCTGGATGCTGAGACAGCGTAATTGAGAGTTCAAGGCCACCCTGGGCTGCGCAGTGAGACCTACATCAAAAGCAAAGCAAGAGGCTGGAAAGCTGCTCCATAAGGAAGTGACAACCAGAGTTCAGATCCCTAGCACCCAGAGATGTCATCTGTAATCCCAGAGCTGGGGTGGGGGTTAGGGGGAGACAGGCTGATGCTGGGACCTGACTGAGCAAAATGGTGAGCTTCAGGCTTATTTACAGACCCTGTCTCCAAAGTAGGTTGAATGAGCAATAGAGGAAAATGCCCAGTTAGCCTAGGCTTGTGTGTGTGTGCTTGCGCGCGCGCGCGCGCGCGCACACACACACACACACACACACACACACACACACACACACTATTTAAAAACAAGAAAAAACATAACAAAACCCATAGGAACAGATGGAGAATAAATGAATCTCTGGAAGGAGTTCCTTTTTTGTAGGTGTTAACATGAGATCTGATCATTAATACACTGTGGTTTCCTCTTTTAGCTTCAGTTTTTGAAAAACATTTCACAGGTGACTAAGCACTCATTAAATGTATTGAGGTACTAAAAAGTGATTTGATGTTCTCGGTCTTCCAGAATAGCTTAAATGTCAATGTCAATTTTCAAGAGAAAATGCATTCTGGGCATATGTCACTACTAAATACTGCACTCAATGGAGTATTTAGTGGCCTTTGTTATTCTTTCTCTCCTCAGAACTGCATCCACTCTGGAGTGTTTGCACTTGTAATCTGAGCACCTGGGAGGTGAAGGCAGGAATGAGATGGGTTCCCTCCTGTAGGGGATAGAAAGATAGCTAAGCAGGCCAGAGCTCTTGCTCTAACAGAGCACCTAGGTTCAATTCCCAGCACCAACATGGTAGCTCACAGCCATCTGTAAATCTGGGTCCAGGGACTCTAATCCTCTCTGACCTCGGAGAGTACCTGGCACATTCATAATGCATAAAATTCTCATAAACATAAATAAATCTTTAAAAAAAATTTAAATAATAGTTTCCTCATCTACTTAGTGAGTTTGAGGCAAGTCTGGCTATAAATGAGACCCTGTTGCAAACAACAGAGAGAGAAAGATAAGCCCGGGGGGGGGGGGGGGGGGGAGAAATGGAAAGAAAAACCAACTTCATCTAAAAATATATTATCTTTGCTCCAAACACAGAGTCAAAAGATAGTTTTTGTGTGGTTCTGGGTCTTTGTACATGCTAGAAGGATTCTATTACTGGGTTACATTGATGCATCCCAAGGGCCAAGCAACAGCCCTGAGCACCCTGGGTTTGGTGCTTGGGATGGTGGCTCTTTGAAAGTGATAGAAACTACCATTTAAAGTGGAAGAAACTAAACACAAATGTCCATATACTGCACAGTTTCATTTATATTAAAGACACAGAAGAAGAACCATAGATGTTGGAAGATCTGTGCTTTTCACGGGCTGCTGGGAGTGGGGAGTGGGGGTGACAGCCTGCTTAGTGATAGGCAGTTACGGGGTAATCTGGAACTGGGTAGCTGTAATAGTTGTTAGTACACTAAAATTCCTGAGTGATGCATTTAAAACAATTGTTGGGGGGAGATGGGCTTCTCTCTGTGTTGTCCAGAGTGGCCTCTAATGCCTGAGCTCCAGAGAGCCCCCCACTTCCACCTCCCAAATAACTGTAAACTCGAGGTGTCTAACTTTCATCTTAATTTTTAAAATTCTGCAAAACAACAACAAAACCCACCCTCTAGTCACTTGAGAAATTGCCCAAACACCTGAGTGAAGAATATCACCCCAGCCCTCCTTAACATGATGGCTATTACAGCTGGGGACAGATGACACCAACATTCTAGCCTCACTAGAGGGAGCAGAGGCTCCTGTGGGGTGTTTCCCCCAGTGCTTCACAGGCCACCGTGCTGTGTTTATCTGTGACCACGTCCAGCTTCCTGCTCTAATGGTTAATCCTGCATTCTCATTGTTCTGATGGGAGCGCTGGAGTCTCCTTTCAGCTCGCTTCCTGTTTGGTGAGTTCTTCCTGAACTCTCTGAGTCTGTGTTTACTGATACTCTCAGAAGCAGGTTCAAGTGTCACAATCTTCCTCACAAGCCATTTGTAGTCATTGTCTTCCAAGCAACCAAAATACTACAGGGCTTCTCTGTGTAGCCCTGACTGTCCTGGAACATGCATTGTAGACCAGGCTGGCCTCGAACTCACAGAGATCCGCCTGCCTCTGCCTCCCAAGTGCTGGGATTAAAGGCATGGGCCACCACTGCCCAGCTTTAAAATAAATGAAACCATTTGTGATCTCATCCTTCATAACTCCATTTATCTTTTTTTTTTTTTTAAACAGTGCTGGAGGTAAGGGACCAAACCCAGGTCTTCATGACTAAGACAAGTTCCTACTTCAAAACCACACCTCCAGCCCTAAAATGTCTTTATCTTGGGTAATTTATATTCACAAATCCTAAAAGTTTTATCAATATAAGACTGGACTCAGAGGTGTTCCCATCACTAATTGAGACATCACTTTGGTTCCTGGAGGAGGCAAAGATGAACTGTTTTGCAGAAATAAATTAGGCTTTAAAAATTTCAGAATTCTTTTTGTAGAAAAATATATTGTTTTCAAACTGCAGATTGTTTTTCATAAAAATCTTAATGTGAAGAATATATATTGTCATACAGTAAAATTAATTTCTTAAATTTTTGAATGAAAAATGTTTTGAAATTATTTGCAATAGAAATTATTGAAATGTTTTTTTTAATACTTTTAGAATAAAATACACCCAATGTAAGAACATGGATAATTATACTGTCTTAAAATCTAGTTCTTTATCTTTTTAAAAACAAGACTAGAGCGGGTGATAAAAACTTATTTCTAGTAAGTCAGTTTATAGCTTCCTCCGATCCACTTTAAGTCTCCTGTCAGAATATTCTAGAACACTGTCCGTGTTCTTACTTCTGAGTCAGATATTGGCCTCTTGCTTATTTTTTTATATGTTTGTTTCTTATTTTGGTCCTGGTTTTTTGTTTTGATTTTCAGGCAAGATCATGTATAGCCCAGTCTTGTTGGAGAAGGCTATTCGTTCCTTTCCCAACTGCCCAGACAACTGAAAAAATAACACAGAAATCTGTATTAATTGCAATACTGTTTTGCCAATAGCTTAAGCTTATTTCTGAAATTAACCCATTTTTATTAATCTGTGTATCCCACATGACTGTGGCTTACCAACAAGGTTCTGGTGGGCTCCAGCAGAGGCGTCTGTCTCCTGCAGGCGAATACATGGCCTCTCACTGACTCTGCCTGCTCTCTTTTATATATCTTTTCCAGTCTGGCTATATTCTGTTAAGTCATTGGCCAAAAGCAGCTTCTGTATTCATTAACCAGTAGAAGCAACACATATAAACAAGAACTTCCAACACCATTTCCCCTTTTCTATTTAAATAAAAAGGAAGGTTTTAACTTTAACATAGTAAATTGCATTTAACAAAACAGGTATCAAATAATAATTACACTTATATCTACTTTATCTTTTATCATAACTAAAGAAACTATAATTATAATTATCTATTCTTCAACTCCATCAAAGACTCCAGAAGGATATATTACCTAAGTAAACAGGAAGTGAATTGTAAGCAACTTCCAAAACTTTAGAATTGACAGAGACATCTTGCTGCCTGGACAGTCACCCAAAGTTCCTCTGCAATATTGGTGAACCCATCTTCACCCTACAGGCCCATAGTATCTGGAAGATTTTTCCATGAAGCCGGAAATTACAAAGACAGTTTCACCGATATTGGCAGTTGTCAGTAACTTTTGTTACTAGGCCTGTACAATGTCTGGCAGACGCTTTCATGAAGCAGGAACCCCAAAGAACCATCTCACCTTCTTTAGGCAACTTCAGCAGTCATTTTTCTATGGGTCCTGCAAGTCCAGTCGAGCAGTTCAGGCAAGAGCAGCTTCTTGCCCGAATGGCTAGCAAACTCAATGAGGAGCCTCTTCAGTGCTCATCTTCCTCTTAAAGCAAATTGGTGCTACCAGAAACAAATGTGTCTCATTGTTAAGAAAAGTCCTAAGTTCTTAAAACATTTTAAATGTCATATTCTGTTAGTCTTGGAAAGGTTTGAAGAATAACTATCCATCTGAAATATATCTCTGTATATCTAAAAAACCTAACTAACTTGATCTACAAGTTTGACTATTATAAATGACTATTAATCTATGTTTCTTAATTATGCATTACATTTTTAATGGACTGCACAAACACAATACCTTAATCAAAAGCAGAAATATACATATAACAAAATTGATCTCAAATTTGTATCAGTAGACCAAGATCCATATAAATGCAAAGTAGTCATATTTATAGCATATCCCCATTTAAATATAAACAAACATTTATAAACAGTCATGTAGGGAATTTGTGCTTGTTGTCTAGACAACTTCCTGCTGATTGGGGGCGCTGTTAATTAGGCCTATCATGGGATATCCTGTGTGGTAGGTCCATCTCAGCCAGCAGTCCTGAAGCTGTGATGAATGTTGGACTGTCTGGGCCATTGTTTCAGGGGGTCTTGTTTGGTCAAACCACATTAGTCTGGAAGGAATCCACAGGTTCTCATCCTCTGTAGAAACAAAAGTAGAACCTGTTTTCCAAAGCAACATATTCTTACTCAAGTTTTGAAGTCAAGATACTGTTTATATATTTATATATATATGTCAGTTAAGCTTAGCAGCCCATACAATGAAATGTCTCTCTGTACTTAAAAAATTCAAAGAAAACACAATAATATACATAATCCAGATTCTCTGTCTATATTCCATCTTTACATAGCTTATCTCTCTTTACCCCTTTAATCTGTGGCTGTACTCTGTCTTTTTAAAGACTTTGTTTTATTTTTTAAAACCATTTACTTTCTTTTATAATTGTCTATATTCTTTTTCTTCTGTCTCCCAAACCTATGTACATTTATCCAACACTGTGACCCATTTAAAGGTCTATATCTGTATGAATCTGTCTTTATTGCATATCTGTAATTATTTTTTGACCAGAAGCGCTTTTTTAAAAAAATACTAAGCGGGCCTGGCTAGAACCAACTCCACAGTCCTGCCTGCTTGCTCCACCCAGTCCAACATGGCCGAGGCATGTTCACTGCCTCTGAGAGTCATTCTTTGCACCTCAGATCCAGGGTCACAGTGGGTTTGTGTCACCATTAAGCAGTTTGTAACACACTTCTCACAGACCCCGTTTAAGTGTGTGGCCTCCTGAAAGAGCCAGTGTTTGTGCTGACAGCACAAACCAGAAAGCTGTAGTTGTGGAACCATGTGGTTTTTTTTATTTGTTGCAGCTGAATCAGGAAGATCTCTCTTAAAGGAACTGTGATGCTTCTGCTCGCTGTCAGCAAACAGAGCCCTTCCCCCCAAAAAAGAAAAAAACACAGCTAAACTTTGTTTTTGTGTGTGTCTAGAATTCCTTTCCAAGCTTTCTCAGGTTTTATGTGGATTTAACTGGCACACATTGGCATGCTAATCTGTTGGGGAGGCTGTTTGTTCCTTTCCCCACATTGGGTGCCAAATGTTGGCAGAGGCCACTAGTATGTTTCCTGACCACTCTGACTCAAAATAATCACTCAGAAACCATAGTATTTGCCATACTATTTGGCCAATAGCTTAAGCACATTTCTAGCTAGCTCTTATATCCTAAACTAGCCCATCTCCATCTATCTGTGTATCGCCTCGTGGCTGTGGCTTACTGGCAAGTTTCCAGAGGCCTGTCTCCTGTGGGCGGCTACATGGCTTCTCATTGACTCCGCCTTCTTTCTCCCAGCATTCAGCTTAGTTTTCCCACCTAGCTCTATTCTGCTAAGCCACTGGCCGAAACAGCTTTATTCATTAGCCAATAAAAGCAACACATATACAGAAGGACTCCATAGTTTTTTGGTCTCAGACTCACAGTGTAACCACAGGTGACCTTAAACTCTTGATCATCCTACCTCCACCCCTCAAGTTCTCGGTGTTTGCCACCAGGTTCAGTTCTGATGTTTGATTTTTAAAGTCAGAATAGTCAAACTCTTCAGAAAAATCCACAAGACTTTTGTCTAATGATGAATACAGTCAGTGAAAAACTTAAATGTTTTATAATTCTAACAAAAATTTTAATTTGTGCAACATATATGATATGAAACCTAAAATATGAACATTGGTTACTATAGACAATATTCAGTCTTCCTTGTGTAGGCTTTTTTAAAAAAAAATGCTTCTGTGTTGGGTTTTTTTTTTCAGTGTTAGAGTACAGTGGCTGTTATAGAAAGTTGTGTTTTAAATATGGTTATCTCCCAGTCTGGTGGCATTAGTGGAAATAGTTCAAATTACATGTGAAATACAAAATCCGTGCTTTAAATGAGGCTCCTTTAATAACTGTAATTATTTAAAATTCAGCTGCATTATTACTTCATCTGTTTGGAGGACCAATATTTTCTAGTTAAGTAATACATCAGTATTATGCACGTGCACATGTGTGAGTGTGTGTGTGCATGCATGTGTGTGTAAACACATTTGGGGGGCTTTAGCAGCATGCAGCTGGCCATCTACCCTTCCAGGGACCCCCTCTTACAGAAGCACTGTCTGTGAAAATGATAGACGAGCACAAAAGGCCCGAGAAATCCCCGTTCTTTCCCACGAGAGGTACAGGTACCAACGGTTAACTCTAGCAACAGCACATTGGTTTCCTGAAGACCTCATGGGCTGCAATGGGAGATAACTCTCCGGGCTTATGTACATTTAGCATCAAAGGCGGGATTTGAGAGGGACAGCATCATTAAACGTTGAGTATATGAAATATACATAGTAGGAAGCACTTTGGTTTGAGTTTTATGTTTTCAGGCTGAAGTAAGGAATTACTTGATTATTTCATTTAGACACCGCAAATGCTTGCTTTTTCCATAATCACGTCATTGTTGATGGGAATTTCTTGTTGGGTTCATCTACTCCTTGCTAGGTTTTAGGGTTTGATTTATCTTGTAAGCAACACTCAAAGTTCATGTTGGAAGATAGGGCAATCAAAATGCCATAGCAAATTCTATTTCTTCTAAGAGGACTTGCTCTTTGTGTAAATGGCAGGTGTCTTCACTGCTTTCTGCCCAAGTTCTTGATCTCCCTCCTTGGTGACTTCTTTGAAGACTTCATAGCCTCTTCCCAGCAGAGGCTCCATGAAATGTTTTTGCTTAAAAATAAATATTTTAGCATGGAGAAAATACAGTTGCAGGCATACCTCTCGGGTGGCAATGGGGACCAGCATTCTTCTGTTGCCACTGTAGGCATGAACTGTCCCAACAGCATTTGGCTCCAACCTCTGTTCTTCAGGGGAGCTTAGAACTTTGGAAGCCTTTCTTCATGGTGGGCTTCTTGTCATTAGACTAATATGTAAATATCTGCTTTTCTGTGCCCTCTTGATTTTGAAAACTAGTGATTTGATTTTAGGAGTCTTTTAAGATAAATTTTCCACTTTTAAAGGAAAATGTAGTTTTGTGGAAAGGATGCAAGGAGACAGTTTTGTGCGGACTGACAAACGTGGTGGCTTTGAATCACCCAGCTATTTTATGCCTCTATTGCTTCATCTGCAAAATGGAGATAATTGTACCTGAGCATCCTCCCTTAGGACCAGTTCAGGAAGAAAAAGGCATCTCTAAGGTGCATTCACCCCAAAGGTGGGCAGAACAAAGAGCTGGATTTTAAAGTGGAGACTTGTTCTACAGCAGGTCAGTTTTAGAAACGTGATGTATAGTGACTAGCACTGACACCAAGTCTGAATTTGTGCCACAAGTAAAATCGGCCAGTCTTTGATATTTGTTGTTATCAAATACAGTAGTAAAGATTGTAGTAGGTATTGTAGGTCTGAGCATGAATTTAAAGTATTAAATACATCATCTCGCTCTGCTAATTTGTAGAATGGCTTGTCATTTCAGTTGGCTGTGCGCCAGTACAGTTTCCTTCAGGAAGCAGGGTTTCTCCCTGGTGACCTCACAGAGAGGTGCCCATGTGACCTCTTCCTAAAAATCTTTGGACAAGGTTGAACTGCTCCCACACTCTGACGTATACCTTTTGCTCCAGAGGATCCTAAAATGTGGACCCATTCATCTTATTTTAAAAGACGCAAACAGTGAATGTCCCCTTCCTTTAACGGCATAGCCATGCCGTGTTTTCTAGGCCTTTTCCATGATTTCTTCCTTCGATTAGTTTTTTTCCCCTTAGTTTCTTTAATTCTTTGAAAATAATTTCTAGTTTTGGCTTTTCTTTTGTGTACCATTTATAATAGCAAGGAGCTGGGGTGTCTTTTTTTTTTTTTTTTTTTTTTTTGGTTTTTTCGAGACAGGGTTTCTCTGTGGTTTTGGAGCCTGTCCTGGAACTAGCTCTTGTAGACCAGGCTGGTCTCGAACTCACTGAGATCCGCCTGCCTCTGCCTCCCGAGTGCTGGGATTAAAGGCTTGCGCCACCACCGCCCGGCTCTTTTTTTTTTAATAGCCTTCATTCAACTTGTGTCCTGCTGGGGCAACAAGATGGTTGCAGGTTAATTCAGGAAGTAGGGCCAGAAGGACCTGAAGGTAGGGGCGCTGATCCTAAGAAAACAGAGTTGAGTTGGTTAGTGCCTGGAGAGGGCACAGGGGACCAGATAGATCCCTTCCCGGGGCCAACAGTATTAAAATGTTCTCAGGAGGTGTTTCCTTCTAAGGAGTGTAGTCGGGGAGACTCAGTTTCTAATATACTGTGAGTCTCTGTGTTAATCCTCTTGCTCAGATATGGGCTGTCCACTCTGTTCCATTTGGGAGAAATTATAAAACGTTGGTTATGCATCAAGTAAATCACTTTAACTATCTATTGTCTTTGTTTTACACACACACACACACACACACACACACACACACACACACACAGTGGTATTCCTTCCTCTCCCAGCTAAGAGAAGCAGTGCTTCGTCTGAGCTGCGTTCAGATTGTCACCTTATTTACTGTGCTTTATGAAGCCGTTAGCAGGAATTATCTGAATGTCACCACTGTAAACCATTTTACACAGTTTTCTATACAGTCTGATCTGCAGTGACCTGGCAGTCCATGGAGGTCTGTTAGGCAGAAGCGTTTGCAGCCAGGAGGGGTATAGTTATGAGGCACAGACCCGTACTCTTCAGTAGGCCTTTTTGAAGTTTATTTTCAGCCATGTGAATGCAGGTTCATCTCAAGCCAAAACTGTCCTGGGTTTCAAAGGGCTAGTGTTGAGGGTGCTGGGAGTCTCTTTAGCCTTTTTGTTTGCTGGCTCTGTTGCTTTCTGATAAGCAGGGGCTAATTCATCATTCCTAAACAGGAGTTTAGGAATTGGCAGACTGAGCCTCCTCCTCTCACCTTGCTGGGCAGTGGACAGAATCACTTTGCGTTTTTTTCTTTCACTGATCTTCGCCATTTTCTGCCTGACATGATAAGGCTCTTTGCCTGCCCGCCTTTCTCTCCCCTCTTCTCTCACCCTACCCCCACTTTGCTTTAAAAAGAAACAAAAGCACCCTGACACTGTACAGGAATCTGCAAAGGGCGTAAGTGAGGCTTGCTTTTGGAGTACATTATTTGTTCTTGTTTCAGCAGAAGAATCAGTTTGGACTGTAACTAGAACAGGTCTTTGACTCCCCGAAAGCTGGTCCAGAGGCCAACTTTTGACCATCAGTTGCTCCACAGGCAACTCTCTCTCCTCTTCTGTGGCTTGGGGAAGAAGCACATCCTTGCCGTGGAAAGAAGAGTCACTCATTCCCACTTAAGGATCAGCTTGGTTGTGTGAATTCTTGCCTCCTCTATTGTTTTTACTAGACTTTTCTGTTTAACACCACCTGCATTTAATAAGCGGCAGCATTTCTTAACATGTTTTCCTGAATTTTCTATATTTTATGGCAGTTTTTTTTTTTAAATTGATTGATTCTAGAAGCTCCATGCATTATGGAGCATTTTCCTTGTGGGATCACTGAGGAGGGCTGAATGGAACACGTTCCCGTTGTTACTGTCAGTGTGCGCATAGTTGTTTAGTGTTGTCTGAATGCTTGCTTATATTGATAATTGATATTGCTTTTGATTAAAGGTGAACCGTTCTGAGCTAAGAAATATTATAGTCAAAGCTAATCATGTAGAATTTTCAGAATTCTGTCACTAACTTTTCACTGTTGTCAAGATAGGCTGGGTTTCATCCATTCAGGTCTAGTGGTGAGTCAGTTAAAAACAACAACAACATATAAATCAAAGCCTAAATGTATTGTAGGCATGTGCTGTGTGCTTGTTTAGGGGAGCTGGTGGGAAAGCCTCACACGGGTTTCATTTTAACACACCAGTAAGGGCTTCCTTTTTGTTTGTTTGTTTTTACCAGCTTTTGTGTGTATAAAGATGTATTTGTTCTAGCTTTAACAAAACAATAAATCTGTCAGTGTTCAAACACCTGATATTGAGGATTTTGAGGATTTTCTTTGGGGAAGTGGGGTTTATGGTTTTGGGGTTTTAGGGTTTTTTTTCTTCTTTGGTTTTTTTGAGACAGGGCTTCTCTTTGTAATTAGTTTTCTGTTTAATTCAGATTCTTAAAGAAATGCAAGGTGCATAGCAGTGCTTTTAGATCAAATAAGGCTTGAGTTACTGTGTGTTTGAACTAGCGTTGTTTGTGGAGAAAGGGTGACAGTTCGGAATCACACTGCCTCTCTGTACTTTCAAAAGGCCTCATCCATCCATCCATCCATCCATCCACCCACCTATCCCTTCTGCTCATATCATGCAGGCAGTGGGTTTAGAAGGAAAAGCCCCAAGCAGACTGCTAAGGGACACTTAGCTGGGTCTTCTTCAGCACTTTTCAGTAGCTGGTTCCCTGGGACCCTAAGCTTCCTCCTCACCAAGTCTTCCTCAAACCACCCTCTACCTCTCCTCCTGTAGCCACTTAGCCTTCACCTTTGTGGTCTGGAGTTCACCACCTCATCCCTCCCCAGGCCAGCTTCTCTCAGTCCCTCAAGAACTAATGACACATTACCTAGACCATTTGGGAAACAGCACAGGTTGGTGGAATGGGCCAGATTAGTGATTTGCTGTAGCACAAATAACACCCGAACTTGCTGAATCAGTAAGCATTTATTATTTTAATTCCTCCCCAAGCAACTTATGTGGATTAGTACTAGCCCAGAGTCTCTCAAGCTTCAGTTAAGTGAGAGCTGTTGGCCAGGAAAAGTTGACCTCCCTCCACTCCACCATGGTCGGGGCAGTTCTTTATGTTTCCCATTGAGGCTCACAATTCAGTTAAAGAAAAAAAAGATAAGCCAAGTCAGATGTATACAAAGACAAATGGCCAACAGATAGGCTAGATACCACTCACTTATCACCAAGAAGATGAAAATCCAGGCCTCAGTGGAATACCACATCATACACAGGATAACTAGAATAAACACCACAGCCACAGAGGACAGGAGTGTAATGTTAGGAAAATGCGTATTTGATTTTCATTCCAGTTTCTTGGCAAAGTACTAAAATTCTTGAACACTTCCCAGTGATAAATAACTTTTTGTAAACTAATTGGTCTGGTAGCTGCCACTCCCAAAGGGCTGCTGTTTCCAGAGCCTTGAGATAGCTGACCATGAAGGTTCCTGAAGGAGAACCCACCCAAGAAGTCACGAAAGCCCCACACATCTCACCTGGTGCGCCTCCTCATCTGAGTTCCGGGTAATGTTTTTTCTAATAAACCAGAAGACATGTCTCCTTGAGTTCTGTGGGCTGCTTAGAAAATTAATCAAAATCAAGAAAGGGGTCGTGGTACCCTGATTTACAGTTGGCTAGAAGTGCAGGCCAAACAATCTGGGGGCCTTCAGTTTGGCATCTGAAGTTGGGAGCTTGGGGTGAAGGGTGTCAGTCTTGGGAACTGAACTTCCAACGCGTGGGGACTGATCCTTTTATCAGGCAGATGGTGTCAGAGCTGAGATGCACTGGGAGGCGCCGCAGAATTAGTTGCCTGTTTGCTAGTTGGTAGGGTTCCCATTTTCAAGTCAAAAAGTGTCCTGTCGATTTTGAGGGTTTCAGAGTAGGAGGGGAAGAGCTCATGTTTTCTTTACAGAGGAGGACACTGCAGCTCTCACACCTTGCTGATGAGGATATAAAATGGTGCAGCAGTTTGGAAGACAGGCTGGCAATTCTTCAGCAGGTTAAAAACCAAGTTATGGGGCCTTTAGAAGGTGCAACCTTTCCAAGAGGAAGTTGTCACTGGACATGGACTTTGAAGGTTTATAACGTTGCCCCACTTTCTGGTAATTTTCTCTGCTCCCTGTGCACCAATGAAATTGCCATGTCATGACAGCATCATGCCAGCGTCATGCCAGCGTCATGCTTCTGTGATCATGCTATGTTCTCCCCCATGATGGACTCTGTCCCTCTGGAACCGTAAGTCAGAATAAACCCTTTCTCCCTCCAGTTGCTTTTGGACATGCTACTTTATCCAAGCAACAAATGCACCTTGGAATTCTTCTCTTGAGCGAGTGCCAGAGTGAAGGGGAAATGTGGAGTCAGACAGCGCACACAATGTGCACAGCAGCCATGCCAAGGAACCTTGAGAACACTAAGTGAAGGCAGGCAGCTTCAAATGCCCATGTGGTGTATGATGCCGTTTATGTGGCATGGTTAGAATAAGTAATCCTTAGAGATAGAAAAGCCGAGGCTCTTGGGGCCAGGGAGTAACGGGGAGTGACCGAGTATAGGGTTGACTTCTGAGGCCGACTAAAGCACTCTGAGCTTGATTTGTGACCAAGAACAGTTGTTGAATTGTGCACCTATGTCAGGAACTTGTGCTGGGAATCCTACATTTCGAGAACCTTTTTTTCAAAACTCTAACACACACCTGGATGTTGTGAGGGGTAGGTGGCCTCTCGGCATGACAGTCCCCACAGTGAGTGCCCCTTTATTCAAAACCGGGATGGCGTGCTAAACGCTTGTCAGGCGGTGCGGAAAATAGGAAGTGACCCAGACTCAGTATCCAGACACACTTCCTTCAGGAGGATGGCGGGCACTTACTGTAATAAAAGCACGGAACCTGAGGAAAAGGATGAAAGGGGAAAACTAGCAAAGCTAACTTCTCCTTCCTTGTGGAGAGAAGCCTGGGCGGAGGCCAATGAGTAGCTCACAGGCAAGCCCAGTGAGTGGGCTGATTGGGCCTCCCAGGTACAGGCTAAGAGTCTGTCCCTGGCTGCTGGGCATGGCCAGTGGTACCCAGGAGTTCCCAGCCTACCAGGCCTGAGGGAATGAGAAGGTGCCATAGAGAGGCACAGAGGACACAGGTGCTGGTTGTGGACCCAGGTTGGTAAGAGCTGAGGATAGTTAGGGCCTCAGCTTCACTTGATCTTCTCTCTGATTGTGCTTCTTAAATGCTGGCTGTGGGCACATGTCCCCAGCTTGTCCATGGCTCTCACAGAGCCATGGTGCCTGGCTAGCAGCTCAGACCCCGAGAGCCATTTATCTCCTTTCCGCTCCCCACCCCAGGCAAGCCTGAGGAAACTGAGTGTGGGGGTTTGTCTTGTCTACAGAGAAAAGTGATGGCTCTTAGCTCTTGGCACTGCGGACAGGAGGCCTAAGAGGAGAGCAGGGATGACCGTCTGGGGCTGTCCCTCCCTTGCCTTCCCTTGGCTCTTTCAGCTTCTCTATCTCCACGTACCCGTTGATACCTCAAACCCTGTTTCCAAGAGACTCGTGTCCCTGCCCCTGGGACTGCGGTACAGCCCCAGAGCTTCCCAAATGGGAAGGGTGTGCTCGGGCACCAGTGTCCTCCTGAGTCTCCAAGCTGTCTCAGAAGGCAGAGCTGGGAGCTGCACCCGTCGAAGGCACGACCTGGAAAGCTGTGTGGGATCAGGGATGGGCATTTTAAAGCCTTACCTGGCAGTGTGGACAGAGTTTTACCCTAGCTGAAATAGTGCTTGAGGTGATAGCTGGCAAGGCTTCTGGATTCAGCTGTAGGAGCTGCCCGACTTGTCCCTACACTTGACCGTTTTCCGCTGAGGAGACCAGCCCATGCATCTTAAAACACCAGGAAAGCAGCGAAAGGGAAGACATCCGACTGGCAGGAAGACTTCTCACCCTAGCCTTTGCTGTTCCCATGACCCTGTGTGACTCTCCAGAGGAGCTGCCGGATGCCCCCACATGACCTGGCTTTGACTCACTCCCCCCTGCAGCCTCAGGACTTCATCTGAAGTAAAACTTTGGAGACTCTTCCTCCATTGCTCTATTCCCCTGCAAACTTCTCTTGCTTGATGCCATTTCTTGCCCAGCGAGGGCCTGTTGCTCCTGCAGGAAGCCTCTTCCTTCAAGCCCAAGCCAGATAAGCAGGAACAAATCACGGGAGGCCCACCAGCTCTGTAAGAGCCCAGGCTAAGCAGTTGTGTGGCCAGGATATCTCTTGGAGCTGGACTGTCTGAGAGAGCACTGCCTCTCTGCTGAACTCCATTGCCCTGCCCATAAGACTTCCAAAACAGCTCTGGCCCAGGAGTCTCCAGGGCAGAATGTGCACCTGAGGCTGCCACCAGGTTGTCCAGCATGGCAGGTGCCTGCCACTTAAAGCTTCTAAAGAGAGGGGGTCTTCCTCACCACCTGGGAGCGTCGTCAAGGTCCCAGGAGGCTAAAAGCGTGACAAAAGCCTCTCCCCTTCTGACACCCTTCTTCCTTGGCCAGCACAAGTGCCCTGGTGGCTGGGCTACCTCAGTCTCTCAGCACCCTGTGTTTAGGTTGTATTTTCTCTGTATTTCAAGAGAGAGAGCTGGCTGGGGCTCTCCTCGTGCATCTTTCCCTTGTCTGCATTCTCTAGGACAGTGAATCAGTTGTCCTATAAAATGAAGGCATACACTTTTTTTAAAGGACATTTTGGTGGGGAGAACCATGTAATGCCTGCCGAGCCCTTCAGCCACGGAGATCCACCATCCACTCTCACTGCCGTCAGGAAATCATGTCCTAAAATAGAAAGGGCTGTCAGCCTCTGGTGACCACAGGCTATTCTGGGCAGTGCTTTGAAAGGAAAATGATTTATTAAAAGCAGTGAGGCCCCAGGTTTTTGCTGTCCTGCTGTGGGGGAAAGTCCAGAGCCTCTGACCCAAGGTCATGAGTGAGTTCCCTGGGGAGGCAGAGACCTGGGCCTCACGTCTGCTGTCTGCCCTGCCCCACGACGGGCCAGGTCATTTGGGTTGTTGTCCTGGCTACAAACAACTACAAAAACAAAGCTGGTGTCGGGTGTTCTCAAGATGGGGAGGAGGTCACCACAGGGAGGGCAGAGTGACCAGACATGGTGTCTTCAAACAGTTAAAGCCTGTGTGACTGGATTAAAACGCAAAATAAACGCAAAAAAAAAAAATCCTCCAATTGTACCAAATTAAATAAGGAAACTCGGTCTCTGGTGGGAATGGCCTCCCCCCCCCTCCCCCTTTTCCTGGGGCATTTTCTCTTCTGGACAACTAAGACTCCTCAGGAATACTCAGTTCATGCTGAGACGGAGAAAGCGCTGTAGGCTCCGGCGCTGTCCCCGCCCTCAGCACTTGCATCTCAAAAGCTACCAATGAAAAAGCCGAAGGAATCCATGACCTCATCAGGAAGGCCTCTCACTGGTTGTTGCCGCCTCTCCTCTCCATCCCATTGGACGTGTCCAACTGCCTAAATGCAGACTGTGGAGTTCCTAGGCAGGTTTGCAAACCTGAGCATCCTTTAACAATGGATCCCATAGCGGGAAAATCCTGAGGAGTCGAGTAATTCCGTTTAGCCCGTCAGGGTGCAGGTCTCCGGTGCTGGGCGCGTGACTGCCGGGATGTGGGTGACTGCTGGTACTGTCATCTTTCCTAATAACTTGGGTTCGAGCCTCAACTTCTCACTCTACCCACTCTGTGAGTGAACCTCGCTGTTCGTCACTAACTTCTATTAGTGGTAAAATGATCAGGGTAAAAATTTCAAAACCGATGTGTCTCCTTGGTTCCTGGTTCCCCTTTAAAAGTCTGGATGTGAAATGAACGGCATCTGTGTATATCTGTGTTTGCACATACACACCGACTGGGGACTGAAGCCAGGGCCCTGTGCACACGAGCATACACACCTGCACCTTCACTGAGCTACACTCTCAGCATCATTTGCCTGAATCACCCCAACTGCATCATGTAAATGAGACCACCCCACGTAGGGAAGCAGCAGCCCTGCACCTATTGGCTAGGAGGCTCATGGAACAGCCTGGTGTCCCTCTTAGGAGCCTGGCGGTGTAGGCTCCCTTGTATTTGAGTGGTTTCTGGTCTTTGGGTTCATTTACACATGTAAGTGTGAACTTTATTTCCACTCCACTCTTCTAAGCGAGGGTAAGGGAGGCGCCAGATACAGGAACAGAAAGCTGTTACACGGTGATCTCTTTTTCTTGGGTTTTTTTTTTTTTTTTTCTAAACTAGGATCTCACTGAACAGCCCAGGCTGGCCATGGACTTGTGATCCTGCAGTCTTTGCCTGTTGAGTGTTGGCATCATAGGCATGTGCCATCCATAGTCTTGAACAGATAGCCTCCTGATGGCTATGGTGTCCACACTCAGTGTGAGGTTAGCATGAATGAAGCTGAGAGGTAAAATTCAGATCTGGTCTAGCCAGAAACTGGAGGGTGTCCTACATTTTAGATGGAAGCTGATGTGTTCAAATGTTTCCTTGCTAGTGGCACAGCACCCTGGAGCATCCAGTGTGTTTCTAGAGTTCAAAGCTAAAAGCACCCCCAGCTTGATTTCCTCACTTTGGACCTGCCCTGAGCAACCAGCCAGCTTCCTTCACCTAACTATCCGAGGCACAGGGCAGCGGATGGTGACTTAGGAGGCCAGCAGCTCTGGTACCTGATGTGTTGTCGCCAAGCAGTTTTCCAGCTAGTCTGTCCCTGTGGTGGGCTCTGGGCTCCAGAAGTCACGGGTGACAATTGGAGGGTAAAGGCAGGGGCCCCAGGATACTGCAAGGGGAAGGGACACCGAGCTATGTTCATGTATCCTTGAAAACCCTGCTCTGAAAATCAACATGGGTGTATCTTTCCTGAACAACAGTCTTGTTCACAGAGGCCACCCTGGGCTCTGGAGGCTTTGATCAAGCTGCCGATGTCCCGTGGATTCATGCAACACCCTAAGGGGGGGGGGGGCTGTTGTGTGTGAAACTCAGAAGAGCTCAGGAACTCCTGGTGAGTAGAAAAACGAATTGTACAGCATGCAAGTTTTACAGAGCTCAGAAACCAAGCACCCAACCACGCCATGTGTAGAGCACACAATACACTCACCAAAAGCAGCAGAAAGATGACTTACGACCAACTGCAGTGCAGTGTGGCAGATGCCAAATCTAGAGACAGTCGGCACTGGGATAATCAGGAGCCTCACCCTGCTGGTTTGCATCTTACTGTTTCATGGTGTGGGTTTTGGATTATATGTATTTTTTTATAAGTCAAATAATGACACAATTAAAAGCCAGCCAAATGCATTACAGCCCTTGATACTTATGCCCTGGACCTGACGGCCTCCATGAACCTTCTCAGCCCCAGCCTTCCTGCAGCTGCCCACCGCCCCAGCTTCAGATGGGCCACCCCACCCCTCCCCGGACGGCTGAGAAATTCCCTGGCCCTGACAACTGGATTACAAGGCTACTAGCAGTGTAAGGTCAAAGGTTAGAAGTAACTGCTTGTAGTGATATTTTGTTTGTGTTTTAACAAATAAAGTTTGCCTGAAGATCAGAGTGCAGAGCTAAGCCACTAGAGGCCAGGCAGTGGTGGCACACACCTTTAATCCCAGGACTCAGAAGACAGAGACGGAGGGATCTCTGTGAGTTCAAGGCCACCCTGGGCTATACAAGATTGAATGTGTCTAAAAGAGAAACAGAGCTTACACAAAGGTGATTCCGGCACTTGGGATCCCACGCCTCTAATTCCAGCACTAGGGAGGTAGAGACAGGAGCGTAGGGCTGGGCAGAGAGAGGAATATAAGGCGGGAGGAGACAGGAGCTCAGTGCAGTCTGAGGTTCGGTGGAGACAGATGCAGTCTGGAGATGCAGTCTGAGGAAAGGATGGTCCCTTCAGTCTGAGCGTTGGTAGAGGTAAAAGAACTCTCTAGTGGGTGTAGTTGCAGCCGAAGGAAACCTCCAGCCAAGCAAGGAGGCCCACTCTTCCTCAACCATAGCTGCCCCAATGATTTGGGAGGTAGTGAAGGGCAGGGAGCTGGACTCTGAGGTGCTCCTGCGACCAGAGCAGCCATGGAGGACGAGATGCCCAAGACTCTATACATCGGTAACCTTTCCGGAGATGTGACTGAAGCTCTCATCCTCCTGCTCTTTAGCCAGATTAGACCTTGTAAAAACGGCAAAATGATTATGGATACAGTGGAAACGACCCATACTGTTTTGTGGAGTTCCATGAGCATCGGCATGCAGCTGCAGCGCTGGCTGCTAAGGATGGGCGGAAGATAACTGAAAAGGATGTTGAAGTGAATCGGGCAACAACCCCCAGCGATCAAAAGAAAGAAACAAGCAATCACTTCCATGTGTTTGTTGGTGATCT
Organism: Microtus oregoni; assembly: GCF_018167655.1. Taxonomy (NCBI): domain Eukaryota; kingdom Metazoa; phylum Chordata; class Mammalia; order Rodentia; family Cricetidae; genus Microtus; species Microtus oregoni. The sequence goes on from NW_024543210.1 coordinate 12,336,113, forward strand.
CAGTCCAGAAATCGCAACTGAAGACATCAAAACAGCTCTCACACCATTTGGGAGAACGTCAGATGCCCGCATGGTAAAAGACATGGCTACAGGGAAGTCTAAGCAATATGGCTTTGTCTCCTTTTTCAACCAATGGGAGGCAGAAAATGCCATTCAGCAGATGGGTAGCCAGTGGCTTGGTGGAAGACAAATCAGAACTAACTGGGCAACCGGAAAGCCTCCAGCTCCAAAGAGTTCATATGAGTCGAACACCAAACAGCTGTCGTATGATGAGGTTGTAAGTCAGTCTCGCCCCAGCAATTGCGCTGTGTACTGTGGAGGGGTGACGTCGGGACTGACAGAGCAGCTAATGCATCGGACTTTTTCTCCGTTTGGACAAATAGTGGAAATTGGAGTCTTCCCCGATAAAGGATATTCATTTGTTTGGTTCAATTCCCATGAAAGTGCAGTACATGCAATTGTTTCTGCTAATGGTGCTACCATTGACAGGCATGTGGTGAAATGCTATTGGGGCAAAGATATGATAAATTCCATGATATGATATGATATATCCCATGCAACTGCAGTAAAATCAAATTGGATATCCACCAGCATATGGCCAGTGGGGCCGGTGGTACGGAAATGCGCAACAGACTGGCCAGTATGCGCCTAATGGTAAGTACCTGCCCATGGGATGCATGGCCAGCCGCGGGCCAGCAGGGATTCAGGCCCAGTCTTCTGCACCATGGATGGGACGCAACTACAGAATTCTCAAGGACATTCTCAAGGACAGAATGGCTGCTTCCTAACCAGCTGGCTGGGTATCAAGTGGCAGGGTATGAGACCCAGGGAAAGCAGACCACAGGATGGAAGCCAGGGGCTTGACGCCACAGGGAGGGCAGGAACGCTGCTGTTTACCTAAAGATTTACCAGATCAGTCCGTACAGATGCCAGATAACAATGTATTTATTTAAAAGATTTCGTCTTTTATCACTAAATTACTTTTCATCCACGTTGTTTTCAAAAGGAACAAGATGGTGGATGTCTGCCAGTTTTTGCCTTCATTGTCTTTTTTGATAAAGTTCCCTGAGGAACTTTCAAAGACAAATGCGGGGATTGCTGCCACTCTTTAAGAATTAAGAGGCAGAAAATCGCACAGTGTTGAAGTTTTTCCACTAAGGTAGCGTGCAGTTTTAGTTTGCATTCCTGATAGGATTTAAAACATGCAATATAGATATAAAAAGAAAAGCCACACTTGTGCAAAGTCTAGAAGTTCTTTAGAACTTTCAGTGTATGCACGGGTCCGTGCTAGTTTTAAAGGGTAGGCATTATGTGACCTATATCATCTCCACTGTTACCCTTTGGAATTTTTAGATGTAGATTATTAGTTTATATCATTTTGTATCTGCATTTTTCACAAATTTGTCCTGCCTTATGAAAATTCTGTAAAATATTCTTAAATGAAAAAAAAATGATGTCCACTTAGATTGAAAACTTTTCTCAGATGGACTGAAATGACATTCATCTTGTTTTTATATGAGAAGGGGCTTCAAGAAGCCCCCATGGATTTGTTTAAAGGGATTTTTATCTTCTGTGATAAACCTTGCCATCTACCAGGAACTATAAAAACAACAACTCATGACTAAGGAGACTCTGCAGTGTGCTGAGTCCTCCCCACATCAGCCTCATGTGTCAACATCCATGTTTACATGTGTGGTTTCCTAAGATAGTTCCGCAAGTTAGCAAGCTTTGTATGTCATTCCCTTCCTAAAGGTGTCATGAAGAGTTGAGGTAAGACGGGGTTTACATGTGAATATCACATACTTAACTTTGATGGTCTTTGATACAAACTCATCTGTTCTTGTTTTTCAAGAATTTTGAGACACAAACTTGTATGTAAAGGAATATATTTTTTATATTTATTTATTTATTATGTATACAATATTCTGTCTGTGTATATGCCTGCAGGCCAGAAGAGGGTACCAGACCCCATTACAGATGGTTGTGAGCCACCATGTGGTTGCTGGGAATTGAACTCAGGACCTTTGGAAGAGCAGGCAATGCTCTTAACCTCTGAGCCATCTCTCCAGCCCTAAAGGAATATATTAATTTTTCTATTTAGATTTACTTAAGCAGTAAATCCACTCTAATGCGTACAAATGGTAGCTGTGAAACTGTAGACTATTCCTCTGTCAGGCTTGGGATTCAGGAAGAACTCCAAGATTAGCCTGAAGGACCAGCCAGGCAAAACATATTTTTAAAATATTCAGAGGCCAAAATATGAACAAACAAACAAACAAACAAACCCTTAAAATCCCACCTCCTTAAACAGCCGTCAAAGAAGAGGCTCCTCGCACAGGCTTGACTGGGTTCTTTGGTCCCTGATCTCCAGGAGCTCTGGCATTATTTTTGAGGTTTGCTCTTTGATGGCAATGTTCTAGCCTTGGGATTTCTAGTTCATTTCAGAGTCTCTCGGTTTGGTTTGGTTTCAGTGATGACCATACCTCCTCCTTGACATCAAAGAGGAAGGAGCCCCTGTGAATTGTGGGTTTTGAGACCTGCAGAGAGCTCCCTTCATTTTACATAGGCCTGTGGAATTGGAAGCGTGTCCGGGCCTGCATCTTCCAGAGAGGAGCACTTGACTCTAACCTGTTCTCTAAGCCAGTCCTCTTGGAAAGCAGAGCCCAGAAAGACTGATCGAAATGTGTGCTTCTCTGGAGCACAATTCTAAGTGGTTGTGCTGATGTCTCATTAAGTCACTGTGTATTTTTAGGTACTAATACATTGAAATTTGCTTTATGGAAGATGAATACATTTTTTAAATGCTTGAAAAATTTATTTCTTTGTAAACTTCTACAGATCAGGACAGGCAATAAAAGCAGCTTAAACAAAATATTAAAAAACATTTTAATTAAAAAAAAGCCACACACATTAGGAAGCTATTTTGGCTAATTTTTCTTTTTCTTTTCTCTTTTAGGTTTTTTTTTTCTTTTCTTCAGCCTTTTGTTTCTATTTTAGTACCCTCAGTACTTTTCTCTGTTAAAGAATTTTACTTCCTTTGCAACTCATAGAGCACAGGACACAAGTAATTTATTTTGTGCAAAGTGTAGTTTCTCTCTTCTTCTGACTCAGCACCGGGGACTTTTGTTAGCAGCATGTTCTCACTGCACAGACCTTAAAGTGCACGTTGCTTTGCTGTTGAGAAGGTGGTAGTGACGCATTCCTAGTGATGTTCTAGGGACATGGCTGGCGGTCGTTTAAATTTCAGTGTTCAGTCACTTAAGTCATTTTCAACCTAAAAACATCATCCTGGTGTAAGTATCAGGTTAGGAAATTAAGGTTTTTAAACTGAACTTCTTTGCAATATGCATTCAAATTTTACTCTCTGGTACTGTATAGAGCCTGAGTGGCTCTTGGTGGGTCATGGAGCCAGTATTCTTTATCCTGATTGTTTGGATGTTAAAATTCCTTTATGTTTTCTTTAAAAGAAGAACTCTCTAGTGACTGGCCGCTCTGCTTCTCTGGTCTTTAGGCAAGCTTATTAGTTAAATCAATAAAATATCACTACAATTGCTCTCTGTTATCATGTTTAAGTCTTATTGCTTCCTTTTGGATTTCCATCTTGCCCTTAAACTCAGAATGTCTGCTTCAGTTGGTGGGTATGCATGCCCGTGGATATATCCTCAGGAGATTTGAGCCTGTGGTGTCTGCATAGTGTCAGCCCACCGCCTTCCTTCTGATCCTTTGCGCTCTCTCTCTCTCTCTCTCTCTCTCTTTCTCTCTTTCTCTGAGACAGAATTTCACATACCCTAGGCTGACCTCAAACACCATGCATTAGTAGCTGAGGATGATCCTCCTGCCTCACCCCCCGAGTGTTGAGATCATAGGGGTGTGTTACGAAGCCTACCTTTACACAGAGGCCAGAACTGAACCCAAGGCTTTCTACTTGCCAAGTGATCACTCTACCAACTAAGCTACATCTCCGACCCTTTGATCGTGTTTATTGAGTACTTACTACATGCTAGGCATTTGTCTCCTGGTTGGGGGCACATCAGTGAAGAACGCCACACAAAAGTCCCTGCGTCCCTGCAGCTTCCCTCCAGTTAAGGCAGGCCAAGGATCCATTCCAAATGAGTGAGCTCAGAACAGCTGGTGGCGAGAACAACACCCAAGCAGAGTGAGGGGGAGAGATGGACAGAGAAGGTTGTCTGAGACATAGTTCTGAGGCAAAGTCCACTGGGAAGGGTGAGGGACCACGTGGAGAATCAGGTGAAAACTTTCAGGCCTACCAGGCCCAGACAGGAGCAAGGACAGCGGCACCGACTCCTGCTCTTAGCAGCACCTTCTCCTCCCTAGGAGCACACTGTACCCTGGCCTAGCCCACAATTTCCTTATCCTGAAGCTCTCCCCTGTCTGCTTGCCTTGCCCTGATTCTAGAGGAATGGGGATGGGGACTCCAGGTTCTGTTACCATAGCTACCTGTTAGCCCTGACCTTCTGAACCCAAACTGTCTATCTGTTCCTGGCAACCTCTTTCCCAGGGATCTTGCCTTAGGTCTGGCTTCCCTCCCAACCTCTTCTCTGTGGCTTCTTTTCTACCAGGCCCCAGGCAACAATTCTTCACAAGCTTGCCAAACTTGTAATTCCAGAATGAACGAATGCTCAGAGAATGCTGACCTAATTGCTATTACCTAGCATGAATAACCTCCTCCTCCTCCTGAATTTACCTGAGTACCACCTGCAGGTGATCTCACCTGTGGCCTTCTCTCATGGGTCACTTATGCCTCTTCGGGGATGATGTGGTGGTGGCCATTACAGGACCAGTGAAGGGCAAAGAAGAAGATATTACCTAGCTGGGAAGGGTCTTGGAAAGTGCAGGGCCCAGCTCTCGGGCTACACACAGTTCCAAAGAGTGTGGTGTTGGTTTCAGCTCAGCTTTTGTGAAGCCCTCAGGATGTGCAGCAGAAGTAAATATATATATATATATATATATATATATATATATATATATATATGATGGATCAAATGATAAATGTTCCCCATAGCCTTGGGCAGTTGAATACTTTGTTTCTAGGGGGTGGTACTATTTGGAGATGAGTAGGAGGTATGGCCTTGTTGGAGGAGGAATGTCACTGGAGACTTGAGAGTTTGAAGACTCATGCCGTTTTGAGTTTGTTCATTCTGTTTCCTGTTTGAGGGTTCAAGATGTGAGCCCTCAGATTTCTGCTTCGGCCTCCCTGCCTCATGGACTCTTACTTTTCTAGGGCTGGAAACCCAAATAAACTCTTCCTTCTGTAAGTCACCTTGGTCACGCTAATTTTGTCCATATAATATGATATAATACAATATAATTTTCCCCCTTCCTTTTCCTCCTTCCAACCCTTTCCTGTCTCTCATCCTTGCCCTATCAAATTCATAGCCTTAGCTATGGTATTAAATCACTGCTGTGGGATTCCCCTCTGTATGCTATGAATATGTTTTATTACCCTTGGTTAATAAAGAAGCTGCTTTTGCCAATGGCTCAGGCATATTCCTAGCTAGCTCTTATATCTTAAATTAACCCATTTCTATTATTTTATATTTTACCACAAGGCTCGTGGTTTGTTACCTCGCATCTTGTTTCTTGGGTGACTACATGGCATCTCCCTGACTCCGCCTTCTTTCTCCCAGCATTCAGTTTAGTTTCCCCACCTACTTACACATCCCAGCCATGGAAAATACCTAATACAACGTTGGTGAGGGAAACATTGCATCAACAAACAGGAAGGTAGAGATGGGGCTCACAACCCACTTGTGAGAGCTGAGGCCCCACCCACACAGCTACATTAGTCCTTTACCAGGGAGCTTCCCTTTTGACCCAACATCTTCCCACCAGTCCTCTTTGAGGGCCCTCACCACCCTAGGGTCCACCCTAGGGGCCAAGTTCCCAACACAGGAAGCCAGGAGGATACACTCAAAACCTATGCAATCCAAAGCGAGTCTTATGTATTTGTGGCGTGATAGCTGATTCTAGACTGTGGTGTCAAAGGGCACAGAGCAGTTAGAGTGGCAGCCTTCATCTATTCTACTCTATCGTTAAGTTCTAACTGCTGCATTCCACAGTAGATGTGACAGGGAGAGAAGACGACTGGGGGCAGGGATGGGGGAGGGCCAAATGCCACTGCCTGGCATCTCCCACCCTGGGAAAAACAGCTCCTCTGAGAAACGGACAGGAAACACTGGTGCTTCGCCTTTCGCTGTGGTCACGGAGGCCAAGTTGTGTTATGACATCGTTATTTTGCATGCCACGAAGGCAGGCCGACTGTCAGTCCTTGGATCACACAGGGACAGTCAGCTGAACAAGGTTTCTTGGTGACCTTTGGCTTGAGGAGACCTTGATCTTGAAGAGGGAGAGTATCCTAAGCAAACTTGGATAGATTTCTCAGTTGGATTTGGAAGTGTGGAACAGCTCCGGAGGAGACTTCTTTGCCTTCCTTCCCTCTGGCTTTCTGTCGCCTGTCCTTGGACTGTCCTTAGTGTCTGAGCCCCTTCTGCTCAGCTTCTACCACCTAAGGCCTCCGAAGGCCTCGGGTTGCCTGGGGTGCTGTGCCAGTCAAGTCCCAGGCTCTTCTTTTCTCTGGGCCCCTGCTGAGTTTGTTTCTGCTCAGGTAAACCGGAACCCTAAGTCTGCTCTTCATTAGCCCCAGGGCATGACTGGAACCTCTTTGCTGACATCTTTAGAAAGCTGGAGGAGACGCACTGGGAGGGGATGGTGAGGATGTTCCCTTGAGCCTGGGACAGGGTCCTGCCAGAATGACAGCTCCATTTTCAGAAGCAGTATTGCAGAATCCAACCCCCCCACTGCCCCTGAAGCCAAGTTCCCTAACCAACTACCCCGCAACGTTCACCTTGCAGGCAGTGCCTGCCATTCCTCACGCGTAGGCCCGCTCTTCAACCCTGACTGCGAGCTCCCCGCAGCAGGGAGAGAGCTGGTCTTGCTAATGGTCCACAAGGGCCAGCAGGAACTAAACTCCCACCGGCTCCTCTCTGAGATCACAGGCTCTACTCCCTTCTTCACTGCAGCCACTCTGGCCTTTTCCTAACTCGCCAAATATGGTAAACCCAAGGCCTTTGCTCTTAACATTGTCTTGCCTCAATGTTCTGCCCTTCTCCCCATATCCAGGACTCTCTCGACTTTAAGACTGTCAAAGTGCACTTCAACACCGTACTAACCATTCCATTTGAGATCCCACCCTCCGGGCTCTCGTCTTCCTCACCTGATACTGCTGTTTCTTCAGCCGTTTTTTGTTTTGCTTTGTTTTAAGGCTTTCTAATTTGCTACTTTATTTTGCTTAATTAATATATTTCCATGAATGGAATGTAAGCTCCAGCAAGGCAGGCTTGATGCCTTCTTCATTCCGTTTCCACAGCCCTAAAGCACTGCCTAGTCAGTGTCAGCAACCTCCAACTATCCATCAAATATTAAATGCACAGGTGAAATAATGCTCAGTTTAGACCCCTGCCCCTGCTATCCGTTCCAGTGTCAAGACCAGGAAGCCCCACGGATGACTTAGCATTCTCTTCAGAGGGCAAGGGAGCTGGCATCTGGGCTTGCTACTGTCCCAGCCTCACTCTCTACCAACATACATCTAAGGAACTTCGGGCAGGTTCTGGAGAAGTCTCCGCCCCTCCTGGCAGTTTGGGGCCCAAGGCTGCCTAGGGCAGAGGGGAGCCTGAGGAGGGGCACGGGCCAGCCCTGGCAACCTGCGATGGCAGGGCGAGCCGAGGCAGGCCCGCCCTTCACGCCCCCTCATACCAGGCACCCGGGCCTGCGGGGCCCCCGAGCATGCCGGGGATGGCTGCCCTGGCTTGACCCCGCACAGCCCCAGGCTGGCACCTGAGCGGATCCCGCGCTCCTCACGGCCCGCTCTCCTCCCCGTCCTCCCGGCCTCCGCCCCGGCCCGCTGCGGCTCCGGCCCTGGCCGGCAGGGGCCGCTCCTCGCGGCGCCCGGGGCCCCGCCGCGCCTGCCGCCGCCCGCTCCCCGCCCCTTCCCCGGCCGGCGTTCCCGTTACGCCGCCGAGCCGGGAGCCGGAGCCCGAGCCCGCGGCCGCAGCGGGAGGCGGCGCGGGGCCCGGCGGCGGCGGGGCCTGCGGGGCCTGCGGACGCGCGCCGGGCCGGCCAGGGCGGCCATGGCGACCAGGAAGGCGGGCTCGCGGCTGGAGACGGAGATCGAGCGCTGCCGCACCGAGTGCCAATGGGAGCGGATCCCCGAGCTCGTCAAGCAGCTGTCGGCCAAGCTCATCGCCAACGGTACGCTCGGGCGCACCGGGGCTGCGGGACCGCGGAGGCCTCCGGGGCTAGGCCCGAGGCGCGGGGCGCGAGCAGGGGCGCGGCCGGGCGGCGAGGCGCAGGCCGCGCGATGTGCGCGGAGCCAGGCCCTTGGGGAACGCGGGGTCCTCCGGTCACGCGGCGTGCTGCTGGGCCGGCGGGCGGTGGCGGCGCCCCAGAGTCCGGGCGTGCAGGGCAGGGAGGATCACCGACCCCGGAGGCCAGGGGCCAGACCCTGGTGGCTTCCAAGAAGTTGAAGCTGGTGTGTGTGTGTGTGTGTGTGTGTGTGTGTGTGTGTGTGTGTGTGTGTTTGTGTGTGTATGGCATCCCTAGGACATGCCTGTTGGCATCTGGAGGTCACCAGAGTGTGTGTGATGTGTTCAGGGGTCCTGCGAACGAGGATGTTGCAAACATATGGTATTCAAGGGCCCCGGGAGGACGCTCAGACTTGGAGGATGTTCGAGGTGGCATTGGCAGGTTGGGGGTGTGTGTCTTGAGGTCGGACAGTTGGATGTCAAATCTGCAGACCCAGAGAGGTCAGGGTGGAGAGTATAGGGGAAACAGAGTCAAGGAGAAGGTTATTGGGCAAAAAGGTGAGGATGTGGTTGAACACTGAAGGGTGATGGAGCTGATTGGATGAGGGGCTTGGTGTGCCCAGGAGCCCGGAGTCTGAGTTGGAAACCGGTGGCTGGACTTGGCCAACGACCCCGCTTGCTGAACTGAATCTCCCAACCCATCAAACCAAAATTGCAGCCAAAATCACATTCCAGAGCGAGACTCCACGTGGCCTTATTTGTTTTGGAAGCAAGTATGGTTAATATTTGCTTATGTTTTAGTACGCGCCAAAACCACAGGCAGGCACTAGGAGCACCGTGAAAGGGCAGAGGATTTTGTCCTGCTTCACCTCTGGCTTCCCAAGGCTGGCTGGGCCGGTGTGGGCCAAACAGCTAAGTCACAGAGAGAATGAATGAAGAGCTGGTACTGCTCATCCAAGAAAGGATGTGGACTATTCATCCGACTCACCTGTCCCTACCCAGATGGCTAGAGAAGTCACATCACATACCCTCTCTAAGGCCGGTCTATGCGATTTTCTGGAAATAGTGCCTGGAAATGAAAAGTTTTCTTTTCAATTGGGCTTCACTATGTAACCCTCAAACTCACCATATAGCTTAGGCTAGCCTCCATCCATCCTCGCCTCCCAAGCTTAGGACCATAGGCACATATCACCATGCAGAGAGGGGCAAGATTTTGGTTTTGCACACTGTCAACTACAGTACCTTTCTTTGAAGGGTTTTTTGGAAAATGATGGTTTGTCTTAGTTAAGTTAGCACCTTGAAAGAAGGGTTCTGAGTCCCCAGAACCCCAAAGGCAGCTTGCTCTTGCCCTCTTTGTCTCATTTCCGTACCCTCAGTTTCTTTTCTCTTGTTGAGGTCCCTGTCCTGAGTCTCCCGGATCAGCCATTCCATCTCCTTTGTGCAGGTTGATGGTAGGAGTCAGTGTGTTTTTGAGCTTCCTCCCAGATCTGCCCGCTGTCTGCCATGTGTAGTGCCCGTGCCCACCTGTGCCAGGTGCTGACTGGGCCTCTGCCCTCATGGACTTCCTTCCTCTGGGAGGACCCCTGAGAGTCAAATATGAAAGTAGTCCGTGGGAAGTAGCATAAAGAAAACAGACAAGTTGATGTGACTGAAAACAACGGGCGGGAGGAGAGACCGGACTGACTCGAGCCGCTGTGGTCCCTGGAATGAGTGGACGAGTGGACTTCCATGCATGGGCCCGTCCTTCCAGAACCTGGTTCCTGTGGCCTCAGCTGCCGCTGAGAATAGGGTGTGTGGTGAGCAGGGTGGTGGGGATGAGCAGAGCCCTATGGGAGATAGTTTTGTCCCAAAGCCTCACGTGGTGAGGAGCAGCCACGGATGGGGCAAGGTCACCGAGCTGTGAAGAGGGCAAAGAGACTGCTCAGAAAGACAAAAATAAAGCAGAGAAAGGGATGAAACAAACCCCAAATGGTGTATCTGCTGTTTGAGGGTGACTCTTTCCCTGGCTGATGGGGCCTTCCTGGGCCTGCTAGTGGGACGTCTTCCTGGCTTTGGGGTCCTGGCTCCCTTATAGCTCCTGTGGGTTTGCTAGCACATGTTTTGGGCAGGTGGGACACTGCTTTACTCCGTGCAGTAAGGAAAACAAATGAGCATCACACTGGTCATATAAGACAGCTTTTTGAAGGCAGCTGCCTGCAGGTCAACAGGAGCCTGCGGTCCTTGCAGCCAGCAGCCCTGGGCTTGGTCCTGCTGCTGCTTCACCCTGTCTCTGTGACCTTGGTCACAGCATCAACAGCCTGGAGCCTGTTGCCTCACCACTCAGTTCCCTTAACTTTCAGAGCCTCTTAAAAATGTTCTTTACTGAGTGTGGTGACACGCGTGTAATCCTGGCCCTCTAGAAACAGGCAGATCTCTAGGAATTCCAGGCCAGTCAGGGCTACGTAGTGAGACCACCGTGGTGTTGTTTTTTGTTTGTTTTTAAAGAAGTTCCTTGCAGGAATTAGGAAGATTAAAAACGGGCTGGGGATGAAGTAGAGCGGGATGCTTGCCTAACACACTTACAGTTCTGGGTTCAACAGGATGGATATGTTGACACTCCTTTAATCTCAGCACTGGAAAGGCAGAGGTGGCAGAACTCTGAGTTCCAGACAGTGACGGCCAGAGTGAGGCAGCGGTGTATGGGAACTGGGTGTGGCTGGCATATCTATAATCCCAAGCCCTCAGAGTGGGGGAGAGTACAGGGTCATCCTTGGTTGTCTCATCAGTTGGTGGCTTGGGCTATAGGAATAGGAGACTCTGACAGGAAAAAAACGATCAAAGTTTCTGAAGTCTTCCGTCAATAACCGTGGAGCTTTAGGTGTGGGAGTGTTTTGTAGATGTATCAGTTGGGACTGGGTGCCACAGCTCTGCGTTTTGATTGGTTGTGGTTTTCTGTAATGGTCTCCGTCTTCTTGCAGAGGGGTAAAGACTACACTTGTCTGTGGGGATGAAGACAAATGCTTATAGATTGTTGTTAGAAGTTATTAGCAGACTATTTTTTATTTATTTACCCCTTCATTCCATCAATCCTATAAATATCGAGTACCTACTGTGCGCTACAGAAGGCTGTATTAGTGAACAGACACCCAAGCCCACTTTTTGGCGGGGAAGGGCCAGTGAGGCAGGTGATGTGTTCATTGCATCATAAGCAGGGTGCTGATGGTGGTCGGCGCTGCTGGAGGGATGAAGGGAAAGGTTGGGTGGGAACTTGCAGGGACTGCTGATTTGAAAAGTAGGTAGGTGGCCGCAGTGACTTGGGACGCCCTGCTGAGAAGGCCTTATGGGAGATAGGCCCAGAGGAGCTAAAGGAGCTAGCTCTGGAGAGGGCGCTTCATGGCCTGGCCTGGGTGGAGGCAGAGCGTGTGGTGGACCTTGTGGGCTACAGTTATGGCTCTGGGTTTTCTCTGCCTGAGGTAGGAGCCAGCGGAGGGGTGGGAGCAGCAGCCGCTGATTCTCTGCTTCCCCTCAGCAGGGACAGCTCCTTCTGGGAAGGACGGCCTGGCCGTTTCTCACTAGGGACTCTAAGCTGTGGGCACTGGAAGTTATTGTCCCATCCTGACCCTGGAGATAAATGGGGCTAGACATTTTGCCAAGAGATGGGCAAGTTAGAAAAGGTCAAACGTCAAGTTGGAAAGGAAGCCAGCTATCTGTCTACTGCCCCCCTTATCTGTCTACTGCCCCCCTTATCTGTCTACTGCCCCCTTATCTGTCTACTGCCCCCTTATCTGTCTACTGCCCCCCTTATCTGTCTACTGCCCCCATCTGTCTACTGTCCCCCCTTATCTGTCTACTGCCCCCCTTATCTGTCTACTGCCCCCCTTATCTGTCTACTGCCCCCCATCTGTCTACTGCCCCCCCTTATCTGTCTACTGCCCCTATCTGTCTACTGCCCCCCCTTATCTGTCTACTGCCCCCCCTTATCTGTCTAGTGCTCCCCTATCTGTCTACTGCCCCTTCACTGTATGCACCATTTCTTCTGCTGTTTTAAAAAACAAGTTGATGTGTCCCAAGCTGGCCTTGCTTTAAACTCACTGTGTGGCTGACCTTGAACTTCTGATCCCTTGTCTTCACTTGCTAGAGTGCTGAGATTGTAGGCATTCCTCTGTGTCTGATTTATGCTGTGCTACGAATGGAACTCGGTGCCTTGGGTATGGTAAATGAACATTCTCCCCACTTCTAGACTCCTCCTGGAGCTGGCTGAGTGACCTTGAACCAGCTGGTCAACTTCTCCATTGGCAAGCCAGGCTTTATACACCTGCTCCATGAGCCACAAACATCTCCAGCTCCTCATTCCACACTGTCTTAAAGAGAGAGAGAGAGAGAGAGAGAGAGAGAGAGAAAGAGATAGAGATAGAGATAGATAGAGAGAGAGAGAGAGAGAGAGAGAGAGAGAGAGAGAATATGAATCACGACCTGGTTGTAATAACTGGCTATGTGCCAGCCTGTGCTAGAAAGATGATAATCTCTTCAGTGGAAGCAGGAGAGAGGTTTCTACTGAAGCCTAGGCTCTTGCTACCTAAAGTTTAGGGTAGATTCTCAGCCCACCCCACATATGCAAATTTTCCATCTGGGACTCAGTGGGTGCAGTGGGTACAGGGGTGAGGAACAGCAGGAGCCTAGAAGTGAGGCAGAGAACCAGGTATACGTCAGCTTGTGGTTGGCCCCCTGGGTACTCCATAGAACATTCCTGTTCTGACTTCCCAGAGTCATCGTCTAGTCTCTTAAGGTTTACCGCGTGTCAAGTGCAGTGCACGTGGGCTTTATCCGGACTGTCGCTGGAACTGACTGAGTGACCTCGAGCCAACTCTAAGCTCTCTGAGCATGCCTTTCCATTGATAAGATACCAGCTGCTCTATTAACGTGGCCGCGAGGATTGCTACCTATGAAGCTCAGTACATGGTGAGCTGGTGTTTCTTGTCCCAGGGCTTCATGTGGCCCCAGCTGGGGAACAGTGAGAGACAAAGACTTGGAAAAGCTGTATCTGAACTGGTACTTGGCGAGAGCCTCATATATTACTGTGGCAGGAGCTGGCATTCATGGATCCTGGGCAGTCACCGTGAGGTCATATAGAATCTCTCTAGACAGTTTATCTCTTTAGGCAGCCCTGCTCCTGAGCTCACCTGGAGCGGGGAAACCCACATGGTAATTCTCATAAGGGATCTCAGCCCATCTGATTTGGGGAGACTTGGAGATATTTTAATGACCTCTTGGTAATGGGTTGGTAGGGAAATGGTGCCTTTTAAAAGCCAAAGTTTGGCTCCAGAATTTATCTGGACCATGCTATGAGAGAGGTTCTTGGTTTGCCTGTGGCTGACCTCCTTGGTGTTTGAAGGCTTGGATGGCATCACAGTTTCCCTATCTAGACTCCTACCTAGTATCTTGAAGCCACTGCAGACTTCTCAAGAGAGGCTGTTATTGGTGGCCCAAGGTCTTCTTGGGAAATAATCTGATTGGGAAATAATCTGAATCTCTGCTGTGGAGTGAGATAGTGGCCTTGCTGTTTAGGAATGACCTTTTAGGACATTCCTGGGATACCCCACAAGCCTCCGGGAGTCAAACTGCTCCCAGGTCAGTGAGAACTCCCATGAGCCTCTACCTGTGCTTCCTGGCCAGCATCCTGCTTTTAAATATGGTCTTGTCACCCCTGAATATGGCCTTACTTTTGGGTTACTGGCACTAGGCTTTGGTTCTCATGGTCCCGACAGTGAGGGCAGAAAGACCTTGACTTAGGGCAAGCGCTGGGGCTGGGACTGCTCTGCTTTCCCCATGGCGTGAGTTGTTATACATGGAGGGACTTTGGGGCTCTGGGCTGGGGGAGGATTCTTGACTTTCATCTGCTTGGTTCATCTTCCCATCACCTTGGAGCAGGGTCCTTTCCCCTCATCCCTGGGCTAGTTTAGTTTAGATTCCTGGCCCCTGGTTTATGGTTCTTCTTCTGCATATGCCATTCAGCTCTGGGATCTTCAGTGAAAGTCAGAGCCTACCCATCTGTTGGGGTCTGGTCCAAGTTCCTCCTTGGAGCACGGATTCTAATTGGTCTTAATAATAAAATCCCAGAGTCAGCTATCAGGGGTGAAAGCTGAAGGATCAGAGAAGCAGAACAGCCAGAATTCTTACCTCTACCAGTGCTCAGACCAAAGGGGCGAGCTTGTCCCTACGAATCCTCAGACTGCATCTCAGACTGAATCCTCAGACCACCTTGAGCTCCTGTCTCCTCTCATCTTATATTTCTCTCTCAGCCCAGCCATATCTCTCCCATCTCCTCCTCCCTAGTGCTGGGATTAAAGACATATGATCCCAAATGCTGGGATCACCTTTGTGTGAGCTCTGTTTCTTCTTTAGACAGATTCAATCTCGTGCATCCCAGGGTGACTTTGAACTCACAGAGATACATCTGCCTCTGTCTCCCTCTCCCGAGTGCTGGAATTAAAGGTGTGCACCACCACTGCTTGGCCTCTATGACTAACTAGTGGCTTCGCTCTGTGCTCTGACCTTCAGGCAAGCTTTATGTCTTGAATCACAAACGGAATATCATCATCACACCTCCTGGCTGACCTTCCTTCACAGAGAAGGCGCCCATAACTGTGTGGACCATGTTGAGACCCTGGACATTATGTCAGGTGTCATTTTTCAAACTGTGCTGTTGGGGACCCTCTCTTGGGGGATGGGGCAAGCCTCACTTACGGGAGCAGACCCAAACCCCTGAGGTTTCCTTTGAAGGAAGGGCGCATATGCTTAGAGAACAAAAACTGTGAAATCTACCCATCAAGTCTAATTCACAGGAGAGGGAGCCCAGAGAAGGAGCTGCCCCCCCCCCCCCCCCCCCCCGTAAAGCCCTGGGCAGCTACAGGAGAAGCAAGTGGGTTGGAACACGAGCCCTAGAGCTTGCCTGCTGAATTCCCTGTGAGAGGGCCTGGGAAACTCTGGGTAAAGCTCTGGCACAGCCGAAGTCCGCTGAATCCCTCGAAATCAGATGATTTCCAGGTGAGGGCTATTTCAGAGTATGGAATATATCCTGGAAATTGCGGGTCTGGGGCAGCACTCCATTCATGTTCCGAAGTTATGTATAGTTCTTGCAAAGGGATAAATACACTGGGAACAGGCGTCAGTTCATCTTGGGTTTTGTTACTCAAATGAATAACAGTAAAAACCAGCTTTGGGGGGCTGGGGAGATGGCTCTATGGGTAAAGTGCTTGCTTATGAATGAGGCTCCGAACCCTAGAACCCATGAAAGAAGCTGGGATGTAGCAGCAGGCATCAGTAATCCCAGTCCTGGGAGCAGAAACGGGATCCCAGACATTTCTGGCCAATCTAGCCAAAAAGATGAACTCTATTTTTAGTGAGAACCTCTGTGAAGATTGATTAAGGAATATTTGCCAATGCCAACCTCTAGTCTCCAGATGCACATGAATGGGTGAGGGCATCCACATGGGCCAGCACACCTGCATAGATACACATGCATGTTGTGAGGGCATCCACATGGGTCAGCACACCTGCATACATGCACACACATGCGTGAGCGCATCCACATGGATCAGCACACCTGCATAGATGCACACACATGCGTGAGCACATCCACATGGGTCAGCACACCTGCATAGATGCACACACATGTGTGAGGGCATCCACATGGGTCAGCACACCTGCATAGATACACATGCATGTTGTGAGGGCATCCACATGGGTCAGCACACCTGCATACATGCACACACATGCGTGAGCGCATCCACATGGGTCAGCACACCTGCATACATGCACACACATGTGTGAGGGCATCCACATGGGTCAGCACACCTGCATAGATGCACACACATGCGTGAGCACATCCACATGGGTCAGCACACCTGCATACATGCACACACATGTGTGAGCGCATCCACATGGGTCAGCACACCTGCATACATGCACACACATGTGTGAGGGCATCCACATGGGTCAGCACACCTGCATACATGCACACACATGCGTGAGGGCATCCACATGGGTCAGCACACCTGCATAGATGCACACGCATGTGTGAGGGCATCCACATGGGTCAGCACACCTGCATAGATACACATGCATGTTGTGAGGGCATCCACATGGGTCAGCACACCTGCATACATGCACACACATGCGTGAGCGCATCCACATGGGTCAGCACACCTGCATACATGCACACACATGTGTGAGGGCATCCACATGGGTCAGCACACCTGCATAGATGCACACACATGCGTGAGCACATCCACATGGGTCAGCACACCTGCATACATGCACACACATGTGTGAGCGCATCCACATGGGTCAGCACACCTGCATACATGCACACACATGTGTGAGGGCATCCACATGGGTCAGCACACCTGCATACATGCACACACATGCGTGAGGGCATCCACATGGGTCAGCACACCTGCATAGATGCACACGCATGTGTGAGGGCATCCACATGGGTCAGCACACCTGCATAGATACACATGCATGTTGTGAGGGCATCCACATGGGTCAGCACACCTGCATACATGCACACACATGCGTGAGCACATCCACATGGGTCAGCACACCTGCATAGATGCACACACATGTGTGAGGGCATCCACATGGGTCAGCACACCTGCATAGATGCACACACATGTGTGAGGGCATCCACATGGGTCAGCACACCTGCATACATGCACATGCATGTGTATACATGCACACACACAAATAACAATTTTTCTATTTTTAGAGAGTTCTTGATTTCAGAAATAACTGCTAATGTACTGTGACCTGTAGTAGGAGTGTCCGACTTGTTAGGTAGCTGTAAGGACTCCCTACAGTCCTAATAGTGCTTAGCTCAATACTTGGTCAGAGGAAATGTCACCATGGGTGACATTTTATGCTGCTGGTGGCAGTGTTACCGTCTTCATTCCATGGCCAAGGCTCTTTCTCTTTCTCTCACCACCTCTCTTGTTCTTCGCCAAGCTGCTAACTTTTAGAGGGGCGAGGGCCCTTTATTTTTCTGGCCTCAAATTGTGGATGGAGCTGGGCTCACAGCTCACGGGTGCAGTATTGTGTTGACTTGGCCCACCTATAGACTTATGAGCCCACCCGTTCTCTGAGCAAATAGAGCGGGCCTCAGGAAGTAAGGTTGAGGGTCTCTTGCCTTGGAAGTGAGGGGTTCCCTCTCTACACACGCGCGCGCACACACACACACACACACACACACACACGCACGCATACACGCACACACACTCTTGAGTGCCACTTTCCACCTTCCTTTCCACCCTGTTCTGCTGCCAGCCACGTCTTGAGTATTTCATTGTGGTTAGGCCCTCCTTTGTGATTCTAACTTCATGCCTATAAATGAAGCTTGGCCCTGATTGGCTGAGGCATGAGCATGTGACAGTTCTAGTTAGTGAAACAGTAGTAGGTATTTACTTTATGCAGGGGCTTCTGGGAAAGATTTCCTCTTGCTGAAGAACCCCTATATGTGGGGAAAAATAGGCACTTTTCTTCTCTGGAAAAAGCTATTCCTGCCTTTGAAGCCTGGAGTTGCTGCTGTCTTGAACCCACTATGGTTCCCAGCCCCTGAGAGAGGCTGACCCAGCTTAAAGAAAGGTGACAGCTTAAAGAAAGAATGTGGTTATTGAGGGACCAAAGACTTCCTTCTGCCTGGAGCAGCTCTTGGGGGGGGGGGGGGCTTCCTGTTGTGTGAGGTAATGTGTTCCTTCACTGAGAACACAATAGGCAGGTGTGTGCTCAGTACTCGCTGCTGAAGGCATTCCAACGATCCACCCTCGGCCCTGGGGCTGCCTGGCCCGTGTTGTCTGGATGGGCACTCCAGAGCAGCCTTTGCTCTTCATTCCTATTGGCCTCACATGGCACTATTTCTCTCTCTGGGTGACCTCATGCTTGGCAGATGGTGGAGTTTTGCAGGCAGCTGATGTGTGTGAAAGCTGGTGTCCCATTGAGAAGTCCAGGAAGAAGGTTTTCATATGCCTCCCCAAACCACCCACTCAATCACGAGACAAGGCTGTTAGGCTAAACAGTGTCATGCAAAATATGAAGGACAGTCACAAGCCACCACAAATCTCGTGCAGGGGCAACACCCTGCCACCTGAGGGCTTGTCTTTCCCTGCCTGCTGCACATAGCGGAGGTGAAGGGGCCAGCACTGTGCTGAGCGGATCCTTTGGGCCTGGAGTTGACATGTGCATACTCTTGCCCCCACCGCCAAGGGCCTCATTTGGTCCTCACAGTTGGTTTTCCTGAATTGAAGCTGTTAAAATGGTGTCAGTAGGGAAAGAGACCTGGTGGCTCCCTTAGGCTTCTCTGTCAGATGTTGGGTGTGAACTTGTATGTGAATTCCTGGTAATTGCCCTATCACCAAGTGAGGCCAAGGGTCATGGTCCTTTTCATTGAGGGGATGAGTGGACTGGGACCCAGGGCTGCTCACTGACGGAGTCCAGCTCTCCTGGGATCAAGTCTGTTTATTCTAGCTCTCATGCTTTTCTGACCTGGTTAGTTCAAAGAATTCCCGAGACAGCTCGTTTAGAGTCCAGGTCACCACACTCCACTTCTGGAGACCCTTTGGAGCAAATCTCGTAGGGGTCTGCATTCACCAAGTCCCCAGGCAGTGCCAAAGGTACCAAGCCTTGTCATGGTTGGAGGTTCAGTGAAGACAAGGGCTGTGGGCATTGTAGATTTTCAGACATGTCTGGAGGAGTCTCCTTTACAGGTGGTGCTCTTCTTGGCTGAGGCAGGGGCTCAAACTACATTTTTAAGTAGAATCATTGGGGCTTGAACTGGCAGCTTTGAGGCCCTTGCTTTGAATCAAAGGAATTAAAGAGCACCTCCTGTGTGTAGACAAAGCAGCAGGCGACAGAGGGACGTCAGAAGAGTCGGTCACCCCAGGCAGCTGTTACCGTCCAGGTCGAGGACTCAGGTTTCTGGATCTGCCGAGCTTCTGCTTCAGGTGTGCTGTTGGGGTCAAGGAGAAGGACTCTGGTTTTTGTTTTATTTTTTAAAGGTTTATTTATTTTATGTGTATGGGTGTTTTGCCTGCATGTATGTATGTGCATCACACATGTGCCTGGTGCCTACAAAGGTGAGAAGAAGGCTTCAGATCCTCCGGGACTTGAGCTGGAGACAGTTGTGAGCTGCTGTGTAGGTGCTGGGGATTGAACTCGGGTCCGCTGCAAGGGCAACAAGTGCCCTTACTAGCACACGGAAGCATGGATCTTCACCACAGTGCCAGGTGTGAGACAGGAGAGCCCGCAGTCTGGGGAGGACAGTAACAGCGTCGGCCATCCCACAGGGCGTGGCTGGTTTGCTGGAGAGCCGAGGGGGCGGGGCACCGTGGCAGTGGACAGGCCTGGCGGAGTACAGGGCAGGCAGGAGGGGGTCGGGGCACCGTGGCAGTGGACAGGCCTGGCAGAGTACAGGGCAGGCAGGAGGGGGGCGGGGCACCGTGGCAGTGGATAGGCCTGGCAGAGTACAGGGCAGGCAGGATTATGAACAGGACAGTGGTAGAAGTAGACAAGTGTCTTACTTTTATGTTGCTGAGATTAAAAACAAAAACAAAACCTCAACAAAAGCAGCTTAAGAGAAAAGCTTTTGTGGCTCACAGTTTGAGGGTGCAACCCATTGTGGTGGGGAAGGCATGGTGGTGGAGCAGAAGGCCAGTTGTTCACATTTCCTGCGCTGGCTGGGGAAGCTGAGAGTGAGCCAGAAGTGGGCTGGGCTAGAAAGCCTCAAGGCCTTCCTCTAGTGACTACTTCCTGTATTGAAACTCCACCTCCAAAAGGTTAACAATCTTCCCAAACATGTCTGCCAGCTGAGACAAAGCATTTAAACACATGGGCCTATGGTGCATTTCACGTTCAGAGGGTGTCCTCCTGGACAGAGACTGGCTTTAATACTGGAAGCCCCAGTTATGTTATCGGGCATACAGTGGCGCATAATTAATCAACAACCTACCCTTTTGAGGTGTTTACTTGGCAGGCCTGGCAGGCAGGACAGCTGGTTGGAGTGCTTTAGCAGGGGAAGGAACTCTGGTGCAGGGACAGCGGGGACATTGCTGTCTGACTGCAGGGAAGGCACGCTGTGCCTGGATCTTGGAGGAGCGAAGAACAGAAGCAGCTGGCTGGGGAGTGAGAGCCTGGTCTGGGAAGGAAGTTGCCTCAGTCGGCAGCGTTCCATTGCTATGAAGAGGCACCGTGACCAAGGCAACTCTTATCAAAGAAAGCTTCAATTGGGGCTTGCTGATTGTTTCGAAGGGTTAGCCTCTGATCATGCCAAGAAGCAGCCAAGATGGCACTGGAGCAGTAGCTGAGAGCTTTTCACATCCTGTCCACAGGCAGCAAGCAGAGAGAGGGACACTGGGCCTGGTGTAGACGTTTGAAATTTCAGACACACCTTCTCCACCTATTCGAACCATCTAGTCCTTCCAAAGAGTTCATCAACTGGGGACTAAGTTTGCAAATATATGAGCTATGGGGGCATTCTCATTCAAACCATCACAGAAAGTGTTAGGGTTCCAATGCCTGACTCTGCAGAGGGGCACAGGGAGTAGGGAGTACCACGGCAGTGACAGCGGTGAGAGCAGATGTGAGCAGGAGAGAGCAGATGTGTGGGGCTAACTGTGACAAAGGTCCAGAGCTGAGGACAGATGGCATCTTCACGGCCCTCCCTTCCAGCCATTCGCTCAACACTTTGGTGAGCCCAGTACAGGATGTCCGGGAGTTGTATATGAAATGGGAGCAGATAATGTCACCACTAGACTGTCAGGTCCAAGAGCTGAACCTTTGATTGGTTTTGTTCATTGCCATACCCAAGCACTAGTTCTAGACACACAGCTGGTACACAGTTAATGATTTCGTGGACACCAAGCCTTGATAACTGAGTCAGGACACAGTGGAGCTCAGTTACTGAACACACCACCATTGAGGAGTTTACAGACTCATTTGCCTCTCAAAGGCTGAGTCTCTGCTGAGGAACACCCACTGCCCTGAGGCATATAGAGGGTGCTCAGGTCAGGGCTGGGTGTGGCAGTCAGAGGAGGGCTGTGGCAGCCAACGGGAGGGAGTGTGAAATCTGGTCCAGAAGCAAGACTGTTGGTGTTGGCTGACTTCCCTGGTTGGCTTGCCCAGGGCTCTGTATATCCTGTCTGATGGATTCCTCTCAGTGATGACCCAGCACCAAGCCTTTTCCTCCTCAGAGCTCTTGTGGGTATCTGATGAGCCTTTCCCAGGAGCAGAGGTGGCCCTGGGTCCCTTCTACTGCCCTCTTTGTCCAGCTCTACACACTTGCAGACTGCTTACCCTGTACCAGGAGGCTTGCTTTCCTGGAGGCACTGCCTTCATGGCTCTTGTCGAGTCAAAGGCGTTCTTCCAAGCTCTCTAGTGCCTGGGACTGGCCAGTTGATAAGGATGTCCTGCAGGGCATGCCAAGTCCATGACCTGCAGCAAATGCTACTTTTGCTTCCTGGCCCAGGCCAAAAGATTTGATTTCTACTGGGTGCAGGGCCCAGAAGCCTAGGAATAGGGTCTGTGAGAAGCCATGCAGTTTGCTTCACTTCCCGTGGAATCCTGTCTGTCTCTGCCCATTGTCCTGGCACTGAAGTCTTGATAGGACTGGAGGGTTCATCAGGCCTAGCCCCTTTGTCACAGTGAGTGTCCTCTGTGGTCCTCACTCAGGACTCAGGGTTCCTGTCTCCTCACAGAACTTGGTCCTTGGCCCGACCTGGGCTTTGACTCCTCTGGGATCCTGTCAGTTCTCTCTGGGTGTGTCTGATTTGTGTAGTGGAGCTGACTTCCTGAGAAGACCATTTCCTAGCCTCTGGGCTAGCCTGATAACATCCTCGGCCCTGTGGTTGCTTCCTGCCCTTAGAACTCTGGAGACAGGCTAGATCAGCTCTGAGCCACTGGCTTGCGGCTTTTCTTTCTTTTCTTGGGCTGATTTTTGTGGAAGAAGTATGTGTTCATGTCCATGTGGTGTGTGAGTGTGTTACAGAGTAAGTGTGAGCAAGGATGGGGTGAGCCTATAAGAGATTGTGACAGTGAATGTGTGTGAGCATGTGTGAGAGTATCTAATTGTGAATGTGTGTGTATGAGAGTGGGTGTAAACTGAGTATATGAGCAGCGGATGTATGAATGAATTTGTGGAACTGAGTATGAGTGAATGTCTGAGAATGTGTATGAGTATGTAACAGTGTGTGCATGTGTATAGTGTGTAACTGAGAGTGTATACACGTGTGTATAGTGTGTAACTGAGAGTGTATACACGTGTGTATAGTGTGTAACTGAGAGTGTATACACGTGTGTATAGTGTGTAACTGAGATCGTATACACGTGTGTATAGTGTGAGAGTGTATACACGTGTGTATAGTGTGTGAGAGTGTATACACGTGTGTATAGTGTGTGAGAGCGTATACACGTGTGTATAGTGTGTAACTGAGAGTGTATTCACGTGTGTATAGTGTATAACTGTGTTACCAGCATGTTCTCTCTTCTTTCCCCAAGTTGCTTCTGTCTCCCATCCTGTCTTCTCTCATTTCTTTGCTGTGTGTAGATATAGGGAGGAGATTTTGGCATGAAGCCTGGACTTTGACTACCAAGATTTCCCCAGAAGATCATTTATGCCAACTTCTTCTGGTGGGCCCCGTAATCTTTGCCATTTGCTATCTTTCAGTCAGGAGCTCCAGATGCTCTCCCACTGTGAACTGGGTCGCAGTTTAAACAAGGACAGCTGGAGTTGTCCAGTAGAAACCCTGTTCTGAGACCTCACGGTCAGCAGTCATGGCCAATGTGGGGAAAGCTTTGGGGGAGCAGTTCCCTGAGACCAGTGTCCTTGGCTGAGTTCTGCCTAGGGAAGGAGACGTGTATTCGTTGGTTTCAGGAGTACTTACTGAGCACCCACCATTCCCAAGTCTCAGTGTCCGGGCAAAGCGTGACAGAGTGAGTACTGAGGGGCTGGGCAAGACTGACGTGTGGCTTACAGTAGACCACAGATCCCTCTTCTACAGAAGGTCAGTGTGTGCCCTTCTTGCTTTGCTGTCGATGACCCCTGGTCAGATCCCCTGTCTGGGCAGGGCTTGCTGCCGTGCGCTGGTCACAGGAAGCAAGTATCATGCTCTTCTGTGGGTCTGTGCTCCCACCTTCCAAGGCAGACTTCTCCTGCTCCCTCATCTGGTGACCGCTCTCGGCCCTACAACCAGGACATCTGTCAGCTTCCCTCCTGCTGCTGCTTCGGACTTCAGCTCCTCCAAAGAACACAGCCAACTGCCTCTGCTCAGAACTCTCCCCTCAGTCCCTGTCTGGGGCCTGTGCTGCTTTGCCTTTGTCTCCTCCTCTGAGACTGTGCCCTCAGCACACACAGGTGCGGGGCTTTCCTCTCAAGGCATTGTTAGTCCTTGCTGCTCACTATTCCAGCCAGCCGTGACTGCTTCCTACTGATTGGACTTGCCTCAGCACCTCTAGTTCCTCAAAGACCACCCCTGTCAAAGTCATCCTTTGTTGTTGACGCAGCGCTGCTCAAAGTGTTGACTGTGCTTGCAGGCTTACCTCCCGTGATGCTCCAGCCTTTGTTACTTGCTTGGCTTCCTTCCAGAAGCACTAGACCACACCTGCTGGGTTCCTGCTGAGACGGCTCCTCCCTGGAATGCTTTTCCTACACGTCTAATTTTGGTTTCTGTGGCAGACACGTCCTGATTTTTCTTTCTAGGCCTTTCCCCTCAGTCTCCTCTAGCTTTGATCTGGAAACTGAATGTCATTGCAAGTTGAACTTGGCTTCGTTCCTCTGCTTCAGTAAATAGTGGTGTGGTACCGCTGCTCACCGCGAGGTCTATAGAATCATCTTTAGTCTCTGTCCTTTCTCATGGGCCGTGTATTAGATCACTTCCAGGCTGCTGTAACAAATCAGCCCACATTTGTATCCTCTTAGCTTTATGGAGGTGAGGAGATGAGACGTGGGCCTCATTGGTTAATCAAGGTCATTGTGATCTTTCTGGAGCTCCACCGGTGGATCTGTATCTCTCCTCTGCGGGTTCCATAGCGTGTGTACGTCATGCAGTTCCTACCCTCGTCTCCATCCTCTGCCCTGTAGCCCCATCTCCTGGATGCTGACCTTCAGCTGCTCACTCACACAGTCCAGGATAATTCTTCCTTCTCCAGCTCCCTCACAGTCCCCATTAACCATAAAATGCAGTCACACCTTCCTGAGGTCTGGGCGTGGACTTGTTGGGGCCATACCTCCAACCCAGTGCAGGAGTAAGCCTGGTTTGTTTTGCCTCTGAATTATATTCACACCTGGTCTGTTTCTCGCTTTCTTCACTCTTTCTTACCTCACTCGTGTCCAGATTGCTGTCACCTCTCACCTGCGTACCGTAGTAGTCTGTTTCTATCCTTGTCTCTTCGCCGAGTCCCCTCCCCACACAGCAGATGGAGGGAACTTGAGTCATAGCATTTTACCCACGACTTACAAACCCTGCAAGACTACAGCGCCGAGAATGCTTGCCATGCTCAGTAGTGTCTGCCACCCCCAGTGCTATCCCTCTGCTCCGACTGCACAGTTTGCTTGCTGGTCCTAGACCGTGCCACTTAAGACCTCGCCTCTCTGGAATGCCCTTTCGATGCGTAGGCCTTTGCATTCCTGACTCTGCGCTCTCATTGTCTCAAGAACCCTCTCCTTGGCTGGTCTTTCCCTGGCCTGACCACTCAGTCTGAGGAAGATACTTCATCCTCTGAGTCGTAGCAAGTGGTTAGAAGCTGGTAGACTCTGACTAAATGCTGATGCTGAGTGGCTGTGCAGGATTAGCGCAGACCAAGGGAACCGGGGGAATCGGCCCCAGGCTGACCTGCAGTGTGTCTTAAAGGATGCTGGATTCTGCAGACAGAGGCAGGAAATCCCAGCATGCACAGGCCTAGGTAAGACTAATGAACTTGGAGGATGCTGAGGACCTGGAGCGTATGTGTGAGAGAGGCTCGTGGCTCAGGCAGGGAGAGGTGGGTCTTTAGGAGTGATCATAGCCATGTTACTCTTCACTGGATTCTAAGAAGATGAGTGAAGTCTTGTGAACTCCTCTGTAGGGGGTCAAGAGCAACCACTCAAAATTCAGGGCGCACCATAATGTAGGTCACCTTTTCTCCTCTTAGATGAACTGGTTAGGGGCTGGTGAAGTGGCTTGGTGAGTAAAGGCATTTGCTGCCAGTCTTGGTGACCTAAATTCTATCCCCAGGACACACATGATAGAGGGAGAGAACTAACTCCCAGAAATTGTCCTTTGGCCTTCACATGTATACTGTGATGCGTGCACATACAAACAAATAAAAAATTATAATTAGTTAACTGGTTAATGTTTTGTTTAGCAAATGAATGTACATAGTGGTAAAAATCAATAATTCAGGGATATTTGGATGCTTCCCTTGACAATGGTGTTATGTCCTGATAAATTCCTTGTAGCAGTTACTATTCTTATTGCTATGAACAAACAAGATGAGAATCAGTTCATGAGAGAAAAGATTTATTCTGGCTCACAGTTTATGGAGACACAGTCCACCATGGTGGGCAGGTGTGGTGGCAGGAACAGCTTGTGGCTGTGGTTATGGGAACTTGCTCACCATGAGTGGATCAGGTAATGGAGAGTGGTCAATGCTGGCCTTCTGCAGATTGTTTCCTCTTGCCCTTGTTGTTATTCTAGGACCCCAGACTATAAGATGGTGCTGCCTCTGGGCAGGACAGGTCCTCCTTCCTTTGTTAGACCTGTTAGATAGTTTCACTCCTTTAACTACCCATACTCATTTCCAGAGGTGTGTCTCCAAGGTGGTTTTAAATCTAGTGACATTGACAGTAAAACTTAGACATCACACCCTTCATAAGTTGAAAGTATATTTTGTACACTCAGTGAATTAAGAGTCATAGCTTAGCCCTTAGATTAGCTTATAGTCAGACAAAAATCACCTAACCCAAAGCCTGTTAGTGTGTGTGCATGGACCATGTGGTTGCATGACTGACTGAGTCTCCTACTATATCACTAACAAACTTGGAAAAGACATTCACAATCCAGATACTGGTTTTCACTTTACACTTGGAAAGTGATTAAGTTTTCCATTGTAGATGAGGAGCCTTCTATAGTGTGGAAGATGAATGTCCATCCCATGCTGCCTGCTTGCACAGCCTTTCACCAACACAGCCACTCTTGGGGCTTTGTAGGGGACGTCTCAAAGCAGCCTGCCCATACGTGTATTTTAAATTTTATTTATGGCGAAGCAGGCATGAATGTACCATGGTATTCGGATGAAAGTAGAAGGACAACTTTTTCTTTTTCCAACTTTCCATCGTTCAGAGGAATTGAACTCAGATGTTAGGCTTGCATGGCAATGCTTCACCCTCAGAGCCGTTCCCTCACTCCTCCTACCTCCACACAGTAATGATGGTTCATAGACCTCACTCCCCCTCCTTCCACACAGTGATGACAGTCTATAGACCTCACTCCCCCTCCTTCCACACAGTGATGACAGTCTATAGACCTCACTCCCCCTCCTTCCACACAGTGATGACAGTCTATAGACCTCACTCCCTCTCCTTCCACACAGTGATGACAGTCTATAGACCTCACTCCCCCTCCTTCCACACAGTGATGACAGTCTATAGATCTCACTCCCCCTCCTTCCACACAGTGATGACAGTCTATAGACCTCACTCCCCCTCCTTCCACACAGTGATGACAGTCTATAGACCTCACTCCCCCTCCTTCCATACAGTAATGACAGTCTATAGACCTCACTCCCCCTCCTTCCATACAGTGATGACAGTCTATAGACCTCCTGACTCCTCCTTCCACACAGTGATGACGGTCTATAGACCTCCTGACTCCTCCTCCTTCCATACAGTAATGACAGTCTATAGACCTCACTCCCCCTCCTTCCATACAGTGATGACAGTCTATAGACCTCACTCCCCCTCCTTCCATACAGTAATGACAGTCTATAGACCTCACTCCCCCTCCTTCCATACAGTGATGACAGTCTATAGACCTCCTCACTCCCCCTCCTTCCATACAGTAATGACAGTCTATAGACCTCACTCCCCCTCCTTCCATACAGTGATGACAGTCTATAGACCTCCTGACTCCTCCTTCCACACAGTGATGACGGTCTATAGACCTCCTGACTCCTCCTCCTTCCACACAGTGATGACAGTCTATAGACCTCCTGACTCCTCCTTCCACACAGTGATGACAGTCTATAGACCTCACTCCCCCTCCTTCCACACAGTGATGATGGTCTATAGACTCCTGACTCCTCCTTCCACACAGTGATGACAGTCTATAGACCTCCTGACTCCTCCTCCTTCCACACAGTGATGATGGTCTATAGACCTCCTGACTCCCCCTCCTTCCACACAGTGATGACAGTCTATAGACCTCCTGACTCCTCCTTCCACACAGTGATGATGGTCTATAGACCTCCTGACTCCTCCTTCCACACAGTGATGATGGTCTATAGACCTCCTGACTCCTCCTTCTACACAGTGATGATGGTCTATAGACCTCCTGACTCCTCCTTCTACACAGTGATGATGGTCTATAGACCTCCTGACTCCTCCTTCTACACAGTGATGACGGTCTATAGACCTCCTGACTCCTCCTCCTTCCACACAGTCATGATGGTCTATAGACCTCCTGACTCCTCCTTCTACACAGTGATGACGGTCTATAGACCTCCTGACTCCTCCTTCCACACAGTCATGATGGTCTATAGACCTCCTGACTCCTCCTTCTACACAGTGATGATGGTCTATAGACCTCCTGACTCCTCCTTCTACACAGTGATGACGGTCTATAGACCTCCTGACTCCTCCTTCTACACAGTGATGACGGTCTATAGACCTCCTGACTCCTCCTTCTACACAGTGATGACGGTCTATAGACCTCCTGACTCCTCCTTCTACACAGTGATGACCGTCTATAGACCTCCTGACTCCTCCTTCCACACAGTGATGATGGTCTATAGACCTCCTGACTCCTCCTTCCACACAGTGATGACGGTCTATAGACCTCCTGACTCCCCCTCCTTCCACACAGTGATGATGGTCTATAGACCTCCTTTTGTATTTTGCTTTTTAAACCTCCTGTCTTTGAGACTGTTGGCTATTGCTGTGTAACAAACCAGCTCAGAATACAATGCCTATTACAGTGGCCACTTTGGATCCCCGGGATTCCAGGCTCACCAGGACTCATGCTTCTGTGACCTGTGGGCTCAGCCTGGAGCCTGCTGCTCTTGGATCTTAGATGGGCTCTCACGCATCAAGTCACAGCTCAGAGAGTGCCATTGTGTTTCATGTGGCCTTGGGGCTTGCTCTGGGTCCTATCTACACAGGCTCAAGCAAGTCATTCTGGTGACCACAGTGAGCCAGAAGTCAGAGGATGTGAGTCAGCCATTTTCTAAGTGCCTGTGCACATCACGGCATACACTGACCTTTTGATCAGAGAGGGGCGTTCATACGTCCAGGTTACCACACAAGTGCTTAAATAATTCCACCTGAGCCGGGCACGGTGCGCGCCTTTAATCCCAGCATTCTGGAGGTAGAGGCAGGTGTTCTCTGTGAGTTCAAGGCCAGCTTGGTCACAGAGTGAGTTCCAGCACAGCCAAGGCTTCACAGAGAGACCCTGTCTTGAAAAAACAAACAAACAACAACAACAACCACAAAACCCACCTGTTCAATTATCCTCTTTCACGTCAGTCTGACTCAGGCCCCTCCCACCCCTCCTCTCTGAGAGTTCGAGCAGATGGGACAGGAAGGGGATTCCAAAACCACCTGCCCAGTCTAAACCACAGGACTCAAGTGGCATAGGATGGAGGCTGAACACATTGAAATGCCAAGGTCCATGTAGTTTGTGCCGGCATGTTGGAGAGATGTGGTGGATGTCAGAGACCCCAGCTTCAGGGTCAGACCCCAGCTCCAGGGTCAGACCCCAGCTCTAGGGTGATCCGGCTGTGGCCTTGGCCATGCTGCTTTCTCTCTCCTGCCTGGCTCACTGTGAGATGGTGACAATGATAGACTCACACCTTAATGATGTTTTTAGGAATTGCTTGGCACATGGCCATGTGTTTAGTAAGAGCATGCTATGGCTGGGCTGTCAGCGGTCCCCAGTATTCCGTTCCTCTGATAATACTGCAGACCCCAGAAACACAGGGGATGTGTCTTACAGAGCTTTTAGGCCCTATAGTATCCAGTGTCTCTATTCTGGGACATAGTGGGCCCTTCATGAAAGAAAGGATCATTCTTAGTAGCTGGTGTTGCTTGGTACCTGCTGCATTCTATATGCATTGCATGTCTTTTGTGGGCCTTCCAATTGCCCCGAGGAAGTTAATAGGGACTAAGCGATTTGTCAGCCCCATACAGCTAGTAAGCCTGGTTCAGGTCTAAGGCTGAGACTTTCTCCCACCTTGTGCTGCTTGGGCTTCTCTGTCATGGAAACCACAGGCCTGGCCCCTTTGCTGCCCAGCTGCTCCCTGTGAAGCTAGAGACAGCACTAGCTCATGCTCTGCTCTCTGCCCAGTCAGTACATGCAGGAGCAGGAAGGTGCTCGGATTCAAGGCTCTGGTGGGCAGACTTCTAAGGGCAGGCCACAGATGGACACGAGGGCAGCTCCGTGTCTGTTAGCTGCTCTCGGGCCTTTGTGCTGTCCTTTCCCCATCTTCTGGGTTGTTTCTGTGACTGATCCAGAGGGACAAACTCCATCTCCATAGCTCCACCCTCGGAGGAGTGCGAGTCTGTTTGATGCTTTCTCCTTTTATACTTAATTCTTAATCCATCTGAAATTAATATTCCTGTGGCTTGCGGGTGCCTTTCTTTTTTCTTGCCTCATTGCCCCAGCATGTAGCCAGATATTTCTGGCAGTAAGAACTGGTTTAGTGATGTCTGCCCCTTTTCTTGCTGGTAGATTGTGAACTGAGGACTCACAGGACTCTGACAGCTTCAGGCAGAGTCCACATTGGCCACCCAGACCCCTCCAGTATTAGAGCCGAGTCTTGTCTCTGAAAGATGTTTTGGCGAAAGCTCTTGATGCCTTAATTCTCTGTTCTGACTGGGAGAATGAGTGAAGGGGAACTCACTTTTTTTTTTTTGAAGAGGACAAAGAAAACCATTTGTTCGGCAGATTAAAAGGGAGCCTAGAGAGTAAAAAAAAAAGCATTCATGAGATTTTTTTGGTTATCATGCTAAACTTAAAGTCAGACCATAAGCACTTGTTGGCCTGGAAGCCTGCTTCTTCCCTGACAGTATTAGGACACTGTAACACAGGTCACAAGAGCAGTGACTTCTGCAGGAGCTAGAGAAGTTAGTGTTGCCGTAGTAACTGATCACTGCCATGCCTGCTTGCATTTGGGCAGAGCCCTTCTGCAGTGCGCTCTGCCATTCTCATGGCCTGCACCTAGCGTTCTGAGACGGCATAGACCCATCCAGCCTTGGGGGGTCCAGTGAGGAGAACTGGCTTGGTGACCATGATGTTGTCACTTGCAAGCACACCACCGGGAAACCTAGAAAGGGTCGTCTTTAGCAGGGCAGCTGTCTTAGTGAAGGTTTCTATTGCTGTGAAGAGACACCATGACCATGGCAACTCTTATAAAGAAACCATTTAATTGGGCATGGATCTCACTCACAGTTTCGGAGGTGACCAGGTGCATGGTGGCGTGCAGGCAGACATGGTGTTGGAGAAGTAGCTGAGAGTCCTACATCTTACAGGCAACAGGAAATGTCTGTCACACTGAGGGAAGCTTGAGCAAAGGAGACCTCAAAGCCTGCCCCCACAGTGACACACTGCCTCCAACAAGGCCAAGCCTACTCCAACAAAGCCATGCCTACAAATAGTGCCACTCCCTTTTGGGGCCATTTTCTTTCAAACAACCACAGCAGCCACGTGGAATTGTGATATCAGAGGAGCCAAGGTGGGGTCAGGGAATTGCCTCAGGCAGTAGAGGGTTAAGCCTGGAGGATGTGGTCCAGTGCCTTGGCTGTCAGAGATTAATTCACTGCTGTGCACTAGGCACAGACTCCAGTGCCTCACTTGCAATTTGGAAAGAACGAGCCCTTGTTTCAGAATTCTGCCTTATAGCCTAGATGGAGCAGACAGGTAAACCAACACCCAGGTGAGGGTGCTTGAGCTTCCGGAGCAGCTGGGGTGGCCTGGGCTGGGCACGAGACGAGGAACATTCGCAATGCCTGGGTAGGATCTTACTGTGCCCTTCAGGGAATAGCAATGGTGCTGTCTCCAGGGTACCTGAGCGTGCCCCACGCTGGGTGATCTGCTGACCTGTGTGGAGACTCTCTAAGGCTTTGGATGCCACACTTTTCTCCTCTTCTGTCCCATCCTGCTGCGCCAGTCTTTTACTGAGCTTACCTACCTGCTCTCTCTCCAGACCTTTGTTCTCCGTCCTTCCTGTCCTTGGCTCTGGTAGAGTGTGCCATCCCTCAGCCTAGTACCCTTCCTGCTGTGCTCTCCAAAGTAGACAGGAAAAGGTTGGCATGGATTGATAATCAATAATCTTATCAATATTGTGGTTAATAAATACTCTGACATAGAAATTCACAACTTTTAAGGAAAAGTTCCATTTTCCCCTATATACAATTTAAAGTGACTTGCACGACTTGAATCCTAGCACTTTCAAAGCTGAGGCAGGTGGATCTCTGTGAGTTCCTGGCCAGCCTGGTCTACAGAGCTAGTTCCAGCATAGCCACGACTTTACAACAAGACCCTATCTTGGAAAAAAAAAGAAAGAAAACCACTGAGCTCTGCCTGGCCTGTTGAACACTGGCACTCCTGGCCTGTTGAACACTGGCACTCCTGGCCCGTTGCACGCTGGCACTCCTGGCCCATTGCACACTGGCATGCCAGTGATCCCAGCTCTTGGAAGTTAAGTAGAAGGATTACAGGTTCCAGGACAGCTTACACCAGGAGTTTTTTGTTTAAAAACAAACTAATAAAAGATTCTGTTCAGTGTGCACAATTTAAACTATAAAGATAAAAATATACATAGATCCCTAATTTTGTTACTCACAATTTTTTGTTAATTATTTTAGGCACCTTTATGGGGTCATAGACTTACACAGAAATGAATATTGAGACAAGCTTCCACAGATCTCACTCTTGTTCATTATGACGTCACTAGCCACGGGCAGCTATTGACCACTTGAGATGTGGCCGGCTTCCCTTGAGATGTGCTGTGCTTGTGAAGTGCACACTGGTTCTAGAAAACTGTGCGAACAGCTTTCCCTGCTGCCTGTTCCTTCCCACCCGCCTGGTGTTGGAGGTGTTGCCGTCTGCACCAGCCACCGTATGTGTCCATGTGCCCTCTGTGGGTGTAACTTCCTTCTCTTCTGGCACTGGAAGCTGCTGTAGGCCACCTGACTCTATGTTACGAGACATTTGCTTTCTTCCCAAACATCTAAGGAATTCTATGCTCAGGAACCTAGCTTAGCTGTTCTGGGGTTCTAGCTCCTCTGAGGACTCTGGTCTTATTCTTAGGACACAGACAGCAGTACCCAGGCTTGTCGCTCTTGCCATTTGGGTGAACTGATGCAAAGATGAGGTCACTGGGCCTTTGGTGGTTGGTGACTGTTTAATTGTAAATTTATGCAATATAGACAAAGTTGTTCTCCATTCTGTGTCAAGAATATTGTCCCCAAACCAACCTAAAGTCCATTGTAACCCAGCTGAGGTCCCCTAGACCCCGCCAGTAATAGGGTCCTTCTAGACCTTTGCAAGCTGACTATATGTTTAGTTTACCTCTGTCTGTCACAGCAAAATACACCACAGTCAGGCTGGAGTATGAGTTGTTCTGGGTTCATCCAGAACAGTCTGGATGCGTGGGTTCCAAAGAGCTGTACCTGGCTTCTTTTTAAAGCAAATTAACCAAAGTGGCGTGGAGATTATAACTACTTGATACATAAAACTTAGGTGTGCATTGGTGTTTTAACTGCGTGTATGTCTGAGTGAGGATGTTTGGTCCCCTGGAACTGGAGTTACAGACAGTTGTGAGCTGCTATGCTGCTGCTGGAAATTGAACCTGGGTTCTCTGGAAGAACAGTCAGTGCTCTTAACCCCTGAGCCATCTCTCCAGTCCCAGTGGAGAAGGCAGGGCTGTATAGTCGTGCTTTGTCGAGAGACTTCATTCAGGACACGTGACTAGGACGATGTCCCCAGACTCGCTGTCCATTCTCAAGGCCATAGACTTTGACAGAGTAGGGAATTCCACTGCTCTTCTCTTGGCAATAGACCACAATGGATTATGTGTGTCCTAAGGTCATCATGTTTCAGTATCACAGAATTGTTTTTACCTTTCCGAACTTGAATCTCCATGTTAAAATGTAGCCATCTTTCTGGAGTCAGTAGATATGAGGCAGAGGAATGACTACATGCTTGAACCAACGCTGCTGCCGCTCCTTGCTAAGAAGCAGTCCCTCACATAGACCCAGCCTTAGGCTGTAAAATTCCTGAGCCTTGCCAGGAGCCTGGAACCTTGGGGCATGAGGGTCCTGAGGCCCCCGGGGCTTTCTTTCTAGCACACACACCATTTCTTGCTTCCATTTTTCGTCTTGCCTTTCTTTGCAGATGATATGGCTGAACTTCTCCTAGGGGAGTCAAAGCTCGAGCAGCACTTGAAGGAGAAGCCCCTGCGCCAGGGAGCCAGTCCCCGCGGCCCCAGACCCCAGCTCACTGAAGTGCGCAAGCATCTGACTGCCGCCCTGGACCGAGGGAACCTCAAGGTACTGTGGGCCTCTGGGACCAGAAAGGGGTGGTGGGTGGTGCTGCTGTCATCTCCTGGGACAGTGTGAGCAGGGTATATTTGCAGCTCACCTGTATGGTGCTGGCGTTGTCCTCTTCAGCAGGCACGCTCCCTGCATGATCAGTACACCCACCCTAGGCTGCCCGGCCTGTGGGACTGCCAGCCTCACAGGGGTCTCTGCAATGCCACATTCTTCTGAGTGAGGGGATTGTTTCTCCCCGGGTTTTTGAAACAGTCTCATTATTAATTATAATTCAACATTAGTGCCTAGTTTCCTACTTAAATCACGTGGTTAATGAATGTCATACACCCTTGTAGCCTGAGCTGATGCCAATAGGCCAAGTGTTGCCTCATTGTGGACGAGAGCCAGGAACCTCCCCCACCCTTGGCTACCCCTTCGCTACCTGCTGGTCCAGGCCGTCTCAGCACTGCCCCTCCATCTTCTGTTTCTGGTCTCCACTGCTCAGTCTGCTGCTTTTCACACGGTTCCCCTCGCATGTTCCCTGTGAACCTGGCCATCCCTTTGTCTTTCACAGAACATGGCTCACCTTACTTGCCCTACCCCTCCTCTAGCCCTGGGGTCCAGCCTCTGCCACTTCCTGACATCACTCTCAATGTATTAGTTTCTTTTCCTGGTGATAAAATCCCCCAACAAAAGGAACTCAAGGGAGAGAAGCCAAAGAAGGCAGCAGGAGCTTGAAGCAACTGGTCACATCCACAGTCTGAGAGCAGAAAATAGCAGACGCTTGTGCTCAGCCAGCTTTCTCCTTTGTATACAGTCTAAGATCCCACCACAACTAATCCCTCACGCGCATGCCCAGATGCTAAATATAGCTCACACAGGTGTGCCTGGAGGCTTGTCTCCTGGGTGATCCCAGAGTCTGTCACCCTGGCTTAGCTGATGGCACCTCCTCCGGCCTGCCTGTCTTATGCTCTGCCCTTCCTGGAATGTTTTCCACTGAGGACAACAGTTTCTGGGGAACTTTGGAAGTTACGATTTCTTCTTCCTTTTATCTGATAAGTTGACTTCATCTTTCTCTTTCTGTCCCAGAATCCTCCTGGGCTGCCCCTGGCCTTTGCACTTTTCTGTTGTGCACCCTTCTTCCCCTCAGTACCAGAGAGACCATAGTCTTTTTTTTTTTTAATTATTTTTATTTTATATTTATGTGTACTTTGCCTACATGTATGTCTGTGTAACATATGTGTGCCTGATATCCTCAGAGGCCAGAGGAGAGTGTCAGAGCATCTGGACCTGGAGTTCCGGACAGTTGTGAGCCACAATATGGGTGTTGGGAATTAACTCAAGTCCTTTATAGAAACAACACAGGCTCTTGACCACTGAGCAGTCTCTAACCCCAAGGCCATATTCTTTTGGAATTCTAGATTGGAAACTTGTGCTTCCTGTCAACTTGCTGTGTGGCCTTGGGAGGTCCCTTTCTCCTCTGGCTCAGTTTTGGTAGGTTTGGAGTGGGCTTTTTGAGATGGTCCCTTTGGACCCTCCCAGTTCTTGGCTGCTTCAAGCTGTGATCTTCCTCTGTCATCTAGCTTCCTCCTCTGTGCTGTTGTAACAGGTCTTGGACAATGTTGGCCCAAGTATTCCATGTCATGGAACCTCTCAGAGTGAATAGACTCCGCATCTGCTGCGTGAGCTGGCTCTAGAGGCTAACTGAGGACTTCATTGTCACGTAGGATGCTCAGGGGATCAAGGACACACTGCTGCAACTGGAGCCTTTAAAAGCTGGTCTTCCGAGATCTCCTGAGTAAATTGGGAGCATGGGGACATGGGAGAGGGCTGAAGGGGAGGGGAGAGGAAGAAAGGGGAGCAGAGAAAAATATAGAGCTCAATGAAAATAATAATAATAATAATAATAATAATAATAATAATAAAGCTGGTCTTCACTTGCTAACTCGTGGCCAGTGCTGGGCCTCCCCTCACAGTTAGGGTACAGTTGTCTGCCTGGCATCTTTTCTTAACCGGGGCACTTTGGTGATGGGTGCTGATCAGCAGGAGAAGGAGGAGGAACAGTGGATCCCTGGGGCAATGATGACAACCGGTCAGACCCAGTATGGAGGTATGACTCTATTTCTTTTCCTAATCCCTTACCTTCTTCTGGGAACGTTAGTCATCCGTCTTACGTCTCTGTTCTCCATCCTTTGCAACCCAGTGTGGTAATAATGGTGAATTTCATATTGGAATTCCAGACTTTGTTTTAGTCTGGCTTTACAAGTCGTGTGATCTTGGGAAGTTCCTTAGCCTCTCTGAACTTCCTGTCTCTCAGGATTGTCCTGGGGTTCAAGTGTGGAAGTTCTTTAAAACTTTACCATGATACACCGGACGTGGGTTATCTACTGGTATCTTACTGCTTTTACTGAATTTTCTCCAGTTACTGGATTTTACTGTCCCCTGACTTGTAAAGAGTGTTCTAGAGCTGCAGAGTGTATGTGTACATGTTCTCTGTTCACACTAACATGACGCTTCTTTCCTTGACCAAGAGTCCATGAAAAGAGTAGATCCAACTGGCAATGCAGCCAAGGCAGATCTGGGGCCAGAGGTCAGAGGACAAGGAAGCAGCCTATGGTAGGCAGGGCAGCCCTGGTTCTGTGCAGCAGCAGGGAAGCTCAGTGGCTTTGGCCTCAGCTTGGCTGTTTGCTCACTGTACAATGCTGTGAATGGACTCAACCAGCAAGGTCCTCCTGGACCAGTTATCCTATGCTTCTGAGCTTGTCATTTTCTTCAAGCTGATTCAGATGCCCCTTCTGTTTCCTTTTTGTATTCTGTGGTTTTTTTTTTTGTGGCAAATACATGCTGCATAAAATTATTTCTCATCTAACCATTTGTAAGTGTATAGCTCAGTGGCAGTAAGCAAGCCACAACCCTTAGATTTTCCCAAACAGAACCTCTATCCCCATTCGGGGAAGGTGCCAGAGGACTCCCTAGGAAACCATTCTGGTGGTTGAGTGCCCCTGTGGTGGTGGTGGGGATTCTTTATACCCTCTCTCCCTTCGAAAGTCTGCTTTAGTCTTTGTCTTCAAAGACACTTCTGGGTTTTTATACAGCTATGTCTCCCTTGGGCCACCCCTAACTCCTTTTGCTGCCATTGGCCCTTATTGTTCACCCTCTCATCTGCTCCAGGGCAGCCTGCGGCCTCTGTTCCCTTCTGAGAATCACCTGGAAGCTGCCTTAGCTGCTCTTCTCTACTCTATGGTCCCAAGGGTCCTGCCATCCCACCCACTAAAGCTACTGGCGTGCATGTTTCTAGGTGTACATAAGTTTAGCCTTGCTCAAGAACAAGTCCTGGGAGAGGAGAACGGATGTTTCCTTATCTAGGTAGCTGGGCGCTTCCTCTCTCTTTGGCTGATAGGGTGTAGGGGAGGCCGGCAGAAGATGAGTCTGGTAGATAATGGGGGAGGGATGGGCGGAACTGTGACCCTTTAGCTGTCACAGAAGGGGACTCTGGTCAGTGACCTCAGCTTCCCCATCATGACTGGCTTCCTGCCTTTGTACCCTTTGGAAATCTTGACTTTGTGTAGTTTGGATTCCCTCTTGGGTATCGCTCACCACCTTGGGCAGGACCCACCTGGATGTCAGGCACCTCCCTCTTTTGAGACAATGCTCATATTCTCTACTTTGCCTTGGAAGCCTTTCTTCCTTCTTGATCCAGCCCAGGCCAGCGGAGAGCTGCAGGGGTTTGTGTAGTTTAGCTTTATTAGGGTGTAAGTCACATATTGGGCCAACTACATCAGTGTACAGATGAGAGACTCTCATGTATTCCTGAAGTCGTGCAACCATCAACGCTGTTGGTTCTCAGACATTTTCTTTCATTAGCTCAAAAAGAAGCCCCGTACTCCCTGATGTCAGCCTCAGGCACACTCATAGTTATGATTTTGTAAATTCAACCCTTCTGGACTTTCCTTACCAATGGGGTCATCTTGTAACATGTATCAGTAATTCATTTTTTTATTATGACAGTAATAACTTTATGGCTATCTCATGTTTTGATTGACACTTGGGTTGCTTGCACTTTGGGGCTATTGTGACTAATGGTACTTCCTGTGGAAGTTTTCCTGAAGCAAGCAGCAGGGCCCTAGGGAATACTGCATGTAATCTTGTAGGAATTTTTTTTTCTGTCTTTTTCCTTCTAGTCAGAATTCCTACAAGAATCCAATCTGATCATGGCCAAGTTGAATTATGTGGAAGGAGATTATAAAGAAGCCCTGAACATCTATGCCCGGGTGGGCCTTGATGACTTGCCGCTGACAGCTGTACCTCCTTACAGGTTGCGGATGATCGCGGAAGCCTATGCTACCAAAGGTGAGGACTGCGTGCTTTCCTCTAGGCCCCTGCTTTTTGTGCTCTTGACTGGTGATTAACTTGGTTATTCCCAGCAAAGCCACCAGGGTCGGTCTGTGTGCTAGGTGATGTTAAGCCCATCACCTTGTTTCCTCAGCACCTTGGTTCTACAGTTTTCACCTTTTGGTAAAATTTCTAGATACCGTGCCGTCTAGACAGTGACTTTTTGGTAATTACGTGGCCACACAGCATATGTAGGAATCCGCTTTATATGGTCGTCTGGCCACAGGACCAGCCATGTTTTATTTGTTGGTGATACATTTGGGCTAAGTAAGGCCAGATGCTAATTTCATAGCCATCGCTGTAGCAGTCCTCTGAAGGATCTGCATTCAAGGGTCAAGGAAAGTGTAGCTGCCCTCCCCTGGTGTGAAGCAGCTTGCGTGCGTGAGTGTGCGGAGAAGAAAGATGGGAGGCAGGGTGTCTGCTATCTGGCCAGTGCTACCGCCAAGCTGCCGATCCCTCCTCTGTGGTCACATCTGGTCATATCTGTGCCATGTGGTTAGAGTAGGGGGTCAAACCATGTAGTAATTATGAGTGGCAGGGCTTCGTCCCCAGCACCCCAGCCGCTAGCTTATGCCCCGAAATAATTACACGGACACTGTATTCTTTTAAACACTGCTTGGCCCATTCTCTTCTAGGCTAATTCTCACATATTAATTTAGCCCATTTCTAATCATCTGTGTGTAGCACCCCAAGGTGCGCTTACCAGGGAGATTCTAGCCTAGTCCATCCTGGGTCGGAGCTTCATGGCGTGTGTCTGCCCGGGAGCGGGGCATGGCGTCTCTCTCCGGCGTCTGCTCCCGAGAGCAGAGCTGTGGGGTCTGACATCACTTCCTGTTCCTCCCAGCGTTCTGTTCTGTTTACTCCTCCCACCTATCTTCTAACCAATAAAATGGGCCAAGGCAGTTCCTTTATTAGCCAATGACCTTCCTCCATCAAAACCATGTGCAGAAAGCACTTACCATGGCGCCTGGCCCCAACTCGGTGCTCAGTAAGTGATGCTTTCCTGCTCGCCCCAGACAATAACCGTGTGAAGAGACTGGGACAGCACCACCTTCTCAGAAGGAAGAAGGAGAAGGCTCTCTGGGCTCACGGGGGTACGGGATACTCAGAACTGGGCTTCCCGAGGCTACGGCATTCATAAATGGGCAGCATGAAGCCTCTGGTTGGCCTCCAGCCTCCCGCCTTCCCAGGTACACGTTGCACCTGACTGTGGCTGACCCAGGATGGGGATCTGGCCACTTGTATGCTGCTGAGATGTGGAGCTGCAGGTGGTCCATCCTGTCTGACTGACCCATACTCTATGGCACCGAACAAGGCAAGCCCAAGGCTTACTTCTGAAGAGATTTATGAGAGGCCTGATGTCCTTACTCAGTTCCCAGGAGCCTCCAAAACTTCCCGATTCATCTAATTATCTAAATGTTCCTGAGTGCTGGGAAAAGGTACCACTGCTCTTGACAGGCTCAAGCAGTTTAATTCGCATGGTCCTTTGAGGCTGTCTCCTGGGTTCTGAGAAGCAAGGGGCCTAGGGGCTGAACCCCAAGTCCGTCCTCTCTCTCTGGTGCATCGCACCCCCTAAGAGTCTTAAGCTGCTAGAGCTAGCTGTGTGTGCAAGCACATGCGAATGTATGCTCACTCCTCCAGGCCAGGAACAAAACTGTAGAATGAGTGAATCTTCCTTGGGTAGTTTCCAGTTAATGACCAGCCTGGGGGCTGGTGGGCTGTAACTGGGAGTTGGTTTGTTGGTTAGGGCTTCTGGGTGGCTCTGGATCTTCTTAGCATCAGAGTTCAGGCTTTGTTTTCCCCTAAGTCTAAAAATGGAAAAGTGAACATTGTCTGTCTGCAGGTCACTGCCTGCCCAGTCTTGTGGTCCCTGAGTTTGGCCCTGAGTAATAATGTACTTAGCAGTGGTCAGATACAAGACTGACACTGGCTCTTGAGACCTTGGCTAATGAGACCTGTGGCTTTTGTTAGTTTCTGATACCTGCAGGCATGGTGCAGAGTCATACATGTAGTGGGTCAATGAATAGTCACTTGGCCTAGAGGAAACAGCAGCAGTCTTGAAGGACCCAGACGCTGAGAGCCCGGATTGCTGGTGAGGGGCCATGCAGAATGATAGTGTGAGCACCAATTCTTAGTATCTGCTTGGGTCTGTCTGTCACTGCCACATGCTGGCAGTGTTACAGCTCGTGTCCCTCAGTGTTCCCTTTGTCAAAGTCTCCATGGTTTATAAGGATTATATAAAATTATCTGTCAGTCTGTCTGTCTTAAAATGTTACCTGACACATAGTATAATAGTAATGCTAGTTAGGTTGGAGAGATGGCTTAGTGGTTAAGAGCTCTTTGCTGTTTTTGCAGAGGACCTGGTGTTGATTCCCAGCACCCACTTGGTGGCTCATCACCATCAGTACGCACATATGTGGTGCATATCATACATGTATGCAGGCTAAACACTCATACACAGAAGAATAGAATAAAATAAAAAACTTAAGAAGTATTAGTGGAGAACTGTGATTTCTGTCCTAGTTGGGAAACATACTGTGCTGGGAACCTTTGTAGACCGCTTCATTGACTCTTCCCTGTTCCTGAGTTTGACATCTCTGCCTTTATACACAGGGTCTGGAAGTCCAAGGATTGTAGGCACAGTATCATCTCACTGGTTCTCGTTCTCCTCATCTGTAGAGGATGATAGCAGTGTGTTGGGGAGGGGTGCACAGCACTCGGTACACCCTTTGGCAGAGGAGCAGATTTACTTGTTTCTGTTCCAGTTGTCCCTTGGACCTGACAGCCAGTAGATGTACCTCTCCTGACGACCTAAGGAATCCAGTTAGGGGCAGGAGAGAGGCTAGCTTTCCTGCAGGAACACTCTGTTGCCTCTTGGTCAGACTTCCTGGATGTGTTGGAGGGAAACACTAAGGGCAGCTTATCTGATGATGAGGCATTAAGAGCTGATAAGTTAGGTGCCAGTGCCCAGGACAGCTGGAGAGGTATCTAAACAGGGTTGCTTGGGGGTGGGGCCTGAATGTGTGCCAGACCTGGATGTGTGCCCTGAACCTCATTAATCTTGTCCAGGACTGACTTGGAAGGGCTTCCATTAATGATTTCATCAGAGAAGGCCTTTCATGTTGGGATGTGCAGTCAGTTCAGGAAATATTTCATCAGGAGCAGGCATTCCCACAGCCCCATACAACTTCCTTCAGAGTGGGCTGGAGACACTGGTGAGAAGGACTCGCAGAGGAAGGGAAATATCCTTGGGCCAGGCTTCTCTTCTCTTCTACCGACCATGAGCAAGGGGCCCGTGCCGTGGTGTTAGCTAGCTTTCTCTACAGACTGCAGCATTCCCAGATCACTCTGCTTCCTGGCAGCGTGTGAAGGGGAACAGCAGTGAGGGGTGTCTCAGTGTTTGTCACCTGCTTTATTGCTTAGAATCAGCGCAGCCCTACACCCTCCTCTGATTGTCCACTCTGTGTTAGGAGCCTTTCTATAAAGCAGCATGTGAGAGAAGGAACTGGGGCGTCTGCCTTCCACAGTAGGCTGCACAGAAGTTAGGAGAGCTCTCAGGCCAGACTTTTCACAAGTCTGCCAGTTTTCCCAAAGCGTGAGAGCCATGGTCTTTAAACAGGACGTGTTCAGAAAGGTTTGTGTTTAGTCAGGCTCAGTTGAAAGCACCGTGTCCTCACACACCCACACACTCAGCTCACTGCGATCAGCCCATCGGCCAGACCCGCAGCGTCTGCCAGCAAAGAAAGAAGCTCCTGGAATTGCTGTTTTTGAGGAGCCTTCCCCCAGAACAGGGCCAGGCTAAGTCAACACCTCGGAGATGATCTACGGATGACTGGCGTTCACGTCAGGCATTGCTCTTTTGCCACCACACTTTCTTTAGTCCTGAGCACCTGGGTGCTCTCAGAAAAATGATAAAAACAAATTGAATTGGAAATTCTTCAGGTAGTGGGCAGCTGTGACTTGAATATCACCATGTTCTAAGAAGATGACACATTAATACCACTGAGGAAGCATTTATCTTTAATTAGGATTTCCCTCTCAATTTGAAAGAAAACAAAGCAATGAAAGCATAACAACTCTCTGTATCAGGAAGAGATGTGCACAGAGAAGGCAGGAGAGGCAGTACAAACCAAAGCCATCCACTGATGCTGCATCCATGGGGCTCTCTGGACACGGGGCCACAGCTCCTGCCCAGGTAGACATGAGGGAGCCGTGTCTGGCACACTGACCTCAGCTCAGGCAAAAATTCCTTTGAAGTTCTGCCAAGATTTCTTTAGATGAAAGAAAACCCAGCTCAATCCCAGTGGCATCTGGGTCCTTCCAGACTGATTCTCTGGTCACCTGTCCTCCTGCTGGTTCCCGTTTGGGTTGGTCACCTGTCCTCCTGCTGGTTCCCCTTTGAGTAGGTCACCTGTCCTTCTGCTGGTTCCTGTTTGGGTTGGTCACCTATCCTCCTGCTGGTTCCTATTCAAGTTGGTCACCTGTCCTTCTGCTGATTCCCATTTGGGTAAGTATAAGTGGAGTAGGTCTGGGCTCTGTGTCTCTTGGATTTGATGCTCAGGACTCAGCCAGGTCCTCAGTGAGTCTCGCTGGCCCTGACAGCTTTGCACTCCCATTCTTGATGGAGTATACATCCCATCATACCTATGATACATACGTATTGTGACAATATCCAGAATGGGCCCAGCGTGGAGCGTGTGAAGAGGGGGTAGCCCACTTTAGAATCCACGAAAGGGCAAGTGCCCATGACAAATACCCATAGTAGTGACTCTTCTGAGTAAGACTCCTCAGATAGATCCAGAGCCTTCTATTCCCTTTCTTCATTGAG
Source organism: Microtus oregoni (assembly GCF_018167655.1). Taxonomy (NCBI): domain Eukaryota; kingdom Metazoa; phylum Chordata; class Mammalia; order Rodentia; family Cricetidae; genus Microtus; species Microtus oregoni. The sequence continues at coordinate 12,379,404 of NW_024543210.1, forward strand.
GCAGCCCTGACAGGCAAACGGGGGAGCAAGCTAACTGCCCTGTGACAGGTCACTGTGGCCTTGGGAGCAGCCTGTCCAGTGGGTAGGAAGAACAGTCTGGAGGAGTTGAGCTAGGCTCGAGGGAAGGTTCTAGAGGAGATCTACATCTGTCTGTCTTCAGGCTTTGGGCAGTTAGATGGGGAATGGCAAGAAAATGAGTCAGTCTGCAGAAACTTTTGTTACAGCCTCGGCTTCCTTGGCCTGTCTTTATAAAGAGCTCTGGGGCAGGTGTGTAGACTGAGAATGCACTTGTCCTGGGAACTCAGGGGTATCATAAGGTGTCAGTCCCTGCAAAGAAGCTGCAGGATCTGGCCAGTGTAGAGCTGGAATTCTGTAGTGTGCACATGACCCTGCACACTACAGGTCGGACCCTGATTTGTTCTGGTTCTGTTCTGTGACTTGTAAGAAATTTAATCTGACTATCGTAGTTTTTCCCCAACAAAATGGGGCCAACAGTACTCTCACAAGAGTGTGGAGAAGACCAAAGGGGATAAGTAAGAAAATGCTTTGTAACACACAAATGTTTCAAGCGCAGGACCTTGTGAGGCGTCATCTCAGTGCGCCAGAGGTGGGAAACAAGATGGCTGCCTCCTCATCACTCCACGTCCTCACATCTGCACAGCAGTGAAGGCTTTGCCCTTGCACACTTGTTTGGTTGGGTTAGGTCTCACTAGAGCTAGAGCCAGGAGTGGTGCGTCAGAAGGACTTGGGCACACCATCTCCCCAGAGGCGTAGCTGTTAGCAATCCATTGTGTTCTCCATGCACTCACCATACTTACTTGCTTGAGTTTGGGTTTTTCTATAAAAATGGGATTTTTTTTTTTACATACTCTGCTTCTGTATATTTCCACCTTTGCTAGAGTTCTTGAATACCTATCCCAATGACAGATATATTTCTGTAGTTTTTAACAATTATCCAAGTTTTCATTGTGTGGGTAAGTTGTCACTATTTGAACACAGCTCTTGTTTTTACCTTTTCATCATTATCCCTAAGACAGTCATGTGCACCTCTTGGATAATTGCTTTGTGTTATTCCTCATGGTTTCCATAGGAAGTTCCCAGAAATAGAGATTCTGTGTCAAAAGAGAAGGATTTCTAGATTGTTCTGCAGAATGGCCAGATTTGTGTAAGGATTTGAATATCAAATGCTCTCCCAGGCTCATGTGTTGAAGCTTGGTAGAGGTGTGTCGGGATATAATGGAAAGAAAGAGATGGGGCCCAGGTAGAAAAAGGGGGGTTCTGCCAGGCGATGGTGGCGCATGCCTTTAATCCCAGCACTCAGGAGGCAGAGGCAGGCAGATCTCTGTGAATTCAAGGCCAGACTGGTCTGCAAAGCGAATTACAGGACAGTCAGAGCTGTTACACAGAGACACTACTCGAAAAACCAAAAAAGAAAGGGAAAGGAGCTTCCTGGAGGACTGCCCTGGAGAGGTACACCTTGTTCCTGCCTCCTTCCTACTCAGCCCCACTGCGCCCTCTCCACGTGGTGTCGCCATTTGGTGGACCAGGTGACCCTGAGCTGAAGCCACTGTGGGCTGGGAGAAACCTGCCCTCCTTTGAGTCAGTTTCCTCGGGTGTTACAGCAGTGGAAAGCTGAGTGGAACAGATTCTGTGCCTGTCCTCCTTCCGTGTGAAGGTTAGCCTTCTCTGTGTGGCCAGCACCATGTGACCAGCACTGTGTGACAGACAAATCGTGCCTGTGCCATAAGGCCATTTCTGTCCCACCATCTTTCCAGAATACTGTTTATAACTTAAAAATGTGTGTGTGTGTGTGTGTGTGTGTGTGTGTGCGCGCGCGCGTGCATATTACCACAGCACACATACAGACGTTGAGACAATATTCAAGATTCATTGCTTTCCCTATGTGGGTTCTGGGAACTGAACTGAGGCTGTCAGGTTTAGTGGAAGTGCCCTTACCTGCTGGGCTCTCTTTCAGGTGGTGTGCACAGCTTTAATCCCAGCACTCGGGAGGCAGAGGAAGGTGGGACCTTTGAGTGCAAGGCCAGCCTGGTCTACAAAGCAAGTTCCAGGGGGCTGGAGAGATGGCTCAGAGGTTAAGAGCATTGCCTGCTCTTCCAAAGGTCCTGAGTTTAATTCCCAACAACCACATGGTGGCTCACAACCATCTGTAATGGGGTCTGGTGCCCTCTTCTGGCCTGCAGGCATACACACAGACAGAATATTGTATACATAATAAATAAATAAATATTAAAAAAAAAAAAACAAAAAACAAAGCAAGTTCCAGGACAGGCTCCAAAGTTACATAGAGAAACCCTGTCTTGAAAAACCAAAAATAAATAAATAAATAAATAAATAAATAAATAAATAAATAAATGTTTTTAAGGAGTAATGCTGCTAGAAATAGCTGTGTATGGGTTGGGGTGGGCATGCATTTTCATGTCCCTAACTAGAAATGTATGTAAGAGTCACTGCATCATGAGGTACCTCTGACTTTACCATTTTGAGGAACTGAAAACTATTTTCCAAAGGAGTTTCACCTGTTCAGAGGTGATTTTTTTCCCTTACCCAGTGACTATCAGCTGCAAACAACTTCCTTGTTAGGAGTGAGATTTTGTGTTCTCCTGTGTGACGGGGTTTTGTCTAGTTTGACCTTGCAGGTCTTATGTGTGCTGTCACAGTCTCTGTGAATTCATGTGTGCACCAGCCGTGTTGTGTCTGGATGGCTCTTTCCCTGGAGTCACCCACCATCTCCTGGCTCTTAGAATCTTCCCGCCTCCTCTTCTGCTTAGACTTCTGACCCTCGAGGAGAGGAGTTTGATCCAAAGCCTCTCACCCTGGGCTCTCCACTGTCCAGTTGTGGGTCTCTGTTAGCACCACACACTGTGGAAAGAGGCATCTCTGGTCTCTGGGTGTGGTAGTGTGTCATCAGCAGTTGTGGGTCTCTCTGTTTAGCACCACACACTGTGGAAAGAGGCGTTTATGGGCATGGCAGTGTGTTATCAGTGTTGTTTTGTTCCATGTTCCTAGAGCACAGTAATCATAGTTTTTGAAAAACTGAGCTTTGTTAAGGCCAGTGATTTTCTGTTTTTGGTTTTGTATCTGAAAATCATTGGCTAATTGAAGCAAGGAAGATTTATTCCTTTGGTTTATTCTACAAGGAACTTTGTGCTATTAACTCATAAACTTAGGTCTCATAACTCCATCATGAGTTAATTCTTATTTTTATTTTTTATGAGGGAAGGTCATTCTTTTGGGTGTGGAGTTCCTGTTGTTTTAGAACCATGGTTAAGGCCATTATTTTCCCATTGAATTGTCTCCCATGCTTGTTGTTGAACATAATTGTGAGTGCTCCTCTCTGCACCCCACTGGCCACTGTGTCCATCCTTCCTACTGCGCTGTCAGAATCCCCGCAGCCTTGGATAAGCCTGGGACTTGGGCAGTCTTCTGATTTACTTTTCCGGCTCAAGGTTGTCTCAGTTCTGTCGACTCCTTACATAGCCATATAAACTTTAGGGCAGGAGAATTTGAACAGTATTGTCATCTTCCAATCCATGAGCATGGATGCTTTCTTTCACTTAAAGCATATTGTCTAGGTTCTTTGAGAATGCATCTCTTCTATTTCCTTTAAACATACCACTCTAAGCACTTTATTCTTTTCTCTGTTACTGTAAGCAGGATTGCCTCCCTGGTTTTGTTTTGAGATTGCTCACTGCCATGGACCTGCGGCTGGTTTTCTTGTGCTTGTTTCATGTTCCACAGTCCCGCTGAACTCTTTACTCTCATAGACTCTTCAAGGGATTTTAGTGTTTTCTGTTTACTCTGGTGACACCTGCATACAGAGTTTTACTTCTGCCTGCCTTCCTTTCTTTCTTTCTTCCTTCCTTCCTTCCTTTCTTTCTTTCTTTCTTCCTTCCTTCCTTCCTTCTTTCCTTCCTGTCTTTCTTTCTTTCTTTCTTTCTTTCTTTCTTTCTTTCTTTCCGTGCATAGTTGCACAGGCTGGTACTTTAGAGCCGACGTCCTTATTGTGTGGAAATCTTTGGTCTTTTATGATTAAGCTTAGGTCACCTATTGGGTTTTTATTTATGATGTTATCAACTCCAAGGACTTCTCATATTTCTAGATTGCTGGATTTTTAAAAATGTTTTTACTTGTGCTAGAGAATTCAAGGCACTTTTTTTCTTTTATGAAGGTCATATAATTTGTGTGCTTCATTCTCTTAGTACAGTAATTGGCATATGCTAGATCAGTCTTACATTCCCAGGATACCTCCCAAGTGGTCATGGTGTCTGATTGTTTTCTGTGTGGCTGAGGATTCATGCAGGCCACCCGTACCTTCCATGTGCTGAGCTTGCCCTTGCTATGAAGACACTGATGTCAGAAGATAGCTTTGTGGAGCATGCCCTCTGCTTCGGCTTTTTGGCATTGCTTCTTATTTCATCATTCATATGGGCCTTGGCTTGTCATGTATGTATGTATTTATTTATTTATTTATTATGTATACAATATTCTGTCTGTGTGTATGCCTGCAGGCCAGAAGAGGACACCAGATCTCATTACAGATGGTTGTGAGCCACCATGTGGTTGCTGGGAATTGAACTCAGGATCTTCAGAAGAGCAAGCAATGCTCTTAACCTCTGAGCCACCTCTCCAGCCCCCTTGGCTTTTCTTCTTAGAAGGATTTTGATTGCTAATGCAATCTCTTGCTATTCTATTGCCGTAGATTTTAAAGCCTTTACCCACGTTCTACATTTCTCTCTATATGACATCTGTTGTCATGTCGGGGTTTGTTGTGATGTTTTGTTTGTTTTGATTTTCTTTCGGAGACAGTCTCATTCTAGCTTGCCCATGCTAGCCTTGAATTTCCATCCTCCTGCCTCAGCTTCCTGAGTAGGTGGAACTAACGCCATGCACCATCCCACTATATGGCACCATATACCCAGCTATATGGCATCTTTTCAGAGGAGCACGGAGTCACTAGTGACAAACAACCATGGCTTTTTAGCTGGTTCCATTTTCAGGGTTGACAGCTTCAAAAATACTCTGTATTTCATCCTTCAGGGATAATCTGAGTAGTGACTTGCCCCATGTGATAAAGCAGACTCAATACACATCATAGTCAAAGCAAACAGCACTTCCTGTGCATGCCATTGATTGACAGTGTCAGTCTAGCGGTCAGATTCTCCTTCTCCTCTTGCCAGGAAGCTGCCTGCTATTGGCAGATTTTTAAGGAGGAAGTATGGGCTTGCATGAGTGTATAAGGAAGAGTATCTTTCTGGTGCAGGGTGAAGACTAGATCTGAAGGAATTAAAGACTGTAGGGAAGAAGGCCTGTGGGAGACTGTGAGCTGTCCGTGGGCCCTTCCTCCATGTTCTTTATTTCAAAGGCTCTGACTTCTGCTGTTTCCCTGGGTTCATCAGTTGATTTGTGCCTGGCTTTGGCCACCAGGAGGCACTGCTGGAAGGCATTGGGTAGGATGACATTAAAGTCACCGAATGTCCAGCTCCCTACAAATGAAACTTCCCTCTCTGTTTTAACTCCCACACAGTGACCCCTGTTTTCTGGGCTCTTTCAACTCCACCTCCTCCCTCTGGCCTTTCCAGGCTTTGTGATGCGGCGAGTTCCTGCTGATGCTGGTTCTGGGGTGGGGAACCATGTGATTTTTCTCCTTCTTTCATCTCTTCTGCAGACAGTTCCAAACATTAATTTCCCTTCATTTCAAAGAGCTAGCATGCTTTCTCTCATTGGTCCTGACCGATACCATCAATAGAGCCAAAGCCTGGATTCCAAGTACAGAGGGCTGCACCAAGGCCCGGACAGACGGTCCTGGTCAGAACCGGGAAGCCTTTGAAGGACACTGGGAGGAATGTGAAAGAGAAGCAGCAGATGGTGGGGTCAAGCTGCTGGTGTATGAGGGGCTAGTGAGGAGTGAGTGCAGGGAGGAGGAAGTGGCTGCTCAGTCCACTGCACAGGGAACAACTGGAGCCTCTGGGCTGCACAGGGCGTTTCCCTGGGCTGCAGGAAGTTGCAGGCTGGAATTTGGGATGGTGAATTCTGATCACCTGGGGCTGCTGTCCCGGGAACCTGACCACCTAAAAGGATTTCTAGGCCACTAGTTTATTGGTCCGATTAAAGGATTCTCTGTGGGTAAGGCGGGGTGCCTGACATTCACACAGAGTACTCAGGGAAAGAGGAGAACAAGGACTGATCTTGGTGCTACCAGGAAGTAAGGGTTGTCTGTAGGTGAAGTGCTCCTGGAGCTCTGGTGACACGGAACTCCCCGTCAGTGTTTCCTATTGTGGCAGCTGATGTTCTATATGAGGGCAGCACACAGACAGTGACCTGAATATCAAGCAGGACAAGTCAAACTGAAATTTAAACTGGATCTTGGAAAAGTAACATTTGACCAAGCAAGTATTCTTTTCCCCAAACTCAAAGCATGGGTTGTTAGTGAGTTTTCTGCTAAATGTAGGCACTCGTTGTTTTTCTAGATTTGTGGACAGTAGCTCCCAGATGGTCAGGCTGGCCACATATCCTGCTGTGTCCACCCACCCTCTTCTCCAGGCTGCCTGCCTGGCCACTCACCTGCCCTCACCTCTTCCAGGCCCACTCCCTAACTGGATTTCTCTTCTAGCTTGGTCTTATTCTGCTACCCTGAACTGGGTCCAGCCTCAGCGACACTGTTCTTGCATATATATTAGACTCTGCCCCGCGCTCCTGATTCCTCCTCTATGGTCAGTACAGTCTAGTTTGGCACTCAACTTTTGTTTGATTATTTTACATCTGCCACTTGCCTCTCTCTAGTAGATTGTATAATTAATTAATTCATGGAATCAGCAAATACGTGCGCACACGCTTAGGCTGGGCATTGAGGCTGGGCTTGTCTAAGCTGCTTGCAGCAAGGATAGAGTCTGCCACATAGGGTCCCCACATGAGACTGTTTATTAAAACTGCCCTGGCATGTAGGGTGCACTACTCAGATAGACCCAGGTTGTTTAATCCGAAGTTTCCAGTGTGTTTGAAATCCTGTCTACTTTAGATGACATAGATGTGGCCTTTGGCAAGCTTTAAAGCACACAATCCTGTCTGTAGCTCCTCTCCTGCCCACGGTCACCTTCAGAGTCTGGACTGCCTCTCAGCCTGCTAGGCTAAAGGGCTTCTGTAGTGCATTGGCTCCGGCACTGTGTGCTAGTCACTCAGGACTTTGTTCTTGGGAGTCAGCTCCATCCTTCTAGGATCTCGTAAGGCCCTGGGCTTGTACAGAGCTGGTCTGATGTGGACTGTCACCTGGCCTGGCTCCTGTGTTTTCACTAATTGGATCTGAGTGTGAGCCTTGCTGATCACAACCCCTCCTAGTCTCATTTGGCTGCTGGAGCATGTCTAGTGCTCATCCTCTTCCCCCAGATATTCATGATGCTCTGGAAAAGAAGAAAGCACACACACACCCATATTTGGAGAGCTCTGAGCTCTGTTGGGGGCGGAAGCAGAGCACTGGCTGTTCTGTGGAAAATGAGGGTGTTGCTGTGTGGCACGGAGTGTAGTTGTCCGTAGAGTGCCGGGGAGGGTACAGGAAGCTGAGTCCCTGCCCAGTGCCCTGCCCAGTGCCCAGCAGAGATGGCAACTGCCGTGCAGAGCATGCTGCAGCCTCCCAGACAGACAGGCCTCAGGTGTGTCCCAGGTTCTGGGATGTAGTACCAGATTACTGGTGATGGTTACAGCCTGTAAAACATCCTTCGAGCGTGGTCTAAGCCCTTGCCTCTTATTCCTGTTGATCTTTGCTACCCTAGAGACTGGCATAGATAGAGTCCCCATTTTAGAGAGCTGGTAGGTATAGATCCATCAGTCTGCCTCTTCACTGTTATGTCACCATGAGATCGCAGGCCCTTAGTGACAGAGAGACTGGTCCTGGTTGCTGTGAGGTGCATTGAGCAGACTTACAACCATTGTAGACCCTACATGAGGGAAGGAAAAACAGCCTTTCCTAAACAGTGCAGCCAACCCTCCTCCTCCTCCTCCTCCTACTCCTTCTCCTTCTTATTCTCCTTTTTTTTTAAGGATATTGGGGGCGCTTTGGAGCTCAGGACACACTAAAAACCTAGAACCCAGAATTCCATAGCAAGTTAGTGGGGGCCACATCTGTCAGACTCGACTTTTTACAGCAGTCAGAGGTTGTTCTGAAGCATGATGGCAGCTGCCACCAGGGGTCGCAGGAACCCTGTCAAGGCTCAGATAGGAACCAGTGTTGCCTGCGCAGTTGCTCCCTTCCAGGTGCATTCCATACCCTACTCCTAGAATCTGCTTGTCACTGTGTCTTAGCTCCTCATGGTCCCTGCCCTGCCACAAGGCAGGCTAACATAGTGCCCGCCAGACCGAGTTGGCATTTGCAGTCTCAGAGATTGGCATAGTTGTGATGCCAGGAGAAAGCTGAACTTGCCTGGTGTCTCTGTTAACCGGAACTTAGTGAGGGACACACAGCCTCTCTAGGAGGAAGCTGCACAGCCTGCCTTTGTGCAGCCAGGTCACACCCAGACTTATGTACCCATCTTGGGCGGAGGACCAGACTGCTGCCAGTGCCCTGGGGACAGCTTCAGCAAAGACCAAGTTAGCACAGGGACCTTTGTGCCAGGGCAGAGAGCCTTAGCAGGGGTCGTGCCCTGTATCCTCCTGGGTAGAAAGTCCCGGAAGTTAAGGATGCCCCTGTGGAAGGCCAGGCATTTCTTGATAGTTTTGAAGACAGAATTTCAAGTTTTAGGAACTGCATGTTTGCAAATGGCCATGCCCTTCTAGGTGAGGTCCCAGAGCTGTAGAGCAGACAGTTCTCTGGTCTGTTGGGGACTGTGTTCCAAGCGGGTACCAAAGTACAAAACTTGGGGTCAAGAATCAGGGTGGGTGTTGCTAATACCCTATGAGACCCTGGGCACAGCCTAAACTCCCCGTGCATATGCTTCCCTAGTTCCCGAGGGGGCAGGGGACCATAGAGGCCCCATTGTTTTTCTTTGAGAAGCTGCTTTTTTGCATTTGAAGCTTTGAGATCACTTTGGGCGATGAAAAGGAAGTTGTTTATAGGAAGTCGACGTGTGGTGGGTGTGGAGGCAGGAGTAGGTCATGCAGAGCTCCTGTGTGGACTTTGCTATGGTGGAAAGCCGGTTATGGGGACTTGTGGGAGGGATGCTGCCTGGCCTTGATGGGGCAGAGAACTACTAGCAAACTGTCCATCCCCTTTACCTCCCGTCCTGTTCCCACTCTAGGGTCACGATTCCCACGTGCTGGGAGACTGCATGCTGTATCGCTGTATGGAATGAACCACGCCTCTCAGGGTGCTGGTCAGAGCTTCCTGTTTATATTTAGATGCTGTAAGGAGAGCGCGAGTCCTTTCACTGCCACTGACCTACATTCATATTTAATGTTGCTTGTGTCTCTTGACTTCTCATTGGCTTTCCTTCTGGAGGCAGCAGAAACTCGGTTCATAGAAAGGTTGAGGACAGCGCTCTCAGTGAAAGTCTGTGGAGGTGTCTGTTCTGAATTCATTTAATGCCTTTGTATGTGTATGTCTGTGTGTGCACATGTCCGGAGGTCAGAGGGTATCTTGCAGGAGATGGTTCTCTCCCACCATGTAGATTCCAGGCATCAAACTCAGGTCAGCAAACTCAGATTTGGGTGACTTTATGGCCGACATCTTACCTGCCCTGTTGCATGGTTGAAGAATGTCTCCTCCTCTTTCCGCTACAAGTGGCTGCTCTGAGACTCCATCCCAGCTAGGACAGCACATCTCCTTGCTGCTCACTGGAGTCTGTGCAGCAAGACAAGGACAGTTGCACGTGTTTCCTGGTCACTGTCACCCTTGCTTCCATTTTGCATTGCGGAGTCCCCAGTGTGACCAGTCTTCTCTGGGAACACATGAGCCCCAGCCACAGTGACGAGGCCTCACACTGGGATCAGGGGTCTGTGGCAGCTATGCTAATCGCCCTTAACTCTGAGGGGCTCGAATGTGGGCGATGGGTACTTTCTGCTTGAGGCTTTCCTATATTTTTAGATATCCCTGAGAAGAAAATGGAAGGGAGTTGTCACTGGTACCAGGAGGATGCCTGCTGACGAGGGTGGTAACGGTTGGCTGAGTGTTTTCTGAATGCCAGGCACGGACATTGTCACCGGCACAAATGTCACTCGGCACATTTGTGTGATGTGAGGAGAAACAGTCTCCAGAACGTTAGACAGCAGGCCCCTGACTGACAGGGCGGCTGTTTGTAGAAGCAAGGGTTCGAAGCCAGCTGTCTGCCCAAAGTCCTGCTCCTTTGCCTCAGTATTTTGAAGGTCTATAGTTAGATGGTAGGTATGATTTTTTTCCAAACAGACCTTAAGAATAGCACGACAGAAAGGAGTTGGCCAACATAATCCACTAGTCCATGTCTTGCTCTGTAGCCAGGAGAATGAAAGCATAGGTTCCCGTGAGAAATAGTGCCTGAAGGTTTGTGGCAGGACTCTGGATAAACAAGAAGTGGAAATAAAATCCAAAATTCGGCAGCCTGTGAATGAATAAAGGAAATGAAGCTTCTACACAGTAGGATATTATTTGGCAATCAGAAGGGATGAGATTTTAAAAATGAATCGTGGTCATCATACGGTGCTGGACCAAATGCAGCTCGTAAGGGGCTAATCTTGTGTTTGTGCATCTCGCCCCAACTTCAAAAGTAATGAAGCTGGGATACTTGCTAAATAACTGCAAACCTTGAAAATATTTTGCTAAATCTAGCCAGACACAAAAGATCAAATCCCATATGATTCCATTTTTATGAGCTGCCTAGAAAAGGCACATCCGTAGAGGCAGGAAGTGGGTGAGTGGTCCCAGGGTCTGAGGGGGCTCAGGAAGGAGCTGCTGATGGCGGCTTCTTTTTGTAGTGATCACCTGCTCCAGAATTATCTGGTGATATTCCATTGGATTATATACTGTAGTTCGTTTTATAATATTTGAACAGTATCTCAGCCAAGCTGTTTAAACATTGACAAGCATCAGAGCGAAGGCTATGATGCTCCCGCCTGGAGCCTTTCCAGCCGCTGTTATCTAGGGCAGTGGTGACACGCGGTGTCAGTCACCGCTCACTCTTGGGGGCTTGCCGTGTGCCAGGCCCTGTCTTCATCATCTCCATGCTTTTGTTTTTATTATTATGATTGTTTGAGACAGGGTTTCTCTGTATAGCCTTGGCTGTCTTGAAACTCATTCTGTAGACCAGACTGGCCTCGAACTCACGGAGATTTGCCTGCCTCTGCCTCTCATTTAGCAGTCATGCATCTAATGTCATCTGTGTGCCATGAGCAAAGGAGCCTGCCTTCACAGCCCACGTCCTTGGCCATTCTAGCCCTAGGTCAATGCGTAGAGACTCTCGCGGCAGAGACAAGTATAATGGAATGCCAGACTCAGACTGGCTGGACCCTAGCTCTGTCCTTTTGTGTCATCTTGGATGAGTTCCTATCACCTCAAGGCCCAGTCCCTCTATCATGGAGCTCTCAGAGACCTGGCAGGTAGCACTCAACAGCTGTTATTATTGCTATATGTTAAATACATATTGGTATATTGTTATTAAATGGAAATGTAAAAGAGCATAAATTCAGATCACAGACTCTTGTTTCTAATTCAGTTTGAATTAGCATCTCATTTGCTTGTAGAATTATAGAGTGAGAAGAAACATTCACTGAAAGAGTGTTTGCTCTAGCAGGTAAATGCTGAATACGGGATTGGCTTCACTTCTGGAGATGTGTGCTTGTGTGTGTGTGCTTGTGTGTGTGTGTGTGCTTGTGTGTGTGTCTGTGTCTCTGTGTGTGTCCATGGTGTACACATGTATTTAGCTCCTGAGAAGGATATGCCGAGCCTAGAAGGAAAACAGTTCTTGGTGGTCCCCCAAAGGGGTCTGCCATGGCATCCAGCCAGGAGCCACTTAAACTCAGAGAAGCTGTGGGTTGACAGAAACTTCACAGGAGACCCCTGACAGCTTCTTTTCCCTCATCCCCTGCATGTGGTGTTTCCATGGTCGTGTCCCCTCTCCATGCTCCGCACACCTAATCCTCCCCTACACACCTGATACCTGTGGGAACCCTGAGTCTAGAGGCAAGCACATGAGTTCAGCAACTCCAGGCGAGCTGCCTTCCTATGACTTGCCTGTGAGTCTCGGGCTCTTCCTGGATTTCCTTTCCACTTTGGAACTTGAGATTCCCCTAACATTGTCTTACTGCCTTTGAAGCCTACACCGTGGTGCTGGGTTATCAGAGACATGGACTTATACTGAAGTTTAGTACGTCCAGTTACAAAGTCCTATAGACTCCCCTCCCCCCTCGGGTTACAGCGGCCTCAGGATGTGCCTCCCCTGTGTGTGAGTTCCCTAGCCGAGGTTGAGTTAACCGAGAGAGCAATGGCTGGTGCTGTAGTTCACAGGATCTCTGTTACATTTATAGCTTTATTGTATCATATAACTGAGAAGTTGTTATTCTGTTCATGTCCATGTGGCATTTAAGAATCAAAATATCAATTTGACTGTTCAGCCCTGTAGCACAAGGTATTGTCTCAGTGGTTCATAGCACAGAAGGCCTGGGACATGTGGTAGTCCTGGTGGTCCTGGAGGTTTGGATTGCTTGAAGTGGTGCAGCTCTTGGTAGGAGAAGCAATCAGCACTGGTTCATAGGATTCTGTTTGAAGCTCATTTTTATTGCCTTGCTAGGATTGGGCATTGAGTTCACTGCTATTTGAAGTTTGCTGCTCAGTAAAAGGATTGCCAGAGGGCTTTGTGGTTACAGGGAACAGGGTCAGAGCAAGGTGATGTTATCATTGTCAGCTGTGGTGTCCTAACTCCAATCATATCTACAAATTCTATGAGCACCTTCCTTGTAGGGTAGCTATGAAGATCAGAAACTGCACATCGAACCCAGGCATAGTGCAAGGTGCTGAGAAGGACCTACTTAAATAAACCTTGATTAGTGTGGGTCAGTCCTATACCCAGAAAAGAACGGGGGCTCTCAGATAAAGCTGGACAGGAGAGAATTCTGTAGTCCCACCTAAACAGAGCAGTGCAGAGAGGCTGGACAAGTTGCTCTCAGCTTGAGTCTCAGCTATCCAGCACCCTGTCCACTAGACTCCCCCCTGACCTTCCAGTAATGTCCTCCCCCTGGTCTTCCAGTCGTGTCCTCCCCCCCCCCCCCGTCTTCCGGTAGTGTCCTCCCTCCCCCTTGTCTTCCAGTAGTGTCCTTCCTCCCCCTGGTCTTCCGGTAGTGTCCTCCCTCCCCCTGGTCTTCCGGTAGTGTCCTCCCTCCCCCTGGTCTTCCAGTAGTGTCCTCCCTCCCCCTGGTCTTCCGGTAGTGTCCTCCCTCCCCCTGGTCTTCCGGTAGTGTCCTCCCCCTGGTCTTCCGGTAGTTTCCTCCCTTTGGCCCCTTGTACTACCTCAGCTTTCAGCACTGCACCCTGGACAGCCTGGGAAGGGCGTGGCCCCCACCCAGTGTGGGGCTTCCTCTCCGGCACCTGGGCAAGTCAGTTAGCTCCTTGGAGACTCTCTCTCCCCACATATTTAGGTACAGATATTACTTGCTGAGTGTTACTAAATAGCCAGTGTGTATGGAAGAGCTTTGAGAGCAAGGGGTGTATAATCCAAGTGATTTTATTTTTATCATTACGAGTTGACAGAAGGACCTGCCAGATCCTGATCCCTCTGTGGAACTTCATCCGGTCACAGGGAGATGGATCATAGACTGGCTGGGTGGGTGGTCTGCGCTTTTGAAACACAGCAATGTGGTCAGCCATTTATTATTAATACTTTAAACCTGGTCTTGTTGCCAGATGCATTTTATTATGACTTGACTGTGGCTTGAGTGTGTCCCCCAAAAGCTTTGTGTGCTGCTTCCTAGGGTGGTAATGCTACTCGATGAAGGAATGTCAGGATGTGGGAGCTAATGGAAAATGATTAGATCATTGGGCGCCAACCTGGGAAGGCGCTGATACAGCTCTTAAGGGACCAAGGTTTCTAGTTAAATAGAATGCACTTGGTCTTTTTGCTTCTTGTCCCACCATGACCTTTCTTCTTCTGCCATGATGCTGCCCACCTTGTTAGGGTGTAGTTAGAAGTGTCTCTTATCAGAGCTGAGAAGATGCTAACACTGTGTTACTGAACCTGTGACTAAGTCATCTGCTTTTCTGTGTAGTGCCTAGTCTTGAGAGAACAGATGAATATACACTAAATTTCTACCCTTTTGCATACAGCTTGATTTGGGGAAGCAGGTATTACTGAGATCTTACTGAGGTGTTTGCATCATAGAAGCCCTTTAGCAAGTCTGACCACCTCCCCATTTTTGATCATGCATTTCTCTAGGGGGGAAAAGGAAAGTCACTGAAAACACTACTGAGGATGACGGTTAAACTGACAAGGCTTCATCTCAGTTTCTAATGGGAGCCGATCTGGGCCCTGACCTAGGACTTTGCCTCTCAGACAGAGCTGATGTGACCCTGGCACTTGAAAATCACGTGCCAGTCCAGAGGCTTAGCTTTTGTCAGATACCTAAGGATTCTAGAACTGAGATGGTTGTTAGAATTCTGCCTGTGCTCTGATACATGCCCAGTGCATATAGGATGAAAGGCATGGTGTTGGGGGAAAAAGAAGCCACCATTAGTTCGACACCATGAGGGCCTTCCGCAGGCCAAGGGAGACTCGTGCAGCCCACACCTTAGGTGCTACAGACTTGCTGTCTAGATCATGATCCCACCCGAAGCACTGCTCCTCCTCTGCTGTGGAGGGCAGGTTGTGGAGCTTGTAGACCCAGAGGACTGGCTTTGGCTCTTTGGAACCTACTAACATACAAGGATCATCAAGCTGTATTGAACAGATTGGGTGTTTCTTTGGTTTTGGAGCTCTGACATGTCTCTGGATAGCTTGATAATTGCCATGGGCTTTAGCTGCCAGAGTCCAGCCTGCAGGAACACGGTATCAACCAGTAGGGTCAATTTTTCTTGATCTTCTAACATATTCTGGGGTATTGGTTTGGTTCTTCTTGTATTAAACTACTGGCTTTAGCTCTTACATTGTTTGGTTGCTTTTTATCCACAAAAAGACCAGACCATGGAACAATTTCTCTCCCCCTACCCCCCCCACCCCCCGTGGCTTTTAATTTAGTTCTAGTGGGTGTGTAAAGAACAAGATAAAACTGAAACCAATCACTTGCTCTCTTGCCTTTAGTAGTTCTGAGGCTGTTGTGTAAATGAGGAGTCTGGGTTTTTGTTTTGTTTTGTTTTTTCGAGACACGGTCTCTCTGTATAGCCTTGCTGTACTGGAACTCACTCTGTAGACCAGGCTGGCCTCAAACTCTGAGATCTACCTGCTTCTGCCTACCAAGTACTAGGATTAAAGGTGTGCATCACCACAGCCTAAAGGAGTCTATTCTTTTTTATCACGCATTTTCTTAAAAAAAAAAAAGTTAAGAAGTTATGGCAGAACTGTAAGAGGCTACTTGATGATTTGGACTGTGAATAAATACTAAAATTTAGAATTAAAAATTTAATTTTTTATTTGTGTGTCTGTGATCTGTGTGGGTACAGACATGTGTTTACTACAGGGCACATGTAAAAGTTTGAGAGCAGCCTTGGATGTGGGTTCTTCCTCCCATCCTACATGAGGCTCAGTCTCTTGTGTTCCCACTACGTATACCATGAGCTGGCCCCGGCCACAGGGCTTCTCCTGTCTCTGCTTCCTGTCTCTCCACAGGAGTGCTGGCATGACGGCAAGTGCTACCACATTTCTATTCTGGGCATCTGAACTAAGGATCATGGCAAGTATTTTACTCATTAAACTATCTCCACAGAGTTTTGAGTTTTTACAAAACTGTAAACACTCAGTTCTAGGAATTCAGTGAAGCTTTCAAGTACTTCATAATACAAACTGCCCACAGCCAGTGATGAAGCCAGAAAAGAAAAACCATATAAATTAACAGACGTAAGGGGGAGAAACGGAATTCCTTTCAGAAAGTATGTAAGTGCGAACTTAGTGGAGCAGCATCTTTAGAGGAAGAACGAGGGAGAAGCAAGCCATCAACCTTCAATTCCCTTCCCAGGGAAATAGCTCCAAAGATGAATATCAATATCGCATCTCCCAGACATAATGCAGCTAAGAAATCAGCAGTAGTAGGACAATCCCACAAATATATTTAAGGAATTACTTTGGGCAGAAGAAAAAAGACACCAGAAGGAAATGTGAATCAACACGAATGTTTAGCATGAAAGAGCCCAGCTATATTGCTGGAAATAGAAGACTAAGTTTCTTTAAAATATAATTGACTACTTAATACAATACTAGCGATGAGGGGACAGGTTATAAAGGTTGTTCAGAGTATGCGAAGTCATTTGAAACAGATCATAATTGAAACCAAGAGCAGTAGACATCATTTCTGCTAGTAAGTTAACAAGTGAGGTAAATACGCTAGCGAAATAGAGGGGAAAGAAACAGAACATGGGCACGTGGGACAAATACAAATTTCAGTAAATGTTACTGTGGGGGTCTGTTTGTCTTTTGAGACAGATCTCGCTGTATAGCCTAGGCTGGCCTCACATGCATAATCCTCAGCCTCCAGAGTACTGGGATCATGGGCATGTGTCACCATGTTTGCTGACTGTAAATGTTCCAAACACTTAAAACTAAACGGCCATCACAATGGAAAATAAGGAAGGTTTGAGTGTTGACTATAGGAAGTAGTTTAGAAAATAATGGCACAGTAGATTGAGAGGAAAAGGGATGAGAAATCTACTATGGTTACATTAACCAAATGAGAATTGGAGGAACTGGGTTAAAGTTGACAAAGGTGGTGTTGAAGCAAAGAAGTCAGTCTATTAAAGATTTAATAACAGTTTTAAAGTTTATATGCCCAATAGCAGAGCTTTAAAATATATGAAGGAAAACTGACGAAACTTAACAGAGAAATGGGAAGATGCACAGTTATGGTCGACTCAATGCCACTGTTTCAATAAATGTAGAGCGGGAAGACATATCAGTAAGTTAGAGAAAGAAGGCCAGGAGCAGTGTGTTGACTTGACCCAACCAACCTTAGTGTGACATTCCACCTTACAGTAGAATATACATTCTCTTCTAGCAAAAGACTTATAAGAGCAACTAAGTGAGAAACACATCGTGACAAAGTTAGAAGAATTCAGCTATGTTCTCTAGTGCCTGTCAGTGTTTCTCAAGACCACTGATTGCAGGAAAAAGCTCACACTTCAGAAAACTTATTTCTGCTTACTGTTTATTACACAAAAAGAGACAGACTAAAATCAGTAAAGGTAAAAGGCATGGAGGAACGAGTTCAGGAAAGAACGTGTTCCAATGTGGAGTTATCCTCTCCTTTCCAGAGTCCTGCAAGCAGCCCTCAGTTCTCCCAGCCGTGAGTGTGACGGCACTCACCAGGCATCGGTGTGAGCGTACACAGATCACTGTAACAGAACACAGTCCGGAGATGCACGCATTGGTGCCCATATGATTTCCCACAAATGTGCATCTCATTGGGAAAGGAAAGTCTTCAGTTATGTGGAATTAGAAAGCTGGAGGTCTGTTCGCAAAGAGGTCAGGTCAGTCTGTACCCTGCTGTGTATGTAAAACTGACGGCAGTGTGGGTCACACTTCTGGGCTCCAATTCTGAGGAACACGCAGGGCAAAGCCTTGTTAGCCCAAACTCAGCCCAATTAAAGAAAACATCCAATTCTAGAGGAACACGCAGGGCAAAGCCTTGTTAGCCCAAACTCAGCCCAATTAAAGAAAACATCCAATTCTAGAGGAACATGCAGGGCAAAGCCTTGTTAGCCCAAACTCAGCCCAATTAAAGAAAACATCCAATTTTAGAGGAACATGCAGGGCAAAGCCTTGATAGCCCAAACTCAGCCCAATTAGAGAAAACATCCAATTCTAGAGGAACATGCAGGGCAAAGCCTTGTTAGCCCAAATGCAGCCCAATTAAAGAAAACATCCAATTCTAGAGAAACATGTAGGGCAAAGCCTTGTTAGCCCAAATGCAGCCCAATTAAAGAAAACTTCCAATTCTAGAGAAACATGTAGGGCAAAGCCTTGTTAGCCCAAACTTATCCCAATTAAAGAAAATATGGATACCTTTGATTTCATCAAAAGTTTATTTCTGCTGTTTAAGAAATGTCCTGTTTGCGCGGCACAAACAGATCATGGTTGATCTCTATCCACCCAGGGAAAATTCCCTGTTAAAAAATGTAAAGAGAGGTGGGGGCGGGGAGAAGGAGGAAGAGGAGGACGAGAAGGAGAAGAAGTAGTAGTAATAGTATTCATAGAATGAAAATATTTCCAAATCACAAATCTGAGCATCTTTATCTAGAATATACAAACACTGTCAAGTCAGTAGGAAAACTAGTAACCTTGTAAGTGGATTAAATATTTTAAGACAATTGACTAAAGAAGATATGTAGATAATAAATAGGCACATGAACAAATGGGTGGCTGGAGTCAGTGGTTGTGGAAATATGACTCTAAACACAATGAGATGCCTTTTCCTGCCCTCTGAGGCAATGCTGTGTAAAAGTCAGACAGTAGCAATGCCAGATCTGTGGAGACAGGACGCTCACCCATGGCTGGCCAGATACAGAAAGCTGAAGCTAGTTTAGAAAACAGTTTGGCAACTAAAAAATTAAGAAGAAACTTGTCATGTGATCTAACAATTCCACCCCTATATGCCAACCAAAGAGTATTAAAATATTTCTCTACAGGAAGGCTGTCCATGAATACTTACAGCTGCATTTTTCATAGTAGCCAGAGTGGGAATGACCTGCGTCTGCACTGGGCAGTTGGGTAGAAAATGCAGCCTGTCGGAGCAGTGAAAATACTGTGAAAAGAGAAAGACAATAAAAACAGCACTGAAACTTTCTATATCCTGGATGAGCCTGGGAGCATGCATTCAAAAAAAATCTCCCAAAGGCCATATGTACAACTTCATTTATATAAAGTGTCCAGAAGGAGTAAGCTATAGAGATCGTAGATTGATGGTAGTCTAAAGCTGAGGGCAGGACTGGGAACTGACTTTATGAGCAGAAAACAGCATTTAAGGATGATGATATTATTCTAAATTCAAATTTTGTCTTAGTTTGGGTGAAGAGACACCATGACCATAGCAACTCTTACAAACATTTAGCTAGAGCTGGCTTGCTGTTCTGAGGTTTAGTCCAAAATTGTCATGGCAGGAAGCTTGGCATCGTGCAGGCAGACATGATGCTGGAGAAGGGGTTGAGAGTTCTACATCTGGATTCGCAGGCTACAGGGAGAGACTGTGTGCCACACTGGCTGTAGCTTGAGCATGTAAGACCTCAAAGTTCTTCCTCCAACAAGGCCACACCTTCTAATAGTGTTACTCCCTATGGGCCAAGCATTCAAACACGTAAGTCTGTAGGTGATATTCCTATTCAAACTACCACAAATTATAAAGTCTTTGAATTTATTTAAAAAAAATTGAATACATGAAACAGGCAAATTTTATCTCATGTATATTACACTGCACTAGTGATATCAGAATAGTATACTGTGATCACGACAGCATAATACTGATAAAAGAGCAGACAGGTAAGTCAGTAGAAAAGAGCAGGGCTAAAGGCTAGACCCATCCAACCGAGTCAACTAGGCTTTGACAAAGGCAGTCTTAATGCCAGGACTACTGAGTACAGACGCAGAAAAATAAAGAAGAAAAACTCAGCCATAGGCCTCAAGTGTTATAAGTGTCAAAATAAAGTGCAAAGCTGTGAAACTCCTGGAAGATAACACAGGAGAAAGCTGGGTGACTTTGTGTTTACCAGTGATGTTTAGTTATAATATCTAAAGTATAATCCATGAAAGGAAAAGTTGATAAAAATTAGAATTTAATAAAGTTAAATATATAAAATAAATAGTAAAGTTAATCTGAAAGATGCCAGCTAAGGAGTGGGAAGAGAAGGGTTGGACTTGGAAGGCTGGGGTCTGGCTCAGCTGGTAAAATGCTGCCTGTGCAAGCTTGCAGTTCAGAGCGCTAGCCTCTGTATAAAAGCCTGGCAAGTGCTCACAGTTCCAGCACCGAGGACCCTGGGGCTTGCTGGCCTGCAGTCTACCTGAATTGACAAGCCCCAGGTCCAGTGAGGAAACCCTGTCTCAAAAGTGATATGGAGAGGTAGAAAAGACACCAACACACAGATGAACATATCTGTGAATATACTCTATAGAAGTCTTAGATTTTGAGAAAAAATATTTACAAAAGAAATATTTATAATAAAGGGCTCTCATTTGAATATTAATTAATTTTAATCTCATTCTCATACAGAGAATACTTAAAACTCAAAACTGGAAATCCCTAAATACCCCAATTGAAAAAGAGCAAAAAATTTAACCAGGCAGCACTTGAGATAAGGATGCAGGTGGCAGATAAGCATGTGAAAGGGAAGTGCAGAGTCAGACAGGAGCGAGATGCCACTGTGCACCTATCAGACTGTCTGACTACCAGAGCCAGCAACACCAGTGCTGGGCACAAGCCGAGCGCTAGGAACTCACTTAGTCCTGCGCCTCAGAAAGCAGCGGCGAGAAGAAGTGTGGCGCGTTCTCTCCCAAGACTGTGTCTCCAGCATAGTCGGGCATGTGAGCTGGAAGGCACACATTTTGGTATTTACTAAGTTGAATTGAAGCATGTCCACAGAACAATCCTACATGAGTGTGTTTTTAACTTCTCCAAGAGCCAGAACTAAGCAGTCAAGCTAACCACTCAAAGGTAGGTAGGTAAGTGGAATGTTAGCAAGAGAACGAAACAAGCTAGCAAGCCGTGAAAAGACATGGAGTGGGGTCCACACTTGGAATGTTAGTGCCTGGTGTGACTTGGGACAAATCACTTTCCTTATCATGGCAGGTCTCCACGTCTTCAACTGGAAGGGAAATCCAGACTCTCAGACTTTGAGATGAGCTGGAATGTGTATCATGGCATAGGGCACTTGAGGCAGCAGAACTCCTATTGTAAAAATCCTGCCACACCATCCCCACCGTGTCTTCTCCTGCTGCCTTTTGTTGGCTAAAGACTGATCTCTCTAGGCCAGTTGAACATTGATGGACACTGGGCTCAAGAAGTGTCTGCTTGCCAGGCAGTGTTGGCACACGTCTTTAATCCCAGCACTCGAGGCAGAGGCAGGTGGATCTCTGTGAGTTCTAGTCCAGCCTGGTCTACAAGAGCTAGTTCAAGGACAAACTCCAAAGCTACAGAGAAACCCTGTCTCGAAAAACCAAAAAAAGTTTGCTCATTCTCACATTGTATTTTTTCAGCCTCTCATGCTTTCGCACATCTCAATCCTGAACTCTCCTCTGGCAAAGAGTTGTTTGCCCTCTATGAGAAAAATGCCTCCAGACAATGTTCTGGGTTGTCTTTTAGTCCAGAACTGAGTGTTGTCTGAATGTGGTAAGATTTCCTAGTTTTTAAGTAATGCTCCCTCTGAGCATTGAAGGCTTATTCCAAGGCATGCCCCAGTGACCCAGAGATGTCTCACTAGCTACCACCTCTTAAAAGATTCCATGTCTTCCCAGTAGCACCACTGTGGAGGTCACGCCTTTAACATAAAGGCCTTTGGGGACACTTAAGCTGTAAACAAGAGCAGCCACATTCGCTCACTTTTAAAAATTGTCAAAGAGCTTTGGGCATTGTTGAGTGAGTCTTTGTATTAGTTAGGACCCTCCTGGGACACGGTCAGTGGGAGATAAGACCTTTAGTTGACTGTTAGAACCCCAAAGGATCTGCTGGTGTGCTTCTAGTCCATTTTGAAGGCCTGGGAACCCGAAGGCCAGTGGCATAGGTTTCAGTCTGAGAGCCAGCAGGCCCCAGGCCAAGAGGAGCCAATGCTGCTGTTCAGGCAGGAAAGGCCTTGCTTTGCTCTATCCTAGCTAGTGTCCTGTTCTATTCAGGGTGTGCCCACTTAGGGAAGGCAGCACGCTTACTCAGCTTACCAGCCCAAGTGTAATTCTCATCCAGAAACACCCAACAGGCACACCCAGAATAATTGTTCAATCGTCCTAGAACCCCATTGCCTGGTGATGCTGATGTATAAAAATGACCCTCATAGTCTTCAGGACTGAAGAGCTTGTGGTGAAGGGCCCTCTCAAGGTCACACTGAGCATCAAGCTGAAATAGGCGGCTGTGTATTGTGAGTGGCCTCTTCTGCCACTGTAAATGTTCCTCCTGGTGCTTCATTTTGATGCTCCATTTGTCTTTAAGAGAAAGGACAATCAGAGTATGGTGTCACATGCCTTTAATTGAGAAGCAGAGGGAGAGGTAAGTGGATCTTTGTGAGTTCAAGACCGACTTGGTCTACTTAGGGAGTTCCAGACCAGCCAGTATTGCACAGGGAGGCCCTGTCTCAATTCAAGGAGGACAGGGTGGAGAGTCCAATTCTCCATCAGCCTCTAACGGCACAGACCATTTTCTGGCCCTCCAAAACCTAAAACTAAGTCCCATGGAAACCAGCTCATCCGGTTTCTGACTTTGCTTTGCTCTTAGGACTTTGTTTAGAGAAGCTGCCTGTGTCGTCCTCAACCAGTAATCTCCACGTGGACCGGGAGCAGGATGTCATCACCTGCTACGAGAAAGCCGGGGACATCGCACTCTTGTACCTCCAGGAGATCGAAAGGGTACGTAAGAACCATGTGTTTGTTCCAGCTGGTCTCCTCCCCAGCTCTGCACACGAGTCGGATTATGGGTAGCTGTAGCCTACCTCTGGAACACCGTTGACATGTCTGCCTCTGCATGCGAGCTCTGCTTGCATTCCTGAATGTTATGGAGAAAATGGTCATAGGTGTGGCATCTATGAAAATAAGTGGGTCAGTGTGTTTGTGCAGATACGACAGTAAGGGCTGTCCATACCTCTGGCACACTGGGATTGGCCAGTCACTCTTGTTTTCCTGGTGTAGACTCATATCTTTGCGTGATCTTCATACCAGCAGGTATTTAGCTGCAGTTTGGGCAGCTTTACCTTGATAGTATGGTAGAGGCTTGCCAGGTTCTTAACTAGTCTTTCTGGAATAGAGACTGTCTCCTGAGACTCTCTGGAAAGGTTATAGCAGTCAAATGTTTGGTCTTTCTCAGGGGAAGGAAAAATGGCAGCTGACAAGAATGTCACACAAGCAGAGACTGAGTAAGCAGAGGAGGCTGGAGGAGGGATGGGGTCAGGGATGGGGCCAGGGAAGGAGTCAGAGATAGGACCAGGGACAGGGTCAGGGACAGGGTCATGGATGGAGTTAGGGAAGGGGTCACGGATGGGGTCAGAGCCAGGGCCAGGGATGGGGCCAGGGAAGGGGTCAGAGATAAGACCAGGGATGGGGCCATGGATGAGGTCAGGGACAGGGTCATAGATGTAGTTAGGGAAGGGGTCACGGATGGGGTCAGGGCCAGGGATGGGGTCAGGGATGGCGCCAGGGAAGGAGTCAGAGATAGGACCAGGGACGGGGTCAGGGACAGGGTCATGGATGGAGTTAGGGAAGGGGTCACGGATGGGGTCAGGGCCAGGGCCAGGGCCAGGGCCAGGGATGGGGCCAGGGAAGGAGTCAGAGATAGGACCAGGGATGGGGCCAGGGAAGGAGTCAGAGATAGGACCAGGGATGGGGCCAGGGATGAGGTCAGGGACAGGGTCATGGATGGAGTTAGGGAAGGAGTCAGAGATAGGACCAGGGATGGGGCCAGGGAAGGAGTCAGAGATAGGACCAGGGATGGGGCCAGGGATGAGGTCAGGGACAGGGTCATGGATGGAGTTAGGGAAGGGGTCACGGATGGGGTCAGGGCCAGGGATGGGGTCAGGGAAGGAGTCAGAGATGGAGCCAGGGATGGGGCCATGGATGAGGTCAGGGACAGGGTCATAGATGGAGTTAGGGAAGGGGTCACGGATGGGGTCAGGGACGGGGTCAGGGACCGGGCCAGGGTCCGGTCTAGGCGGGGGGTCTGGAATGGGGTCAGGAATGTGGTCAGGAATAGGTGGCCATCTTACCTGTTCAGAAGGATCACTGTCTTTCTGGTCTGTTCTTTACTAAGCTCCTTCACAGCTCAGCCTCAGTTTCCCTATCTATAAAAGGCTCATACAAGTAGTCCTGCCACATGAAGTTCTTGCAAGAACTCTATAAGGTAACGTGGATAAAGACAGTCTGGATCCAGGAACATACTAGATTCTTGGTGTCACTAGTTTGTAAAGACACTAAGTCCTCACCATTTCTTCTGTGGCACTTTCCTGTGGTCTAACCAAAGCTGGACTGATATGCACCTGTTGGAAACAATAACCAACCTTGTAAGACTTGAATGTGATCGGAAGGTTTGCTTTCCATGAGCTTTCAAGGCCGTGTTTTTCCATAATGATTAGAGGGTAGAGGAACTACCTAAGCCTTTTTTTCCCTGTGTATACAGCTGGGAAGTAATTCTTACAGAAATCATTTCACAGTATGTTCATGGATGTGGGGAGAGACGGCCTTGTCTCTGAGCAGGGAAAGAAGAAACTCAGGAGTGCCTGGGAACTGCTGAGACTCATTTGACCCGGGCCTAACTAACCATGACTGTAAGACACAAGTTTGGGGAATTCAGGTTGATGTGGCTCTCTGGCCAATATGCTGTCCCACTGGAAGGTTCTGTGAGTAGTAAATTTTGTTGTTGTCGGAAATGATGGTGCAGGCTGATTTTGAAGACTGTGTTCCTCCCCTGCCGACCTGCCCTGACTGGCACATGGCTGTAGAAAACCCAGTTCGTCCCAACTGAGCTCTGCTGCTGACCATATATTTTGGCTTTGATCAGAGACCTTCATTTCTCAGCTCACCATCTACGTGTCCACTGTGGAGCTGCCCTTCCCTGGCAGGGAGAGAGGGATTCATTTGTCACATGTGTCTGCAGTGACACAGGAAGTGGTAGATGTGATCTCCTCCCTCCCTCTTCCCCACTTCCTTCTGTTTTGGTTTAAGGGAGTTAGGTTTTGAAAAGAAAGTTAAGACCCTGGGACATCCAGCAACTTTGGCCAATTAGGAACCAGCTCTTTCCTGACACCCAGTACGGGGCTCACCTCACCAGTTCATCTCAAGGCCGCTGTGTGGTACTGAACTGTCATCCTCACACCCGCCACGCCCACCACGCCTGCCACACCCACTTGTAGAAAGCACCCCACAGTACTTGACTGTGAGAACCTCAACCCCCAGAATCCCAGGCAAGCACTTCTCCTGCCTCCATCAAATCTCAGCCTCTCTGCGTGGCTCTTTCTGGCTCTGATTTTTCAGTACCATTTCCTTTATGGAAACTTTGGACCTGCCCAGACTTGAGCAAGGAAGGAGGTTGACCCAGCCGAACATCTGTTTTGACTGCAGTTGGTACTTGAGACGTTTTATGTTGGGCAGTCTAGAACCTGGGGAAGCTGCGCTGCCTGGGAGTTTAGGGTTTCATTGACCTTATTTGTTTTTAAAATTTGACTTGCTTTTGAACTTCTAAAGAGTTCTGCTGGAGTGAGAACAGAAATTGACTCTGAGAGGAGTAAAAGCCTGGGCAGGCCTGGGACAGGTAGTGCTTTACCTTCCAGTCGTCCCAGGAAGATCTGATGCGCCTTCGCCTTTCCAGGCTCTGGGCAGCGGCTGTGCACAGTGGCTTCTCCTGCCCTCCTGCTACCCTGAGGTGAGGCAGCTGCTCTTTGCCAGGATTTATTGTCATTTTATTTATAAGAATTGGCTCTTAAGTTCATTAACAGTAAAGCTTTGGGAGAACTCTTAAGGTTACTGTAGTGGCTAACAGTTTTCCAAATCTGAGGCTCTGCCATTCTCTGAATCTGCCTGCAGTTGGTCTTTTTGTTCATCCCGTGTAGGAGCTGTACAGAGCGGCAGTGGATGGCACTTCAGAAAAGGGTCTGAGCTTGTCTTCCTCTCGAGTCTGCTGGTACATGCTGTGAGAGGCAGCAGAGCAGAGTGAGTTGGCACTGGAGTCCTGGTCAAGACTCGGCTTAGCTGGGGAACTTTGAGGCATGCCGCCTAGCCTGTGTGTGTCCCTTAGCCTCATCTGTAAACAGCCGTTGGAACTGCCATATAGTATTCTCCAGTGCATTGCTAGCACATAGCAGATGTTAACATAGTGTTCATTACAACCTTTAAACGGTCCAGGTGTCTAGATGAAAATCTGGACTATTACAAGCACATTGTCTAGTTAGGAACATAGTAACACATTTATAAAGTATCCTTTTGGGGTCATGTGATTACTCTGTCTGTACCGAAGCCTGTTCTTCCTGTTCCTGGGTTCTGGATTGTTCTTTACACTCAGATGGACTTGGCCTGTTCGTTTATTTGTGCTTCACTTTCTGTTTTCACAGCAGACTAGGACTAGAATTGTCTAATGGCAAAGGGTTTGAGATCCAGCATTCCCAGGGATGGTGGGATGCCAGGTAGCTGGGTGCTGGCCCCAAATGTGGAGTCAGGGTCAATGGAGATGAGTCAGTGAAAGCTGTGTGTTCAGTGTTTGGTTAGGGTTGTCAAATGAAGGTTATAGAGATCTGGACCAATGATGTTCTCTGATAGTTTGTTTTCTGAAAGAGAATAAAATATAGCAAATATTGTGTGTAAAATAATTTGATCAGACTAATCAAATCCAAGCAAATAGCATTAACAGTGACATATGGTGGCTTTGATTAGTTTATATTCAGATAGTGGCAGCGTGCCAAGAGTAAATAAAGTTTTCTGCTCTGTTAGGCCCTTCTGGTGCTGCAGTGATATGGATAAAGATGACCTCATCCTTGCTGTCATAACCCAAGCCCTGCTTTTTGGCACATGAAGTCATCCTGTCTCCCGGCTTTGCATATACCGCCTGGCCAGCTGGTAGCACTCTAGAGCAGGAGCAGGGCCAGGGTGGAGCTCTGCCTTCCACTGACAGTTCATTTCTTCACACCCGGTTTTGGAAGAGAAGCTAAAGCTACATTGCAAGGCATCTGTACCTATTTAGGGGCCATTCTAGTGCTAAAGTTCTGAGAAGAAACACCAGGTCCCCAAGTATTGCAGAGCCAAGCCCAACACCAGGTCCCCAAGTATTGCAGAGCCCAGCCCAGATTCCTTCTCCTCAGTTAGCTACTCAGGGACCACAGGTCACGACTTGAGTTATGATGTCTGCTCTGCAAGGGAGCTTGAGTGGCACAGCTGAGCGAGACGGATCCAAAGCTGGATCAGATCAAGGTCACTGTGTGTCTTGAATTCAAGCTGGAATTGAAGCTGCCAAGAGAGGCAGGGCTTGAGTTAAACACATAAGCCACTGAAGTGGCTTTCAAATGTGAGGCAGCCAAGACAATGTCCTCCTCGCTGTTTGTTTCCATCATTCACTCCAGCTTAGAGCACAGGTCAGTACACGAACACTTCCTTAGGGAATGTCCAGAAAGGAGCTGGCCAGCCTCTGCTCTTGCACCTATAATTTTGAGCCTGACATCTGACTGCCTGGACCTGTGTCCTCCACAACATTCTTAGAACTCCAGACAGGTCCAGTAACTTGTGTTCACGGCTGTGCCTTGCTATAATGCCTTTTCCTTCCAAACAGTAAAGTAGTCTCTTTTTTTCTTGGTTTTTTTTTTCTTATTTATTTATTTGTTTATTGAAAAAAAATTTCCACCTCCTCCCAGCCTCCCATTTCCCTCCCACTCCTCTCCCCCTCCCTCTCCAGTCTGAAGAACAGTCAGGGTTCCCTGCCCTGTGGAAAGTCCAAAGTCCTCCCCCCTCCATCCTGGTCTAGGAAGGTGAACATCCAAACTGGCTAGGCTCCCACAAAGCCAGAACATGAAGTAGGATCAAAACCCAGTGCCATTGTCCTTGGCTTCTCAGCAGCCCTCATTGTCTGCCATATTCAGAGAGTCCGGTTTTATCCCATGCTTTTTCAGTCACAGTCCAGCTGGCCTTGGTGAACTCCCAATAGATCAGCTCCACTGTCTCCGTGGGTGGGTGTACCCCTCGTGGTCCTGACTTCTTTGTTCATGTTCTCCCTCCTGCTCCTCATTGGACATTGGGAGCTCAGTCCGGTGCTCTAGTGTGGGTCTCTGTCTCTATCTCCATCCATCGCCAGATGAAGGTTCTATGGTGATATGCAAGATATTCATCAGTATGGCTATAGGATAGGGTCATTTCAGGTTCCCTATCCTCAGCTGCCCCAGGAACTAACTGGGGATATCGCGGTTTTTTGAGACAGAGTTTCTCTGTGTAGCCCTGGCTGTCCTGAGAACTCTCTCCATAGACCAGGTTTAGCTTGAACTCAGAGATCCACTTGCCTCTGCTGGGATTCCAAGTGTGCGCCCCGCCTCCCGGCCAGTAAAGCATTTCCTATCTGCCTTGTTTTCACTTTGTTATTAAACATCACTTTCATAGTTATATACTATTTCAGCTGATGTCTTCCTATTGGGGCTAACTTGGCAACTTCCTCCAGGCAGCTTTTCCCTTGCTTTACACAATATTTCCTAGGGGCGAATTCCCAGAAGTGGGGATATTTTACCATTCACTTTACCATGTCTTGGGGCTATCAGCCAACACTCGCACTTTAAACATCTGCAGCTCAAGCAGGAGACAAGGCGTTGCTCTTCCTCTTGACAAATTGTTGCAAAATTATTTTCAAAGTGAACATAGTGTCTTGCATGCTTATTTTACATTTTAAAATTATTAAAGGAATTGACATTTCCCCCATATTTGCTTAGTTGTTGTTGTTATTTTAAAGACTAATGTCAGACCAGTGTGATAGCTCAATGGGGAAAGGCACTTTCTGGCAAGCCAGAAGTCCCGAGTTCAATTCCCGGACTCATATGCTAGGAAAGAGTCACCTCCTACAAACTGCCCTGTCCTCTACACACTAGCTCTGCAGTACCTGCAGCCCTCTCTACACAGTGGGTGAGGATGTGTTGCTGAGAGATGATTTACACACTGCATACAATGTGTCCATCCATTCGAATTGGATGATTCTGTGTGACTTTTGTTTTTATCTGTTAATGTATATGAGATAAGATAGCACCCGAACTCATCATCCTGTTGCTTCAGCTCCTGAAGTAGCTGGGATTGCAGACACAATAATGCCTTCAATATTTTTGATTGTATTCAGAGCTGTGTGAGCATCTCCAGAATTTAGTCCCAGGGTATCTTCATCAATCTCAAAGGAAGCCTCGTACCTGCCAGCAGTCACTCCTCATTTATCTATTCTAACGGCACTGAGCTCTTGCTAAGCCTCCTGCTTCCATAAATGTGCATGTTCTGAACATTTCGGATGAAGTCATATAATGTGCGGTCTACAGTGACGGGCTTCTTTGACTTAGCATAATGTTCTCCAGATCTGTTTGTGTTGCAGCATGCATTGGTTCTTTTTATTGCTGTGTAATCTTTTATTGTATTTTGTTTTAATGACTTTGTTTTTGTTTTAATTATGTGTCTTTGTGGCTGTGTGTGGATTCATACATGGAAGTGCATTGTGTATGGAGGCCAGAAAAGAGTATAGATCTCTTGGAACTGAAGTTGTAGGCAAGTTGTTAGCTCCCAGCCGTGGGTTCTGGGAAGCAAACTTGGGTTTTTGCAAGAGCAGTACATACTCTGAGCTGCTGAGTTTTATTATGGTTAAAACTTTAATGCTGGAGTGACCCCATCAAGGACTTCAGAAGTTTTCCACACTTCCATATTTCAAAAGAATGTACTTACAAATCAAGATTAGGGTTCAGTTTCATATAGTGAATACGATTAAATTTTTTGTTGCAAATTTTAATGCCTCTTCGTGGTGGTTTGAATGAGAACGACTCTCATACTTGGTCACCAGGGGAGTGACACTATTTGAAAGTATTAGGAGCTATGGAGGAAGTTTGCTACTGGGGGTGGATGTTGGGTTTCAAGAAGCCCATTCCAAGCCTGGTGGTTCCCCTTTCCTGCTGCCTGCCTGTGGATCCGGTTGTAAAACTCTCAGCTACTTCTCCAGCACCATGCCTGCTTGCATGCCCACGCACCTGGCCACCATGCACCTCATCCCACGTCCAGCCTGGATTATAATGGACTCTGAAACTGTAAGCCAGCCCCAGCCCCAGTCAAATGCTTTCCTTTGTAAGAGTTGCTGTGGTCATGGTTCTCTTCACAGCAGTGGAGCACTGACTAAGGTAGGGATTGGTACTGGGGCGGAGTTGCTGTGGCAGGTCCCACCATGCTCTTTGTTGGCCAAATGTTGACGCTGGAACCTTGTACTAGGAAAGCAGTTGAGTGCTTTAAGTGGTGCTTCCTAGGAGTGTGGAAGACAGTGGTGCTGAGAGAGTGTAGATTTTGATGGCTTGCCTTGAGAGGTTTCAGAGGAGAATATTAATAAGTGGCTGAGAGACCATTCTTGTGATATATTGGTGATAATGTGGCAGCTTTCTGCCCTTGTCCAAAAAAAAAAAAATCTGCCAGTGGTTAAAGTGAAGAAAGTTTAGATCAGGAGCCTTGGCAGAGGAGATTTCAAGGCAGCTACTCTTGACTCTGCCGTATGGTTATTGTGCTCAGTCTTATTCAGACCTGTAAGGAAAAGGAACATGCTGAGCAAGGAAAAAATTTTAAATGTCCAGTTTGAGGAGAAAAGGAGAACCAGGAAGTGTAATGGAGCTAAGCCCAGCACTCAAGGAGATGAAAGTTTAAAGAAAAGCCTGATGCTGGGTGGAATAGAAGGAGTGGTGCCCTCAGGGCAAGACCCCATCCAGCTGTGCTTTCACATTGTAAAAGGGAATTAAAGAAAACCTTAAACCAGTGGTTCTTAACCTATAGGCCGCAACCCATTTAGAGGTTGGATGACCCTTTCACAGGGGTCATCTAAGACCATCAGAAAACACAGAGATTTACATTGTGATCCATAATAGTATCAAAATTACAGTTATGTAATAGCAACAAAAATAATTTCATAATTTGGGATCACCACAACAGTAGGAACTGCACTAAAGCGTCTCAGTGTTAGGAAGGTTGAGAATCACTGGCTTAAGCAGTAGGGGAAAACCAACAGAAGGCTGACTTAGACGCAACTGAAAGAAGGGGCCTGTTGCAGCCCCAGAAGGTGCAGAATTTGGTGGCTTTGGCTTCATGGTGCCCACATTTGGCAGTTTGGCACCAGGATGCCTTAATGGAGAAGCTGCAGAACACATCCCTAGGAACCTCGCCACCTCAAGAGGATCAGGCTCTCAGCCAGCACGAGGAGCGCTTTGGTGTGGGAAGACCACTTTGAAGCCAGAGAATAATGTTGGGCCAGCGTGAAGTCAAGATCAGCTTCAGGAGGAGCTGACACCCGAGTGCACTCTGCACCACAGCACAGGCATCCAGTATGTCACAAAATGAACTTACATTAGTAGTTTATTGTAAGTAGTCAGAACATGTACAAGGTAGATTAGGCCAAGCTGTGATGGCCATTAGGTGTATTAAATGCTCTTGTAACTTATGATATATTTGTCACCATTAACCTCTTGGAAGCTGAGGAGTTTCTCTAGGAAGGATTATAGCCATGACTAAGAGATGTACAGTTCAGGAAGCATGTTGACATAAAGAAACTGTTTCAAAAGATTCAAAGAAAGCATTTGGTAAAACCCAACATCTTTTCGTGGTTAATGGAAGAGACAGCCAACAGTCTAGAGATGGGTGGGAACTTACTCAGCCTGGGAATAGGGTATATTCCCCCAAGATCTGAAACAAGAAAATTAGTTTTTTAATTACTTCATTTGATATGTTACTAGGAATTCTTCCCTGTGTTTAGGCCAGCAAAAGCAATAAAAGACATCTAGACTGGAAATTCCTTGCCAGATATGCGATTGTATAAACGTAAAATCCACACGCACAAATCTGTCAAAACTAATAAACAAATTCAACAGAGTTATGGAATATAAAGACTAGAAGACAAAGTCATGTGTTTCTGTACACTAACAAGGAATGGTTATAAAGTTAAAATTAGAGCATGTCTACTAACATCAAAAGACTAAAATTCATAGGAATTCATGTAGCAAAAAGTGTTAAATAGAAAAGGACTTCTCAGCAATTGAAAAGATACATCATACTCATGAATTGAAGCTCTCAGTCCATTAACATGGTAACTTTCTGGAAACGAATCCGGTAACAATCAAAATATGATCCACTTTTTTGAAGAAGGTTCAGAAATTTATGTGAAATTTCAGGTAAGCCAGAACAGCCAAAACATGTCTTGAAGTCAGTGAATCACGTTGGAAGACCCGTACAACCTGACCTCTGAACTTTCTACAAAGCCATAGTCTTCATCACCAAAATCACACCAAACTAAACAAAGAAAAAGTAGGCATTCAACTATATCTTTATCTGTCTGTCTGTCTGTCTGTCTATCTATCTCTATCCATACATCTCTCTGTCAGGCATATTTACATAGCAATATGAAAATGGTGATATAATGAAACAGAATCTTAAATCTAAAAATAATAATATAATAAAAATAGATGAAAAGTCAAAATAGAAAACATGAATATACTAATCTCAACATCTGTGTCATGTGTCATTAGTTACTATATAAAGTTGAAATATGAAGGTAAAAGAATAATTGTCCCCCCTTTTCCCTTGTATGTATATAGTTTTTATACACACATACTAATGCACATATAGTATAGTAAATATAATAAACTTAGTATTTAACTTTAGGGGAACTTTTAATGAATTATGTGAACAAAATTCTGGGGCAGGAAATATAACTTGGTGGTGGAGTGCTTGCCTGGCATATATAAAAGCCAAGCTTGATCCCTTCTACTGGAAAAGAGATTTCTCCTCTCGTGACTACTTCAGTTAACTTCTGTCAAGTTATAACTAGCATTTATAAGATGGCTTCTTTTTGTAAAATGATTTTTGTCTCTGCTTAATATGTATGTGCACAGAGATATGTGCATTGCTACTCAGCAGATGTTGCGTGGGCTATTACTTTATGGTAGAATTGTAAGCCAGTTTTTAATTTCTTTGGACAATACTGAATTGCTTTTGCTTTTGAATAATATAGCATTTCAAAAGTAAAGGCCATTGTCAAAAGAACTTGAAGGGTAATTGGAAAGTTTCAGTGTTGGACCCTCAAATTTCAGAGTTGTTGCATGAGTCTGGAAACCAGAGGAAGACCTGGATCAGAAATTAAACTGGAGAGTTGGTCACATGCCAGTGAGTTTTGAAACTCATAGAAATAGATGCTGTTATCTCAAGATAGACATAAGAGAAGACAGGGAATGCCTAGGACATGACTCTGTACATCTCTGTGACCCTTGACTTGACACACTGGAGGAGGAGAAGCCTGCATTGGGGTGGAAGTGCCATCCCTGCAGGAAGAAACACTACAGAGGTGGGAAGGAGCCGGGGACTTTTGCTAAGGTGTAGTGTAGTGTAGACACAACCATCTGGATTTTGTTCTCCAGTGGTGGCGCGTTCTTTCCTTTGTACCCAAAGGGAAGTTCGTAGCTTAGAGAACCAGCAATTGCTTCGCTTTTCTTTGGAGAGTAAATTCAAAGCCTTTGGGAGCTGCTGACTTTCAGAAAACGTGAGCAGCATGTCTGCAGAGCACCTGTGTGGTTTTTAAGTGCACTGTGAGTCTGGGCCTCTCTGAGACATGCTTTGTTCGCTGATGTGTGTTTACAGTTCACTCTGAACTTAGCTCGCAAGTCTTTTATCTGATGAGTTGGCAGCCTTTTCTGTTCTGTTTTTTCAGAGCTAAAGATTTAAATCTTTTCAACCTGGTTATCCACGGCACAAGGTGTCCGTGGCACAAAAGGCCATGCTCAGGAGGAAAAGGAGTGAGCGTTTTTTCTTCAGCTCTTTCTTTGAGGATAGATGAGTGCCACTCACCCTCCCAGCCTGAGCCTACAACCTGGGGAGTTTGTCTTTTGCCGAATTCCACACTTAGTGTCAACTCTGTCACTTGCTGGCTCTCGGTGGAGGAGTGTGACTGCCTGCCTGACCAGAGCCATTGGTAGATAGTGACTTTCTGCTCTTTGCTGAGACCCGATTCTGCTTGACTCAGCCTCCCTGGTAACATGTTGGCATTTAGCAGAGACTCCCTGTTTGATGATTCTGTTGACCCCATGCTCTGAGCTCTCCCAGCCAGCCTTCTGCAGGGCTGCCCGATGCCCCCATGCCAGACATCATCCTCTGCTACTCATGCTGCTCTTGGACACTGCATCTGTCTTTGTCAGATGAAGTTGGCTGTTCAAGTCTTCCATTGTGTTTGGAGCTAGGGTTTGAAGGAAGGTGGCATTGATCTGTATTTGATTAGTTTTCCAATTCTCTCCCCTTCTAGGTAATACTAACTAATATTCAGAACAGAAGCCCTAAGCCTGGCCCTGCTCCCCACGATCAAGAACTAGGTTTTTTCCTAGAAACAGGACTTCAGAGAGCCCATGTCCTCTATTTCAAAAATGGGTAAGCTTTCTTTTTGTTGTCGTGTTTTTAAATCCACTTCCTAAGAATATATGCTGTCTCTGGCTCAGTTGTTAGAACAGGTGATTTTAAATATGAATTACAGAACTGGGGAGATGCTCAGCAGGTAAAGTGCTTGCCCCACAGGCATGAGTACCCAGATCTACACATAAAACCAGGCAGTGCCAGTAATCCCAGTTCTGGGGAGTGGAGGTGGATCCCAGGGACCAGCTGGCCAGCCAGTCTAGCCTCAATAGTAAGCTCCAAATTCGCTAATAGTCAGTGTCTCAGAAAACAAGGTAGAGTGCAACAGATGCATGCTCACACACACACACACATGCACGCACACACACGCGTGCTCACACACACGCACACACACACGCGTGCTCACACACATGCACGCACACACACGCATGCTCACACACACGCACGCACACACACAGTCTCACACACATGCATGCACACACACGCATGCTCACACACATGCACGCACACACACAGTCTCACACACATGCGTGCTCACACACACATGCACGTACACACACAGGCTCACACACATGCACGCACACACACACAGTCTCACATGCACGCACACACACGCATGCTCACACACACACGCACACACACACAGGTTCACACACATGCACACGCACACAGGCTCACACACATGCATGCACACACGCATGCTCACACACATGCACGCACACACACGCGTGCTCACACACGCACGCACACACACGCAGGCTCACACACACGCGTGCTCACACGCACGCACACACACGCGTGCTCACACACATGCACGCACACACACGCGTGCTCACACACGCACACACACGCAGGCTCACACACACGCGTGCTCACACACACGCACGCACACACACGCATGCTCACACACGTGCATGCACACACACACGCACGCACACACGTACACTATGTGCTATAGTTGGATTGTTTTATAACAACGATGAGCATTGGTTCTTTCTGTGTCTTCTCCATCTGACTCTCCTGACTTCCTGTGAGGTTTGGGGGTAGGAGAGGAGACAGGGGGACCCTTGGGTGAGTATGAATTCCCAGTAGGGAGCTCCAAGGCTGGACTTGTGACTCTGGTGGAGCCATGTCTCGGATGCCCCTCCTCCTCCACATGAATGGCGCTTCCTCTCCACTTCGTCTAAGGAGACTCCAACACACAGAATCCCTTTCAATAGTTTAACGGTTCAGAAAAGTGGATTTTCCCCTCCCAAGAGCTTTCTGCACACGTGTGTGATGGCCAGGACTTTTCTCCCCAGACTGCCTTTGAGAAGCTTAGAAGGGTCACAGAATGTGGACGGAAAGGATGGCTCTAATGCATTGACGTCTGTTTTCCTTCTGTGTTGTTCTTGTGAGAAACGTGCTGATTCTGTTGCCATCTCTTCAGTTGTCCTTGTTTTGACATTGTGCTGCAGGATAGATGTGCATGAAGACCCACAGTAGGTATCTGGTTTCTCCCTCGGCTTTGCATGGGAGGCCTAGAGGCCCGTCCCCTTCCTCTGGGAGCAGTAGTCCAGTAGCGCTTTGAATGACAGAGGAGACACAAGTCCCAGTCTCTGACACAGTGAACGTTGGAGCCCTCCCCCCACCATCTTCATTTTCAAGATCTTTAAACCTTGAGGTGTAGCTCTCAGAAAGGGTCTGCCTGGAAGCTCACTGCTGTGTGTACCCATTTTTGTATTGTTGAAAGTAAATCGGTAGTTTCCAAATTGTATTAAACTCTTTGAGAAGGAAGGCCCTCTTTGCTCCAGAGTTCACTGTTTCTGCTCAGCATGGCCTGCCAAAGACCACAGCCAACATGCCAAGATGTGGGTAGCTTGGTACCTTTGGCATGAAGAGGCTTCAGATCCGATCTCATCAGCCACTGACTGAGATCGCCTGAGCAATGAGGCATGTCCCTTAGTTTGTTCTCTCTGCTTCTGCCAATGGAGGGCGAGGGAGGGCACAGGGAATGTTCTTCTAGTCGTCTGTTGAGTCCCCTTTTCACGAAGAATCCCCAATCCTTGCCTTCTCTAATCTGTGGGATATATTGACATGGTTCCACTGGGGATCCCAGGGGCCAAGTCAATACCTTCTACATTGTAGAATCTACAGGAAGTCCTTCTGTAAGATTGCCCATGTAGACTGGACAGCTCATTTTGAAGCCTATTTGTGGGAGGTGGGTGGGAATCAGGACTGTTAGGCTCTGACCTCATCCCCAGAATGCTGGCTACCCAATGCATACAACTAAAGTGTATTAATGAAAGGTTTGCACGGTTACATTCTGTGGATTACATCCTGATTCATTTCCAACACATAAATTCGAGGAAGTGCCTTGATGCGGCCGTCTGGGCCCGCTTACCTTTGAAGCCTTTCTTCTTCTTTTCTAATGCTTTCGTATTCTCTGTGCTCTGCAGAGCAGGTACTCTGAGGGCTCCTCCCATCTGCAGTGTTCAAAGGCTGTACTTGGCCACACTTGAGAGCTACTAAGTATGTGGAGGTGGGAGTCCCTGTTGAAACCTCAGAGTGATTTTGAATGTTTGCACTGGTGGGTTCTTGGGGCCTTAGGGTCAGCTGACCCTGGACATTGAGCCCATGGAAGAGCTGCTGTCCTATGCTCTAGGCCCCAGCAGTTCTGTCTTCTGGTGTGTACTGCTGTTCGTCACCTCTCCTTATTTCTCTTTCTTCACTTTTCCCTGTACGGGTGAGCGGAGTGATCTTTCAGTGGTAGGAAAATGCAGTGTAGATGACTTTTGTCTTAGGTAGAAATAGATAAACATCTTAGAAATTTACTCAGATCCACACTTAGCATCTGGGTTGTTTTTATGTACTCACTGAGTTATGGGGATGAATCTTACCTTTTATAATTTTCCATCGTTCCAGGAGTAACTACCAAACTAGTGTCCTTGAGCATCTTCCTGGGAACTTGGTCCTGCTGTTGTCTAAGCTGACCAACTGCCTTGACTTTGTATTCCACTGGTCCTCTTGCCACTGTCCTAGTCTCCGTGTCCTTGTGAACCTCTCCCTCTCCCCCACCCCTTCTGGTTGTGCTTCCCTTTCCCTCCCTTTCTTCCCCTGTTACTGACTAGGCCTCCAGCACTCCCAGCCTTCCTGTTCCAGGAGTCCTTGGATATAGCTGGATGTGGAATGAACTCACCCACCCTTCATATGTATTTCTCTGATCGCCCTGGCTAGCAGCCTATTAAGAATGAAAACATTGCTGGGTCACGGTGGTGGCTCAGGCCTTTGATCTCAGGGAGGCAAAGGTAACAGATCTCTGAGTTCAAGGTAAACCGGTCTAGAGTGAGTTCTAAGACAGCCAGAATTACATAGGAAACCTTGTCTCAAAAAACAAAAACAAAGAAACAAAAACATTTTACCACCTGTGTTGGTGGTGTGTACCTGTAACCCAGCTTCTCAGAAGACTGCCACGGAAGGATTGCAAGTTCAAGGTCAGCCTGAGCAACAGTGCTATTCTGTCTGAAAATAAAAGGGTCTGAGCTGTCACTGGCAGTGGTATGTGCAGGAAACCTGGGTTCAACCCCACCAAAATAAGTTACCTGCCTGCCTGTCGGTTTGTCTATTTCAGCTGACTGACCAGCTAAAATTGTGACAATATTCGGGCGAAGTTGGTTGAGGTGGTGTCTCGGAGAGAAGCAGGCATCAGGTGGTCACTGGGCTCCATAGGCCAGGGTTTGGAGCTGGACGTAGGCAGGTCACTTCTCACTGACAGCACAGCCAGTGGCAGAGGATGGGCTCACCCATGCTACTTCCCTGCTTAGAGTCACCAGAGACGCTCGCTTCAGGCTATTCAACCCTCTGTTGTAAACCAGGCTAGCGGAGGACATTTCAGGTCATTTTGCTTTTATCAGCAGGGTACCTCCCCTGCTTCTGAACTGGTTTTAAGCAGGGAGGGTAAGCATTGGCTGACATGACAAGGCAAATGTCTCTCAATTGGGAGACAAGCCTCTTAGGTTGTGCCGTCAGTTAAGATGCATCACTTTCTTAATGGGAGTCCCTGAGTCAAAGAAAGCAGCGTGGACGGTGCAGATCTGGAGCTCCCCTGAGATGCTGCAGTGCAAGAGCTTTTGGAGTTCTGTTTTCGCAGAAACAGCAGACCACTAATCTCTGTTAAGCATCTCAGATAATCTTGTTGACTTTTGCAGAGTGTCTAGCTCAGCTCAGTGTAGCCTAGACAGAAGGCTTAAGACAGAGCATCAAGGCTAGTGGGTGGGGACAGGGAAAGAGTCAGATTTGGAAGCTTGCTTTTGAGTCCGTTCTGTTCTGATATGCACCTGAAGGCAGCATCTGCAAGGAAGGTAGACAGACACAGACTGAACTCAAGTCATAAAGCTTGAGTTTTATCATGTTGTTTTTAGCTAAATCCCAGCCAGTGGAATTAACAAGAACAGTGGGAGAGAAGCGTTGTCTGGGAGCCAGCTCGGGACCTGCAAGAAGTGGAAATAAGGCAAGGAGAGCTGGTGGAGGAGCCAGCAGGGAAGCTGTGGGGAGCTCTCTGTGAGAGCAGGGAAGCAGTCACCTGCTCAGTGTTACTGAGCACTGGGGAAAGGGGCAAAGGTGAGCACTGGTTCAGAGAACAGAAGACGCTTTCTGTCACCTTGAGGACTAGGTAGGGGCCAGAGAGGAACCTGGACTGGAGAAAGCCAGGAAAGAGGAAGTGACCTCATGTAGTCAACCACCTCAGAAAGCGTTTTCCCGCAACTCTTGCTTTCTCCAGAATTCCTGCCCGTAGAAATCCTGCTGGCAGGATGGATAGTAGAAAGATGGCGGGAGACCAGATGCCGGGTGGATGGTCGCTTTCCTGTTCCATGATGAACACCATGGCCTAGAGAACTTAGAGAAGAAGGGTTCCAGAGGGAGAGTTCCTACTGTAAGGGGAGGCCTGGCAGCAGCTGGCTGGAGCAGGAAGCTGAGCCATCACGCCTTTACCCCTAGACACCAAGCAGAGGTGAGGTGGAAGAGGCATGAGCCCAACTCAGTGGCATGCTTCCTCCAACAAGGCTTCACTTCCAAAGAGGTACCGTTTAGTTTTCAGGCATCTGCTGAGGCCACACTGGGTGGTACCAAGTGTGGTCTGGTACCAAACACTGCTTCTGTGAGCAGGTCACGGTCACTTGCTGCTCTGTGGAGCCTGCACATTTCCAGAGCTTCATGTAGCTGACTGGTGGCAAAACTGAGACCTGCCCTTCTGCCCTAACACTGGGCACAGCTCTCTCCCCACTCAGACTATGATATCCATCCCAAGTAGGTGTCCTATTCTCTGAGAGCATTGACTTTTTGCACTGAAATTTGGATTTTTAAAGCACCTTAGATGGAACTATTTATGTAATTAAAAAGAACCAATCAAATTCTGTTTTATTTAAATGTGGGTTAGGGTCTCCTCCATCCCTTAATGCTGTCAAGACTTGATTATGGAACAAAAGAGCCCTTATCAATCTTGATTATGAAACTCAAAATCCACTGTGATGAATCACTATATTCTCTGTGGTGAAATAAGGTCATAGGTACTTACTCTCTATTCTTCACAAACACTTAGACTTAACTGCAGGTGTGGCAGAATCTTGTTTCTCCAGAAGCTTTCTCAGTGCTGAGGAGTCATGCTGGTCTGTCCGCTACTGCAGAAGGATGGGGTGGGTCGCCATAGGCTTCCGAAGTAGGGAGGTGTTGAACTAACTGGCGGTTTAATTGAACCTCCTAGAGGCCCTTCCCAGAGTGAGTGGGTTTGCCCAGGTATACACTGCCTCCTGCCTGCCATTAAACAGAACTAGAAGTTCCTGAAAAGCGAACTGCTGTAGGGTTTGTGTAGGTGTTTTCAGTTTTAGTAGGGTCCTGGTGTGTGTGTGTGTGCATGCCTCATCTGCTTGTTCATTCACTTAGCTGTTAACCTGTCAGATCATTGTATGTTAAGAACTAGGGTCCAGATAGCAAATGGTCCCTGTGGAATTTTCGTTCCATCAGGAAAATAAATTATTACAAATGGACTAAGCCTTTTAAGAAAGGGGGGAAAGAAACAATACTATTTTTTCTTTCTTTTCTTCTTGTAGATTTTCCTTTAGAAGAAAATCATATAATGTAGTGCCTTAAAATCAGAGGTAACTTGATGTTTGGGGACCACTTACTAATAACTCTTAATGGAACTGGAGGTCGATTGCCCTGGAGAGCCCTCATGTCCCAGTGATAGTGCAGACCAGTTCTGGACTGTGCTGGGGATGTGAGGAAACGATGCCAGGAGCACATGGCGTAGGTGGGAGTGTCACTCACCGCCACTGAATTTCAGATTGTTGTGGCAGTCACCTGCCAGCCTAGTGCTGACCAGCGCCTGCCCTGAGCTCTGGGATAAGGTGGTAAGCAGCTAGCTATGCCCCTTGCTTTCAGAGAGGAATTCCATCATCATGCCTTAAAATAGCCACAATACTGAGCCATGTTCAGATGGACTTGCCCTAGATTTGTTGGTCTGGGGGAGTTTGTTTTCCTTTTCTGAGCAAATGAGAGGCCCGAAATGGGCAGTGACTAGTCGCTAATGAGGTAGGGCAAAGGCATGAGTGACAAGTCCTCGGGGGCATGTCCAACCAGGCCAGCCTGCTTTGTCTGCTTTCTTCCCCTCGCCAGCCAGCTTTTGTCTAATCGGCAACAAATTCGCTCTGAACAGCGCCTCCCAGCGGCTCTGACAGACACTGACCTATCAGAATGAACAGCGCCTCCCAGCAGCTCTGACAGACACTGACCTATCAGAATGAACAGCGCCTCCCAGGGGCTCTGACAGACACTGACCTATCAGAATGAACAGCGCCTCCCAGGGGCTCTGACAGACACTGACCTATCAGAATGAACAGCGCCTCCCAGCGGCTCTGACAGACATTGACCTATCAGGATGAACAGTGCCTCCCAGCAGCTCTGACAGACATTGACCTATCAGGATGGTGCAGAGCTCACTTGTCCTGTCCTAGTTAGCTTCAGCTGTGAGCGTGACGCCACCTGAGTCATCTGAGGGAGTCTCAACTGAGAGATGGCCTGGGCCATGTGGACCTATACCATGTCCTGACAGATGTGGGGGAGCTCTGGAGCCACCATCCCTAGACAGGAAGGTCTGGACCATATAAGGAAGTTAGCTGAGCAGAGCCTGGGTGTCAGCCAGCAAGGAGCGTTCCTTCACAGAGTCTTGAGTTCCTGCTCCAGTTCCTACCCTGACTTTCCTCAGTGATTAGTTGTGACCTGGAAGTGTAAGCCAAATAAATTGTTTTCAACCCAAGTTGCTTTTGGTCAGAGTGTTTTATCACAGCAACCCAAAGAAAACTAGAAGAGGACCCATCAGTCCAGATGCCTGCACAAGAGTCCAGAGACCAGCGTCAGGATGTATTTCCCTGCGAATGTTCTTTCACTAGGCCTCGGCTGTCCAGAGCTGCTTTCTGTCCCTCTTCTGTCAGGCTCAGGGGTGTGAGTGAGGCTCACACTGAGGAAGTGTGCTTCTGCCTGGCCTGGGATTTCAGAGCCTTCAGTAGCGCCTGCTGAGTGTAAATGGTACCCAAAGCCACTATATCCACCAGGTTTCTGCAAGTCCTCCTGGTCCAGATGTAAGTTACTAATCAGGGGTCATTACTACAGTATGCAATGTCGTCTGGTAACATGAATGGTATCTTTCCTTTATTAGGTGTCCAGGGGAAGACAATTGAAAGTTGACCCAAGCAGCAGAAGGAGTTTGTTAGTTCTTTGTCCAGGTTGTTCTTTGTTTTGTTTTTTGGTTTGTTTGTTTACTTGCTTGTGTCTGCCTC
Organism: Microtus oregoni; assembly: GCF_018167655.1. Lineage (NCBI taxonomy): Eukaryota > Metazoa > Chordata > Mammalia > Rodentia > Cricetidae > Microtus > Microtus oregoni. The sequence goes on from NW_024543210.1 coordinate 12,421,579, forward strand.
CATTTATTAAGGGATACTACTTGGGCAGGAACTTTTCACTGTTTTGTTTGGTGACAGATCTGCTCCTTCAACAGTGCCTGGCTTTGGACTGGGTTAGCTATGGCTTGTGGCTTCCTATCTCATTATTGTATATCTTCCTTAGAAGTAGTTCGTTCAATGTGTCCTTGTCAGCAGAGACGCTGAATGCTGTGCTGAGAGGAGCAGAGAAAGAAAAGGTGGCCTGGACCGGCTTCCTGGAGCCTGGGCTTCTGCTCTCACCTCTTACCTGTGGACAGCCAGGTGTGCTGAGGCCGCTGGGTGGTCCCCTAAGCAGTTCACTTTGTTGAAGGAGGATGGAACGGGTTGAGTATCTGTATCAGTTACCTTTCTGCTGCAGTGATAAAGCCCATGACAAGAATAGCTTAAGGAAGTGATGGAGGAAGGTCATTGGCTAATAAAGGAACTGCCTTGGCCCATTTTATTGGTTAGAAGATAGGTGGGAAGTGTAGACAGGACAGAACGCTGGGAGGAAGAGGAAGTGAGGTCAGACTCGACAGCTCTCCTCTTGGGAGCAGATGCCTGAGAGAGACGCCATGCCCCGCTCCCAGCATGAAGCTCCAACCCAGGATGGACTAGGCTAGAATCTCCCCGGTAAGCGCACCTAGGGGTGCTACACACAGATGATTAGAAATGGGCTAAATTAATATGTGAGAATTAGCCTAGAAGAGAATGGGCCAAGCAGTGTTTAAATGAATACAGTTTGTGTGTTATTTCAGGCATAAGCTAGCCGAGCAGGCAGCCTGGGTGCTGGGAACGCAGCCCCGCCGCCCTTATTACTACAAGGAAGAGTTGATTTCGGCCTTCTGTTCCAGAGGGCTAGAGTCCAGAATCCTGAGGAAGCAAGAACACACATCTCAACCACACACAGGAAGCAGAGAGTGCAGGCAGGAAGTCAGACAATGCTATAAATCCTCAAAGCCCACCTGTAGTGACATATTCCCTCAGGTATTGCTCTGCCTCCTAAAGGTTCTGTAATTTCCCAGATAGTGCCACTGGGGATCAAGTGCTCAAATACGTGAGTCTATAGGGGACATTTCCCTGCAAGCTGCCACAGTATCGGAGTTTCTTTGACTCCAGCAAGATGGAATCTATTCTGGTATCTTTTGCTCTCTTCCCTACCTCTGAGGTTGGAGGATGTCTGTGATAATACTGCATTATTGTAATGCCTTAGGCAGGCTCTGATGGCATCTACTCTTTCTGGACTGTGCAGACTTCTTCAGTTGGGAAAGAATTGCCATGGCTCTAGTGCCTGAGGACATTTGCTCCCACATTTTCCAAGACCCTAATTTTTTGAAGCCTTTAAGCATGTAGTTGAAACCTTATGGGGTGAAGTTGTATACAGAGACTCATGAGACTCAAGAGTGGCCTTTGTAGGCATGTCTCAAGAGTAGACCATTGAAATGACACAGGTGTACTGGAAAGAGGAGTTCACGTCCTGTCTGGGCAAAAGGAAGCCAGTTATTGCCCTTGGAGCCCGCCAGAGTGTGGGGAGCAGTCCTGGCAATTTAGAGATGTACGCAGAGTGGCCATGGCTACTCCGGTGAACCTCACGAGCCTGCTGCCTTCCCTAGCTCAGGTGTCAAGTACATTAACATTTTACAGGGAGAGGGGCAGAGGCCCCACTCCTCTCCAGGGATAGTTCCTTTTCCCCCTCCATTGCCATTTTCCTCTTCATTCTTGTTTTGCAGAAATATTTTTAGCCAACACTTAAAACTATAGAAGGAAAGGCCAAGCTAACCCTCAGAAAATGGCTGCAACATACTGAGATAATTTATGACTTTTCTTAGGCTTTACTAGAAATTTTTATTTAAAAAGAGGAGGGATTGTCTATTGTCTTACAGGCCCCTTGCATTTTTCTTGATAGGACAGTGTCAGCTCTAGCTCTGTCCACCAAGAAGGAAGCCTGTGTCTCTGTTCTCCAGGCAAAACCCTGCTTCTAATGAGAAGATTTGAAGACTAATGAATTAGTGTTTTCAATTGACATTTGGTATTTCCACCTTCCCCTCTATTTTAGGTTTGTGTCTTCAGTTGTTATGCAGAGTTCTTTCGGTGGTAATTCTCTGAGTTGGCGTGAACACACTGTACCTTTCTTCTCCATCTTTTTCCTTCTACCTCCTTTTGGCAGCATTTGTATCCTCGCTGTCTCTGAGCTGGCTGGTTGATGGGCCCTAGTAGCTGGTTCCTTTGAATCTTGAAATGACTTCACTGACTACAATCTCCAGTCCTACTCCTAGCCCCAGGCAACTGCAGGGGCTCTGTCTCTAAGGCTTTTCTTTTAGTAGAAATTTTATGTAAATACAGCGTATGTAGTCTGGTGCTTCTCACTTCTTTCAATATGAAAGTTAATGCATCAGAATGGCATTCTTCTGTGTGTGCGTGTGTGCATGCACGCCCGTGTATTCGTTTGTGCTTGCCTGTGTGTACAAGTTGATGTGTTCGCTTGTATGAATGGATATGTATGTGTATGTGTGTGTGCATTCAAATGGAAGTAAGAGGGCACCTTTGAGTATCATTCCTTAGGAGCCTTTCCTCAGGAGGTCTCTCAATGGCCTGGAACTTTGCTGTGTAGGCGAGGCTACCTGGCCTGCAAGCTGTCCTGTCTTTTTGTCCCATCTTACCTTTGCTGGATTATAGGTGAATGCCACTGTGTCCGTCTTGTTGCATGGCTTGGAGGGACCTGAGCAAACACTTGTAAAGCAAGCACTTTACTGACCGAGCCATATTCCGGTCCTCGGATGCAAGTTGTCCTTCCAATGTATCGTTAGCTACGTGTTACTGACCCATTCACCATCTGATGGACAGTCAGACTGTTGTCGTTTATGGGCCCCTATAGAAAATGACACTATGAGCATTCGTGTATAAACCTTGGGGAATGCTTCATTCCTTTGTGTGCATTCACAGGTAAGGAATTGGTTAAGTTTGTTTAGTTTCTTAGGCAATCAATCAACTCTTTCCAAAGTGGCAATTTCATTTTAAATTTACACCAGCAATTAACTAGCGTTCCAGCTTTCTTTCATTCTCTTTAACATTAGATTCTGTCAGCTTTTTTAATTAGAGCCACTGTAATAAAATTGTCGTATCATTCCTTTTAATGTGTGTTTACTAAAGAGTAACGATACCAGCAGCTTTCACGAGGTTATTAGCAATCCCTTTGTCTTCTGCAGTGCAGTATCTGTTCAGAGGGGAAGTATCTACTGAGACTTTTGCTCTGTTTTCCATTGGGTTTTCTTATTGAGAGGTAAGAATTCTTTACACATTCTGGATATCAGATAGACATCTTGTGAGTGTTTTCTGTGAATCTCTGGATCAATTTGGGCTTCATTATGTGCACACGAAAACCTAAAGTTTACAACAACAGATGCTTCCACCCCGTGGCTCTCCGTTTAGAATGGCTTTCATTTCTCTAAAAAAAAAAAATGTTTTGCTGGGTGGTGGTGGCGCACACCTTTAATCCCAGCACTCAGGAGGCAGAGGCAGGCGGATCTCTGTGAGTTCGAGGCCAGCCTGGTCTACAGAGCTAGTTCCAGGACAGGCTCTAAAGCTACAGAGAAACCTGTCTCAAAAAAACAAAAGAAAAAAAAATGTTTTCTAGAAAGTTAGATACTGTGACCCTGGAAAGGTAGAGACAAGAGGATCCCTGGGACTTAACTGGCCAGTCAGTCTGTCCAGTCAAGTCATTGTGTTCAAGTTTATCTAAAAATAAAGTAGAGGAGTAGAGAGGTGGCGCGGTGGTAAAGAGCTTGCTGCTCTTCCAGAGCAGCAGGGTTCAATTCCCAGCATCCATATCTGGCAACTCACAATTGCCTGCAACCCAACTTCAGGCAACCTGATGCCATCTTCTAGCCTCTACGGGCACAAGCACACGTGCAGCAACTTACTCACACATACACATAAATTAAAAATAATTTCAAATTAATTAATTAACCAATCAAAAAAATGAGAGAGCCATTGAACTAGACTCTGAACATTGGCCTCCGTCTTCCACATCTACTTGCATACATGTGCATGCGCACACATACACACACACACACACAAAAATAAAAATAAAAAATAATTTTTAAAGTATATTTTATAAGTAGCTGGGGAGATAGATAGCTTCATTTATAATGTACCTGCAAGGAGTTTGAGGCCAGTGCCCATATTTAAAGGCCAGGCCTGGTGGTCTGTGCTTGTAATCTAGGGAGATGGAAACAGGACAGTCCCTGGAGTGTGCTCTACAGCCAACCTGGCTGAATCTCCAAGCCTAGGGCACAATGGAAAGCCCTGTCTCAAAAGTGTTAAGTGGTGTCAGCTTCTGAGGAGCTCACATCCTTTGGCTTCCACATGTGTGCACACCAGCGCATGCACGCACAGCCCACCACTGCCGTTGATATTCTATAGTGCCCAGTGTACAGGGATTACTTGTTGTTGTTGTTGTTGTTTTTGAGACAATTTCTCATTGTAGCTTTGGAGCCTGTCCTGGAACTAGCTCTTATAGACTAGGCTGGCCTCGAACTCACAGGGATTCACTTGCCTCTGCCTCCCGAGTGCTGGGATTAAAGGCGTGCGCCATCACGGCCTGGTCAGGGTTGCTTTTTAAATCCCATAAATTTAGCTTGGTTTTTCAATTAAGTATTTAATCATAATGTATCTGATATAATTATTGAAATGATCGACTTTACGGTGACTCTTTTGTTATTTGTCTATGTGTCTCTGGGGGTTGTTCTTTGTTTTCTGTTGTTGTTTGTTTTTGTCTTACTGTGTTGACCACGATATGACTTGTGATTCTCTTGCCTCAGCCACCTGAGCAGGAGAACTACAGATGTGCTCCTCTATGGATTATAGTGTGCATGTTTATTATCACAATATTTCTCTTATATTAGTTACATTTTTATTCCCCTGGTATGCGTATGGTCAGAGGACAACTTACAAGAGTTGGTTCTCTTCTGTCAATCATGTGGGGTCCCAGATAACAACTCAGGTTATCAGGCTTGGCAGCAAGTACCCTTACCTGCTAAATCATCTCACCAAGCATCTTCCACATTAGTGATGACTTAATTTACTCAACATAGTATCATTTTCTCCCTTTTAAAAAATTATTTTTTCAAAATTGATTTTATGGATGATTAGCAGAGCCCACGGAGGCCAGAAGAGGGTGTTGTGTCCTCTGAGACTGGAGTTACAGAAGATCATGAGCCACCATGTGGGTGCTGGGAATCAAACCTGGGTCCTCTGGAAGAGCTGCCACGGCTAACTGCTGAGCCTCTCCCTTCATCGTGACACTGTTAGTGTCTTTATGTCACAGACACAGCAATACGATATACTAGCTTCCCTTTGTGTCATCTTCTTAATGTAGAAGTTTTAGAGAGAGAGACAAGGAAGCGATGTAATCTTTTCTATTTACCCACACAGTGACATTTAGCTGCTGTTATTAGCTTATTCTGGGGATTCGTCTTACCATCTGCTGACATTTCCTTGTAGACTGAAGGGCTTCCTTAAGATTTCGGGTTGGCCAGGTCTGTACTTTACAGACTCTGTCACTTCCTGTTTTCCGAGAGTCCCTTTCCTTTGCTAGTTTCAGGGAGTTTTACTGGACACGGTGGGCAGTTTTTCTTTCAGCACCCTGGATACATCTCCCCGGGGCCTGATAAGAAGTCAGTTTACCTTCCTGCTCTCCCCTAGGTGGGGTAACTATTTGGGTGCTTTCCTGCCTCTCTTTTGGGTTTTGTATGTTGCTCTTCAGTTTTCTTTTGTCTCCATTCTGTATTGAGGAATTTCTGTTCACTTTTATTCTGTCATCTGAAAGCTCCTACTAAGCCTGCCTACAGTTCTACTTACTGTAGGGAATGCCTGTGTTTAGTCATTAGTTTATTTGTAGACAAGGCCTCATGTAGCTCAGGCTGACTTGAACTCAGGTCTCCCTTTTTCATCTCTTTAGTGTTTCCTACCAGCAAATGCACCATATCAGCTGTGTTTTAAAAGTCATTTTTATACATCCTTTGACCATATGACTGCTATGTAGAAGTCTTCATGTTGGCCAATTTAGAATGAATTTCTCTGAGCATGGGTTATACTTTTCTATTCTTTGTATCTCTCATAGTGGATACAGTCAATGTACAAATGCACATAGTGCATGAATTTAAAATGCAAAGAGAATGTTGACATCATATGCAGAAAGTGGAGGTGACTTACAGACTCCCAGTAATTACAGTTAGTAGTGGTGTTCTTAGTCTGCATCTTTGTCATGCAAGTTAGAGTAAAGCAATTGGATAGTCGTGGATTCCCTGATCTTATTGTCCCTTCTATCCTTGAGAACTAGAATTCTTAGCATACAGATGTAACATAGAAATGGCCAAAGGAAAATCATGGTCATAAGTGTGAGTGATTGAATTGGAAACATCAGTATGAAGTCAAGAGGTATTTGTAAGGTATGGGTGGGAAGAGCTGGCCAAGGTGACTGACCCATTGGCACTGAGCATCCTTGTCTCCTAGACCATCATATCCCAGTAAAGAGAACTTTTATTCCATTCCACAGATATATTCTCTCCCATTGAGTCTTGTATATCTTTGCATGAGTCCAGACATCTAAGACGCTATTGAAGTCCTCTAAATCATGTGACAAGGACTTTGGCCAAATATGGAGTAATTAGAATTTCAGCAAGGCTAGAAGTTACAACAGAAATATATGTTTGAGTTCATAAACTCTCATTCAGGGAACTAAGTGAGTGTCTTAGCTGGGATTTCTGTTGCTGTGATAAGCAAGCGGCTTGGGAGGGGTGGGTTTGTCTGGTTTAGGCCCCTGCACAGCCCATCCTCACATGAAGGCAGGACAGGAACTCTAGGCTGCACCGGGAGGCAGGGGCTGGAGCAGAGCCATGCAGCAGCACTGCTCACTGGCTTGCTCTCTGCTTTCTTAGACACCTTTGGTCGTCACCTGTGGCTGTTAAAGATCTGTTTATTAGGGTAGGGTGAGCGGTAATAGTCTGTCCTGTCATATGCTTGCATGGTGATTACAAGGATTCCTGCCCTGTAATAAACCCCCAATGACAAGTTTGCTTTCTGTGGCTTTCTTTTGTACAGCATTTTATACAGGAGAAAGCTTAGAAAATAACCCGGGCGGGGGGGGGGGGGTCAGTTAAAAGTAGAACAGAGCAGAATCCAGAGAGGGCAGGAATAAGAGCAGGCGTCAAGGTCCCCTCAGCCTGCCTCGCTGCCTGTCTCAGCAGGTGGGTGGGTGGGAAGCCACGTGGAAGGATGGCTAGGGCATCTCAGTGATAGCAGGTGATGTGACCTGCGGTTCCTTGGTAGTGACATTATCTCAGGATATGTTCACTGGCAGCCAGAGGGTAGGCATCCAGCAGGCTCTGCTACTGTCCCAGCCTCTGGAGACCAAGCTGTGCCCAGAGGAGCAAGACTTGTGGGTTCTCTCAGAGGAGAGGGCGGCACAAGTGAGATCATGCCGCGGGCCTTTCCTACCATGTGCTGGGAAACCTGACCACCTTCTCCAGGACTGACTGCGAGCTCTGTCTAGGGAGAGCACTGTGTGGTGGAGAACATTCTCTAGAAGCTTGTCCTGGCAGTGGGCATACAGACTGCATCTCCACTATCCAGTCAGAGCAGCGTTGGGTTTGTCAGCTGACCCTGCCTTCTGAGCAGGGCCCTGAGCCTGAGACCATCCAGCCGAACTTCCCTCATCCTCCTAGCTCTAAGGTCTAGCCTGAATCCTTCTTCTTTCTCATCTCCTGCCTCCGGAGTGAGCTTGGCTTCGGGTTGTATAAATTAGCTGTGTTCTCCATTTTGTGGCTGGTCTGTCCGCATGACAGAGCTTTCTTTCTGCTTTCTAGCACTAGAACTATACTGAGCCTAGGTTCAATCCCAAGTCTTCTGGTCTTCTGTTTATTGGCTTGGTGGCCATGGACATTTTTTTCTATCTTCATGTGTAAAACTGTGCATGAGAAGAATTTGATACAGCATATAAAGGAAATCAGCTTTGATTTTGCAAGTTTATTATTAAACCAAACATCATAGTGCCTGCTTTTGGCTTTCAGCCAGTAAATGTTTATATGTGCAATAGAGGGCCAGCTGGTAGGTGGGGGAGTTGGCAAATGGTTGGGGGATGCGAGGATGATATGTTTTAAGAAGCAGGTCAGAGCTCTGGGTGCTTTCTCCTCCCCATCAGGCAGAGGCACTTGTTCCTTTTCTCAGGTGAGGGAAAGCAAGACAGCTAGTGAGCCATTCTTCCTTCTCCGTGGGTTTGTCTGGCATCCGGTTCTTTCCTCCAGGTCCATGTCTCCAGGTATCTCACATCCCATGCTCCCTTCCTTCCATCCCTTCTCATGACCACTCTCAACTTTGCCCTTTGCTCCCTCTTTCATTTCAGATTATTAGCCAGTCCCAGTCCAGCAAGTATCTGGGTCAGCTCCACAGGCCCTTTGCTGCCTCAAGGTTCTGCTTCCTTCTTTCCCCAAAGAGAGCACTGGGCATTTTACTCAACAATTCAATGTCGGAGTCCTTCCTTTCTGCTGGTTAGTAATCAGGTGCCTGTAGGCCGCTTGTGGGTAGCGTTGGGCTTAGGACTAAAGGCTGCCCTTCGGTTTCCACCACTTCCTATCCTGGGCCCTGTGTTACCCCCTCTGTTCAAATCCTTGGAGCCCTTAGGGACATGATTCTTTAAAGCCTACAAATGTTACGTTCTTCCAAATGCTCTCTTAGATTTCTTTTTTCATTTGTCTTAGCTCTGCAATATTGTGCTCTGTTCATTTGGATATGCAGCCCCTGGTTTCCACTCACGGAACTGAAGGACCCTGAACTCTGAGTGTGAGCACGTGTGGTTCACTCGGAAGGGCTTCTTTCCTTTCTGCTTGCCCGGCGGAGGCCCTGGGAGATCACCGAGCCATGAAGAGTGCCTGCCCTGTGACTCTGCTGCGCAGCACTGATGAGTGGTCAGGGCTGGAACATGAACATGTCTGCCTTCTTCACTATCATTGCCTTTTACAGTAAATACTAAGTTGGCCTGCTGTTCAGTGACACTCTGTGTAATCGACTGGGCTCACCTGACAGCGCAGAGTATAGGCACAGCCTGTCTTCCAGACTAGGTGGGTCTGAGCAGGCCCTTATCCTGGTAGAAGTGCATATAGTGGTCTGGGACTCGCCTCTCCTCTTCTCATTACAGACTTAGAAAACTTGGGATTTCATTGCCAGATGTTTTAGTCTGTGCTTGTTCTTCACTAGTTCAGAGTGGTCTTCAAATGTCTAAGCTAAGAAATCACAGTAAAGATTCCCCTTCTAAACACCTGTGAGTCCCCTCATGTTCAGTGTTAGGATTGTCTGGGCCCCACCTTATAGCCTTTGTGGGAAACTCTGCCCTCTTCCCCAGAGCGCCGGTCTCCTAGGAGATGTCCCCATCATCTTCCCAGAGAGTGAGCACAAGGACATGAAAGTTTCTTCTTTGCTTCACATGATATCACCTGTCTTGTCTGTGTGTGCACACATGTACATACCTATGTACGTGCTTGCATCTAGGCATGTGTGTGCCATGACTTTTTACCACCTTTCCCATCTCATTGACCCAGCTTCTGTCTTTAATTATCATAAGTTAAACCTGTCAATCAGTCTCCTGGGCTATTCATTTGCGTTGTTGGTTTTCAACAGCTAGCAAAGTGACTAAGTGGCTCAACCAGGGAATGCCATTTTTTCTTCAAAATTAAATGATTCTGTCAGGCAGTAGTGACATACACTTATAATTGAAGCATTCAGGAGGCAGAGACAGGCAGGTGGATCTCTGTGAGTTCAAGGCCAGCCTGGTCTACAGAGCAAGTTCCAGGACAGGCTCCAAAGCTACAGAGAAAGACTGTCTCAAAAAACCAAAATTAATTAATTAATTAATTTAATGGTTCTAAAGAAATAAAGGTTTTCATGTGTTATAAATTGATAGAAGGTACATTCTAGTATCCTCCTCTTCCCCAGTGGTAGAGTTTGGAGGAGGTCTTAGGGTTTTCCTGTGATTAAAAACTGATCAAAAGCAACTTGGGGAGGAAAAGATTGGTTACAACTTGTAGTCCATCCAGGGAAGTTGGCAGGGACTCAAGGCAGAAACGTGGAGGCAGGAACTGATGGAGAGGCCATGTCCTCATGGCTTGCTCAGACTGCTTTCTGATAGCACCCAGAACCACCAGCTCAGGGGTTTCATTGCCCAGTGACCTGGGCCCTTCTACATCAATTATCAATCTATCAATCAAGAAAATGCTTACAGGCTCGTCTATAGGCCAGTCTGTTGGGGGCATTTTCTCAGTAAGGTTTCTCCTTCCATGACTTGAGCTGGCATCGACATAAAACTAGCCAGCATAAAGGATAGTCTCAGCAGTGGTTGGCGCTTACAAAACACTTCCTGCGTGTGCTTAACTGACTTTGTTTTTACAGCAAATCGAAGCTGTAAAGACAGGCAAGAGAACTGGGACAGAGGTTCCCCTTACAGGAGATTTAAAGCCATGATGTTTGGCTCCAGCGTCCTCACCACTGTCTCATCTCTCAGGTTAAGTTTACAGATAAACGTAAGGATTCTAAACAAATACATTTTGAAGTGTGAATTCCCCTGTGATAGATTTATATGGTTAGTTTGTTAAAAAGTTATTACACTAAGGAATCCACATATTTATTGCATTCTAATGGGCTTCTGGGGTTAAATTAAAGATCATTGGGGGATGGAGGGATTGCTCAGTGGTTAAGAGCACTTGCTATTCTTTTTTTTAAATTAAATTCTTCTCTTTTTAATAATTTGTATAAGGATGTGCTATACATTTCTGCCCACTCCTCTTCTACCCTCTCCCCATCCCTTCCACCGCCCCCCCCACCTTCCATGCTCCTAATTTACTCAGGAGATCTTATCTTTTTCCCCCTTCTTAGGTGGCTCCATGTATGTCTTTCTTAGGACCATCTTCATTACCTAGGCTCTCTGGGGTTGTGGCCTGTAGGCTGGTTGCCCTGTACTTTATGTCTATTATCTGATTATGAGTGAGTACATATTATAGTTTTTTTTTTCTGGGTCAGGATGACTTTTTCTAGTCCTATCCATTTGCCTGCAAATTTCAAGATGTCATTGTTTTTACTGCTGAGTATTACTCCATTGTGTAAATGAACCACGTTTTCCTTATCCATTCTTTGGTTGAGGAGCATCCCGGTTGTTTCCAGGTTCTGGCTATTATGAATAATACTGCTATGAACATAGTTGAGCAAATGTCCTTGTGGTGTGAGTGTGCAGCCTTTTGGTGTATGCCTAAGAGTAGTATTGCTGGGTCTTGAGGTGAATTAATTCCAAATTTTCTGAGAAACTGCTATACTGACTTCCAAAGTGGTTGTACAAGATTGTACTCCCACCAGCAATGGAGGAGTGGTCAACAAGATAAAAACAGCAGCCTACAGAATGTGAAAAGATTCACCAACCCCACATCTGACATAGGACTTATCTTCAAATTATACAAAAAACTCAAGAAACTAGACATCAAAAGACTAAATAATCCAATAAAAATTGGGGTACAGATCTAAATAGAGAACTCTTAACAGAGGAATGTCAAATGGTTGAAAGACACTTAAGGAAATGCTCAGCATCCTTAGTCATCAGGGAAATGCAAATCAAAACAACTCTGAGATTCCATCTTACACCTGTCAGAATAGTTAAGATCAAAAGCACTGATGACAAGCTTATGCTGGAGAGGATGTGGAAAAAGGGGAGCACTTGCTAATCTTGCAGAGTACCTGGGTTTAGTTCCAAGCACCCACATCTGAAAATCAAGGGCCCCCTTCTAACTCTGAGGGTACTAGCGTGCATACACCATACTTTCATACATTCAGGCAAAACAGTCATACACTACAAATAAATAGTTCTGTAGGAAAACTGTAAAGCGTTGAGATGCAATTTTGTTCATGAGAGACATGATTGGTTTCTTGGCTTCCTGTGGAGGCGGATTTTGGTGAAGGTAGGTGTCCTTTGACTGTTCTCAAAGGTTGGGAGGCAGGAGGATTTGAAATAGAACCCATCTTCCTGTGTTTCATGTTCTGCAGAGATTTGGGGTCTGGTGCTATAAAGGACAGCTTGAAGAAGGGCAGGTTGTCCTTGCAGCTGCTCTTGCAGCTGCTTGCTCTCTTTGTCACTATGGGCTTTCTTTCACATACCTTGTTGAATGGATTTCTTTATGTCCTAAGACCTGTCCATTTAATATGAACTCCTGGAAGCCACCCTCTGGGCATGGTTTGTTGTTTTCCCGTTACTTCGTGCTCCTGGCCAGCTGACCAGTTCTACACTTTACTTCACATTTATCATGAGGAAGCCTCAGTTGGTGGAGTCATCCAAAAAATGTTGTTAAGCCTACTTCAGCTCTCATTAGGTTTGCAATGAGACATCCAGAAGTCTGGCCTGCTTGTTCACATCTCCATTTGACATGGTTGCCACACCCTCGGTCGCTATATCTAGACTACAGCTGGCTTGTTTGTAGAGCCCTTTGCTAACGATGCCAAGGTTGTGGGTTTGATCCCTGGCCCCTGACTACAGAAGCCATCTGTCTTCACAAATGCGTGTCCTTGGATCTGAGGTGAAGAGTGTGTTCAAAGGAAGAAGTCAGTATCCTTTGGTACCAGGAAGTATGTAGTTTGGGTTTTTTATTATTATTATTCTCTATTTGGCTATCTGCTTCTGATGTCAGACGTTATCAGAATAGATGGTGCCGAAGTTTACAGACATGAAGGAGAAGTGAGATTCTCAAGCTGGGAACCCAGGGCCACTGACCTTTGGAAGACATGGGACATCTTGTGTTTCCACTGTTATAGATGGTGACAGTATTCACAGTGGGGGTCCGTGGGAATCTGCTTTACTTGTTCTCCCAGTAGTCACAAAAATCCTTTGTACCCAAGGGATAGAGAAAGAGATTTCAGAGTTCAGGCCCCTGGTCACTCTTTTCTTTCTTGAGGGCTTCCTAGCTTGCTATCAGTGTCCTGCCAGCTTTGTGAGACTGTTGAGACCAGATGTGGGTATAAAACAAGAGCGTTTGCTTTCAAGGTGTTCAGTTTGTTTGGTGAACTAACATGTGGCAAGAGCTGTCTAGGCACAGGTTTGCATCTCTCCTGGGAGCTCCCCAAGAAGCAACACCTGCCTCTTCAAAAGGAAGCCGGGAAACTTCCATGGGAAGCCTTGGCTTTGGTCTTGAAGAATGCCTAAAAGTCCCTTGGACTCTGGAGACTAACAGAACCATGTGGAGTCACAAGGACAGAAGGGATTTCCTAAACAGCCTGCAAGTTTTCCCTCCTCCAGATTTGGACATCTCTATTGTCTGCACCGCCCTCTGAAACTTGTTAGCTTTAAAATCATGCCAGGTGCGTGCCCCGGTGTAGGAGGAAAGCCTGTTTGGTCTCCATGCTACACAGAGCTTTGCTTAGGGGTTTAAAAGGGTATGTCGTCCCTCTGTCCGCCAGTCTAAAGTTACTGAGGTAGACGAGGGAAGAGGCAGGAAGAACACCTTCCGTGGTCTTGGTTGTTTGGCTCATTGTGATTAAGGAGATACATAGCCATCTGCTGTTTGAGATCTGTATCATGGAAACACTTCTATTCTTGTAGTGTGTGAAGCCACCTGAGCTCCACAAGGCAGAGATGGCATCCCCTAGTGCATCCTCAGGGGCCTGCTGGAACCTGGTAGGAAACTGTTCATTGATGGTGAAGCAACCTACTGCTTGAGCCCCTCAGTGCCTGTCAGTAAGAAGGAAACTGGAGAGGACCAGACTGCTTTGCTCAGGAGATCTATTACTCGCTCATCCTGTAATTGACTTTTGCTTAGAAATTCTCAACCAGAGAGGCATTGAAACTGAGTTTACTCTGGAAGGGCTGTTGCCTGATCACCCGGAGCTTCCACAAACTGAGTTTTCATGACAGCTGAATGTACATTACTGCCCCGAGTCAAACTTGGAAATCAGTGGAGAATTTAGAAATCCATTGTGGGTTTGGAGAGGTCACTAGCTGCTCCTGCAGAGGACCTGGGTTCAGTTCTCAGGACCCGTGTGACAACTCACTGGTCCAGGGCACCTGAGGCCATTTTCTGACCTCTGTGGGCACTTACATATATGCAGGCAAAACTCTCTCAGTCTCTCTCTCTCTCTCTCTCTCCCTCTCTCTCTCTCTCTCTCTCTCTCTCTCTCTCTCTCTCACACACACACACACACACACACACACACAAATAAATATAAATAAATACATAGTGAAAGAACTTTCTTTTTCTACTCTTCTCCCAAGAAAAAAAAGGATAAATAAAAGGAAATGTTGACTCTGACACTGAATTAGGTCATCACCATCTGAAAGGTTCTCAAGTTCTCCAGGCTCTCTCAGCCTTGGTTTTCTGTTATGACCTGATGTTGTAGCTCCGGCTCTTTCCAGAATATGTCTCCCACTTGTTTGATAGCACATATGATCATGGACAGGAGATAATATTAAAGAGCTACAACTATTCAGGATTGTAAAAAATTACGCCATTGTAAGCTTATGCTAAGAGTGTGAAATTGGAACTCAGCCTTAAAAAAAAACTGCTGCAGAGGGTGTTGGGGCCTGTCGCAAGGATAGAGGTTCAAAGGGAGATCTTAATATAAGATCTGAGGCATAAAGACTGTTGTAGGGAAACTTCTAGATATCAGCATAATTAAAAACATTCTGAAAAAGACTTGCATGGCATAGAAGATAATTTCAAGGAATTGACAAGTAGGGTCACATAAATTAAAAAGCTTCTTTATAGCAAAGGAAGCAGTCACCAGAGTGGATACAAGTCTATAGAATGGGGAGAACATCCTTGATAATTAAACATTAGGAACTAAATCTAGGATGCATAAAGAACTGCAAATAAATTAACTGAACCCTGAATCATCTAGTTAGTAAATGGGCAGTTGAACTGAGTAGACAGGTCTCAAAACACTGATCAATATTTGAGAAAGAGTTTAGTATCATTAGCTATCAAGGAAATGCAAATTAAAACTGTTAGATTCCATTTCACCGTGGTCAGAGTGACTGTCATCAAGAAAACAGAGGCCCGCAATGCTGGTGAGGATGTGGGGAAAGAGGAACCTTTGTTGACTGTTGGTAGAAATCAGTGTAGAGGTCCTCAACAACCTAAAAACAGAACTACCATATGGCCCAGCTATACCAGACTCGTACATGTGCCCAAAGAACTCGTAATCAATGAGCCACAGATAATTCATGTTCTTGCTCATTGCTGAGATAGTCACTATAGCCAAGATATGGACTCAGTCTTGATCTCCTTCAGCAGAAGAATGTATAATGAAAATATGATAAATATACACAGTGGAATGACATTCTGCTGTGGAGAATAACAAGGTGATGTTTGAGGAACGTGGATAGAATTAGAGATCATTATATTAAGCAAAAAAAGCCATACTTAGATAAGCACTACATTTTCTTCCATATTTAAGCATGTAAGTGTGCATTGCGGGCATGTAGGTGCACGTGGTGTGTGTGTGTGTGTGTGTGTGTGTGTGTGTGTGTGTGCTGAAAGTAGAAAGGGGATCATAAAAGGGGAAAAGAAGGGAGCATTCTTTGGAGAGGGGAAGAGATCCAACCAGAGGAGCGTGGAGAGATTTGGAGGAGGGAAGAGGATGAATAAGAACAAGATACAATGACATATATTTATGAAAGTGCTATAATGAAATCCATTATTTATATGTTAGTTTAAATTTTTAATTTAAAAACTAAAAAGAGGGAGGACCAATTGCTGGAGAGTTGGCACCTTCTCAGCTGTGTTGGCAACCTGTGGGGCTGACAGGGAGACCTGGAGGGTAAGGTTCTAGAGAATGCAGAGAAAAAGCAGAGAGTAAAGGGAGGAGAGAAGTGGAAGTCATTGAAGGGCAGAGGAGGCGTCCCACTGTGCAAAGTGATGGTTAGACCAAGCAAAGGCTGTGGGACACTGGCCAGCTCTACCTATTGGGCTGGGCACAGCAGTGGCACTGAGAGCAGAAGTGGTATCGCCTGCCAGGTGGCTGGCCACGCAGCTGGCCCTATGACGGCAGCCCCTCTCTTCCCTGGTCTTCGCTGAGCTGTTGGAGCTGCTCCAACCTGAGGGAAAGACAGCCAGTGCAGGAAGCTTCAGGAAGCAGAGTGCAGATGACCCGAGCTCTGACAGTTTGCCAGAGTGTGTGCTGCTCGCCCGGCAAAAACATTGCCATAATGAATTCTGACGTCGTTGCACTGTCTCAATCAAGGGCGTTGAATTGGAATAAATGACCTCATGTCAAGGGTCTGTGGAAACCCTCAAAACCAGGGGAAATCCTTGGCTCTCCAGTTTTCAGTTTAGAGTAGAAATTTTAAGCAACAGTTTGTTCCAGATATTTAATGGGTTTAATGGATATCCAAACTAATGGTTTGGATATATGAAGGCAATCATATGGATTTTGTTCATTTCCTTCATATTGGGTGATTTCATGGTATTTGGAATGTAATTCTTGTGGGCTGATTTATTTTTTCTTCCTCGTTACTCTGATTAAATATTTAGCTTACATTTTTTTTTCTGTTCAGTGGCAAATTGGAAGTGATTGGTTGAGTAATATGTGACTTTAAGATGTTTGTTTGTCATGGACCGCTCCCTGAGAACTATAGAACTGTAGAACTTGGTGTTTGGGGTGCTTGTGGCCATTCCCTCCTCTGCTGTCCTGCCCAGATGACACCCTCATCTAAACAGGCCCCAGCCTCAGGCCTGCTCCATTGTGCGGCTGCTCTGGATTCTTTGTTTCTGAGCAGAATTCTTTTGAGCTGAGGAGAGCTTGATTCTGAATCCTGAACATGGTCCAGGAGCAAGCTGGGAAGAGCTGGAGACAGCTTGCATTTGTTCGAAAGGCTTCCTAGGGAGTCAGTAACTCTAGCTGCCTTCCCCTCATCAGGCTCAGCCTCCTCCTGTCCTGGAGATTTTTGCATTCTTCCAGCAGAGGGCCTCGGTCCTTCATGGGAGAAACCACAGCCGGCCAGAAAGGGGAGTTGGGTTTCTCTAGCCAGCGGCGTGTATCAGATAACTGAAGGCATAACCATCAGTGCAGGCGTCTTTACCTGGCCTAGGGGATTTTTTCCAGTCTGAACCAGTACCTAAGGAGCATCTCATTAGCTGTCATCACCAGAACGTAGAATTTATGCTGTTTGTCTGTGTGAGGTATTTGCATATCAGCGGCACAAAACACACATCTGAGCTCTTGGATTCGAGTTTGTTCTCTCCTCTTGGGTCACTTACATTTCTTCTGCCCATGGTGGTAACAGCATGGTGGAAAGCTCCCAGCTTGCTCTCTTGCCAGGCTTTGCACTTGAGCAAGCCCTTTCACGTCTCTGTAAGCTAGATTGTGTGATCATTTCCTGCTAGAAAATCCCATGCTTGTAGAACTTTATCAATAGTTCATTCTGCAAAGAGGACACAGGAGACGTCCTAAATGACCAGGTCCTATTTGTAGCCTCCCCACAGTTATGATGTTTAGCTTTTAGTGCTTGTTCAAGGTCTGATTTTACAGCGGCAGCAGTGCTTTATGAGGGTCTCTCAGGGTCTCCGGAGACGCTGCTTCAGACATGCCCAGAGCACCGCCCTCTATGTCCACAGTCGGTGGACATGGTCGGCGATATGGAAATAGAGTTAGCTACCATAGCCATTCCCGTCCCACATTAGCTGTCACTTTTCCTCCCTCCCATGTTAGTCCAGAGCTCTGAGCCTCAGCCCAGAGCAATGTACTCTGTTGCCCATGATTACAAATCATACAAATGGGTGAAGGCAGAGTAGATTGCTTGTCCCAGGCCTAGTTCCTAATTTTTGTTCTTGTCTCTGATCGTGTCCTGAACACAGGCTTCTCTTTTTATGCTACTGCAAAACGTCTGAACTTCTGTCGTCTCCTCTGTGTGGCTGAGGGGGCTGGGGAGTCTTCACATCCTGAGCCAGCCAGCCACTGTCTCAAGGTTCTGGGCTGCTCTTGTGAATGAGAGCTCTGGAAGTCACATGGGCATAGGATATGAATCAGTCACCCTCATGGTGACTGTACCTTACAGAGTCACGTTTTTATCTCATACCTTTGCATGGTTTAAAATGCCATCCAAACAAGAGTTGTCTGTCACAGCCTGTGGAGGCTGCCTGGCAGTATTGTACCTGCTGACCCATTCTGTGGGTTTCTGGAAAGATGAGATGTGTTCTAATGAGCCTGTTATAAATATCACTGAGTTACGTCATAGATGGTGGCAGTGCTCAATGTAAAAGAGATGGCCGGGAGGTGTCCCCAGCCAAAGGCCAGACCCAGCATTCCAAGAAGACAAGTGGAGCCTGGATATATTTGCCAGGATTTTCTAAAAAAAATT
This sequence comes from Microtus oregoni, assembly GCF_018167655.1. NCBI lineage: Eukaryota > Metazoa > Chordata > Mammalia > Rodentia > Cricetidae > Microtus > Microtus oregoni. The sequence continues at coordinate 12,439,955 of NW_024543210.1, forward strand.
ATTTGTCCTCAGTGAAATATGTTGCTAAACATGCCTTTGTGGGGCATGTAGGATGATGAGTGAATGTGTTCTGATCTCACACAGGAAGCTCAGGCACTGGGCAGGACACAGTGGCCCTCAGAGAGGCCTTTGGCCCTTTGCTTCTCCTCCACCCCCAGACAGGGTTTTTCTGTAGCTTTGGAGCCTGTCCTGGAACTAATTCTTTTAGACCAGGCTGGCCTCGAACTCACAGAGATCTCCCTACCTCTGCTTCCCGAGTGCTGGGGATAAAGGTGTGAGCCACCACTGCCCAACTGGCCCTTTGCTTCTTTTTGTCAGTTCAGGGTTAGAGGTTCATGTGATGGACTTATCAGATAGTGATTACGTGAGACCAGCCCTCCCTTTTCACGCCTTTTCTTTTTATCCTGTTCACGAATTTTCAACAGGAAGCCTCACCACATTGCATGCGGTGCCTTGCTGATGTCCTTAACTGCCCAGTGTCACCATCTCCTTTTCAATTAAAGTACAGAGTCCAGTACCACTATAGTGGGGGCTGCAGTGAAGTTGAGAATAGACTCTTGTGAGACATCTCCTATCTTTTTTTTCTTTGCCTCAGAACTGATTTTTAGGTTTTTGTCTCCTTGAGGAAATTTGATTCAGTCTAAAAGGCACACACACAAGCCATTAATGTTAGATCAGTTGCTTGAAGACAGACAGGTATGTGCACAAAAAAGCATTTGCTTGAATTCTGGCCAACAGCTTTTAGATAGACAAAAATGCATTGTAATTTGTGTATAAAATGCTTAATATTAATGCATGCCAGATGGAAACCTTGTCAAATTCTGTGTGCACACAGGAACTTGACGAGAGGAGTTGGGAGATTTAGGGAGCTTCTCAGAGCGGTGGAGACGAGAACGACCCAGAACCTGCGAATGGTAAGTGATCTGACATGGGGCACCGGTCCTGTGAGTGCTCACACCACACACCGCGGGAGGCTGTGTGCACGCAGTAACTCACCCACTCTGTGCAGCTAGTGTGCCCACATGTTGAGTACTTAGTCTAAGACATTGTAATCACTGAGGGAAACCCGGAACTCACTGGTCGTCTGTTCCCGTTCTTTTCCTGCCCTGTTTCTTTTTTTTTTTTTTAAATATTTATTTATTTATTATGTATACAATATTGTGTCTGTATATGCCTGCAGGCCAGAAGAGGGCACCAGACCTCATTACAGTTGGTTGTGAGCCACCATGTGGTTGCTGGGAATTGAACTCAGGACCTTTGGAAGAGCAGGCAATGCTCTTAACCACTGAGCCATCTCTCCAGCCCCCTCCTGCCCTGTTTCTTGACAGTCACTAATCACATTCTGTTTCTCTAGATTTGCCTGTTTTGAACATTTCACATAAATAGTTGTGCAGTGTAGTCTTTTGTGACTGGCCCCTTTCATTTAGCATAAGATTCTTCCATATTGTCTCAGTATTTTCTTTCTATTGCCAAGTAACATTCTATTTTATGAATCCACCCAGTCTCCTTTCAGTTGATGGGCACTTAGGTTGTTACAGCTAACGCTTCTATGAGAACATTTGCGTACAGTTTCTGCGTGGACCAGCATCTTCTTTCTTCCCCTGTACTTCCGAGTGGAGCTATTGGGCCATATGAGAACTCTGTTGAGCAGTTTGAGGAGATTCTGTTTCCCAAAGTAGCTACCCCACCTTACATTCCCACCAGCAGCTTTTTCCAGAGTCTGGCTAGCACTTGTTATCTTTTTTTTGTGGCCCTCTTAGCAAGTGCACAATGCTATCGTGGTGTTCACTTGTGTTTCCCTGATGGCCAGCGACGCTGAGCCTCCTGCTGTATGTGTTCTCTCTTGACACTTTGTGTCCTAAAACACGTGGGATGAGGCTTCCTGGATGTGGAAGGGGTCAGATGTGTGCTTTTTATTCATATTAACATGGTAGAACATGGAGATGAGACCCTCAAGTCCTGATTGTTTAGATAGTGATATGACCATAAAACTCAGAAGTACAAAGATAGTCTATCTCATGTAAACTCTGTAGAGTTTGATCACGTGAAGGCCTAGTGCTCACTGTACTAATAAATATCCTCCATCACAATTAATATAACAACCCTATAGAAATTTGCAGTTTGTCTTTTATTACCCATGTTTGTCCTTAATTGTCATTGGGAATATTCATTTGAATAAGACTAAGATATCCATATCATGGGAAATGCAGAGAAAGCTTCATTTGGACATCTGCAAGGTTTTAGAATGTGGAAATATGATTTATGGTGCTAGGCAGCTGAACAGAAGGCTTTTCTAGAATATGTGGTTGAACTAGATAAGTAACTCTACATACATACATACTTCCCACCAAGAACTTATCAGGCCTTTAATATTTTATATTGGTTTACTTATATTCAGACAAAGCATTTTGAATTTTTAGGGTCCTTTAAGGCATAAGAACCTGCAATTGTATGCATGAAAATTGTTGCCAGATATCTTTTTTCTCAAATTTACTTATTCTTAGAATTCAATGATGCTTTTCAATCGATGATTTGAATTGCTTTTGAAGCATACTGAGTAGGTAGTGTTTCAAATGGACCATTTGTGTTGGCCCTCAAAGATAGACCAACAGGTAGATAGAGAGATATCATCCATTGTTTTCTTGAGGTGAGCAGGGAGGAACCTCCTCAAGTCTATGTTTTAGTCAGAACTGCCCTTGGGCCTTTCAGCCGCCATCTGGTGTTCCTATGGGGGACAGTCCCCACTTTATATCACTCTGAATTGGGGTGTGTCTTTGCTCTCAGCTGTTGGGGTCATCAAGTGCCTTAACCCATTTCTAATCTATGAGTTCTGAGCCAAAGGAGTGTATGAGAATTATCTGAGGAACTGCAGGCCTTGGTTAGGGTTTCTATTGCTGTGAAGAGACATGACCATGGCAACTCTTATAAAAGAAAACATTTAATTGAAGTGGCAGCTTATAGTTTCAGAGGTTTAGTCCATTATCATCATGGCGGGGAGCATGGCAGCTGGGAGTATGGTGGTATGCAGGCAGACATGGTGCTGGAGAAGTCTACATCTTTGTCTAAAGGCAACAGGAAATCAGCTGAGACACTGGGTGCATCTTAAACATGAAGATCTCAAAACCCACCCTACAGTGACACAGTTCCTCTAATATGGAAGCGCAAGCTTCGCCAACCCCAACAAAGCCACACCTCCCAATAGTGCCATTCTCTATGAGCTTAGGGGGGCCAATTACATTCAAACCACCAAATGTGGTTTTGGTTTTAGTCCAGTGCTCTGCCAATGATCTACATCCTTAACCTTACTGAGAAATGCCAAACAGTATGTCCTTACCTCCAGTTCCGGAATTCCAGTGGAGCAAGTCTGTGGCTGGGCCAAGAAATCTATTTCATAGCTATATGATTCTTTTTTCCTTTAGGTAATAGTTGCAAATGTATAATGTATTTATGAGATGGTAAAGTTGTCTTGTGAACTTGATTTGATGTGAAAGCATAGCAGAAAGGGATTTAAAGGTATTTTCATAGCATGCCACTCCTAGGTACTTTTGCCAAAGCATTTAAACACAGTTTCCAACACAAACTTGACCGTGAGTGTTCATTATGGCACCATTTCTAACATCCAACAACTGGAAACAAGATGGATTTGTGGACAAAATGGGGCATGTCTGTTTTGTTTGACAATAAAAGTTGTGGATACTATAACAACATGGCTGCATCTTGAAAATACTGCACTCCATAAAGGAGGCTGATCGCAGAGGCCATTTTGTATCCATTTCTGTGAGATCTTCTAAATAGACAAATCCATCAAGACAGAAAGCACATTGGTTTTTCTGAGGGTTTGCGAGGGGAAAATGAGAAGCCACAGCTTAAAAGGTATAGGGTTTCATTTTGGGGTGACGAAAATGTCCTGGAACTAGATAGTGGTGAGGGTTGCACAACCTTGTGCATGTACTAAATGCCATTGGATTGTACCCTTTAAAATAGTCTCAGAGTGCATGGGGCTGGGGGAGGTGTGTGTGGGTTCTTTATTTCTAACATTTAGCTCATGGCCATAGTGAGTAGAGGGTAACTGATGGCTGGCACTTTCAGAAGCCTCTAGCTCCTGTGATGGCAGTGAGATCAGAGATAAGCAGTAAGGAAGGTCCAGGAAGATAGCTTGTACCTTAGGTCCTGGAGATTGTGTTCTTATGAGATCTTTACAGACGGCTCAGCTCGGAATGATCTGGGTTCATTTAATTTCACATTTTTATAGACATTTAGAGGGAGTGCATTCTACACAGGGATAATCAAGAAAATTTGCCTTTACCCAGTGGTTCTCAGACGCCACCAGGCTAATGATTTGGTTGCATTTAGGTTTCCTTGGGGAGTTTTAGGAAGTTCTCTTCTGGAACACATTTACTTTAAAAGCTCATTCTCGGGGAACGTCAGCGCTCTTTGTTTCTTCAAAAGAACACAAAACCTGATGGAAAACTCTGTTGCCTGAAGTTTTATTTTGCGGCTCTGGGTGATTATGGATTGAATATCCTGGGATCACGGATTCTGTCTGAAAATGGGGAATGGGGAGACACATGTGTAGGCACACACACACACACACACACACACACTCACACTCACGGAGGAGAGAGGAAGGGAGAAGGGGAGAGAATATCAATATGCCTTTGTCAACAAGACCCTTCTTAGTAGGGACACACCTCTTGGGGTAATGTTCTAGGCAGAGGTGTTGCAGAGGACTTGGGATAGAATCTGCACTGGTGTTCTGGGTTTGCACAGGGAGGTGAGAAACACACCAGCTTTGTAGAAAGCCCTTTTTCATCAGAAACTACAGCCCTCACTCCACACAAAGCTGGCTTCTGAGCTGCTGGGCCAGGAGGTCCCGAGTGTACTGGGAGCAGGGCACCCCACTACTCAAGTGCTGCCTCCCGTGGTGGTAGCATAACTAACTGGTCTCTAGTGCTTCCAGGAATAGGGCATTGGAGTGTTTGCAGGTGTACACCTGGCCGTGCTGAGACACACACACACACACACACACACACACACACACCCCAAAGACAGCCCTGGCTTTTCTCTGAGTTTGAGTTGTAGCAAGCATCTGCTGCCGGGTGATGAGAACATCTGCAGTTCACCCAGGAGTTCTTAGGAAAGGCTTAGCTACGTGTTTAGTTATTTTGGGTCTAAAGTCTGTTAATGTATAGTGTAGACAAGACAGAATTGGAGGTGCATGAACTTTCTGAAACACCTCTTCATGGGCTGGAGAATGGTTCAGTGGTTAAGTGCAGGTACTGCCCTTGCAGAGGACTGGACTTCGGTTCCTGGCACCACTCATGTCACGTGCCTTACAACCCCCGGTAATTCCAGCTCCGTGGGAATGCAAAGCTTTTGGTTTCACCTGTGCTCATATATACATATCCCCAAATATACTTATTCATAATTAAAAATAAAATAAAATAAATCTTTTAAAAAAGTGTTCAGATGTTTAGTGTAATATATTTTCTTTTGCCATAAATGTGTGTGATTTTCATATAGAAGTAAACATTTGATTCTGAGTCTTCCAAATTCTGAGTGCTGCAGTAGCGTCTCACACATAGTGACAGCTGATATAATGATGGTGTGGATGATAGGAAACACATTAATAATCACGCTGGTCTCTCTTTGTGTTCCCAGACAATAGCCAGGCAGTTGGCAGAAATCTTGTTACGGGGCATGTGTGAGCAGAGCTACTGGAGCCCCCTGGAGGATCCTCCCTGCCAGTCACCTCTGGATGACCCTCTCCGGAAAGGAGCCAACACCAAAACCTACACACTCCCTCGCAGAGCCCGCGTCTACTCAGGAGAGAAGTATGGGACTGGGTGTTTTCACCTGGGGCCTCTGGGTGGGAAGGGGATGCGCAAATGGTTAAGGGCAGGGAGAAGGGCACAGGCCAGGTTTTGCCCATGTGAAGTCAGATGAGGATCTTAACTGACCAGGTCAGCAGAGGCAGGCACTCAGCACTGCTCACCATCCAGCAGAGGTCTGCCCGAGTCGGCTCCTACTCTCCGCTCAGTGCTGGACCACCTTCCTCGCTATCACTGTCTGTGCCGGTCTGTGGGATTCTCTCTCCGTTTATCACAAGATCCCAGCATGATGCGGCAGTCAGCAGCCACTGTTATAGCCAGAGCTAATAGGCGTTCATTTCTTCAGCAGCTCCCCATCTCTTAAATGTTGTTCTTAGCCAAACCATGTGTAAGGACACTGCTTGAGAAGAGATGTCTCTTTAGAACTTATTGATTTTTGCAAGATTTTAGTTTGGGACTCGGTTTCCTCAGAGGAAAATGGGTCAGAAGGCTACTACCTTCTTAGGCTTGAGTCAGGAGGTAGAGGGTGGAGAGACAAGGACGAAGGCTGAGAAAAACTCACTCGCTTCTGCCCCCTCAGAGCCATTAAGTTCCCTCTCTGCCTGTGGTAAAGGACAAGGCCTAGTGGCCTTTCCTCGTCTCTCTGAAGAGCAAAGGGACTCTCGTGACTAATGTTGCCGCACTGAGAAGGTGCTGAGAGACTTCAGGCAGCTGCTTTGGGACCCCAGGGAGCACGCTGCGGGATAGGCCGCCTGGCTTCTGGCTCCTTGCGTGACACCCCTGGCTTTCTTTCCCCCATAGTCATCTTACTCAGTTTGCATGTTTTGTGTGGATTTGGACAGGGGAATGTGTTCTTGACTTTTCCCTGAGACTTTGTATATTTCAATTTTGATCTTCATTTTTCTCGCCTTGCTGAAGCAGTTTACCTGATGTGCATGCTGTCCTTCCTCCTCAGGCCTTGTCTGGATTCATAAAACACCTGCTCTGGTCCTCAGGAGGGGCTATCCAGAAGCAGATCTGAGATTCAGATTTTAAGTGAATTTCAGGTCTTCAAAACAAAGTGTGGGTTTGCTTCTCACCCTAGCCACTTGTGAGTGTCCTAGGTGCCAGGTGCACAGAGGGTCTCAGTTACCGCCCTTCTCCTCCAGTGACCCCGGGTGGAGCTCTCCTCGGTGCAGCCTCACCCCAGAGAGAGAAACTCTCCTGTTCCCCGCTGGCTGTCACTCTTCTGAGTCTTCCCACTGTGTCCTCTTCCTAGCTGTGTAAGGACTCCAGGAGGCAGCCCCATACGAGCTCAGTTTCCTACACATACACGCAGTCTGTTTGGCTTGCACCTATTATACTGTCTGTAGCTCACATGCGCTCCAGCTCCCTAACTTAGAGTGTACATTCATTGGCTTCCAGTACACTCATAGTTATGACTACATCACCAGAGTTGAGAGTTTTCGCTTCTCCAAAAATAATGCCCAGTTCTTCTCAGGTGTCAGCCTTTCTCCCAGACCCTTAAATTCATTTGCATTTTTGGAATCCACTTGCTCATTTCTTCCAGAAATACATGTTTAAAAACACTGGGATTTTGATCAGAATTACCTTGAACTTGTAACTTGTGAAACAATGCAGGTAATACTGTAATCTAAACAGTATTGCATCTTCTGATCTGTGAGCACAAGGTGCTTATTTATTTATTCATTCTTTCATACTTTTAAAATTGCTTCAGCAATGATTCATAGTTTTCAGGCTGTAAGGCTTGTATTTCATTTGTTAAACATATTCCTAATTTTTTGGTTATGTGCATGCATAATTCTTTTTTTCCTTTTTTTGGAAAGGGATGTGTACTGTTTAGTTTTTATTGTAAAGGACACAGTCTAGAGTCATTTGGGAAGAGGGAAACTTAATTGAGATATTACCCAGATCAGACTTGTCTGTGGGATATCATCTTGGCTAATTTATATAGGAGGGCCCAGCCCACTGTGGGCGGCACCATTCCTATGCAGGTGGGCGTGGACTGTATAAGAAACTTAGCTGAGCATGAGCTTGTGAGAGTGAGCTAGAGAGCAGGCCAGCAAGGAGCAGATCAGGTTCCTGCTTTGACTTCCATCAGTGTGGGAGTATGACCTAGGAGTTGTAAGGTGAAATAACCCTTTCCTCCTTGAGTTGCTTTTGATTGAGGTGTTTGTCACAACGGCAGAGAAGCAGACTAGGGCAGGTGCTGGAGTGGAAACTGGCCTGCACAGGGCACTGGACAGTACTCTGTGCTGAGTCACAGCCCAAGCCCTGTAGTTCTTTTTGGTGCTATTATAAATAGAAAAATTTTAAATTTTACTTAAAAAAATTTCAACCCACTTTTACCTTTTTTATAAATTTCAATAATCCTATTCTTTTTTCAATTTAAAAAATTGGTTGTTTTATAATGTCATACAATGTGTCTTGGTCATATTCACACACACCCAATCCTCCCAGATTCACCCCTGCCCTCCCCATCCAGCTTTGTGCCCCCCCCCTTTTAAAAACTTTTCAATTCTAGTTTGTGCTGCCCATCTGCCCTTGGGTATGTGGCCCCCCACTGGAGTATGGTTAGCATACCAGGGCCCTCACCCTTAAAGAAAACTGACTCTTGTTTTCCCATCTGCTCTTGGGTGTGTGGCCCCGCTGGAGTATGGTTAACATACAGGGCCCCTACCCTTAAAGAAAACTGACTCTTCTTTTCCAGCAGCTGCCAATTACCAGGAGCTCTTGGGCATGGGGCTTCATGCCCACCTCAGTAATCACACATCACTCTTAGCCTAATGGTGGGATTGATGTAGACTTCTTTCATCCATTAGCCATCAGCATGGCCTATTCTGTTTGTTCTTAATTTCATGACTATTCACTGCAAGTGTATGGAAGAGGAATTGATATTTCATATTGCAAATTTGCTGAATTTGTTAATTCTCCATTTTTTAGATTCCTTAGGCTATTCTGTCATCTATAAATATAGTTTTACTTGTTCCTTTGAAAGCTGAGTGCTTTTGGTTTCGTTTTCTTCCTTAGGTGTAGGGCTAGACCTTACATTACTGTGAGTAGACATGAGAAAATATCCTTATCTCTGATATCCAGGCACAAAAAGTCTTTCAGATTATTAATTACGGTGTTTGCTGAAAGCTTTAAGATGCCCAATATCAGATCAAACGCCATCCTTCTTACTCCCTTTGCTGTCTTTATCATGGAGTATTGAGTCCTGTCAGACACTTTTGTCTGTCCATTCAGCTAATTGTGGTGGTTTGACCTTTAGCGTAGTGCATTTTATTCATAGGTTCTTTTTTCAGATGTCAAACCAGCCTTGCATTTCCTGGGATAAATTCTGTTAGGTCCTAGTGTATAATCTTTTAAAATTTGTCCTTGGGTTCTATATGTTTCTTGGAGATTTTTGCACCTGTGCTCCTAATAGATACTATTCTGTAGTTTTCCTATAAAACCTTAGTCTTTTGGGGCATCTGGATAATTTTAGTCACATAAAAAAGGGCTGGGTATTATTTCTTTCTATTAAAAAAAACTTGAAGGAGTGGTATTGTCTTGAAATATCAGATATGATTTACCTCAGAGCATCTGTCCTTGACTTTTCTTTGGGGGAATTCACTTCAAGCTCTTGGTTCTCTGTTTCTTCATGAATCTGTCTTAGTGGTTTATATCCTTCTGGATGTTTGGCCGTCTCAGCAGGGTCATTGAATTTTTCAGCATATACCTTCTTAGTCAGCCATGTTTCTGTTTGCTGCAGAATTTCTTGTTACAGCCCATCTTTTCTCTCTTTGAGGGTGGAGGGGCAGGAGCAGGCTACCGAAAAGCTTATCTTCTATTTGTCCTTTTGAAGAATCAACTTTCTGTTTTATTTCTGTAATCTGTTGAGTCTGTTCTGTGTTTCATCAGTTCCCACACCACTCAGTTTGTGCACACCCCCTTCTCGGTGGGCGTCTTCGTAGACATTCCCTGGGCTCCTGTGTCTATAATGCTTCCTTCCTACTGAAACGTGGCTGTGTGTCCCGCACACCCGCACTGAGGCGGTTACCACCCTCAGCTGGCTCATTGGGAAGTAGAAGGGAGAATCCGCACAGGATGCTCAGGCCTCATCTTGGCCTGACTCCCCTCTAGTTCAGACTTAGAGTGGAGCTTAGAACTTCGTAAACTTTTCTACCCCTTCTCTCCCAAGAAACTGTTGTGCAGCCTTAGGCATGTACATAGGTAAAATGGTATACAAATCATTTGCTGACAACAAATCAAGAAATTGATTTTAAAACCGTTGATTGGGATGCATTTAGTTTTACCCTTTATTGCAGGTGAAAGCAGGTTCGTGTCCCAATGAGATGGATGCATTTATCTTTTTTTTTACATAAAGAATGAAATCTTGTTAAATATTTGACTCTGTGGGATGTAGAGTTTCTTTAGCATTTTTCAGAGTTGATCAGTATTTTAATTTTATAATTGTCAATTCTGAGAATGCCACTTTGTATAAATACATAATATAAAATTGTAGAACTATGCCTGAGGCCATTTCAGAAATTATTGGAAATTCTGTCCTAATCTAAAACCAAAATCCATTGAAAAGTTTATTACTCAAGTCAGCAACTCAAACAGTAATTTTAAAAAACCAAACCCTCTAACATACTATGTACTAATTTTGGTACTTACATGCTGAAGAATGACAGTAGAAAAATGTAGAAGTCTTTATTTTTACAACTAAATCGTTATGCTTCTAGAAGAGCGTGGAACTCTGTATGTCCCGCGGAAACACTGCAGCTCACAGTGCCTGCTAACAGTGTTAGTCCGGAACCAAGGCTGCAGTGGCTTCTCTGGCGCTGGAAACCATGGGGTCGCTGTGTTTGACTCAGAATTAACTTTGGTCACTGCATTCAGATACATTTTACTGTTACCAGATTTTCATGACCCCATGAGGTTGCAGCCCACCACTCAACGTGCCATAGTTTACATGGCTCAGACTCTTATAGCTCCAGCAAACCAAAAAGACTTTCAGAGTGTTGACCAAGATGGGCTGCCCTGAAAAGCAAGCTTTTTAAAAGCTCTTCCCTCCACTGTGCCCTCTTGTGAGGTGGAGGCCATGCTCTTTCTCTGCCTGATCACTTGAAGTTGGAAGGAAGATAAAATGTTAAATCCTGGAAGAGTGATCTATTGTAGCCTCCACGCCCTTCTGGGTCTTTCTGCGAGGACGCCTGCCGCGGTTAACTTATTTTTAGGGCAAGCTTTGTATTCTGCATAAGTGATGGGATATGAAGTGGATGTAAAACAAGCAATGACTTTTGGCTAGGAGAACACATGTGTAATAGCATCCTGCTCACGGAGCAGCAGTTACCAGAGCCCTGAAGCTGTCTTTGTACCTCTCCCAGGGACTGATTGCCCCTGTTCACAGAAACCTGGTCCTGGTCCTGAAGATTAGTCCAGTGATTAGTCTAGCTGTTAGCGGTTTGCTTTGTTTTGTATTCTCTCTCTCTCTCTCTCTCTCTCTCTCTCTCTCTCTCTCTCCCTCCCTCTTCCTCTCCCTCTCCCTCTCCCTCTCCCTCTCCCTCTCTCTCTCTCTCTCTCTCTCTCTCCCTGTCTCTCTCATGTGCAGGTAGCAAGTGTGTGGGCACCTGCAGAGGTCAGAGCACACCTTGAAGGAGTCAGTTATTTCCTTTCACCCTGTGGATTCCAGGGGTCAAATCCAGTCCTCTGGCTTGGTGACAAGGGCCTTTACCTGGTGAATCATTTCCCCAGCCTTCTGTCTGGCTTTGGCAAGCTATGTGTCAAACATGGTGGCACACTTATATATTCAGTATTCAGGAGGCAGAGGTGGGGCAATCACTTGAGCCCAAGAGTTAGGGACCAGTCTGGGCAACAACATAGTAAGACTCCATTACAAAATAAATAAGTCATTGCATTATCTTCAACAATCATAAATTGCGTATTCATTTATGTCTAAGTTTTATCTGCTCTTGTAATTGAACAATTCACATGTATTTTTACATGTGGCAGCAGTTTGTTTTCAATGCTGTTTTATAAATATCATTTTGCCAGTCTGTTCCTATGGCCATTTGAGTTCTTTCCCTGTTCTGTTTGGGACTAATAGAAGCTGCAGTGCCACGAAGGTTCTTGTAATGTCTCTCAGTACATAGTTGGGTTTCAGCTAGGTGTAGTTTTCCTTTCATCCTTGTAAAAGCATGTTTGGTGGCTTGGATAATTGCATGCATATTAGACTAGAAAATTAGCACAAACAAAGCAGGAGATTAAAGGCCACCATTGTGTCTACAAGTGGCTAATGAGAAGGTGTTGAATGAGCAGCTGCGAGCGCAAGCATTGGGGTGACCTCCCAGGTAGACAGAAGAGAAGGAGGCAATCTCTGTTGTGTGGTCCTTTGGGTCTGGGCCTCCTAGTTTGCCGTGGAGAGGTTTTGGAAAGGCAAGAGACATTATGAGATCAGGATGACCTTTGCTGGTAGAACTCTTTGGTCTCCTCACAATCCCATTTTGAGTCATTGTACAGAGAGTCCTGTCCCCTCCCCAGAAATGCAGGGACCCTGTCCCTTCTCTAGGAATGTAAGATGACAAGCCACATGGAACTTTTCTGATCCCTGCATGGAGGAACACTCAACAGACCTGGGCTAACCTGATGAAGTACTTCTTTCTTTGTTCTAAGAGGTTGAGCCATATGAGTTGACAGGAAAAGAAAGGAGTTGTGGGGAGGTAATCCTCAGCTGGACCAGCTGACCCCTGATCAAGCTGATCTCAATTACCAGTTGAAATCCCCTTTCCTCTCTGGGGCTTCAGCTAGATCTTGGAGTTGAATCAGCTTCCTGTGGGTAGAGAACTCAGTACCACTCCTGCAGCCATACAAGTCACAGCGACTCCTCAGGGGCCAGTTCTTTTACACAGCCACTTCCTTACTGCAGAAATCCCAGGCAACAGGAAAGCTAAGATGCAGTTGGATATGATTGACTTGATTTCTCTTTTACTTGTTCTAACATGTGTATATGGCCAGGGAACTGGTTTTTCTAAATATTTACTTGGAAGCCCTAGAAAACCATGGTAACTATCAGTGTCTTGAGGACTCCCTTTCCCTGTGCCCTACAAAACTTCAAGATGCATTGATGAATTTACCCAGAGTAAACACATGGGCAGTTTGCTGAAGGTCATCCCTGGAGCCGATGGCATGGCTAGGCTGAGCCTGCAAACCTCCCACCCTCAGCCTCTCCCTGCTGGGGCTTGGGAGCTGATCATGGTCTGGTGGTGCCCATTGTCCCCTACCCTGCCCTTCTTGCAACTCCCTGTGCATCTAGCCCTCCAGCTTCCCACCCTCTAGAACTGAGGCCAGACACTCTGGGGTCTCCTCCTGGGGCACTGGAGACTCAGAGAAGAAAATATCAAAAAAGGAAGGTCCTGACAATCTTGACTACCCACACTGGGTCTATCTTGCATGAGCAAGGAAGAGAAGAAGTGGCAGAAATGGGTCTCAGAAGACTTGGTTGTTTCAAGGGAACATTTCAGTATGGTTTTCAGGCTTATATCCTACAGTTACTCTGCTGCTTCCACCTTTTGCCCTGGCCCTGGAGCTTCTCGGTGCCCATCCACCTGCCGTACATGCAGGGCCAAGGAAGTGGAATTCGATGCTAATTCACTGCTTGTTAGCGACTCCGGTAAAAATAAAACAACCTAGCATTTAAGCAGACTGGATGGCTCAGACGGAATTTGGAGATTACCCATGGACTGAATTGGCTGGTGTTAAGTCATAATTAGCACGGCTTGGGCTCTCTCTTTTCAATTAGTCTGAACAGTGCAGAACTAGGTAGCCATTAGAAAAATGGTTCCGGCTATTGCTTTATTTACAAGATTCCAATTGCATGTAAGCACAGCCAGGATATCAGGGAATAATCAGAAATGCTCTGTTTTCTGAAAAGCCCAGTTTACCACAAGCTGACTCCCCCAAAGAAGCTTTGGCTCCAGGCCCACCCAACAGCCTATTCCCAGACTAGCCTTGCTGGAGCCCTGCATGGCCCTGGGCTGGAGACCCCCACAGGCAGAGTTCTGCAGGCTCACCCCACAGCCTATTCCCAGGCTAGCCTGACTGGAGCCCTGCACGGCCCTGGGCTGGAGACCCCCACAGGCAGAGTTCTGCAGCAGAGCCAGGCACTGTACTTTCTGCGTCACCTCCAGGGTTCTCTGGTGCAGTAATAACGTTACTGATGCTTCAGAGAAATCAAGCATTTATAATTATCTGGAAAACATGGGATTTTGCCTTTTTTCTTTTGAAGAGGAAATCTCAATTAAATGATTGTTGTGTTGTTCCTAGGAAGGTATAAATTTAGTCATCTTCAAAATAGGCAGTGTTTGTTTTTTTTTAACCATGTTTATTTTTATTTATTATAAACTCCTTTTCAATTCTTGGGGAAAGTTGAGTTTGGCCCAGTTGGCGATAACATGCAGAATTCTACTCCAGAGGGGTGGGGTGGGGGGAGGTGGCTCCATAGCCTTAGCAGTGCTCACAGAACCTGGAGAGGACACAGGGAGGATTTAGGTGTGTTTGCGTTTTCATTGTTTCCTAATCAGCAACACTGGGTTAACATCTTTTTCTTTTAATCCAAAATTTTAGAGTTCAGCCAACTACCAAGAGATAGACTAACAGGGCAGCTCTTGCATGCTGCCCCAGAACAAAGTGTGTGTCGAAGCTAAGATAGCACCTTAAATTCTTTCGGTATGAGAAATAGTGTGTGGTCGAAGCTGCTCCTAATTTCATCAGGGAGACAAAAGGGTGGAACAGTTGGCGGGTAGAGCGGCTGTCCACTGAAATGCGTGCTCTTCCCATGACACTGCTCTAAGCAAGCACCTCTTGTTTGCATGCCGTTTCTGCCTCTGTAATATGTTATTTGAGCTTTTAACTTAGGTTTTTACCATTTTCTCTCACCCGTCTGCTTACCATTAAAATTTGTAGCAGAAATGTAATAATTCCACAGATTGCCATAGAAAAAAGCAAGCTAGCCGGGCGGTGGTGGCGCACGCCTTTAATCCCAGCACTCGGGAGGCAGAGGCAGGCGGATCTCTGTGAGTTCGAGACCAGCCTGGTCTACAGAGCTAGTTCCAGGACAGGCTCCAAAGCCACAGCGAAACCCTGTCTCGAAAAAAAAAAAAAAAAAAGAAAAAAGCAAGCTAATTCAAGTGTCCAAATTATACAGTGTTTTTCATGGATTCTATATAAAAATGGAGACGCTTTTAGCCTTGCACTCTGCTGTAGTGGTGTATCTCTTGTTATTTCAAAACTGCCGTATACCAAAGTTGGTTTTCTTTATGCAGCATTTTTTGTCCTCAAGAAAATACTGAAGAGGCGCTGCTGTTACTGCTCATTAGTGAATCTATGGTAAGTGGAATGTGACTTTCATTGTTCCTTCCCCGTCCTGACACTTCCCTTATTGTTGTGCCCGTTCCCTCACTAGGATGATTTTTGGTCTAGAGAAAAATTTTCCAGAAGGAATGCCTAAGAGGGGGGTAAAGCAACAGCGCTTGGAAAAGAAAGATGCCTGCGTCCCTGGTCAGCTCTCCTACCGCAGCAGAGAGGGCTCTCAGCGTATCCTCCATCCGTCAGCTAGGACTGGATGTTAGCACATTCATATGTAAGGGGACTGCAGTGGAAATGCTCCTCACAGGGGCTTGTCAGGGAGCGCAGCGCAGCGTGGCCCCTGTGTATCTTCCCAGTGTGCGGAGTGAAGGCAGTGCTGATGGGGCACTGTGGGTACACCCCTCTGCCTTCCTGGTGCTCTCACTCTGCCCTCGTCACCTGCTCCTGCCCCTGCAGAATCTAGGGATGCCCTCTGCTGTCTAGGGCTGCTGTCTTCAGGGCTGTTCCCGCCAGGCCACCAGATTCCTTTGAAATTCGCTCATTGTGTTTGACCAGGATGCTGACTTTTGGTCTAAACTGTGTGTGTGTTGTCTGTTGGGCTCCTGCTCTGTATAGCACTTGAATGCCAGCCCTGGCTTGAAGCCTCGGTGCTGAGGCAGCTAGAACTACCACAGGCCAGTAGTTTGTGCCTAGCTCTTGAGCAGAAACACAGGTTGCCAGAGGCCCAAAGGCCTCCTGTCTGCTTTCTCTTTTTACAGATGAGCACTTACAAGGCCAGAGTAAGCAAAGGGCATTCAGTGTGTTGGCCTGCTGCAGCCGTCTGTGAACTGTGTGGTTCCCTCCTCAGAGCTTTCAGCCCAGCAGGCAGCCCATAGAAGAAAAAGTGAATCCCCACCCTCTACATGGTGGCCAGCTGGAGACTAGAGCTGTGCTGAGGGGAACTGCGGACAGAGTGCTGTGTGCTGGGAAGAGTTGGCCAGCAGAGGCTAAGGCTTCCACATGCGTAACTCTCTTGCCTCAGGTTAAAACTTGGGGTTCTCTTGTTCTGCAAACTGGCCCAGAAGTGTTTACAAGAGCAGACTGCTTGAGTTGGCATTGCCCTCCACTGGGCTGCTGTTGACATCATTGGGCTCACTTCCTCTCTGGGAAGCAGGTTGCCCCGGTTCATCTTTCCTTGACCGTCAGCTTGTAACACAGGATGGTGGCATTTATATTCTCTGCTCTGGCTTGGCAGAATCAGGGAAGGCACATAGGTGATGATGCTGGCAGTGGGTCCGGGACCATGTCTTCAAATGGGCAAGACTGACCCACTTTGTTGCTGGTGTAGAAGGCAGCGTGTGTTGGCCTTCCAGCTGTCCTGGGCTCTGCACTTGGCGGTTAATTTCTTCAGTGCAAATGTGATTGGCTGTGGTGTCCATGCGCTCTGGTGGGTTACTGATGACAGTCGTGAGGTCAAGCGATCCAGTTTGGAATTTGGAAAACATGGCCACATGCCTATAGCTCTTGTCCTAGTGTGGTATCGATGCTTTGGAGTGGTGTCTTCAGCTCACAGATAGCCTGTGCCAAGACCTTTGAGACAGTCAGGTTGGCCTCCATGCTTTCTGGGATTATCTCTTCAGGGGACAGTGAAGTCATGGCTTCCCTGTAAATCTCTTGTACATGAAGTTGCCCTTAAGGGACTTTTTTTCCTCCAGTGTCCTTTGGCACTTTGATTTTTCATTCTTAGGACAGAAAATTATGTGCTCAATTTCAGAACAAAGTATGCCTTGTTCTTTGGGTGTCTGGAAAAAATATATTCTTTATTAGTTCTGACTTTAACATAGAAGCATAAATTTCTTCACCGTCTCTTCACGTACAAGAAGTCATTTGAAAGTGTAGCACTTCTCACTGCAGAGAAGATCCCTTCTCTCCTAGAGGAAGAACTTGTCAGGGGTGTGTCTGCAGAATTCAGCCAAGTCAGCATTCTGGCTGCTTTGGATCTGCTGAAGGTTCTAGGCTATAGATCTCAAAATATAGCAATGCTTTCTGAAAAAGAGGACATATTAGGAATAACTTGAAAACCTCTCCTACAGTATCTGTTAATTTTGTTTTCTTTTCTTCCGGACATTGGTCTCAGTATAGAACATTTATAGCAAATAAATACAGCAGGCCCCCTTCCTTTAGAGCATCTCTTGTTGGGCTCAAAAGGAGCTGCGTAAAGAAAACTCAGAATGAAATCTTCAAAAGCAGGCTTGTTTTCTTAAGAGGTGACTCACTTTGTAGGAAGCAGTCTGTTTCATGTAGTCTCATTTGGCTTTGACATTTAAAAGCCTAGAGTTTTCAAGTGAGTAAGTTCTGATGGGTGGCTGAGACTAAACGCCTCGGACACACACGAAAAGAAGGCATTTTGCCTCATTAGCAAGAGGCAAGGTGTGTGTGTGACCTTTCAGAATGTCAGGCAGGAAGATTAAACATCAGCCTGGGGGACAAGTGACCCCAGAACCTCCTGTCCCATCCTCACAGGGAATGCTGTGCAGGCCTTTTGCTGCTCCTCAGACAGATGGGAGTGGAGACCTCTCTGTTCATTAGCAGAGCCAGGGGTGGGAGAAGCAGGCAGAAATCTAGCTTTAGTGATTTAGAATTCCCTATTAGGGGAAGAGAAAGGAAAATGAGATCGCTATCAAGACTCTAGTGTGTGTGGTGTATCTGGAGGACTATGGAGAAATTAAATTTTAGGAGCAGTGAGAACATGCTGGTGTGCGGAACAACTGCTTTTCGATAGACAGCCTGGGAAAGCGAGGCTGTCCTGGTGGGCTTCTGCGCTAGGCAGACGAGATGTGAGATTGGCCAGTGTTCTCTGGAGTCCTCTATGGCAACGTGAAAATTGCTCGCTTCTTGTCTCGTACATCTGTTGTGTGCTTCCTTTTAGAAAACTAAATTAGTCTTTGAGGTCTGTTCCCATGGAGGTGTCATCCAGGAATCTGAGTGTCACTTAGTGACTGAGGGAAAGGTTTGATCACCTCCATGGGACCGTGGAACTTGATGACTCCATTCAGTGAGAGGAAGTACAGAGCTGGGAATGCTCTCCTAGTCCTCAGCATAGACTAGAAGCCAGATCACAGAAGACACAGCATGGGGTTAGGAGGACTCACTTGAAGGATGCTGTGGGTTCTCTGCTTTGCCCATCCTTGTAGGGTTTCCTTCAAACACCTGCTGACAGGCTCACTTCTGGCCTTGAGTGTTGAGTCAGACCATAGTCTGTCTGCGGTGATCTGGGGATTTTGGATATATGGCTTGAGGTGACAGGTCCATTACTCACGCCTGCCCTGTGGAGCAGGAGAGCCTAGGTGGCCTCTGTGCTATATGAAAATAGTAGAATGTAGGCTGGCTTACCATCTGCTTCTCTCTTCTGTGTCATCTTCAGGCCAACCGAGATGCTGTGCTGAGCAGGATTCCTGAGCACAAGAGCGACCGCCTCATCAGCCTGCAAAGCGCGTCTGTGGTCTATGATTTACTGACCATTGCTCTTGGAAGAAGAGGCCAGTATGAGATGCTGTCAGAGGTACAGCTACCAAGTCTGGCTGTTTTCCAGCTTGGGGCGGAGTGGGAGTGCATTTTTCTAGTCAAGATGACTTGGGGAAGGGCCATAAAACCTGGTCCCTGTTCCCTTCTGCCAGTGGCATGTATCGTTGGACCAGTTATTGAACTTTGCTGTCCTAGTTTGGTTATAGAAATGATAGTGAGCTTCTTACTGTGGACTGGACCCTGCAGTCTGTGAGTGGGAAGTGGACATCGCTTCCCGAAGCAGTGTCTTTCCCAGTATAACTTCTGTCATAACCCAAACCTCTCATCTCTGCTCTAATATCCTTAGCAAATAGTTTCATTTAAACTAGGACTGCGTAACTCCTGGTGCCATGACGTGGGTACTTACTAAGAGGTTGACTGGCAGAAGTCATTTCATGCCAGATAGGCACTGTCTTTGTTCAGAGGGTTGTGCTTGCTCAGAAGTGGACTGGTAGATTCCAGGTCTTAAGCAAGGGGCCGTGATGTTCTCACCCCCTCTGCTAGGAAACACTTAGGACAGACATGTGATGTTTTGGTTTCATGTGGAGTTAGTTCATCTGAGCTGGGGTTATGAATTATTAAGCTTCTGCCCAGAATACCAAATTTTGAGGAGGCAAAATAAGTCGGAGACCAACTTATCTTTCTTAGCAAAACAGAAAGAGGGACAGAAACAACTCATTTTGTAAAAATAAACTTTTCTGTGTTATTTATCTTTATCTTTCTAAATTTATACCCATTGCAACAGCCTCTGGGCACGAGGACAGGGAGTGGAATACTGTAACAGATTGGCTGAAATCAGACCAGAGCTCGGCTCAGCCTCCAGCCTGCAGTGCTTGCCACATTGGGCAGGAACCCAGGGACAGATGAGCATGTGTAGCTTACTTCTGCTTTCAGTCTTTGGTTTGGTGACTAGACAGGACAATGGTTATTCAGCCTTCTGAAAAACCAAATTTCCCACAATGCAGTGAGACAGTGAAGTGTGTCCAGGTGCCCAAACATATACAACCTTCCCTGCTAGGACCCAGCTCAGGCCTAGACTTGGGCTGGACTTTCTCACTCAGCCTTCCAGTCCCCTTTATGGGCCTACCCCTTAGTTCCCTGGGCCTGTACATCCCTCGGAGACTTTGGACTTGGTACCATCTCCTCTTCTTGCCTGTTAGAAGTATAAATCAATTAATAGGATTATAAAATTCATTTTTTTCAGTATACATGTATATTATAACCTGCCCCATGCCAAGAGCTGCGTAGGGTTAGGAATGCAGTTCTGAGAGGGATATTCTTTCTGTATACTAGTAGCCACCAGTCTACAGGTAAACAGCAAGCAACAAGAACTTACTGCATATATGAATGACCCAGGAAGACCCATATCCTATGATAAAGGCCTTGGACACATGGCTTCAGCCTTTCCTATCTTTTACAGGTAGTTGCATACGAGAAAGATGAGGCTCCCTGGTACCTAGCGGGGGGAGTGCCCAGTTCATCATCACTGAGGATGGAGCCAGGCAACCCTCTGCTAAGCAAGAACCCTCCTTCCATCTCAGATAACATCTTAGAATGGCCTGCTTGCCCATTTCTTCATTTACTGGGCTTTTCTTCAATGTAGCCAGAGACTGTACTTTCGTTCCCAGCCACCCAGACTTGAATAATCACACAAAACCTATATTAATTACAACAATCTCTGGCCAGTGGCTCAGGCATATTCCTAGCTAGCTCTTGCATCTTAAATTAACCCATTTCTATTCGTCTATGTATTGCCACATGGCCATGGCATTGCCTCATTTTCTATGTGTCTTGTTTCCTTGGCAGCTGGCTGGCATCTCTTCGACCCTGCCTACTCTCTCTCTCCATCTCATTTGTTCATTGACCAATAAAAGCGACACATATACAGAAGGACATCCCACATCACTCGAATCTACTTGGCTTGTTTTTGCTGTTCTCATTTACCCTTGTACTTTTCCAAGATTTTTAGTTAAAACAGGAAAAGAACATTTTTTTGGAGTTGAGGTAAAGTTCACATATCAAACTTAGTAGTATATAATTCAATGCTGTTTGATACATCCCTACCACTGTATGGTTGTATTAGTCAGCTCTGTAGCACCATAGTGAGATTCCTGGCACAGGCTACCGAAAAGAGGATTATTGATCCTACAGTCTTAGAGGTTCATAGTCTGTGACATAACCCCTGTGGAGAGAGCCACTGCTTGGCTTTGTCAACTTACCCCAGCTAGCAGAGAACAAACAAGAGGTTACATCTCAAATCAGGAGCAGAAAGGATGGGAGGGGCCAAGAGTGCTTCTTCTCTTGCATACCCCCCTTTTGAGAACTCACAAGGTACGTGAGAACTGCATCATGGCCCCGATGCTTTGAGGCCCACACCCTGGCAGTCATGCCATCTTCCCAAAGTGCCTCCCGCACACAGACTTTCACTGCAGTGAGCCCCTGTGACCACCAAAGTCATAGTAGCAACTATCGTCTTTAATTCCTAAACATTTCATCATCCTAAAAGGAAAGCCAGGTCTGGAGAGATAACTAAACATGCTTGCTGTTCCTGCAGACCCCCAGAGTTCAGTTCCCAGCACCCACATCTGGTGGCTCACAGCTGTTTATAGATCGCACACATCATAACTTGTTTCAACATTTTATTCTGTTTTATGGATGAGTAATATCCCATTGTATGAATATATCACAACTTGCTTTGGGGCTCAGTGCTTGGGCTGGTTCTACCTTCTGGCTGATATTAAATAGTGTGTGAGGGCAGCTGGGTTTGCTGCTAATGTTCATGAATAGATTTCCACTCTTCTTTAGAAAGCCTTTTCCCTTTCCTCCTACAATGAAATTTACTTTGGTATTTCTCTCTCTGTCATAAGAAACAACTCTCCATGCTCCTTGAAGAATCAAACACAAGAAATATAAATCAAGAAAATAATAGTCACTTAGAGTCTAGAAATCCTGAGCTGGCTGACTGTCCACCAGCATCTTAGAGATCATCTTTAATCCATCTTTATGAAGAACAACCTGAGGGTGTGTGTGTGTGTGTGTGTGTGTGTGTGTGTGTGTGTGTGTGCAGACGCTGAAAAAAAGACATCATGTGTCTTTCTCTGTTGGTCTCTAGGCTATTGCCTTGAGATAGAATCTCAGTGAATGAGAAACCACTCTTTCAGCTAGACTGGCTGGACATTAAGATCTTGGGATTCTCCCTCCACACACAGTCCATAGTGTTGAGGTTACAGGCACACCAAACATACCTGGCTTTTTACTTGGCTTCTGGGCATCCAAACATCTTGCAAAACAAGTGCTCCTACCACTGCACCATCTCCTCAGATAGTAGTTGATTCCTGTAAACTCATGGATGGAGCCAACACCCGGAGCTCATTGTGCCGCAGCTGAATGCTTAGATGTTGCTGATCCTCCACTGCACACAGGAGCTGCCAGACACAGGGCAGTGACAGAGTCTAAGAGGTACAAGAGAGACTTTTACCTGGCTGTAGAGCTCACATAAAAACATACAAAAGATGGTGAAATCAGAGAAGACAGCAGAGCAAAGCTGTGGCTCCCTAGCTAGGAACAGGCCAGTTCTAGGTGAGGGGTTGGAGTATGCTGGGTAGAGGTGATGAGCTACTGCGTCTGAATGGGGTCAAGGCCTGGTGGGAAGTAAATACAGTCCTCCTTTTGGGCAGTTTTGCCCTGTGGTTTCAGTTTTCTGTAGTCAACCTTGGTCCAAGAAATAAGCTTTAAAATAAAGGTCCAAGAAATAAGCTTTAAAATAATTCAGAGGCTCAGTTGCTTGTCGTGTAGAGAAGCAGATGAAACCTTGCCCCACCCTGCTCCAAAAGGAGAAGACAAGGAGGGTCAAGGCCGTCTCACTGACTGTCAGGTGTGACAGTGCTGTCAGTACTGTCTCCCACACCTCATGGCAATCCTGAAGAGTGTATAGAAGGGAACAATATGTCGGGTTTGGGGTTGGCCCCTCTCCAACAGGATCTAGTCACCTGCCCTGACTGATCAATGAGCCGGCCATGTGTCCTCAGAAACTGGCATCTTCCTTCTGTGCTCAGAGCACCACTGTGCTGGGCTTTGGGAGGGAAGAGGTTTTTTCTGAGAGCCTTCCCTCCTGTCTCCAGCAAACCTCATGACCACAAGAGCAGGCTTTCCTTCCTTTTGGCTCTTCTCCTTGGCCAACCTGGGCCCACAGGCACCAGAAAAATAAAAGACAATGGCTCCACCATGAGTGTGCCCCTCTCCTGGCGCTGGCACCCGCAGGCAGCGGTGTGCGTGAAAGCACTGTGGAGGGCAGGGGGCGCTGTTCTCCCCACGCCCCATTCTTTCTCCAGATGGAGGGCTGCTCTCTGAGCTCGAGATTGGCTTGCCTTGGCATGTGCCCACACCAGCATTTCTTTTCCTCAGGGCCCTGTTTGCCCTGTTAGTGGGCATGAAGAGTGGAACAGTAGAAAGAGACCGAGGTTTATCATGGCCTTTGTCTGACAAGTTTAAATATGAGCACAGTGTTTACCATCGCCCCAGTGCTGGGTTTTCATGGTTTTTTAAGGACTAATTGTGAGCCCTGCTGAAAAGTTTGTGTAGGAAGGAACACTTCTTTTTTTCTCCTTCAATTTAAACAGCAGCCCTAGTTGGCATGACAACCCCTCTATTAAAAGTAAAGCCAGGAGCTCTGCTTCCTCTGTTTTTCAGAATGAACCCAAGCTGCTAAGGAGGTTTATTTCTCGAGTCTGACTATTAGCAGTTCCACTTTGACAGGATATTATGGGGTCTTTTTGGAGATGGTGTGTGTTCCCCCTACATAGACATGGCAGCCTTAACAACAGAAGGGATATTTTTAATCTTTCCATTGAAGTCATATTCATTTGTTTATGGTAAATCTGTAGTTCTGTGTGTAGAACTGTATGGCTAATGATGGTACCAAAAGGACATTTATACCTCCGCCATCTCAACCCTTTTGATACCCAGACTCTGGAAATGCTGCCCGTCTCCAGCCCTGCTTAGTGGGCCACCATCAACTAGGAGGCCCTAGAGCCTGACTGCACCCTGCCCTGCCCTGGGTACCCAGGTGAGGTGGCAGTGTGTGAGGGTGCCAGTGTAGAGACTTTTGTCATACATAGGGCACAGTCCAGGTCCTCATGGGCCCAGGGAGCCCTTGGTGAAACGCCACTACTTTGCAGCCAGTGCCCACTAAGCTTTTCTTGGGTTTTGTAGATAAACTCTCCTGGAAGAGCAATGAGTGCGTCTTCTCAGACTATTACCCAGGTTCTAAAGGGTCCCTCAGTGTGAATTAGGACACTATAGGAAACATGGACCTTTCTTGGGACAGAGCCACTAGCTAGATCTCAACTCTGGTCTACCTTTCTGAACCAACCTGGTAGAACCATTAATGCTATTTTTGCACGACAGCCTGCCCCAGAGAATCTCAGCCCTGGTGCAGTGGCTGGGGTCTCCATCTCCCCACTGTTGAAGTCTTAGTAAAGCCTGTTTTCCTCACCTCGGTGAGAATGCTGGTTCTCCTCAGAGCAGCGGGAGCAGCGGGAACACCCTCAGTGGCTCCAGCTTCGAGAAACACTTTTCCAGGTGTACACTGCCTCGTGTTTCATTTTCATTTTTTTCTTTAAAAAAATAGTATGGTGTCTGAATCTTTGAAAGACACAATTCATAAATATTTAATGACATTCACACTGGTGCGCAGCTGTCATCACCATTCCAAACTTATTCATTAACTCAAATAGAACTTTACATAGTTAGCAATAGTTCTCCATCCCTCCTCACATACACGCACGCACGCACACATACCTCTTCTTTCTGCCTGTGAATTTGCCTATTTCAGGTACCTAGTATAAACAAGCCAGGTAGCATGTGCCCTTTTATGTCTGGCTAAGCTAATGTTTTTAAGATCCAACCTTGTTGTGATAGTACATTTGACAGCATATTATCAGAATTGCATCCTTTTTTGTCAGAATAATGTTCCACTATCTTTATCTGACACATTTTGTTTATCCATTCATTTATGGATGGGTGCGTTAGTTGTTTTTACCTTTTGGCTATGGTGAATACACCATGACCACTACCACATTCTAACAGTTGGCATAAAATTGATCATCCAATCCGTACCCTTTATGTCTGGCTTATTCCCTTTGCTAGTCTTCATAAGCCAGCCTTGTTGTCATAGTGGATTTGACAGGACCTCCAGCACTCCCGAGTTCCTCTTCTTAGTTCTCTAGGGGTGGAGCCGCCAAGTCATATGGAAATTCTGTGTTGAACTTTTTGAGGAACTACCAACTTTTTCACAGTGGCCTTCCCATCTCACACTCTACTCCGGTTCTCCCATGCTCACCAGCATCTGTTACTTTGATTATAGCTCTCTGGTAGGTGTTAAGTAATATTTCACTGTGGGTTTGACTTGCATTTCCCTAATGCACAGACATCTTTTCATCTACTCATTGTCCATTTGTATGTCCTCTTTGGACAGATATTATTCAAGCCTGTGTCCATTTAATTGTTACAGTTATTCTTTATGTAAGATGTAAGATAAACTCTCATCAGATGCATGGCTTGCAGGTAGTTTTCCTGCCCTGCGTGTTTCTATTTGCTTTCTCGGTCGTGTCCTTAAATGAGCAAGGGTTTGATTCTAAGTAAGCTCTGTGCATTTTCTTCTGCTACTTAAGCTTTGTCTTTCTAAGGATCCATTGGTTCAGTGCCAAACCCAAAATCATGGCACTTTACCCCATTGTCTCCCCTCCTGTGCTTAGGGCTATGGAGCTCTTCCGGGTGGATTTTGTATGTGATGTCTTGTTTGATTTTCCTGTTGCTGCCATGAAATACTCAGACAAGCAGCTCAAGGGAGAAAGGGCTTATATGGCTTTTAAGTACAGGTTACAGTCCATCAAACAGGGAAGTCACAACACCAGGACCCTGAGAATACTGGTCACATGATATCTGTAGTGAAGAGCAGAAAACTAGAAATTAATGTGTGCATGCTAGTGCTCCCCACTTTTCTAGTCTTACACACTCCATGACCCAAAGTCCAGGGCATGACGCCAGCCAGGCGGGCTTCCCATCTCAACTAACATAACCAAGATAACCTCTGCCAGGCATCCTCAGAGGCTCTTCTCTAGGTGATTCTAGATTGTGTCACATGAACAGTCAGAACTAACATCACGGAGGCCATTGTTTTAGTATGGAAATCACATAATCCAGCACTTTTCCTTGAAGAGATTATTCTTTCCCTTTTGAATAGACGCATCACTCTTGCAGAAGCCGCACTGGCCATGTCTGTGGTCTTTATTCTGGTTTCACTGGCCTATATTTTTTTAGCTTTCGAATGAACGTCAAGAAAGGGTCCTCAGGATATGATCTAATCACCTCCGCTCCAGTCCTGTCAGGAACTCCACCGTCTCTAGAGTCTCCAGAGTTCGCCGTACTCATCCCCGTTCCTTCTCTTTTGTCTGTGGCTCTCCTTAGGACGGAGCAGGTAGACTACCTAACTCCGTGTGCTCCTTCTCTTCACTTTGATACACATTTGCTTTGTCTATAGCTGCCCACTGACCTGTGTGCCACTGGCCTGCCACACTCTTGGCTCCGTCCTTCCCTCTGTAGTCTTTGCATCCCTATGCAAGGTGAAGCTGCAGCCACCATCTAAGGGTTAAAACCTGACGTCCCAAGCCAGGCGAGAGGGGCTAATAACAAAGATTAGACGGGGAAAGGCCAATGAGGAGGAGGCAGAGGAGAGGAACTGAATTTAGTGCTTTTTGCACGGCCAACAAAGAACGCAGCCGAGGGGTTGGATTTGAGTAGGAACCCGGGCTCCTATACTCTGCACACTTGCCAAGCTGCTTCATAGAGCTGAGAAGGTTGACTGCCAGAGGATGCCATCTGGGACCATTTAATACTCCAGTTTCTATTCTCACTGTAGCCAGAGGCAATAATGCCCTTTAATTTAAGCATTTCCCAAAATAGTAAAACTTGGTGATCCTCTGCCTGAAGCAGGTTTACTGTTTGAAAGCCACAAAAAAAAAAAAAAAAAAAGGCAGGGAGGGGTGGGGGCAAGTGTATCTTGTATTTTATTTCCAAAATAAGGGGAAGGAAACTTGAGCGAGCTTTGACATTGTGTATATTTTTCCACACTTCGAGAGGGGGGGCTTTTGCTTGTTCCTTCCAGTCCTGTAAGTATGACTTTTAGAAGCTTTTTCCTGGACTCTCTTCTCTGAGGCAGATTGCTCAAACTTCATTTTAATTTGTACTTTTAGTTTTAATTAATTTAAAAACAAGAGCACCGTGAGACCTGGGTTCTGATTCTGCTCTGCCACTGTGTGCCCTAGACAGGTCTTGTTGGCTCTCTGGGTCTGCATCCCCACATTTGTAAAGTGAGAGCAGGACCAGGGAACCTTGACGGTCTCCACACACCCTGTGATTAGGTATTCTGTGCATCCCAAATGGTTTTCCCTACTAAAAGAAGCAACGTGTCATTCGTCTGCCTTGGTAATTTTTAATGTGTTATTACACAACTGCAAAGACTTATATTAATAACATTTAGTAATCTACTCATTAAATACATACAATGCAGGAAATAACATCCTCCTTGGTGAACAGCCCTGGAGGATCTCTGCAGTGAGAACTGTCCACAAGGAAAAGGGTGGTACTCTTCTCTTAGCGGTGATGGGTATCAGTTTGGGGTATCAAGCCAAGAGTACGAGGTATCTGATTATTTATTTCTACCCTTTCCCCTGTGGGTTTTGGATGCTGAGTCTCATTCTTGAATTCCCAGAATAGGCCCTGGCTTCTCCCTGCTGTGGTATTGTGCAGCTGTCGCTGCCACACACCCGGTTGGTGTAATTGGGCTTTACATACAGGGAAGGTAGTTGCTAAACCCTTTCCTTATGCCAGAAGAGCAGCTCTTCCTGGAACCCTTCAAATACGGTTTCATATGAAAAGCCAAAATAAGAGAAAGGCAAAGTCCTTACGCCAGCAGGGAAGAAGTTTGCAGGTGACATGTGACAGCCACTCACATGACGATGCCCTCAGCCCCCAGGGACCCACTGCCACATATCCATGGCATCAGAGGGTGTTGGAGTACTTGTCCATACTGGAAAGACATTATACTGCAGCTACATTCATCTTCTCCATGATGCTGTGTGTATCTGACCCACATCCCTCCCCAAGCCTCACCGCCCTTCCTCTGACACCAGAAATAAAAGGGGCCGGGTCTCACTCTCAGTGACTGTTTCCTACCCAGGCTCCTGTCACTCTCCCATCCCCAGGGACTTTCCTACTTCAGATCAGAACCCACATTGTGTCACAAAAGCAAGTCACAGCAGCTGTCAAAATTGCAGAATTTCTATGCTCACTCCGCCTGCCACCCTTGGGAGCACTGCCCATGCACCACTTCTGCCCCACTGATAGCCCCGTGGCTAGAGAAGGGGGTGGTGATCAAGCCTAGGCCATCTGATCTCAGAGCTGGTGTCTTCTCTACAAAGCCATGCCAGGTCTGTGCGCTCCAGCGGCTTCTCACCACTGTGCACATGACACCTGCTGCCTTTCGAGAAGTCTGTTGTCATCGGTCCTTCGTCTTCTCTAGAAACAGTACTGAAACGCGTGTGTTCTTCATTTTATTTGTCAGCCTTCATCTTCTCAGCAACCTGCTTACAAACATTCAAACTGGCCACTTTCACTGTAACACACAGTTGTTTACAAGTGTTTCAGGTGTCTTAAAGGCTCCTCAAACAATGGGCTGAGCACCTACCCCTGTAGGAGAAAGGTTATGGGCATCAGGTGTCTCCAGTCACAGCTCGTCTCTTCCTGTAATGGAGCTTTGGGTGACCTGAGTTCTTAGAGGTGAATGTCTGGATGTTCCTGAGAACATGGGGGGGTGGGGCTTGGCTGGGTCTGCAAACACTGGCCATGGCCTTGGAGTCTTGGAGCATCTAGAGCTGTTTGGACATTCAGAGCTGGTGTGATTGGACTGTGTGGTGAAGATGCCCAGAGCCCACAGGAAGGCAGGACTATCAGCTGAGACACAGTGCACACACCTCTGATCTGGGGTGAGGTTAGTTTATCACTGTTAGTTTGCATAGTCATTCATTCGTTCATTCATTCATTCATACTCTCTCTCTCTTCTCACTCTCTCCTTTTTTTAAAATTTTATTTTGTATGATTGTATATTTTGCCTGCATGTATGTTTGTGTACCATGTGCATGTCTGGTACCCAAAGAACCAGACAAATGAATCAGAGGCCTTGGAACTGGAGTTACAGACTGTTGTGAGCTGCCATGTGGGTGCTAGGAACCAAACCTTGGTCGTCTGGAAGAGCAACCAGTGCTCTTAACTTCTAAGGCATCTCTCCAGCTACTCTCATTGCTTTTTGAGTCAGGGTCTCACTATGTAGTACATGCTGGCCTCCTGTCTAGCCTCCTGAGTACTAAGGTTACAGGCATTCACCACCGTACCTGGCTAAAGTATTAAGGGCTTAGGGTGTTTGCTTGTTTATGTGGTATGTGTGTATGGTAATTAGTGTCGAGCCCAGGGCCGTGCATATGCTAGGCAAGTACACTTCAATCAGTTGTATCCCCAACCCTTTTGAAGTACACCCTCAGCCTTTGTAACTCTCTGTGATTCCTCCATGGCTTCATGGGATGTGTGTTGTTATAGCCTTGGGAGAGAGGATGAAGACTCTGAAAGTCTGCTCCAACAGTTCTCAGTGTGTAGATGTTGTCTTCTTCTTTCCAACCAGTGCTTAGAAAGAGCCATGAAGTTTGCCTTTGAGGAGTTCCACCTCTGGTACCAGTTTGCTCTGTCTCTGATGGCTGCTGGAAAGGTGAGTCTCTTCATGAGTGCTGCTCTCTGTCCAGGCTTCTGCAGTTAAATTTCTTGAAGGATATACCTTCCACCTCATGGAATGCTAAGATGCAATTTCAAACTATCCTATGGCCTTTTCATAATGGATCACCAAATTTAATTATTTAGGGCCCAAGATGGGCATAGCACTAAGATGGGGAATTCTTAATTTGTCTTTTTTTTAACCTATTGTGACACAATCATGTCAAATGTACATGGTTAGATCAAGTCTTGAGCTCCTTTGGGAATGTAAACATGTCCCAGAGGTGTGTGCACATGTGTCCAAGAGTGGGGGGTGCTGGGACTGGGGTAAATGGTGGAGTATCTTTAGTGTCTTTACCGTGTGTAGTGTTAAGCAGCAGGTGATCCTAGCCATAAACATGACTTACTGCTGCTGCTGGTGGAAGCCTGGGTGCTTTCACAGCTGAGTGACACCAGGCATGTCACTTAGTGCCTCAGTTTCCTTTTTGGTAAAATGGAGTGGTGACATGCCTACTTCCCAGAGTTATCGACAAATACAGAAACATGCACAAATACTTGGGGTGGCAGTCCTGCCATATGCACTCGTGATAAAGATGCAACCATTAGGGAGTCTGGCATTCAGTAAATTGTGAAGTGCGCCATAGATTATTTGTGCTAACTGAGCTCAGAAATATGGTTTGGTGTGCTTCTAATTAGTGTCTGTTTTTATAGCAGTGTAAACTTCTGCAGTCTGTTTTTCTCACTGCTGCAGTGGCTGCATAAACAAGGAGTGAGCTAGGCATGCACTAGGGCGCATTGCAACTTGCTCATGATAGCAGTTCAGGCCTCTGTCACTGTGAGCCCCAAGCTCTGGTTATTACAGGCCCTCGTCCCTGCTTGGGTGGGAAACCCCTCTGAGAAGGCTGGAATGTTTTGCTCAATCAGACAATGTGAGTTTGCAAACCTGTGCTGTCTCTGCAGTCCGCCCGTGCCGTGAAGGTGCTGAAGGAATGCATCCGGCTGAAGCCCGACGATGCCACCATCCCGCTCCTGGCAGCCAAGCTTTGTGTGGGTTCCCTTCACTGGGTAAGTGGGTGCTTCTCCCTTCTGCACAGGGCTCTAGCCCAGGGTCGGCTTCCACCACGCCTCCTTGTCAAGCCTCAATCACCCTAAGGAAGTCAGTGATTTCCAGGGTGCTCCGGGTTTTCTTTCGTAGCAACTAGCAGCCACTGGATTCACACTCAGAGATACAGCTTGCTGTGTGTGACACATAGGACTGAGAAGGCCCCAAAGCTTTCAGAGAGAGATTTTCCCTCTGCCTCAACATAACTTCCTTCACGCGTCTTTCTTCACAGGCACTTTCTTCAGATAGTCTTGTTCAGACTTGAATGTGGCAGTATAGTTTATCAGGGTTCTAGTACCTCACCAAACACAGCATTAGGAAGCAGAAAACTCTGGTTAACTTGCTCAGCTGGTAGAATAGATAAGTGTCTCCTACAGTGGAGCTGTAATCTCTTTGTTTCAACTTCATATCCAGTTAATGCATGTGAAGTCTTTTGCCCCGAAGCCCAGGACTCCCTGCTAACT
The DNA here is from genome assembly GCF_018167655.1 of Microtus oregoni. Taxonomy (NCBI): domain Eukaryota; kingdom Metazoa; phylum Chordata; class Mammalia; order Rodentia; family Cricetidae; genus Microtus; species Microtus oregoni. The sequence continues at coordinate 12,471,064 of NW_024543210.1, forward strand.
CAGGTTTCCTTCCCCTACAGTCCTCACTTCCTTTGTTCCCATGTGTTCTCACCCAACAGTAGGAAACTGAGCCTTGTAAAGAATGACCCATTGTTGTTTGGTTTCCCTTGAAGGAAGGTAGCAGAAAAAAGAGCAAGCAGGCATAGGCTCACAGCCGTGCTGTGGTGTGACGAGTGCCTGTGGATCTGACAGTTTGGGGCTGGGAGCAGAGGGAACGCTGAGGGCCTGAGGAGAGCAACAGAGTGTGCCTTGGCTTGGAACCCACGCACGCGATTGCTGCTCTCCTCCCAAATGGGCTTCTATTTATTACTGTGATAAACAGGTCCCTAAACACCAAAAACACATCGTTTTTAGAGATGGGTAACAAATCTTCTCTGTATGTCTTTTCACACCTTTTACTATTAAGTTTTTCCAAGACCTCAGCAATCAAGAGTGTAATGGACTCCATGGGTTACATCCAGCTTCAGCACCATCGTTTGTCACACTTTTTATTTTAAAGATTTATTTATTTATTATATATACAGTGTTCATATGGATGCCTGAAGGCCAGAAGAGGGCACCAGATCTCACTGTAGATGGTTGTGAGCCACCATGTGGCTGCTGGGAACTGAACTCAGGACTCTGGAAGAACAACCAGTGCTCTTAACCACTGAGCCATCTCTCCAGCCCTGTTTGTCACACTTTTAAAGAAACTTCTTTTTCTAGTGAATTGTGCAAGAGGTCTCACTGGGTGTGAGTTCACAAGTGCTTGTTCTCACAGGAATCTGCTGGTGCCAGGACTGTGCTGTGTTCTGTAAAATAGGTTGAGTTTTGAAATTTTTAACAGCTTGTGGCAAAGAGAATCCAAGTCTGAATGCATTTTTTTATGTCATGAATAAAGAGGAAAACCCAAAAGCAAGTCATTTCAGGAACTTTATTCTTTTCAAATACATTTCATTTGACCTCTGATCCCTGAGTCCATCCACATTATAGAACCAACCAGTGAAAATGAGGATGGAAAACACAGAAGCCCACCAAATATGATAGCAACTTTGGAAAAGAAGGCAAATAAGCAAAGGAGGAAAGTTTTAACAAAAAAGATAAATCGGAATCCTGCGGGCTATTGGAAAGGCTCACTAAAGAAAAGAGAATTCCAGGGTAGAGTTGGAAGGTTTGGGGATCATTTCCAAAGCAATCATTGGAAACCCATGTTTAGCAGCAGGTGCTCCTGGGAACTGATGTTGGGAGTTTGACAGGTTGTTGTTTTTTAACTTCTCTTTCAGTTGGAAGAGGCTGAGAAGTTTGCCAAAACTGTCGTTGATGTAGGGGATAAAACATCGGAATTCAAGGCCAAAGGCTACCTAGCTCTGGGGCTCACGTATAGTCTGCAAGCCACTGACGGTGAGAGAGGCCCCACCCTGCAGTATCTCAGTCTCCTGTGTCTTAGGAGGGCACTCAAGCTGGGATGTCCTGGGATCCTGGCCTGTGGGGCCCCCAGTGTTCCCTCTTCTCTGTCTAGACTGGGATGGGAAATGTCAGAGCCTGAGATGGGGTCACAGGCACATGGGGCTAGTGGTGCCCAGGTTCCTAGCCAGTGGGTGCTGGGACTCTATCCTGACAGTCAGAAGAGTAAGGCCTCAAGAGATGAGCCAGCCAGCACGACTCCATCGCGGCCCAGCCCTTCACGTGCAAAGGTGGGCATTAGATAGGTACGGTAGTTTAGAAGTGTTTAGGGCCAAAAGCTTGCAGGGCGCAGCGTTTTCTAGCAGGGACTGTCCACTTCTTTGTCCCCACATTTAACTCACAATTCTGCGCACATGCAATGTAGCTAACCAGTACCCATGGTTCCTGAGGATGGTGATTTATATATTTTGAATATTCTAAAAAAGTTTTGGTTGATGGGTTTTTGACTTTAAATAAATCTTAATGCTTTATACACTTAAAACTTTTGCAGAAAATATAAGTTAATGTTATTTTATGATCTATTTTTTAATATTTTATCAAATATAACTTGAATAAAAAATATTCTCAAAGACAAATATATAACTTAATGACTAGTATAAGGCAAAATGCCCTGAAGCACCACTCAGAGCAGTAGGTAGAATCTTACTAGCCCCTGTTAGTCATAGGAAGACAGGATACCACTGTGACTCCTACAAATTAACCCAAAGTTTTCTTTTCTCTACCCTAAAATGCTGCATTTTTGGCATGTCAATTACTTTTCAATATTGGTTTCTGGCGACATTTCCATATGCATACGCTACATTGTCCCTACTCAGCAATGTCTTCAAATATTGACTTTCAGGGGAAAGTCTGAAGGCCATAGACTTACCCACATACATTCTTGATTCAGACTCGACCCCTAAACAGCCTTTAGAATCAATCAGTGCACCCTGCAGAATGCACCCTCTCACAGCATTTGAAGTTGAGTTGGGTCAGTTGAGGTTCTCAGTAGAGCAATTAAGGTTCTCTGTAGCCCCAGGCCCAGCTCCATCCAGCCCTGAGGACAACCTCCCACTGCTAATCTCTTGGCAAGCAAGAGCTGCCTTTGTGCAGTGATTGGATAAGGGCCTCCTGCAGCGTGACTGCAGACAGACTCCTCTGGACTCTTCCTTACTCCAGTAAAAAGTCCCCTTTTTGTTCCTAGGCAGACCAGACCATAAGGGAGCCATTGCTCTTGTTCTACACAGGGAAGTGTTTGCTCACACATGTGAACTGATATTCCTATACCCATGTTAAGTGTGGCAGCTCCGTCCTTTATTTTGATATCACAGAATCCTGACCTTAGGTAGCATGAATTAAACTAGCATCAAGCCAGAGTTCGTAGCCCAGGGTCCCAGCTGCTCGGCACAGAAGGATCTCTGAGCCTGTTGATCCGCTGGTGCTTGGTCCGGCTGCACCATCCTGGTCCAGCCAGTTCTACATGTTTATCTTGGGGGAACCAGTGTGTTCTTTCTGCAGTTCAAATGGCCTTCGGGAAAATGCCTCCCCACCCCCTTGCTAGCATGCTCCGGTTTTTCTTTTTAACAGAAATGTGCTTAAAAAGTAGCAGTGATTAGCTAGACTGGATTCACATTCAGAAAGATACAGTGTGCTGTGTGTGACGTATAAGACTAAGGTCCCAAAGCTCACACTGTCTCTGACATTGTTCACAGTAATGTCCACTGAGCATGGGAAGAGCCTTGGGGACATTGTTCACAGTAATGTCCACTGAGCATGGGAAGAGCCATGGGGATGGGACAGGGATTCTATCCTAACAGTGCAATAGGCCCTTGGAACTTGGTCCATGTAACATGGCTTTCGTGGGGGGTTTAGTATTGTCATCCCCACCCCAATCTTTCCTGACACCTACTAACAGAACCCTTTTCTCAGCTTCCTTGCGAGGGATGCAGGAGGTCCTGCAAAGGAAGGCGCTGCTTGCGTTTCAGAGGTGAGTGGGAGTTCGTCTTTTCACTCTGTGTACATAGTGACAACCGAGGATGATGAGTATGAGAAAGGCAGGATATTTTTAAAGATTATGTAAACAGTGTTTTGCCCCGGGGAGTATGTTGTCTTGAGCAGCAAACATGAAACCTCGAAACTGGAAGCAGGATATCACTCCTTGCCCTGTTCGCCCACTTTTAATCTATTTGGGTATTTTTTATTCATTCCTGATAAAGTGATTTCAGCACAAGAAAGGTAGACACTTTGTCTATAGAGCTGGTTCCTTTATTGGAGGTATTGTCGTTGTCTTGAAAAGAGGTCCTTCTTTTCTGGCTTTTTCTGCATGTCAAGCTGTAGGCTGTGACATTAACAGATGCAGAAACCAGAGGTCTGAAAGTCTCTGAAACACCCCAAACCCACTGCCCACAGCACCTTCGCACTTGGACAGGGCATTGTTATCATAAAATCCGTGGTTATCCCCATACCTGGTAGACAGAAGTAATAATGCCATCGCAGTATGGGGAGGAGGTGCAGGAGTGAAAGGAGTCGCTAGGGACGTATATTGGAGCCAGTGTTGAGCCAGCATCTAGGTAGTTTTCCTTGCAACTAACTTTGCTCATTGCAGGTGTAATAAATCATCAAAATCAAGTTGGTCCCTGAAAATCCAGCCCTGTGAGGTGAAATCTAGAATTGGAATTGATCCTGTCGTTTTAAATACACCTGAGTTACATTGATTTCTTAAAACTGTGCTGGAAAACTTAGTTGCGTCTTTAAAAACCTCACGAACCAGCCCATACCAGCCACCTTTGTTAGATGCTTTCCTCAGCGATGCGTGGATCGTATCTGCCTGTTGTCGTGTGCCTTTCTCATGGCGTCCTCATCAGCTGGGTTTCTCCACCGAAGTGTCCCAGCCTCATTTCTTTCTGTTTCCAAGCAGGCTTGTCCAGCTCCTTCACTTTGCCGGACCTCTTCTTGACGTCTGCATAGACCCCTGATCTGGGCTCAGCATTTGTTGTTAGTGTTTCTCAGCCCAGAGCAGGAAAGCATTTCCATTTCAAAGGATTCCAGGTTTTGCTTTCTCCAGTTCTCGTCAGACCCACACACGGATGCCTGAGAAAGTGGCCATCACATCTGTTCCGCTTTCCTTAAATCAGCGGTCTCATTGGCTCTCTAAAAACAGCCACAGTGGTGGTCGGCCTGGGGCGGCCTGGGTAGCGAGGGTTATGTAACAGCTGTTCTGTCGGCCTGAATTCTTTTCTGTTCCTTCTCCACTTAGGTTTGAATTCAAAGAGATTTAACATGTTTGTTCATAAGGGACTAAGGAGAAATAAGCTCTCCTAATCTAACTGACTACTTTGCAGAAGGCTAACCTAAATTAGTGTTTATCTGAAATACAGAATGTTTTTCAAATGCATACAATCATTTTGATTCAAGTAGACATTGACTATTTTAGTCAATTGGGGACCTAATAAAAGCTTTAAGGAAAAGATTTTAAATAAATAAGAAAGATTGTATTAATTCTTAAATGTAAATAGAGCATTTAAATGGGTGAGAAATGTTTTTCTACTATGTATTTTATATGGTTTCCCCCAAAGTTCTGTTTATACTATTATTTTGCTTCTGGTTTTGCTGTTCATTTCTTTTGAAAAGAAAAGTGGTACATTTAAAAGAGGGATAGCCTGTGGGAATGAAGTCTTAATCATAACTAGAGCCAGAATTTGGAAAGATTGTTTTCTGGGGCCCTCAAGGGGGCAATGTCTGAATATATCAAAGTGGTGTGGCTTTACCCAGATACTGAGCTGTCAGCTCATAATCTAGTCGCCCCCACCAGTTCATCCATGCTGAGCAGAATACGGCGAAGTAAATTCTGCTGTGTGCAGTGCTGTAAGCTTGGCGAACTTCCACGTCCTCTGGAGAAAAGCGGTCCCAAAGACGGTGACAGCATGTGCCTGTCATGCATGCACTAGTAAACGCTGCTCCTACATCATCCATGTCTGCCACTCAGGGTGGCTGGGATACATAGCTTTACTTTCCTGTCTCTCTCCCCTAGCTTGGGTTTAAGTGTGGTGGGTGTATTTGTAGAGGATGAGAGCTTGGGGCTGAGCTGGTCCAGAATGCGGACGTTCAGTGCTAAAGCCACCTAGACAAGCTAAGGTGTGTACCTAGCGAAAGCGCTCTGATTTAACTCTGCGTGTTTCTTCCTAATTCATGAGTTCTGTGCCCATTGTAATCAGAACTGAAGGGAACTTTGGGAAATTAGCCAGACAGGACAGCAGGATGGTGGTATAAAGACCAAGCCTTGGCATCACACACTTCCCCATTCCATTTCTGGTTTTGCCTCCTTTTCTGAGTATTCTTAGGTAAGATGCCTATAATAGAGGCTTCATAAATTGTAGTCATCATTGTTGTGAGATCTGTGCTTTATGAGCCAGAATCAGAATTGATCAGCATCGTTTATATGATCATGATCAGCTCTAGACAGAATCAGAATTGATCAGCAGCATTATCTATATGATCATGATCAGCTCTAGACAGAATCAGAATTGATCAGCAGCATCATCTATATGATCATGATCAGCTCTAGACAGAATCAGAATTGATCAGCAGCATTATCTATATGATCATGATCAGCTCTAGACTATGGAGCTGGAAGTTAGGAGTCCACTGGACATGCTGGGCTCTAGCCCAGTAGTCTGAGCCATCCATGATCCAGCAGCAGCCAGTATGCCTTTGTCTGGACACTGCATCTGTTACACTGTGAAGATCATTTTGGGTCTCTCCTTCTGGTAGGGTGGGAAGAGCTCCCTAAGGAAAACTTGTATTATTTATCTCCAGACTTCCTAGAGCCTTATTCTTTGGAGTAAGTACTGCATAATATAAATGGATATATAAACAGATGAGTGGGTGGGAGTGGATAGGGTAGGTGAATGGGCAGGTGGGTTGGTAGATGGATGAAAGGGTAAATCAGTAAGTGGGTGCATTAATGGATGGGTAGGTGAGTGGAGAGTGGGAGTATGGGTTAGCAGATGGATGGGAAGATGGATGGATGGGTGGATGGATGGATGGATGGATGGGTGGGTGGGAGAGTGAGTGGGCAGGGGGGAATAGGTAGATGGAGAGTCAGCTAGGTTGGTAGATGGGAGAGGTGGATGGATGGGTACATAGGTGGCAGGTAGGATGATGGATGAATAGATACTTACCTATTCATGGGAAGAAGAACTGAATTCTTTAAGATATAGGTGCTTTATCGGTAGAGGCACTGTGAGCATCGCTGTGATAGATTTTAGGTTGTCTGAGTTCCTTTTAGCAACCTGGCCAGGTGTTGTCTACATGAGGAGGGCTTGTGGAGCTGCTTTAGATTTGTGTAGAATTCCAGACTTGCAGCTTCATGGGCACTTGGTTTTTACTGAGCAAAGTAGCAGTAAGCATACCAAAGGGCCCTTGTCCCAGGAAGCTTAGCTGCTGGAGCTGTCCCACACAACAGAAGCAAGGTGTGTGGCATCTACAGGGGGTGAACCCCACTTAGTTTTTCTTGTTTTATTTGCTATTTCCCACTCCCTTTCTTTTGCTAAAGTAGTCAATTTCATTCATTAACAAAATTGTGCAAGTAAGTCACTTAAAATGCATGTTTTAAGGTGTGCTTCAATAGAAACAGGCCGGCAGAGTCTCATTATTAGCCTCAGTGGAAATTCTTTAGAAGTCACCAGAATGCTCTCTGGAAATGGCAGAATTGCTAGCTCTTCCAGTTTGTTTCTTTTCCAGGCCTGTGGTTAGTGGCCTGTGCTGAGACCAGAGTGGGGCCTCTGCCCATAGCGGTCACCATCCACACTCGGCATTCACCAGAGCAGCTGCCAGCTTCTCACTTAGTTGGCACTGGATAGAAGCAACCATGATTTGACTTACTTTGTGGAAAAATACAAACTGGGCTGAGAAAAATTACAGTTCTGACAAATTATTTTTGATGGCTGTAGAAACCTGGCCTTTTTATTTTTGAAAGAAGACGAGATAAACTAAATTACTCTGCATAATAAATGTTTCTTCATAATCCATCTTTTACCCATTTTCACTGGATAATTGGGAAAGACAGAAACCATGACATTTTCACCTCATCCATGAGCACCAAAGAAAATTCTTCTCATTACTCATGCGTGGAGAACCAGGGCGTGTCAGTCACGCGAGCTGGAATGCAGTGGAGACAGCTCTAGTGAATGCTCAGCCGCCATCGCTTAAACCCAGGCCAGTAAAGCCCAAAGGTTGTGGCCTGTCGAGGGGCTGCTAGGAAGGGTTCCCCAGGACTCCCCAGTTGATATTAACAAATGCTCGCTGCATGGGCATGAGAACCTGATTTGATTCCCAGCACTCACATAAAAGCTTGATGTGGTGATGCATGTCCTTAATCCCGGTGCTGAGGAGGCAGAGTCAGGGATCCCTGTGGCTCAGCGGCCAGTCAGTCTAGTCATAGTTCAGGGAAAGATGAAGCCTCAAAAAAAAAAAAAAAAGTATGAAGAACAAGAACAATAGAACAGAGGCTTCTGTCCTCCAGATGTGCACTCACAGGCAAGCCTACCAGCACACATGTGTACAATGCACACACAAATAGTAATAAAAACTATTTTTAAGTAAATTAAAATACCAAGGAAAGAGCAAACCCCAGTTATGCATACAGTACAGCATTTGCCCAAACAGTACCCAAGTTCATGTATTTGGCATGTTTTCTGGGTCGTGCATATTACGTGCCTTTTTCTTTTCCCGTGGAAGTCTAACGATTACGTAAAAGACCAATGTCTCTAGAAAACTTTGGTGAGTTGGCCGCAGATGACTCCATAATAATTTCAGTTTCTGTTTCATCTTGAACTTGCTGTCGGCTGGTGAAAGTCCCTCTTTTGATCACAGAATGCTGTCAAGGCAGAGATGGTTTGCTATCCACGACCACACTTTGTGATTAGTCTGCTCCATGCTCCTTCTATGGAAGTTAAGTTTGTTTTTCTCTTCCTACCAGATTGTTAAAAGTAGAAGTAGGTTCTGTACACTATCACATTTTGAATTGCTTCTAATGAAATGCATGAAGTTCCACATAAAAACCAAAGAAGGTTACCCTTGCAGCCTGCTAGACAGCCCAAGCAGCCTCTGCATCCAGCAGCCAGGACCAGTGGATGGAGCCAAGCCAAATGTCCAACCACACTGTCACACAACATAGTTAGAGGAACACAATTAGGGAGCTGCATGGAATTTAGTAGACTCCTTACAGAGTAAATGGGTGTCTTTCTTTCCTCCTTCTGGTTCACAAAAACCCAAATCTCATTTTATAAGCAAAACTGGTCTTTGATTTTCATATGGCTTTTTCTGAAATCCAGAAATTTGGATGAAGTAGCGTTAAGGCCACTCCAAACTTAACCAAAGTAGCCATCATCTGGCCGTGGGTTTATGTTAGAAAAGGGTGAATACTTTTTCAGGGCCCACAGCCTGTTAGTTGTTTTTATCATGACCCAGAATGACACTGGTTTCTGTTCGGCTAAGGGGAAGCATCTGTTGAGAAGGCCAGACCTCTGGGTCTGGGGAGTGATTACCTGTCTCTAGGCCCCTTCACAGAGTCTGGGAACCGCTATGGCCATTTTAGGCTCTGAACAAGAACCAAACACATATTCCAATTCATTTTAATTTAATTTTACTATTTCATATTAAAGCATAATCTGTGTATGGTGGTCAGATTGTGTAACTTTCATTAGCGATATTGGGGAAGGGTGAAGGAAATGATACATAATTCAGCTGACAATGAGACTTTGACACCAAAATGCAGATGTGCGGAGAACTTGTGATGGGCACGCACAGGTGGCCTCGTGTTCTAACAGCAGTGACTACTTTTCCAGGGCCCACAGCCTGTCACCTACAGACCACCAAGCAGCTTTCTACCTGGCTCTGCAGCTCGCCATCTCCAGACAGGTCAGTGTCTATAATGTCTAACGCTGCTCTCGGAGGACGCCAGCTCCTCCCAGAAAAGACCCTGGGGTTCCAGAGAGTTTGAGCATGTGCTGTGAAGATAGATGGCCTAGGCTGTACTACTGAGAGTAAATCCACAAAGGCCCAGCCTGGAGTCAGATGGCAACACGGCATGTACCCTGATTCCAGGGGTCACCAAGGGCCTTTGTTGCTAACAGTAATGGGGTCATGGAACCCAGTGCTGAGTTTCATGGTGGAAATTTAGTCACTGATTGGAACCTGACTGTCACGGGGTATCTGTGCTTAACTGGAAAATGCTAAAAGGTATCAAGAGACACCAGATCTTCTAAAATGCATAAACGATATAGCATTTCCATGGTTGCATGTTCTTGCTGGAAGGCCAAGCCTTGCTAGCTTCATCTTCCCAAAGGTAGCTTGAGCTGCCTTTCACATTCTACTACCCTCATTCCCTCCCAGCTGTTCTAGAAACGGCACCCATATGCTTGCTAGCCCACCAGGTGCAAGACACTGGTGGTAACCCCAGCACATTCCTTAGTGCACACTGGAAGGGTGAATCAGAGGTTAGCTCAAGATGTCATTCCCCAGAGGCTTCCCAGTTGCCTTAGAATGGTGTTAAGAAGTAGCTGCCATTGGCATCTTGGAAACACAGCAAGCCAAGATGCCTGCCCTAGAGAGGTTTGTTACCTGGCCGAATGTGGTCACAGCTGGACTGGTTAGGAACTGCCACTGCAGCAGAGGTTGGCTGAGCACTGATCATGTTTTCCCTTCACCTCCTCATTTTCCTTATAAAATATCAGTCCTTTTCACTTGAGATCAGGAAGGGAGGACCATGTCTGCCATTGTCATTGCCTAGCCTTGGCACTTGAACGCTGCTGGTATGTGTTTGACACCCAGTAAGAGTTTTTTAATGAAGGAGCCAGCTCTGAACCCTGCATCTACTCCCTTCTAAAGATATCCTTTTGAGCCCCATCTCTATCCCTAAATACTTGCCCATCCCTACAAACCAGCAGCACCGTGAGGATAGCTGCCTTGGCCTCCCTACTTCAAGCTGAGGAATGATCATGCAGGAGGCTGTTACTGTAGACAGTGGATAAGTAGATGGAGACTTATGGGTGCAACTCATCCACAAAGATTATAGGCATGAGTGTTGAATCGCCAGGGCTCTAAATGAGTATGTCTCAGCTACCTGGGACAGAGGTCATGGCCCTCCTAGAGAGGGTAGAGAAGGATCAGAACAGCCAGAGTCCCCGCTTTCCAGCACTCAGCACCTCACCTCTCTGTACCTGAACTTCCTCCCTGCCACTGAAGCATGAGCGTAGCACTGACAGCTCTAGGGTTCCAAAGAAGGGAGTCTCCGTAGCCAGCACTTAAGGCATAGATCCATGTGAAACTGCAGTTCAGAGTGGAAAATCAGGGGGCTCTGGAAAAGGAAGTCATAGATTCTCCTAAGGGGTGAGATTCCTGAAGATTTGGGAAGTGACAGGAGAGCTGAAGGGCAGAGTTGGAAGCCACATGGAGTCCCCTGTGCAGATAAGTTAGATGCCTCTGTCCCCAGCTCTGCTTTGAAATATAACTTCAGCTTCTCCTTTCTATTAAACCTGAAGTCTAACGTGTTCAAATACCTACTGTACACATAACCCTGGGCTCCATGCCCGTTTAATCTTCATTAAAGACCATGTTGTGAACTGGATGACACTAGATGGCTAGTGGGTAAGGTTCTGCTCCCTGGCACTCACATGACGGCCAGATACAGAACACATTTCTAACCACAGCACTGTGGGGCAGACACAGGTGGATTCTGGGAGTTCTGAGTTCAGTGAGAAACTTGCCTCAAAAACTGAAGCTGGAGAAGGAGAGAGAAAGCACCCCATGACAACCTTAGCCTCTGCATGCACATCTACAGGCAAGGGCACATGCACACACCACTACACAAGAACATGTTGAACAGCTGTTGCATTCATGGTTAATGCTGTGCCTGAACCTGCTTAAATTTGGATACATCTGCTTTGCAAGTGGCCCTGTAATTTGTTTCTTGTCTCCAATTATTTTGGGATGTAGTTTGGAAAGGTGTGGGGTTTTGTTTGTTTGCATATTTCCTTCATGTCCAGTAGAGGTCCAGACATCTGGTCCTTAGAAAGCTCTGTTAAAGGTTTCGTGGCCTATGAAGTATTTTAATTTCAATAATGTTATGAAAGGGGAGAGTGATTCAGCTAAGGCAGTTTAATTCCACTAAGAACCCTTGGTAGCTTGCCTGCATCTCTGTTTGCAGTAAAATCATCTTAGACATAATCAAAAGTACATTGGTTCTGTGGGGAACAAAAGTGAGAAAGTGTTTCTCCAGAGAGATGGAAGAGCATGTGGACAGTTAACTAGAGAAGTGGTCTCTCCGGTCCCTCATCAGCCCTATTACTGCTGAAGAGGATGTGCTCCCTTGTTTGGCCAGTGTCCTGGGGATGCCATGAGGTTGACCCCTACGATGTGAAACCGCTCACAATGCACCTTCTGTAACCATGGCCCCTTTCTGTGGAACTGTTTAAGCATTCCTTTTGGTCTTGTTTTAAACCAGATACCAGAAGCTCTCGGGTATGTCCGTCAAGCTCTTCAACTCCAAGGTGATGATGCCAACTCCCTGCACCTCCTCGCTCTCCTGTTGTCAGCCCAGAAACACTACCATGACGCTCTCAACATCATTGACATGGCCCTGAGTGAATACCCAGAAAATTTTATGTAAGTAATCCCACATTGATCTCCCCTACTCTGGAGTTACTGGATGAGCTTCACTCTCCCTCTTTCTTCTCTGTCAAATGTCAGATCTTCATGAACACTCAAGGAGGACAGAGAATCTCTGTTGCCCCACCCCCACCCCACCCTGTTTCCTAGCTACCCATGATGTGCCTCAAGTCACCCTCACTTGTTCTTCCCTTCTGTGTGCCCTGGAGCACACAGATGATTGTACCAAGATGGTGGGTAAATCTTTTAATAGTTTTCTGGCACAGGACAATTGTCTATATTCTGTCAATTATGTTTTAAATAAACGCTGATTGGCCAGTAGCCAGGCAGGAAGTATAGGTTGGACAATCAGACAGGAAATAGAGGCGGGTCACTGAGAACAGGCGCATTCTGAGAAGGAAGAAGCCCATTTCTCCTGAATCCTGTCCCAATCACAGAAGAAGGAAGATGTGATTGCCCTGCTGAAAAAGTTACTAAGCCATGTGGCTAACATAGATAAGAATAATGGGTTAATGTAAGTTGTAAGAGTTAATAAGAAGCCTGAGCTAATGGGACAATCAGTTTATCATTAATATAGACCTCTGTGTGATTTCTTTGGGACTTAACAAATGCGGAAACCGGGCAGGACAGAAACCCTTTGTCAACAAATGTCACCCAATGTGGGGCTCGAACCCACGACCCTGAGATTAAGAGTCTCGTGTTCAAGAAAAATATTGTAAATACTAATACCAGTGCACTTGGCTGTGACAGAATCCTGTTACACTCCAGTGGCTGGAGTATGGGGAAGTGTTGCTTTGGAGACTGTTTGCCCTGTGTCCCTTGAGAGCTCCCACAGGTTGTGGGTGATTATCCTGTAACTTGGATCTGTGTACTTTACCTCTCTGAGCCTAGGTTAATCTCTAGGAAATACAATTCCTTGGATAAGTTAATAACTATACATATATAAGAATTGTCATTGTAAGAAGCCCCAGGCTTTGAAACTCTCTGTCCATCATCACATCTGTCCTCTGAGTCACATTTTTTATTGAGCCAACGGATGTGGGATCCTTTGACTCCTGGTGGTTAGGCTTTGTGGAGAACATTGTCTTCTGGGCTACTGAGTTACCATTTTATCTTCAGTGGTGCTTAATTACCAGTACACAGTGGCCAAGAATAGTAAACACCCCAGCAGGCTGGAGGGTTCCAATTGTCTGCATGGCTGCAGATCTGGTAACAGGGTGGGGACTGCTTGGGGGTCGGGGAGCACAGGGAGAAGGGAAGGAATGTGGAAGGTGGCCCTGCTTCCTCTCTACTTCAGAAGTGCTGCAGCAGCATATAAATGGGTCAGTGCTGGCTTGATCTCCTGCCTCATCCCCTCCTGGGGGTTCTAATCGGTGCCTTTTTGTCTCCTCTTGGAAAATTGGTTTACACATTTCCAGTACAAACATTTCCTTGTCTTCAAGGAAAGGGTGCTTCTCCTCTCCCCAGCCAGAGCTGTCTTCTTATAATCCAGGAAGCCTCTGACTGGAGTTTGCTTCTGTAGGCTCAGCTTTTTGCAGAGTGAACTAAAAATCTTTGCTATAGTTTTGCTTCTTGCACATCTAAGACTTGCTCTTGGGATACCTGTGTATTTCTGGATTTTATCCCAAGACGTCTATCCCTGTAGAATCTCAAAGTATTTAAATTACTTTAAAAAGTGTTTGGTCCTTTCTCCATCTCGATAAAGTAGTAAAGTACAACGTGATACAATTGAATTTGATCTCTCTTATCAGTCCTTATAATGCACCCTCCTGTGATTCCTGCCTCCTGCCCTATGTGTGTACACGCCCACTCCGCTCATTAGATCCTGCACTCCAGCACGGGGCTCCTCTCTCAGTGGCTCACTCCAGCACTGTTGAGGAGCTTCCTAGACCACCAGCCACGCTGCACAGGAAGCAGTAAACAGTGGTGGCTGCCGTGGTGATGCCTCCAGCCGTAGGAATAAGGAGCAGCAGTGGAGATGTTTAGGACGGCAAGTCTGTTATTCCAATGCTAAGCTGTGAGCTAGACAAAGCGCATGGCAGCAGGCCTGAGAACAGCCCATGACGTGTTCGCTTCTCAGATGTTCGTGTTCTTCCTTTGTGATCAGAACTTCTCCCCAGGTTTTAGTAAGAATACGTTTCAGTATTCTTATTTTAGTAAGAATATTACTAAAAGTTGAGACCAAAGGTGGGTCCTGTGGTTTCCTGCTGGCCGGGTAAAGCCTGTTAACACCAACCTAAACAAGAGTGACTCCATTTTGTTTCAGCCTAGGGTTTCCTCTAGTTTCTTTTATCCCTAACCCACTGATAGTAACAACCGCATAGTTGATATTATGTTTGTACTTATTCCCTAGGAATGAACATCCTTCCACTAGAGTCAGCCCTGTCTGTCTTGTTGAACAGCTGTCAGATAAGATAGTTGAAGGTTCCCACAGAAGCAGCTCGTCCTCCAGTGTTACCCCATCTGCACTGGTCTGTTCTCCATTACTATAACAAAAAAGAAAAGCAAAAAAGATCTGAAGCTGGGTTAACATTTGTGAAAAAATTAGATTTACTTATAAATAGATTTACTAGAGGTCCAGGGGCTCGGTGTAGATGTTGCACGTCTTTGATGGGGGCCTCCCTGACTTCATCATATCTGTTACATAGTAGATGGTACACAGAGGGAACACATGCACAAATGAGAAGTCACAATGTGAACATGAGTCAAGAGAACGGAACTGGTCCAGCCTTGCACTGTTACAGCAGGCTGTTCACAAGAAAATTAACCAGGTCCTGTAAGGATTACGTCACTTACTCAGAAGGGTAGAGCCCCCAGTGACATAATTACCTTGTACTAGGTTCCACCACTTTCCACCATCGCCACACTGAAGATCAAGCTTCCAACACCTGAACACTTAGACACACAAACCATGACCAAAGCATATACCACATGCTTTGGCTTACAGGCGTGTCCTCCAAAGATTATTGTGTTAAGGCTTGCTCCCCAAGGTGACACTTTGAGGAAGTACTTTGAATCTTAAAGGGTAGTATCTTGGCTACTTTTCTGTTGCTGTAACAAGGCATCATGACCAAGGCAACTTGTAAAAGAAAATGATTATTGGGGGCTTACAGTGTCAGAGAATGAGTCCTTGACCATTATGGCAGGGAGCATGGCAGGCAAGCATAGCACTAGAGCAGTATCTAAGAGCTTACATCTTGATCCACAAGCCTGAGGCAGGGAGAGAGCTAACTGGGAATGACATGTGCTTTTGAAATCTCAAATCTGCCCCCCAGTGACATACCTTCTCCAGTGAGGCCACACCTCCTAATCCTTCCCAGATGGTTCTACCAACTGGGGACCAAACATTTGACATATGAGCCTATGGGGTCATTCTGATTCAAACCACCACAGATGGTATGTATCTGATAGAAGTTTCTAGGTTATTGGTTATTGTTATTATTAACTGTGGCTTATGGATAAAGAAATGTAATGTGCCCTAGGCTTTAGTAAGTCTAAGATTCTACTGGAAACATCATTAGGACCTTAGCTTGTCTTCTCTCTGCTTTCTTTTTCTTTATGATCTACCAGCTAAGTTTGCTCCATTAGTTCCTGCCAAGATGTTCCATCTTTGTGAGAGGCCCAAAGTGACACAGCCCTTATTTGTGACCTGGAACCTCTAGAACCATGAGCCAGAGTCAACCCTCCCTATGTATGAGATGATCGTTGTAACTCTTTCAGTACAGGGTCAGAGTAGACTATATGGCATCCTCATTCTCCATGAAATCATAACCCATGTTTTCATACCTTGAAAAAGCTTAACAGGGACCTAAAGAGTCTAAACTAAGAGGCACCATCTCAGCCATCTTGTCATTTGAAGCAGAACTGTAAGTGGATAAATATTTGCCAGCTATGAGATTTCTGAGAACCAGAAATGCTTTTTTTTTTTTTTTTTGGATGGGGGCACATAACAGCAGGGTCTTATGTGGCTCAGCTTCAAACTTACCTTGTAGCTGAGGATGATCTTGAACTCCTGGTCCCCCACCTCGACTTTCCCAATGCCAGGATTACACATGTGTGCCCTCATACCCAGTTCCCTCATACATGTTCAGGATGGAGCCCAGGGCTTCATGCACGCTAGGCAAACACTACCAACGGAGCCACGTGAGTCACAGCCTCACCCAGAAACTCTTTCCTAAAGGAACTCCACAAGTAAGTCTGGAGAAGCTGGTGTTGTGGGCTTAGTTCTGCACGGAAGGAAAGGAATGCAGATTCTTTTTATAGAAGTTAAGGGTTCAGCTATAAGAGTTGGGCAAACCTGGCTTTGAACATCAAACCCTCCAGCTCTGAGTAAGTCACTTAATGACTTTGTCTCGTCTTTTCATTTGTAAAATGTGGCTAATAAAATACCTATATCAGAGGATTATTGTAAGAATTGAGTTAGCTAATGCATTTATAAGGCTATTGTATGTGACAACTGCTTAGAAACAGAAAATAATTTGTATTATCACACCACCCCAGTGGCTTCAACCGTAGTTTAATTGTTGTCAAATAATGATAGAACCTAAAGAATGTTTATTTAGTATATTTAAGACGATAGTATAAAACATGAATATTCATTCCTTATTTAAGGAAAAGAACATTAGTGGTGCCTATGAACTGCCTTTGCATTCATTTGTGCTCACACATATATTTGCAATATGTCTTACGTGATGTAATGGGTGTGTTTCCTTTCTATCCAGTCCTGTTGCCGCTCACCTACCCGTTAATTCTTGTCTTGACTTCTGTGTTGGTCATTGTCTTATATCTCTCTACTATTTATTTTATACTTGTAAATAACAAAGATTTTTAGTTTTGAATGTTTTTATGTATTTTAAAATATAACCCAGATACTACTTGCTTTCAGTGCTTGAATTATGTTCCTGAGGTTCTGTCTTGTTTCATCTTTATCCAATCTACTGTAAAGAGACAAGATTGCTCTCTTTGGGGGCTGTGATAGGAAATGCTGCTGTAAATATTCTTTACAAGTCTTCTTGAGCCTTCATTCAAGGGTTCTTATAGATTCATAGGTCATAGCATTTGTGTTTTGTAGTTGCTTGGTTTGATATCTCTCTCTCTCTCTCTCTCTCTCTCTCTCTCTCTCTCTCTCTCTCTCTATCCCTGGCTGGCCCCGAGCTCACTATGTAGAGCAGGCTGGTCTTGACTTCACAGAGATCTGTCTTCCTCTGCCTCCAATGCTGGGATTAAAGGCAGGCATGCACTACCATAGCTGGCAGTTAGGTGTATTTTTGACTTCGCTGGTAATTCCAAAGCATTGGCCAGGTTGCATTCCTTTCAGTCCTAGAGCCCCTGTTCTTCTCCGCACTGTGGCCACAGGCTAAGGATTGCATGTGAGTTGTGGTGTGCACCTCCTCACCAGTGAGATTGCATTTTTTTTATTTGCACATTGTTCATTTAGCCTTCCCCTTTTGTAAAGGATAGAGAAGTCTTTGCTTATTTTTGACTTGGGTTATCTTCACAAATTACAAAATTTGTAAGGTTTTTTATATTTATAAAAAGCAAGTTCTGGTTTCTTTATATTTGTTGCTTCTCTTTTATTTTTAAAATTTATTTGTTTATTGTTTTTGTGTGTGTGTATGCCTGTGTTAGTTTGTGTGTATCGTGTGTATTTGGGAGCCTAAAGAGCCCAGAAGATTCCCCAAAACTGGAGTGATAGACAGATGTGAGCTACCATGGGGATATTGGGAACTAAACCCAGGTCATCTTTTTTTTTAATTGAAAATGAATTTTTAACACAATATATTCTGATCATATTTCCCCGCCCCATCTCCCAGATCCTCCCCAACTCCCCACACTTCTGAATCCACCCCTGTTCTTTTTCTCTCTCACTAGAAAGCAAATAGGCATCTAAAAACAATAATAACAAAATAAAAACAAACCAAAATAGGACAGAACAAACAAATGGGTGGGTGGCGAAACCAAAGAAATAGTATAAGAAACACTTGCTGTGGTAGTTTGAATATAATTGGCCCCCGTAATCTCATAGGGAGTGGCATTATTTGGAGATTTGTTGGAGTGGGTATGGCTTTGTTGAAGGAAGAGTGTCATTGTAGGGACGAGCTTTGAGGTTTCCATAGTTCAGGATACCAGGATACCACCTGTCTCTCTCGACTTCTGTTGCCTGCAAGATGTAGGACTCTCAGCTACTTTTCCAGTACCATGTCTGCCTCCACGCTGCCGTGCTCCCTGCCTTGGTGATAATGGACTGACATGAAACTGTAAGCAAGCCAAATTAAATGTTTTCCTTTACAGGAGTTACCATGGTCATTGTGTCTTTTCACAGCAGTAGAATCCCTAAGACACTTGCACATGTAGAAGAAATACTACACACACACACACACACACACACACAATATATATTAAGAAAAAGACCTGTAAGGTAGAAAAATGTCCAGCAAAACCTTATTAGACAAAAATTTTACAGTTCCTGCCTTCTACCCCAAGTGGCTGGTTACAGATGTACGCCCAGGCTCTACAGTGGTGTGGCACACACCTAGAGCTTGTGCATACATGGCAAGCCCTCCGTCAGCTGAGTTTTGTCTCCTGCTTGTTCTTACTGCTTTGGTTTTGTTTTGTTTTTTTTTTTGGTTTTTTGTTTTTGTTTTTTGTTTTTCGAGACAGGGTTTCTCTGTGGTTTTGGAGCCTGTTCTGGAACTATCTCTTGTAGACCAGGCTGGTCTCGAACTCACAGAGATCCACCTGCCTCTGCCTCCCGAGTGCTGGGATTAAAGGCGTGTGCCACCACCGCCCAGCTTCTTACTGCTTTGTTATATGAGAGATAGGCTTTCCTGTACTTTGTGATTTATGGGTCTCATGGTCATGGTCATTCTAAGCTTTTTCATACAAATTCCAAGTCAGATTGTCAAATTCTACCACCCTTAATTTTGAATGGGATTACATTAAATGTAATACCTCAGTTGGGGAGAATTATCAGTTTTTGGCAGTGGCTTTTCTAATTCCTTGCCATTGTATGACTGTAATGAACTTTAAAAATATTTTATGAAGGACTAGAGAGGTGGCTCAGCAATTAGGAGAACTTCCTACTTTCTCACAGGACCCAAGTTTGAGTCCCAGCACCCACATGGCAGCTCCAGCTGTCTGTAACTCTTGTTCCACAGGGTTGATGCCCTCCTTTGACTTTCATGGGCAAACTAAGACACACATGCAGTACACAGATATACATGGAAGCAAAACACTCATACACATAAAATTTTAAAGAGTAGAGGAGGCTGAATGGTGGTGGTGGTGCACACCTTTAATCCCAGCACTTGGGAGGCAGAGACAGACGGATTTCAATGAGTTCGAGGCCAGTCTGGTCTACAAAGCGAGTTGGATAGCCAGAAATGTTACACACAGAAACCCGTCTTGAAAAAAAACAAAACAAATAAAAAATAAAAAGTAAAAAAATGAAAAAAGAGGGATAATAATAATATCATCTTTATGAAAGCTAGACATTTTGGGTCACTCTAACCCCATCATTTGGGAGGTAGGGGCAGGAGGACCAGGATTTAAAGGCAAGCCTGGGGGATAGTGAGACTGTCACAGATAAAACATATCCTTATGAGGTTTTGCAGTTTTCTTCATAAATATTTTGTTCATGTTTTACTAGGACTATTCTTAGTTCCCTGTAAAATCTTTTAGTTTTTTTATATACAATTTATATTTGTAAAATGTGGAGTTTTTTTGAAACTGGAGATCAAACCCCAGTTCTTTTTTTTTATGGTTTATTTAACATTTAACTTTGTTTTATGTGTATTGTGTGAAGGTTTCAGATCCCCTGCAATTGGATCTTCAGACAGTTGTGAGCTGACATGTGGGTGCTGGGATTTGAACCCAGGTCCTCTGGAAGAGCAGCCAGTGCTCTTAACCACTGAGCCATCTCTCCAGCCCCTGTAAAATGTTTTTAATCTGATTTGTTACCTACATGCTGCTAGAGTATAGAATGGGAACTGACTTTTGTATATTTTCTTAGTCCAGTTTAATTCTCAGTAAGTCAAATAACATATATCAATTAGTTTGGAATTAGTACTTAGATAATTTCATTAGAAATAATTAAAATTATATTTTCTCTAAACTCTTGGTTTTTTTTTACCTGACCTCACTGTGTTAAGACCTTGAGCACATTTGAATGGAACTCCTTCACTGTTTGCTGTCAGATATTTATGCTTATTACAGAGTTTTTACAGATACTGTTTAAGAGATAGAGGATGTTTCCTTATTCCTCATTTGCTAATAAATGGTCTTTTGTTTTGCTTTAGTTTGGTTTCATTTTGGTTTTTCAAGACAGGGTTTCTCTGTGTAACTGCCCTGGCTGTCCTGGAACTCACTTTGTAGACCAGGCTGGCCTCAAACACACAGAGATCCACCTGTCTCTGCTTCCCGAGTGCTGGGATTAAAAACAGGAGCCACCACTGTCAGGCAGAAATGTTTTTATTAATCAAAAATGATAATGAATTTTATAAAATGGTTTTTCTGCATCAACTGAGATGATTGTATGACTTGACTCCTTTAATCTATGAATATTGTATTGATATTTTTAAATGTATTATAGCTATGTCTTATAATAATACCATTTTGGTTGTGATAACCTAACTTCTTATGGATTTCCTTGGCCAACTTTTAAATGATTAGTTAAATTAATTGATAAATTTAATTGATTAATAATGCCATTTTGATTGTGATAAGCTTATCCTTGACCAATTTATGTTTATATTCAAAATAGCCTGTAATTTTGTTTGCTTTTATATCCCCATCATATTTTGGCTATAATTGGGTTAGGCTGGACTTCCTAAATGATATGGAATGCTTCCTTTTTATTTTTTGAACACGTCAGAGCAATTTGTGTAAGGTTAGAATTGTTGTATTAAGACGACACTAAGGAGCAGCCCACAGAGACGTTCTTTGAGTTTCTGCAGGTCAAGATCCATGAGGTACACAGGCATCTTCCTTAGGTCCAGCATCCTATCGAAGGCAAATTTAAGGGGCACATTGATTATGTCATTACTCAGCTCAGGTACAGTGATAGTCTCTGTAATCACTAATCAAAACACTGCTCAAGAGGAGGTTTTAACTTAAACTGAGATCCTTTGAGAATATGTAGGCAAGTCTTACTATTTTTTATTTTATGCATGTGAGTATTTGCCTGCATACATGTAAATGAACCATGTATGTTCTAGTGCCCACAGAGGCTATAAGAGGGGGTCAGATCCCCAGAACTGTTTTTACAGATGGTTGTAAGTCCCCATGTGGATGCTCAGAAGAACAGCAAGTACTGTAAACCACTGAGCTGTCTCTCCAGATCCATCTTTCACCATGCCTCCCACAGTGTGGTGTGCGAATATAGTGGTCATAGCTGACTGTATGAATGTTTTGTGTCCAGATCTTCTCACATAGTTTCCACTAGTGTAAAAAAATCATGACCACCTGAAAAATCTCCCCAGGTGTGAGGATGAGGGATCCTTGCAGAGGTAGGTGTTTTAGAAGTGCTGTGTCCTTCGACCCAGAGAGATGTGTGTTTTTAGTTGAAACACCTGAAACTGTCCACCCACCATAAAGATCCAAACTTGTATCTGAAAATTTTGAAAAGTCACTTTCTTGTGCTTTGCCCAACATCTGATGGTTTCATAAAAGTGCTCTCGATCTGATGACCTCACTAATAAACAGTGCATGAGTGAGTGTGAGCGTGTACTCCACTTAAACTTCAGTGAGTGTGAGCGTGTACTCCACTTAAACAGGAAAAATCAAATCAAACTTCAGACAAGACTGCTGGAGAGTTGCATAACCATGTTTGTTTCAGGGCAGGAAGGAGAGGGACAGGAAGCAGGGAAGTTACTGTTTAAAGGATACAGACTGCTTTGCAAAATGAAGCGTTCTGGAGGCTAGAGAGATAGATAGTTCGGTTAGTAAAGTGCTTGCTACAAAAACATAAGCACTTGAATTCGGTCTCTGGAACCCACATAAAAAACTCTATGTAGTGCTAAAGAGATGGCTCAGTGGTTAAGAGCACTAGCTGCGATCCTAGACAACCAGGGTTCAATTCCCAGCATCTACATGATGGCTCACAACTTCTGTAACTCCAGTTCCTTTCTGGCCTCTGCAGGCTTACACACATGTGGGGCACAGACATGCATGTGGGCAAAACACCCACACACATAAAATACTTTACAAAGGCCATATGTGATCTTTAATCCCTGCATTGAAAAAGTGGAGACAGGCAGCTCCCACTGGCCAGTCAGCCCAGTCAGTGAGTTACAGGCCAGTGCTAGACCCTGTCACTAAAACAAGGTCTAGAGCAGCTGAGGAAGGACAACTGAGGTTGACCTCCAGCCTCTGTACACACACACACAAGGTCTGGAGATGGCTGATGGATGGTGGCACCTCATTGTGAATGAACTTGAACGCCACAGAACCATATACTTAAAAATAGCTAAAACGGCAAATTTTATACTATGTATGTTTTACTACCTTTATTAAAAACAACTTTCTTTTATTTTATTGTTGATGTGCTTGGCTCTAGGATGGCTTCTAGTAAGTATTCTTCAGAATTAGATGACTAGGAACTGTTAGTGTCTGGATCATTAAGCCAGCCTTCTTTCAGAGTAGACTTGCTGAGCCCAGGTGACATATCCCAGTTAGTATCCTGATGTGTGTCACCTTTCTGGGAGGTCTGGGTTTGTGGTGAGGTCTTTGGTAAACTTGGATGCTTGTTAGGAGTAGGACCCCAGTCTATTGACAAATGAATGGCTCGGAGGCCAACACAGCATTTCCAGTCAAAGACTGGGAAGACTGGGAGAGCGGTTACAGCTGTATTTGTTTTTTTTGGGGGGGGAGGGGTTCAGGGGGACTCTATCCTGCATGGCCAGAAGCAGACATCCCCAACAGGACGGTGGTACTCCCTAAACCTCTTTCCCCATGTTCACCTCGCCAGGCACTTCTGATTTAAATTCCTCAAGTATCTTGTGCCCTTTCCAGAAGAGCCCCCCTTTTAGGAAAATGTTTATTTCCTTCAAGATGGACCAGTCTCCTTGGCAGTTGAAGGTCAGGTCTGTTAAGCAGATCTGGGAGAAGTCAGCCCGAGGCAAGAAGGTCGGCATCGAAGCCACCCCTTTCTAGTCAGCACCCAGAAAGTTGATTTAATATTTTCCTTTTCAAGACCGCTAATTTTCCTAGTGTCAGTCAGTAATCCCAAGAGTCACCTTCAGAACTCACACAGTGTACTTTCTGGAAACTGTTGTCCGCAGTGTCTTGCCCACCGTGCTCAGCATGCCACAGACCTGAGGAGCTGTATTGTCAGCAGCTGGAGCCCACAGCCCTGCACAGCGGCTTGGGAGCCGTGGGGAGAGTCTGCCTGTTCCTTTCTCTGTGATTGCTGGGCCAAGGGCATTGCTTACCACTCCCTGTACAGAACCTGAGGACAGCTTCTCTGCTTCCCTCTCACTTTGCCCCCTTGATGTCTCATGCCCTCCAGTCAGAGCCCGTAGGAAGGAGTCCTGCCTGTATGTGTAGACCCTGTTGTTTTGAGGGTAGCATAACAATTCAGCGGCTGCCATCGCTAAAGCAGGAACTGAAAGTGGTCGTAATGATGGTGGCAGTGTGATTCCAGAGGTGTTTTCAGTTCAACCTGGGCAGGTCGCTTCCAACTTAGGCACCACAGCTCCAGAATTCAAACTGAGATCAGTTACCGAAACAGAAGCCAATAACGAAGCAAATTGCCGTGCCTTGAGGTGATTTGTGTCTGTTGTTAGCTCTAAAATACTTCTAGGTGGCTAAGGGAGTATTCCAGTTGAGAGGCAACATGTAAGGAATATGGTCCATCATAAAGAGGAGGGGCTTAGGGTCACAGGTGTGCGGCACATCGTCAGGTTGGCTCTGTCCCCAGCCCTGCCCCTCCCAGGGCAGGAGAAGAGGCAGCTAAGCCCTGAAAAACCAGCTACTTACATATTCTTTGGCACTAAGAATCTTTGTTTTCCCAAATCAGTGTGGTCTTGATTTCTGGGACAGTTGACCTGAGAGTGAGGGGATATGGTGCAGCTCGGTCACTGCTGACAGCTGAGCCCCGAGAGCAAGGAGAGCTGATGAGCTTCCAGACCTGCTAGCACATTGCGCATGTCTCCTGGAGCACCTGAGGGTGTCAAGATGGTCACGTTTTTACAACTTCCTTAGCAGTTAAATAGCTCACTTCTGTCAGGGAACCAGTAGAGCCGTCACCAGAGAAGCTGCTGCAGCAAAGAGAACCTAGCCCTCAGACACGCCTCCCCTGTTGCCTGCTAACCAGGAGGCAGAATGCATTTGGGTGTGTGATAGGACCAAGCACCCAGATTAACCCCTTGAAAACCTGAGAATAGCCTCTGAGCTGTCATGTATCGGCAAAGAAATTTGGACCAGAACACATTTCAAAAACATTTAAATTTATGCCCATTTGGGTCAGCATGATGCCACACTCTCCCAGCCATTGAACCTGACTTTGATTTGCCTATTCTGCAAAACATTTGATTCTTCATCCCTGAAAGATGATTTACTTACTAAGCCCATTCAGGATCCTACCCTGTCCACATGCTGGTGGGGCAGTCGCTCCATGCTCTGCAGACTCAAGGGAGGACTGGGAGATAGCTGCCCCTCTGAATGATGCCCCAGGCCGGGAGACCATGGTTGCCCCTCTGAATGATGCCCCAGACCAGGAGACCATAGCTGCCCTTCTGAATGATGCCCCGGACTGGGAGACCATGGCTGCCCCTCTGAATGATGTCCCAGGCCGGGAGACCATGGTTGCCCCTCTGAATGATGCCCCAGACCAGGAGACCATAGCTGCCCCTCTGAATGATGCCCCGGACTGGGAGACCATGGCTGCCCCTCTGAATGATGCCCCAGACCGGGAGACCATAGCTGCCCCTCTGAATGGTGCCCCGGACTGGGAGACCATGGCTGCCCCTCTGAATGATGCCCCAGACTGGGAGACCATGGCTGGATGGTATACCCTCAGTGTAACTATGTGGGCAACACTAAGCAGAATTCTAGCTCATCCCTCAGGAAGTGCTCTGGGGTTCTCCCTGGAAGGGCAGGTACCATGTATTTCATACCACAGCTAAGGTGCCCACAGTTGTGAGCATAATGTGAATGGTTTGCAGAATTCCCACCTAGCTTGGGAACTAAAGACATGCTCCCAAGAGTCTCACTGGAGGCAAATGTGGTGCATACCAATAGTTCCATCTTCCCAGGAGCCCAGGAGTTTGGAACCAGCCTGCGCAACATAGCAAGCCCTCAATTCTAAATAAATAAATTAATTTCTCCTGGGAATGAATAAGCACAGGAAGAATTTCTGAAGTGCAAGAAGCATGGGAGCCCTTTCCTGGGCAGCTGTTTTCCTCTGTTCTTCAACAGACCACTGAAGTCTGTCCTCCTTTAGGGTGGGGAGCTGTGAACAGACCACTGAGGGTCTGTCCTCCTTTAGGGTGGGGGGCTGTGAACAGCAGTGCTTTTTCAATTTAACTTTGCACCCACCTGGGATTACTTGGGAATCTAGAGGTGTGTGAATTCTGACTGGGGGGTGGCAGGTAGAAGAGAGATAGATTCTGTTTTTCCTAAGAATCTTTCCAGTAGATTCTGCAGCTACATGTCTTGGTCTATACTCAGAATAACAAAGTATTCAGAAATCTGCTAAGGCCTTTTCTAGTTTTGCATTTAAAACTTGTATCTTCTCTTTCTCCTGAGATCATAAATAGGAGATCATATATATCAGTACAGTAGGTAGGTAAGCCAAATGGTCTATGAAATTACTTCCTGGGTAACAAATGATTAACCAGATAGATCACTTGAGTGTCATTTGCTGACTCTTTGCAATTAGTGAGGCCTCGAGGAGTATTTGGTATGTATTAACAATCCTGTGACCTGGGTGACACCTCATTCCTTCCATCTGTTGTGTAGGGGAATGGCAGGGCTGTGTCTCAACTCTGGCTCCCGTATGGCTGTAAGCCAGCATCACAGGCTGCCCTGGTGGTATCAGTCACAGTGGCTACACTAGGGCCTCAAGTTAGTTGTTTGTTGGTGTGTTTGTTTGTTCCTCTGGCACTGGTCCATTAAGAAATCCTCGCCAGGCCAACTGTGGCTCCAAACAGCACATAGTAGGCATAGAAATGTTGAAGACCGTCAACAGAGGTAGAGTTCGTTCAGGCTCGATGGGAACCTTCAGAAGGTTGAAGGCGTGCTTCTCCTGGACACGGCTGGCTGCACATGGCCTGCTTCGCCTTCTCTTTCGGAACACCTGTTTCCAAACGACTCATCTGGCTTCAAATCCTCATCTCTCCTCATCGCCACACTGCTTTTCATCTCTCACATCGCTCGCATCAGTGGGGTCGGCGCCAACCCATCTCCTGTGTTTAAAATTCCTTCTGAGCGCTTGCCCTACCCACCCTACACCCCCTCCTTTGCAGATCCAGTCTTCCCTTAGCCTAGCGTCGCATGCATGCATTCCTTCAGGTCCTTGCAGCAGCCCTGCTCCATCTCTCCAGGTGGGCTGCCCAGCTCTGAAAGGTGGAGGACGACATGCAGGGCCCACTGTAGCAAACCTCCCAGGCTGCTCTGCCGGCTGCTTCTGCACCTGCCCACATTCAGGAGATAAGCCAAGGAAAGCTCCTGACATGAGGGCTCTAAAAGTTCACAGAGCAGCACAAGCTCCCAAGGATTCAGGTGCCTGTCATTTTATTTCTAAACCAGCTGCCGTGAACGCAGCCCTCACACCTAGTTGGCAGGTTTGGATGGCTAATACGCATGTTTCCTCCTTGAAGCAGTTAGCAAGCTGGAGGAAACTAGAGCCTCAGACTTTCCAATTTTTTAAAATTTGTATGTGAGAGAGAGAGAGAGAGAGAGAATGAGAATGAGAGAATGAGAATATGAGAATGTGGGCTGTGTGGCTCAGGGCATAGTGGAAACTGAAGACCACTTTAGATGCAGTCCTTGCCTTCTATGTTGTATGAGACAGGGTCCCTTGTTTCCCACTGCCTACTCCAGCCCAGCTAACCAATGATCTTATGGGGATTTTCCTTTCTCTGCCTCCCATCCCACTCTAGGAGCACTGGGCCTACAGATAAGTGCTATCACATCTGGCTTTGGGTGGGCTCTAGGGACCCAAACTCAGGTGCTTATGTTTGCACAGCACCCACAGAGCCGTCTCCTCCACCCTCACTGAGTATTCTAGATCAGAACGTTTCGAGAAGCATATTAAGTTTCTGAATTTTGAAATATGGATCTTTTAGCTTCATCTTCCCCTGAGCCCAACTTGGGATTTAGGGGAATGGACCAGGAGAAGGTGAGCAAGAGTCACACAGGATAGGGCAGACTCCCAAAGATCAGAGAGTCCTCCTAGGAATGGTTACTTAGACTCATTTCCTATGAGAAACAATGAAATTTCACAATACCTCTTGGCCTAGCTCCTCACTGGGGCGGGCAGTTGTATGTCCTTTCTTAGCTCTTCCCTAAGCCAAACATAGTCTTTATTCCATGATTTATCTTGGGATTCTTTCCAAAGTAGGGTAAAATATTATTTAATGAATTTTAATGAAAAGTAAAAGTTTGAGTAACTGGGGTGTTCAAACACCTAGAATTTTTTATGTCTGAGACTTGGGGGTGAAAGGCAAATCCCAAGCACGCATGCACAAATGTGGCTGCCCTTTACTGAATGTTGTGTGTGACAGTCTAGGGCAGAGCCCCAGCACCCAACTCCTCAAGTTCAAGGCCACAGGGTGGTCCTCACTGGGCTGGAAGTTCTCAGGGGGGCTAGGAAGCCTTATGCCACATTGTACTGCCTCCAGTCTTGCATTTGGGAGTTTTAAATACTTGGTGGTGGAGTAGACAGTGCTATGCCCACCTCCTCATTAGTGTCATTATAAGATTTGAGATCATCCTCTGCTTCTTGTTCAGTACTTTGGAAGTCAGACAGATTTAGAGTTAAGTGTCTGTGATGTGAGTTTGGGCAGATTAACTCTCTGCCTAATTTGTAGGATTGCTGTGGAATCGGTGATTAAATATTTCAGGTGTCTCTCAGCTGCTGCTATTGTTATTATTTTACTTGTCTTGGAAACATATGTTTCCTGGCTTATAATTTGTTATCCTGCAGTTGTGAACTCTTGTGGTTTGGCAATTGTGTTGTCATTGGATGGGGGTTACTCCCGTTCTTGAAGGCTGAATAGGTGTTGTTTGGCATGCACTCTGCAGGATGAGTAGGTGCGTGAGAGGCCAGAACACATGGCTTCAAGGACATTTCAAACAACAGAGAACTCTGTGCAAAGACCCAGAAGCATGAGGACTAGTGAGGAAAGAGTTGGCCGTGGCTTGAGTTGGGTTAGAGATGATGGGCAAGAGCCAAAACACAACAGGCATTGTAGAGGATTCAAATTTTAATTGTTAATAATGAAGTCCATATTAGTTACTTTCCTCCTTATTGTAGCCAGAGTGCTTGACAGGAAGCAGTTTAAAGAAAGATACAAAAGGCGGATCTCTGTGAGCTCAAGGCCAGCCTGGTCTACAGAGCGAGTTCCAGGATAGCCAGGGCTACACAAAGAAACCCTGTTATGAACCGCACCAGCCACCAAAACGAGGGAAGATGCAGATAATGAAGAGAAAGCAGGAACCGCGGTGGCAGGAGCTAGAAGTGCTGGTCGGTTTGCACTCAAACCAGAATCCCTTGACAGGCGATCATTCTCCACTTGCTTTTCCTGTTTTATTCAGATAAGGAACCCCAGCTTACAGGATAGCTCCCCAAATTTAGAATGGGTCTTTGTAACAGGAGGAGGGCCTGCTTGTTGGTGCCGGCCACCTGGCTGCTTAGCTCCAAAATAACCACACAGAAATTATATTAATTAAAACGCTGCTTGGCCCATTAGCTCTAGCTTCTTATTTTTATCTAACTCTTATATTAATTTAACCCATTTCTATTAATTTGTATATCGCCATGTGGCAGTGGCTTACCGGCAAAGATTCTAACCAGTGTCTGTCTCAGGTGGAGGATCCATGGCTTTCTGACTTCACCCTTCTTTCTCCCAGCATTCAGCTTAGTTTTCTCCACCTACCTAAGTTCTGCCCTATTAACAGTCTGAGGCAGTTTCTTTATTCATTAATGGGAATCACAGCACAAAGAGGAGACTCCCACATCAGGTCTTCACATCCATAACACACACAGCTAAACCAATCTAGAAATGCCCTCACAGACCTGCTGAGATTTGTCTTGTAGGTGATTCTAGATCCTGTCAAGTTGAAATTAACCATCACAGAATTGAATTGGTGTTTTAGCATGTTCTGGTCTTCTTTAATTTTAATACGTTTTCAGTGGGTCTCTGAAAAAAATGATTTAAATAAGATTATTGAACTTCGAACCAAGTCTAGGAAGTCTGTGACTTCTGATGTTAAGTCATGGCTGTTCTTGACGACACGGCCTGCCTGTTCTTACCCATGTTCCCCTCTTGTACTCACTGCTTCGGACGAACAGGTGTGTACTCTATCCTACACTGCTTTGTCCTGAGCTGTTTCGTCACTTGTTTTGTTTTCCTTGCCTTGGGATTTCCACGGTGGATTGAATTTATAATATCTTTGGATTTAGCAGCATCAAACTAATGCCAGGCATTGTGTAGTCTGTGTTTCTGTGCCAGCATTGCTTGCTTCCCGCCAGATGTTTTCAGCAGCCTTAAGACGTTCAAGTAGGTTTATGGAGAGATGACAAGCACAGGTTCTGTGTTCAACACTCTTTCCTGCCTTACAAAGCCACCGGAGTTCAGGAAGAGGGTAAAGAGGCGGTGTCATCTCTCCCTGCTCTTCCTGTGTGCTCATAGCCAGCCCGTGTGCTCACAGGCCTGTGCACGGGCTAGCTGCCTGTGTTCTTGGCTCCCTGGCTCTTCCCTCTGCCAGGTTCTTTCATGCTGTTCCCTTCCCTCCCTCCCCGTGCCTTTCTTGTCACGTGTGTTACAGTTCCGTTATTGTTCTTCCTGTCTAGTTCTCTTAAATCCAGCCCACACCTTTTCAGCTCCATATCCTGAGTCAAGTGTTTGAAAGCTGTTATTTCATGTTAATTAGAAGTTCTTTTCCCAGCCAGCAAACCTTCACAGAAGTGTTCCCTCAAGCCAAGGCTGCAAGATGCACTCTGGCATTTGTACTTGGGGACAGAAGGTGTCATGGCTAATTGCTGCTGAACAAGGAAACATCCTCACCTATTCCCAGACCTTTCTATGTACCTGGCCAAGCCATAAGACCCTACCCAAGAACCCAGCCACCTACAGTAGACTTCACAGTCCTAGGAGAACTCTCTCCTGGCCACCATGCTCGGCAGTCACCCTCACTTAGAAGATCCCATGGGCCTCCACGTGGCCTCCACTGGAGACTGACAGGAGACCAGTCAGAAGCTGCTCCTTTCCTCCTGACATGTTGGATCTGGGTAGAAGTTACTGCTGGTACATTCTCAACTCATGAAGCTTCAGCAGGAGTTAGCTTTTGGTTCTTCTTAAAAACTCTTGAGACCCCCTGAATGGCTGCCAGTCTATAGGTGGACCTAGTAGGTTTCAAGGGAATTTTCATCTCTTCAGATGTCATGGATCAAAGCCAAGCCCCATGCTTGCATCTGGCCTTCCTCTTTGTGCCCACTGCTTATAGGTCAGGGACCACAACCTTCTCATCACCTGGCCCATGGCTGTCTCAGCCCAGGTTCTATACTTCAAACCAAGGCTTGAGGAGGAAGCTTGAGACCTAACCCATCCCTGGGAGCCACCAGCAAGCACCCCCGGGCTTTCTGTGCTCTGTTGGGAAAGTGTGGCAGAGCCGAGTTTGGTGTGCTGGGGGAAGGCTACCCCTGTCCCATCTTTCACTGGCAGGACTTCACTGCTCTGGTTACCATGAAGGTGGATATTATATCACAAGTGGCTGAAGAACTCTCCTGTATCACATTTATACCACTTGAAGTGCATGATCTCCCATGGGCTGCAGAGATAGCCATTGGTGAGCAGATGTGATACAAGGCCCAAAAAGCAGAGCGCAATCTCAGGCAGTGTGGAGGGGGAGTTCACAGATAGGGAAGTGAGGACTCACATAGAAAATCACCTCCAATGGCCCCATTTGTTGGGGCAAAATAACTACTACCTACCTAGAAAGGTGATTACAGAGACGACAATACCCATGTCTTTAAGTGCCACATGTAGGCCCGGCACATAGGAGGCCTTAGCAGTCTACAGCTGTCACCTCCTGTCTTTATTAGCAAACTACAACTATGTGCCAAGTAAAGAAGATAAGTAAAAAAGACTTATGTGATAAGGTCAATTTAGCTGAACTACAGAAAACCAGAGAGCGGGTAAGTGCCAGGGGTTAGGATCCAGGATCCAGCATGAACAGCTGAGGGAGATGCAGCAGCCGGTCAGCTCCAGGGAAGTGAAGGGTGTGTGGCACATGGCTGGGTAGTGCCGTGAGCGCTTCGAAGGGCTAGCAAAGAGAGTGTAACCCACTGTTAGAGGTGACAAGAAGTGCTGGGTCTAAGTGCAAACATTAGATGAGAGCTGAAGGAGGAGAAGGAAAATCTGTCTGTGCCAGAACCTTTTCAAGGACAGTGGGGAGAGTCCAGAGATTGGGAGAGCTGTGGTCTGCAGTCATGGTCTGATGTCTACAGGGAGAGGTTTGGAGGAGGCTAAGTCTGAGGGTCTAAAGAAGGGAAATCCCTCAGCTTAGCACACTAGATGGAGGCTGAAGCCATGGGTGATGTCAGGAATAAGGAGATGCTTTCATGATTGTGAGGGACTTGTGAAGTCTTGGCACTAAATAGCCGGGCTAGGCAGGACACAAGAGGAAGCCTGCACCATGGTCCTCTTGCCTATCTGACTTCAAGGAAGTCTTTTTAAAAAACAGGGTATTCCATAGATCAGATTGACCTGCAACTCAGTATATAGAAGCTAACAGTAATCCCCCTGCCTCAGTTTTCTGCATGTTGGGACTACACACATGGGTTACCATGCCCAGCTATGTAAGCTTTCAAAGCCTCTGAGAGGCTGAACATTCTTCTGGAGGGCTCTCTGCAGATATTTATATCAACTGAGTCATATCTCCTGTGTAATCTTATAAATAAACCAAGGTTCACTTTTAATGAATTTCTGAAGTTTCATAAATAAATTGGATCAGTTCTAAAAAGCATGCTTTTAATAAAATCTCTGTTCTGGATAAAATTGGCCACTCCAGTGCTTTTAACCTCCCCACACACTTTGTCACCCTATGCTTGCTTGTGCCTCCTTCACAAAGCCACAGGTTGAGCAGCGAGTTTAAGAGTCCTTGACTCTGCAGCCGCTACCTCCCCTAGACCCTGCAGGTGCTGGATGGCCCATTTTAAGACAAGTGCAGTTCAGGGCCTACACAGGCCTAAGCCACATGGGGTCCTGATGCTGAAGGGGACATGGACACAGCCTGATGCCTAACCCATGAACTATGCCCAGTTGAGAACCACTCACAAAGGGAAAATTAGTGTCTCCAAGGAAGTCTGTCTGTATATAAACCACACTTAAGGGCGGGCTCCGTGCCC
This sequence comes from Microtus oregoni, assembly GCF_018167655.1. NCBI lineage: Eukaryota > Metazoa > Chordata > Mammalia > Rodentia > Cricetidae > Microtus > Microtus oregoni. The sequence goes on from NW_024543210.1 coordinate 12,503,726, forward strand.
AACAGTAGACGGCCAACACAAAATTAACTCAATTGTATCTTTAAAAGATTTTTGTCTCATATTACTTTTGGCATTTTTATAAGTCTTTTGCGTATATATTGTGGTTTCCAACTTTGTGCATTTAATAGGATTCTGTGTGTGCGGTAGTATGTGTCTCTGCATCTATATATGTTTCTTGTACTTTGGCTCTTTTTTCCATTAGTTTATTTGTTCTCTCTATTCTGGTTTGTTTTTATTTTATTTGGTTGTTATTATTTTAGAAACTTTTTTGTTTTCTAATGAGAAAGCAAAAGGGAGTGGATTTGGGTGGGTGGGATCTGGGAGGAGCTGGAGGAGGGGAAACTGCAATCAGAATATATTGTATGAGAAAAAAATCTATTTTCAATAAAAATTAAAATGTATGCAGTTGCCCCCTGCTCTAGGATGAGCCCACTCCTCATGTGATTTGAGAGGTAGGCCTCTGGCTTAGCTGTGTGTCTTCTCTTTTCTCTCTCATTGTAGACTACTGTTTTCCAAAGTGAAGTTGGAGTCACTCTGCCGGGGCCCAGATGAGGCGCTGCTCACCTGTAAGCACATGTTACAGATATGGAAATCCTGCTACAACCTCACCAATCCCAGGTAAGAGACCAGCGCTGCCTGTTTTGTGTCATGTTTGCATGGATATCTGCAAATCAGAGCCATCTCCTATGGGCATTTATCTGGCATTAACTCTGTCACTCCCCTGTACACCAGTCTCCACAGATGGTCGATAATAATGATAAAGTCTTAGTGAGGGTTCTATTGCTGTGAAGAGACGCTATGACTATGGCAACTCTTCTAAAGGAAAACATTTAATTGGAGTTGTCTTGCAGTTCAGAGGTTTAGTCCATTGTTGTCATGGCAGGGAGCGTGGTGGTGTGCAGGCAGACATGGTGCTAGAGAAGGAGCTGAGAGATCTACATCTGAATCTGCAGGCAGCAGGAAGAGAGAGTGAGCCGCTAGGTTTGGTTTGAGCATCTGAGACCTCACAGCCCACCCCAGTGACACACTTCTTCCAACAAGGCCGCACATCAGCAAGGCCACACCTCCTAATAGTGCCACTCCCTATGGACCTGTGGGGGCCATTTTCTTTCAACCACCACATGGAGCTTCATGCTTCTCCATGGTTGATGGAGCCTCTAAGTCATGGGTTTCATTTGTTCCTCTGTCCTCCCCACTCCCATGGATGACTCGTAAAAGTCATTCACAAAACCTTTTTCTCTCTTGCCTGTGATAATTGCCATCTCTCTAGAAACTGATGTATAGATTGATCAGTGACACACTCCAAACATTTCCTATAATATTTAAAGGGTCTGTGTCAACAGCAGACTACATCCTGTTAAGACGGGAAGTCACTGTGAATATAGTTAAAAATAATTTTGAAGAAGTTAAAATTATGATTCATACAAATATAAAATAAACATGCATTAAAGTTTTTAACTTTACTCATATGTGAAGGAGCTAGTACAAGTTAAGATCCATTCAAAGAAGAATTTGAATATGTGCATAGACAGAAATGCTGAAATGAATTTACAAATATACATATTTACAAAAAACATAGTATCCTATAAGATGATGGAATATGTATTGTGGGACTGTCTTTTCCACAGGGTAGAAATCAATTGCATACCCATAGATAAATTTGTCATAATAGTTTCTACAAGTTAACTTCTACCGCTCAGAGCTGTGTAGTACCTAAGTTAACAGGTACTTAAAGATGCTATCCTTTGTGCCAGAAGATGTGGGGAGAAACCGCCAGGCAACCCCAGCAGCAAACACCCCATAGCCCAGTTGCCCCAAGTCTGGGACACATTGCCAGAGGGATTTAGCAAAGAGTTATCTGATGATTCAAGTGACTGCCCATAATGCAAATACTTGATATTTCTCAAGTTCATGGCAAGGTGTATGGATGACTTATAGTATGTCCTAAAGAGTCAGGAGGCAGACAAGGTGTCATTCAATGGTACAGGAGTGTAGGAGGCAGACAAGTAAGCTAGTTGTCGTGGTCTACAGAGACCTACAGAGAGGAAGGGCTGACTGTAAGTAACTGTGTCAGTGGGAAATGGTAACTTTGACTTTTTTTTTTAACAAAAGTTTTTTCAGTTGGACAGGTTTTGGTGGCTCACACTGTAATTCCAACTCTGAAAAGCCAATACAGGGGGATTGCTGAGAGTCCAGGACCAGACTAGACTGCTGAATGAGTTCTAGAGTAGCCTAGCCATCAAGATTGGAGCATCTTTGTCCTATACCCAGCCTACAGCAGACACTTCCTCAGCTGGTTGCCTCCGTGTGGAGCCCATCCTTTGCCTGCTCCTCCTTTAGAAAGGAGAAAATAAACCCTCCGCTTTCTCTTTGCCAATTCCCTCCGTTCTCCACACCTCTCCCACCTCCCCACTTTTCCTCCCACTTAGCAACCAAGAATATTGAATATGCAGAGGAAAAAAATAGCAGAATTGGAAAGCCTTTAAAAATACCTAACCAAATGCCTGGGCTGTGTCCGTACTCTTCTTTCCTTGAAAGATCTCTTAGGGCCAGAGCAAGGCGTTCCTGCCCTAGGGTGGAGATGACCTCTTCCAAAGCCTTGGGCATGAAGCGGAGACAGAGCAGCCCTTTACTAGAGAGCTCCCTGAGTGTTTGTCTCAACTTCATTTTCTTGGGTCGTAAATGTTTCTCAGCAGCCCTTACCATTGCACAGATTTCAGCATGCTTGGGCAGCTGGGGTGAGAAGTGCCCCTGGCTAAGGAGTGCAGCTTGCAGAAAGAGGGCTTGCTCTCCAGCATCTGCACACTTCAAACCCCCAATACAGCAGCATAGGACCAACAGCCTTCAGGCTGTCTTTAGGTGGCATGGACGTTAGCACAAGGCAGGATCGTGATAAGAAGTGTGTGAGAAACAGCCTTTCCTAAAAATAAATAAACTGAAAACTAAGCAGAAAGATTTTTACAGGAAACAGCTGGTTTCTGTCCAGAGGAAGTGGGTCTGTGCCAACTGCCTGACTCTACTGCCCTTGCCTCTGCCTTTGCTCCACCTGTCTGGGTTTCCCAGTCTTCCCCAGGCCCTTGCATATCCTTCCCAGGCTCAGCACAGGCCTTCGGGGACACTAAGAGGAGGAGGAGTGGCCAAATTGAAAAAGCCCTTGACTATGCTCTCAGCAGCTCTTTCCGTCTTTCTTTTGGCTTGAGGGAAATCATAATAGAAGCTGACTGCTGAGCTGAGCCTTGGACAGTGTGTACCAAGAGCGCTCCACCTGCAGTTGTAGGACGCAGCTCCTGTTCGGAGCCAAGTGGGTGGACATTCTCCCCAGCATACGTTCGAAGTGCCGCCATTTCAAGAACCCAGATTCTCCCGTTCTGGGTCTGAAATATTTCCTGTATTTAGGATGGGGATATGTCTCGGGTTTTGTCTTCTCTCCCTTAGCAAAGAATAAAGCCCCCTCAATTCTTTATAATGACTTAGCCACTCAAAACAGCCTGAATCTGAACAGAATCTCACCAGAAAGGTCCCCATCCTCTCAGCATTCTGAACCACAGCACTTCAGCCAGGGGTGGTAGTAATTACTTTCACCGAGGATTTCCCTGTGCCATTTATGCGCTGCCTTCAGACCCTGCATCACCCTGCAAGATAGCTACTGTTTCCTACTTCAGAGGAAACAATGGAAGCTAAGGAGACTGTGTAACAGGCCCAAGTTTTCCAGCTTAAATATACACAGAGCTATCATCAAACACAAGGCCGTCTGACAGCAAAGCTCCCTCCGGGACAGCAGGCTGCCTCTGCTGATGACAACCAGTTCTCCCCCCGCCCCCCCTTCTGATTACTGCCACCTGAGCTCTCCCTGTCATGGCCATAGGTTGACATCTTCGTAATAGGAAGAAGCTTGCTTTCTTCTTAACTCCTGTTTCAATCATTTACCAAGAAGTAGGTTCAAAGCTGACACATAGAGATGCATGTTTTCCTGACTGCAGCCCCACTAATAACCATCAGCATTTTGGTAGGGCTTTTTTGTTTTTCAGAACATCCTCTCATTCTGTGAAAAGCTGAATCACATGGGAAATGCCATGTGGCATCGGGCTCATTTTACTGTTGCAAAAAGTGCAGTTCAGAAACACTGAGAGCCTGTGTGATCATCATGACCCAGACCCAAAAAGCTAGAGGGAAGCAGCGTCTGTTGCTGTGAAGATCCACCATGACCACAGCAACTCATATAAAAGAAAACATTTAATTGGCTTGCTGTTTCAGAGGTTAGTTGATGGTCATGGTGAGGAGCATGGAGACACGCAGGCAGACATGGTGCTGGAAAAGTAACTGAGAGTTCTGCATCTGGATCCAAAGCAGCAGGAAGAGAGAGACTCCTCCACCTCGCTTGGGCTTTTGAAACCCCAAAGCCCACCCCCCTTGACACTTCCTACAACAAGGCCACACCTCCTGATCCCTTTCAAGTAGTGCCACTCCCTAACAACCAAACATTCAATTTTATGAGCCTATGGGAGCCATTCTGATTCAGACCAGCACATTCCACTCCCTGGCTCCTATAGGCCTATAGCCTATATCATAAGGCAAAAAAAAAAAAAAAAATACATGAAGTTCAACTTCAAAAGTCCCATTGTCTATTACAGTCCCAACACTGTTTAAAAGTCCAAAATTCAAAGTCTTCTGAGACTCAAAGAACTCTCTTAACTATAACCCCCTGTAAAATCCAAATCAAAAAGCAGATGACATGGTTCCCACATATAATGGCACAGGATATACATCACCAGTCCAGAAGGAAGGAAAGGGAACATACCGAGGAAACACCGAACCAAAGCAAGACTGAAGCCTCTCTTTCCGCCCCTGCTATGGGTTTCTATCTGCAGACTCTCTTAGATGTAGAATGTATTGTCTGTTACACACTTTTCCAGGAGCTGGAAAGAGGCAAGACTGCCGTGGGAACTCCATGGTTCTGACTCCTGATCCACCACCTCCTGTTTAACCTCTCTGCAGCCGTGGAAGACGGGAAGGGTTTCTAAGAGAAACTTAAAGTTCCAGTTCGAAGCACTGTTTACTCTGAATTCCCTGGAATTACTATTACATATGTATGTGTAGACATTTCCAGCTTATACACCGTGGACTTGGAGAGCCTTCAGATTTCCTCTCCCGAAACTACCTCTTAGCACCCCTAACCAGGAGTGGTTTTCTGCCATCTCATTTCCTGGGAGGTGTTCCTGGCAGCTCGAGTGCCAGGCTGAGAAGTGAGGGAGAAGTGATAAGTGGTTCATGAGAAGTGCCCAAACAGACAGAGTCCCGGAGGGAGAAAGGGAAGTGATTGAGGGGTACATCTAGAAAGAAAACATTCAGTTGGAAGTAAAAGCATCTCAATTTTAATGATGCTTAGCTGCATGTGTGCAGTTTTTGAGGACGCAATGGAAGACAGGCTGGGGGATATCCCAAGTGTCGCTGTTCTGCCAATGCAAGTACATGGCCTCGCATCATTGTCAGTGACTATGGTCGCAACTGGGATTTCTGATGTTTTAAGTAGGAAGCCCTTAGCTTCCCCCACCTTCCATAGTTGCACCAGCAGGCCAGGGGTAAGCCATCTCTGGGAACTCACCAGACATAGTAACCCAGGCAGTGTTTATAAGGAGCTATGTTTCTGACCCTTGGCGTGGACCTGGAAGTTATAACTCTTCCATGTGCACACACTTTCCACCCTTATGCAGTTCTGTGTAGGAAGATAATCTTTCCTTACATGATCCGGCCAGAGAAGTCACTGAGGTACAGTGGCCTTGCCCAAAGTGATGATTCATTCGTGACACAGGACAAGAGCCTAGATCGCTGTCTGGGCTCCAGGACCCCAGCTTTTGGGCCCTTCCAAAGCATCGCACATGGCAGCCACGCTCATGATCTGAAACTTGGCAAGGTGGAATCCTGCAGTCCCCACCCCCCCAACACACACACACCCCATGTAGCCACTGGATGCCCGGGTAGATCCTTCCTTTGCACCATGAAGGCCTCATGTATTCCAGAATCCATTACATATTGAGACAAAGCCTTCTGAAAGCTTCCTGAATGAGGACCCATTGCAGCATTCAGATCATTAACCCTTTGTGGTTGTTTATATTGAAAACACCACACGAACAGACCAGTGTTAGAATCATTCCGTCCATTTTTTACGGTTGTCTGCTCAGGCTTTTGTATTGTCTTCTGCTAAGGGAGACGTCTTGTCTCCCAGTGTGGAAATAATGAATAGTGCAGCTTCCAGCAAGCCTGTGTGGATGATGTAGTAAGTGCAGGCTGGCAGTCTGCAGTGAGGGAAGTTTCCTCGGCTTCCTGTTTCTCTAACTACATCTCTGGACGCGGAAATTGCAGCCTGTGAACTGTGTTAAGGTTCATAACGAATCTTGTTTGCTGCTTCTGAGCAGCAGCCACAGCTGTGCACAGGAAGGAAACTGTTCCTTTATTGTAGATTTCAAATGTCTTAACAGAAAAAAAATTCACTCCTAGTGCTCCAGACGCTAGCATGATAGGAAAAAGCAATAATAATTTCTACCTACTTCACAGATTGTGTCTTAGACTTGTATGGACTAAAGTCCTTTAGCTGCCTCATCCCCATTCCGTCAGTGGTGGCTTCCCTGTGGCAGTGCTAGTGAGGGATGCCATGCCTGATTTGTAGTCAGAACTGGAGAAATGGGGGTCAGAAAGATGGGACAGTGCTGGAATAGAAGCTGGTGGGGTGGCTGTGTAGAGGCAGGCACCAAAATCCTGCTTTGTTTCCCCCAAGTCCCTTCTGGCCAGCCTTGTAAGCTCGGGAAAGCCACAGGACCCTGGTTCTGCTGTGACCGGCTCACTGAAGCACCTCACACCGCCTTTCCTCATGTATTAAGTGGAATATTTTCCATGTAAGGGCTTTCAGATTGGTTTGGAGACACATTCAAATTCATGATGATCACACTGAGAACCAGGAAGCCTCAGGTGCAGCAGCCCTGGGAGCTAGAAGAGTTTTGAGAAATCACAGTTGTCCTAAGGATTTTTAATATCCTTGGTCTGGATGGGGCCTTGAACATTTTGAAAATGTTCTGGGTAAATTCTCTCATGCCACAGAGTTCAGAGCTCAGGTGTGGTTGGTAAAGACATCTTGGAAGGTAGGGCTTTAGGAGCTGGGTAAATTTATTCCGAATGCCAGCCACTCTCTCCCTGTCAAGAGGAGATTTACCCTCTCCTCCCCTCTCCTTTCTTTTCCCTTCCTCCTTTTCTCCCTGCCTTCCTCCCTCCTTCCTTCCCCTTCTTTCTTGTCTTTCTCTCTGTCTTTCTTTGATGTAAGGTGTGCATGCGTGCAGGTGTGCAGACACCGCAGCTCATCAGAAGGCAGTGTGCAGGAGTCTGTTCTCTCCTTCCATCCTTGGTCCCGGGGATCAAACTCAGAGCATGAGGCTTGAGCAGCAAGTGCTTTACTCGCCGAGCCATCTCACTAGCCTGGTCTTCTCTCATATCTCATATGACTTAAGAATAAAAGCAGCAAGGCTCTGTGGGCATCACTGGAGCTGCGTCTGTGAACACAGTTATGCAACACTGAAGCCGAGGGTACAGGATCCCTCCGAGTGTGGAAGGATGTGAGGAGCATCCAGACACACGTAGCTACCCACCCCTGGGCTTCAGCTTTCTCTGCCAGTTTGTTCTTGGTCTTTTGGGTGACTGACATTTACAGTGTGTTTTGCAGTGACTCTGGACGTGGGAGCAGCCTCTTAGATAGAACCATCGCTGACAGACGACAGCTTAATACAATCACATTGCCAGACTTCAGCGATCCTGAGACAGGTGAGAACCAAAGGCCAGAGGGGGTGGGATCAAGAGCAGAAGGTGGGAGCCAGTGCCAAGTTGAGCATGTGAGACTGTCAGGCCCCAGGGTAGGGTGGGGGGTTGGAGGGGTGGGGGAAGAGTGTGGGAAGAGGCCTCGGGCAAATAGCTGCACACTAAACTGAGGCAAACTTCTGCAATCTCATTTTCCAGTCAGGAAAGGAGTATTAGCCCAGATCAACTCTTAAATCTGTTTCCCCTTGCTCTGAGAACTTAAACTTTGAAACTACAGTTGGGTGGTGTCCGTGCACATCAGTTCTCTCTGCTCTGTCTAATGGAGCCTGGTCAGATGCCTGCATAAACACACAAGCTTCCAGCAGGAGGACCTGTTGGGTAGCAGGGCTTCTGGGCTGCTAATTCTGCTGTCCCCACACGGTGGCCCATAGCACTTACTGCCTCTGAGCAAATGTTCCGACTTGGCTGGTTAAGACCTCTGGGGGTAGTGTGCTCCACGTTCATGTGCCACAGCTCCCTGAGTGCAGGGAAGTGAGCATACCTCCCTAATCTGCACAGCTGCAAACAGGCAGTCCCAGTAGCAGTCACTGACAATCTGGGGACTCCATAGACCCACAAAACATAATGAAATTCACTCAGTTTTGAGCCTTAGTGGTAATTCTAGAACACCATTAGAGCCAGCTTTTGCCACTTCTCCCCTCAACACCCAACAAGGGACACTGCAACCTTAATCTCTATGTGGATTGCTTCATCTTTTATGGGATAACTTCACAGAAGCCTCAGGGTCTCTTTCCCGTCCATGTGCCACATCCCAGCTCCTGATACCCAGCAATTCCAACCCTAAGTGGGTGGAGTGAGCCCGAGTGGTACCCACAGAACCCATCTCATAGCTTTTGCTGACTCATTCCTGCCAAGGCTCCAGATTCAAAGTCAGCCTAAGAAATTTCATCGGAAGGCCCTGGCCCTGTTGTAATGATTGTTGGGCACAAGGAATGACACAATTGTGACCTGATAGCACAAGTACTGTTTACCAGCAGCTCCTGGAGTAGCCCACCCCAGGTTGGTCAGCATTTGAGGGTGGACTCAGACTTCAAGGCAAAGCCCTGCCTTGTGGGTACAGTCATCCCTTAAGGGCCTTGTAGAAAGGAAAGGTCAGACTGCCAGCTCTAGTCAAAATGATGAGAGACTGGAACAAGGAGAGAGGAAAGCCAGGGACACTAACTATGGCCACTGCTGAAATTCAGGCCGATTCCAGAGAGCGGGTGTGGCTACTGAGGGTTGTCGTCCCCTCGGGCCTCTTCCCTTTCAGCTGGCCTGGGTCTTAATTTCTCTTCATGTTCCAAGACTGGAATGCTGTTCATCAGTAGCAGAGAGCCACAGAAAATGAATAAGGCCCTTTTTCTTGCTGTCCTCTGCTCCCGGGAGCATCTTCCTAGGGCTCTCCGGAGTGCCTTCTGCAGGTGCCGTGTTGTCCGAGTGGACTATATGGCCCTCGCTAGTGTAATGGCCCGTGATTTCTTCTCCCTTCTCTGCCTTGGTGCCACTCATGTGGCTGATCCCTTATTCCAAGGAAATCCAAGTATTTGGAGTTTGGCTTCTGGTTCCTGTGTGTCCCTGCCCAACAGCAGTGGAAACCACTCCTTCCCAGACACAGGCCAGTACTATCTTGTAAATGAACGTAAATAAACCTCCAAGACCCCTCTTGTCTGATTAGCTGTGGGTCAGGGCTGTTTACACATGGCATCATCTAACCAGTAGGCCAGGATCAGAGAGCTAAGAGGCCTTCACAGGGGAAGTCCTGTTATTGAGCATAAAAACACTGAACCGAGAGTGTAGTTTGGAAGGATTAGGAGGGTTCATCTAGAAGGGCTAATTGATCGGCAAAAGCCAATTTTCTTTAGTTTGGTTCCTTGTGAGGCCCCTGGCAGCACAGTTACCTTAGTCATATCCCTTTATGGATGGTCTGTTTACCTCAGCTGCCCATAGACTTTATCTGTTCCTCTCATTGTTATTTATTTCAAGAGAAAACAGGACTTGCAATTCTACTCCAAGTGTGCCATGGAGAGGCTTGGTTTCCATGGCAGTTCCCATGACGTACCTCTGTCATGCTTCCTGACAGCAGCATCTCTAGTAGACATCCGGCTCCCCTTCTGAATATGCATGCACATTATCTCCAGGCCTAACAGGAGCAGCCACTGCTGGGTGTGCTCCACAGACCTGGTGTTCCTCTCCTCCCAGTGCCTCCCTAGACAGTGTCCTTGCTCGGTTTCAGAACTCTGAAGTGCTCCATGACCCCGTGTTTTACACTCTGGATTCTATCTCGGACATTTTTCTTCCTTTGTCTGAGTTTTTGGCTCATGTGCTGGCAGAGGCTATCTAATTTTGAACCTCCACTACAGCATTGCTTGTTCAGTAAAGAAGGGCTACAGAGAAAAGAAAAATGGAAGGTCAGTGTGGCCTTAGTCTAACCAGAGTGTCTTTAAGATCAGATTTTGTCTGGGGAAACCAAGCTGGCAGGTGGCAGTGTTTTCAGTCCATGCCCAGTGCCTAGTTTTCCAATCCCAGGGCATCTGACTCAAGCAAAATCACACAGTGCTGACATCAAAAAGAGGCCTTGGCTAAAGCAATAGCAGTCTTCCATTGTCTTGATCCTGCCACTCTGGGGCACAGAGCAGAAGCTCCCATCATACACAGACTCCCTTGAGAAGCCATAGACCATGTTGGTCTACATTTTGTTTTTCTCTAGAATTTAAATGTACCAGATTACAGATACCAATATAATGAATTCCCATCACTAAGTTATACATGGATCATACATATGAATAAGAACTTTTAAAGTATAAGCCATAAACCATAATTATACATTCTTAGACATTACACAGTGTAGACTCAGTCTTCATAATTCCAGAAGGTTTTGATGAACAGAAATAGGGTTTTTCACGTCTGAAATTATCAGTGTGCAGATCGCCACATACGTAAGCCCTGGCCTAGCCACATCCAGCACAGCAGAGTGAGTTCAGTTTTACTGAGCAGAGAGGTCCTCCAACAGCCCAGTTACAGAGCATGGAGTTCCTTCTGTTGTCCTCTAAATTCTCTTCCCCATTGGTAGCCCCAGCCAGCAAAAAGGAGGAATCGATGTAGTGGCAGTTTTGAAGCCCTGAGGCATTGTCTTTTCTTTGGAAAAAGTTCTGAACTAAAGAGGGGAAAATATTTTGCTTTCTTTTGCCTTTGAAATAGGATATGGGGCAAGGGGTTTTTAATCATTTAATCATAAAGTTATCTTTAATCATTGGTAGATATTACCAAACATCTATCCAAAGCAAAATAGTTTTTAATCTGAAATTCTGATGCATTTTGTTTAGGAAGGTTTCTGGTTGCAGCTGTGGTGATCTTTGTGGCACTCCGTATCACCCCACCCCCAGGCAGGGCTAAGGGCTGCAGTATAAGCTTCCTTTCCTAAGGGCCAATCATTGAACACAAGAGACCACCCAAAAAGCTTAACATCCCATTGTCACCGAGACTGGGACCATGACATGTCATTGCATTAAGCCCACTGCACCTTGGGAAATTTGAGTTTTCAAATGAACATCATATAAGTGCTTCTTAGAAAACCCAATCTGTGGATGGTTAAATGGAGAAGATTGTCATGCGGAAGGTCCTGTACGCTGTAGGTGAAAGACGGGTCATTTTCAGTGGATCACTGCTGAATCTGTGCCCAGGTAAATCGGAGTTATTTTTTGCTCCGTGATGTTGCAGAGCAGTTAAATGGCCAGTGGAAAACAGATTTGTTTTCTTCGAAAAGCACTTGTGTCCTGTTCAGGTAGGGGATGACTGTATGACATGACCTCATTTTCTTTGCAGCTTATGTGAGTATATTAAAACCTAGTTTATTTTTTCTTTGTGTTTCTAAAGGTTTCTTTTTTGCTTTCATTTTTTTCTCTTTCACTTTTTAGTGTCAGACTCCTCCTCCTCCTCTTCTCTCTCAAGAACCGAGTCTCCTCTCCACCTGTTTGTGTCTTCTCCTCTTCATTCTCATCCCAAACCTGACATCTTTGTGTGGCTCCCTGCTGCTCATTCATTCAGTGACCCAGGTCCCCACCGGGAACCTTCACCCTGTAAACACGGTTTTTCCTTTCTTCTTAGATGCCCTTCATTTGCCTGGTGTGTTGTTTCCTGATAAGCTTCCAACTGATAAGCTGGCTAGGGAACCCTATCAAATGTGTCAGGGAAAGATCTTGCTCATTTGAAAATCCAAAATTGTTGGGGACAGAAGGAAAACTAAGACTGCAGATAGTGACCACACTCCAACCTCCCCGGAAAAGAAAAGGAGATGGGGTCCCAAGCAAAACAAGTGATGCTTTTCCAGAGTGTCCCTTTGAGTTCCTGGGTCCTTCTGTGCTTTCCTGGAGCAGGCATAAAGTATGAAAGCAAAGTCAAGGCCTGAGGAGATGGCACTGTTGACAAAGTACTTGAGGCACAAGCAGGAAGACCTAGGTTTGGTTCCCAGCATCCGCCTAGACGCAGGACACGACACGGTGCATCTGTGATCCCCTTGCTGGAGAGACAGGGACAGGCAGATTGCTGAGGCTCAGTGTATTTGATAAGTTCCAAACCGGTGTGAGAGCATGTCTTAAAAAAAAAAAAAACAAGATAGGCATCTGGAATGATGGCTCTAAGGGTGTGGTGCACACCTTTAATTCTTGGGAGACAGAGGCTGGCAGGTCTAGAGGCCAGTCTTGTCTACAGAGCAAGTTCTGGGCCAGCCAGGGCTCCTTAGTGAGACCCTGTCACAAAACAAAAGAAAACCAAGATTATCTCTGCCCCCGACAAACACAAGCACTTACACGTGTATCCTCACATACATGTATAGGCACACACACAGAAGAAAAGACAAGCTATACTATTTTGCAAATAATTTAATCCTAAAATATGTCTGCATTTCAGTTTAGAAGTTAAATAATTCCAACAGCATAGAACAGTGAAAGCCATAATCTAAAGATGACATTTGCCTGCCTGTCAACATGGAGCAGAAAGCTGTTAGAGCACTGCTCCCAGAACCTTTCCTCTGTGGCCAGTGCCAGCAGGTCAGAGAGCACACTTGAGAGACGGTGTTGGAAACTGGCTTTCACTTGTACAGGAGGAAGATGCAGGGTCTCTATCATGAAAGAGTGTCATGAACAGCATCTTTGCCTAATCTTGCTCTTAAGTAATACAGAAATTTTGAAGGTCTACTTTAGGAAGTTCTGGGACTCGTGAGTTTAAAAAAGAAAAGAAAAGAATCCCCATATTAAAACGAAGCACACTGGTTGGTGAAGTCCTTAAAAGGGACCTAAATCTGGTGCTCATCGGGAGAGCCTGCCCTTGCTCTCCTCACTCATTTATTTCATGTTCACTTTCCTGCCAGAAGAGCCAGCAGATTTAATCTGCGGCTGTGATTTATAAGGCTCATCTTTGTTCCAAATGCTGTTGCACGCTGAATAAGAGCCCATAACAGGGCTGCTGCCAGCCAGAGCCACTTTGTCTAGTGTGCTCTTTATTGCCTGGTGCTGTTATATAAGCCTCCGTACAGGTCAGAACAAAGGGTCAGCCAGAGTCCCGTTCACACCTCCCTCATCTGCATACGGCAAATCTCAGCTGTGCTTTCATGGCAACCCCAATTCTATGAAGATAAAGGTGATATTTATAAACTGTTATCTTTTTATCTACCCCAGCATCATTTTCTCAATACAGTGCTAGGGGCAATTGCCAACTTTGATTTTTCAAGGAAAAAAAAATGTTTTTTCTCTTCTGTTGGCTTTTGTTGAGTTTATTGTCTTCAATGAGATCCTGTGGTTCTAGAATAGTGCTGTTTCCTCTGCCCACTGTTTGCACAACAAACCCACCAACTTCTGCACCCTGCCGGCTTTTATCTTCCTGGGAGCCCTGCGTTGCTTCTGAAGTTCTGGCTCTTCCAGTGCCTTCAAATCAAACTAATTAGCAGAGTGTTGAGCACCCACTGGGCTTTCTGCTGAATGTGACCAGTGCTCTGTGGTTATTCTGAGTGAGGCCATGAACCACTGTCCCTTCTCAGGGAGAGCCTGGCTGGTAACCAGCTGTTACCAGAGTCTTTCTTCCTGGTAGATGCAACTTGTTAATTTAAGAAAGAAAACCACTGATAAATAGATACTTAGTCTAATTGTAAAGAATCCCAGTTGACTTTCCTAGCAATGAAAACTAGCCCAGCCCTGCACTTTGATGGACGCAGGGTTAATGTGTGGGGAGATCCAAAACCTGCTGATTTCATTGTTTTTCCCTTCCTTTTGGAATTTCCTGCTTTGGAAACAAACACATGGCATGAACTGGTCAGTTTCCATGTGCAGGGCGAACGTGTCAGTGTGGAGAGGGACATCTGATTGGCCTTTCTTTAAAACAAAAGTCATTGTTAGTAGAAAAATAGGATCTGATTCTAGCCAGCCAGACTTACAGTTGGAAGGTTATTAGAACCTTCTTTGCTTTCTTAGTTTTAATTTTGAGTTTTCAACTGTTCTGTTTCTTGGTTTTAATTTTTGGTTTGATCTGTTGTCCCAAGGCAACTCTCCAGAAGCACACTTTCATGGTTTTCCCTCCCTCTTTTCAGTTAGTAAGTAGCCTTCCAATCTATTAACCGTGTGAGGGTCTCCAGAGTCACACCTCCCCCACTGTTGAATGTGTGCTGTGGTTTTTGAATGTGGGGAATGTTGGGATGGTGTGATCATCTCACTGCCACCTGCTTGCCCGCTCTGCCACCTGGGCACACTCCCTGAGACTCCGGGGCATAACCTAGCCAAGGCAGTGCTGCTCTGAGGACTACAGAGGAGGTTAGATGAGAAGTACCTCTGGCACAATGGGGTGGGTATGACTCCCAGCCCTCCACAGTGGATCTGGAGAGATGGCTCCAAAGGCTCTGATGCCCTCTCCTGGCCTTAGTAGTCATAGAAACATGTGTCATCTATCACACACCCCCACCCCCCCCACACACACACACAACAATCCAAAATAGGAAACAGGTGTACTTTGGCATTTTCATTACATTAAAGCTCACCACAAAAAGATTTTACCACCAGGCCCCTTTAACACTAAGCTTCTCTGAGAAAGTTAAAAAAAAAAAAAATCTGAGTTTTTAAAAACTAGACTAGATTAAAACCTCCAACAATCTTATTGCTTCATTTGATACGTGTTACATTTATACAAAAGACTTAAATATTTTTCACAAAATACATCCAAGTCTCTGGGAAGAGCCAATTCTGCAGAGGAAGACTCCTCCTCGTCTGTAAAACTGTAAACATAATACTGTAATTACATGCACCTGTGTGATCTGCCAGTGCGTGATCCAGAGTTTAAGGCCCATCACGTTCCTGGAGATGTCGCCCTGGAAGTGGAGACTCTCAAAGGAAGGGACTGTCCAGATGTCAAGTCTGGAAGAGACTGGGTGAGCTGAGAGCCAGGCCTCCCTCCATGCAGCCCCGCACTCTGAACCCCAGAGGCCCTGCTCTCAGGGACTCGAGCAGTTGTTATTGGGGAGAAAAAGTGTATGGAGTTTTATTCTCTTCTCCAAACATGTAATAAAATAAACAAGGCTGCCTGGGGCTCTTGGCTCCGACCTTCCCATGACTGACTGGGAAGGGTGCAGCTCTGTTTGGGAGGAAATCCCTGGAGAGGAGGAGGAGAAACAAAACAGCGCGGGAGACAGGGAGAGCGAGCAGGAGAGAAATGGGCTTTTACTTTCCATCCTGACTAGTGATAATGATATACCCTCAGACGTTAATGAATATCACAATCTGAAAGTCAATAGTCCAATGGCATATTTTACCCTCTTGTTTCTTGTTAATAGAGTTCTTGAAAAAATACGTATGAAAACATTAGTGATAACCCCACTACTTTTGAGAAGTTTACCTGATAGAAACAATCTTTTTCAAATACAACTTTTCTTTGCTATTTATTAAGTTAACATAATTAATATTAATAGATAGTCAATATTGATTTAACATAATTATCCTTAATTCTGTGGTACCTTTCTCTAAACAAGGCTGAATGGGATTATAAGCAATTGGCAAGTCAGTATAGAAGTGGGTGTCCAGACAGGGCAACACCTAGCCTGGCAGGTGTTCCCCATGGCGCTACAGTCATGAGTAACCATGCCAGGCTCAGAACAGCCTCCCCAGGCAGAGGGCACTCAGTGGCCTCTGAGGAAACTTCTGCCTGCTGTAGTCCTCTAGAAGGTACTGTCTCCAGCCAGAGCTGCCCATGTGGAACACCCTGACAGCTGGCATCCCTCTGCATGCTTGTGAATGGCTTCCCTTCATGCTTCATGCTCACCAGCCTTGGCTCTACTGCTTCAGCCACGCATGCCCCCTGGAGATGACATAGCCCTGTCTCTCCCTGCCCTGTGGGCTCCTGCTCCAAAGCTTTCCCCCCAGAAAGAACTTCTCCTTCTTAGGAGAAGACATTTTGTGTGTTAACTGATTGAACCCTGTTAAGTGGCTGGAAAACTGATTCATCTTGGAGCTATGGGTGTGGCCATCCTAGTCTGTTCTTCACTCAGGGTAAAATGGAAGTTCTCCTGGGAACAGTAGCCTAGGTTTGTGAGAGGAACCCAGTGGAGGCGGCAGTTGTCCACTGCGCTGCTGTGGCCCTGGCCTTGCTGTCACACTGATAGACATGTCCCAGAGAGGGGCGATGGTGATGTTCACAGATAAGGAAGATGTATAGTAACCCAGTGGGAGAGTCAGCCTCAGAAAAGGCAGGCAGGTCAATCTTAATCCCCAGGGACTATGGGAAGAGAACCAAACTTTTAATGTAAAGCAAATGTACAGATAATAGGCCTGATTTGGTGGGTGAAATGTGTGTGACCTCTCTCATCTCTTCTTCCTCCAAAAATTGAGAGCTGTGGCTATTCCATGCGAATGTGCTGATGTGGAGGAGGCAGGTGTGGACATGAGGCCACAGCTGCCAGTGGACTGCAGTGTCGGACAGATGCACTTCCAAGCCTGTCTTAAGAGACAGGCTTTTCTTGTTACAATGAGAATGACTTAAGCAGGCCAACTGGCAGAATGCTCAGCCATTCCGATTGCTGTTAAGAACTCAGGGTCTTTAGGGGTAAACAAAAAAACAGCATCGCTTTCTGCTTTGGTTTAGGGGCACAGCTTCTAGGTGATGGGCACTGAATAAAGTCCTTTGACTGACAGCCTTGACTCGTTAGAGCTCAGAGGGAAATGAGCGCTGGGCTCCATCAGCCAGGGATGGCTACACACCAGACACCAGAGTGGCAGGCTTGGGTTCTTTCCAGAAAAGACATGAGGAAGGCAGGTATGGGCTGCAGGAGCAGCAGGCAGAAAGAATGTGAGTGATGAGAGGGGTGAGGCAGCCACATGCTCCATCCCTCTCCCACGCCATCATATGGCGTAACCCAGTTAATCCTCCAGGGCCAGGGCGCAAAGAGCTGCCCAAATCCTGGCCAGCATGTGTCCTGTGTGTCTACTGCTGTCTCTCTTTTGGTAAAGGATGTTTCCCAGCTCTGGGGTAAGCACTAGGTCACAGACAGACAAGGTTTCACCTTCTCCATGCTGAGATGACACGAGAGGACAAAGGAATTGCAGAGTTCTTCCATCTACAGCCATTTGTCCCATCTCACCAGACAGTCAGCCAAAGAGGGGGGCCCAGATTTGTGAAAAGTGCAGGGTGACCACACCTAAGTAAGCCTCCCAATATCACCTAGCAAAATTGTTGCCTCTAGGGTCCCTTTGAACAATGAACTCTAGTGGCTAAGAAGACCTCGTATGTAGTTGTCACATTGAAATCAACGCAGGCATCTCTTTCCATAGGTGTAAAGGAGCTTGGCCAAGGCTTCGGCTGAAAAGCCATTGAAGCCAGCCATTGCCAGTGTCCTACTTATGGCAAGGCTTCTGATAGGAAAGCTCAGGAGGACTTTAGAGCCTGGGTCTGTCTGAGGTCTTTTCACCCTTGTTCCTGATCTCTATCTCAGGGTGGACCCACAGAACCTAAAGAAACCCTAGGTTAGGAACCAGAACAGTTCTTCAGATGGCACTTAGCCTTTTCATCAGGTGTCCCAGACAGCCTTTCAGGGCAGAGGGTGACAAAATGCATGGGCCAAGGAAACGCAGGTTGCCTCATTTCAAGGCATCTGATCCCTTTGGACCATTTGAGCAGTGAGTTCACAAGCCTTGAGCCAGATTTTAGGGCATAGTCTCTCCTGCCTCCATATGTTCCAGTTGAGCTGATCCTGCAGTAGCTTTTTCCAGCCGCCATGTCCTAAGGGAAGGGAAGCTTTATCTCCTTGGCAGGGCACGGCAGCTGCAGCACACAGCCCTGCACGCCCTGGGTTCCAGCAGTGATAAGCACGTCTCAAGTTAGCGTGATAAGTAAGAGATGCGAGCGACTGGGCATGTTGCCTGGCTCATCTGTTGAACCTGATGATTTGGAAACATCTCTCCAGAGTCTTAGATTTCAAGTTGGAAATATGTCCTTTAGTCTTCCTTCGGATTCCTTTTCCAAGACTCTGCTCCATTTTCCCCTGGGTCACGCACAGTGTGCATTTGCTTTGGTGAGAAAAGAGGAGCTCCTTAAAAACAGTTGGCTGAACACCAGCATTTCCGACTGTGTGTCCTCATAAGTCACAGCACAGACTCCTGCTCACCATTTCAGTTCCACTCAACAATAACATGGCTGCTGTTTGGCTATACTGTTAGCTGTTCCTCCACATTCTAACCCAGTGGAAGACTTACTTATTATGTCATTGCAAAGAACAGTAGATGCTAACTGTTGTGTACTTTGGCCACTATTGTTTGTTACCTGCTATTAAAAGCCTCTGAATTCCCTAATATCTATAGTTCATCAGAGCAAGGCTTTCTACCCATGTGATACATGTTACAAGGAGTTGACTGAACAGAGATTCCTGATCACCCTCTCTTCAGTGGTTTAGTAGCATTAGAGGGAGAGAGTCACTAAATGACATCAGTCCTTAATTCTGGACCTCTAGAAATGTGACAAATACACTGAAAAAGCCCTTGAAAGCAGTGACGGTTAGAGCCTTTTACCATTGTTAGGAAGAACGGAGCACACCGACGTGTATCTTCTGCGACCATACCACGTTGAACACACGCAATCTCACCTGAATGTGATAAAGAAATATGCTTGTCCACACTACTCTTATTGATTCTACAAACACCTACCCAGTACCTAGGCTGGGCTGTAATGACTTTGAAAAAGCCTGAACAGAAAACACCTTGCTGTCTTGCAAGCCACACAGTCAAGTAAGGCAGGCCAGTGCGTCTGCTTTGAAGCTTGTTGTCTGCACAGTGATAACGACACTGGTGTAGAAGTTGAGGACCCAAGACTTCTGTTACTGAGGGACAGTAGGAGGCTGTCTGCAGCCTTCCTGCAGGAGGGGCCCTTATTGGCTGGAGGTGGAGGTTGGGATTAAAATCAGACTGTGTTTGCATCCTGGTCTTACCACCAACTGGCTGTATAGCACTGGGTGGTCACATGACACATCAAGTCTCAATTCTGTCACTTGAAAAGTGCAAAAGGCTATCCATGGAGCCTAAAATGGAACCTGTTCTGTAAAACTGATCACCGCCTCTGCCATCAACGCCATCATCACCACTATCGCCATCATCATGGATTATTATTACACTAAACATTAATAAATTCTGTCATGTTATAGATATTGCAGAGAAAAATAATTTGGGCAGGAGTTTAGTAAGAACCATGTAGTTCCTTTCTTGAGCAAAAGAAAAAAAAATCAACATTAGCTCCTCCAAAAGCCACAGATCTTTAGCAAGGGATCCGTAGATTGTGGGACAAAGTTTGTACCATTTTTCTATAGCCATAGTGCATTATTATCTTTAAATAATTAAATAAGTGAACATGTTGAGCATGTTTTAGTTCCTAGTGTGCAGTATCAGTAGACAAAGCCCAGTAAATATCTTTGGGGGCTTCATGATTTTCTAGCCTCTGAAGGGGCTCTGAGGACCTCTTCCAGAGACCTTCAAGCCAGTGAGGGACTCTGTCTCAAAACACAAGGTGTCCCCTGGCATTGCACACTCACTTACACATGTGCATATGCACCAACACACACATGAACATGTACACACACATAAAAGTTACAGCATATTTTGTGTAAAGTAGCGTAGATCCTTGGCTGGGCTTCATGGGTTTCCCCTGTGAAGTATCATCATGGCATCAGTTTCCCTACTCTTGGGCAGCAGCTTTCTCTGGAGAACCTTGAGGGCTCCTGGGGCTGGTGTCCCTCCAGAACCTTCCAGAGCCTGTCTGGTCAGGGTTTATCCATGGATGGTAGAATGGCTTGCCTTCCATAGATTTTTGGATTCTGTCTACCAAACTCCCATCAAAAATCTGAACGCACTTAGAAGAATCCACCTTTCTACCTCGTTGAAACGGTGAAATAATATGGATGACCAGTTGTTGCTGTGACCAGTTGTTTTTGGTTTTTGAGATCATCTTACTACTTAGCCTAGGCTAGACTTAAACTCACAGTACTGTCTCAGCTTCTTGAGTGCTGGGATTAGAGGCATGAAACACCATGCTAGCTTACCGAGCCTCTGAAGTAACCCATAAATAATAATAATAATAATAATAATAATAATAATAATAATAATAAATAATGTGACTAAGTAATAGCTCATCCCAAAGCCCAACTGAGATATTTTTTATATTCACAATTTTGTATTACCCAGTATATGGTGAACTTGATTGTTTTCTATCTTGAGCATTTATTTTTACATGGTTTTTCACTGTTGTAAATGTTGAATTCATAGTTGTTACCACTAACAATGTTGTGATATTTGTCTCCATGCTAAACTTCCTGATAAGTGATAAATTAATAATGTTGTGTATATATTTATATATACTATATATATATGAATGCTTCTAAATTGAAATAACAGAACCTTCCTCTCAGTTCTGAGCCATGCCCCTATGACTGAGTGTTGGGAAGATGTGGGGCACAAGCTCCTGTTAAGGCTGTGGGCTCTAGTCATCAGGCCCCCATTCCATATTTGGTTAATGCACCATAACTATGCCTTTGCCTGGTACATGTGCCCAATAGCCTTTCAGGAAAGCGGGTTTTAGGAAATAGGTGTGTGTTCGAAGCCCGAGCATCCAGGCCATCCTCCTCTACTCCGGTGTCAGCCTTAACAACAGGCAATGCTGTGTACAAAGCAAGCGTGTACTCTCTCGGTGTTTAGTCAAGTCATAGAGTTTGATTCTCCATCCATGGTGTTGCCCATGTCTTGAAGGAAGTTGGGTTGTCTTGAGAATGGCCAGCCGTCTACTCCAGATACTATACCAGGAAAGAAGCATGGCCTTTCCCTGCTGCTGGTTAGGCCCTAAGAACAGGGTGCTTTGTATCGTGCCGTTGTACTCCATCCCTGATGCTGTTTGTTAATCTTGGGTCCCTGTTGTGTGTCAAGCTGCACTCCCCTCCTGCCCCAGCACTCACATGCCCGACTGAGCTCCTGGAGAGTGCTTAGCATAGCATGTGCCCTGTGTGTGGACTAAAGGGTCAGCTAGACAGAGGGGGAAACTAAGGTACTAGGCCATCATGGTTGCCCCCCCCCCATTTCTTTAAGAACAGTAACTTGCATCCTGGGGAAAGGGTGTGTGTATGTCCATACTCATGTCTGTGTTTGGGAGGGGGTCATTGGTTAGATATATAGTTTGTGGTCCCCCACTTTAACACCTAACATAGTCTTGAAACCTCCCACAGGCTCTGTCCATGCCACATCCGTAGCAGCCTCAAGAGTGGAGCAAGCACTGTCAGAAGTGGCCTCATCTCTGCAGAGCAGTGCCCCCAAGCAGGGCCCGCTGCATCCCTGGATGACGCTGGCACAGATCTGGCTCCATGCAGGTACTGCTCTTACTTAGCCCTTGGCCCCACGGGCCTCTTCATTTACCCATCCTTTCTCACAACCTGCTGCTGATCCTAAGACTGTTGGATTCTGCAGGCGCAGTCAACTGTTTAGCCCAGAACCCCCCAGCCTTTAGGAGAACTTAAAGCTTTTGTGACCAAGCACCAAACTGATATTGTATCTGTACAGGGGCCATGAGCTGCCATGCATCTCCTCATCCTTCCTCAGTGAGTACAGTTGATACAGAATAGGCATTCAGTAGAAAATTGGACTGAGGACCCCTGAGGAATTTGCAGGTTGGGGTTTGTTGCACTATAGAAGGGCCAGTATTTTGCACCTTATGCTGTCTTTATAGGTGACAGAGAAGAATCCAGCCCTGCCCTACCTCTCCGCCTCTGTTTGCATGGAGGATTAGGATAGCACCCATCTCCAAGGGTCAAGGAACACAATGCTTTAGCACATCTCACCGTCCACTCTTTGAGTCTCCAGCAATGGCATAGGAAGTGTTGGTGGCACAGATGCCTCTAAAGAAGCCAGGGCAGGGCAATATGTTTGGTGTCCCCATTTCCCTCCAAAGACAGGCCTGGTAGCCTGCAGAGAGTAGGAACAGTAGCAGCAGCCCCTATTCTGGAAACTGCCCCCTGAGGAAGTATAATCCCTTATGCCCTGGTTTCATATGGCAGTAGCTGGCTGCACAAGGCTACCCCCAGCGAGCTCCCAAGAAAGTGATGACTGTCAGTGTATATGCATATTTCTATTTCTGCAAAAAGTAACCTTTCTCTCAAGTTTTACCTCTTTATCTGAATGACCCTGGTGGACCCTTCTTGGGCTCATCACTGCCAGGGAATGTGCTCAGAGTCCAAGTCTCGCTAGGAAGGGTGCTCATTACCACAAGTTGTCCTTCTACTAATGCCATCATTCTCTGGACCGGTTGTGTGTCCTGCCTTGTGTGTCCCCATTAGCAGATGTGCGTGTGTGCAAGCATAGCTGATTCACGGCTTGCCAGCCCCGGGGCCAGCCCATCTACATTGTCTGTGTCAGCATCCTTAATTGACCCATAACAACTGCTGTAAATTAGCAAATTATATTCTTCTAAGTACAGAAGAAGGCTGATTCATGCATGTGTGTGATTGCTCCTTGTCCTCCACCCACTCCCCAAAGAGGTCAAGACAGGCTGCCTCTGAGAGCCAGGACCCAGCAGGGGGCCACTTCCCAGCTTTCTCCAGAACAGCCAGTCACTGCACAGGAGTCTGATACTGTCTTGCTCAGCCACTGATATGGACAGTGACCTCAGAAGATAGAGAGGGGACAGAGTGTTGTTTAATGACCAGACCAGGAAGCCTGGCTGGACATGCAGGGCTGGCACAGGTCAGAGCTGTCTTCTCCACGGACTTGAAATCTAGTTTTTGAAAGAGCACATTGGCTTGCATGGGAATCTCTGTTGCCCACTGAACCATCTCACCAGGCCCTTCTTAGAACACTTAAAACTGGGCACTACAAAATGCCAGAAAATTTGACCTAGACAGTCCTGACATCCCATCCCACCTCACTGCACCCCTGCCCCCACTCAGTTGTCCAGGGCTGTTGCCCCTGTTTGCATGGCCCTCCATGACTCCTGGGAAGGAAATGTTATAGCTCTTTCTAGAGTAGTGGCGACCTCAATGACAGATTACATTTAGAGCAATGTTTCAGTTTTGTTGCTGTGGTTCAGAGTAATGCCCTCGTTACTAGCTAATGGGTGTGACTTTAGCATTTTGCAGGTTACTGGGATGGAACTATGGAAAGCAGATGCTAATCTTGCCTCCCAGCCTCTGGGCAGATGTGCGTGTGTACATACAGTGAGCATAGTGTGTCATGTGGGTGGATGAGGGCATTTGTGCACTGTCAGATCTTTCAGTGCAAACACTGAAAGGAGTGGCAGTAGAAGGAAATGGGCGGCCCCTGAACTGCGGGGTTCACCCGTGTGCCTTGTGCTTGACTGCTCCGAGAAGTAAGGTGAATCGCCTCCCTCTGACAGTTTCTGGAGACCAGGTGACATCAGGGCTTTGTGTCCATCATCAAGCCTAACAGCTGTAGATCCCATACAGTCTGCAGGGTTTAGAGAACCAAGCAGGGCCTGCCTTCCAAAGCTGCACTGTTTCTGTGGTGTTCATGGGCCTGTTCTTAGCTGTCCAGTTTTCCTGGTGGGACCTTGTGACGGGAGCCTGTGGTGGAGGTTGCCTGGGTTTGAGTCTCTCAGGAGAGCAAGGTTTCTCTGAGACAGTGTCAGGTTTTAGCCATGCGTATCAGGGTTTCTGGGCCATATTTCTGACTGCAAGAAACTGTGAGCATGACATAAGAGCCCCAGGAACAGGCAGCTGGAGCGTGCAGTGAGGGATGCTTGATTATAGAGGGCCCTTCTCTTCCTGGGCGGTAGGTGCTCCCTCCCCTCACCACCTCCTCATTGTCTTGGAAGCCCTGACTGCAGGACTGCAAACTTCCAACACAGCCTGGGCTGTGCATGAGTGTTCTTTGATTGTTTCGACACGAATCTAAGTAATTTCAGGCAACACACTTACATAGTGCACACTGAACAGGTGGGAAAGATGGAAAGTGGGAAGGCTCCTCTTGTCCCTGTGTCACCTGCTACAGACCCTGGTGCTAGTTCTGGGACCTGCTTTGTCCCTGTTGCCCTCTCCCCATGTCCTCTTCCGAGGTCTAGGAGGTCATTGTGTGTCAGCCCATGTAGTGCTGACTTACACTTCTTACCGCTGCATGCTATAGTTCCATGGTAGGGAGGATCATGATATCAGCGGGACACTGGATTAGCGTCATCATTTCTCATACTTTACCATTGCAGACAGTATTTCAGTGTTCTGATATGTGTTGTTCTGTGTCTCTAAGGCCAGCTCCAAAGAGTGGATCTGATAGGTCAAATGGTATACACTCTTTAATTTGGATAAGTGTAGTCCTCCCACAGAGCAGTACCAATTTCTATTCCAATCAACAGCATGTGACTGCATTTTCTTATCTCCTTGCCAAAACCATGCATTTTCAAAACCCCGAATCTTTGCCAGTTGGATGCATGAAAGGTGGTGTTTTCGTTGGCTGCTTATGGCTTTTGCCCACTTATCTTCTTAGATATCAAGCATCTCCTTTTCACTCATAAACCACTTATTCTGTGTTGAGGAAATTCACTTGTGTCCCGTGTGTGTGTGTGTGTGTGTGTGTGTGCACATGTGTGCACATGTGTGCATGCACATAGAAGCTAGAGGACAACCATGGCCATCATTCCACATATAGTGTCTACCTTTATGTTTATTTGTTTGTTTGTTGGGAGGCAGGGTCCCTCACAAGCCTGAGTTAGGCTAACTGGCCAAGAAATTCCAGAAACCCCCCTTTCTCTGCCGCCCAGTGCAGTGATGCTACCAGCATGCAATAATGTTTGGCTTTTTCATGTGAGTTCTGAGGATTAAACTCTGGTACTCAGGCTTGCAAGACAAACACTTGGCCATTTGAGCCATCTCCCCAGTCCTTCTGTTTTCTTTGCATTTGCCCCCACCCCCGGGGATTACACTTAATCATCTTTGCTTGCAGCCTGTGAGCTCCCCCATGATACTTAGAAAGCAGCTTCCTAGCTTTTGCTTTTTTCCTGAAAGTGCCAAGAATCTTATGACATCATTAGTACCCAGTCTCCCACAGAGAAGGGACCTTGCAGCAGGGGAGCCCCACTAGAGAGCTGTGAGCATGGGCAGAAGCCGGGAGAGCTAGAGTACAGTGGTGACACTGTAGGGTGGCCCTCAGCACGGACCCGCTGGAGCTGAGTGAGCCCTTTTCTCCCAAACTCAGCAGGCCTCACTGTCTGTGGACAGTCAGACAATTCAGAGCCCAGCCAGACCCCTTCCAAGCCAGGCAGCTTCTGGGTACCCACAGTGGGATGGCAGCTAAAAATGCCACTGCGGTAGGTGGTTAATTTCTGCTTGTTACTCACTAATAATTATAGCTTTTACTTTGGCACCTCTCACAGCCGAAACCAGCAGCTATTCTTAGATGTGCAAGATCAGATTTTCTGATTTCTGCTGGGGATTTGAAGCTGCGATACTGTCATAATTTCCTTAGCCTGACCCCTTCCCCTCCTCAGCTTCTCTCAGCCACCATGAGGTTGCATCAGCAGAATCTAGAGGCAACTGTGGTTCGACCACCATGAGGAAATGAAGATGTCCTAGACACGTGGTAAATGGGCCATTACACAAAGGTGTCTTGGACACAGAGCTCTGGGGATCAGCCCTGCCCCATCAGCCTCTTCTCCATCTGTGGGGATTTGGGTTAATAGTCTTTACTTTCCATATAACTGG
This sequence comes from Microtus oregoni, assembly GCF_018167655.1. NCBI lineage: Eukaryota > Metazoa > Chordata > Mammalia > Rodentia > Cricetidae > Microtus > Microtus oregoni. The sequence continues at coordinate 12,529,767 of NW_024543210.1, forward strand.
CACTTAGGAAGCACAAAGTATAGCTCGGATACTGTGCCAAGAGCCCTGTGTTGTGACTTGTCTCGTCCTGGTCATAACTGAGGCAGAGTTGCCAGGTCGCTCGTCTCAGGTTGCAAGGTTCACATGTTGGGAGGCCTAAATTCAGAACCAAGTGTGCAGCCCACAGCCCTGCTCAGACCTTCAGTGGTTCCATGCAATGCTGTCAGTGTCTGGTTGTGTGCCAGGCTCTGCAGTGCAGTGGTCATGGAGACAGACACTCAGTCCCTGCCTAGGAAGGGCCTGCAGATGCAGAGCAGCAGCTCCAGAAGCCAGCGGCTTCCATGTGCAGCTCCTGTGACCCCTGGGAACGAGAGGTCTTGCCGAAGCCGGAAGCAGGAAGCAATAGAGTGCATTCGAGCAGACCAGAAGTTTGGTTAGCACTGGTCAGGAACAATGGAGAGAGGTGCAGCACCACCCTGCATGGCACAGCCCGAGAGTGCTGCCACAGCACGGGCTCTGAGAGACACTTCGAGAGCCAAAGGCTTTGCATGAAACTTAAAGAAAATGCAGTTATGGGACCCACAGGGAGGCAGCGAGGCCTGTGGCCAGGGTCGGGCCATGCACATTAGGCTGTTCCCAGTAGCCACATTAGATCTTCGAACTCCAGCCTGGGAGCCCTGAAGAGCTCGAAGATCTGAATGGGGTTCTAAAAGCTCCCTCCAAGTAAGTGTGGAGGGGACAGAAGACAGCAAGGGTGGGAGCCAAGGACGGAAACTCAGAGTATAGGATTGGTATTTATCTCATGGCTGAAACAAAATTACTGACAAAAGCAAATTCAGGCCTGTCACAATCAACCTGCTGATTTAGTGAGACCCTAAAACAAAAGGAAGGGAAGGACTGGGCATGTCGCTCCATGAGAGCGTGTTTACATGTTTGATCCCTGCACACATGATTCTGACTCCTGCCTCTTGCTCGTGGGAGGACACAGGCAAATTATTTCTCATCCCATTGAACAGATGAAGAAGTGGAACAGTCACACTAGATCACACGGGGACATGCTCAACATGCAGCAAACACTAATCACTAGTGCAGTCCAAGTGTGTGTACATCTGTGTGTGCTATGTATGTGCATGTGTGTGCTATGTATGTGCATGTGTGTGCTGGTGGGTGGAGACCAGAGGAGGCTTCTGGGTGTCTTTCCTGCAGCTGTCTACCCTGCTTTCTTGATACAGCCTCACCGAACCTAAAATCCACATTTTCTGTTAGGCTGGCAAGCTAGCAAGTCCCAGCGGCCTTCTTATCTCTAATCCACCTCACAGCTGGGGCTCGGACGTGCACAGCCATACCTGGCTTTTTACATGGGCCCTGAGGATCTGAACTGGGGTCATGCTTGTGCAGTAAGTTGACCCACTGAATCAGTTCCCCAGGCCAGGAAGAACTCTTCTGAAGGAGGCTGTGTGGCACAATAAAGACAAATTATCCCGTGGACCTGCAGGGAGGGGGTGCTGATAGCCCAGACAAGATCGGCGTTAGTGGAGTGTTGGACTGCAGATTATTGCCAGGGTGCAGATGGGATGGTGGGAAGAGAGGCAGAGAGACTGCAGCTGCCTTGCGATAAGAATCCCTACAGTCAGCACAGGGGAGCTGGAGAGGCATGTGGGATGAGAAGACCGGGGTGTACAAAATGGCGGGCATAGATGCTAATGACAATTCGGATAGCCCAATAAAGACCTTCAGCATCCCAAAGATGGGAGTTGTGTGGAGGTACAAATTTCTTAGACAGTGAGAGAGTTGGGTGGGAGGCTCAGACCCAGCCCAGGGTTCAGAGTGGCTGTGACAAGAACATAACTTCGTCGGTGTGGTGGCAGGAAGAGGCTCTGCCTTGCAGCCTTCTGGCTCCTCACACTGATGAGTCAAGGTCTCCAAAGGAGTGACTCCAATTGGCAAAGCTCCTGAGTCAGAGGAGCTGGGTCGTGGCCTGAAAGGGTGAAGTGTCTCATGGTGCCGTGAAGAGTGTGCCTCTCTCTCTCACTGAACCCTGGGAAAGGAATCACTCTTGGCAGACTGGGACATCAGGCAGAGGCTCAGAGACAAATGGAAGCTGTGTGGCTAAGGACCTGGCAAAGACAGTGGCTAGGCTATCCGTGAGGGCAGGGCCTGGGCTACGCTCAGCTTGGGGACTGCAGACCCATCATTGGGGTCTGTCTCGGAAATATTCAGGGTGAGGCAATACTACAACAAAACTTCTACCTCCACTCCCTGCTGGCCCCTCCCTAGACAGAGCAAAACACTGGCGAAATGAGGTCTGACCATGATGGGGACTCCTGGGCCCTGATGGCTTGGAAGGGTAACATGAAACCCACTTGAATTCTGAATGAAAGAGAAAGTTCCGGAAAACACACAGGCATGCTCTCAGCACCTTTGCATGCCAGGCTAGCACATCCCTGCCCTCTGTGGTGTCCTTCTTCAGGGAGTTTGGGATAAAATAAAGTTTGGAGGGATCATAGATTCTATAGCCAACTCTGTCTGCCTGTTGACTTGTCCCAAGTGACAGGGAATAGCCAGTGCTATGCTCTCAAGGCTGCCTGCCACTCACAGGTGACTTGAAAGATAGATATCCTGCCAGCTCCTAATCCAAGTTCAGCTCTCATAGATGTCTCTAATAGACTTCTTCTTTGAGTTTCATAAACAATACCGCTTCCGCATGTACCAAGCCCCCAGAAGGCCCTTTGTCGTGCTTTTAGCCTCAGAAGAGCAAGCTCTGCGGGGCAGAGCCACTTCTCTGCGTGGGGCTGTGTGCCTCTGGTCCACTTGTCCTTGCGTTCATCTCTGCCCTTTCTCAGCTTCTGCGTTAGGCTGAAGGGCCCTGGGACAACTGTCCTTAGAGGTTGGGGCAGAGCCCAGGAGGACCTCACTGCCATCGGTTTGGTAGTGGCATATGTGTGCCCTTCAAGGACCAAAGCGCAAGTGACCTGGGCATAAAAGACTATTGGCCTGTAGCCATGTCCAGTGGGGTAGAGGGCAGCTGGTTCTGGGCCCTGCCAGACTCCTGGAATGTGAAAGTCCCCAAGCAGAATACCTGCTGCCACAGGGTCTCTGAGGGCAGTGATTTGGGACAACATCTGTTGTCTGCTCTTTGCCCACAGCTGAAGTCTACATTGGCATTGGAAAACCTGCTGAAGCCACAGCCTGTACCCAAGAAGCTGCCAACCTCTTCCCAATGTCCCACAATGTGCTATACATGCGGGGCCAGGTTGCGGAGCTTCGAGGAAACTTCGATGAGGCCCGGCGGTGGTATGAAGAAGCCTTATCCATCAGCCCCACCCATGTGAAGAGCATGCAGAGACTGGTGAGTCTGAGACCAAAGCCAGGACTTCCATTTCCTGGATTGGGGCTCAATCCCCATGTGCATCAGAATACAGTTAGCCTGTTGAACCATCACATGGCACAAAGCAGTCAGTTCCTGTGTTACCTTTGGAGACGATGGTACCTAGCCTCAACTGTCCTACTAAGGTCGTACTAGGTGCAGTGGGGCAATCAGGTCAGCAATGCAGATCACCCCATGGCTCTAAGTTAAGGACAATCTCAGTGTTGGTCACCATCATTGCCATCTGGGCCTCTGCACTGCTGGCAGCAGCTGCCTTAAGGGAGTGTCCATACTAGAGATTTCAGAGGCCTCTTACTCTGAGGGAGCTGGAGGATCCAGCTTATCTCCAGGACACTGGCCAGTGGGGAGCAGCCCATTTTATAGAGGGGAGATGTTTGGCCAGGTGCCACCTTGTGTGTCCCTGTGGCAATTTCAGAAATCCATATGCCCTTCCTCCGGTTACCCAAGACAGAAGAGGAGCACATTGCCCTGCTACCCTCCACCCCTGGGGATAGGCCATCTTTGAGAGGCCTTAGAGTAGGCCCCTTGCCATCTTGGAATCATTCCACAAGGTTGTGGCCATCAGGGATGTATATGGGATGTTTTCTCCGACCAAACATCCCATCTGTGTCTCCTTTCTGTGGGATTCTGACTGAACACAAGGCTCTGTGCGGTGTTCTAAGCTGGTGGAAAGCCACGGGGCCTCCTCTGGACCAGTATTCCAAGCTCAAGTTCTGAGATCATTTGGTTCTTAACAGAGGGCATCTCTCATTTAATAGTCCACAGGAAAGAGGACTGCCTTGCAGGAAAGGTGAGGTTGGTGTCTTTCACATCTGTGGCTCTGGGGAGCTCATGGCTATCATCAGACAGCATGTGTCAGGGGGGGCATGAAGCACAGAATCCCGGGACACAGATCCAGTCCTAGTGGTGCCTCTCACTCTCTTTAAGCCCAAGAAGGGTTCGGAAGCTCTCTGTGCCTCCATGTCCTTTTTGCAAGAAGTTGTGTTAGACTGGCTATGTGTCCAGAACTGAGAGGGTGTAGTTTTGCAGCTAATCAGTAAAATGTGCTCTGAAGGATACCATAGCCGTCACTGTGGTCTCTCCGTTGTTTACCAGTGCTGAGCAGTGTAGAGGACTGAGCTAGAACTGCTGGCTTTGTTAGGACAAAGTTGACGAATTGAAAATGCTTTTTATGAGGGAACTTGTGCCTGAGGGTAGTTCTGAACCTGAACCTGGATTTGTTGTTCAGTCTCCAAAAACCTTGGCATTTCTGTGATTTGGGGCTGCTATTTACCCTGGTGGGTTGTGCGAGAACTAAACAAAGCGACTCTGTAGCTCAGCAGAGTTCCTGGTGCCTAGTAGGTGTTCATTAAATAGGGAACAAGAGGCAGTCATTTTCGGTTTCAAAAAGAAATCCAGCCTGGTGATAATTACAGTCACTCACTTTCTTTTCAGATTCTTTCTGTGAGCAATCTGTAACTCAATGCAGCTTTATAAATAATTTCACATATTATCCAAACATTAGTTTGTTTGATTAAAGATATTACCTGGCTTTTATTTTTTGTCTCACTGTTAAAAGAGGGGTGTATTACGAGCTTCCAGCTTTGGTTAAGATGTTGCAGAAGGATTAAACACAAAGTGCCCAGTCCTTATTGAAAAAAGAAGTAGCATGTTTCTTTCTACCTCAGGGCCTATGAATTATTAAGAGACATGTTTCTTGTTCATCCCCAAGGGGAACACTTGAGACAAAAGATCAATAGGAAAGTCACCCCAGGAGAGGTTTCTGTTTTCCCCTTAGAGCTTTTCAAGCTTTTCAGCTCCTGACAAGTGTTTTCCTTTCTGAAGGGCCAACCAGGTGTCCCTGAAGTGAGACAGGCCTCTGAGCCTCACCAGGCCTGGAGATACTACCCACCTGGGTGGTCAGGGCCCTTTTCTGTGTATCCTGGTGTCTTCGGAAACCACCCAGACTGAAGGCAGGCTGAGAGCAGAGGTTAGCAGACTTGGGTCAGTTCTGTTCCTCCTGCTCTGCAGCTTTGCAGAGTGCCTGTGCTCAGGGACTCCTTCCTGGTGATCTCGTACACGGTGCTCCTCGCCTGGGCTCCTCCAGCTCCCTGTCACAGCTGAGGGCAGGTCTCCCTTCTGGCGTGCTAGGTCCTCTAGTGCCCGCCGAGAGTCCCTGGAATCCACAGGCTCTGCAGCCCTGAAACATCAAGACCTGGCCCAGCTACTTAAAGCAGAGCCACTTTCCCATGTCTCAGAGATCAAGACGGTGCTCAGAGGTTATTGCAAGGCCAGGGCTAAGGTTCCGGACAGGCCTGGGCTAGAGCCCCAGTGCTGTTATTCATTACTCGTGGGACTTTGAGGCAGATACTCCACTCCTCGTACCTCTACATAACTAGGGAGAACATTAGCACACGTTGCTCTTAAAGACTAGGCACAGGGTCGGGCGGTGGTGGCGCACTCCTTTAATCCCAGCACTCGGGAGGCAGAGGCAGGCAGGTCTCTGTAAATTCGAGGCCAGCCTGGTCTACAAGAGCGAGTTCCAAGACAGGCTCCAAAGATACAGAGAAACCCTGTCTCAAAAAACAAACCAACAAACAAACAAATTAAAAAAAGAAAAACTAAGCACACGAGAGAGCCAAACCCTTTAGTTGGCTCACAGAGGTCTGCTGCGTCACGGGAACCAGGCTAGTCGTCTCTGAGCCCCTTAACTCCTTGAAAGCAGAGAGCAGAAGTCTGGGGAGAAGATGGGGATCCAAGTTCATGGGGCAGCAAGAGGCAGAAACAATGATGAGCACTGAGTTTCCTGGGACTCAGAAGAGAGTGAGAGCAGCCATGAGGCCGGGCTACACCACACTGTGCCACATCAGAGCCCAGGAGGGTTAGGAGTAATGGGTGGAAACCATCATAAGACCAACTGAGAAGGCCTCAGGATAAGGAACCATGGGAGACAGACCATGGGCACAGAGAAAACCCAAGGACGGGAAGTTTGTCCGTGCCAGCCCCAGTGCTCAGAAAGAAGAGCCAAGCAGCTGGAGGGGTGGTCTCCAGGAATTGTCCTGAAGACAGGAACCCATGTTGTCTGGCACAGGTAGAAACTGGCAGCTGATAGAGGCCGCAGAGACCTGCAGGGCACAGACAGGAGCCTGGGCTTGCACTGAGAAGAGTGCCTTCCTAACTTCTAGGGCTGAGTGGCACATGGCCCCATGATGCAGAATGCAAGCGTGTTTGCACTGTTAGCAAAGACAAACCACGTCGTATTGATGAACGTAAGTGGAAAGTCAGACAAGAGAAATGCAAAGTAGACCCAAGGGAAATGGATAATCTCCTTCACCTCTGGTTTCACTGCACATACGGTGAAAAGGAAGGGAAAAAACAAAGATGTTGTCTGGTAGTAATTAGCCCAGACCAGGAGGCAGGGGCTGAGTGTGGGCAGGTATTAAGCAAACAATAAGTTCAAGAGATAAGGAATTGCAAAGCTGCAGAGGAATTCTGAAAGGGATCCGACTTTTCCCAGAAAACCTAAAGGAATATTTCAGTGTTAGTCTGCATAAATGTATAAATTTGTGTTTGTTTACTGCCTGTGTTAAAAGCCCTTTAGCTCCCGGTACCTGGAGTGCATTAGTGACACATGGGCCAGCTTTTCCCAAAGCAACCACTCTGGGTTTCGAGTGGAGGGAGAAGAGAAGGTGCACAGTGGTGGCCCATGGTGGCCTCGGAGAGAAGACTGTCTGCCTGGGCAGGACTTTGCAGGCCAAGGACAGGCATAGAAACCCGGTGCATCCAAGGACACAATTACCAGGACAGGAACAGACTCCACAAATAGGGACATCTGGCTGCCCTCTGATCACGTCAGTCTGGGCTTTTGAGGGCAACGTGTAAGATGGAAAGGTAAGGAAGGACCAGGGCTTTCTGAAGTAAAGGTGGAAGGCAGCCAGGGGGCTGTGAGGAGGGAAGTCATTAAGACCAGAAGGGAAGGTGTTGCTGGGCAACAAGCTTGACTGTGAGTGTCAACAGGAGGCTTGGGCCTGCCTCCGCTGAGCCTGACAGGTTGAGAAAAAGGTATAAAACAGGAGCAGTGGGGCTCATCTGAGGTCTGGGGGAGGAGACAGCATGGGGGTGGTGAGGGGGTGGGGAGCTGAGATACCCAGAGGACGGGGAGGATCAGGAACTGTGGTGGCAGAGCACAGAGGATGACAGCAGGGCCCAGCAGGGGTGACACTGACGGAGGAAATGTGGAGTCTGAGAGCCACAGCCTTTCTCATCTCAGATGAGCAGAACAGGACGCTAGAGTCCTGGACAAATCAACAGCCACCAAAACAAATCGGGGGCTCGCGGCTTCCAGGTCCTTTGTCTCTGGAACTCAGTGCCATTCACAGACAGAAAGGTGCTTCACAAGAGTAGAGTTGGGAACTCAAGAAAAGAAGGCAGAGCTTCCTGTGGTAGGAGAGTCCTAGAAAGAGGGGTACTATAGAGCTGCATAGTCTGGGAGCCTATGGAAGAAGCTAGGGTGGGGGATGGGGAGGTGAGCTGGTCGGTTCACTCGGTCCCCCAGTGAGATGTCCAGTACCTCTCAGTCTCAGCTCCGCCCTCACATACAGTTTCCAGGCAGCAGCGTTCATTTAGGTTGTATAAAAAGGAAGAAAAGCAAAAAACAGGTCAGGGACCTAAGGTAGAAAGAAACAGGCCATTTCCAGCTTCTCCAAGACCTAGAACTGTCCACTTTCAGGGTCCCTACCCTAAGACTGCCTGATCAGTTTCTCCCTCCGTTCTCATCAACACTGCCCCACCATTCACCTGACAGAGACAGAACACAGGGAGGATCAGCCACCCACCAAAGGAGTGAGCAGCCCTCGGAGATGAGACTCGGGCAGATCTAGGCAGTCAGAGGCGATGCTGAGGTGAGATCATCAAACTGAAAGCACAAAGAGAACCACCCGTAAATGTGGAAGCTCCAAGACGTGGCCAGAGACTAGAAAGAGACAGGATGCCATTGTCATCCAAGGAGGAAAATGAGATTAGGGAAACTGCTAGACTTCCAAGGTCCGCAGAGGAAGAAGCAGTGATAACAGCCTGAGGCCACCGCTTCGTGAGCCCGGCTACCTGCAGCTGCTGGCAGGTCACTGACACGTCAGGGCTCTGTCAGAGGCGTGTGTGATAACTAGCTTCTGTCTGGAGCGTGGCACACCATGTTGTCTTCTGCGGACAGGCTGTGAGACAAAGAACCCTCTTAGTTGGATTAGGGTGCCTTCAGGCTGAAGGGCTTGTACACAGGCTGTCTCTGAGGAAACCCTGGCTCTCCTGTTCTCTAAAGCATAGGCTCTGGACTGGCAACAAGTACATAACCTCTAGAGGGAGCGTGTTAGGGCCAGAAAGAGGGAGGAGCTGGCTAAGGTGCTGGGAATACTTCATGCTGTCCTGTGTGGATGGCAGGCTGTACAACACAGTGTTTGCTGGGACGTGCAGTCTGCATTATACCTGCGTCTTCAGCTCTTTGGACAGTGTTTAAGGTGTTCTGTCAAAACAAAGCTATCCACATATACTGTGCACAGAGATAATGACATCTCTCCTCAAGTTTCGAACAGAGGCCTGATGTCAGAGCTCTATTAAACTGACTTCAAACTTTCAGGCCTATTTACTGTATGAAGACACTTTCTCCATTAGGGTGTGGTAGCTGGGGGCCTGGGAAAGAGGGCTGAGGAGAAGGTAAGAGGAAGCTTCTCTTGGCGAGGAAGCTTCTCTTGGCGAGGAAGCTGACATGGACATCCTGAACTTGGTTTTGCTCCCTCCATCTTTGAAGGTGTCTGTCGCCTGAGCTAGAGGAAGTTGCTGTGTCTTAAGGTTTATTAGTCAAAATTCTGTCCCCCAACATGTCTCTGGTGGGCAGAGAGAAGGGTTAGAGAGGGTAGGACTGTAGGGCCTGGTAGCCTGCGCTCCCGCCTTGGTCTCACTGGTCCATCAGCCCAGGATTACCCTCTGACCCTCCATTTCTCTGGGGGATGCATCTGCTCCTCCCATTGGTCTGGCTCCGACCTGACACAGGTGTGCTGCTGGAGGAGAGCCCAAGGGTCCTCCAGAAGCCAGTCTCCCCCCTCCTCCAGAAGCCAGTCTCTCCCTCCTCCAGAAACCAGTCTCTCCCTCCTCCAGAAACCAGTCTCTCCCTCCTCCAGAAGCCAGTCTCTCCCCTCCTCCAGAAGCCAGTCTCTCCTCTCCTCCAGAAGCCAGTCTCTCCCCTCCTCCAGAAGCCAGTCTCCCCCCTCCTCCAGAAGCCAGTCTCTCCCCTCCTTCTCCAGAAGCCAGTCTCTCCCTCCTCCAGAAGCCAGTCTCTCCCCTCCTTCTCCAGAAGCCAGTCTCTCCCTCCTCCAGAAGACAGTCTCTCCCCTCCTTCTCCAGAAGCCAGTCTCTCCCTCCTCCAGAAGACAGTCTCTCCCCTCCTTCTCCAGAAGACAGTCTCCCCCCTCCTCCAGAAGACAGTCTCTCCCCTCCTCCTCCAGAAGCCAGTTTCTCCCCTCCTCCAGAAGCCAGTCTCTCCCTCCTCCAGAAGCCAGTCTCTCCTCCAGAAGCCAGTCTCTCCCCAGTGTCAGCTCTCTCCCATGCATAGAAGGAATGACCCACACAGCAAAGCCACCCCGAGGTCGGCTATGAAGGTGCTTCCATCTATTAATTGCCTTTTGTCTTCTTTCAGAATTAGAAAACTTTGAAAATTGGGGAGAGGAACTTTCTCTCTGAAGGCCTGTGAGCTATTTAGATGCCTCCCCGCCTATGTGTCTGTGTGCTTGTGTACTGAATCCCTAACAGGTCTGCAGTCGTCTCTGCTTAATCTCTGCACTTGGTATAGTTGGGTGTCAGCCCATGGCCCAGAGTGGGAGGCTGCCACATTCTAGGCAATGGCCATCTTTGCCTTGTGTTGATCTTCATTCTTTTCAGTAAACTACATGGCATTTTAGCCACTCTGACAACGTAAGGCCTTTTCAACAAGTGTTACATAGCCCTAACTCTTACTTTTTCTACGCAGTATAATTTGGAAGGTTATGTGGCATACCCATTCTCACAGTACTTAGTGAAATGGAGACTTTCTTGTTTGCTAGAGGGAAAGTAGCCCCAGTGATCTGCCCTGGACACACTGTAAATTAGAGCAAACCAGGACAAAGGGGGAACACACGTGTTGTCTCATCCTGGAGGAATTCAGACTCAATGACATTGCATTGGAGTGGCCACCAGCTCCCAGCTCTGCTACCTTTTGTCTTATTTTGATTCTTGTTACTTGAGGGCTTTGGTTTGGGTTGGGTTGGGTTGGATTTTTTTGGACTGGATGTTTTTAGTGTTGAACCTTGGACCTTGAGTGTGCTGTGCAAATGCTGAGCAACTGAGCTGTGCGTCACTTATAAACCCATCTTCTTGTGGTAGACGGTGCAGCTGGATGCCCACATGGGTTACTAGACAGGTTCGTCTTCTTGTGGTAGATGGCGCGGCTGGATGCCCACATGGGTTACTGGACAGGTTCGTCTTCTTGTGGTAGACGGTGCAGCTGGATGCCCACATGGGTTACTGGACAGGTTCGTCTTCTTGTGGTAGATGGCGCGGCTGGATGCCCACATGGGTTACTGGACAGGTTCGTCTTCTTGTGGTAGACGGCGCGGCTGGATGCCCACATGGGTCACTGGACAGGTCCAGTGCAGGGTGAGTGGTGCGCACCACAGTCATCCTGAGGTGTCGGTTACAGGTCTGGTAATCTCTCTGAGTCCTTGGCTGTGAGTAGGACCACCTCCTCTGGAGGAGAGCAACCATGGCCCATGTCCAGGGCAGCGGGGCCCTTGGGTTGCTATGTGAATAGGCTCTCCTGGTGTAGGGTTTCGAATCTGGTTTGGGAGCCGCTGGCAGCTCTAGAAGCAGCCATCCCAGCACAGGATGCCATTGGGCATCCGGAGGCATGGTCAGTACAGGGATAGAGCAAGAGACGGAAGTGATGGGGGAGAGCCAGGTAAATGGCCCTTTCTGTGACATCAGCTGTATCCTCAAGATTATTACATTCTTATTATTTTTAGTTTATAGCAGTTTCTGGATGCTGGGTATTTGTGTCCTCCTTGAAGCAAAAGAAATATCCCTGGGAATAGAGACCCTGCTGTTCATCACTTGGCCTCTGTCTGGCTATAGCCCTGCTGCCCATCCCCGGCCCGCCAGTCCAAGCATCCCTCGGGGCCAGGGACTTCCTCCATTGGCAGTTTGCATTTGGGAGAGAGGCCTGCCAACCCAGCAACAGTTGTCCCAATACTGGCCAGGAAGAAGTGGCATCAGGTGACCCGGGTCTCCCTAAGGAGAGACACGGACACAGAAGCAACCTGGGGCAGGACAGGCTATGAAATGCACGCTGTGTAGTGCCTTGTATCATTCTTTCTTCACTTCAGCCAAGAGGAACTCTCAGTGCTGTGCTTACTTCTCATCTTTGCTCTGGAGTCTTAGGTGACCAGGTACTGACAGCCAAGTTCAGTCTCAGTACTAACTATGACCTATTTTTTTTTCAAAGTTGACGTATCCTACCCTTGACATCTATTCTTAAAGATTCTGCCTCACTGCTCCTGTAGAATGTGCCAGTGAGGCTCCTCGCCTTCCTGCCACACACAGGAAGCTTTCCGGGCTTGGGCCAGACGTGGAGTTCCTTGCCTGGGTTGATCTGTATCTTCATGAACTGATGCCAGCTCGGATCCATATTCCCAGGCCCTGGATCTCAGTCCTGATGCTCTCAGTCTGCAGCCCTCCCCAGCCCACTGCCTGCCTTTGAACACAGATTGAGGGTTTGGGTGCCACCATGAGGAAGTGCCCTTTGGGGCTTACTGGACCACTGGTCCCAAACCATCTTGTGTGTATTTCCTTTCCCAATATTGGAGCTGACTCTAAACTCCCCACTGAGTAACATGGGCGCTCTTAGGACCATGTCAGCTCCCCTCATTTTCTAGACTTCCAAAGGAGACTTAAAACTTCTAGACCCGAAGCTTTTGGGAAGGTCTCTCTCATGGGAAGGTCTCCTAGAATAACAGATGGGAGTTCAGAAATGGACACGTGGCAGGTGTGTGTCTCCAGCCCTTACCCTCACCAATGAGTTGAACTCACTGCGCGCTATGGGAAGACTTAGAATCCATCGTAGCTTATTATTCTTAGCTGTGACCAGGCAGGAACGAGTGGCTGCAGAGTGATGGCTGCACCAGGAGTCCTGACTGCATCGCTCCTGAGGGGACTGTTGAACTGTGAGTCTGATGTGCTCAAGTGTTACAAGAAAAGGTCCTTAATTTTTAGAGAGTGTTTAGGAGTGAAATGTCACAATGCCTGTCATCTATAATAAATTCTCCCCCTTCCCCAGACAGATGAGCTAAGCCAATAGAGGGGAAGTCAGCAGCTCCAGCGAGATGGCTCGGAGGGTGCCGAGCCCGAGTTCAACCTCAGGACCCATGTGCTTAAGGGAAAGGTTTTAACTGTTAACTTTGGCTCTCGGTGCGTTGTATTAGCCTTTTGCTTTCTGAAGGTTTGAAACTGTACAGGATAACATTTCAACAGCCAAGCCCATGTGCTTATATTTGCGTTATAGAGAGACCACACTCTGGAAGCTGTGGAGGGCAGGGCACTTGGACACTCAGAATCCCTAAGGGCAGTTCAGGATGAGAAGTTCTGGGCAGGGAAGCCTGGTGCGGCTCGGTGAGGGGACTAGAGGGTGCTCTGCTGGCATTAGGCACCTGCTCCAGAAAGAGCTGCCTGTAATCCTGGCAAGTCACACATAGCTAGGCTGGAACAGTGACCTTGGGGTTGGCAGCAGGCAATAGGTGGTAGCTGAAGCTAAGGCATAAATCCTAGAGAGGAAGCAGGAAAGAGGCCTAGGGCATAATCCATGGAATGCCAACACTTAAGGGACAGGGGAGAACAGCACTCTGGACATTTAGGCTCTGATCAGTTATGCAGACTCTACTACCAGTCCCTGTAGAAGGAATGTGGGCATAGCTCCCTAAATCCCAAGTCCTTGTGCCCACAGTCCTCTCTGCTGTCCATGCAGGCATTCAGGCAGCCCTACTGCCTGCCCTGTGCAGAAGGAGGAGCTCAGACAGCAAAGCCTCTCGGCTAAGCATCAGGAGCAAACACAGCTTAAATTAGAGCATGGCTTCCATGCAAAGGAGCTGGTGCCCCTGAGCAAGTTGCCTTACTTCTCTGGGCCTCAGTTTCTTCTTCTGTCCATGGGGACGATGGTGATCACCTTGGTGGACATGAGGAATGATCACACGTGAGAGCCTGAAGGACTACAGCTGTGTCTAACAATTACTGTTATCCCTGGATTCTTAGAAGGATAAGTGTCCCCTTTTCCTGTCTGTCAGGTACCTGTACCCAAGGGACAAGTAAGTAACCCCAAGCTAGTAACAACAGTGATTTTTCTGCGGGAAATCTCGGGGCATGGTGCACACATACTCACATGTGCGCGCGCGCGCGCGCGCGCGCGCGCGCGTGTGTGTGTGTGTGTGTGTGTGTGTGTGTGTGCATGCACAGTGTCTGGCTAAGAATTGGCTCTTGGTAAGATCCATAATTGAAATTCTGGCCAGTGTCCTTCTAAATGCAGCAGAAGCTGCTGGCCTAGCAGAGGGGAGCCAGTGACACTGGATGCGGTGTCTTTCTTCATAAGAAACTCGGCCCCTCCCTGCAGGATCCCAGGACCCTGCAGGTTCTCTTTCATCCTCTGCACTAGGCTGCCAGATCTAGACAGGTACATAGGGCTGAAACCAAAGCTCAAGCGAAAGGTCCCTGCAGAGACCTTCCAGAACAAACTAGAAGCAAAATTGGCTCCTTCCTAAGGGCAACATGCATGTTTCCCGGCCTTTCAAAGCAAGGCAGGTCAATTGAGTTATAATTGGCTCTCTAATTAGAACTCCCACAAGCTGTTAAATTCTTTACCTGCCGATTGTGTCGTATACAAAGGTGGCAAATACACTTCTTCCTTTGATTGAAGAGCCAGCTACAGTCACCAGCTTCGTGCTGGCAGCAACCCCCTCCAGTCACGGTTCCCTCACTCAGATGTCTGCTGCCCACGAGCAAGCATAGCAGGGACACAGCCCTCTGCTAAGAAATAGCTATGGGGAAGTCAGGCTCAGAAGGTCATGTTGCTGGCAACCAGCTTGAAGCTGCATAGAAGAGCAAGCCAGCCATGTTTCCAGGGTGATACATTCCTGGGGAGATAACCATAGAGCCTGGGGCCCCCTACAGGAGCTGCTCCATGTTAGACAAACTGCATCCGGTGCCCCTCTGTATTCTCGGTGCTGAAGAAAATTGGGTTTTTGTGTTGCTCCTCTCAACCCTCAAGAGGGCAGCATGGCTTGGAAACTAATGTTGGCATCTGATGGCTCTAGTGTCACTGGAGAAACACCAGCAGTTTCAACTGCATTTGGAAGGGGACTGGTCCCGCTTACCCAGTGCTGCCAATGAAGAGGCTCCGACTGTACATACCGGGCCCAACAAACAAAGCCTTCTCCTCTAACTCCAGGCCACTGCAGCAAGCTCACATGGGTGGCATGAAGTCCGTCTTGGTGGGAGTACTTAAACGGTGGAAAGTGGCAAGTGCCACCATTCTGGGCTTTTTCTTTGAGAGCCATTTTAGCCGGCACAGCGCTTGCACTCATGAGCCAGATGGGGATTGTTCTGAAGGAGGGAAGCAGTGACTGTGGTAGAGAACGGCACGCAAGGCTCCAGCTCAGGAGCATGTGCAGGAGATGCGTGGTGCAGAGCAGACAGCACCTCTGAGTAGAGGTGGCTTCAGGAAGCCAAGGGAGGAACTGCAGAAATACCTGGACCCGGGCCAGAAAGACTGGCGGCTGGGAGCACAGTTTGGAGCAGAAGAAACAGCATCTAGAATCTAGCTCTGACATCCTGGAGATGTGTGCGATCAGGACTTGCCGTACAGGGGCAGTCATGCCAGCCTCTTGTCTGCCCTCAGGGATAGACATGGTCCTGGCCCGGCACAAGTGCCTCACCCCAGTTCCTGCCCTTCTCCCAGACATGGCAGCAGTGAAAGTCACATGGAGAGGAAGAGATTCCCCCAGATTGCAGAGGGGACAGGCATGAGGTCTCCATGTAGACTTGTCATTTCCGTGTTCTTTAGGAAAGAGGGGGCTTGCTTTTAGCAACGTGTCCAGTCAGAGAGCAAGAGTTGCTTGGCACAGGGTTATAGAGCAGTTGGCCTGGATAAACCAGTGTCCATAGCAGGTCACCTCTGGGTATGACCATCCAGGTTGGAGCACAAAAGAGCCGTTCCCTTTCCTGAATCTCTAGGCTGTACGTGGCACAGTGAGCAGGACAGCCATGGGAGTGATAGTGGATGCATTGATTTATTCTAATTTTCCAGTCTCCCTCCAAGTCATTGTTCAAGCCCCCGGGGACCCATTTTGAGCTTCTGAGAAGTAGGGCACGCTCGGTGTTGGCCAGGGCCCATCCCATAAGCAGGGACCACATACAAATGAGCACGGTCCCTTGCCAGCAGGTGAGCAGCACCTCCCACGCCAGCTCTCAGCACTGCCTGGGAACTCTTGAGGAGATGCCTCTGATCTTGATGCTGATTTATTCTGCGTCGCAGTAGGGAATGAGAAGAGCTCAGTGTGTGGGGGAAGCAAATACCTTCTGCTCTCTGTTCTCTCCAGGAGCTCTGCAGTGGAAACCCTCTCTCCACAGCCCTGTCGTCCCCCAGGTCCTCACCAGGTCCCCAGCCTGGTCACTCTCTTCCTCCACCCTGGGCCTGAGTTGGGAGCACTAGAAATGACATTTATTCAAACAAACAAGGAAAGTCTGCTTCCGAACCAACAGTCTATTTCTCCTTGGTGAACCGCGGCTCTCCCTGCAGTGGTGTACCAGCAGTGCCAGCCCGCGGTGGGGAGCGGCGGAGTGGAGCCTAGCGCTGGCCAGTGAGGGCCATCCCTCTTTCCCATCCAGATAAAGGATTATGAGTTGTCTTGTTATTTTGGGGACAATTTTTCCAAGGCTAATCATTTTCAGACTCCCCCCTTCATTGGAAAATGTCTTATCATTTCTGTTTGTTCCTGTTTAAAAATGGAAAAATTATTCCTGCCAGACCCTGGTGGGGATGGGGAAGGTACTGGCCAAAGTGACCACATCCACCCTGGCAGGTAGTAAATCATCCTGTGTTTGTATCCCAGTGAGTCAAATGATCCCATGGAGCCAGCACCTGGAGGCTCTCCTCTTTGGTTCCCTGTCTATTGAAAAGGCTGCAGGGATGCTGAGGCTTTGTGTCGTCTGGGCAGCCCTGTTGTCCAGATGGGGCCCAGATGGGGCCCAGAGATGTCTCCATGCAACCTTCAGGGTTGGACGCTGACTTTCCTGACTGAAGGGACTGTCATCATCCCCACCCCCACAGCATGCTGCACAGGACCCAGAGTACAGTTGGCACAGAAGCTGGACAAGAGAGGTGATGGTCAAGCACATGGTACCCATCCCATAGTCAACTATGGAGTGTCTATATATCATACCAGAAATGTTCTGGGGCTGGAATGGCTTCTCATTAACAGCATGCATTGTCTGGACCCTGTGAATCCCACAGGTGGAAGGGTGAGCAAACATGGCCTCTGACTCCAAGAGCCTATGGTTCCTAGTCCAGCAGCTAGTGCCTTCTGCTTCATACTTGACTTTGAGTTTTCCAAGTTTCCTGTAAATCCTGGAACATTCTGGCACTCAGTGAGCCCAAGCCTTTTCATCCTCCTATTCCTGAGAGTCAGAAAGCCCAGGAGCCCTTGGGGCTACACTTAGCCATCCTCACCTGTAGCCGCTCTGTGTGCAGAAGGGGAGTGGAATTGTCCCCTGGCCATGTGTGGAGAGCTCAGCCCCTTTCTCTTGCCCAGCTTCTTCCTTGTGAAGCCTTCCTGGCCACATCAGCCACTACTTCTCAAGTCCTGGGACAGCATACACGTTGAGTATATAAAGGTACTCCCAAAATATGTAGTGCTCCCAAAATACATTTTAAATAAGAGGCCTAACCAGTCATATCCTCTGCTCTTTGTCTTCTAGACTGAAAAAGTGAGACTCTTAGAGAAATAAGGCTCAGTCTAGGTTGGCAGTCAGTAGAAGAATACACAGTAGGTTGGAGGGGGAATGCCCCACCACTGGGCTGCTCCCAGTCCTACCTTCTGCCCAGGCATCTCGCTAAGTTTGCTGGAGCCGGGCTTTTGCTCACAGTGTTTGGTGGAAGATGGTCATACTGAGTACAGAGAGCAAAAGGCACGGCTCCTGCCCCACCTCTCTGAGAGCAGGTTGGCACTACGGTTTGGATATATTATACTACCATAGGCTCATTTGTTTGAATACTTGGTTCTTAATTGATGGCACTATTGGGGGTGTGAGAGGATAGGTGAGACCTTAGGGATGAAGTAGGGCCTCACTCATGGATATGGGTCACTGGGAACCAGGCTTAGGAGCAATGTCTCAGTCCCTCTCTTTGCTAGTCTATCAAGATGTAAGCAAGCGGCCTCACACGTCTGCCTCCACAGCCAAGAGCCCCTGCCTGCTGCCATGTCTTCCCTGACACAGTCTACACCCTCAAACCCTGAGCCAAAATAAGTCCTTCCCTGAAGCTTCTTATCTGGTTGATGGTCATGTGATGAAGAAGAGGCCTACACCAAAAATCTGCCAGACTACTGGGAAGGGATTCCAGGCTTAGGCCACCATAGTAGGGGCCAGGGTCTCTCGGACTCCCACTCCACAGGCCCTGTGACTCTATGAAACCCTCCTGACAACTTCTCTTTTGGTTGATTGCGTGTAAATTGTTGTGACCATGACAGACCCATAATTGGAAGCCCCTGCCCTCCCCAGCCAAGGCCCTGAGGATGTGCCACCTGTGCATGTCCTCTCTGCCAGAGGAGCTGGGCATCTTATGTGCACCTGCTCAAACCAACTGTGGAAACCGTGGTCCCAGACAGCCATGCCTTTGCACACCGCCTGGGTTGGCACACCATCTTCCCAAACAGGCAGGGACAGAAGCCTCCTGTGGTCCAGGTAGGCCCCTCTTGGGAGGTAATTAGCACCACACTTTCCACTGTGTGGATAACTTGGGCCATGGGGAAGCGCTTGACTTCAGGGCTGTCCTGCCTTGTTGTTTTCTGCCTGGCTTGTTGTTGGCAAAGGTAGATAAAAATAAATAAATAAGTCAACCAGGGAGATGTATAAATAAGTCAGCATGAGTCTCCTGCCCATTGCCAGTGGAAAAGTACCAGTAAGGGCAGCCAGGTAGCACCCACAGAATAGAACGCACTGACTGGGGAATGGCAGTAGCCACAGCATCTGGACCAAAGCACTTCTCTCACAAGAGCAAATCAGGTCCAGCCTATGAGCTCATCCCTTTGCAGCAAAGCAGTTGGGGGAGGGGAAGCTAGAAACTCAGCTTGGACCATTACCAGGAACTGCCTCCAATTTTAGAGTGAGACAGATGCCTGTCCCCACATCTTGCTAAGGACCCAAGGCTTCCTTGTCACTTCCTTCACTGCTCATCAGTGGCCTTGGCTCTCTGCTCACTGCTGTCCTTTGCTGATTAAGATTGTCTGGCCTGATGGGTCCTCAATTGGGTCAGATGCCAGGCAGCGCTGCAGAGGCGCTGATGCGGAGCTTCTCTGCTGTGGTTGAGTTTGTGAACATCATGTCTCAGACTGCTGCCGGCAGGGACTACCCTGGTGCTGGGATTCCCAACAGCCCCTGGCCTGGCTCCCAGGGTCCCTGCCTGCAGCAACACCGAGCACCAGGTGCTCAGAAGCCAGAGCCACCGAGTGTTCCCTGTCTCAGGCCAGGAGACAGCACTCAGACTGCCTGGGTATGATTTTCCAAGGCAGCAGGACCCCAGCGAGAGCAGAGACATACAGTGTTTTCCACTCTAAAAGATGTCTCCCTCTTCCTCGATGAGCAAAATCATTGTTCATTAATCTGAGGAGCAAGTCAAGGTGTCTGGGGCCAGAGCAGTGCATCCAGGCAAAGTGCCTGCTTCTGACGTCGTTCTAACAATGACTCCCTGCTCCCCTGCCTCATTGCCTTCTGATTGGGCTTTGGCTGGTAATGAAATGACCTCATCCTCTCGAGAGCCTTGATTTGATGTGTCCACCAGAAGGAATTGGGCACATAACTGTTCGGGGGGGGGGGGATGCTGGCACCCCAATGTGGTTCTGGACCCAAAGTTTCAGCTTTCTCATCCATTTAGCAAGTGGGTAAGAGAGTTGTATCTTGTCTCCTGGGGTGCTGTCCTGTAGCTCAGGCATGCTTAAGGGAACTCTGCTCTGCTCAGGATACCAGCCCAGGGCAAGAGCCACAAGTCCACCCTCCAGGCCCGTGTCTGTGTCCAGTCACAGGAAGTATGGCCCCTGTGACAGTCCTTGCCCCTGAGTCTCTAGCAAGCCACATGGTGCAGGCACACTGGTGCTGAGATACCCACAGTGCTCCATTCATGTTTGTGGATAGAAGGAAAAATCTAGAAGTTGTGATTGTAGCAGAGTAGGCAGCGCCCCCTGGGGACACAGATACTAGAATGTCCGTCCCACCGCTCACTTCTCTGGTCCCAGCATAAGGCAACTGGCTCCACCTTCATGGGTTCTATATCCACAGACTCATCCAACTGTGGAGTAAAGCTGTTGGGGGGAATGCATCTGTTCAAGATACATACCGACTTTTTCTTGTCGCTGTAAGTAGTTCAGTATAGCTGCTAGCAACAGCGTTTCCATGGCAGTGGATGCAGTGCATAATGTGGAAGTGACCTTCCCTCAGAACCTGAAGATGGACCAGGGCTGGGAGTGGAGGATTATTAGACCTCTTTATTCCTTTTCTCAATGAGACCACATTGAATAAATCTCCTTTTTCTGCTTTTCTCTTTAAAAAAAAAAAGTACATAGATGATAAGCAACTAGTGCATCATCTGTACGGGAATCTCAGACGACTCACCCCCAGCAATCCTGAAGACAGCCTGGCCTCCACCATCCTACCCCACCCATAAAATAAGGATGCTGGCCCCTGAGGTGCTCCTGTACCCCACTCTCCACCCCCCATTTGCATCCCGTATACCTTCTGTGGGAGGGGCAGGCTTTGGGGCACCTCAGGCCTTGGAAGTGGCTAGCCAGTTGACTGTGACCCCTCCCCAAACTGTCCCAGTGATCCCCAGTTCTCTAAAGGCCACCACCACCTATTGCTATATTACCACTAGTGCTGAGCACCCCCTTTCAAAGAAATTAGAGCAGAGGAAATTGGAGGCCTGTGCTGATGCCCTTGGGCTTACACCAGACTGGTGCCCCCAATGTCCATGTCAGCTGCCTGGGAGCCATCACTCCCCCATCTCTAACTGCAGAATACACGCAAGGGTATTCCAGACGATTCTGAAGGAAGGGTGCTTTAAAAGATTCTGCTAGTTATTTAAAAAGGAAAAGCTATCTTCGTGTTTTCCTGAGGCCTTATGGTGACTCCCTCTGAAGCAACAGTGAGGCCGCATCCTTTGAGGACCCCATGATGCAGAATGCAGCCATATGGGGAGAGGGTGGCATTTACCAAGCCTGGAAAGCCCAGAGGGGAGGGAGGGAGGGAGGGAGGGAGGGAGGGAAGGAGGGAGGGAGGAGGGAGAAGCTATTCCAGAAGATTCCCTTCAGGTCCTTAAGGGCTGCCAGGTAGAAACAGAAGGGGACTTATCCACGTGACTTCAGGGGACTCACAGAACACCAGAGCTTGGGGGTTGGATAGAAACTCTCAGGAGAGATCCATTAGTGCCAGGGCTACAGGGGGTGGGGGGGTGGGGGAGATAGAGAGGGCTAGAGAATAGTGGGGGAATAGAGAGCTCCCAGTCACTGGAAAATGTGAGGATAGGAGGCTGCCTGCTGAGGCGAGCAGAAACCCTGAGCCCGGCAGCTGAGAAGAGCTGTTTCTGTAGCTGGTTGGCCCCAGGCTGACAAAGGTAAGAGGATTGTTTGCTTCTGAGTTAGTTTGATGCTGGAAGACCAGAAGGCACATTTCTTCAAGTAAAGCTTTTGACCTGGAAAAGGAGCCCCATGGGAGAGCAACCTCCTGCCCTCAGATATCACTGGTGAGCAGAGGCCTCTACCCGTGTAAGGCAGTGGGGGTCCTTCAGGAGAGGCACCAGGCCCTTCCTCCTGGTGTTTGCAGCGCTGTGGGTAAGAACTTCAAAGGTTTATACTAAGCGCCAAGACCTCTGCACACCCCCACACCCCCACATTCCTCATCCCCTGCCCCAAGGCAGAAGTAGTTCCCTTCCTTACACACTGTAACCAGGTCTAGGGGCTGCTTACAAGTTAGACTATTTGTTATAGTTAGCTTGGAAGAGAGCAAGAGAAAGAGGGGGCAGCTGGCATTCAAGCAGGGCTGGGTGGGGGAGGGTGAAGAGCAGAGGCCATGGGGATTAGAGGTTACCTTTAATGTCACCCTAGTCCTGTCCATCACCGATGGAGAAAGGCCACATAGCACCAAGCTTAGCCTCACTCAGTAGCTACAGAGCTCTTTCCTCAACCCATGCTGACCTTTGGCAGAAGTCCCTCCCTGCAGTGCGACAAGGGCTCTGGCAGCTGGCATTTCCCTCCTGTCTCTTGTCCCTGCAGCCTTCCCTCCACTGCCCTTCAGCCCAGGTCCCCAGAGTAGAAGTTAAGCTGCCCTTGCGGTTCTGGAGGCTGGGCAGCCTCATGAATGCTCTGTCCTCACTGAAGTGCCTGGAGGACACCCAGGGGTGGTAGCAGAAGCCATGTGTTGCTAGGGAGAGGGTTGCATGCAAACAAATTGGGGTACTGGCTGTCTCTGCATCTTAAGCGGGCACAAGTTTGTCAGGAAGGCCTTTAGGTAGACCGGATCAAAACTGTTTAAATTGACTCAAGCTAGAAAACCAGCCCTGCTCTATTCTGACCTCCGTGCTCCTTCTCCAGGGAGCCAAGTGGCAGTGTATAAACCCCTCCTGCAGTACGCTCTGGCGGGATGGGCAGAGTAATGCAGGCAGGTGACCGGACTGAGGACACCTAGCATAGAACCAGCCTTCCAGACTGACATAATTGTCCTGGACACATGCAATTGCCTGTCCTCCGCTCAGAGCAGACAAAGGAAACAGAAGACAGCCCAGTGTAAACCAGCCCTCACCCATGGCTCTTGGGATCAGATAGAGAAACCAGAGCAGCCCCCACTGCCACCTACAGGTGCTGTTCAGTTCCTTCTGCAGGAGCCAGTGGGAAGCAGTGTGGGCTGATCCTGTCCCCTGAGCTGCATCACAAAGTGCTCATGCCTAGAACAGATGGATCTTCTAATGCTTCAGAGGAGGAGGGAGGCTGTGGTGAGGCCCAGGGAAGCCCAAGGCTCTGTGTTCCAGTGCCGTTATCCAGCCATCATGTCAAAACCATTGTTCCTTGTGGCTTCTGAGCTGCTCTAGGTCACTGTCATTCTCTGATTTGAAATGGGCCCAGCTTATTCTCTTCTTTCTGATCAGGAATGTGTGCTGGTCCTCCTCCAAACTGCCATGAAGGCAGACTCGGCCTATTTACTTGTCACATAAAGCCTCTGTTTGAGCCCCAGCTCTCTGAAGCAAAGTCTCACATTGCTTCAGCTGGCCACACAAGTATACCAGTGCATGTGCACAAAAAAGACAAACCCTTCACCTTTTCCCAGGCCAGCAAGAAGAGCCAGGGCAGCGCACTGGTCGGTACTCAGTTTAAACATGTTCTTGAATCCAAGACTTTTCAGGGCTTGATTATTTACCTTTTCTGTCTTGATTCCTTCTCACCTACGTGGAGGTGCAGAGATGATGGAGCTCACCTGGTCCCTGCCCTGTCGTCACCCACAGGAAAGCCCAGTGAGAAAGCGGGGCTGGAGGGGATTCTCTGCAACCATATAAAATCTCTCAGGACAGTTAAGCACACTCTTGAAGTTACCATCAACTCCTTACACACTAAAAACCTCATTCAAGCTGCTGGCCCCGGGTGTTTGTCCTCGTGCGGTTTTTGAGGAGCCAACAAACATCACTGCCTTGAGCCACTTGCCCTAACCCTACCTCCTGCAGGGTTGCAGTGATGGCATTTCTGACCTAGAAGTGGGAACAGAGCTATTAAAAGTCCAGTGAGTAACAGATGGGCTACCTGGAGACAGTGTGGGGAGGGAGGCAGAGCGCGAGTCATCCATGCCCTGCCTGGAGAGCGCCCAATACTCGTTCCCCAGACACTGCCTGGGAAAAGTACAGCCAGCTGGAGACAGGACACCTGGCCCCCTCTACAGCTGAGCACATGAATTCTTAGCAATGGCTCTTTGAGAAGGATGCTTTCATGGTTTCTCTCCCCATGCCTGTACCCCTGGGACAGGCAAGAGATTGCAGCATGCCTTGAGCTCAGCAAATGGCTGCCCTTGCTCTTGGGTAGAGTACCGTGGAGATGCCCAGGATCCCTAAAGGACCTTTGGCCTTGTAGGCTCCTGACTCCATGAACTGCAGCCTTCCCAGAGCTCCTGTGTACTCCCTAGGCATGTGGCAAGGTGTTGAGTCTAGGACAGTAATTATCACCACAAAAAGGCGGATGCTAATTGCCCTCAAACTAGCCAAGTCCATTTTATCACATTTGAAATAACAGGTTTAATTTAATCTTTTATTTCTAATTTGGTGCATCACCAAGATCTTATTTGTATAAAACACCTGATTAGAATAATTACAAGCTTGGGAAGCTGTCTGCATTTGTGTCTGATAAAAGGGACCAGTAGGCAGCTCGGCAAAAATGAGGGGACCCAATGGTGAGGGCACACACATGCATCACAGTTCCAGGCACAGCTCACAAGGCCAGGGCAGGTGCCCTGCCGAGGGCACAGACCTGTACTAATATACACCCTGTTCAGGATGATGGAGGTGGAGCCAATACCTAGCACTGGAAGGGGCTGGTGTCATTAGACATTTTCACTATTTAAGACAGGCCTGCACCACAGGTTGGTGTTCCGGAACATCCGGACCATCACCCCATGGGTTGTGTTCGCTTTGATACTGAGGGAACTGAGTTCGAGGGTCATGTCATCAGCTTCCGTTCGTCTTGCTTCTTGGAAGGCTGAGAACCCGTGCTCCTGACCTACCTGTGAGGGGCAGTGGCTCCTGGGCTCCTCAGGGAATGGGGACCCAGAATTTAGACAGAACTAGAGTTCCATCAGGAAGGGCTGGACTGACTGAGGTAGGGGAAGTAAGGGGCTCAGCAATGTGTCCGCTGGCAGCCTAGCTCTGAGAACCATGGAAAGACAGGGAGAAGAGTTAAATGCAAAGCTCCAGACTGAGGCTTCTGGTCTTTGGAGAGAACAGGCAGGGCTGTGGGCCTGGCAGCGGTGTTGGTGTTCTGGTTAGAATCGCTCTTCAAGGCCAGGGCAGGGAAAGAAGGCCTCTCAGGGGTCTGGGTCACATGTCCAATTCGCAGCTACTTCTGGCCAATCCTTTGCTTATCGAGAGCATACTGTGGTGGTTCCTGCAGTGTGGCTGCGTTTCCAGATGGGCTTGGCATGACAAGTCCACACTGCAGACCCCGTAAGCCTCCAACTTTAGGAATCAATTCCAGAGAACACATTGCTTGTTCCAAGGTTAGCTGAGCAGCGTAATGTCCTCTGCTCTGTGCCCTGGAGCCCTCATAGCAGGCTGCACTGTGATCAGTAGCTGCTGCTGCAAAGCAGAAGCCCTAGCCTAGAGCTGGGGCTGCTTCAGCAGAGTGAAACCAGCGGCCATTGCGAGAACAGTCCTCCAGGTTCCCACACTGGCCCACTTTTTGGCTAACAGGACACCCCAGCAAGCCCAAGCAATAGAAGGCAAGGAGTCCTCCTGGGCCATGAATAAATGAGTAGCATGTTCCTAAGCCACAGGCCACAGCCAGAGAATCCTGTCCTTTGAATAGGAGCCGTTTCCCAATCGTAGCATGCTGAGGACCAATGCGGTCATCAACCTGTGACCAGAGAAGCAAAGAAAACAGTGTGGCTACTTCATGTAGCCTGCATACACTGGAGTGTGCTATCAGAGAACTCACAGAGCCCCTGCTGTAGCCACGGCTTCAACCTTGGGTCACCTCTGAAAGCCACAGGGCCTCTGGACCCAAAGCACAGAACAAGCATCTTGTTCCCACTGCAGAAAAATAAGCAGGAATGCCTTTGTGCCTTCCAAGGTGGCCTTTCCCTTGGCACTTGCCAGAGGCATGCAGTGTGTCTCCTCACCAGGAAAGCCACCCAGTCCCCTTTTCTCAAGTGTGTTCAGAATCATGGCATACCGGGATGCATCTTGAGAGACGAAATGGACCCCTTTTGTGGCCCCTCCACACTGCTGCTTGCTGCCCCCTTACAGACCCTGTTTGCATCTGTCTCCTGTTGGCTACCTGGAAGATTCAAGGGAGAGCTAGACTGATAGCACCTTCTAGAAGGAGCAGACAGGAGCTCTTTAGCCTTGATGTGTGGCTTTCTGGCCCCTGGGGTTGGCAAGCGATGATGTCAGGTTGTCATGTTTTTTCTAGAGGAGGTCTGGGTGGGGAGCGGCATCAGACAGTGGGTGCTGTTGTTGTCCCACCACCTGCCATCGCCCCCACCATCCATCCTCACACAGAGAGGTGTGAACAAACCCAGGAGCTAGGAAAAGGGATTCTGCAGTGGTCCATATGCACCCCAGTGGCATGCTACTCTGGGGGAGCCATTTTTGCTCACCTGAAAAGCTGGAGCCACTGGATACAGTGACACAGCTGGAGCTCACTGCCCTTTAGGCAGTGAAAGTATCCCTCAGCCTGGTACACGCTGGGCCTAGCATGCCTCCCGAGATAGCTATGATGTCCCCTACGGAATCCAGTGCACACAGGACAGGGCTGGGCCTGCCGCAGACACTGGGCAAGCATTTGCTATCTGTACTTAGTTATCATACTCATCCCTTCAGGGAGGCCAGTCCCACAGCTGAATATCTTCCTATTCTACCCAGTTCCCTTCTCTCTAAGAGGCCTAGAGAGGCTGAGAAGAAATCCATGTGCACTGGGACCAGGTCTCTGTGATGGCCTCGCTGCCACTGCCAACGCCACCAGTCCTCCTTGCTCCTCCTCTTCCATTTCTTTTTCCTCTTCTGCTCCCTCTTCCTTCTCATCCACCAAGACACCCTAAACCATGCTCCCCTCACCTCAGAGCTAGGATTCTCCCTCTGGAGCCCCCGTGGAGGACCTCCACAAGGTTTCTGGGCTATCATCCCACTGACCACCAGCTTGTCCCAGCGGGTGACTCAGAAGTCAGTGCAGCTGTCTAGGCATCCGCAGAGCACATGTCCTAGGGAAGAGGCAGCTGAAGCTACCCCCTGGGCCTAGGTACCACCTGCTGCAGGCACTTGTTCCATGGTGCTCTGAGAGTGAGCACCACCCGCTGCTGTACTCAGGGTGCCATTACCTGAGGGGCTCAGGCCACAGCTGCCGCTGTCTGTGCCACTGTGCCCTCCACTTCCACTCCTCGGACTTGGCCCACTCTGGGGGAGCATACGCTGTATATAGAAAGAGCAAGACTTACTGGGTGAGCTGGGGTTAGATTTGAGTGATGTCAGGTCATGCCGTGTTCTCAGGCAGGAAGATTATCATCATAAAGTTGTGAGCTTCTCCATGCATACGTGAAAATTCAGTGTAAGTACAGTTGACTTCCAAAGGGACTAACCAATGGATTGCCACATTTGTCTGAACAGTTCAAGGCAAGGTGGTCAGGAAATATTTAAAAGCAAAGGGTAGAGAGGAAAGCCTGCGAACCTACCAATTAAAATATGACTCATAGTTGTGGAAATTCCAACAGCATGATGCCAATCTAGAAGGTAGCCGTGTGGCTCAGTGGAACATAGTGGATGGCCCCTGCATCCTGCTCCTGTCTGCTGTAAGGCAGAGCCAGTGCCCCACAGCGTGAATGACAGGCAGGATTAGCCGCTTTGTGTCTTGCATAGCAGCAGAAATCCAGACCTGTCTGCCAAGGCAGAGTAAACTCCTTAAGACTGGACAAGTCATGGTAGGCTGTGAGGAGTTAGTCCTCTGGAGGGTTAACCCTCTCCAGATTTACAGCTACTCATGAATTTAATTTAAGTGCTAGGAACTTCGGGGCTGGGCATGACTCCGCAGTTCAGAATACTTACTGCTTTTGCAGAGGACCTAGTTTTGGTTTCCAGCATCCAAACTGTGTCTTGCAAACAACTGTAACTTCGTTTCAGGGTGCTGTGCTTTCTGGCCTCTGCGGGCTCCTGGACACACATATGCACAAAAGTAATAATACTTAAATGTGGGAGGGGAGGAGAGCCTTGGTTCAAAGAAGATGACAGCACAGTCTTCTAAAGGGTCCTAAAGAATGCGGGGAATCCGGCTCTCCTCGGGTTACTAAAGAAATGCAGACCTCAGCAGGGAGAACCACTCACTGCACTCATCTTAGATGCAGATCTCAGCAGGGAGGACCACACACTGCACTCATCTTAGATGCAGATCTCAACAGGGAGTACCACTCACTGCACTCATCTTAGATGCAGATCTCAACAGGGAGGACCACTCACTGCACTCATCTTAGATGCAGACCTCAACAGGGAGGACCACTCACTGCACTCATCTTAGAAATGCAGACCTCAACAGGGAGGACCACTCACTGCACTCATCTTAGATGCAGACCTCAACAGGGAGGACCACACACTGCACTCATCTTAGATGCAGACCTCAACAGGGAGGACCACACACTGCACTCATCTTAGATGCAGACCTCAACAGGGAGGACCACTCACTGCACTCATCTTAGATGCAGATCTCAACAGGAAGGACCAGACACTGCACTCATCTTAGATGCAGATCTCAACAGGGAGGACCACTCACTGCACTCATCTTAGATGCAGATCTCAACAGGGAGGACCACTCACTGCACTCATCTTAGATGAAGATCTCAACAGGGAGGACCACACACTGCACTCATCTTAGATGCAGATCTCAACAGGGAGGACCATATACTGCACTCATCTAAGAAATGCAGACCTCAACAGGGAGGACCACACACTGCACTCATCTTAGATGCAGACCTCAACAGGGAGGACCACACACTGCACTCATCTTAGATGCAGATCTCAACAGGGAGGACCACTCACTGCACTCATCTTAGATGCAGACCTCAACAGGGAGGACCACTCACTGCACTCATCTTAGATGCAGATCTCAACAGGGAGGACCATATACTGCAGAGATGGAAGGGATGGGGGAGTTACCTACTGACCTCTGGAGCACCAGACCAGCAAAGCTGACCCTCACAGAAAATGTACAGCAGGCTTGAGAACTGTAAAAGGAGTCATGGCCTCTACTTGCCACCTCAGAGATGTTTACCCTAAAGAGGGACTCTCCAATGACCCAAGGCCACTGTGAGGGATGCTGATGACTCTGGGCTCCCCCACCCTTCATCCTCTACCCAGATCAATCCCTCCATGTCTGTTAATAAACAGACCATGAAGGTTTTTCAGTAAATGTATTTTACTAGAGGTTGTCGGGCATAGCAGACTGACAGTCTGGTCAAGAGTAGCCAGCCGCACATGCCTTTGGAAGGCAGAGGCAGGGAGACCCGCATGGATTCGCGGTCAGCGTAGTCTACAAAGTGGCATTCCTAAAAGAACAGAGGAGCAGTTTCTGGAAAAATGGCGGTGGCTTTGTGACACTTGAGCAGAGGCTGCCATGGCCTCAGTGAGTCTCCACAGGAAGGAGAGGCTGCCATGGCCTCAGTGAGTCTCCACAGGAAGGAGAGGCTGCCATGGCCTCAGTGAGTCTCCACAGGAAGGAGAGGGTACTGACATAAGAGTGCGGCCAGCACATACACTCTGACGGAAGCTGAAAGGCCTGCTGAGCCTGGCTGAGCACTGGACATTAGCAAAGGCACCTGATTAAGGCGGTAAATGTCATAACTAGTGATGCCACAGATGACAGACCTCCTCCCATATAGGCCGGTGTCAGCTAGGACACCGCAGATCAGTCACACTGGGTCACCACAGACTTTCTAATTGGTTGATTCTTGATACACTTTCAGATGAACCATATAAATACAAAATTGCCTTTTTGTTTAGTTTTTTTATTTGGGAATGGTGTAGTTGTTATTTTGGTTTGGTTTCCATTGGGGAGGGTTGCTTTGTTGACACTGTCTCACTGAAGCCTTCACACTCGCTACCATGCACCTGGATGAAACTGCCATGTTTGTTGTCAAAGGTAAATGGGTTTCCACAGTTTCATGTGGTCAAACTATGTCTTAAATCTTGCCCCTAAGCCCAGGAGTAGGTAAGAACTTGCTGTTTGTATAGAGAAGAGATAACGTTCCTACCTCCGGGGTCCTTACTCTGGAGCCCAGGTCAGGTAGGTACCTGGCACTCCTTGAGTGTCTAACTCTGTCTCCACAGGCCCTGGTCCTTCACCAGCTGGGCCGCTACAGTCTAGCTGAGAAGATCCTCCGGGACGCAGTGCAGGTGAACTCGACAGCCCATGAGGTCTGGAACGGGCTGGGAGAGGTCCTCCAAGCTCAGGGCAACGACGCAGCAGCTACCGAGTGCTTCCTGACGGCCTTGGAGCTGGAGGCCAGCAGCCCTGCTGTGCCCTTCACTGTCATCCCTCGAGTGCTCTGAAGGGCCCCCCACCTCACCTGCCACACGGGCCCAGTGGGCGGATCTGCAGTATCGAGGCCCTGGATGGATGTTTGACCACAGCGGAACCACGCCAACCCTGAATCATCGCTCTCCCCTCTTGCATTCATTCATTCTTGTCGTTTTTGCCAGATCCATGATCATTTTCTGAATCTACCGATGTCATTGAAAATGGATTATGTGCCATATTCAGTTGTTGTCACCTGAGTTTTAAGTAAGATGATTATGGACTTAATCAGCAAATGCAGAATATATTCCAGGTTAAAATTCCGCGGCAGAAGGGATTATTTTTATCAGTGCTGTAATGAAAGCAACTGTCCTGTCCTCTGTCCCCTCCACCACCTCTCCAGCCCCTTCCTTGGCCCAACACCAAATGTGAATTTTCTGGTTCCCACCTCAGTACTCGTCCATGCCAGGACACCAGCTGACGACTTCTCGGTCTGTCGTCCACAGTTGTACCATGTGGTGAATTACTGTTCTCCTACTGTTCTCCTAGAGCAAAGCCTGAGTCTAAGAATATTTATATTTTACCAATATATGGCTGTTACAAGAGAAGGAAATATGAGTTATTTAAGTTTAACTTTTTTATGTGAATTCAGAGTTTATTTATCGATGGAAATATGTACAAAGAAGCTTCAAATGGAATATTTACCGACATTCCTTATACATGACAGACACTTGGCTAAACAGGAAGATGATGTTAATAAAAAAATGATTTTTAAATGGACCCCTGGCTTTTGTGTCTCACAAAGCTGGCAGACCAGAGACTAGCTGTTGGCTCATCTGTGGGGTGTAGACTCTCCCATTCCAGGGCCTGCTCTGGACGGTCTGCCTGGGCACAGGGCGGGTCCTCCCCCATCTCCGCAGACAGCAGCTCGAGCTGGGTGAACTCTTTGCGCCTTCCTTCCCAGCCTCTAGCTCCTCATTTACATCCGTCTGTGTGTCAGGTCGGTCCCAGCGGCCCTGGGCTGTCTAGTCTGTCTCCGACCGCCATGCCTTTCTCAGCTAAGGGCATCACTTGCTCTCTCACTCACTCATTCCTTCATGGGTAAGGAGTCATAGAAAGGTCAAGACACTCACTTGGGGAACTACGTGGCCAAAAAGGGCTTTGAGTTGCGAGCCTGAGAGCTTTTGCCAGATTTCAAGGTCTGCCCTGTGGAGAGGGGCTTTGGGGCCTGGGCCATGTGCGAGATACCCTAATTCCAGCCATGCTGATCGTTACCTAGACAAGTCCTGAGGGAAAGCAGACAAATGTAGGCATGGTAGAGGGCGATGACCAAGCCAGGTCACAGGCATAGTGAGGGGCCACGCTGCCATCTCAGAGAAAGTTGGCAGGGATGCATTTCTTATAAAGCAACATAGGCTGGAGGAAGCTGGGTGGGTCCATGAAGAAGGGACACCCCCCAGAACAGCTGAAGCCAAGGCCAGAGCCCAGAGGACACCCTGCCCTCAAAGCCCCCAGCACAGCCACACGAGGCTGGAATAAGTGACACACTGGCTGAAGGCCTGGGGCAGTAAAGGGACCTCCTAAGAGGAGCCGGCCATGTGGCCTGCCGCCTCTCTTTGATGTCCTTCTCATGATGGAGAGCATCCCAACATCCGCTGCTTTCTAGAGCTCAACCAGCTTCATTGTTGCCCCTCCCAACCACTTCTCAAGGCCAGGATGGAGGTTGTTCAAGGCGGGGGTCTCTGTGTGGGTTGACGATGGCCTCCCCTGCATCCCCAGCAGTTGACAGGATGCCTGGGGCCTCAGAGACCCATGCATCCTGAACACACACACAGAGGCAGGGGAGCCAACACTCAGCTCTTGCCAGTTTTTCTGCCCCACTAGTCACTCATTTCCTGCTGTTCCCACCCACACGTCACTGTCACCGGATGGAAACCGGAAAGGGACATCCTGCAGACATCCCATGCAGACATTGGGGCTTCCAGAAAGCCAGGCTGTGGCCCCCTCTGCAGGGACTTGCCCTAGGAGACTCCCACCAGCTCCGCATCTCCCAGGTGATCCCGAGTCTCCCCCTCAGGGCTGTCTGCCAGATGGGGACAGTTGCCCCTCCCCAACCTGCTTCTGGGTTAAGCTTTGAGTCCACAGGCAGGTATCAGGAGTGTGGGGTACCAGGCAGAGAACACCGAGGATTCAACAGAGCTGCCATCCAGAGCTTCCGTGGGTGCAGGCACAGGTCCTGACTGGAGCTGGAGACGAGGTGGCAGGAAGGTGGTGGGCACTTTCTGCAGGTCCGCCCCTCACCCCTACCAGGAGCCTCAGCTAGCCATCTGGTTGTCTACAGTTTCTCCATATCCAATCTGCCATCTGGCCCCTAACACTCCCTGAAAATAATAGGGTTCCCTAGCGACCACTGGGCAGTGGGGCACACAAATCTGGCTGGAATCTCAGCTCTGACTACTTATGTCACCTCTAAAGGAGAAGGGACCTTCATCTCCAGTCTCCAAGATGGAGGCAGTGACTTCGCCTCAGGACTGCTGGGCGTATTCATAGAGACTAATCCCCACACAGCCTGCTCTCCTGCCCGAGCCCTGTTAAGGGTGTCCCTCTTTGTACAAGGTTGAAGGTGTCACCCGGTATATGCCAAAGATGCCCCCTGTCCTCTCCACAGATGGATTGACAGATGCGGAAGGAAGGTAAGTGCCGCTCTCATGGAGACAGAGGCTATTGTGAGGGACACGGCGAAAAGGTAGGTTGTGTTTGGCACAGAACCTGGCCCATTCTGTCCGCCCGTCTCACACCTCCTTGGCTTTCTTGACCCCTAAGCGTGCTTGGGTTCTGGGTTCTGCTGAGGTCTGGGGACTGACCTGAGGCCCTGATCACAGCGGCCTGAGGCAGGGCCCTGAGAGCCAAGGGCTTGGGCTATGATAACCTCTGGGCTGGGGTTTTCACACGGGTCTGCTCACCCGTGGATCACCAGGCCTCCCAGAATCTCAGTTTCCTCACACACCACACGGGGAGAACAGATCTGTGCATGAATTCACAAACACAAGTGTGTGAGCAGCCTGGCAGGACGGTCTCCTCCAGTGTGCCTGCCCACGAGCTGAGCCTGGCACACACACACACACACACACACACACACACACACACACACACACAGCTCCACGGGCCAAGAAGGAAAGAGAGTCCAAGCTGGGTCTCAGTCTCACCCCCGACTCACCCCAACCCTGCTGACTCTCAGCTTCATCCTAGAACATATGGCTGGCTGCCTGAAGATGGAGTTCCCCAAGTCTCCTGGCGTGAACCCCATCTCAAGTGGCAGTGAGGCCGTCCTTGTTCAGCCTCTGCGCCTGGAGCATCCTGTGTGACAGACCCAGAGGCCCGGACTGGGGAGCAAGGTGTCTGAACTGGGTGCTGGGAAGACATAGAGCAAACCAGGGTGTGAACAGATGGCCGCCAGAGCTGCCAGGAGGGAGCTCAGGGATGGGCGGGGGTGCTTTACATCAGGAGGTCATGGGTGACAAGAAGGTGCCTGTCATAGACAAGTCTGAGGTACTCTATCCTGAGTGCTTGACCAAAATGCTAGATGACTAGGCCCAAGCAGTCTGCACAAGAAAGACCCTCCCATCTTCAAATCGGCAGGGAGGGCCCCACCTTGGAAAGAGAGCCAAGCTTCCCCTAGATGAAAAGACTCAGGCGACCCAAATCCCTCTAATATCTTGATATATGGTTGTCCAGAGAGAACTAATTTCAACCTTACCCCTACAAACTGCTCTAGCAAGATGGCAGTGCAGGGCTGAAGACCTAGGTCTGATCCCGCAGAATTCACGTGGTGGAAGGAGAGACTCAGCTCCCCAAGTTGTCCTCTGGCCTCTAGTGCACACTACAGCACACACACCCGTGCACACAAATAAGCAGACAGACGATAGATAGATAGATAGATAGATAGATAGATAGATAGATAGATAGATAGATAGATAGATAGATGATAGACAGATGATAGACGATAGATAGATAGATAGATAGATAGATAGATGAATGATAGGCAGATAAATGTGATTTTTTTTAAAAGATAAATGTAAAAACATGAACAGAGCTCAGAACCAGTGAATTCCCTGGTGCTCAACTCAGAGAGATTTTACTGATTTCACCTCATCTTTAAAATCTCTCTTATGTCTGGCTGCTCCTGGCTGCATGGAGCGCACAGACTCCTGAGTGGGGATGAACCTGCCCATGGTTTGAGCAGATCTGCGGTCCCTGATGTGCAAAGGTTTCTGAATCGTGGCACTGTGGAAGGTGGGAGAACCTTGGAGGAGAGGCCTCACTGAGGGCCTTGAGTTGTTAATGACGCCCAAGAGAAGTCCCTCTGTGGGGGACTCCTCAGTACTCTTGAGAGCCTTGTTACAAGATCCCAAGTTTGGCCACCCCAACGTTCTCCTCTTCCTGTTGGAGTTGTGACCACTTGCTCCATCTGTTGCCCCCACCATGGTAACCACTGTCACTATAAAGTCTTCATTGGACCTGAGCCAATTCAGGCACCATGTCTATGACCACCAAAACTGACTCAAATAAACCTCTTCTGTCATTAAGTTTGCCTCCAGTGTCTCCCTGTTGTCACGCTAAGCCGAGGAACACGCTCACCTGCCTCTCTCTCTCTTTTTTAATGCCTACCGTATCAGTGTCCTCCCGTCACGATAATCAAATGCTCCAAGCTGAGTCAGCACCCTGAAACTGCACACATGTTACCTTGCAGCTCTGGAAAAGTCTGAAGTAGCTACTATGGGGCAAAAACCAAGGCAAAGGCAAGCTGTATTCCATCTGAGTGTCCCAGGGGAGAAGCCATTCCTGTTTGTCCCACTTCTCCAGGCTGCCCTCACCTCGTGCCTCCTTCCATCTCCAAAGCCAGAAGTAGCATGGCTCCTGCATTTGCACGGTAATTGTCATTTCTCTTCCCTGGCTCAGCTGCTACTCTCTTTCATGTATAAGAATCCTTGGCTATGTTGGACTGCCTGGACCATCCAGGCTCATCGCCCCGTCTCAAGGGCCTTCTCTGCGTCGTGTCTACAGAGTCCCTTTCATCATGTGCGGTCTCTACATGCCCCACTCCCAACATTCATCGGACAAGGGTCTCTAGAGAGGCAGAAGCAATGGTGTGTGTATGTAATATAAAGGGGTTTGGTCGAATGGCTTACACAGCAGAGGCTGGGCAGCCCAACAGTAGCCTCAGCAAGCTTGGGTGGCTGAGAACCCCATCGTTGCTCAGTGCACAAAACTGGATACCTCAGCAGCCCCAGACTGGTACTGGAAGCCTAGAAGATGTCTGGAAGCCTAGAAGATTCCTGGAGAGTTGCTGGCCTCCAGTCGACTTTGGAAAGTAAGCATATAGGAGAAGACATTTTCAAAATCACAGAATCATATTACATATAACACTTTATAACCTTTTTGCTGAATATTCCTTTGTCATTAAAACTCTTTATGGACAGTATATAAAGACAGCATAACCTTCCCTCACAGGGAATATTATCAGTTAATTAGACCCAAATAAGTGTCACCAATTAAAGCCATTTCACCTTGTGGTACTGCATGTGATGGGGTAATTGTTGCTAGCTCACACTCATTTCTGCTTCTTCATGTAGCAGCTATCATTCCGAGGGTTCTCCCATTGTCAGTTCATCCTCACAACAACTGTATCTACATCGCTCTTTCATCATGATGATGAATGTCTAAGACAAACTACAGAAAAGTTTTCAGTTGGGGTAGCCAGACAGCGAGAGCATGCTATGTGACTCCATTGATTCAAGACTCTGGGAAATGTGAGCTAACCCACCGTCACTGAGAGTATATCCATGGGGCCCTGAGGCAGTTGAGACCAAAGGGAAAGGAGATGGGGGTGATGGGGTTGTTGACTGTCTTAATCAAGGTGATGATTTCATAGCAGTAGACAAGTCAACACATGTTACACTGGGCACCGAAAATACATAAGGCTTGTTTGATGCCAGCTACACCTTTAAAAGTTATATTTTAAGATTTATTTTTAATTTTGCATATATATCTCTGTGGAGGTGTGTGCACATGTGTGCATGTGCCTTCAGAGGCCAGAAGAGGGCGTTAGGTCCTCTGGAGCTGGAGTTACTCGTGGTTGTGAGCTACCTGCTGTGTGAAAATCAATCTACAGTTCCTCAAAAAACAGTGAGCGCTCTTCTCTTACCACTGAATTCCTCTCCAGCTCCAAAAGTTATATTTTAAAAACCACAAGGACTGACACAGAGACGGGGGTAAAGACAGTTCTCCAATCCCCAACTTGAAATAGGGGCCATCCCTTCATACCTTGTACCCTTAAGAGCACAAAGTAGGGGTGGGGACTTCTGTGAGCCCTGTCTATGGCCAGAAGCCCTGAGCTCAGAAACCCCAGGCTGGGCAGCCACAGGCAGGTCACTTGCTGGGCTCCTCTGGGGTCAGCTCTATGTGAGACTCCTCTAAAGGATGCAACCCATTTTGGGAGGGTGTGGGAATCTCCTATTTTCCTTCTCAAAAAAGAAAACACATGATGTTGCATGCACTTGGGATTTTCAATACAATTGACTAAAAATAGCCTGGTCCACAGCAGCCCGATTCCTTTTTAGGAAGGGCTCCAGCAGCCCCGCCTGCCCTGGCAGCGAGCTCAGGAAGTAGAGGCTCAGCCGGATGGTGCTTAGGTCGGGGACCAAGGACAAGGATATGGAGACCCTTTGCTTGCTCTGGTCATCCCACTCTCCCGGTTTACTGAAAACCAGGCTCCTGGAAGCACAAGGTGGCGTAGGCAGCAGCCTCCCCTTCCTTGTCTCTCACCAGGCTGGGCCCATCGTGGTCCCATGCATTGCTGCCCAACAGTTAGGGTGACTTGTGCCTTTCCTCACTGCCTCCATTTCCCCATCTGGAAGGGAGTCTTCACGCCCTTGTCCTGCTGTCCCCAGAGCTGGCACCATGCCAGCTGGCACCTGAGATGGAGGAGTGGGCAGACCGTGAACTATGTAAAGGATAGGATCTGTAGAAGATCATGGGAGTTACTGGTGATGCTGGGCAGACTCCCCTGGGATAAAAACACCATGAAGGATTGGGGAGCACTTCCCTACAGCCAAGTTTCTGTCATTTCCAGACAAGCACTGGTATCCACAACATGTCAGCACCATGCTGTCCAGCCCGGGGCACAAGACCTAGACACCCAGATAAATGGGCAGCCACACACAGGTCTGCTCCTTTGCCGATGCCTCTGCAGACACGCCCAGGCCCGGTGGAGCACACCAGATGGGGTAGCAAAGGTCAGGCCTTACCACCCACGTGACCTCTGTTTCCCTAGGGAAGACACTGGATTCTGGTCCAAGCAGAGGTCCCACGAAGGCTTTTGTCTGCTGTTTCAGTGACCCCTCAGCCACCAGGTCACCCCTGCAGAGGCCTGGACAGTGATAGGTGAGTTAAGGTACCTTCTTTGGACACCTGCAACATACCTGGTAAGCTTCCAATCCTGAAGGCCCAGTTTTGATCTCTGAGAGACCATGGGCCGCAAGAGAAAACCGCAACAACTCAATTTTCAAAATGACTCAGAACCTCTAAATTCTCAAAAATCTGGCCCGAGTTACCTACTCTGTCCCTTGCTCCCCTGGCCCCAACTCAAGCAGCTAGCTGGGACCCTTTACCCCTCAAGGAGAGCGGGAAAGAGAAACTGGCCTTCTCACTTTGGATCGTTAGTTTGGAAGAGGTGTGGACACACCTATGAGAATGACCTCAGGCCTGCCATCACGCGACAATAACCCCCCATTATCACAGTCACCTTCCACCCACTTAGAGACAGAGACTGGCTTACCATGACTGAGATGCTCAAGTGACGAGGTCCCTGATCTGTTTAATCCAACGGCCTGAGCCTTTCTTCAAAAATTCCCATTGCAGGGGCTGGAGAGACCGTTCAGTCAATGAAGCTCTGGCTTCATGAATTCTGTCCCCAGACCCATATAAGAGGTGGGTGTGGTGGCACGTGTTTATACCCCAGCTCTGCAAAGATCAAACTGGTAGAGCTCCTGGGCCCCCTTGCCCACCAGACTAGCCTCAGGCCCAGTGTAAGACTTTGCCTCCTGCCCAAAGCCGGTGACTCCTGAAGATCAGAGGTCAAGGCTGACCTCTAGCTTCCACCTGTACGGCACAGACATACACATACATACATACACACACACACACATACACACATGCAGACACACACATACACACACATACACGCATGCAGACACACACATGCATACACCCATACATACACATATACACACATACACGCATGCAGACACACACATGCATACACCCATACATACACATATACACACATACACACATGCAGACACACAATGCATACACCCATACACACACATACACACATGCATACATCCATACACACACACATACACACGCACACATGCAGACACATGCACAAAAACAGTCTCCAGTAGCATCTTTGACACACACTCAGGTAAGATGTCTCGCCCATGAGGAAGGGAGAGTCCTGGGTGGACCTCACACACCTGCCTTCCTGTAGACAGCTGAGGGAGGAATGCCTCAGCCAGCATTCCCCTTGGCCAGGCCCCAGGCTCTGGGACCAAAGGCTTCCTTGGGACAAGACCATGCACCCCTTTAGATAGGATGATGGCTGCAATGTAGCCTGAAGGTGGTCGGTCCAAGCTTAGGGGCTGCATTTTTGTGGCTAATATTTTCCACAGCAACCCCTTCAAAATTCACACATTAAAGCCCTCACCCTGAAGGCCTTGGGCGTTTACAGAGTGATTAGGTTAAAAGGGATCACTAGAGAAAGGCGTAGACTCAGGTTTTTGGGCTCAGCACTCAGGGAGGCAGAGGCAGGTGGATCTGATCTCTGTGAGTTCAAGGCCAGCCTGCTCGACAGAGTGAGTTCCAGGTCAGCCAGTGCTTCACAGAGAAACCAGGTCCTCAGAAACAAGACAAAAGTCACCCGTCTCCCCCATTGCTTCACTGAGGTCTCCAGGAAAGAGAGCAGAGCTTTGCTGACGTTCCTGAGTGCTAACCTAGGCCTAGGCTGTAGCTGGTGTGTGCGTGCTCACACGAACACACACACACACACACACACACACACACACACACACTCCAGCTCCACACTCCCCCATTGGAGCAGGAAGGGAGGGGCTGAACTGACTAACCAGCACTCCAGTGTCCCGCCTCCTCTCAGTTGCCAGGCCTCCTGCCATGGGTTGTTGTTGCCGTAGCAACCAATGCAGGCTCCAAGCCTGGAGCAAAGGCCTAGTTCTTCTATCACCCACACCATGGTGCCCACGCTGAGTGTGCACTCTGGTGATAGCTGGTTTCACTGAGGGTGGTACAGACCAAGCTGCGGCTTAAATAAGGACAGGAGGCAGGGTCTTGCCCTGCCCTGCCCTGCCCTGCCCTGCCCTGCCCTGCCCTGCCCTGCCTGTCTCACCTCCTCAAGAATTCCAGCACAGTGCAAAAGACCTCAAGGATAGGCAGGCTGGTAGGCTTTCAGTGTTAGGCTCAAGAGGCTTGAGAAGGGCTGCAGCTGGCAGAGAGAGGAGGCCAAGAGTTCACGGTACAGACAGGGCTTCCCAGCCCTTTGGATTCTATCATGCCCAACCAGAGCCAAGTGTCTAGAGCAGTGGTTCTCAATTTTCCCAATGCTGTGACCTTTTAATACACTTCCTCATATTGGATATTATGTTCCTATTTCATAACTGTAACTTTGCTTCTGTTGTGAATCAGAATATAAATGTCTGTGTTTTCAAATGGTCTTAGGCAACCCCTGTGAAAGGGTCATGACCCACTGGTTGAGAACTACTGGTCTAAAGGAAGCTACCCCAGCCAGCACTACATGGCTCCCAGACAGTGGCCTCTCCTCTCACAACCTTTAGTCCATTTTTCTGACCAGTTTTAGGCCACACTGCCTTTCAAATCACCTCATGGGTCCGTGCATCATGACCATCCATCCCCACATGTTCTCTGTGAACACCAGTTTCTCCGCTGGGCTCTCGGCCAGCAGGCCCTGTATTAACATGCTGTGGAGCCAGCCTGCCATTCAACCAAATGCCATGCCCGCTGAACACCTGCTCTTGTGCCAAGCACAACACAGGAACACCCAGCAGGCAGTACCCTTGTGCCCTTTCCCACCAGGCCCAGAGGTGTGGGGAGTAAGCAGAGGACTTTGTCAACCTCTCTCGTCTGTGTGTAAGACACCGCCATCAGTGCAGAGGTGTGTGTGTGTGCACATGTGAAGGTGTGTGTGTGTGTGTGTGTGTATGTGTGTGTGTGTGCGCGCGCAAAGGTACACATGCCGGGCTGTGTCTGTGTATGCAGAGTTTTATATATGAGTATGCATGGTGTATATACATGCGAGGGCCTGTGTGTACACAGAGGTATGTGTGTGCAAAGGTGAGGGTGTGTATGCAAGGGCACATTGCAGGATATGTAGACCACATGCAGTAACCTGTGCACAAGGAGTGTACATTTATGCAGAGATACATATACAGGTGTATGTGTGCGGTCTGTGTATGGCGTACTGCCGTGTGTGCGGGTATGTGGCTGTGAAAACATGTATATGTGAGCAAGAGTGTCCTGGCTTCACTGTGGGTCTTGTATGTGACCTTGGATGAGCAAATGCCTCCTCTGGGCAGGTCACCTTACTCAGCAGTGACTGAGGGGCGGTAAGGGCGCTCACTGCTCCATACACTGTAAAATCAGCTCTGATCATGATGAAAGCCCTACCGCCACCCCACCACGCCCTCAGGAAGCAATGTCCAGGAACTTTGGATTCTAGTTCCCACACAGTCTCAAATGGGTCCAGTGCCCAAAGAGGTTCCCACTTGAAGCCTCAGTGGCCTCAGCTAGGCAGTGAGGTGAGGGTTTCTGATGATGCTGTAACTGCTGTCATGTCTCCTCCAGGCCAGTTAGGGGACAGGCACAGGGAACCACAGAGAGCTCAGGAAGAGTCAAGGGTACCTCAGCTTCTCTGCTTCTCACCTGTCTTGTAGACTGATGTCTCACCCATACACATGGTCCCTCCCCAACACTGGTTATCTGTGGGGCTCACCAGGAGCCAGGGGTTCCATGCCAGACCTCTGTGGTACCCATTTCAGGAAGGTTATGATCCCCCGGGGTCTGGGTGTTTCTCCACACCTCAGCAGACATAAGTCAATCCCTGCACTCTGCCATCAGCCTCGGGGCCACCCCAAACCACCCCTCCCAACACCTCAGCTCCTGACTGCGCCTGCCCAGCCCCCATTTCCACCCTCCCTGCACTCCTGGGAGAGCTAGAGCCTGGAGGGTGACAGCGTTTGGCTTTCTCCAGCCAGAAGGGATATGTTCCCCTCTCCCTGGCCGCACTCTGCTTTAATGACTTTTTGGCTCAGGGCCCAGGCTGGATCAAAGTCTCCCTGCAGGGAGGACACTAGGACAAGATAGTGGGAAGGAACGAGAAGACTGTGAAGGTGCATGAGGCTTGTAACCGGAGGACTGGTGACCCCAGAGTCGGGGCTGCCTCACACGATAGGTGGTGAGGGGGGACTTGAGGATGAGATTTTAAAAATAAAATAAAAAGAAGGGTAAGGGGGACTAGCCTGTTGACCAGCATTGGCCAACCAATGAGCCAGAGTTTCT
Organism: Microtus oregoni; assembly: GCF_018167655.1. Lineage (NCBI taxonomy): Eukaryota > Metazoa > Chordata > Mammalia > Rodentia > Cricetidae > Microtus > Microtus oregoni. The sequence goes on from NW_024543210.1 coordinate 12,571,341, forward strand.
GGTCCAGTGGATCCTGTTCTCAGGGAAGCCAGGAGGCTCTGCTGTGACAGGGAAGAGTGTGATGAGGGAGGGGCAAGCAACGGGATTCTAAGAGCCTGGGACTTCTTCACCTTCCTTCCTACTTGTGCAGGTCCCAGCCTAAGTCCCCGAAAGAGCCCAGATGGAGAAGCCTAGAGGGTGCGGCATGACTTGATGGGTATTTTTGTCAGGCCTCACAGGAAAAGGAAGCCGTTGGGAGGGGCAGCTGCATCATAGCTGCTCACCCTGGAAGATGCTGGGAGGGAAGAGTCTGGATCCCAGAAAATACCGCCCTAAGGTGGGCAGGCAGGCCAGACCGGCTACCAAAAAGAGGGGGCAGCTGCTGTTGGTACTGCCGCTGGTAGTGTTTTGAAGAAGGCAGCAGGAGGCAGCCTTGGGGAGCACTGGCCTCTAAGGAATCAGGGGTGCACAGGGGAGGTGTGTGAAGGCAGAGGTCTGGAAGCCTGGGATGCACAAGATACCTCCATTCAACTAGGGCCAAGGACAGGCACCCTCAAATGATAGTCTCTAGGGTTTCTCTACACAGACTGGAATAACTGGGTGTACATACCCCTGCACATATACACACACTTTAGGTGCACCCTTGCAGACATGCGTGTGTTCACACACACATACTTGCACACAGAAGTATGCCATACACAGACTATACAAATATAACCTGTATACGTACCTCTACATAAATGTACACTCCTTGTGCACAGCTTACTGCATGTGGTCTACATATTCTGCAATGTGCCCTTACATACACACCCTCACCTTTGCACACACATACCTCTGTGAACACACAGGCCCTCACATGTATACACACCCTGCACACTCATATGTAAAATCCTGCATACACAGACACAGTCCTGCGTGTGCATGCACCTTTGCACGCACACACACCCCTTCACATGTGCACATATACCTCTGCACACATATGTACAGCCCTGCCTATGTGTCTTGTGCACACACCGTTATACAAGCATGCACTCAACTATGCACACTCATGCACACACAGCCCTCCAGCATATAGATTCTGTATGAGGCATTTTCATGGGCCTCTCTTAGTCTCAGTTTCTCACCCCCACCTCTGAGGTATGAGGCCCAGAGTGCTAACAACTTTGCCACTGTTCTCAGCACACAGTTAAGGAAGCAGACTTTCATCAGGCAAAGGGAGGGGCCCACTTGCCTGAGCCAAGTGACATTTCCTGGACTTCTGTGACATTCTGACCCCAGAGGTCCTTGTATGTGCAAATCACAGTTCTAGCATTCATCCACAGGCGCTCACATGAGTAAGCAACTTATATACACATGATGGTAGTGGCATTCACTATCTCCTGGGGACCCATTGTGTGCTAGGCGCTGCTCCAGGTACTCACAGTGAGCACACCCATACCAGTGCTTCTCTGGTGTGCAAGCAACAGACTCCAGCTAACCACAAATGGAGGACAATTACCCATTTAACAAACTCTGGGCTTAGGTGGTCTCAGGATAATTTGAAAGATTGGTGAGATCACTGAGGACTCAACTTTTTTTCCCAGTTATCTTCAGGTCTAAGTTGGAGCCATAGGCTATAGACTGACTGCTGCCACACCAGACATTATGTCTGCCTTCCATAATAAACACAGAGTGTGGCAACCTAAGAAAACTCTCTTGCCAGATTCATCTCCATCATGGAGAAGCAGAACCTCTCTCCAGAGTCTGTCCCCACCTAGACTTTCCCTTACATTTGCCTGAAATGGTGCCAATGGCTTCCTCTAGCTGCAAAGGAGTCTGGCAAACAAGAAGACTCCAGAGTGGTTATGACAGGGACAAAGTAGCAGCAACAAAGATCTGTCTCCCGCTGCGTTGAATACAACCCAGTTTTGCGGGCTAGGGAGTGGAAAGCAAAGGGTACCATAATGTCTACCACCTGTGCTCCTGAGCACCATCCCCTATCCATCCTCCAGGGGGCAGTCTGAAGGCAGGCGAGTGTAAACTCTGAGGAGGTGAGAGGAACCCCGAATTCCAGTGCAACTGGGCCTCTACAGTGGAAATAACTCTCTAGAAGCAAGGGCTGCTCTCCTGGCCTGTACCTGTCTCAGGAACATGATGTTGGTCACACTGTCACTGTCCCACAGACCTACACACCTTGTGCTACAACTCTCAGCCTTTGGTGGCACTGTGACACACCTAGTATTCCCTGTGGTCCTCTTCTCCCATGACCCTCACAAGCCAGTCTTTTGTACAAGCTGTGGGTGAATGCTGCTGCCACGGCCCAGCCTTTGTCCCCTAACAGACACAGCAGAGGACATGCTCCCCGTCCCTGGGATCTCACAGGGCCAACTGGATCCTCTCACGGGGCAGATCAGCAGGAATTCATTTAGGAATTTCCTTTGTTAAGAATGGCCTAGTGGCGATTCTTTCTAGAATGAAAATTAAAATGCTTTATCTTTCAGTTCCCTAAGCCAGAGTAGAGGCAAGTTGGCTGACCCTGAGTGTGGAGCTTGCTTGTTTGGGTCCAGCATCTCCTCTCTGGGGACAAATGACAACCTTTCCTTCTGGTGGTGTGGCTGAAAAGCCCTGTGGGAGTCTGCCGGTACCCAGGCTGTGCATCTGCTTGTGGCACTTCTGAGACACACAAGTTTGGGGTCCTTGGCTTTGCAGATGCCTGGAGCTCCTTGGGTCCCTGCATGGACAGCCCCAGCCAGGTAGCTGCAGTGGAAACTGGCCTTCCAGGCAGCTCTGCCCCACACAGGCCATCTGCCGGCCTCAAATGGCTTTGTCTTCAGGCAGGACCCTACACACAGCACGGTGGTCCTCCCCTGAGCCTGAGAGGTAGGACTTCAGTCCCCGTCCTGGAAGTGCCCTTCTGGGTTCCACAGAGGTGCATTTGGGTGTCACTGTGCCATCCTGGGGCTGGAGATGTGGCTCAGTCAGAAGACTGCTTGACTAGCATGCACACAGCACTAGGTTCGATACCCAGCACTGCATAAATTGGGCCCAGTGGTGAGCACTGGTATTCCTAGCACTCAGAAGGCAGAGGCAGGAAAGTCAGACATTCAAGGTCATCTTCAGCTACATTGTGAGTTCAAGTCTAGCCTGGGCTACATGACATTTCTGTCTTAAAATAGTGTTAAAAATAATTTGCCGCCAAGTGGGTGCTGGCACGTGCCTTTAATCCTGGCACTTGGGAGGCAGAGGCAGGTAGATCTCTGCGAGTTTGAGGCCAGCCTGGTCTACAGAGTAAGTTCCAGGACAGCAAAGTCTACACACAGAGAAACCATCTCTATCAACAAACATAATAATAGCAATCGTTGGCCGTGCCTCCAGTGGCTCTGCCTTGTGAGAACACAGTGACTGAGGGTGAAGGACATGGGAGCAGCGATCCAACAAGAGTAAGCCTCCCTCCAGTGGCAGGTTGATAGGGCTGTCACCCCTGTGTGTAGGGGGTGGCAGACAGCTATTACAGCAAATAAAAGTTTCACTAAAAAAGTAGGGATGCTTCACCCGCCAGAGCCAATAACTTGCAGAGGTAGCTCCCAGCCCATCCTCCTGGCCCAGGGCCAGCTGAGGACACTGATGGGCTGAGGGCTGAGCGTTCTGCCTCTGCTCTTCCTCCTTCCGTGGGCAGGGTGCTCGGAGCATGAAGGGTGTGGAGACTCTGCCCAGGAGAGGGGACTGATGGTCACAAAGATTACAGAGAGCCAAAGTTCAGACCTGGGGTAATTGTGACTCCCCACCCTAGGAATTATTTGGCAATAAATGCCTGCTAGCATTTGGGGTTGTCACATTGTCACAGCTGACAGGCGCTGCTGCTAACTGAACATTGCACAGGGTAAAGGACAGCCCCCAAAAGTCTGCAGTAATTTCTGGGCCAGCAGCATGATGCCAGGGAGCTAGCTCCTCCTCCTTCAGGTACGAGACCCTGGCAGCGAGCCACAGGGCGGCTGGAGCACAGATGGCAGAGTCCCGTTTGTACAGCACCACATGGTCGGACCTCTGTGCTGAAGAGTTGGGCAGTTCTGGGGAGTGGCATGCGTCCTTTGCCTCTAAGATGGCCACAGCCTGGTAACCATAGATAGTTCCAGCAGATATGGGAGACTGGCTTATAGGTTGCAGGGTAGCCCAGGCCCTGGGCCCTGATCCAGTCACAGCTCAGCCTCAAGAGGTCCCAAGAGGGAAGATTGCTGCTCTGAGGGCATCCCGCTGCCCCCTTGGCCTGTCTCCTTGAGAAGACAGGCAAGGGGTTCTCCCCGCAACCCCTTCTCAGGTACTCCGCGGGACAGTATCCAAACGTGAGCAGCTAAAAGCAGCAAGAGCCCTGGGAAGAGGCCCCTCTCAACTCTGACTCTTCTGATAAAGCTGTCCTGCACCTGGCCTGTCAGTCCCCAAGGTGGAGGACAACTTTTCTACCTGTCCTCTCCCTGTTGCTCACTGTGTTTCGAGTCCAGGACCTTTCCCGTGTCCTCCCTGGTGGATGGCATCCCTAGCCTCCTTACCCCATAGCACTGACTAGATTCCCACTGAGAATCTTCAGATTATACCCCACCTGCACCCCTGTTCTGGACCCAGAAACCGATACCTAGATTTCCAGTCAATTCAAATTTGCATGTGTGCACATGTGTGCATTCGTGCATGTATGTATGTGTGCATTTGTGCGTGTGTGTGTCTAGAGGTGTGAACATACATGCATGTGGAGCCCACAGGATGACCTCAACTGTTCCTCGGGAGTCCCATCTACCTTATTTTTTGAAACAGGGTCTCATGGTTCTCCGTTCACTGACCGCGGCTGTGTTTGTGCTGCGATTGAATTCAGGTCCTTAATGTTTGTACAGCAAACACTTTACCAACAGAACTATCTCTCCAGCCTCGTGTTGCTCTTTCTAAACAAAAGCGAATAACTTCCGGGGGCTTTTAAAAACAAACAACTAAAAACAATCTACACTAAAGAAAAAAAAATTCAGGGCCGGATATGGTAGCATGAGCCTTTAATCCCAATACTCAGTAAACAGAGGTAGGCACATGTCTATAGTCCGAGGCCAGCCTGGTCTACGTAGTGAGTTCCAGGGCATCCAGGGCTATTTAGTGAGACTATTTCAAAACAGACAGACAAAAATGATTTAGACCGTACATAAAGTTTAACAAGGAAATGGAAAGCAACCTTAGAGCCTTTCATGCAGAGGAGCCTTTCCCACACTTGGGGTCCCCTCCCTGGTGCAGCCTGCACCCAGATACCCATCTCACCACCCTGCAGAGATGCACCCCTTCCAAGTGGCTGCTTTTTTACCCTTTGCTATGACGTCTGCAGAAGCACCCCTGCTTCCTCTGATGCTGGACAGCATCCCGCTACATAGACAATCAGAACAAATGGCTCACCCCTCACGGACATTGACATCACCTCTTGTCATTTGTTTTTAGGGTCACACATCCTTGGGTGCTGCCCTGTGTCAGCTTGTGCTGTTCCCCACCCTGGACTCAGGTTCACTGAAAACTGAAGTGCACAGCTCTTCGATGGTATTTAGCAAGGCTGTGTTTATGCGACTTGCACTTTGAACAACAATAACCATAAAGGGAATAGCTACCTACGCGGAGCCCTTCAGCCCACCTGCCGCATCTTCAAGCACTCAGGAGTAATAAACTAACAACACAGTGACCGATCCTCTCCCCCAGGGAGGCAGGTGCTGTCGCAGTCCACTTTACAGACCAGCAACAGCAAGGTCCCTAATTTATGTAGGAGGTAAGAGGCCACTAGAGGGGCCCAGCATTGTGCAGATTTGTTTGCCAGACTCTGGAAGAAGACCCTCAGATCCTCTGCGAAAGCAACGGAAGAGAAGAAAATCTCACTGTTGCTTTCATTGCTATTAATGTTTTCTGCTGTTGTGGCCGTGGAAACTGGGACTTCACCCACGCTAAGCCAGGGCTCCATTCTTTATGTTCACATTTGTCGCCGGTCAAATTCCCTAGGGTTTGCCACAATTCCTTTTCATAGAGATTATCCTTTTCCAGTCTTTTTCTGTTTGTGTCCCTTTAAAAAAAAAAAAAGATTTATTTTGTGTTGGGGCGTGAGTGCGGGTGTAGGCATGAGGGCGAAGGTGCACGTGAAGGTCAGAGGTCAACTTCAGACGTTGTTCTCTTGTTTTTAGAGACAGGATCTCTCACTGGTTAGAGAGCCTCCTGACTAGGTGAGGCTGCCTGCAGAACCACGAGGATGTGCTGGTCTCTGCCTCCCAGATCTGGGTTAAAGAGGGCCCTACCACACCTAGCCTCGTGTGGGTGCTGGGGATCAAACTCAGGCCTTCATGCTTGTATGCGAGCTCTTACCCAGCTGAGCCATCTCCCCAGTCCCTCCCAGAGCTCAGCTTTGGTTTCAGCTTTGGCGTTCATCATTCTAGCGATCCAGAACAGCTCATCCCCCACTAAAATCAGACGGTCGGCACCTCCGCCTGCTGTATGGGCGCTGCCGGGACCCGGGGCACTGGAAACACCCTGCCCTTGCCATTCTCAGATGGGCTGAGGGGGTTTCTGGTGCTCCCTGGGGGACGCCTCAGTTTTCCTGACTCCTGCCTGTTCTCACAGCCCAGGTCAGGGCTTGCAGAGTTTACCAGGCAAAATCCTCACGCCGCTTTTCTCACTTCCGGTCCACATGCCAGGAGATCCGTGAAGGCTGTGTCAATCCTAATAACAGATGGTGGGAGAGGGGTTCGACATGCATGCTGAGTATAGTTCCCTTGGACAATGCTGCTTCCTTGGTCTGAGAGCACATGCTCCATCTAACCCCTGTCAGGCTCCTCTCCGAGCCCCAGTTTGCTGGTAGGAAGAATGGGCGGTTTCCTGCCTGTGCCGAACACTGCCTGAGGACCCGACAGTTCAAAGCAAGCACAGAGCAAGCCCTGCGTGCACTCTCTGCTCCCACCTGCCAGGCTGCTGCAGGCGAGGTCCCCTGCCTCTAAGAGAGCTCCCAGTCGGGCTGGGCTGGGGAGGGAGTCCAGGGAACAGAGGCACAAGGGCCCCTTTGTGCCTGTTGCTAGGGCCCCGGCTGTATTTGCTCAGCCTGGGTAAACAGGAGGTGCCTGGAGGCCACTCTGTTTTGACAACGTAAAGAGCCTTCTCTTTGCTTTTTGAGCTGTTTAGCCCATGCCTAGCTAGGTGATTCCCCCACGTGAGCGGCTTCCCCAGGGCCCAGCAGTTTCCCCCAAGGCCCAGCAGAGACAGAACAGAACACTACACCTGAAAGGTCACTCTGTGACTTGAGGTTTAGGTCATGAAACTGAGACCAGAAGGGGTTCCTGGCCCCTAAAAGACAGATTGAGATAAGCCTGGTGGCCAGGTGGACTTCTGCCCAGAGTGATTCGGAGGTGGAAGGCGGTCGCCTGCCTGTCCCTCATATGCTGACTGTCAGTGTTTGGCTAAGTCCCCAACTGTTCCCCAGAGTTAGGGGCTAAGTAGTTTGCCCAGTCTGCTTCCTCCCAACTGGACCTAGTGCCAGGCCTTGGAGCTAGAGGACCAGCCAGCGATGTCATGTCCCAAGTTCTTAGTCTCTTACTCAATAGTGGCCATCAAGACGGGGCTGTGTCAATAAGAAGCCTGGTGACATCGCTTAAGGCTTGCAATGGACAAACTGCCACTCTGAAGCCCTAGGTGCAATAGTTTAGTGGTATCCGCCAGCCAGCTGCAGGACGTTGGGGACAGGATGGGACCTGATGAGGGGACCCTCTGTGTTAGCTGCAGATGTCTCGGTGGTGTGGGACAGAGGCTGTGACCCTCTTTGGGAAGCATGTCAAAGGTTACCTTTGAGGTACTTGGCACACCAGAGGCCACTGGTAACCAGCCCAGCCCAGGGTGCCAAGCAGTCAGCATTCCTGTGTGAACTTCAACCGGTGCCCACTCTCTGGTTCCCTTCCTTCATGGGGAGGGCAGACCATGCCCTAGCCTCTGCCTGTCCCACCTTGATTGACCCAGGAGCACTGGATGGGGGCTCCTCTGGCTCAGAAATGGATTGTTGGGCATGCCCAAGATCCAAGCAGATGCCTCTCCTGGCCAAAGTCCCACCCTCCCCTTCTGCCTTCTGCCGGAGAAGCCTGGACTTCACAAACAAATGTTCTGTGTACCTTGGCCCAGCCACATCCCTGCAGGGAATCCTTTGGTGAATTTCCTCAAAGGTGGGGGCGGGTCATCCTGGGGAGGTCTCCTGACCCCAGGGTCACCCAGTCTTGGAAAACAGCCCACAGTTCAGGGCTAAACCCTGGGTTTCTGGGATCCTGGCCCACTGCTCTCTCAGGCCCCCAGCTGTGGCTCTCTCTGGCAGAGAGGTCAGGGGCACACAGGCCCTCCCTTACCTGGGAAAAGCAGATCACAAGGCTGTCACTCCAGTAGAGCCAACCCCGGTGTCTGTGGAACCCTGTTTGGCCCTGTCATAATCCCACCCCACCCTCGGCATATTGCTCCAGTCACATGGTGGGCAGCCAGGAGAAGGACCATGTGGATACCAGTCCCCTCAGCTGTGTGTCCCCCTTGCCACTCCTTCCAAGATGCCATTATTACCCACTTACCACTGAAACTGAAGTTCATGTGGTTCCGCCATGGCAAGCATAAGGGGTGTTTTTGGGGTAACATGTCTGGGATGAACCCAAGTCTGCATTTTGTACTTCAGTCACAGTCTCTGGGAAGACAGCAGATTATCCCACCGTGCTGTAAGCTAGTCATGTGACATTGGGTGTGCATGCCCTTGGAGCCTCCAGGTTGATCGAAAGGACACCCTATGAGCTGCTGAAAGTGTGCCCATGCTTTCTGCACACTGGGAATCGGACCTGGTGCACCACACACACCGCGTGAGCTCCTCGAGCGAAACCAAGCGTATGTGTGGTGATGGCGACACAGACAGGCCGGGCGGTGGTGGCACACCCACCCATCACTTGGGAAGCAGAGACAAGAGAGTTAGGAATTCATGGTCGACCGGTCTGTGTCATAGAGCAAGTCCAAGGCTAGCCCGGGCTTTGTAAGGCCCAGTCCAAAAAGGAAAAGAAAAGAAAGAGAGAGAGAGAGAGAGAAAGAGAGAGAGAGAGAGAGAGAGAGAGAGAGAACGCCCAGGACTCCAGCCTGAAGCTGAGCTCCTGCTGCGGTGCCCCAGGGGAGTCTGGATGCTGGGAGGAACCAATTAGCTACCTGAGTCAGACCACCTAAGTGGGCTGGGCTGGACCAGCCCTTGAGCCTCAGTCTAGGAATCCCCCAAAGGCCTGTGGCATTTAAAGACTGCCTGGTGGCTCACCAGGAGGTGCTCTTTAGAAGCTTTTTCCCCTGGTCCCTCAGTGCTGGCTGGAGATGTGAGGTCACAAATTAGTGTGGCTGGGTGTCTACCAGATGAGCTGCTGCTGCTTAGGGCCATGTCTGGGTCCACGGTCCAGCTGCAGCTGGGGTCTGTGTTGAAGTCTGTGGCCCAGGTGGCCACTAGGACCCACACTGAGGTCCGGAGTCCAGGATGCAACCTTGTTGGAGTCCCGGGGGTCATGCTGCAGCTGGGGCCATAGAATCTGGGTAGACTGTGCCACCACCTGGGGCCATGGTGTCATTCAGGACAGAACTGCAGCTGAGAGCCATGTCTGGATTCGTGACTTTACCGCAGGCAGGGTCTGTGTTGATTGATGTCCAAGGCTCCTGTTACCATCAAAGCCATGCGCATGTCTGAGGTCTGGGTCCATGTTGGTTGGTGTCCAAGGGCCACAGTGCCACTGGGGCTGTGCCCATACACACTGAGTAGCAGACACTACTACCTGGGGCAGTGGTGACATTCAGACCCAGCTGCTGCTAAGTACCATATCTGGGTCCATGGTCCTACTGTGGCTGGGGTCTGGGTCAAAGTCCAAATCCCATCTTGCTACCAAAGGTTGTACTGAAGTGCAGGGCTGGGGCCACAACCTGGGGCCTTGGTGGTGACGAGGGGCCACACAGGAGCAGCATCAAGATCAGTTCAAAAGGGAGTCGTATGTCAGAGTCAGGAGGGAGCACCTGGCATTCCAGGACTGCTCCTACTTTCCCCACAGTAACGGTGGCAAAAGTAAAGGGACCGACCCATTCAAGGTCACAGAGCTTGGGAGGGGCAGAACGAGGTTTGGGGTTCACTTCCTTGGTCATGACTCCCATCTCTTTTCTTTCCTGAACCTATCTCCTTTGCTGAGAGAAGGGAGCAGGGAGAGCCGGCCAAGACAGAGGGTGAGCTCATAATTGCAAGGTCAGGAGGACACAGTAGCCAGCACCTCTTGAGCCAGGGGCTCCAGTTCCTTCTGGTGACTGGAACAGCCAGGCTCATTCTGGCTGGGAAGTCAGGGTCTTTGTGGCCGCTGAAGGTGAAGCAGGGGTGGAGGGAAGGGCAGCCAGAGCTTCTTCATGTTGCCTCTTCAATCTTTGTGTTGGCCCAGAAAGGGACCGCTTGCCTTCGAGAGGCTCAGAGAGGTTTGTTGGCTTGGCCAGGGTCGCAACGCTGAGAGGAAAACCTGGATGTGGTTTGCTCTGAAGCCCACACGCTGAGCCGCCCCTCCCCCATCTTTGTTGATACTGAATGATCCAGGCCATCAGGATACCCTCGTGCCAGGGCCAGAATGCTGAACTGTATCTCTAGTGGGGCTTGGTTGCAGGACTCTGGTTGGCTCTGGACGGACTGGTGTTGCCAGTCTTCTAGGGAAGAAGGTCTGTAGAAGGGAGTTGCGGGGGGGGGGGGTGCTGCTCCCCCAGCTCACACTTCTCCCTCTATACCTCTGTAGCCATCCTGATTGTGGGTGATTTTGTGTGTGTGTGTGAGAGAGAGAGAGAGGGAGAGAGAGAGAGAGAGAGAGAGAGAGAGAGAGAGCTGTGTGGCTCTGGGATAGCAATATAGAGAACCATGGCCAAGAAGGCTGCCCCTCAGTGCTCAAGGGAGGGGATCTGCCTGAGGGGAGCAGGTGCCTCCCAGCATTCTGAGGCCTGAGGAGGATTTGCATTGGCTTCCAGTAGAGAGTGAGTCTCTGCAGACCCTGGAGGAGATAAAAAGGTTTTCCCGCTCCACTGTCTTCACTGAGGAGAAGTTCCCAGGCGGCACGGGAAGCAGGCAGAGCCTGAGAAATACACAGGGACAATGCTGCTTGGCTGGGTGGGGGAGGAGTAGCAAGGGGCTTCTGCCGTGAGTAGGGGTGCAAGAGTTACAAACATCACATGTTCACTGCTCTCTAGACTCTGGGTTGCCCAACATTGCTGTCTTATTTTACCATACATGCCACAGCTCTGTGGTCAAATGGTGTCACCCAGGGCCTCTGATCCCTTAACGGGGCTGAGGGCATCCCTTTGTAGACAACCTCACTCACCTGTCTGGTGTCAGATGGGGCTCAGCAGGCCTGCTGGCTGGAACAGATGGTGAGGAACTTGAAGTGAGGCCCCGTCCTTCCCTGGACTCCTCCCCCTAGCATAGACTGTCCCCTTTGACTCAATCACAGACCCGAGGACAGAGAAGAGCAGACCCCTAGACCTCTCCAAGAGAAGGAAGAGCTAGTCTAGCGTTATTGAGCCTGGCTGTGTTTTTGGTACAGTAGCAGACAGTCGAGTTATTACAAGCGAGGCTGCAGGACCCACCAAAGTTTAAGATACTCACTGACCCTTCCCAAGGTGTCCTGACCCCAGGCCTAAGTATGTGTGCCTTAACTTTGGCTTCATTCACAAAACCCCACAGCCCAGCAAGCCCACACCTTGGCACAATTCAGATATGAACATATACAAGCACACGTGAAGATTAGAGCCTGAGCCCCAGTTTTCTGTAACATCCTCTGAGGTGTCTCTGTGAGTGGATACACGTTTCTGTGTTTGCCTGAGTTGGGAACACCTGTGGGAACAGGACAGGGTGGTAGCCTGAAGTGCGATTAGAAACCGCAGATCCTTAACTCGAGAGAACAACAGCACTCAAAACCACAGCTGGCACGAGGCCCACAAGGGCTGAGCGTCTGTGGCTGGAGGCATGGACTGGCTGGCCGTGCGCGTGCGTGCGTGTGTGCGTGCGTGTGTGTGTGCACGTGAGTGCATGTGTGTGCGTGTGTGTGCGTGTGTTTGTGTGCGTGTGTGTGTGTGCATGTGTGTGCACAGAGAGGAGAAAGCCGCACCTGCAGCCCCCACGAACTGCCTCCTAGGAAACTTTGACTTTCCCTGACTTTAAAGGAGAGGTTTTTTTATTTTCTTTTTCTATTTTTTTTTTCTAGTCACCATAGTAACTGAAAAAATTCAGGGTGAAGAGAGAAAAGGGAAACATGACAGCTTCAAAAACACGTGCTTTGCCCTTGGCTTCCTCCTCAACTTCATACAGAACGTGCATGTGTTCACGCATGCGTGCGTGCACACACCTGCCTTGCAAACCTAGACAAGGATACGGAAAGATGGAATCCTCTTTTCTCCCTAATGACACCTTCCAGAGTCTGTGCCACTTGGTGCCTAAGCTCTCTTGCTCTGGGTTCTGGATCCGCATCTATGTAGAAAAGATTCCAAGCTGCTTCCCTTTAGGCTGATGGACTATTACCATGGCAAGGGGCCCTGAAGAAAGGGTATGGGGAGAGTGACAAGTAGCCCAAGCATGGCTCTCCTAAGTCACTACAAGGATGTGGGACAGTGGGTACCACACGTGAGCCAGTATCTTCCAGAAGCTTCGTTGAGTAGGTAACGGGTGAAGAGCTAAGAAAGAAAGCAGCAAGGACCACCATGGGAAGAAAAATCTTTGGTCCCTGACTTTCGCTGTGGGGTTTGGCAGGAGACAGGAACCACAGACCCCTCCATGTCTATGTCCTGTTCTGGGCTTTCTGAGGAGCCCTCTGGCCTTCCAGCTGGCCTCCCCTTGGGGGTCCTCTGAGTACCCAGACCTTCCGTGTGTCATGAGCCTGACAGGTGCCTTGATGATGGTGCTGAGCCAGTCTTTTCCTCCCATGCCCAGGGTCACATTCAGGGCGGAAACACAGCTGCCATGCCAGGTCTCCCAAGCCACACCCTAGGGTGAGGTCACTCGCCTGCAGGCCAGTGAACAGGGCAAGCATTGCTCAGAGTGAGCCTCCAGGGAGAGCTGAGCTAGGGGAAGACAGTGCAGATGGGCTCAGGAACTGGCTATGACTTGGACAGGCTACTCCAAGGCCTTTGATCTCCATTTTCCCCCAATTCTCCTGAATCTATTAAGTGATCTTCAGATCTCAATTTTCTTCTTTTTTAAAAGGAGGAAATGAATTAATATTTACGCTTTGGTGAAACGAGGAGATGGGCTCTGAGTTTCTCTCCCATTTTATCCTCCTTATTATTATTTTAATTTGTTTTTGTTTTGTTTTACTACCTTGTTCCTCTTTTACCTTTTATTTTTATTTTTTGCTTTTTTTTTTTGAGACTGTTCCTGGCTGTTCTGGAACTCAATTTGTTAACTAGGTAGACCTCAAACTCAGAGATCCCCCACTCCCCCTTGCCTCCCAGGTACTGGGATTAAAGGCATGTGCCATCACCTCCCGGCTCCTCTTTTATCTTAATAACCACAGACAGATGGGTTACTGCCTAAGGCAAAATGTGCAAGATACATGCACAAAGTTGGGCAGCTGAAATGCCTTCAGGGACTGCTTGAAGCCTAGACGTCTTGTGAGAAAACTCAGCAGCTCCAGAAACTCTACCTTTCCAGCCATGAGTCCAGGCATCCTCTGTTCTCCTCCTCTCTCCTCTCTCATGTCCCATTCTCCCTGCTACCATCCACCCACCCCTTCACCCACCCAACCACCCATCCATCCACCCTTCCATCCATCTATCCCTCCATCCATCCCTCCACCCATCCATCCTCCATCCACCCACCCACCCATCCACCCATCCATCCATCCACCCTTCAATCCATCTATCCCTCCACCCACACATCCTCCATCCATCCACCCATCCATCCCTCCACCCACCCACCCATCCCTCCACCCACCCACCCATCCATCCATCCCTCCACCCACCCATCCTCCATCCATCCACCCATCCATCCCTCCACCCACCCATCCTCCATCCACCCATCCACCCATCAACCCATCCATCCATCCATCCACCCATCCATCCACCCTTCCATCCATCTATCCCTCCACCCACCCATCCTCCATCCATCCATCCACCCATCCATCCACCCTTCCATCCATCTATCCCTCCACCCACCCATCCTCCATCCATCCATCCACCCATCCATCCACCCTTCCATCCATCTATCCCTCCACCCACCCATCCTCCATCCACCCATCCTCCATCCCTCCACCCACCCATCCTCCACCCACCCATCCTCCATCTACCCATCCATCCATCCACCCATCCACCCATCCTTTACCCACCCATCCTCCATCCATCCATTCCATTCATTTTTTTATAGTGTTGGTGATTGACTCTTGGACTGTATATACGCTAGGCAAACACTCTGACAGCTTAACCACACCCCAACCTCATTCTCCTGATTTCCTTCATTTTTCCATTCAACACCATCCAATTATTCTTTGATCCATTCATCCTATCTCCCAACCTTCATGTTTTCCACTCTCCATCCTTCCAACTATTTAGACTTCACTCTTTCCACCCATCCATGTATCCTTCCACTGAATATCTATCCTCTCCTTCTCTTTAACTAGCCTCCTTCTTTTATCATTTTTTTCTTTTTGGTATTTTGAGACAGGATCTCACTAGGTAGCCCCAGCTGGCCTTGAACTCACAGAGATCTGCCTACCTGGGATTAAAGGCATGCACTCCCATGATGGGTTCCTTCCTTCTTCTATCATCATTCTTTCATTCCATCCATCCATCCATACATACATACTTATCTCCTTACTCCCATCTACCTACCCATCCTTCCATTTATGCAGTCTTATCTGCCCACTGGTCCTCTTGTCCATCCACTCTCCCCATCAATACATTCACTGGTTGTATTTTTATAAACACCTACTTGAGCTAGACACTGCTTAGGTTTAAATAGTCGCATCTATATTCGTGTCTAAATTTACTATCTGAATAAACCATGAGCCTATTCTAGAAATATCTCAGAGAGAAGAGGGGACTCCAAACCCCTTAGGTGCAGCTTGAGAATTATAATACAGTAGATGTGTTCATGAGAAGCAGAGGGGGGACCGTCAGCCTTTGGGTGGTCAGAAAGGCATTCTCTGGGTGTCATAGAGAGGTCTGAGGGGTAGAGGTTTGTCGTGCAGGTAACACAGGCATTCCAAGCATGGAAGGAACAAGGAGGTTCTAGAATGCTGGAGGAGGGCATTTAGTAGGACGAGGTCAGGTGTGTGGAGAGGGAAGAGGCAAAGGATTAAGCTGAAATTCTGTCTCAGGGCTAAGTTAGCCATGCTGAGAAACCCAGGCTGGACCCTGAGAATGAAAGCGGTCCTGGAATAAAGACTCATTAGACTATGGTGGGGGGGTAGGTGCGGGGGCTTTGGAATTGGAATGTATCACTGGAGGCTGGAGATTTTGGAAGGTCACAGGGAGAGATGGCATGGTCTGGCCTACACATAGGGGGTCAATTGGAGGAGGTGAGAAGAGCTGAGCATCATTTGAGGTCGTGGACAAATGATGAGAGCCTGGTGATGCTGAGGCCCCCATGGCTGGTCAAGCCAAGGGGCGGGAGCTTCAGAGTGTGAGCAGACTTGGAGTGGGAGGGGAGGGGGTAGCTAGGTCAGGTTATGGGAGTCTGAGCTCTTGAGGCCTCTGAAGAGAGAGGACTGAACTGTCCTCCAATACCTATTAGGTTATCCGCCATCGCTGCTCTTGGACGAAGACTGGGTTCTCATTCCTTCATTTGTCTTTTTTATTTCTTTTTCTTTTTTAAATGAGACCTCTCTATGTATCTCAAGTTGGCTTCAAACTCACTATGTTGCCCAAGTTAGCCTTGAACTTGTTGCCATCCTCCTGCCTCAGCCTCTTTAGTGTCAGGGTTATGTTATGTGCCTTCATGTCTGGCTTTCATTTACTTTCCAATTTCTCCATGAGCCAAGCAGGGGAGATGCCTCAGTTGGCAAGGTGCTTGCCTTGCATGCATAAGGATCTGAGTTTTATACCCAGAACCCAAATAAGAATGTCATTTGTGGTGGCTAGTCTTGGGAGACAGAGGCAGGAAGAGCCCTGGGGCTTATTGACCAGACAGTCTAGCCTAAGAGTTGAATGACAGACCAATGAAAGACCTGGCCTTAAAGGGGGTGGACCGTGTTCCTGAGGATAACACCAGTGTTGTTCTCTGGCCTCCACAAGCATAGGCACATGAATATGTACAGGTATGCATGCAGACATGCACACACACATCTCAGAGATGCATAGAAAGAAGAAAAGTGTGGTCCTGAGCAATATGTATCTAGCACAACATGGGCCCTGGGATATAGAACAAACTGGTCACCAAGGAGCCTGGCTTCCTCAGACCTTCATTCCAGTGAAGGCAAGCCCCCTGGACAACTCCAGCATCTGCATTATCCCAGAGCCATGGAGCAATCTGCCAAGGACACACAGCAAGGTGGTAGCCAGGTAGCAGAAGCTGGGCATGGAAATACGGCTAAGATGGGGTTTCAGGGAGTCTGAGGAAACCATGCCAACTATAGGGTGACTAAGCAAATGGCTTTTCTGCTGAAGCTCTGGTAGGAGGAGCCTGAGGGGGACCCAAAAGGATAGCCAGGTGTCTGTGGTGAGAACGATCACTGCCCTTCCGGAGGCTGCTGGGTCTCCTCCCTCTCTTCCTGCAGAACTACTCCCCCTACATCCCCCCACTGAGTCCTACTGGACCTCTGCTTCTAACATAGCCTTGAGCCCAAGTCCCAGTGTCACCAGAGCTCTTGGCAGCTGCCTCTCTCCTGGGCTTCTGGCTGTGAGCTCTGAGACCTCTTGGTCTGCCCGAGTCGCCTCCACTGCCTTCTTTGTAAAATGGCATTGTCTGGTGTGTGCACGGGGGTGGAGGTGAGGGACGGGACTCAGTGGGTGAGAGCCCTTACTTTGCAAACCTGATGACCTGAGCTGGAATCCCTGGAACACACATACAAAGCCAAGGGCGGTCGCAAACATCTGCAGTCCCAGCACGACAACAGTATGACAGATGGTGGAGATAGCAGCATCCAGTAAACCTAGGGTGCACAGGATCCCCAGCAGAAACAAGAAATCCTGCCTCAGAGCAAGATAGAAGGGGAGAACCGACTCCTGATTCACCCATGTGCTGTGGCATGATGCAACTTCATTTGCATATCACACACACACACACACACACACGATGACTGAACGCTTCCATCTGGCTCATAGGTTGGCACGAGTTTTGGGAGCTGTGTTGGACCCATCAGGGTTTGCTGATCTGACAGAAGCTGAAGCCGCAGCAGCCACATCCTAACTATGACAAGAACGCTCAGGTTTCCTCATGTTTCTTGAGAACTCCCTGTGTCCAAACTTGCCCAACCTCTGCAGCTTAAACTCACGGCAGTTGCGTCTCTTCCCCCAGAGAGGAGGAAGCTGAAGCACTGAGGAGTTCAGGAACTAGCAAACCTGGCATGACGAAGGCTTGCCGTTAGACCCCAGGAACACATATCTACAGCTCCTCCTTTTTTTCAGGTCTGAGGCCACGGCACAGCAGCTTGAGACCCCAGAGGTCTTCTTGGGGTAGGAGGAACTGCTTTTAGTCAGAGCTGTTCAGACACACGGTGGCCCTAGCAAACAGTGTCAACAGCTCCTGGACCCAAACTGGTAGCAATGAGTGTGGGAACAGTGTTCCAGCTTTGAGAGAAGCCTGAACTCAAACATCTTTGGGACCCACCTTGGAGTGGAGTTACTCCAGGTCATGAAGTCCAGAAATGCTTCCAGTGTGTCTGCGGGGATGTCTGAAGGGCATCCCACAGAATGTGGCTGAAGCTGAGTCACTGTGTGTGTGGGGAGGAGGGTATGTGTGTCAGGTGGGAGGTGTTTGTAGGTGTACTTGCCTGTGTGTATGTGTTCATGTGGATGACAGGGGTTAACCTCAGGTGTTGTCCCTTAGACACTATCTTTTTCTTTTTTAAATGAGGTCTCTCTTTGGTTTGGAACTCACCAAGCTTGCCCCCTCTGTGTGTGGGGGGAGGAGGGTATGTGTGTCAGGAGGGAGGTGTTTGTAGGTGTACATGCCTGTGTGTATGTGTTCATGTGGATGACAGGGGTTAACCTCAGGTGTTGTCCCTTAGACACTATCTTTTTCTTTTTTAAATGAGGTCTCTCTTTGGTTTGGAACTCACCAAGGAGATGAGGCCAAATAGCCAGTGAGTAAATATTTTATCAATTGAACCATCTTTCCATTCCCCGAGTGTGTTCTTCTTGTAGCGGTGCCCAGCTCTGTTAACAACTCCCTTGCTTTCTGCTCAGAATCCTATGGTGCCTTTGAACCCAGAGCAAAGTCTGCACAATCAATGGGTCTCCAGACATGGCTCCACCTCCTGACTGCCCTGTCATTTGGTCCTCCCTTGGCAGCCTCACTGGCCTCCTTGTCATGACTCGTCAGTACAGCCCCATCTCCTCGCAACCTTTGCTCAGGCTGTTCCCACACATTTACATGGCCACGTGGCCCACCCTGACCTCTGTGTCTTTTCATGTATATGAGTGTGTTGTCTGCATATATGTCTGTGTGCCACTTGCATGTCTGGTGCCTAACAAGGCCAGAAGAGGGCACTGGGGTCCCTGAAAGTGAAGTTACAGATGCCTGGGAGCCACCTTGTGGGAGCCAGAGATTGAATCTGGGTCCTCTGTGCCACAAGTGCACCCCTGAGCACCCCTGATCTGAGCATCCCCTGAGCACCTTTGAGCTGAGCATCCCTTGAGCACCCCTGATCTGAGCATCCCTTGAGCACCCCTGATCTGAGAATCCCCTGAGCACCCCTGAGTTGAGCACCCCTGGGCTGAGCATCCCCTGAGCACCCCTGATCTCTTTCCAGCCCCTGATCTCTGTATTTAAATGGCAGCTTCCTCACCTGGCCTTCTGCCCCTGAGCCATCGCTGCTGCCCCAGCCCCCATTACCTTGCTGGGCAATTTCCTTTCATTGCCCAGCACTTAGCAGAGGATTTGGAACTGTTCGGTTCCTTTTTCTCTAACATAACACTGTAATATAAACTCTCAAGACATATTGACTTCATATTTCCTGCTCATTGATGAATCCTAAAAACTCATAATGGATTTAGAGGTGCTCATAGTTATTAGTAGATTCGGCAGGGGGTCCCCATAACCTGACTGGAGATGGGTCCAGGTGGACTCAGCCTCACTCTGCCTCCACTTTCTCTCTCTGCCTCACTCCTCTCTCTCACTCAGATTGGATTATCCTCTGGAGGGTGACTGGCTCTTAGCCATATCCGTAGTGTGCTCTGGGATTTTACAAGACACGGATCCTTTGTTTCTCAGGGAGAAGAGGCTATCACCTGACACAGTATAAAATATGCTGGTTTATTGTGTTATGCTTATAAACATATCATTCACAATGTGTTCAATTTTTAAAGGGCTTTATGGTTTTTTTTTTGTTGTTGAAGATTTGCCTATTATGTATATAGCATTCTGTCTGCTGCCTTGTGGTTGCTGGGAATTGAGCTCAGGACCTCAGAAAGTCCAGCCATTTTTCCATCTGAGATGTCTCTCCAGCCCAGTCTTTATGGTCTTAAGTCTCCGAGAACCACTTGTCTCAATCATTCCACTGTTTTGTGTGACGAGCAAGGTTCTTGATGTGCAAACCAGGCTCTGGTTGGTAGAGGACAGTCAGTACCCTCAACCTCAGTCAGACATCCCCTGTCTGGCTCCTAGCCTGACAGTTTCCCTGCTGCACAATCCTGCCCTGCATCTTCTCCCGGTCTAGCCTGAACCGAATCCGGTGGGGCCGTAGGACCAGAGAATTTACTGAACAGTGTGTGGTGGCGCTCTCCATGGTCCTGAACCTCTCCTGTCCCTGCTTAGTTGGAGGTGGTTTCTCTGGGACACAAACGTTGGAGGAAGAGGACATACGTGGCTCCAGAGAACCCTCCCCCTTTTCTTCCTACACATACTTCCTGGAACCCTAACAGGCTTCTTTTGCTGACTAATGTAATAATTAGTGATAATTAATAACCTTATCATTGGAGCCCTGACTGAGCTGGGGCCTTCTCAGGAAGTCTTCCTTGATTCTTCAAACCCAGGATTGTCTCCTCTTTGGTGTTCAAGTAGTGTCCCAATGCATCTTAGGATCTAATGTGTGATGTCGCCTGTCCAGTCCCAACAGTGAGTTGGCAGCTTCTAGTCTGTCTACTTATTGACTAGAAAACAGGTAAAGACCATACATTCTGGTTGAATAAATGAACTCACGCCGGGCGGTGGTGGCGCACGCCTTTAATCCCAGCACTTAGGAGGCAGAGGCAGGCGGATCTCTGTGAGTTTGAGACCAGTCTGGTCTACAAGAGCTAGTTCCAGGACAGGCTCCAAAACCACAGAGAAACCCTGTCTCGAAAAACCAAAAAAAAAAAGAACTCATGAAAGAGTCTGATGGACAGTCTCGGGAAGGGCTGCTTTTACTCTGTGATTAGACCAAGACCACTGTACCAGAATCTATGGTAGGAATTTGGAAGAGAAACAAGAGTCAGACACGGTCCTTCCTCTAAGGAGTACAAGACTCAGTAGTAGCTGGTTGGTGGCCTGAGTCCTGTTTTAGAGAGGGTAATATTGAGGCCCAGGAGAGTGATGTGACCCTTCCATGATTGCATAGCTCAGGAGTGAACCTGAGCCCACCCTTTGGCTCTTGTCCTGATGCCACCTCCTGTTTACACTGTCATTTCCCATCTCTACAGGGAGTCTGCGCCTTTGTGTGAGGAAGGCATTGGGATAAATCCAGAGGCAGCTGAGAAAACACTAAGATTCCAGGGCAAGTTAAGACCCAGGGGCTTAGAGTTGATTCTTTGGGAAATGGCTTTAGGAACCATGATGGATCAGGTACCAGAGGAATCCCTGTCCTCTTAGTGATGGGGCCTGTGGTATATGAATTTTATCATCAGAAACAGGATAGAAACGTCCTTCTCATGCTACCTGCCTTTCTCAAGGACCATAGTCTCCACACTGCACAAATGTCTCAACAGTTGAATCCTATGGGGGCACTGTGGTGTGAGTGGCCCAGCCTGGCCTCAGTGTGTCCATAGCCAGAGCAAGGCTCCTTCTCTCGTTGGCACATAGGCCTGAGGAAAATTCCACTGCTCCGATGCCTGGGGATCATCTTCTGCAGCAGACAGATAAGGGCAAGGGCTGGGATAGAGACAGTGTCCAATCCCAGCCCTTCTGGCATTATCCCAATACCTAGTACACAGCCATCTTGGGATGAGAAGCATTTCATCTGTTTGGGTCCTACAAGGCTGTTATGGCCAAAAGTGGGCCACTGTGTGTGAAGTTCCTGAACCAAGGGGACACTGCTCAGGGGACACAGCTTGGGCTGGTCTAAAGGCTATTGTGCATAGGGTTGAATGCTGATCAATGGCTTATATCTCTCGAGTCTGGGAAGTCCAAGTTGAAGGTGCTGGCAGATACAGTGGCTGCTCAGGACCCATGCTCTTATTGTCTCCTAAGAGCTCTTCAAGTCTCATTGCTAAAAGCACCAAGGTCTCTACAAATAACATAACCAGCACTCTCAGGCCAGGCCTCTTAATATCATATAGTAGTGATTAGATTTCAACATGAGTGTTTGGGGTGCACAAATATCCAGTTCACAGCTCTTCACCACCTCTGTGTCTCTGGCAGGGGGGGAGCAGAGGTGGTGGTGGCTTCCCTAGGGCCACGTTGTTTCCTGCATTTCCCTGACTCTGCTGCTACCCTGTTCTCCGTCTGTAATGTCCTCAGACCTACCATGTCCACCAAGCTCAAATCTGACCTGGAAGAGAGAGACCCCTGGGATCGGAAGCGTGGGCAGGCCTGAACAAGTCGCTGTTGTTGCTTGGCTAAGCATCCCACCTGTAAAATGGGGCAGGCTGCATGTTGTCTGAGGGCTTCCATCCTAGATTCTGTGGGAGCAGATCTGGGCCCCCATCGGAACTGTGCTGGCCTGGAATCCTGGCAGCAGCCGTAGCTGGCCGCCCACGCACAGGCAGGCAGGCAGGAGGCAGGGTGCTGCAGCCTCGTTGCCAAGAGCACAGAGAACTTTCCACTGGGTCCAGATTTTTTCATCACCATGGCAACTGCTAGGGGGGTGGAAGCAGAATTCTTCAGAGTGCTGGAGAGATCACATGGGAGAAAGAAGAACAAGAAATTGAGTGCCGAGCCAGGCGTCAAGTCAAAACCAGCACCCAGCGGGTCCCACAACACACACACACACACACACACACACACACACACAACACACACACAATACATACCACACACACAACACACTCACACACAACACACACACAACACACACATACACACCAGACACACAACACACACATACCACACACACACACACACACACACCACACACCAAACACCAAACACACAAACACCACACACCAAACACATACACACACACACACTCTTCTTCCTTTCCTTCTCCCAAGCTTCCTCCCTCTCTTGATGTTTCTCTATTCGCTTTTCTTCTCTGTGCTCATCCTTCCTACTCCCTTCCTGAGATCTGGCTCTCGGAAGCTGGGCGGATAGCGTTATTCTTAGCACACACTGTGTACCAGGCAGGCACTACTGCCAGGACTTTACACACATGATCCATTCCACACTCCCAGCCCTGGGCAGCATGATCTCCCCGCTTCACAGATGAAGAAGACATGCAGGCCTATGGGGCTCAGTGACTTGCTCAACAGGGGATAGTCACATTCCAGTGGTGACATCATCACTCACCCCCTCCCCGGGGTGTTGAGAAACTGAGAAGCTGCTAATGAAATAGGGAGTGACATGGGGGACAGACAGGGGACATAGGTGCATGCAACAGGGTCTTCCCAGTTCTCTCTCCTCCGTCTGTAGCCCACACTGACCTTCCTGTTTTAGCGGGAGGCAGGTAATATCCCCGGCTCTGCTTCAGGCTGATTCCCAGCTCCACTTTCCCATTATTCAGGCTCAGGGAAAGATCCTGCCTTAGGGATGCGGGGAGAGTCTGGCATGCCAGACACCTGTGTGCCATTCCCAGCTCCCTCCCCACCCCATTGGGAATGCCCTGCGGGGAAAGAGCCTGACTCATGCCACACAAGGATCTTGAAAAGATCTTCAGAATTCCAGGGGGTGTTCATTCGGGTCCTCAAGATGCTTGTGAGGGGGTGGCAGGAGGCCACAGATTAGATAATGTGGGTGACCTAATGGTGAGGACTCCTTCAGAGGCATGTATAGTGACCAGAACCAAAGGAGGCCTGGGAAGGAGCCACTTCGCCTCTGGGGACAGAGAACCAGATTTAAAATTGGATGGTTCCTCTCCAGCTGCATCCACCTCCTGCTCCTCCCTCCTGCCCTCATTTCCTGGGCCCAGTTCCCTCTGCTCCCTGCCCTTGGCGCGATTTTCATCTCCGAGTCCCTCTGTGGATCATCACACATTTCTCCCAAATTTCCACCAAGAAAGATCTAGCGTGGTCCTTGTAATTCCTGGCACTATAGTGCACAGAACTCCCCCTCCGTGCCGCCCCACTAGCTGCTGGCTGGGCTTCTAACTAGCTGTTGTATGCCCAACAATAACCCTCTGTCCAATCAGTGGTGGCCGGAGCGATGGAGCCTCAGGCTGCAGAACATGGCTCCTGGGATGACAGGTGTATTTTCTCATAATTGAGCCCTTTGAAGTTGGGGGGGGGGTTGCTTTATCCAAGCAGCTACCTCAGTGGCCTAGTTGGACCTTCTGCCCTGGTCATGAGCCCGTGACTTCTGTTTCAGTCAGGCCTCTTCGGTTGGGGTTTCTGTTACTCACAGCCCCAGCCTCACAGTTGGCACCCATTTCGTTGTGATGCTGATGAGCACACAGCTGTTCCAAACTCAGCCGTGACCTTACAGATCTATGCCCAGAACATTCCCACAACAGGTCCCGCTATGGTCACAGCCTTCTGCCACTGGCCAGGGGTTCGAGATCCCACCCGCGCCATCGGGAGCTGCTCCCTACCTCCACAATGTCTATGATGGAAGAGATGAGAGAGAGTAACTCACCTGAACTCACCTGAACTCCTTCCCCCATTTCAGTCAGAGGAGAACCTGCAGGCAAAAGCAGTCCCTGGGAGCCTCATCCTGGACTAAACCCCTCCTGAGGAGTCAGATCCTCCACCCCATATTAGCTCACACCCCCTCTTGCTGGAAAAAAATAATAAAAGCAATTAATGGCAGGAAAGTCAAGGTACCACACGTGACACTGGTTACATTGTATCCAATATAGGGACTCAGAGAGGATTAAGGCTGGTGCTCTGCCCACTTTCTCCCTTGTTGCTCAGTCCAGGGAATGTCGCTGTCCATGTTTAGGTTGGGTTTCCACACTTAGTTAGTCTAATCTAGAAAACCCTTTACAATCATGCCCTGCGGGTCCTGTCACATTAGCAATTAGTGTGAACTATCACAACCCCCTGGGGGAAGGACCTGCAGCCCCTGTCATCCTGAAACCACCAAAGGGGTCCCCTGGGATTTCCAGTCATGTATGTGTCCCTGGCGCCTGGTGTCTCGTGTACAGCTGTGTCCCCAATAGATCATTCATGCCTATGTGTGTGGGCGGGACAAATCAGCTCTGCTGGCACAGGGAAGGGTGGGAAGATGGGATTGGAAGGCAAGATAGGAAGACAGGTGGTTCTTGGAGGAAGACAAGCTCTCTGGTGGGAGCCAACTGGGCGCTGGAGAGTATCCAGTCAGTTCCTGTGTCCTCCAGCTTCTAGTGGTACCAAATCCATTTTTATAGGGTCTTCCTTGACACCAATAAGAGCAATAAGAGTACTGTTCTCCCCAACTGGCTTTCCCTGGGGCCCATCGGGTGGGCAGTCTAACCACATGAAGCCCCCAGCCAGGCCTGTCACCAATCCAGACAAGCCTCAGAGCCCTCAGTGAAGCCCATCATTTATGTCTGCTCTTTTTTTGAAGTAAGTGACAGCTAAAGGGCCAAATTTGACTGGTCTCCTATTTTTGTTGATAGAGGAACACGGACACGCCCCTTTGTTTATCTTTGTTGGTCGCTGGTTTGTGCCACAAAGGCCAAGTAGAATGGTAGACACTGACGTCCGTGGCCCACAAAGCTTGGACTATTCATCAGTGACCCTTTACAGAGAGTGTCTGACCTTTCCACTAGAGCATCAGGGACTTCCCACATGGCACAAGAAGCCCAGGGGTGGCAGCTCAAGAGGGACATTTCCCTCTCCTCCTGAAATCCCGTGTGCAACCGGGAACAACTCCAGAAGCAGCCTGAGGGGCTGTGAGGTTGCTGGGGTCAAATACCGGATCCCAGAGAAGAATAAAACATGCCCAGGCCATCAGCACATGGCCTGTTGCTAAATCTACGTCCAAGACAAGCTCTTCAGCCCTTGCATGTTGAAGGACTTGTGTTTATCTTAGCTCCGTTTACCTTTGTTGTCTGTATGAATCTCTGGCCTAACGCTATTTTAAATGAAGTCTCTCATTCAGCTTCCTTTGTCTATTTCTGTCTTTCAAAGAGCCTTGTGTCACGTCACAAGAGACCCTCATGCCAGGTTGTTCTTCAGTCTTATTAATCACCTCACTGTGACTGTTCAATGTGTACTGTATTCCCTAAGATTCCATTTTACCTGGAAATGGCTGGGCTGGGGCCCAGATGGGTTAGGTGGGTGAAGCTACAGTCCAAGCCCCCAAGAAGAGGGGGGCTGGAAGCCCCAAGCAGCTGATACCTGTTCCAGAGTCACCCAGCCTGAGCGGGAGGGCACTGCGTCTCCCGTTCTGTGTCAGGAGGGAGCAGGAAGCTGCCACTGGCAAGTCTTCAAGTGGAGTCTGCCCACACCAAGCCACAAATCCCTCTCGATGAATTCCAATGAGCTGGTCCCACGGAGAAGGAAGCAATTCCCTCTTCTGACGAGAGTCGCTAGCTAGATGAGAGACTGTACCCACAGACTCAGTGAGGAGCGTCGCTTTGACGGCTGCTGCCATGGCTGGCTAAGGCTGGGATCCCTGTTCCTCTCCTAGACATTCGGTGCCCACCAGGGCCTTCCTTGCTGAGATTTCTCTTGAGATCTATGCTGGGGAGGTGCTGATGGTTTTTGTTTCTGGCATTTGCCCTTTGACGTCTGCTCCATCCGCACCTTGTCTCTGTCTCCATCTCCCCAGAGTTTGTTCTTTGTGTGGTAGAGTGATGGGGGAGGGGGACTACCAGTGCAGCCATTCAATTCCTAGCTTTGTCCCTTACCAGAACATGCCTTCCATAATTTATTGTTCAGTCTCCTTATCTATAAGGTACTAACAATTAGTCAAAATGTGGGCTGGGCGACAGAAAGGTCTGTGGGGGAGGCGAGGACAGTGGTCCACACACACTAGTGTTTCCATGAGGCATCTGTGGACCCTGGCAACCATCACTTAATTCAGTAGCCTTCTAACCAAGACCCAGGCTGGTCTACTGAAGGGAGAGCCTCTCTGACTAGCACATCCCAGCACTCTTTGCTGGAGTACTCCTTGGGGATCCTTAGGCCTTTAGAGCCTGCCAAAGGCATAGAGCGCCATGAGAATCAACTTTTGCATGAAGGTGTGCTCAAAGACATGCAGTCCAGCACCAAAACTGATTCCAAGAAGATATTTTAGACTTTATTTTTAATTCTTTATTTGTTTATTTGGTTGGTTGGTTTGGTTTTCAGTTTTTTTAAGACAGGGTTTCTCTGTGAAACAGTCCTAGCTGTCCTGGAACTCAGTCTGTAGCCCAGGCTGGCCTCTAACTCACAGAGATCCACCTGCCTCTGCCTCCAGAGTGCTGGGATTAAAGGCATGCACCACCACTGCCCGGCTAGACTTTATTTTTGTCTCTTAACTAACGATCACATGCACAGCCCATTGCAGACTTCTGAGACTCCTTTGGCATCTCCCTGACCCTGTAACTCTCATAGGCCTACAGCTCTCCACCCCACCCCACTCCCAGCCACCTCCCTACAGTTCTTTTGGTCTCTCCCTTCTCGAATCTTCATTTTGCATGCTGCAGAGGTGAGGCAGAAAGCATGAGCACCCACAGATTTACACGCTGTACCCTCTTTGTATGCAGATGCATTTAGGGGACTGTCTCTGTGAACTCCAAGAGAAAGGGACTGGGAGTTTGGGAGTTTACTTTTTACTTTATGTAATCAGCCAACACTTGCAAAATAGCACAAGGAGCTCCCTTACAGCCTTGGCCCAGATACACCAATCACATGTGTTCATGTTCTCTCTCTCTCTCTCTCTCTCTCTCTCTCTCTCTCCATATATATATATATATATATATATATATATATATATATATATAAATTATATATAATGCATACAATTTTTTCCTCTGAAATCATTTGCATGTAAGTTGGAGATATCTTTCCCTTTAATCCATAAATAATTCTGTGAGAATTTTCTACAAAAAAGAACATTCTCTTATATAACCACAGTGCAGTTATCAAAATCAGGAAATTAAACATTTCGGCAATTACTGCTATCTCTTCCACAGCCCATATTAAAATGTCATCAGTTGTCCCAGTGATGTACTTTAAAACTTTCGCTGTCCAAGGTCCAATCCACAGTCTTGAATGCATCTAATTGTCAGATTTCTTTAGGAGCTATTTCATTTTTTTTTTTGTCTGAATCCTTACTCCTACTCAACATTACTTAGAACAGCACCGCTGAATCAATAGTAATTCAGTAGATACTTTGACTCGAATTGGATACAAAGGGTTTAAAGGTAATGATGGTAGGCTCACTTATTAAGGAATGTTCTCTTGTGAGTTCCAACAGTCATTCTGTCTGATCGCTGAGTACAGGGGTAGACATAGGAAGGATGGTGAATAGGTCGGTGGGCGAAAAGCAGATGGATAGATATAGTGATAGGTGGGCGGGGTTCTATGGATAGATAAACAGAGGAATCCATGGGTAAGTGGTGGGTGATCAGAGATGAATGGTTAAACAGAGGGGGGAGGTCTACGAATGGTGCTAATATTCATAATTTTAAGATGAAGCACTCAGATAGGTGTCAGAAACTTTTTGTTCAGGAGCCAACTCCTCCTACCAGCTGGGACTACGAGAGCCCCTTCCCCACTCAGGAGCTGAGCAGCTAGGCAACTTTCATGGAATTATGGGATGGTGAAACTAGTTGACCTTTGGATTGTTCTGGTTTGGACCAGCTTTAAGTGTGGAGCTAGTGCATGACAAAGCTGATTTGGGTCTGGGCAATCTCTTTTTAAAACGGGTGCTTTGTAAATATTCTGTCCCTACTTGGACCTTGTGAAAAGAAGGTTTCCATGGCTAGCCTTGTCCTCCTTCCCCATCACACAGAATCAAGGCCTCCTGGCACCTAGAATTCCAGCTCCAGGAAGCACCAAAGTTTATTCCACATTTTCTGCCTCACCCAAACCCCATACATAGGATGGCATTTTCTGCAGGCCTTTCCCTGTTCAGCACAGCCTCTTTACCCCACACCCTCCGTCACACCCTCACCTCCACACATTGCAAGACTTCCAATCTCCATCCATCCATCACAGGAAAGGGGCTGCGGCTCTGAGACCTGGCTCCCTTCCAGGCTTGTGTGGGTAAACATCCAGGGCTTGCCCACGAGAACAGAAATCCAGGAACCAGGCTCAGCTCCCACAGGGACCAGGGATGCAAAACCGTGAAGGTGCTTCCAGAATAGTGTTACTTACCTTCTGTATCCTACAATGGGAAACCCAGCAGATGCTGAAGAGGACAGCAAAGAAGACCAGAAAGACAGAAATAAGGGCAAAAATGGCTTTTAAAGGTTTTGATGCATGAAGTAAAAGTGATATTCAGGGGACAGTCAGAATTCAGTTGGACCGGGGGATTTCCAATAGCGTCGTTTAAGTTTGGATTTGTTTAAAGATTTTTATTTATTATTCTTTTATGTGTATATTTGTGTGTGAGACGGGGAGAGGGAGGCACCTACTCATCATGCCGGAGGAAACCAGAAGAGGGTGTTTGGTCCCTCAGAGCAGGAGTTACAGACGGCTGTGAGCCGCCAGACATGCTGCTGGGAACTGAACCCCTGCAGAAGCAGTCTGTTTCTCTTGACCACCAAGTCATCCCTTCAGTCCTGAAGATGGACAGATTGCATTGACGAGGTATCAGAATCAGGCCAACTTCCTGGCTATGCTAAGGTGCTGCGCTCACTCCTGTACCAACACCACACCGTGGTTTGTTTTTGTATGACGGAGGAGGTGACAACAAATGTATTTGGAACATAGGGCATCCAACAAATCCAAAGATAACCACCTATGACCAGTCTGAAGCTTCATTAGCAGGAGCTGAGAGAAAACCTACTTGAGTACTAAGCCCATGATTTGGGGGACCTGCTGATACAGACTGTAAGGCTGTCTTCCTTCATCTCGGTTCTCTGTAGTTCAGCTTCGCTAAAGCCATCCTCAGATCAGAAGGCATATAAAGCTATCCACCTGTGCTGTGTAGTTTTCTGTCAGCTTGACACAAGTTAAAGACATCTGAGAGGAAGAAATCTCAATTAAGAAAATGCTTCCAGAAGATCAGGCTATAGGCAAGCCTGTAGGGTGTTTTCTTAATTAGTGATTGACGGGGGAGGGCCTAACCCATTGTAGGTGAGGTATCCCTGGACTGATGGTCCTGGGTTCTATAAGAAAGCAGGCAGTAAGCTGCAACCCTCCATGGCCTCTACACCAGCTTCTGCCCTGCACTGTTTAAATTCCTGTCCTATCTTCCTTCGATAATGAACTGTGATGTGGAAGTGTAAGTTGAATAAACCTGAGTTGTTTTGGTCATGGTGTTTTATCATAGCAACAGCAACCCTAACTTAGACACCCCCTTTCCCAGATTGCAGTCCTCTGGCCTGAGAGGAGACCCCATGTTATTATGCTCTCTTAAAATTGTTTAAATGCTGAGGAAGGAGCAACAGCTACTAAAAGATATTTGCTTATAAATGCTGCAGAATTAATCCAAAATAGGTATTTTGAAAATACCTTGACTTTACAGTTGAAGTCAAAAGCTATGTTACTTTGGAGAAAAAATTTTGCTTTTGTTTCCACAGAAAATGAGAGGCTGTGGATTTATTCAGAGTTAAAAAAAATCCAGTTTGATCAAGGAAGACCACCTGAGAAGTCTCTGGTAGGAATAGATGGACCAGATGTCTGAGTTCTTCATCCAGAACAGGTTCAAGACTGCTGCCTGAGATGATCAAGACTCACAGGATACTCCAGTCAGGACTTGATCATAACTCTAAATTTTCTTTAGGTCCCCATAAGATTATCCGCACCCCCAACCAGCTGGAAGTAGCCTGAAATACTACACCCACCTTTCCAAAAAATGGACTATGGATGTTTTCCTTTGTTTTTTTTTTTTTTTTAAAGAGGGGGAAGTGGTGTGAGAGAATTGTCTGTATTCTGTAATCATGTTTTAAATAAATGCTGTTTGGCCAGGTAGGAAGTATAGGTGGGAAAACCAGACAGGAAGTAAAAATGGTACAATGAGAACAGGAGAATTCTGGGAAGGAGGAAGTTGATTCCTCCCACTCCTGCCCAGACCACCGAAGCAGCAGACTGTGATCTGCCTCACTGAAAAAGATACTGAGCCACATGGCTAACATAAATCAGAAAAATGAGTTAATCAAGATGTGAGAGTTAGCCAGTGAGAGGCTAGAGCTAATGGGCCAATCAGCTTATAATTTATGGAGACCTATGTGTGATTTTCTTTGGGGCTAAACAACTGGGGGACTTGATGGGAGGACAGAAAACACAAACAAGCAGGCCCCTTCATGTTACACCATGCCCAAGATCTTGTTCCAGGAGCTTGTTCCAAAAGGAGCCAAGTCTTGAACCCAGCACAGAAGGAAGTAAAGGACCTGTGAAATGCAGCCCGTGTCACTTTTTCCATTACAACAATGGGAGCCTTAACTGAGAGATGTCCCTGGAGGAAGCCCAGCATTATCTCTAGGCTAACAGTTTGCTTTGAGATTTTAGGGTGGGAGAAATGGTTAATGGGCTGTTACCACATCCTTTTACAGACGTTTTGCAAATACCAGTCTTTATCCATTGTATGAATATAACACATCAACATACTACGTATGTACCTCATTCAACCCACTCACCCTTTGCTGAACACCACCCATGAGTCAAACACTTCACTGGTGGCTAAGAAGGTGTATATAAACAAAAAAATTCACAGCCCAGTTTGTAATCAGGAAAGGGCTTGCTCTAAGTGTCCCCGGAGCACAGGAGGCAGAATGACTCATTAAGTTTGCCTGTAGAGACTGAAGGAGATCTCACCAGAGAGCTAACATTTTAGCAGAGTCTAGGGATGAGAAGAAGGGAAAGTCAGAAGAAGCAGCCATGCTTCCCAGAGCAGTTTTAATTTTGGTGACCTTAGTTATAACCCTGAAATAGACAATGGGTCAAACATGATAGATGTCTCTAATTTAGTTGTATAAATTCCAACACCGTATTCCTGAAAAATATGAATTTTCACTTGAACAAGTTGCTGCATGCACCATGTTCTTGGATGGAAAAGTTATTCAACATAATAAAAATGTTATTACTACCTCACAGTTTTAAAAAGGGTTATATCTATTGTATGTATATTAGTGCTTTATCTGCATGAATGTTTGTGAACCACATAATTTAAAAATAAAATAAATCTAAAAACATTTTATATCTCTTTCCTACAACTTCATAAATACTTTTCTGCTCTCCCGCAAGTGTTGACTCCCCTAAAAACACCTCTGGATCTTTCTATCCACCATCTTCCTTTTATCTATCCATTTATCAGCGATCCATTCATCCACAAATATACTCACACAAAAATAGTTTGAAAATAATTGTGTTGACTAGCTTTTGTGTCAACCTGACATGAGCAAAAGTCATCCAGGAAGAAGGAATCCCAAGAAAGTACTTCCATAAGATTGTCCTACAGGTGAGTCTGTTTTCTTGATTGATGATTGGTGTGGAAGGGCCCAGCTCACTATGGGAGGTACCTGGACTGGTCATCCTGGGAGCTACCAAAGCAGGCTGAGTAAGCCAAGGGAAGAATGTCAGTGAGCAGTACCCTCTGCATCAATTCTACCAGGTTCCTGCCCTGCCTAAGTTCCTGTCCTGACTTCCCTCGGCTACGGGCTGAAATAAATGCTTTCCTCCCCAGCTTGATATTGGCCATGGTGTTTTGTTATAGCAATAGGAACCCTAAGACAATAATCTTACTGGTATTGTCACTAACCGAATCCAATTTAATGTGGTTAAAGACTGCTTTGTATGCTTCTTTAGGATATACAGCCAAAATAATGTGCTTCTGGGTCATTTAAAGCCATTTCCCCTACATTGTTAGAATGACAGGCAACTTGATATAAGAATCAGGCTCATGCCTCTCAGTTGAGAAGGTGATTTTGAAGAAATGCTCCGAGTTTTCAAGTTTTTATCCACTCAATGCCAAGTAAAATGATCAAACTGAGGACATCCAGAAGGGCGTACAGCCCCTTCGTTTTTTGAATTAATGTTAGGATTAATGTAATGATTCTTGATTCTTCAATCATTTATTTTTGGAAATATAAGGAAATACACACATATGCACATACCTTTCTGTTGTTGTGATAACTAGTCGGTAAAATTCCTGCCATACAAGCATGAGGACCTGAGTTCAGATCCCAGCACCACGTATAAACCTGGCTCTGGTGGTATGTGTCTGTAACCCCAGAGCTTCGCACGGTGTGGGCAGTGCGTGGAGACAAGATCGCCAGGATTTGCTGGCCACCAAGTCTAGCCAACAGATGAACTCTGGGCTGAGGGAGAGACCCTGTTTCAAAACGTAAGTTGGAGACAGATAGAGGAAGATCCTGCATGAACACACATACATACATACACAAGTATGATATGTGAGTTATATAAGACGCAGGGCGGGGGCAGAAACAAATGACAAAGATGATGATATTCTCTCCGGTCTGAGACCACACAGATGACAAATACACTAGGATCCTGCCCCCAAATCTGGAAATCCATAGAAAGAGCAGATTCCTCCCCCTCTTTGCACTAAGTGTATATACCAAGGCTTGAAGTATTTTGTTTTTGTTGGTTTGTTTTTGTTAGTTTTGGAGGGAGAGAGAGTTGAGACAGGCTTTCTCTGTGTAACAGCCCTGGCTGTCCTGGAACTCACTTTCTAATCCAGGCTGGTCTCCCCCTGCCTCTGCCTCCCCAGTGCTTAGATTAAAGTGTGCACCACCACCACCTGATGGGGTATTGATTCTTGAAAGCAGTACTTGAAAAAAAACCACAATTATACCAAGACACTAGCAGATACTCGCCAGAGGGAAGCATGTTCAAAAATTGTTATGGTGGGGTGCGTGATCAAAGTGTGGAGAGAGTTTTATAATGCTCAAGGCCAGTGTGCAGCGGCCAGAAAAATAAAGATGGCAATGAAGACAGGAGTGGCAGCTTGACTGAAGCCAACTTCTTCTTTACCAGGTTGAGCAGGTTGACCTAACTCTGGGCTTCTTCTTTGAACAAAACGTGTATAATACCAAATCTGCTTCATAGAGCCGTGGTAACGACCTGAATGGGCCTTGGTTCAGAGTAAGCGATCCCTAAGAACTGGTGCTATCAATTGCAAAATCCCATAGGCACTCATCAGATGGAAAAATAGCTATGAATAACCACACCAGAGGATAACCTAGCCTAGGAAGTATGAGTCATAAATGTGGCCTGTTTGGAACAAAAGTCAATGCAACAGATAAATTGCTAATGCCAGGCGAGGTGTGGCACTGAGCCTCTCTCCTCCTAGGTAGGCTCATGACACTTTCTACCCCATCAAGCCCCACCCTGGCTGGTGGATGCGGCTGCTGCCCCTAGCCTGATGGAGGATGCCTTGATACCAACAGATTTGGTGGTCCAGGAAGAGAGGTCCTGGGACAGGGCAGGTCTGGCCTCTCCTTGGTGTGCCTGTTTCTCTTTAAGTTGAATCACTCTGCTCCTTCCTCAGTCTCCCCCTCCCATCAACTGAAGTAATCAGGGTCTTTACAGAGCCTGAAACATGGGGCGCCCACATTGTGAGTCCCCAGAAGCCAGAACACAGGACGTGGTATCCCATAGTGTACCTCCTGGCCTCCCAATGTGAGGATCTATTATTTATGCAGTGGTGTGGGCTGAACGTCAATTTATTTCACAGAAGCCCAGACAGCTGAGTGCCCTGTGCCATCCATCAAAACAATAACTAAGCAATTAGTAAATAATAGACTGGAATCGAGTTTCTGAAAGACAAGTAGCTAAAAAGTCCACAGGCTGCGACTCTGGAAGTCAGAGCCCAGAGAGGGCACAGGGGAATGACAAGGACTCAGTCCTTAGGGATTGGGACAGAAGAAAAGGAACACTGTGAGGGTACAAGCCAGGCCCATGGCTGCTCTGCCTGCCTCCAGTCTGCTTCACTGTGGCTGTCTGCTAGCTTCTAGCTCAGCCTTGGGTCAAAGCTTAAGAGCTGCTCCCCAGAGAAGATATTGAAGAAGCTGGGGTTCCTCCCCAGGGACAACAAAAAGGGGCCTGCCTTTGGCTTTCTCCTGGTCAGCAGAACCCTTATATTCTGTCTAAGCCCAAGTCTGATCAGGACAGAAACTTATTCATTATTCGGTGAGAAAATGAATATTCATCACCTCAGAAGCCAGAGGAAACGTTGCGGAGGAGTTAGTCTTTCAGACTGTGGAACCCCACCACCTGGCCCTGTGTTCTGCTTCTGCTGGTTCCCGCATGTGTGGCCTTAGCTGAGCTCTTTGATTTTTCTGCTCTGTTCATTGGAATAGAAAAACAATCTCATAAAATTGGGGGGGGGACCCTAAGTTAATTACATGTTGGAACTTCTAGAACACTGCCCATCATGTGGCAACGGCCAGCAGTCATGATCTGTAGTCAGGGATCCCTGGCAGCACAGCTTTGGGACAAACATCTTCCCTACTGCCCCACCATGGGCCAAGTGTCAAGACATCCCGTTCATGGGTCCCTGACATCTCCCAGCCCCAATCAACCTCCCCAGCTTCATAACCTTCCCTCAACCGCTTTGTAGCCTCCTCTTCCTTCTGGCTCCTACGCATTGAATGCCAGGCCTGAGGTGGGAGGGGCCAAATTCTTTCCACTCAGACAGGACACTGAATAGCCCTGCCAATAGGTGACAGACTGAGCATTGCAGAGGCAAGCTCCACTAACTCAGAAACAAGGGCCAAGAGCACCAGGTTCACTCTGCTTGGTTCTCAGCACTGCCTGTGGCGGAATGACCCTACAGAGAGTACTTCAGATCACTGGAGTGGCACTTGGCCATCATATGGATTATCAGGCTGCCAGAGTTCAAGACCATGGTTTCCCTTTACAGACAAGCTGCTAATAGGTCTACAGTCAGCATGGGTGTGGGCAGCCATAGAACCCTGGTCCCTGTCCCTGAAGTGCCAGAGTGAGAGCCCAGCTCCTCTCTGGGTGTCATGGGGAAAACAGTGCATGCGACAATGAGCTGGTCCTGTTTGGGGGAGGGGGGGAGAAAAGAGAGAGAGAGAGAGAGAGAGAATCATGTAAAGAACGCTAAGGAAGTGTGGGACAGGCGAGGTCTAAATCAAGACCCCAGGGACGTAAGAGTGACCTGTCTCTTAAGGTTCCGCCCTCAATTCCATTTCCATCTGTGTTTTGGAGGAGGCAGACATTTAGAGCATAGCAACAAGGACTTGGGTCAGTGAGTCTCATTATAAAGGTTCAAGAGATGGCCAGTGAGCACCAAACACTCCCGACCTCTTTCTTAGTATCAGTGCTGGAACACTGCTTGGGGACCCAGTTTGCTGCCATCCAAGCCTTGAGATGGGTCCCTGTGACCGAGTTCTGTCCAGCAGCATGTGGGCAGCTGGGATCTACAACACATCCCATCCTGCCGGGCAAACCTCCCTGGGGACACTCCACACTGGCAAGTACTCCTTTCTGTGTGCCATTGTCATTGCATGTCTTTCATCTGGCATCCCGGGAGAACTGGGGTCAGAGAAATGAACTGTCCGCCTTGTGAGAGTGTAAGGTTGGAGCTCCGTCCCTGACGTTGATTGTACGAGTGCCACCTTGAACAAGGCAATCAGACTTGCTGAACCTGGTGAAGAAAACAGGGGTTAACTTCCTCACGGGGCTAGCGAGAACCTTAGAGAACGTAGCAGAGTGCTTTCAAAGCTTACATAAGGACGGGTGATTTTCCCTGAAGAGACGCGGCATTCGGAGCACGCTCGTGTAGTGTGCTTCATTTAAACAGTGAATCCCAGAGATGGTCTAAAATGTGGATGGCCCAGCGCTGCCCTAAATATGGCTGGGTGATTGCCTCTGGGCCTGAGCGCTTGCTTTCCCCTCATGGCCCCATATTGCTGTGTAATTGGCATCTGTGGATCCAACCAACCATGGACTGAAAATATTCGGAGAAAAAAAACAAACTGCATCTGTACTGAATATGTACAGATGTTTTTCTCCCCAAACAAAACAGGTCAGCAGCTATTCACAAAGCCTCACTCTGTGAGTAAATAACTCAAAGCCTGCCTCCTTTTTAATTTTATATTATTTTTTTAAAAAAATATTTTTTCATTTTACATACCAATCCCAGTTCCTATCCCTCCCCTCCTCCCATTTCCTTCACCTTCCCCACCACCCCAGACCCAATCCACTCCTCAGAGAAGGTAAGGCACATTGCTTTGAAGAAGGACCAAGGCCCTCCTTACTATATCTAGGCTGAGCAAGGCATCCCTCCAAAGAGAATGGGTTCCAAAAAGTCAGTACAAGCAGTAGGGATAAATCTGGGTCCCACTGTCAGTGGCCCCACAGTCTGCCCCAGCCAAACAACTGTCACTCATATTCCAAGGAACTAGTTTGGTCCTATGCTGGTTCCTTCCCTGTCTGGCCAGAGTTGGTGAGCTCCCATTAGCTCAGGTAAACTGTTTCAGTGGGTGTACCCATCATGGTCTTGACCTCTTTGCTCATATTCCCACTCCTCCCACTCTTCAACTAGACTTTGGGAGATCAGCCCGGTGCTCCTCAGCTGTGCCTCTTTGCCTCTGCTTCCATCAGTTGCTGGATGAAGGTTCTATGGTCACATTTAAGATAGTCATCAATCTGACTACAGGGCAAGGCCAGTTCAGGCACCCTCTGTACTATTGCTTAGGGTCTTAGCTGGGGTCATTCTTGTGGATTCCTGGGAAATTCTCTAGTACCAGGTTTCTTGCTAGCCCCAAAATGGCTCCTCAATCAAGATTACTCTTTCTTTATTCTCTGTCTCTGTCCTTTCCCCATCTTGACTATCCTGGTTCCTCAAGTTCTCCTCCCCGTCCCCTTGTCCCTTCCCTTCTTCCATCCTCCCTTCTCCCCCACCCCCATGCTCCCAATTTTCTGAGGAGATCTTGTCTATTTCCCCTTCCCAGGGGGATCTATATATGTTTCTCTTAGGGTTCACCTTCCTTTGCTTAACAGCTATGTATTCACTTATGAGTGAGTACAGACCATGCTCATCTTTCTGGGTCTGGGTTAACTCACTCAGGATGTTTTGTTCCTAGTTCAATCCATTTGCGTACAAATTTCAAGATGTCATTTTTTTTTACTGCTGAGTGGTACTCCATTATGTAAATGGGCCACATTTTCTATATCCACTCTTCAGTTGAGGGTCATCTAGGTTGTTTCCTGGTTCTGACTATGACAAATAATGCAGCTATGAACATAGTTGAACAAATGTCCTTGTAGTATGGTTGAGTATCCTCTGGGTATATGCACAAGAGTAGTATTGATGGGTCCAGAGGTAGGCTGATTCCCACTATTCTGAGAAACCGCCATACTGATTTCCAGAGAGGTTGTACAAGTTTACATTCCCACCAGCAATGGAGGAGTGTTCCCCTTAGTCCACATCCTCTCCAGCATAAGCTATCATTGGTGTTTTTTGATCATAGCCATTCTGACTGGTATAAGATGGTATCTCAGAGTCGTTTTGATTTGCATTATGACTAAGGATGATGAACATTTCCTTAAGTGACTTTTGGCCATTTGAGATTCTTCTGTTGAGAGTTCTCTGTTTAGATCTGTACCCCATTTTTAAATTGGATTATTTAGTATTTTGATGTCTAATTTCTTGAGTTCTTTATATATTTTGGAGATCAGTCCTCTGTCTGATGTGAGGTTGGTGAAGATCTTTTCCCATACAGTAGGCTGCCTTTTTGTCTTATTGACTGTGTCCTTTGCTTTACAGAAGCTTCTCAGTTTCAGGAGGTCCCATTTATTAACTGTTGCTCTCAGTGTCTGTGCTACTAGTGTTATATTTAGGACGTGGTCTCCTGTACCCATGCATTGAAGACTATTTCCCACTTTCTCTTCTATCAGGTTCAGTGTGGTTGGATTTATATTGAGTTCTTTAATCCATCTGGACTTGAGTTTTATGCACGAGAACAGATATGGATCTATTTTCATTCTTCTACATGTTGACATCCAGTTATGCCAGCACCATTTGTTAAAGATGCTTTCTTTTTCCCCTTGTATAATTTTAGCTTCTTTGTCAAAAACCAGGTGTTCATATGTGTATGGATTAATATCCAGGTGTTCAGTTCAATTCCATTAGTCAACCTGTCTGTTTTTATGCCAATACCAAAGCCTGCCTCTTAAGCATAGGTTTTCAACCCTGTAAGGGATTGTGTAGCTAAGTGTAGAGGACACACACACACACACAAGGTTTTGGAGTTACAAGATGGTCAAAAAGTAGTTCAAAATCAAATGTGTAATGAATCCAAAGTGTTTCTGGCCGAGCTCACCCAGACTCCCCTTCACCCTTAGCTCAGAAGGAAATACACACGAAACGGGCCGTGTGCAGACCGTCATACCTCGCTAAACCTGCCAGCACTGCCTGGAACACCTTGCTCAGATCCCAGATTGCCACATGGCTATGAGCCGCAGTGTTTCTGCTGCACGTAAAATGTTTTCTGCTCTTGTATAAGCATGATGCTGTAATTAAAGACAACAGAGACTTTTAATATTTTCCTGCTGCCATTCCTCAGCCTGTAAACATCAAATTAGCACATCTTTAGATTGAATGGTGTTCAAATACCTGATTTTTAAAATGGCTGTTAGAGTTGCCGATTTGCATGTCATTTTTTAAAAAAAAAATCACTAAATCAATGCTGCCTTCGAACAGTTTCTGAAACTGTCCTGGACGTCCTTTACCATTTGTTGGACATGTTTATGTGAAGCAGTATTGTCAGCATTAATTATTCTAAAACCAAAGCATCGGTCAGCTCCAAAAAGCACTGATGTCACTCGGTGTCCCTCAGGAGCAAACGCTCAGCCAAGAGTTAATTCTTTATGTAAAATAAGGAAACATGGGAGTGGAGAGGTAGATTGACAGGTAAAAGCTGCCCCTGCAGAGGATCTGGGTTCAGTTCCCAGCACTCATGTCAGGTGTAACTCCAGTTCCAGGAGGCCTGATGTCCTCTTCTGGCCTCCATGGGTGTCTGCATGCACGTGGTGCACCTCCACAGGCACACATAGGTAGGTAGGTAGATAATAGATAGATAGAGGGACGTATGTGGAAAAATAAAAACAAACACATTCACCTCGTTGGCTTGTGAATTTGCTTTTACCTTTAGTAAATAATAAAATTATATGCATACCAAAATTTTTTTAATAAACTTATTTATGATTTACTAACAGTAAACATTTGATCCGTATACTTTTCTTTACTGCCATGTGTGTATTCACATACATGCATGGCACAGTGTGCATGTTAAGGTCAGAGAACAAGTCCGTGCAGTCTGTTCTCTCCTCCCAACTTTATGGGGTTCCCAGGAAGACCAGGCGTCCAAGCTGCTTTTAGCAGCTGAGCAATCCCCCCGCCCATGTATTTCTGTGTTAATGCCTATACGCCCAGGGTCACAACTAGTCTCTCCAGTAAACAGGGTTATAAGTGGAAAAGTTTTAAGAAGCCCTGTTCAAGAAAGGATTAAAAGGATACCAGAGACATGTATGTATACATGAATATGCAAATGCTACACCATTTTATATAGGGAACTTAGGCATCATTAAATTTGAGGCCCTTGGGTGGAATGTGCAGTTGAATTTGGTCAATTTGACACACACCTAGACATATCTGGTGTCTTAGTTCAGGTTTCTATTGCTGTAATGAAATGCCATGACCAAAAAGCAAGTTGGGGAGGAAAGAGTTTATTCAACTTACACTTCCTCATTGCTGTTCATCACCAAAGGAAGTCAGGACAGGAGTTCAAACAGGGCAGGATCCTGGAGACAGGAGCTGAAGCAGAGGCCAGGGAGGGGTGCTACTTACTGGCTTGCTCCCCCTGATTTGCTCAGCTTGTTTTCTTATAGAACCATGACCACCAGCCCAGGGACAGCACCACCCACCACGAACTGGGCCTTCCCCATTGATCAGTAATTGAGAAAATACCCTACAGCTGGATCTCATGGAGGCATTCCCTCAACTGAGGCTTCCTCCTCTCTGATGACTCTAGCTTGTGTCAAGTTGACACACAAAACCAGTCAGTACCTCTGGGAAGAGAGAATCTCAGTTGAGGAATTGCTTCTATCAGATCGGCCTGTGGGTATATCTAGAGGGCATTTTTTTTTATTAATGATTGATGTGGGAGGGACCAGATGCTGTAAGTGGTCCCACTCCTGGGTAGATGGTCCAGAGTTGTATAAGAAAACAGGCTGAGTAAGCCATGGGGAACAAGCCCATATGAAGCATTCCTCCATGGCCTTTCCTACCACCGGGTTCCTGCCTTGACTTCCCTCGGTAACGGAGTGTGACCCGAAAGTTCTAAGATGAACCGAACTCTTCCTTCCCTAAGTTGCTTTTGGCCATGCTATTCTAGCACAGCAATAGAAACCCTCAGAGGGGAGGTTCCCCATAGGACCGAGACAGGATTATATAGCACACATTTATTGAATCTTTGGGTCTATGTGACATATAAAGATCCGGCCACGGGGCTGCCAGGAAGACCTTTTTTGAAAGACTCTTGTCCTCCATCAAAACTCAGCTCCCGGGTGAGGTCCGTGAGTCCATCCCTCTCTCGCTCCAGTGGCTCAGGTCTCCTTGAACCATCAGAGCACCTGGTCTGCCATGGTCCCCCTTCCCCATCAGTTCTCCTGCTAAGCTTAAGCCGCTCGCCGGTGGGACCTAGCTTGACTTCACCTCCAGCCTGGATGGAGCACAGCGTTTGGCCCCTCTCGGGCTCTCGGGAGATGCTGCGAAATGAATGACTCATAGCACCAGTAATTTTGGACAGCGATGGGGATTATCTCACCTCCTACGGAAGAATCCATTTCTCCTTGG
The DNA here is from genome assembly GCF_018167655.1 of Microtus oregoni. NCBI lineage: Eukaryota > Metazoa > Chordata > Mammalia > Rodentia > Cricetidae > Microtus > Microtus oregoni. Next base: position 12,612,718 of record NW_024543210.1, read on the forward strand.
TTTTGAGTCATATTTAAAGAGTCTGAACTATTCCCTTCGTTTCAATTGCATTAGCTAATTACTTCAGTGCTTAAGTTCTTTCTTGGACACTTTCCACCGAAGATACAGTTGCTTTCCATAAATAATTGAGGTGCACAGTGCAGATCCCATTAGAAGATGAGGAGAGGCAACAAACGCTCAGGAGCGGGCTGGGAACAGCTGAGAAAGGAGGTCTCCACAAGGGGGGCCTCTCAGCAAGACAGGAGTCATGATCCTCCTCCTGCACCCAAAGCATGCTCCCAAAGGTGATGGCCACGATTGTTCCAAGCCAATGCTGTCCTGTGTCACCTTGACATTCCTCCTATTGAGAGATGACACCTGTTTGTGCCTGCTCACCTTTGTCCTGGGCGCCTTGTGATTTCTTAGGCTAACAGGAATGGCTCATTGTGATACAATCGTAACTTAGACTGCACGGCATTAAGACACCAAGGCATCTGGTTTCCACTAGTGGTCTGTGCTTCTCATTGTCTCAAGTTCAAGTGCAAGGCTAGATCTGCTTCTCAGCAGCCTCTATAGCCTGAGTCTTTTGACTCTCTTTTCTCTCCTCTCTCTCCTCTCCCTACCTCTCTCCCTTTCCCTCTCCCTGCTATCAAGTCAGCCAGGTTCATGGTTCTCATTGTTCATAGAACCCCTCTAATCCAGTGGTTCTCAACCTGTGGGTTGAAACCTGTATATCAGGTATTTACATTACAACTCACAACAGTAGCAAAATTATAGTTATGAAGCAGCAATGGAATGATTTTACAGTTGAGGTCACCACAACATGAGAAATGGTATTGAATAAAGGGTCATAGCATTAGAAAGGTTGAGAACCACTGCTTTAAACCTTATTTGAGGGGTCCCAGGGTCATGGAAAAACCTTCTCCTTTTCTTTTTAGCTATTTCCATATTCTCTCTCTACTCACCATATTGGTTAAGGGTGGGCAGGGCTGCTTTCCCACTGGTCACTGAAATGACTGAACGGAGGGTAGAACATTAACCCCATCCCCATCTCAGATGTTCTAACACTCTGCCATTCTGGGTGGTAAATGCTTGCTGCATCACCTCTGGCCTTAGATTCAACTCCTTGTATCCGCAAAACAAAGAAGCTGGACAGAGCTTCCACAAGACAGACACTTACTTCCCTTGCATACAAACAATGAAGGGGGTGGGACTAGAAAGCCCAGAGATCTTGTATCATTAGAAATGTAAGCTCCTACCATGTTCGGTCAACTATCACCCCCAAGTCATTGTGTCAACATTCCAAACCAGTGGCAGGAAAAGATGAGGATAAAGAGATTATCTTCCTTGGGAACTTAGTTCCCGGCTCTTCAGACGTTCCATATAATACTCAGAATCCCAGTTTGTGGCCGAGACTTTGTCACGTGGCCCTATCTAGCTGCAAGGGAGTCTGAAAAACAGTCTCAAGTTCATTATTATGGGGCAGGAGGATGATCAATACAGAGGGGTCATCTAACACTTTCTGACTCTCTTATTCCTCACAGTTTAGTGACAACTGTCCCTAAAGGTATCTTATCACAGGTCATTCAGAACCACAGTTTGAATTCATTGTTAGGCACATCGGGTTTCATGTAATGACATTAATAATACTATTTGCCATTTATTGAGCTCTGCAATGCATCAGAGGCCATTGAAAAGTTTACACACTTTATCTTATTCATCCATTATTATCCAGGATTTGCAGGTAAAGAAATGAGGCCCAAGTACAGGTTAAACACCCGCCCGAGGCCACAAAGCTGTTAAGAGGTAGAGCCAAGCCAGATTTTACTCATGAACTTGAGATAGAATCCACATACAGCACGCAGCTTGGCAAAGGGAAAACATTAACAACAAGAAAGACCTTGGTGGTCGGTCAAATACTTGGCTCAGCAGTCAGCTAAAACTGGAAAGAAGAGAGGACTCAGTGGACAGACCCAGCCTTCTCTCCCTATGGGAAGCCACAACTTCAGAAACAGGCAGGGTATGTGTCTCCCAAACCTGGGAGCATTGTACAGAGTGCTGGGTTAAAGCCTGGCTGAGGCCGAGCCCAAGGCTTCGGGCTTCTGAGATCTCTGTCCCCACTGCCGGCTTTTTAGACAGTGTGCTTCACTGGACAACTGTCCAGGAATGACCCTGAGTTCCTCACTTTAGCAAGCAAAAAATTCTCTTCCTTGCTGGTCTGTTGCTTGTTTGGATTCTTTTTCTTTTCAACTAAAATGCTAACGAAGCCATTTCCCACACTTTGGACAGGTCCAGGCCTGTTGCTGAGGATCTGGTACCCATGAGCGACAAACTCTTACTCCATCATGTCTGCTGTTATTGTTGTTAGCAGTGCAATGCTCCCTGCTTTTTATGACAGTCCCGACAGAGTTCAGTGCTGATCATAAGAAACTCTCTGTACAGAAGTTTCTGGAAAGACAGGTTGGGCCCTACTCTTTGCTTCTAAAAGTTTGGTGTGTATGTGTTTCACTAACTCTGCCGTTTTCTGTGCATTTATTATGTATTTATATTCTCTCTCTCTCTCTCTCTCTGTGTGTGTGTGTGTGTGTGTGTGTGTGTGTGTGTGTGTGTGTAAATGTCATGGAACATGTGTGGAAGTCATAGGACAACATGCATGAGTTGGTTCCCTTTTTCCACTGTGTGATTTCCAGGAAGTGAATTCAGGGCATTCTGCCTGGTGGCAAGTGCCATTATCCACTGAGCTACCCTGCTCAATCTCCTTCATTTTTTGAGATGGATGTCTCTCACTGTGTAGCTCAGGCTAGCCTAGAATCTTTCATTCTCCTGCCTCTGCCTCTCACGTTCTGTAGTTGAGGAGTGAACCACCAATCCTGACCCTTACAAGAGAGCTTTAATAATATGATCTTAATTTTAGTAGACATATCACAGCTGCACATATCTCAAGGTGTGTTTCCATGTGGATACATTAGTATAGTATGCAATAATCAAATCAGGATATTCAACCTATATATCACCTTGGGAATAGCATTTCTATAGGAATAGTTTACCATGAAAACTTTCAAATATATACCAAAAGATGAGTTTGGAGCCTATGAAATGGATGTTTTGAAAGTGTCTCACCTGTGTCCATCAACACCCATCTCCAATAAGAAGCAGCCAGCGCTGACCTTGGCTTAGTCAACCCTTTCTGCTCTCCCTCGCTCCACTATGGACATAAAGCTCCTCCCAGATATCTGCTTGTATGAATCCCTCAACAATCAGACAGCTTTTAAACAATATCCCAACACCATCTTCACACAGCTCAAACGTGAATGTCACCCCTGATACCACTCACTGTCTGGTCTACTTCAAATATTGCCAGTTGTCTTGGGAATGTTTTCCTTTGCATTATGACGGTTGCTCAGTCTGCATGTGTTTGGTCGTCTGTGTTATAAGTGGTAGCTGTTTCTTTGATTACGTTAATCTTTTCTTCCCCTGTGGCTTTTTTTTTTTCATAATGATCTTGAACTTCTGATTCTCCTGCCTCCACCTTATCAGTGCTGAGACTTCATGTGGGAGCCACTCCATCTAGTCCCCCCCACCCCGCCCCAGGGTGCTGAGGATTGAACCCAGAGCTTCTTACATATAAGGCAAGTGCTCTACCAACCAAACTGCATCCTCAGCCAGCTTTCTCCCCAGCCCCACCTTCTCACCCTTTTCCTTTCCACACATAAAATCTGACCCTAGCCCTATGGTGTGATTTAAACACATTAACCTGTTCGTCTATTGTCTTCTTTGTCATGCCAACAAATCGCATGGCTGGGGTCACTTCTAGAGGCTTGCTGTGATTTGGGTTGGATGTTTTGGCAGAGTGGCCTTCCATCTAAAATGGCAGGATTCCTAATGCCCTGTGATGTTAGCTGTTGTTGGTAACCATGGCCTGGAGTACGGTCAGGTAGCAGACCCAGCTGTAGAACCACTCCCTTTCAGTTCCCTTTTCTCCATCCCTAGCTGTTCTGCTGGAGAGATGACCTGGGCTGTAATGCTGCATCCCCCATTTCTCACTCCTCCCCTCCTATACCCCTGAGGGAAAGCTCCCCCATTAAGAGATCGCTAGGGAATTAGAGCCTTGAGTCTGGGCCTAGCCCTACAGATGCCAGCCTCCGAAGTTGCTGGGTTGCTAGGATACGCAGCTCCCAGAGCCTTCTCAAGCTGCATCCTTCTGGAGTAGCTCATGGACAAGTATGGACAGGATGTGCTGGGGGTGGGAGGAGATGGTTCCCCATAGACAAGCCTGTCAACTGGTCCAGGCCCCTCCTAAAACTACATGGAGTTGGGGGAAATGTCCCCCGGAAGCATCTACCCAGGAATCAATTCTGCTCCTGTGGTATAGGCCACTCTGTGTATTTTTAAAGTAACCCCCCCTCCCCAAAACACCACCAAATCCTGTCCTCTATTGCTACCTGCATTTCTTCTGCCACATGTTTCTACTTCCAAAGCAGTCTGTGAGTGAATGCAGGTCTCCTGCCCAGGTGTACTATGGGTGTCCAGTCCCCGTGAAGGCTCACCCAAAGACGGTGAACTGCCTGTGCTCCAAGATGCCCATAGTGGCCTTCAGGGCCTCTGCCTGTGCTCCCAGACACCCAAAGTGACCTCTCAGTGGCCCTCTCCAGGGCTACAGCAGCAGTGTCTGGTTCTCTGCTTGTTTGCCTGCTCCTCTGGGCACTCGGAACTCTTCTTCCTGCCTCTGCAGACAGGGGGCTCCCTCACTGCCATAAGAAGACTCATTCTGGATAGCTTCCAAGCTTTTGCTATGAGACCCTTGGTGAGTCTGCCAATGCCACACTGGCTGAGCCGGTGGTTTCTTCCACCAGACATCCCTGTGGAGCTGCATCTTTCTCCACTGCCTTCCAAGCATCCACCAGCAGTAATAGGCAAGAGGATGAAACGTGAGGGATCTAAGTGAACAAGTTTGGCTCCCTGGAGGTCTCCCTAAGGCCTGAGATGCCCATTCTATTGAGCCCCCAGATACCTGCTCCCTCCCCCCTGGTCCCACAAAGCTAGAACCCCCCTGTGGGGCTCAGGTCTTCATGCCAGCATGCTTGGAGTTGAACATGTCCATCCTTTCCTAGAGCTGAGTGAGGCCTGAAGAAGGGGGAGGACAAGAAGGAGGACATTTCACAAGATCATGGGAAAATCTTCAGCAATTAAACTTCAGGGCTGGGAGATCAGCAATGCGCCAGCATCAAATGCCAGAGTGGACCCGACAAGTTTCCTCTGATTTACACACCACTCTCCGTGGGGTGGCGGGGGAGCTGAAATTCTCCAGGGGCTCTGGAGACTGATCCTCAAAATGGTCTGTGTTGATGAGACAGCTGGGGAGGCTCCCAGCAGAACCGCCTACCAGGCAGGGAATTCAAACCGAGTATGACGGTGGGGGTAGGTGGCCTCCTTCCTTCCGCAGGCACGGCGTTATATGCAACCTGCCTTCTGACTCAGTCCTTTCTTTCTGTGAGCTCTAAGGCCCAGAGCCAGCTGAGCTTCTCCTCACCCACCTCCCAAGGCGATGGTGTATATCTCTAAGCAATCGGGACTGCATGGGGAGTTAGTATCTAGACAGGATGAACTCCTGGATGAGGCTCAGCCCTGGATCTGATCTTTAGAAAATGCTCAGTTAGCATTAACCATTATTCCAAAGCCCACTTCCCAAAAGAAACACAGGACAGGCAAAATTGGTTCTAGGACTCCCAGTCCTGGGCAGGGCGGTCCCTGTGAGTGCGAACTGGAAGGCCTGGACTAGGCAGTTACTTCAGATGGTGAAATCTAGGAGGGTCGGGGCCGAGGAAATCGTTGCCAGCGGACTCCCTGCCTCTCTCCTATTTAATGACCGAATCAGACCTCCTGCAGGCCCAGAGCTCCTGCCCAATCCCAGAGTTCCCTTGTTCTCTGAGAAGTCCGGCACAGAGTTTAGGAATCGTGAGCTGCTAACAGGCCAGGACTGAGGTTACGATGTCCGCCAATGAGAGCCCACAGTGATGATGTAATGCTTAACTTCTACGGTCATTGGATGCCTGTCGTGCTAATCTAGACACTCTTCTGTCTCCGCAGAAGGCTTTGCTGCGTAGACGGAGGTCTAGGGGTGGCTGATTCAGGAGCTAGTGTCCCCGCCGTCAAGAGAGCCGGAGTTTCTGCCTTTACCAAGTTCACAGCTCCCAGGGGAGCTCAGAGAGGCGTTTCTAAGCACCTGTACTTCATCACCCCCTGGGGCAGAGCGGCTCTCCTAGGAGAGCCCAGAGGAGACAGGCAGTCGCCCAGCCCTCTGTTCTAGGAGGGAAGCAGAAATAAAGCTTGCCATTCCAATACCCACGACCCACGGCAGACCTCTGGGAGGTTCCCAAAGTACAGGTTCCCAAATGTGAGGCCCACAGCCCCGAGCTCCGCAGAACTTGGATTTGTTTTGGGGACCTGTACTTAAAAAATAAAAATAAAAATAAAATAAATAAATAAAGTCATTCAAAAGGCCAGGGGCGGGGGGGGGGGGAGGGGACAGGAGTAGGTTTTCTTTTTTCCAAGGAGAATCTAGGAGCTCCAAATCGGAGGGTTCTGAAATGGACGGAAGTTGCATGCTGGGAGGGCTCCCTCCCTCTCCTCCCCGCCCCCCTCCCGCCCCCGTTTCCATCTGAAGTCCGGGAGTTCCAAGTATTGATGGGAGGCAGTCCACCTGGATGCTCATGTAACATTTCCTGAGACAACTCCCGCCCCCTCGCCCCCCCCCCACATATTGAGCAACCAACACAGAGGCCTAAAACCACCCCCACCCTCCCAGTTCTCCATGCAGGGTCTCCTTCCTAGCTTCATAGAACCCCGGTCTTCCAACTTGGGTCTGACTGCGTGGGTTCCTACTCCGCCCGTTTGTATTCCTGCACATTAGCCAAGGAAACGCCATCCAGTGAGAGGAATACTAGAACCCACTGGGGCTGCAGTATCAGCTTTTGATAGCAAATAAGAAGAAAGAAAATGAAGGGCTAATAAAACACCCTTCCCCTGGTGAACCTGTTTGGTGATGAATTTCGCAGACATCCAACCTGCAGTCTGGTGCCTGTCAGTCATGTAATGAGACCTTCATTTAATCAGTCACCTGACAGCCAGTCCAGCCAGTCAGACAGCAGAGGTTTTGGATCCTCTGGGTTGAGGGCACTTTGGGGTTGCCCTCCATCTCCTCTGAACCAGAGGTTTGGATGCTCATTCCCTGGCCTCAAGCAGCCCCATAGCTCTCATCCTCAGAGTGGTTTTCTTTCCTTTCCCTCTGCCTTCATCCAGCCTTTCTCAGTTGCCTGTTGTCAATCACAGTAGCGCTCTACCACAGACCACAGAGCGCTGTAGCTTAAGGATGCTTTTCCTTTTGCGGGAGAGTTTTAATTCCGCCTGGTCTCACTTATGCATCTGCGGCCAGCTGGCCGATCAGATGTGGGCTGACTCTCAACTGGTCTGGAGCCTTTGTTGCAACATCTGGGCTGACTTGGCTCTGCCCCATATGGTCACTCATCCTTCAAGAGGTTAGTCCAGGCTTGCACACTCTGAAGAGCTGCAGAGTGAGATCCTCTTAACCACTTGGGCTTGGGGCTACTCCCTGTCATTTCCACTGAAGTTGACTGCTCTGACAAGTACCAAGGCTATCCCCAAGGCACGAGACTGGAAGAAGCTACAGCGCTCCCTTACAAAGGGTATGGCTTCAGGGAGGTGCCTGGTGGAGCCGTCAAAGTCGTCGTAGTATAGCAAACACCATCTTAGACTGTTGATGTGTTTCTTGATCTGTTCGTACGTGTGAGTGAGTGTGCGCATGCGCGCACGCACACATTGGCTAAAGCCAGCTGCTCTAGGCCGAGTCGGTAGGTTGCTCTGTAGGTATTGAATGAACTCGTGCTGTCTTCAGCTGGCAGGCTTGGAGATGGTTCTATTGCACCTGCCTTTCCTCCTCCATCGATCACTAAGCTAGCCAGAATATCTCCCTGTCGTATCAATGTTAGAGGTGCGTAATCTGCCCCTCAAGGGCTTGTCAAACTGCTTGTATTATCCTATTGGCCAAAACAGGTCATGTGGTTAGATCGGTGATGAGGAAACGCCTCTAGCTCATAGAAAGAATCGCAAAGTTCTATGGCTACAGTTTTATATTTTGAACCTCGTGAAATCATTCAATTCCTTGTGACAATACAGCTCCCTAAACATTCCTTATGCGGTTGAGTCCATTGTATGCCATATATCAAGACATATCAAAAACAGTTCCGACTTTTCAACCCTCCCAACTTAACAGTACTCATGAGGCTGAGGCAAGGGGATCTTAAGTTCAAGACCAACCTGAACTACATAGTGAGACCCTGTCTCAAAAACACAAAACAAACAAACAGCAAAGAGATAGGAAAGGGCCTCCCGTCCACGATAACCATGGGGCTGAAGTTATAGGGTGCAAGTCAAGGGCCCAGGAAAGGGTAATAAAGGGACCGTCCACGTGGTCTGGGGCTTCTGACAAAGCAAGCATTTGCACCTGCTCTCCTCTCTTCCTGGGTAGCCTTATGCACAGGAAGGGTATCCTAATTACTCAGAAGAGCGAGCTGATGCTCAGAGGCGCACTTCCTCAGGATGACAGCTAATGGGTGTCAGAGGCCTCCTTTGAACCTAGTCCTGTTTGGGCCCGTGTCCAGCCCTTACTAAACCACACCACGGCAGCCTTTCAAATCTGCAGGTTCTGTACTCACAGGCCCCACCCTTGGATTGAAAATACTTAGCCCAGGGTGCTGAAGAGATGGCTCAGTGGTTGAGAACATTGGCTGTTCTTCCAGAGGACTTGGGTTCAATTCCCAGCACCCACATGACAGCTCACAACTGTCTGTAATTCCAAGATCTGACATCCTGTCTCACACAGACATACATGCAGGCAAAACACCACTGCAAATGAAATAAAAGTAAATTATTTAAAAAAAAAAACCTGGCAGGCAAAGTTGTGACTGTTTCAGACATCTAGACTTTTCCTTGTCGTTATTGACTCCTAGTAACCAGTTGTATAAAACCAGTACCTTTACCTTGTAAGTACATCAGTGCTCATGTCACATGCCAATGCAGCGTCATTTTATATGTGGAATGTGAGCATCTTCAGGTTTTGTTATTTGTGAGGGTCCTAGATCTAATCACCCATGGAAGACGACTCATTCCTGTGATGGTTGTTTCCAAGGGGTTCTTGAGTTGCAGACATTAAAAGCTCAGCCTTGATTGGGAGCAAACTGAGTGAATCACAGACCGGAAGAAGCAAGGAAGAAACGGGCAGGGGGTGGGGGTGGGGGGAGATGGACACACCATTGTGAGGCTGACTCAGGCAACTTTGTCACTCGGCCTCAGAGTCGAACTCCTAGGGAGTCTGATTGGCTCAGCATGAAGCATAGTGCCCACCCACTGGGTAGGGCTTGATAATTAGCAGGCCAACCCAAGGGGAAGGACTCTGAAAAGACACGTGAGTGACAGCACCACAGAAAGGAGGAAGTGGGGGGGGTGATTTGAGGGGAGTGTTCATTGCCTTTCAGGAGGCAGGACGTGTTGCTTCCGGTGGATATGGAATCTGACTCCCTAGGTTTCCAATCTTGACATTACCACTTACCGGCAAGTAGGGTTCTATACACTTTTCTGTGCCTCAGTGTCCCCACTGGCAGTGGTTTGTGCCATTACACAACCACCTTGCTGAGTGATTGTACAGTGGAGATGAGCTCACTCTCTTCACAGACATTATGATGTAGGTGCAGACACTGTGATGTAGGTGCAGACGTTGTGATGTAGGTGCAGACATCTCGATGTAGGTGCAGACATCTCGATGTAGGTGCAGACATTGTGATCTAGGTGCAGACATTGTGATATAGGTGCAGACGTTATGATGTAGGTGCAGACACTGTGATGTAGGTGCAGACGTTGTGATGTAGGTGCAGACACTGTGATGTAGGTGCAGACACTGTGATGTAGGTGCAGACATTGTGATGTAGGTGCAGACATTGTGATCTAGGTGCAGACATTGTGATATAGGTGCAGACGTTATGATGTAGGTGCAGACACTGATATGTAGGTGCAGACACTGTGATGTAGGTGCAGACATTGCCATGTAGGTGCAGACACTGCGATGTAGGTGCAGACATTGCGATGTAGGTGCAGACACTGTGATGCAGGTGCAGACATTGTGATGTAGGTGCAGACATTGTGATGTAGGTGCAGACATTGTGATGTAGGTGCAGACGTTGTGATGTAGGTGCAGACACTGCGATGTAGGTGCAGACGTTGTGATGTAGGTACGATGGCCATTCTGTCTGCATCACAGTGTCAAGGGAGCTGAGGCAGCAGAGTGATGGCCTCCCTGGAGACACAGCACAGCTGTCCAATGGAGCTGCCCTGGCTGAGACAGCTGTGTCCTGGCCTGGAGAGGCGCAGAGGCTGCCAGGCTGGCCAGGCTCCTGTGCTCTGAGTTTAAGTGGAGGAACTGAGAACTGAGAATTCAGGACTGGCTGAGTCACCCTCTCAGAAAAGTCCTTTGGAGAATGAGACAAGTGCATACTCATGTCTCCAAGTCCTGGGTTTGTTGGCATGCCACTCGAGGTCCTCTGGGTCCTGCCTTTGGTCCCTGGGTCATGGTTTCCTCAGCTGGTACAGGACGAAAAGGCAGCATGGAGCCCTCCAAACACGAGACACTGCTCCAGCAGATGCAGCCCTAACGTCCTCCATATGTGCACGTGACTAGCTACCCAAGCAGGGTTCACGCTGTCCAGGAAGAGGCTGACCGAGGGACTCCAACTGCCACAGAACTCCCTGGCCCTGCCCCACAGAGATTAACCCCAGAGTGGGGGCCAAGTCTACCATTTCTGACAAATAGCCAGGTGACCCTAAGGGTGCCACTTTGCTTTTCTGCCTAAGCAGGCACCGGGGTTCAAAACAACCAAAGCCTCAGATACTCAATTCTGTTTAGGTGAACCCCATAGTCTAACAACTCACAATTTGAGTCCCTGCACTGGCATTTCTGGCTGTGAGTATCAGAGCAGCGTCGTGATTGGACGGCGGTCGGGGGTGGGGATGAGCGGTCAGAGGATGAGGTGGGCTCACTGCACAGGGTACTCAGGGTACACAGGATACTCACATCCTCTCCATCCAAGAGATACAGGAAGAACAAGGCGGCTCCTCCTAACCCCTGGCTCTTGGCAGGGCTCCACAAGCCACCAGCGTGTTATGCCCCCAGGCTGCCTGTTCACTCATAATCTCATGATCTCCAGGAAGGAAATCAGGTTAGCTTGGCAGGCTCATCTTTTATAAAGCAGCTTTTTTTTTCCCCCTTGGGTGACACCAGACTGCAATAAAGGATTATCCTCATGGAAACAGACTCGAGATCTCGCCAGTGTCTAACCCCTTCCTTCTCAACCTTCTACCAAAAAAGGGGGAGGCAGGGTAGTCCAAACAACCAGGGTTCAGATCCTAGCTCTAGCACTGAGTGACTCCAAGCCTGTCTTTTAGCCTCACTGTGCCTCAGTTTCCCCATCTGTGTAAAGGAAACAGTAATGCTCCATTTGAAAATAGAGTAAGTGCCAATAAAACTGTCAGGGTGTTTTCTCAAGTGAGTTAGCACATGGGGTGCTTAGGGAAGTACCCTGTACATCTGGAGGGTCCCCAGCTTCCAGCCCTGAACTCGCTTCCTTGCTGGAGTCTATAGTATTCCTGGGGAAAGGACTGTGTCATCCTGAAAGGGGCCAAGGGAGTCTATAAGGAGCACTCCAGAGGGCTTTTCCCTAGGCCAGGGGCTATGGCAGGGTCTTGTCTTCACAACCTTGTCTCCTTTCTAAGCACTCTGACCCCAGCCGTGTTTCTAAAATGCCCAGTTTGTTAGTTTCTGATTTTGTTTTGCTTTGGTTTTTGGCTAATCTGCCCTGCTCACACACTTCAGCCTCTGCCTGCCCGACATCTTCAGGCACAGATAATCATGTCCTCTCCTTCATTGCCTCCTCTCTCTAGCCGAGCAACACCCCTCCTCCCAAGTCTCGCCCTCCAAGAATGCAGCAGGGGATGTGGCCACCTTCACGGGGCTCCCTGAGACGATATGAGGGAATCATTATTTCTGGTAGCTGTTGAAAGTTATTGGACAGCGTTTCCAAGACCTTAAGCATCTGAAGCTAAGAGACTGGGAAAACACAGAGCAACATGAATGAGCAGTTCTCCAGGGAGGAGCAGGAGTCTACTCTGGGATTTCTAGCTGCCACAAATGCCACGATTTTATGCTATTTTTTAAAATTAACATATTTTAATTATATATAGCAATGGAGTTTCATTATGACATTTTTATATATGTATACATATATAAGCATTTTGATTTTAATATATAATTTATCTTCATCATATACACCCCTCATTACTCCTTTTTGTTCCTTTCCTCTCCTGTTGGTCCCCTTCCTCTACTCCCCTTCTATTTTCGTATCTTTTGCTGTGTTACCCAATGAGTTTAATTGGAGTAGCATGGCTGAGCCTCAGTAAGGGATATTTGAGGAACCCTAGCAACATACTAGTGGCTACACCACTGAAGAAAATATCTCCCCCTTCCCCAACAGCCATTAACTGCCAATAGCTCCAACAGCTCTTCAGAGAGGGTTGGGGGGGGTCTTAGGAAAGCTCTGTTTCCAGCATTTTAGTCTAAAAGTGTTGGTCTGAAAGGTGAGGCTGCCTGCTTACATTTCGGGCTGACTTTTAACATTGTAGCCTAACTCATATGTGGACATATGTGCTCAGTGAGGTTTCTGTCTATGGCAGAACATACATTCAACAATGGTCCCATAGGATTATAAGGAAGTTCAAGAATTTCTAGGCCTAGCAGTATCGGTGTCATAATGTCTCAGCACAAGACATCGCTTGTGTCCTTAGAGATGCTGGTATTGAGAAACCGGCCACCACTGGAGAGTCATAAAAGCATAGAACATCAATTGCAGCCAGGACAATGTATACAATAGTGACGGTAACGCTGCTGTGTTGCTGGTTTATGTATTTACTCTATTTTCTTCTTATTATTTTAGAATATGGTATTACTGATTTTTGTTTGGTTTTTGTTTTTTTGTGGGGGGCGATGGTTGGTTTTTGAGACAAGGTTTCTCTGTAGCTTTGGAGCTTTGGGCTGTTTGGAGGCAAGGGGGTTGTTTTGTTTTGTTTTGTGTTTTGTTTTTTGAGACAGGGTTTTTCTGTAGCTTTGGAGCCGGTAGGTGGAGCCTGCACCACCACCCCGGCTCCTGATTTTTTTAAAAAAAAAGAAAAACAAGCCGGGTGGTGGTAACATACACCTTTAATCCTAGGATTTGGGAAGCAGAGGCAGGTGAATCTCTGTGAGTTTGAGGCTAGTCTGTTTTACAGAGTGAGTTCCAGAACAGCCAAGGCTACACGGAGAAACCCTATCCCGAAATACAAAAACAGAAAGGAAAAGAACAAAACAACAAAATCAAGGTAAGTGGGTAAAGGTGCTTGTTTCTAGACTGATGGCCTGAGTTCTGTCCACATGGTGAGAGAACCATCTCCTGAAGCTGTCCTCTGACCTCCATAAGGGCACCATGTCCTGTGCATGCCCCCTAAAGCCGGTAAATGAATTGATAAATAATCACAACTTAAAAAGAAACAAGTGTGCTATAAGCAGCAGGCCACGTTATGCCGACAGCAGCCTCTCGCCTCTCGTGTTTACTGCCTCTCTAGATTGCATCATTCTCTCTTGGGCTTGGCTTAATTTCATGTTGTTTTGTTCATCACGGTCCTAAGAACAGTAGATTATTGTGTGCGCATGTGCACACACACACACACACACACACCCTGAAAAACAGGGAGGGAAGAGGGGAAAGAGAGAGACAGAAAAGAGAGAGATGCTGTCATGATCATATACACACGTGTATAGCCTAGACACATGGTACCTAATGACATATAGGTTTGTAAGTATACACTGAGATATTTATACAATGACATAAATTATATAACATAAAATTCATTAGTACGTATCTTGTCACTAAGTCCAATGTGGCCATTGAAGAAACTGAAAATGACTAGCCTATTGCTATAGTTTGGTTCCACAGAGTTCCTCAAAGGTCCATGTGTAAATCCTTGGTTGCCAAGCTTTGCCCGATTGGGAGTTGGAACTCTTAGGAAATGGGGCCTGGTAAAGGGATCTTAGGTCACCTGGAAGCAGTTGCTGGGACCTCAGCCCCTTCCTGTCTCTTTTGCTGCTATTTTGAAGTTCTGCCTTAGTGCAGTCCCCAAGGCAACCAGTTGTGAATTGAAACCTCTGAAATCGTGAACCAAAATGAGGCTTCCCTCTTTTTAAGTTAAATTGCTTGGGCATTTCATCCCATAAGGATGGCTGGCTAGCACAAGAAGGGCTGAGTGACAGGACACAGGACACGTGCTGTTTGAGGCTGGCTAGCACCTCCTCCCAGTTTGCTTTGAGGGACTCACCCCTCCACCAGAGTCTCAAAGGAGAGTGATTTCAGGTGTAGGGCTTCTTTGTCTGGAGACTGTGAGCTTGGCTCAGCCACATGGACCATCTCTTGTGTCCTCAGTCTACCAGGGTGGCCTGGGAGGTCATCACTGGGCAGTGCAGTGAGAGAGTGTGGCTTCCCACCCCAATCTGCTGTGACTAGGTGCTTGTCTTTTGGTATGCCACTCAAGCTCTCTGGGGAGCCGTTTCTTCCCTCTTAGAAGACAGTCGAATGTTCACAACCATGGCTTTGAGTTGCTGGATAAAAGCAACACATACTTTAGGGAGCCATAGACGGACCCTTCAGAAACCTGTAAAGGCTTTATGACTTGGGGTGAATATACACTGTCATAATTGGTTTTGCAAAAGGAAATGAGACCCGGCACAGCACACACCAGTAGTCCTCAGCTACTTGAAAGATAGGACAGGAGTATCACTTGACCCCAAGAATTTGAGACCAGCCCACATGACAACACAGTGAGACTGCCCCACCCTGAAAAGTTAAGTAAAAACTAGGGATAAAATTATCTCCGTAAAACCCTGGAGCAGTCACTAGGGAGTGTAATGGGGAGGAGTGAGGAACTAGTACCTAACTATTCTTCTACATAGACCCAGGTTGTGGGTCACATGGATGTCTATGATTGCCAATAACTCTTTGTGTGCGTGTACACATGCATATGTGTAGAGCCCAGGCATCATTCCTCAGTTGTCTCCCACTTTGATTTTGTTTTTTCTAATGGAGCAGAGTTGGAGTTTAATAAACATATATTGAAAAAGTTTTAGTTGCTTTTAGTTATTTTATGTGTATGTGTGTGAGTGACTGAGCATTTGTGTGCATACTACATATATGCATGAGCCAGTGGACACCGGAAGAGGTGTCGAATCCTCTAGAGCTGGAGTTACAGGCAGTTGTCACCCACCATGTGGGTGTTGAGAACTGAACCTGGGACCTCTCTGCAAGAGCAGTAAGTGCTCTTAACTGCTGAACCATCTCTCTGGTCCCTAATATAGACCAGTGCACAAGAGTTAAGATGGGGGGGGGGACTCAGAAGAAAGCAAGACACCCCCAGAGCACAGTGTGGGCTTCTCTGAGAAGAGTCTCAGAAAGTAAGACACACCCAAGCATGGGTACAGGCTGCTCAAGGGAGAGCCACCACACCTTGCTTTTTGGAGACAGGATCTCTTGCTAACCTCGGGCTTGCCAAGTCCGGCCAGTCAGTGAGTTCTGAGAATCCTGCCATCTCCACCTCCCTAGTGCTGGCTTCCAAGCATACGCCACCATGCTAGGAGTTTTTACATGTGTTATGGGGCTCAAATTCAAGTCTATGTTTGTATGCCAAACACTTTACTGACCTGATCCCTAGCCTGTTACTCGTAAGCCTTCCTGTCGTTCGTGTCTTTTCCAAGGGTCTGTTCTGAGAACAATGGATGAAAATGGACCGTGGTTTACAGCAGTCTTGTAAACTGCTGACCACCGTTTTTAAATAATAAATAATGATAATGCAGAGACTGCCACACAGCTCCCTTTGGTGGGGCTTATTATAGTAAGTGCCTCAAGGCCATGGTCAGGCCTCTAGGTGAGCAGGAGAGACTGTATAGTATACAGCAGCATCGGAAGATGATGGGGCCTTAAAACAAAGGGAGGCTTCCTTTCTAAATCTAAGGGGAGCCTCTTCAGAGAGCAGCCTTGCTCTCTAAACCAACTTCAAGCGGCCTCCCTGTGGAGTCTTCAATCCCCAGAACAACAGACATATCTGACTTATATAATCCTTTTAGAAATGACCGGAAGTTCTGCATCACGTGACAAGGACCTTGCGTGGAGGAGCCAGGTACCATAAAATGAGGGTGACTTTTTAACTCTGTGCCCCAGAGAGAGCTGCAGGGAAATGTGGCCTTGATTTAGGTTATGGGATCTGGCGTGTGTTCTAACATCCACCGATTAGGGCTCATGAACAACTTATTCCCTCGTGTCTTTTTTTTTTTCAGGTTCATAATCCAGATTGTACAAGACAGAAAAGATCAATCTCGTTCAGCCTCCCTTGTCCCCTCTTATGAAGGAGTGAACTGAGGCCCAAGAAGGCACCACCTAGTCTTCTCTCCTTCTAACCCCCCTCTAAAGGTTCGGGACCTAGAGTATGATTTCTCCTGGGATCTGAGGTTCTCTTGCCTTCAGTTTCTGGAGTGTGCGGGGAATCAAGAGCCCACAAACCATTTCCTCTGCTTCTCGATTCCATCTCTGGCTGGAAAAAATAAAACACTGGCAGTTTCCTCCTGCCTACAGTTCCATTCAGATATGCTCAGCCTCACAGTAGAACAAGCTGTCTGATATTCTTAAAGAATGCATGTGCGCCGTCCCCAGCTCACATCCCTGTTTCTGCACAGCCTTCTACCAGCCCTCCAAAACCGTAAGAACTGGGTGGGGAAGAGCATGGGCCTGCTGCAGAGGGAGCAAAGATTCTGGCTGAGACCGTAAAGATCAGGGCGTGGCTCTTTGTCCACTCCTCACCTCAGCAAACGCAGCCCTAGCGGCCTTATTTCCCTCCGCATAAACTGCCTCCTCTTGGAACCGACAGGAACTTTGAAAGCAGCCCAGTTTCCGAGGCTGGTAATTTGCCAGACATCAGCAGTGACTAAGCCACACTAGCCTCTCTTTGTTCCAGGAGAGAGGACCAGCTTGTCTTGTGGTGGATAGGAGGGCCTGAGGCAGCCAGGGCGAGGGCTGATCTCTGAGGTATGCCCGTAGCCCTCTGCCTCATGAGAGCACTGGCTTGCCCTGATGGTGGTGTTTCTCTGTCCTTTTTCCATTCCCCTCGTCCTTGTTTTCCAGAACAAGAGAGAATCACAATGCAAAGACTGAATTCCATGTTGCCAGCGTTTTTAGAAGCTTCAAATTTTCCCAAAGACCGTGGAGACCTCTGCCTCTAAGAACAGATGAGAAAGGTTCGGACTCGAGTTTGCGGACCTGTAATTTGCCCCCAGCCCAGGCAGGAAGCCACAGCATGATGGATCCTACCTTATGAAGGACCAGGCCTGGACCCTGGTTGCAGTTTAAAGATGGGATTAACTTTCTTTCTCTTTTCCGGGGCTCATCGTTTGTCCTGGCAACCAGACCCACGCCAGGCTGTGATCTGAAGAAATAGTAAAATGTCAGGGCCTGAAGCAAGAGGCAAATGTGAGGTCCTTATCCAAAAGTTAATCCATTTTTAAGATGGTAACTTAGCATTATGCTAAGTGTGGGTCCTTCTGAGTTGGCTGTCCAAGTTTGTGTACCTGTGGAATCTATTCTGGGAGAAGGCATTCATTCATTCATTCATTCATTCAGCAAACAACGAAGGACTACTTGTGCCAGGCTCAGGTCACACAGCCACCAAATAAATGCCAAATGTGTGTCACGGGCCTGGTAAACAAGTGGGTGTGCAACAAGTGGTGCCATGTGTGTGTGTGTGTGTGTATGTGTGTGTGCCCGCACGCGCATGTACATGTGTGAGTGCGTATGTTCACGTACAGGCATACATGCTAGTGCACTTGCACAAGGAAGCTAGAAGAGGCACCGCCCTTCTCTGTCGCTCCGCTGTCTCATCCTCCCAAACCAGGATGCCACAGTCGTGCAGCCTGTACATGGCACAGTGAGAACAAAGCTCCCTGAGTCTCCGACGAGCTGCAGAGAGCCGAGGCTACAAGCCAGTTCACCCCGTTTCATGCTCAGTTCTTGAGAACCGGTCCCTTAAGCCCCTGCTGGGTTCCCAAATGGATAGAGATGGGTTAGCGACTGTACCTTTGCCTCCACCCACAAACCCACCAAGTACAGCTTAAGCCAACCCTGCAAACTGACTTGAAGGTAAGTCTTCGGATGGAGAGGTGCCTGGTCCCTGAGCTGTCACCATGGAGATTCCCAAGTCAATTCTAGGCTCTCCCTAATGTCACGTTGGGGTGGGGGTGGGGGTTCCCTCTAGTTCCTTTGGCCAGTCCAAGGTTAGACAACAGCCTTTTAATCAAGACTTCATAGAAGTCCTGGGGTGGCAAAAGGGATAAGCTATCCAGTCACAGCTTGCTAGTTGTAGCTATCTCCAGTGCAAAAGGGAACTTGGGAGGAATTCATT
This sequence comes from Microtus oregoni, assembly GCF_018167655.1. Lineage (NCBI taxonomy): Eukaryota > Metazoa > Chordata > Mammalia > Rodentia > Cricetidae > Microtus > Microtus oregoni. The sequence goes on from NW_024543210.1 coordinate 12,631,288, forward strand.
CCCAGCTTTCCCCTCTTCTGCCTCAGGACCCCCACCATGCAGGAGAGAGGTCTTCAGGGAGCAGAGGGAGCCATGGTGGGGGGGTGGGGTAGTCACTTTGGAGAGAGGGAGCCTAAATTCTAAGCCTCCTGGACCTCCTAGTCTCTTGTCACTATCTTCCATTGATTCTCCTGAAGTTCCTTTTTTTTTTTTTTTTTTTTTTTTTTTTTGGTTTTTCGAGACAGGGTTTCTCTGTGGCTTTGGAGCCTGTCCTGGAACTAGCTCTATAGACCAGGCTTGTCTCGAACTCACAGAGATCCGCCTGTCTCTGCCTCCTGAGTGCTGGGATTAAAGGCGTGCGCCACCATCGCCCGGCTTTCTCCTGAAGTTTCTATCCTTTTGTTTGTTGAGACAGGGTTTCTTTTTTTTTTTTTTGAGACAGGGTTTCTCTGTGGTTTTGAAGCCTGTCCTGGAACTAGCTCTTGTAGACCAGGCTGGTCTCGAACTCACAGAGATCCGCCTGCCTCTGCCTCCCAAGTGCTGGGATTAAAGGCGTGCGCCACCACCGAGACAGGGTTTCTCTGTGTAGCTCTGGCTGTCCTGGAACTCACTCTGTAGACCAGGCTAGCCTTGAACTCACAGAGATCCTCCTGCCTCTGCCTTCCAAGTGCTGGATTAAAGGTGCTCAGCTGAAGTTTCCGTCTTAATCAATCTCAGAGACGAAATATCCAGGTTTAGGTCATAAATTGCCAGTCCTAAACTGAGCGGTGGTGGCACACACCTTTAATCTCAGCACTCCAGAGGCAGAGGCAGGCAGATCTCTGTGCATTAGAGGCCAGCCTGGTCCACAGAGTGAGTTCCAGGATAGCCAGAGCTACACAGAGAAACCCTGTCTCAAAAAACCAGAAACTAAAACCAAAACAAAACAAAGATTCCAGTCCTGAGCTAGGGAAAAGGCTTGGTGGAGAGAGTGCCTGTCTCACAAGCACAAGTACCTGAGTTTGCCCCTCATGTTAGAAAGCTGGGTGTGGTGGCATCCGTTTACAATCCCAGGGCTGGGTGGGTGGAAACCAGCAGATCCCTGGGGCTCTCCCGCCAGCCCAGCTAGCCTAAGTGTCCAGCTCCAGGCTGATGAGAAACCCTGTTTCAAAAACAAAGTAGAGGGCTGGGAAGAAGGCTCAATAGTTAATTAAGAGTATACACTGTTTTTGCAAAGGACCTGAGTTTGATTCCCAGCACCCACTTGGGAAGGCTCACAACCACCTGTAACTCCATCTCCAGGGGTTTCCCAAACCTCTGGCCTCCTCAGGGCGTCTGCACTCAGTGTGTCCATACCTATACACAGACTTACACACAACTAAAAATAAAATCTTTCTAAAAATAATAAACAAGGTAGCTAGTACCTAAGGAACGATATGTGAGGTTGTCCTCTGACCTCCACATTCAAGGCGCACACCACACGCACATGTGCAGCCCTACAAGCATGAACAGGCATACACAAGCACACATGCACACATTGTTTCTTGCCTGAGCAATTGTGTGCCCGTGTGGCCTCTGGTTTGCCCCTCTGACCTTCCGTTTCCATCTGTAACATGGAGACAGTGTCAGCTTTCCTGGGAAGAGCCTGCGGAAGCGGGCAGGATGCGGGGGAGGGGGGAAGTATATCTCTGTGTTTGTCACAGAGACACCCTGCTGTAGCCTACGGGGACTTTCTGTGTAGCTGGACGCTGTCCACAACAGGACTGGAGGCACAAAGACCTCCAGTGGCTGTTTCCCACCAAGAAGTCAGCCAGCGATGGCTGCCACCTCCTGCTCCCAGGGAGAGAGGAGAGAGGATAGATGGGATGAAGGCTCGCCCTGTAACTTGCACAAGCCCTCCCCTTCCCACAGGATTTTTGATTGATTGTTTGAGGTGATGAAATTAGCAAGGAGATAGCGGCTGTGAATTCAGAACAGCCAGGCTCTCTTCTTGCTGATTAAAAGTGGGGCGGGGTGAGAAGGAGGAAGAGATAGTGTCGCCCTCAGATAGAGACAGAGGAAGTCGATGGTGAAAGAGTTTCCAGGGAGGCAGAAGAAAAGACACATGGTGGCCCCAAAGAGCCCGGAGTACTTAGAAAAATGGAGATGAAGCTGAGACAGAAGGGTGGGTGAGGCTGTGTCTAGAATATGAATAGGAAAACAAAAACCAAAAAACCTCAGAACGCACTCTCATTAGTCCTGCCACCCTTCTCTCCAAAGCCACAAAATCACCTTGAGGAGGGCGACGGGTAATTTGCATGGTGAGAAGCTGCAAATTAATATTAATCTGATGTAAAAGAGGATCCAGGCTACACCTTAGGTAGGACCCAGCTGCCTTCCCTGATGCGCGCTCTCTCTCTCTCTCTCTCTCTCTCTCTCTCTCTCTCTTCATTCCTTCCTCCCTTTCTTTCCTTCTTTCTTTTTCTTTTTGTACATTTATTTATTCAGTGTGGAAGGGGTCATAGCGCATCACGGTGCACTTGTGGAAGTCCGGGAACAGCTTGCAGGAGTTGGTTCTCTCCTCCCACCGTGTGGGGTCCAGGGATGGTATGCAGGTGGTCAGGCTTGCTTGAGAGTGTGTTTACCTACTGTGTCATCTTGCCAGCTCTCCCTAATGTTTGCGGAGCAGGTTTAAGTTCCAGGGTATAGCAAGCGAGTAACCTCAGCCAGGTCAGGGAATCCAGCCCTCCTGGGCTGGTAAAAGAATGATGGAAAGCAACAAATCCAGGAAAATGAGGCTCCTTCTCCAGGCTGACCTCCCCAGCCCCTTTAGGCTTTCCTGAGTTTTCCTTCCTTCCAGCAGCAGGTGCACAGGCTCAGAGCTACCACGATTTAAGTAGGACTCTGATCCCTCCTGCCCGTGCTGCCTGGTGGCTTCCCAGGGGTAGATTCAATGCCTCATACCCTTGGTGGCTTCCCAGGGGTAGAACCAATGCTTCATACCCTTGGTGGCTTCCCAGGGGTAGAACCAACACCACATGCCCTTGGTGGCTTCCCAGGGGTAGACTCAATGCCACATACCCTTCCTTGGTGGCTTCCCAGGGGTAGAACCAATGCTTCATACCCTTGGTGGCTCCCCAGGGGTAGGCCCAATGCCACATACCCTTGGTGGCTTCCCAGGGGTGGAACCAATGCCTCATAGGTGGCTCCCCAGGAGTAGAACCAATGCCACATACCTTTGGTGGCAAGAGCGTGGGTATGAATGAACTGTCGGGCCAATCTAGTCCATCTACCAAAATAGGTAGATGGTGGCCAGGTCCCTGCACCTCTGCCTTCCTCCGGTCTATACCCCAGGTCCCCAAAAAGAAGTGTTTCCAGAAGGATCTTGGAAAGGGCGTGGATCTTTGGCATAAAATGAAGTACAATTTTGACGCATTTTGCAAGTGTAGAACAAAGCGTAGACAAACAACAGTTTTTCGACTTCGGTCGCTGCAGTCAGGGATATTTGCGAATCTGTCCTAACAGAGTGTTTAGTTTCAAGAAACAGAACATTGAGCTGACAACATGTTGTTTACGAACACATTCTAGGATCTGGAGGTAAGAAGAGAGAAGCCAAGCCCACGGACTATTTTCCCAGTGTCGAGGGAGCCTCTGCTTCATACTCACAACGCCCCTTTCTATCGGCGAACCCCTTCCCCCAGCTTTACTCCTCCAGTGTGGCGGGGGCAATCACAACAGAGACTCCAGGTGTCCCCGTGGCTCGTCTCTGTGGGGCATCATCCATCTTTGGAGCTTGGACCTCTGGGGACCCTGCATGGTGCAGGAAGGAAGGGCAGAGGAAACCGAGCTGTGGGCCGGGGGCGTGGAGCGAAGTCTGTATTCGCTCCCTTTTCACAGCGAAGACTGTTTACCTCCAAGCCTGTGTTTTTCACGGAAATGGAGACCAGCAGAGGAAAAACGCCCTTGTGAAACATTTCCATGAATTTATGTCGTTCATCTGGAGCCTCACAGGACTTCAAAGAGGCCTCTGGGGTTTTACATGGCCAGGGACACAGGCTGCTAGGGATGTTTAAGATCCCTAGCTACCTGGTAACTGGCCCGTTGGGTGCCTCATGGAGAATGCCATCCGGTGAGGTTACTGGTGCCACTTTGGGCTTGCACATGCCCACCCCACACACATCCAGACCCAGCTCTCATCAGAGAAATAAATATGGAAACACACGAGGCGGGGGTTGGGGTTGGAGGGTGGGGCACAGGGCCGTGAGACCCTGGGCAAGTCGCTGCAAATCTCTGAGGTTCAAGGTCATGTTCACACTGTGATAAAACCTTGAGGATTGTCGTGGAGACTCGGTGAGGAAATGAGGATCGTTTTATTTTCTTTACAAACGATACAGGACCATGACCTGGGCATCCTTTGGCCTGACTTCCCGGCTGAAATGCTCCGTGGGATAAGAATAGGGCCAGGCCAGGTATGGTGATGTTCACTTTTAATTCTAGCACTCAGGAGGCAAAGCTGATTAGATCTTTATGAGTTCAAGGCCTGCTGGATTACTTAGTGAGTTCCAGGCTGTTCAGGGTTACATAGTGAGACCCTACCTCGAAAGACTAGAAAGCTACTGAATGAAGCCAGAGGCTGATCAGTGGGATTCATGAACCACTGAGATGAGGAACAATAAGAAACCTGGGTAGTCAGGGCGAATATACGGGAGAAGATGCCTATGAAGAGGGAGGGACTTGGAAGTAAGTAGGTGATAAAATAATAGCACAAATAATACATGCCGTACTCCAGGGCCTGCAAAAGTCTGCTTCCAAGACCCCGTCAGCTATCCAAATCCCCCACATTCAGCTCCCCTATGAAAAATGGTTAGTCTTTGTATATAACATGCATGTACATTGAACTATCTCTAAAACCCTTAATATAATGTAAAGACTATATAAGTGATCGTTGGCCAGGATTGTTTGGGGAGTAATGACAAGAATATATGTTTGGTTCATGCACAGTTGGCCCTTGTCGTTTCCTGTCTCGTCTCCCACCCCACTCCCACCCCACTCCCACCCCAGTTCACAGTTGGCTAATGCTGCCCTTGTAGAAACCTCAGGCCACAGCAGCGGAGACCTTTGTCAGTTTGCCACTAGTCGCTTGCTCTGATTGAGTCTCCTACTGAGCAGTATAATGGATCCATGCCATCACCTGCAGCAGCCTCAGAGCTGAGATAGGACAGGGTGGGGCTATAATGGTAGCTGAGCTCAAGAGATGAGAACTGGTTCCCAGCCTTCCCTCACCACCTCCCCAATCTTCTTTTCTTTTAATCTTGCAAAAAGCCTTCATTTTTCTTTTTATCTGCAGTAGCATAGAGGATTTGGGTATTTTGCATTCCAAATGTTTATTTGTGCTTTAGTCTAAACCCATAAAGCAAATTCATAACGCTCAGTGTTCTACAGAAACCCCCAAATCCTGAATCCTCTCTGCAGCCAGACCAAGGTCTCATCAATAATGCAGCAGAAAAGGATTTGTATGTGAAGTGTGGAGTGGAAGAGAGGGGAGGGGAAAGAGAAGCAGGAGGGGTTTTTTGAGATATAAAACTCCTAAGTCTTTTAAATTTTGGATGGTTTCCATGGAAACTGATGTTTTTTTTTTTTCTTTGTTCTCTCCAAGTTTCTGGAGACACCAAGGCAGCCTTCATAGCTTATCGACTAGGTTAGGTTTGGAGCAGAGTTCCAAGGTCCAGGCTTGAAAAAGGAGCAAGCCCCATCTGGAGCTCCCTCGCGGGACTCAATCCCCATGCGGACAAAGCCTAGAGCTTGAACAACGCCCTCACTGATCCCAGCCCCCATCTTTCTCACTTCTGTCTGTGGACTTTTCTGTGGCCCTGCAAGATGTGAGCTTCCTGGAAGATGCAATAAACTGGCAGGGTGCTGCAGGAGACATCAGGGCGGCAGTGAGTGGGGAGCAGGCTGTTCCTGCCCACAGTCTACCTGCTTTCTGGGACGCCTGTCTTGGATGCTCAGAGGCCCCACTGCTCGGACTTTCACAGGCTTTGTTGGACAGCTCCTCCTGGGTTCTCACTGCCTTCTGGGCTCTCTCTGGATCTACCTACTATAAACCTTTCACAGCAAGAGACTCACACAGTGTTTATTTGTGCGTGTGTGCGTGCGTGTGTGCATGTGTGTGTGTGTGTGTGTCTTTCTTCACTTAGCATGATGTCCTCAGGATTGTGTCCATAAGTGATAATCCATTGTAGGGTTGAAATTGTTCATCCTTTAGCATGGCTTCCACCTTGTGATCTCCGTTACTCTGTGGTTGTTGAGGCATGAGCCTTAGCAGGATTCCTGGGGGAAATGCACCATCTGGTACACTAAGGTTCCTGTAGTCATTTCATTGTTGAGGGGGGGCAATTCCAGAGCCCAGACACTGGGGTCCTCACTCTGACACTTGAGTCCTGTGTACCTCCTGGGAGCTTCTCAACACATCCGTCTGGTAGGATCACAGGGTTCAAGCTGGTCTGTTTCTCTTGCCTGCAGTGTGCAGCATTGAGAAACTGGTGTTGGACAAAGAAAGTCATGCACCAGAAGCAGACTGTGACATTCCACTGTAATAAAATAGTCTCTCTAGGTAAATCCACAGAAGGGGGCAGACTATGGCATCCATAGAAGGAGGAGCTAGGAAGTGACTAGTAAAGGCAGTGGGTTTTCTTCTGGGTGATGATAACTTGGTAGAGGTGGTGGCTGTTCAGCCTGTGATACTAAGTCACTGAGTCACACATTCCTTTCCTTCCTTCCTTCCTTCCTTCCTTCCTTTATTTTTCTTTCTTCCTTTTCTTCCTTCCTCCCTCCCTCCCTCCCTTTCTTCCTTCCTTTCTCTCTCTCTCTCTCTCTCTCTCTCTCTCTCTTTCTTCCTTTCCCTAAGTTTCTCTATGTAGCCCTGGCTACAATTCACAGAGGTCCACCAGCCTCTGCCTCTGAGTGCTGAGATTAAAGGTGTGTGCCACCAATGCCCAGCAAGTCACACATTCTGTAAAGATTTTTATTTCCTGTGTATGAGTGTCTGCATGTATCAATACATACCACATGTGTGCCTGTTGCCCGTAGAGGCCAGAAGAGAGCAAGAGATACCCTGGAACTGGAGTTACAAATGATTTTGAGCAACCAAGTTTGGGGTGCTGGGAACTGAACCTAGGTGTTCTCTAAGAGCAGTAATTGCTCTTAACCACTGAGCCATCTCTCCAGCCCCTTCACTGCACATTCTCCTAGGCTCTGAGCCCCGTATAAATGCACCCCAAACAATGGAAGAATACTTTTGGTTCTGGTAGCATTCATCGGTCACTTCAAAAGAGGATATCCTGTGTGTTCAGTTGCTTTTTGAGCAACTGTGATTCATTTCTCTCATGGCTTTGTGGGTGAAGAATTTATGCCTGGTCTAGCTGGACTTCTGAGTTAGTCTAGAACCCAGCTACTTAAACTGTAGATTGCATTACAGAATGTGGGAGTCATGAAAAAAATGGCAACAAAAAAAGTTTCTAAACACACAACCACCAAAAGCTAATTCAAAGTCAAAAGTTTTATGAGGAATATTGAGGTAGCTCATTGAGTAAAAATAAATATTTTGTTAAAGGTATGACAAAATCTGAGGTGTTTCTGGCATGTTGCAGCCTTGGCTCTGAACACACCACATGTGCGGTTCGCACTGTGCCATTGCATTATGCCATGCAATACTAAACCAACACTTCCCAAAGTGCCTCAGATTACATTCCTGATTATTGCATATTATGGATTACACGAACTTTTCTGGTCTTACAGAAATATGACTTAGTTATGAGAAACAAAGATATGTACTATCTTCCCACTGTCAGTTCCTCAGCACATTGCACTTCTGGGTGTCTTTGGTTTGGAGTGTGTGAGGATGCTTGATTTTTAAATTTCTAAAGATTGCTGTTTGAGGCATTAACTTGCGTTTCATTACAAAGACTGTTAAATGACTGTTGGCTTGGGATTGGGACAGGGTTTCCAACAACTTCTGGTATGATCCTACACAGGCTCTTTTCTATTTTGTACCATGTATTTATGTAAAGTAGGGTTTCTCAGCATTAACAATTCTAAAATCAAATATTTCCCAATCCTGAGAAATATGAAGTTGCTTCCAAAGATAGAGGTGGAAAACTCTAACTTCCTAAGGCTGGGCCTGGATCCATGGCTTCCAAGGGGCTGATATGAAGATCCCATCTTTCAGTGGGAGAGCAAAGCATCCACAGTCATCCAATACAAGTAGATCTATACTTAGCTCCTAATTTGAGTCTTTGAACAGTGTTTTAGTCAGTGTTCCATTGCTGTAAAGAGACACCATAATCACAGAAAGTCTTATAAAGGAAAACATTTAATTGGGCTTGCTTACAGTTCAGAGGTAAGCAAGCCCAAGAGGTTTAGTCCATTTTCATCAAGGCAGGAAGCATGGCAGTGTGCAGACAGATATGGTACCTGGAGAAGTAGCTGAGAGTTCTACATCTGGATCCATGGGCAGCAGGAAAAGAAGGACACTGGACCTGGATTGGGCTTTTTAAACCTCAAAGGCTACCCCACTGGCACAATTCCTCCAAAAGGCCACACCTCCTAATCTTTCCCAAGTAGTGCCATTTCTTAATGTCTAAGCATTCAAATATATGAGCCTATGGGAGCCATTCTTATTTAAACCAACGCAAACAGGTTATTTAAACATTTCTATTTCTTCTTGAGTCAGTTTTCTGGGGTTTGTATATTGTCTATAGTTACTAGCATCTACACTCTTATACTATAATTCTTATACTGTTGTTTTATTACTTTTATTATTTGTGAGCACATGTGTATGGGGGCTTGTGTGCCACGACATATGTTTGGAAGCCAGGGAACAACTTGAAAGGGTCATTTCTCTTCTTCTACTGTGTGGGTCCTGGGGATCAAGCTCAGGTCATCAGACTTGTATGTAAGTACCTGCTGAGTACACATTGGGATGGCTCAGTATATGTTTTTTTTAAGATTCCTGTTCAACTTGTGATTATGTCCTCCTTTTGATTTTTAACATTTTTTTACTAGCATGGACGACAGTTTGTCTAATAATCTTTGTTAAATGAAATAATACAAATCAACTAGCATTATAAGATAATGATTAAACAACATGGGAATGGTGCAAAAATTAAAGGGAGGGTTGTAATGCCTGAGAGAAAACATCAGCAGCAATGAAGTGACTTCAGGGTGGCACTGTCTCCCTGCAAAATTCATTCTGCCTCTTTGACTTTATTCACGCTGAGATTGAACCTGGTACATACAAAGTTCTACGAGTGAGCTACATCCCTAGCCCTGCTTCCTTGACTTAAAAATAAATAAATAACCTCTGAGACAGGTGGATGGTGCAGGCTTTTAATTCCAGCAGATCTCTTGAATTCAAAGCCAGCTTGGTCTACACATTGAGCCCCAGGCCATCCAGAACTACAAAATGAGACCCTGTCTCAAAACAAAAATTTGTGGCAAAGTATATAGTTTACTGTTCCAGTGGTATATACTCTCACTGTTGGGTGTCACCATCATCTGTCCTCAGATAGTCTTCATCTTGCAAAACTGAAGCTGTAGAGTCATTCCCAATAACTCTCCATTACCCTGCCCTTGGTGTGTGTAGAAACTCCTTCCTGTGTCTGTGAATTTGACTACCCATGAACTTCATAAAAGTAGAATTATACAGCATTTGCTTTTCTGTGATTGGCATATTTCACTTATTATAATGTTTTCAAGACTCATCAATGTCAGATCATGTGCCAGAAAGTCTTTTCTTTTCAAAGTTAAATAACAGTCTCAATACATATAACACAACAACACTTGTTTTTCCTTCCACCTATTAATGGACAGTTGGGTCCATAAAAATAAGGTTTTGAAACTTTGAATAGTATTCCTCTGAACATGGGTATGCAAACATCTACAGGAGTACCTACTTTCAATTCTTTAGGACATTTGCTCAGGAGAGAAATTGCTAGATAACATGGCAATTCCACTTTCAATATCTGTCACAATGGCATACTGCTTCTTACCATCTTGAACCGTTTTTTGTTGATTTTTGTTTTGTATCTGGCCTTTGATATGCAGATTTCTTTCATTCAATCTTAAAAATTTTTGTAGGCTTTCATGTTCATTGACCCATTAAGTTGGGTTGAATCATTTTGTTTCTGCCAAAGACCTGAAGCTCCTCACACAGTAGAGATGTGCCTTCCAGAATCTGAAATCCTCTAATTTAGAACTTTGAATATTATAAAAACCAAAACTGAGGATAAATCAAGAGAATACAGTTCTCTCACTGACACAGTCACTCACCTTTTTCTTTTTTTTTAAATTTTTTTTTTTTAAATTTAGCTGGGCAATGGTGACACACACCTTTAATTCCAGCACTCAGGAGGCAGAGGCAGGGGGATGTCCACAAGTTCGAGGCCAGCCTGGTCTCCAAGAGCTAGTTCCAGGACAGGCTCCAAAGCTACACAGAGAAACCCTGTCTCAAAAAAAGAAAGAAAGAAAGAGAATACTTTATTTATTTTTTTAAGATTTATCCATGTGCATTGGTGTTTTGCCTGCATGCATGTTTGTGTGAGGGTGCCAGATCACCTAGAACTGGAGTTATAGACAGTTGTAAACTGCCATGTGGGTGCTGGGAATTGAACTTGGATCCTCTGGGAGAGCAGTCAGTGCTCTTAACCACTGAGTCATCTCTCCAGCCCCTCATGGTCACCATGACTAAGACAACTTATAAAATAAAGCATTGAATTGGGGTTTCCAGATGCAGAGGATAGAAGAGTACAAGACCACCATGAAAGGAAACATGGCAGATAGGTAGGTAGGCATGGCTCTGGAGAAATAGCTAGAACTTACCTATGATCCACAGGCACCGTGCAGGGGAGGGGGGGGGAGAGCACTAACTGGGAACAGTGTGGGCCTTTGAAACCTTAAAGTCTACTCCTAGTGACACACCTTCTCCAAGAAAGCCACACCAGCCAATCCTTCCCAAATAGTTCCAACAAACATATGTGCCTGGGCTCCATTCTCACACAAAACCACATTCCACTTCCTGACCCCCACAGGCTTGTGGCCACATCATAAATCAAAATTAATTTAGTCCAACTTCGAAAGTCCCCATAGTCTTTCAGTCTTAAGACTGTTTAAAAGTCGAAAGTCTCCTCTGAGACTCAAGGCAATCTCTTCACTGTTACCCCCTGTAAAATAAAAAAAATAAAAAAAATAAAAAGCAAACTGCATACTTCCAATATACAATGGTGCTGAATATACATTCCCATTCCAAAAAAGAGAAATAGGGACATAGTGAAGAAAAAGTGGAACAAGTCCAAAACCCAAAGGACAAACTCCAGATCTGATAAGAAAGGGCTTATATGGCTCTACCTTCCAGCTTTGCTGACTGTAACACACTTCCCTCTCATGGGCAGGTACCACTCACTCCCTGTCTACAGCTCTTCCTGGCAGACATCCCACGGCCCTGGCATCTCCAGCATCTTGGGGTCTCCAATGCAATCCAAATTTCAACTTCATAGCTTTACACAATAGCCTCTCTAGACCTCCATGCAAGGACTCCCTGCCACAGGCCTGGACTCAGTGGCTTTCCTTAACCGTAGAGGAAGATTCTACAACCCCCTTTACTCTGCAACCTCTGTGACTCTAAGGAAGAACCAAGTGGCCAAAGCTGTCAACTGCTGCCTGCTTAGGATAGAATCTGGCCCCCTCCCTGATTTATATTTGCATAAGCTTTGGTTTGTTGATGATTTCCTTTGTTGAAAAAGCTTTTCTCCGCTTTAGGAGCAGGTATTCCTCAAACATTTCCTTTTTGCAGATTGAAAGTTTAGCTGGGTGGGGGTCTTGCCCTGAGGGCACCTCTCTTTATTCCACTTTATTTCCCCTCGGGCCTTTCTTTAGACTGATCCCTTTGAGCACAAGTCTTGGCTACGTTGTTACGTTCTCTGGTGCTTTTTGTTTTCCCCTTCAAACTTATTTTGTATTTCTTTTTGTTCTGCTAGCCCATTTTCACCGTAGGTCTGCATAAAAGTGATTCCCCCTGACCAGGTGGCACAGTCACTGCTAGGCCGCCCTGAAATCTCCTCTGCCAGTGAAATTAGTCTCAGACTCCTCGGGTTAGCTTCAGGCAGATTCTTAAGGCCAAAATCAGCCACATTCTTTGCCAAAATATCACAGAAATGATCTCTTCCCCAGTTGTTAATATTGTTCTAGGATCTCTGGAGCTGGGCTTCCACAGCCCACATTGCTCTCAGCACTATTGCCTTCCAAGCACCTAGGCCCCGATACAGCTTTCAACCACTTCCTCATTTCTCCCCAAAACAGCACCGTCAGGCCTGCCAAAGCGATGTGCCCCTCCCTGGCACCAACTTCTTAGTTACTTTTCTCCTGTTGTGAAAAACACCATGACCAAGGCAACTTACAAAAGAAAGCATTAATTGGTGCTTTCTGTGCCCGAGACATTATGCCAGGGAGCACGGCAACCGGCAGGTGGGCATGGCAGCCAGCAGGCAGGCAGGTGGGCATGGCTATGGAGCAATCACCGGCAACTTACCTCTCATCCACAGCACGAGGCAGAGAACAAAGTGGGAACGGCATGGGCTGTCGAAACCTTGAAGCCAGAGACTGGTGCACCTCCTCCAACAAGGTCGTACTTCCTAATCCTTCCCAAATAGTTCCCTCAAACACACGAGCCCACTAGGCTATTCCCACTCTGGCTACCACGCTCACTCTTCCCTTTACACAACTGGACCTTCCACTAGAAAAGGAACCGACGAGGAAACGCGTGATGGATTCTCACAGGGCTGCAGGTGGCAGGCTGACTGCAAAGACCCAGAAGTGTTTGGAAAGCTGAGTTAAAGCATTTACCCTGTTTGAACAGCTGCTCCCAGCCCAAGTTCCCTCCCTTCAAAGCCGAAGACTCATTATGACTTAGCCAACCCTTGGCTTACTGCCGACTTCTGGAGCTTTTCCTCAGGGTATTTGACCTTGAATCGGAATCAGAAGGTCTTGACTATTGAAGAGTATCTGATATTTTTTTTTAAGCTGAAGATTCCAGACTTTGGCAGAGAAGACAGGCCGTGAGATTTGAGCAGATGGCTTCACTTCCCATGGTGCCAGAGGAGTTTGGGATTGATCCAGCCACAGAAGAGAATCGCTTCAGGCTTGGGGGAATGAGCATCTCTCAAGCATTAGTCAATGTCTGATAGAACCCTAGGAGTCCCCAAAGAGAAGGAGCAGGAATGGGGCTGCTCTCTGCCGACCACCGTGTGGAACATCTGAGCGAATGTTCAGAGAATGGAGACACCAGGCCACCAGCCTCTTCCATGCTTAACGCTTCTAGCATGCTCAGATAGGACCAAACCTTCATGTGCCCCAAACGCTGCAGACATTACATACGAAGTCACCAAGAAAATGTACCTGAAGTTCCAGGTCTAGCCTGGTGGTTGAGGCTCAGCCACCCTCGACATAAGCTTGGCAGAGTAGGTAGGTACCAGTATATTAAACTCTGAAAGCTTTTACTATTCTATCCTAAGGAACCAGCATGAGCTAGATCAGACCAGCTGTCGAAATGCCTCATTTCCTCTATGGTGATGCATTCACCTTGTGTGGCTGGGAGTATTTTCCAGCACCTTCCACTGACCAGCTAATTCAGTAGAACCCCCCCCCCCATCTCATTTACCCTCACAGCCGCCTTGTGAAGAGAATGTGTTCCCACTTCTCAGATGGATGCACTAGAACACAGAAGTGCCGCTTGCCAGAAGTCATCTCCCCAGAGAAGTCAGGCCAGGATTGGATGTCCAGGGTGGCCCCCACAGAGTCACGGCAGGACCGATGTGTGGAAATGAAGGGCATGCCAATGCCCATCTAGTACCAAGTGAAAACAAGCTAAAAGCCAAATGGTCTTTAAGAGGGTGCCAATCTAGAACTAACACAGCCAGCTCCTAAAAAATGCAGGCATTTAAGCAGGTGGAGAGAAATCCGCACTCTACAAAGTGAAAAAAAGGCTAGAAGACAGAGAATACAGAACCTCATTTACATATCCAGTATAGACATAGTGATGGAGACGGAAAGTAGGTTAGGACTTGCTGAGGCTGGGGAATGTCTGCCAGTAAGTAAAAGCTTTTTTCAGATGAGTGATGAAAATGTCCAGATATGAGGGGATGGAAGTTTCATCTCCATGGGAGAACACTGGAAAAAGAAAAAGGAAAATACCCTAAAAATAGGTAGTGGTAAGATATTGTTGTGACTACATCAATAACCATGTAAGTATATGAATCCTATCTTAAGACATAAATAGAAAAATCATAACATATATGTAATTGTATATACTAAAGACTACTTAATTCATTTAAAAATTGCATGAAGATTCTGTGATAGCCATGGTATTAACTGTCAACTTGACAGGGTCTAGGGGCACATAGGAAACGGGCCTCTGGGTATTCCCATTAGGGACTGTCTTATGCTAATTAAGTAGAAAGGAAACATCCACTATGGGTGGCACCATTCCCTGGGCTGGGATGTTGGAGACAGGGAGCTGGGTACCAGCATGGATTCATAGCTCTCTGTTCCCAATTGTGAATGCCACGTGACCAAGCTGCTTCAAGTTCCTACCCCCTCAGCTCCCCCACATGATGGACTGTACCCTTGAACTATGAATGGGAACAAGCCCGTTCTCCATTAAGTTGCTTAGGTTGAGGTGATTTATCACAGTAGCAAAGAAGAAACTAAGACAGCCCCCAATATATAAACTGCATCTCTGGATCAATAATGGCCAGAAAAGATTCTGGAAGGAAGTACAAAGTGATGGCTACAATGTATACAGTGGTGGGTGATTTGATAGCTCATAGTTTGGAGATAAGGTCTCCTGTAGTCCAGGCTGGCCTTAGCCTTGGACTCCTGATCCTCTTGTTTCTCCCCCGAAGAGCTGGGATTATTAGGGCATGTTGCCACGTCCAGCTGATGTCAATACTTTATAAATACATAGCATTTCTTTTTGACTCAGAATACTTTTAGAAAGAAAGGATAACCTATCGGTAAGTTCCTTGTCATTGGAAACAATCCATAAAGCTGGAGAACCATTAGATATAGACATTTACGTTAGCAGGAAATTGGAGCTGACAATGTAAGGTAGTACTTTTTAACTGTATTATTGTTTTATAACTGCGTGTGCGTGTGAATGGATGCATCAGGGCACACATGCAAAGATCACAGGACAACTTTTAGGGGTCAGATCTCTCCACCATGATTTCTAGAGGCCAAATTCAGGTTTGCCAGGCTTTTCATGGTAAGAACTTATACCCAGAGCCATTTCACCAGGCCCTTCCGTGTGTGTGTGTGTGTGTGAGCCAGATGTCTTCCTTAGTCACTCTCTAAGCAGGGTCTTTCACAGAATTGGAGGTCACTTACCGCCACTGATTCAACTAAGCTGGTTGGCCGACAAGCTCTAAGAATTCACCTGTCTCTGCCTCTCCAGGCTGGGTTACTGCCCTGCTGCACCTGGCTTTATACATGGGTGCCAGGATCCAAACTCGGCTCCTCCTACTTGCAAAGCAAATGCTCTTTTGAATGAGCCATCTCTCCAAAAGTCCCTTTTATAAGGTTCTAGGTTTATTTTAAGATCTATTTTTTTTTTCAAGACAAGGTTTCTTCGTGTAACAGCTCTGGCTGTCCTAGAACTCACTTGGTAGACCAGGCTGGCCTCAAACTCACAGAGATCCTCCTGTTTCTGCCTCTTGAGTGCTAGTATTAAAGATGTGCACCACCACACCTGGCTAAGATCTATTTTATTTTTAATTATGTATATATGTGTGGGGGGGGGCTATGTGCACCTAAACATGGGTCTTCTTAATTGTTGAGTCATTTCTCCTGCAATCCCAGTAGTTTTTTTTTTTTTTTTTGAGACAGGGTCTCCCTGTAGCCCAGGCTAGCCTCAAACTCGCTATTTATCTGGCCCGTAACTCCTGAGCTTCCTGCCTCTACCTTGTGCAGGGTTATAGTCACATGTCACCATGCTATAATATGGGGTACTTTGTTCAGGGCCTTCTCATGTATATTAAGCACATGCCCCACGATGCCACATATATTTGTCATTTCATTTTATTAATCTACTATCTTAAATATTGATATTAATCTCTCTGGGGGAAGAAAGCCTACATTTTTACAAAATGAGTAATTATAAAAAAATTGCAGTTTAATTAGTATACTAAAACGTATTTTTAAAAATTAGTTTAAAAACAAACTCACCTGTCCCTACAAAGTCAAGACAGAAAGACTACATTCTAATAAAATGTTCAAGAACCCACAGGGGTGGAGGGTGGGCGTGAGACGGCTAAACTGGAAAAGGTGCTTGCTGAGCAAGTTTGGCAATGTGTTTCCATTCCTGGAACCCAAGGACAGAAAGAGAAAACCAGCTCCACAAGTTGCTCTTTGACCTCTAGCTGTGTGCACAGTCATGTGAGAATCTACACACACACACCTCACATCATGTGTGTGTGTGTGCATACACAGGCACACAGCTATAAATAAAAATTCTAAAGCTTATCAAAGAAGACCAGGTTTTCTCTTTGGTCTTTGAAAACTAAAAGATAAATGTTAAGATGAGACATTTGAAATACTATCTGAACGTGTTCCTCCAGTCATCCAAAGGTTGCTGACGCTTAGAATGAGTAATTCTTATGAGGGAAACCAGTCTTTCGTTTTTTTTTTTCAAGTTCAGAGACTGTCAACGAGATGGGAAGCTGGCCAAGCCAGCCTCAGGACTCTGTCAGTTTTGGGGTGTGGCTCTGCAGCAGGAGCTGGTTCCTCGAACTCCCCGACAGCAGTCAAAGAAAAGCCGTGAGCTCTAACAAGCTTTTCCCTTCACTTCACGGGCATCCCGAGTCACTGGACGCCCAGGGCAGTCCGGTTTAGGCTGGAAATGTGCTCCTTTTCACTGCTGTGTTTTCCACTGGAGACCCAACTTCTCAGAGGCCCAGTGGTGGCTTCCTGTTTCTGTCCTGGGAGAACGGAAGTCACTAATTATCCACTTTTCTAACCCACCATTGCCTCATGGTCCTGGCAGTCAGCTTAGCCTGTTTAACCCAGGATGGAGCTGCTGAGAATGTTGAAGTCCCATTTATCACCTCAAAGGACACAGCGAGTGCTGATGCCAAACCAGATTGATCAGAATCCCAGAAAACCAGACCTGGGTGCTGGTCCGATTATCATATTTTCAGGTTGAGATGGTAGGGAACCTACCAAATCTGAGCCCAGCCCTACCACCCCAAAGTGGAACTCTGTCCTCCAGGTAGTATCTCCAGCCTGTGTGCACAGGACAGATTCTTTAAGTAACCTTCTGGAGATATGGCTCAGCTTTTCTAGCCAAAGCAGGGGCTCATTCTGTGATCTTTCCCTTTTTAGCCCTCACTGCGTCCACAGATTGGGAAAGAAACTCGGGGAGGGGCCCTAGATAACACCCCTCTAAACAGGAGGGTAGGAGTTGGGACGTGACCGTGAATGACCTTGAATTTCTGATCCTCCTGCCTCTACCACTCCAGTGCTCAAAGTGCTGGGATTATGTCACATCCCCAGTCTAAGATACCTGGTGCTGAGTATTAAACCCAGGACTTCACGGATGCTCCCCCAAGCACCCTACCAACTGAGCTACATCTCTACTAAGAATTTTAAAATGTTTTGAGACAGGGTCTCACTATATAGCCTTGGCTAGCTTGGAACTCTAGTAGACCAGGGGGGGACTTAAACTCAAGAGATCTGTCCCCTCGGCTTCACCATGCCCAGCCTAAAAATACGCTTTTGAAATTCAAAGGATATTAATCAGCCAAGAGTTTGGGTAACCCCAGAAATACTCGATGCTGGAGCACGACTGCTTTGGGCCATCTCTGCCAACTTTGGCCCACACACTCACCGGCTGCACGGTCCGGGGCATTCTCTTGAGGGCATGAGAGCTAAGAACCTACACAGTTCGCAGTAGAGAGGTGAAAGGCTACAGCAATGTTTATTGAATACAGTGCCAGGTTTATAAATAAAACTTATTTACAATTTCCATAGAGTTGGTCCCCCATCAGCGAGGTGGTTAAATCTCCACAACAGTTTATCTCAAGATTTACAGAACGTTCAAGTACATCTCTTTTTCAAACAGCCACAGTGAAGGGTGACTTCAGTAACAGAAGGACCACCACCATCCTTGCTCTAGGTGTTTAATGAACATTGTAGTAGGTCTAGGGGAAGAACACACATCCCTACCTTCTTACTCAAAGGGATAGACAGCAAAGAACTGTCTTCTATTGGACAATGTCAAGGGATAGTTAAAAAGAAAAAGTAGGTGACTGCCAGTTGAGGGGTTCAGTTAAGACACAACAGTATAAATCTGGTCACTGCCAAAGGAAAGTATTTAGGACACACCATAAATAATTCTAGTGGTTAAGATAATTGAACTAATAGTCAACTTGCCTGAACTGATTCTGTTCAATAAGTTTCCAGGATGCGGAGGGGTGGGTGGTATGTGCTATCCCTCTAGTGTGATAGTAATGCTAGGCCTACTGGACAGCCATTCATTACCATATGGTTACGAGTCGGACATGCACTTAGAAAGAGAATATAAAACTATGTACAACAGCTTGTCTTCAATGTAAGTTGCTCAAAGACACCAATTAAAGTGTGCAAAAATTTGTCAAAAAATCAGAAAAAGCCTTCCCTGGAACAGTGCATTAGCCCATCTGAGCCATCAAGTTGTTTGCCTTGCTCAACAGCTTCCCCGAACAGTCGGAGAACACAGCTATGAAGAGGTGGGCAAGTCTCAGGCTAAAGCAGGATGCCAGCTAACTAGTCACTTTATACATATATATATATATATATAAATATATGTATATATTTATAGAGTACTTAGTAAGTGAAAGAGTTTACAGGAAAGTGCTATCCGGACTCCAGGACACCCAGCTCTTTCCCCTCACAAACTCAGAAGCTAACACCAAGCCCTGGGCTGGTTGTGTCCCAGGGTGTGTGGTGGGGGAGGCCCACGAGGTGGGGATGCTCTGCCTCCCACAACTCCAAACTTCAGCTTCCTGTTCCCTGGGGGTTAGGGTTCTGCAGTTCCCATGCAGGGTTCCTGGCCACACAAGAATCCTGTTTTAAAGGTAGCCTTAAGGGACAGGCTATGGGGCTGCTAAAGCAGAGTCTACCCAGCTTCTACAAAGACTTGGTAAAAGGTAAAAGATAGGAGGTAAGTTTTAAAAAAGTAAGTCACCTCCAACCCCCTTTGAAACTACCAAGAGGTCAGACCGCAAGTCTGAGACTGGGTCCACACTGGGCAATGCCATCCACCTTCCAAGACAAAGCCACCGCCATTGCTCACACCTGGAACCCTCAGTGCTCTCCCCAGAAGGGAACCCCCAAGGCATTCTCAAGAATACCTAATGATTCAGTTCACCAACCTGTCTGCCAACCCCCCAGCCCAAGGGCCAGCAAGGGCACACAGCGTCTTTCTCTCCACAGCTCTGACCCACCCCTCTGGCAGAAGAAAGCAAATACAAAGGAGCTACGAAACGCCAGAAAGGCAGGGAGTAGGAGAGTCAGAGAAGCAAGGGTCTACACAGCAGCCTTGAATGCACCCATTTGGCTGCCAAGGGCTTCTCGGTGCCTTGCTAGAAGCCTGCCCCTGTTCCCGGCCACCCCCACACTCAAAGCCAAAGCTCCCTGCTAATCAGATACAACCAGTTAACACCATGAAAAATGTACGAGGCCCTTGTTTCAAAAATGAGCTCTGTACTAAATGTAACACACTTCTGGGGTGGGGGTGGGGGGTCCTAAACAGACCAGGACCAGCACATCTGACTTTGGGTTATAGGTTTATAATTAAGACATGAAATTCATTCTGGGCCACAACTTTTGGTTTTGTTCTTTTTTTTTTTTTTGTTTGTGGTTTTCTTTCAAGCCAGAGGCTTAAGTATTAGTTCTACTTACAGGGAGAAAAAAAAATCAATTAAAAACCGTATAGAAGCTAAAGGGTATCATAAGTTAAAAACTGAACCAAAGGTGACTGGCAGTCTGAGTAGATGACCGCTTCCACACACACCGAAGACTGAGTTACAGACACACTCATCAAGTCTCCTGCAGGTGGCCTCTTGTGGTCAGCAGCAGCACAGCTGAGATCCACACACACACACGCACGCCTGGGAGAGGCTGTTCCCTCACTAAGCTCCTCTGCCCGAACATCAAGTGACCAAGATAGTCGAGCACGTGCGCACACAGAGACACACAGAAAACATAAGGAGACTTACATGGCCAATGATGACAAAGCAATCAGTGTCGGCCAGGTTTCAGGAGTTGATGCTAGGAACGTGGGAGGGAAACCCAGGTTATCCTGGATGGTGGGCATGTTTCTATGTACGCTGGCTTCCCCTCCAATGGCCTTGTCCTCGTCCCCCTTCAGATCTCAGCTTACAAAGCATTTAACACCACTTTTAAGTTAATGGTCTTTTTATTGGAAAAAAAAAAAAAAAAAGACTAGCATTTACAACTTGGAATGGACGTAAATTCTAATTTCCTGAACAGCAATGTTGATGGTTGTGCTCAAGTCCACAGCCACAGCCTACTCTGCTGGCTCCGGGTCATGGTTCACAAGGTCTTAAAACAGAGAGTCCAAAGATGCTCCCTTGGTAAACATTTCTTATTAAAAATTTGTGTGATTTGGTGACAGCCTTGATGTTTACTTCACTCTAACACAACACACACAGCACTAAACCATCACTCAGGCACGCCACCAGCTGTCATTGTCACCATGGGGTTGGAGCACTTGAAGGACAAGAGGGCCATCCTACTTCTGGGGCTGTGTCTCAAAGTTCAGCTTCACCCATTTTCTGTACATCATCCTGAGGTAAACCAATTTTAAATGTTTGTTTGCAGCAAACTGGCTACTGACAATTGATCTGAACAAATTGTAGAACCCATCTGAGATTTTGAATTTGTTTTTTCCATTTTTCGGTTTTAATACAAAGGCCTGACTGTGCTCAATCGTCAAGCTGCATGCATGAGAAACTGGCCAGCCCAAACAGTGTATTAATCATTAGCAAATGGAACTTTAAGGAGTCCACTAAGTGCTTCCTTATAAGGTAGTACGAGTATTATACTGTAAAACTGATGTGGGGGCTTGATCTTTAGGGGACAGGACCACCAACCAATACATGCAGATTTTGTGTGTGGACAGAAGGTACGTTTGACATTCAGTTTTGCTAGATAGAAACAGAATGAATAAATGAACTTTTTTCTTTTTTCTTTTTTTTTTTGTAAGAGGTAAGTAAAAGATTTCAATTTGATTCTTCTAGAGGGAAAAGTAGTTGAAAGTGGGTCTTCATTTTGCAGTCATCATCTGTACGAATTCTGAAAAGACAAATATAAAGTTTATCTTTAAAAGAAGCGGTAACGGACAGATTTACTGTGTACAATACAAGTGGTGGCTGTGCACAGTAATCGCTGCTGAAAACCAGGCTCAGGACATTTAGCCTTACCTTCATAGTTGACTTGTCCATCTCCATCGATATCTGCTTCTCTGATCATCTCATCTACTTCTTCATCCGTTAGCTTCTCTCCTAAGTTTGTCATGACATGGCGCAATTCTGCTGCGCTGATGTAACCATTTCCATCCTGTCAACACATAGCAGTTGTTACAAGGTGATGGCAGATGGAGGTTCTGGAGAGCAAGCAGCTCTCTGACTGTCCAAGCCTCCCTCAAGGTACCGTCAACATTCCTCCCCACCCAGCTCCCAGCAGTCATCAAACACAAAATGCAGTTTTTCAAAAGCAGACACACTGAACACAACAAAGACAGTCAGATCAGCACTTCTCTCTGCTGGGGCGTCAAAGGAGAGGCTCAGGCACTCCGGCTAACTCTAACCAACTGTTACAACCTTCCGCGGTGACAGCCCAGAGCCATGTAATGTGCCTCTCCAAGGCCAAGTGTGCAAGGTTACCTTGTCAAAGACTCGGAATGCCTCACGGATTTCTTCTTCGCTATCTGTATCTTTCATTTTTCTAGCCATCATGGTCAAGAACTCTGGGAAGTCAATGGTGCCATTCCCTTTAATCACAAAAAGAAAAGATAAGCATCACACAGACAGCCCTGTGCAGTAATCTTAGAACACTGTACAGAGAAATGCACTGCTCAGACAAATGCACTCTGTACAATTCCAGCGATAACTACAACGATGAACTATTTTTTTTAAACTATTCATTTTTCTTAGGCCAACCTTCTGTAACCTCACAGAGCAATGTCACATGTCAAGCAATATCAAGCGACGCGGCAATGTGCAGCACAGCATTTACAGCAAAGGAAGCTGGACATCTGGGTTCACAATAGCATTTACAGTGCAAAGGGAGCTGCACATCTGGGTTCACGATCATGAAAGCAGACTACACCATTTGGAAAAGGAAGCATGCAATTGCCTGTCCAGGGAGAACACTCAGACCTAACTAATAATGTCCTAGCAATGTTCAAAACGCTTTAGGGGGAAAAAAGTGAGAGCAAGAAAAAAAGCCTACTATACCCTGCCCAGTTCCCCAAGTCTTCTCCAGATGTACTTCTGGCCCTATTATATATGTGATCTAACCATGCTCTTACCCAACTTGGCTTTTTGTTTGTTTTGGTCCTGGGGATTGACCCCAGGGCCTCTCATTATGCCAAGCACACACACTCTTATTCCCAAACCCCCAATTCAGCAGCTTCATTTTCCATGAAGGGAAAAGCTCAGAAGCCGTTCTCAGATTAGGGTCATTAATCTTCAGTAAACTGTCAGAGGAATCCACCCAACAGCCAACATTCCAAACAATTCCTCTAAAGCTAAGGGATAAATATTTCCAAAGACAAATCCCAAATTAACACTAACTTGAATTAAATGGAAATAACATCACAGAAAACAACAACAAAACCAACAGAAAAACCCCACCAAAACAGGAGTTATTTACAATTCATTTTCACTAGCACATTTAAAGCTAGTAGCTTTCAAAGGCTTGTGTGGATGATGGTTTAGTGCCCTGGGTTCAATCCCTACAATGGTGTATTGATGTAAGTGAACACAACATCAAAAATTCCTAAAGTCTTTGAAGATATTTATATAAGACAAAATAAATGACTAAGTGCTACCTAGAAGCATGTGAAGAGATCCTTAGGAATCAAAACAAGGCTTGATGCAGCTTCTCCCACTGTTTCATACACTCTGACAGTCAAACATAGTCTCCTACCGAGCCTGGTTTCCCAGGATTTACAGAAAACAGAGAGGCCTGCCCATGTTCCCATATGGTTCATCAACCAGACAGAATTATGGACGATTTTTCCTAAAACAGCACTGAGGAGGAGAATCATCTTTAGGGGTATTTTAATGGTACAGAAAACCCACGTCTAACACAACACTCTCCGGTGCCATGTTTTCTAATAGCTGCTCTCACAGCATCGGTTGACAAAGCACAGCTGAGGCCCAGGCTCTGCCTTCCTAGCTCCTTTCCAGTCTGCAGTCTTAGGACACACATTCCTGGACTTATGGGACTTTTCAACTAGGGAGAGTGCTTCCAAACCAGCTTACTGACAAAAAGGAGAATAAACTCTGTCTGCTACTGTTCTCTCGGACAGACAGACAACTATTAGGGGAGCTGCTGGTTCTTCCGGCCCTCAGCCTTACACAGCTTTTCTTCCACAAATGTAGTCTTCAGACACCACTCAGTTCCCAGCTAATGTCGAAGGGTGCCCTTCGGTCACCGCCCTCAGGTTCTGTCTCTTAGAAACAACAGCAAGCTCTCTGGCTACTCATTTCTACTTCCCCCACAAAACTTGGTATAGCCTCGGGGGTCAGCCGATAAAGATTAGAGCTGCAGGTCCCAGTAAGTAGGAAAAACAAAACCCAAAACATAACAAACAAACAAAAAAATCCCAGTGATCCAATCCAGGAAATGCTCTAGACCACAGCAGAACGAACTGGACAGCAAGCCCACTGTCTTCTATTTTAATATCAAGAGGCTGCGAGGCAACCATAGAAAGGAACTCTGCACATTTGTTTTACTCTAGGGACCTTAAAAACATTCTGTGACAAGTCTGAATTTGAATTACACAACAGAGGTGTGCATTCAGTTCTAAAGCCCTTACCATCAGCATCCACTTCGTTGATCATGTCCTGCAATTCAGCTTCTGTTGGGTTCTGACCCAGTGACCTCATGACAGTCCCAAGTTCCTTTGTTGTGATGGTGCCATCACCATCTTTGTCAAACAGGGAGAAAGCTTCCTTGAATTCTGAAAAGAGAAGTTTACTAGAATCAGTGTTTTTACCCAACACTGTTGTGATACACACTCCCCTGGGGCTTGCCAAGACAAGCTGTCCAAGTTATCAGAAACCACCTGGCCTTTATCTACAGAAATAATAACCACAATAGGCCTGTAGGTCTGGCCAGCACGCAGTAGCCCAGAAACCAAACATTGTCCTGGTAACCAGTTCAATAAAGCCACAATATCCTATTTTTTAAAAAAGCTAGCCTGACCATACTTAACTTGGTCACCAAGTGCAATCTGAGATGCCGATTTACCAGTTACAGTAAAGTCCCTTTCATGTCGCGCTTCTATAGTTTCATAGCGACACGGTTACTAAAAGGGTTCATTCCCAGGCAGCCACATCCAGGATATTTTCAGAATTCCAGGTTTATCTTATGTGCATGCCTGCCTGCCTGCATCTGTATGTCCATCACGTTCATGCCTGCTGTCTGAAGAGGTCAGAGGGCAGTACTGGATCCCCCAGAACTGGAGTTAGAGACCACTGAAAATTACATGTGTCTTGGGGACCTAACTTGAATCTTCTGCAAGAGCAGTAAGTGTTCTTTCCCACTGAGGCATCTCTCTAGAAACCACCTTAAAACATTAAGACGGAAACATTAGAGATAAAGTTGCTGGGCATGGTGGCACCCTGGAGGCAACTGCAGAAGATCTCTGTGAATTCAAAGCCAGCTTAGTCTACGCAGTAAATTCCAGGACAGCAAGATTTACAGAGAGATCCTCACCTCAAAACAAAAAACAAATAGAAAAAGAAAAACTGATCTCCCTCCAAGAGTAAAGACTAAATAAACGTGACTCATTTCCCAATTATTACAGCATTAAATCTACCTGTTTCCATATATTTTAGCATAGCAAGCACAAGCTTCACTGGTAGGCCACTGAAGAGACCTGTGTCTAATAACTCTGGAGCAGCAGGGTCAGTGCATCTCCTTCTCTGGGCAGCTGTGCACACCCCAGAGTGTGCCAGGCAGGCAGGGTCCATTCCACATCACCTCTAAAACACCTGACCTCACTGTTTCTGCTCAAGAATTCTTAGAAAACCATGCGAACAGGAGAGGGAAAGAGACAACACAGGAGATACAGTAACAGGTCAGAACCTAGTTCCCATTTCCTGGGGTCTCCCCAGTCTTCAACTTACCAGCAATCTGTTCTTCAGTCAGCTGATCAGCCTACACGGAGAAAGAAAAGGTCATAATTCAATCTAGGCAAGTTTGGTTGATAATAACCTAGCTTTCCTAATTATACTTAAAATTGTGGGTTTTTTTTTCAAATCAGTAATTTAAAAAAGCGAGTGTTTCAAAATCACTAGCACTGCCATTAAGTGAAAGTTACTATAAAAAAGGAAAACTGTTTAGGCTCGCTTAACAATAAAGGGTGACAAAGAGTGACAGCATGTGCTGGTTTCATTTCTTTGGCCTGCTGCTTGCAGTTCGCACTGCAATCCAGTAATGTAATGTGGAAAATGGCGCCTCTAGTGGTCAAAGTATTCACAGCACCAGCAGCAGCAACACGCAGAGAAAGAAGAGCGCCACCTACTGCGCCAGAAACACTGCAGTCGCTGGCTCCATCCAAGAGACCCAACCCAATGCCACCGACAAGGCAGCCAGCACCAGGATCCTGTCCAGGGGCAGGCTTTTAGTGCACCTTGCGCATAGCTCTGGGCCCTCCAAAATCTCCACAATGGCGTTACATAATGGTATTGGGTTGGATTATCAGGCTTTTATATCCATTTTATGAGAAACAATTAAGTGAAAAAAATATACAGTAATGGGTTACCCACCACCCCAGTTTCATTTCTACGAAATAAATGCTTTCCAATCATTTAAATTAGGCAGCGATTTGCTAAAAGTCTACCATTTACAATGGCTAATGCCTTCGGCCAAATTATCCTATGCTTAGGAAGCCAGGAAAAAAACTGAATCTTAGGACTATTATAAAACTGCAAAAATGAAGCACACAGAAAACGATACTCTTTTTGAGGCGACACAATAGGCTTTTCCTCATGTACAGGAATAACTATTATCATTTTCTGGTATTAACACTGCCCGCCTTAAGAGTGACAGAAAAGCTGCTGATCGCCAACATTCAGTATTTCCATGTACTAAATGACCACGAAGTAGCTTTTTATTTTTTCACTTGCACTATTTAGTGTCTGCACCCCTGAACCTGTGCCTCCAGCCAGGGGAACTCAAGATCTCAAAAAGAATATATATTTTTATTTTAATGAAGCCAGTTGCAAATTAAACTCCAAGAGAAACCCGGTGGCACTGGAGTTTACTCTTTTCTGTGGAAACTCGCCTTATACATTGATTTGGGGGAGGAAAGACTTTCTACTTTTTATATTTTAAATGGGTCTTCCTCCTATCCATTACTGGAAGCTACTTTCAAGGCAAATGGAGACACGATGATTTATGTAATGCCCAGCCATGTCAGTCTTGTACGACAGGAAGCACTGCCACACCTCGTAGGAGAAACTGTCTGCTCAGTGAGAAGAGTTCCACCTCCTCGAAAAATCCTCTGACTGGAGGCCTATCAAATGCATCTACCTTCAGGACAACGACTCCCCCCACCCCCAAGTTATTCTGGCCTTGAGTCAAAGGCGTTCTAGCATCTCCGCCAGGGCAGAAAGTGCTGCTGGTGATGTCAGCTCTGCCTGGCGAGGGAGAAAGGGGCTACGACACACGCACCGGGCCAACCCGCACAGTCGCATCTGGCAATCCAGAGGCTGTAGAGAAAGCGGAAACGTGGAGACAGGCATCTCCCTGCCGCCCAGGGAGTGGCGTGAACAAGAGGCACACAGGGCGAGGGGCCGGACCGGGGTGCAGGCCCAAAGGGGCCCCAGGACCGGGGTGCTGCCTATCCCCGGCACCTCCTACCGCTCCCCCAGGCACAAAGCCTGCCGCCGCCTCCTCCCTAGCAGAAACTTTGCGTCTCTAATGGAAACCGTGGCGCGCGCCAACTCTCTCCTCCCCCGCCCCGCCGCCCCAATTAGCGCGAGCCGAGCGCCTCCCGCGGGAAGGGGCCTCCCCGTGGACCAGGGCGATCGCGCCCGCCTAGCACCGCACCAGGAGGGCGGGGGGGGGGGGTCGAGGTTGCATGGCCCGGCCACGCGCGCGGCCACCCCGCGGGGCCCCGCCCGGCCGTAGGGCGGCCGCTTCCGCCCTCTCCGCCCCCCAGCCTTCGCCTTCCTGCCCCCAACCCCACCCTTCCCCGGCTCCTTCCTTCCCAGCTCACGCCCGCGCCGCGCCCCCCGGGAGGAAGGAGGGGACCGTAGCCGAGGGAGGGTGCCCAACTGGGTCGGCCGGGTGACTGAAGGTGGCTGAGGGCACCCAGGAGCCCTCGGCCCAAACCCTGTGCGCCACCGGCTCGCCCCGACCCATTCATTCTCCGCGGCTTGGGGCTGGCTACCGGGACGTCGCGGCCTGCCCCGCCCGGTTTCCCCCCCGCCCTGCCGGCCCCGGCCGAGGCGCTGCAGGCAGCCCGGGTGCGGCGCGCTGGATGCAGTGGGTGCGGGGCTGGGGGAGGGGGTGGATGCGGAAGGCCCCGGTGCAGCTGTGGCAGCGGCTCCAGCCCGCGCACAGCCCACTGTAGAGTCCAGCCCCAGAGGCGTCCAAAACTCAAGAGGAGGATCCCTGGCAACCAGAGCCGAGATGCAAACCCGAAATGCATCCTTTTTAACCGCAGCCTCCGCGTAGCACCCGGCAAAGAGGGGTGGGGGAATAACCTCAGCCAGGAAAAGGGGGGAGCCCCAAGACTCAACTACAAATCTGGGGAGAGCTTGGGCAGCTGCTAGCCTGCGACTGCCGATCCCGACCTACCATGGTGCGAGCGAAGGAAGGAAGAGCGGAGCAGGCGAGGGTGGCTACACCAGCGCAGGGGCTGTGACCGCCGAGGTGCCTCCGCTGTTGCTGCTGCTAAGGCGCTACCTGCGCTGTGCGCTGAGCCTCAGCCGCCGCCCGACTGCGAGTAACGGCACTGCGAACACGAGACTCCCAGCACCACTGCCGTAGCGCGAGCCTGTGTGCCGCGATATATATACGCTGCGCCGTATCCCTCCGCCGCGGCAGTACCGCCTCGCGCAGGGCGGCGCTGCGGCAGCCGGGCCTCGCCGCAAGGCCCCGCCCCCCAGGCGCGCCCGGCGCGGTGGGCCCATTCTGCGGGCAGGGGTCACTGGGGAGTCCAGTGCTCGAGCGTGGGGTGCTGGCATGTGCCACAAGTATCCCGTGGACATGGAATGCCCCTGAATGAGACCTGGGGACCGCCTCGGGCTTTCAGCCTGTGCCAGTCACCTAGCCCCACTCCACCTGTGTATCGCCCTCCCACCACCTCCTGGTGGGTACGGGGTCGTAGAGCCCACCCTCCTGGGTCCTCACGGGCCGCCTAGGGCCCTAGGAGCCGCGGGAGGTCTGGGGGCTGAGAAAGCCGCTTGGAGGAGGAGGGGAGGAATCGACCTACCACTTTGAGCAGCAGAGGAGAGGGAACTGTGTGAGGACAAGGTGGACGGCCTTGGAGAAGAAATTAATCGGACGTTGTACTTTTCTCATTTTGGAGAACTGTCCCAGGCACAGCTGATAAGTCTGTGCCGTGTTTACAGGCTCAACCAGTCTAGTTTTCGTGTTTTTACATTACCACTAAATTTTTAAAGATGCTGGAAGATTTGTCCCCTGCTGGGTTTGTTCCTTTTCCTATGGCAGATTCTATTCTGCCTGCTTCTTAAATGAATGCAGTGAGTAGCTTATATAGACCTTAAAACCTTACATGCTTTTTTCTAATTGTCCCGGTCCTAAAATCCATAAATTCATATACACAAAGGAGGGGAAAGATACTCAAAATTCCTCTGCTTACAGCTGGAACATGCACAGCCAATTGATTCTGGTAGGGAGCTAGACAATCTTAATTACAATCTTAATTATAATCCTTAAATAATATTTTAATCTTTAAATTCGCTATTCTCCATTCTCTGTAAACTGGGGAGGGGCAACACAAAAACTATCTCGGGTCTTAATTTGGCGCCTGGGACTTAAAAAAAAATCTTAACAAAAAAATGCTGCAGTTTCTTTGCTTGCCAAGACAGAATACAGAATTTGATCTTTTGCTTGCAAGGCCAGGACAAGCTGCAGGTTGTTTATTCTTTCAGAAATTGTGGCAAAAAATGTGTGATTAGCATGCCCTGCTGGGAAAGTCGTATTTTCCTTGGCTTTGGCAGAGGCTGCAGATAGGTGTTTTAAGATAATAGGAAATGTCCCTGCACGGTGCAGATGCCAGAGGACCTCTTAGGATTGCCTCAGACAGCCTGTCAGGCACTGGAGGACTGGCTTACCCGTGTTCTGGAATGCTGCAGAAAGGGGGAACCTGCTGTTTAAGGAGAAGCTGTAGCCCCAAGCCTGGGAACGGTGCTGGCTTCCTTCCCTCACAAACACACATACCATCCCTGGATTCACAGAGAACAGAGATTAATACAAAGTGAATTTAAAGCATATTCAACAATCTAATGAATTCCAGGTCTACATGGCCAAACTCATTATAACTGTTTCGTTCCTAATAGAATTTGTCTTTCTTTTTCTATCAGGCTTTCATAAGGTAGTTACCTAAATGCATTTTAACATTTGGTATGCGATGATAAGGGAGAAATGGTGGCCTAAAAATGAGGTACGTTTAATTATTGTGGATCCTTTTGTTTCTGGTAGTCTTCCGTCCCTTATAATTATTTTGGTTACATAGATACAACCCATGGTTTCACAAAACCAGCCGAATATTTTCCTGTACCATTTAACTATTTCACTAAGTAAAATGTCTGAAACATTTTCATGACTTAACTTGCTAAGCACCATTCATCCTAAAGTTATTTTAATAATCACAGAACAATTTTCTGTCCGTTCATATTTTACAAATGAGTGCTCCTTTGGAATTCTTTAACATATCAAAGCACATAACTAGCTTTCAAGTGTAGTGGGTTGGTAATGAGGTCACGCTTTACACAGCTTTATGGCTAGTTTCACACACTGAAATATAAGAAGGTCAAGTGACTTGCCCAGGATCTTCCTGTGAGTCGGTGATTGGGCATAAACTAGAGCGTGAGTCTTTGCTCAGGGCTCTAATATTAGATTGTATATTAGTTAAATCAGTATCTGAAAATTTAAAGATACAATGTTAAATATTTGCCTATTTCAGAGGTCAGATTCTCTGGCTGGCAACTTAGGTCCACCGAGTGTTCGTGTCCCAGGGAATTAACTTCCTAATTCCTGAAGAGGTCAGCAATTATATAAAGCTTCATTATGGTAATGTACCAAGATCCCAAAAGCCTATGGAACATTCTGTGACATTAAAAAAAATAGTTTTATGTGAAATTATTTAAATCAAATAATGTTAAATAAAAGAGAAGAGGAAAGAATGCGACCCCGGGCCAGAAATCTCAAGACTGCCCCGTGCCAAGCCTCAGCTTCTCTCCATGACCCCTTCAATCTAGCTTTCATGCTGCCAAAACCAGTACCACGTGGGAGGCTCTTAAACATTGCCAAGTTTGGCTGCCAGCTTGAGACGCAGCCTTGGCCCCTCTGGACCACAGCTTTGTGTGCTGACACTAAAGAAATATTTCCCAGAAGGTTTTTGCCTCTGTGATGTTGGTGTCTTCTTATTCACAGCTGACTTGTTGCCCAGATGGATGCACCCATTGTCCAAGGAAAGATTTCACTTTCATGGATTCGGTTTTTTTTTTTAATTTTAGAGTTATTTATTTTACTTTATGCAACTGTATATATGTACACCAGATGCTTGCCTGTTGGATTTCCTGGGACTGGGGTTACAGATGGTTGTGAACCACCACGTGGGTGCTGGGAATTGAACCCAGGTCCTCTGCAAGAGCAACCAGTGCTCTTAACTGCTGAGCCACCTCTCCAGCCCCTCCACAGATTCCTGATTGAACTATATCACACAGTAGCATCTCTGAGCAACTCTCAAACTCCCTCCGGGACTTTACAGGCCTTGATCATCTGCATTTTTCTTAATATTCTTTTCCTCCACATTCTTACAAAAAAAATCTCACTAAACTCTGAGGACTCAAGAGCTTTCCCAGCTCAGTTTCAAATGCTTCCACACCTTCCCCAAAGCCAAGATGGTTGGGTTCATCACAAAAGAATCCCCCTCTTAGGTATCAATTTCTACCCTAAATAGTTTTCTGTTGCTGCAATAAACGCCATGACCAAAATCAACTTGGGAAGGAAAGGATTTATTTTAGCTTGTAGGTTATACAGTCCACCAGGGAAAGATGTCAAGACAGGAGCCCAAGGCCGACAGCAATGGAGGAATGCTGCCTTCTGGAGTGCTTCCCTACACCGTTCACCTCAGTGCTCAGCCAACGTTCCTGTATGGCCCAGGCCCACCCATCTAGGGATGGCGCTGCCCGCAACAGGCTAAAACCCTCCTGCCTCAACTAGCGGGTAAGAAAAGGCCTCACAGATCAGTCTCATTTGGCCAGTTCTTCAACTGACTTTTTTGTATCAAGTGACAGCTCAAGTTAACTATGACGCCTCCCTTTTGCCCACGGTCACAAATATACAACACAAGAAAATGGAGTCAGGGATAGAGAACTAGAGCACAGAGAAATAGCTGGCCTGACTTGGACCTCATCGTCCCTATGCTTTGACTGAACTTGGAAGCCACGAGCAGCCAGTGGTTATAGAGACCAGGGGAACTGAGTGCATGAATTGAGAGAGTAAGATGCCCATGGGATAAGATCAAAGTTTCATGCTTCAGTTGTTCATACTGAACTCAGGCTCCTTTAAAAAGAGGCATCTGTGATGTTGTGCAAAGTAGGGTTTTGTTTTTTGAGAGTCTTGCTATGTAGCGCAGGCTGGCCCAGAATCTCTATGTAACCCAGGCTTTTGAATTTATTATCCTGTCTCTTTCTCTGGAGTGTTGGGATTAAGGATATGCTACCAAGACTAGTCCTTTAAATCATATTGTTTTGGAATTAAGTAGGCAACCATTTTCTTTATAATCCAAAAGCCAAATTCAAAATTACCTTTAATCAGTATTCAAATCGGAGTCAGCAACTTACCGTGTCTATCAAATGTGCTGGGGGCGGGATCTCACCCTAGCCCAGTTCACAAGGATAAGCTTTCAGCAATTGTTTAGTCGGGGGAGGGTTGTGTGGCCACAGTCAGCTGGCATGGTAGGGTTTTTTTGGGTGACTCAGTTGCTTACAGAGCAGAGTGAGTGATTGGCACAAGTTGGGATGTCACCAAGGCCTGGATGGGCATACAACTGAACTGTAATGCTAAATTAGATAAAACTATGCTGGTTGCAGAACATATCAAAACATGAGCTCGCCAATTCCAGAAGAGTGAAGATCCAATTGGTAGGAGCTATGGAGATGGCACAGTGGGTGAGAGGGCTTGCTGCACAAACATGAGGACCCGAGTTTGAATCCCCAGCAGTCATGTAAAAAGCTAGGCCAAGCTGCATGTGCTTGTAATTCCACCACTGGAAGGCAGAGACAGAAAGACCCTGGGATCTCATTAGAAAGTCAGCCAACCAGGCAGGTAATCTTCACAGTAAGCTTCCAGGTCCATGAGAGAGCCTATTTTGTGGCAACAAGACAGAGTGACAGAGGAAAACATCCTGTGCTCCACACGGGGGTGTGGCCCCTTACACACATTCACAACTTAACAAAACAAAACAAAACAAAACATAAAATGATCAAGTTAAGTAGTAATGTGGTTGGGTTTTCATTCATAGTGAATAACCTTTGTCCTTTCTTCCAGAGCTGAGCTGTCCATTGCAGGAGCCACTAACCATGTGTAGCTATTTAAATCAAGCAATTCCAACTTTAAAATACAGTTCCTCAGTTTTGCTAGCAGTACATACTCCTATATGTGGTGGCCATTGTATTGGACAGTGCAGAAAACATCCATTCCTGAAGAAACTTCTGTTGGGTGACACCATTCTAGAGATTTTTTTAAAAAGGAACAATGCATCTATAGGTGCCTAGATCAGTGACCCTGAAGCCCCCAACATCTTAAATATCACATTCACAATTCTTTGTTTAGCCCAATGAACCACCCCCTTCCTAATTCACAGAGCACACAGTTGCCGGGTTGGTTTCAACGTTTCAGACCCCCATTCAGCACCCCTAGTGGCTTCTTTCCATTCAAACCTCCTCAATTATCACAGCTCCGGAAGTTACCATCTGATGCTCTTTGAGTTTGGGATAGTGCCAACAGATTATTGAGTTAGAGTGTAGTGCGGTCACGTATGGGACCGGAGAGGACAGACGTGAGATCAAATGGAACAAGGCAAAGGAAGGCTCCTGTTTCACTGATGACCTACCACTGAAATCACTCTTCCGTAATTTGGTGGCACCCCATAAGGCCCCAAGACACACTGGACTGGCCCTTGCTTTGACTCTGACCTGTGCCCTCTACTGCCCTAATGAATACCCAAAAGGCTGGTCCTTGTCTGCATCTCTCTCCAGGAGATTACATAACCGGCTTCAATCCTTGCTTCTTACAAAAGAGGAAATATGGCCAAAGGCAAATTGGACTTTGGGAAAGCTGTTTTTCTGCCCAGATTCAAGAGGCTGCAGGAATTTTATTTATCCCAAGTAGCGTCTCTGAGTTATTGACAAATAAACCAACTCTCGGCATCACAGCAGCATGGCTGACTCGAGAGAGCAATGAAAAGGAGCCCTTTGCAGTGGGTCTTCAGTTGCACAAGGGAGAATAGCTATAGCCCATCCTTGTCACATTCTCTTCTAAAAGCCACATGACATGCAGAAATCTGTCCTGTTTCAATGACAGGCTACTCGGGGCTTTGTTTCACTTGGTTCTACAAAGAAAGCGAAGGACAAGACTGTAAATAGCACTGTCTAGTTGACAAGGCTGCCTGCCTGTTTCCCTCATGTCACAGCCCCAGCCATTTAATCTGGGAAACTGGTAGAATGGCGGGCCTTTGGGCTTGGTGTGAGGGTCACATGAGAGGGAAAAGGTGTCCAATTAGTTCGCAGGCAATAAGCCCCAGAGACAACTGTACGGTGTGCTTGTTCATGATATGTGGAAGACCAGTCTGCTAATACAGTAGAGTAGGTCCCAAGTCAATTCACAACCAAAACCACAGAGCTGGAGGAGTCTAAGGGATCAACGGGAGAAGACCGAAAGAGCCCTTCCTTCTCTTAGCATCCTCAACAGGCAGGGTCCAGGGGTCAGAAGCCCCGGGCTGCCTTTCTCCCCATCGTGCCGCCCCTCTCCAGGCATGCTGCTGGTTCATCAGTGCATTCCAAATCCCGAGAGACCCGTGACTCCAGAGAGCTGCTTTATGATCTCATGTTTCTGGACTTTGGCTCTACCTGGCCACAGTCTCAGGTTAACACCTGTTTCACACCAAGTTGGAGACAGAAAAACTCCGAACTGTGCCATGAAGACCTACTGTAAATGGTCTAGCGAGTGGTTCTAACAGAGGCATTTCCAGCGTTCAAAGTCTAAGGAAAGGTGGGAGACTGAGCAAAAGTATTCAGCACTGTGTCTCTACTTGGTGGTTTGCATACCCACTGCAAGCAATGCCCTGAATGGCAAGACTACAGGCTCCTGCCAAGCCATTCCTACCCTCTTAACCTTTGCTAGGTTAGGGAGTCAGGGTGCTGCTAAAGAAGCCACAAAATGAGCACTTTGATCTAGGAAAGAGCTCAGTATGCTAAGCAAGTCCAGTCACACCTGTTTGAACCACCTGGGAAAACCTTTTAAGACACCAGGTAGAAGTTGCATAATGAAAAGCAAAAATACAACCGTGAACTTTTGATCTATACCTCCCCATGCTGGGATTGCAGGTGAGCACCAGCAGTCTGGCTTCTCATCCATGGCTAGGGTTTGAACCAAGAGCTTCATGCATGCTAGGGAAGCACTCCATCAACTGAGCTACACCCCAGCCCCTGTTCTTTCTTTTTTCTTCTTTTCCTTTTAGTTCTCTTCCTCTCAAACTCCTTATCCCCAGTCTCTTTATGTAGCCCAGGCTGATCCCAAGCTTATCATCCTCCTGCCTCAGTGTTTCTAGCACTGGGAATATGGGTGCATAAACACCAAGCCCCATTTATGATTATTAATTATTGGCACTTTACCATACCTCTAAAAGTCCCTTCAGGATTTTACACAAGCTACTGTGTAGCTACATTCCTTTGTCACACAGCTCAAAAAATAAGCTTCTCGCTATTTTTCTAGGGTTGAGGAAAGGAAATAGAACCACCCTGAAGAAGACAGAAGTAAAGAAACCATAGGCTTAACACAAGACAGTGTCAGCAACTTAGATGAAGGGCAAAGATTTTAAATGAGCAGTATAGATAAGGCCTAGCTGGGAGAACAGTTCTGCACGGCCAGACCTTAAGTGAAATAACAAAGTCCAAAGCAAAATCATCTTAAGATTTTCCACAGTCACTGGGAGGCCCTGAGAATGATAACACCACCTGCTTTCCTTATTGTAACCGCTCTTTGATGACAAGGTTTCCAGAGGTCGAAAGTCAGAGGGAAGAGCAGTGTCACGTGATCCTAAAGCCTGCTCTAACCCATCCCCTACTTCTCACTTCTCAGGAGTTAGTTTTCTTCTCAGGAAAATGGGAAAGTCAGATCAGGCAGTTTTTCTCTGGTCCCTTTTGGGTTAGAAAGTTCGGCATTCTCAACAGTTTGGTTGTGGAGTTTGTGCAGAATTCCCCGAGTCAGGAGACATGTGGAGGCAAAGATGTTCGCGGATTTGAGTCAATAGTTTTGTTCTTCTCCAGATGTCAACCCCTTAGAGTACAGAGTGCCACTGAGCCATATGACACTTGTATAAATGGAGTCCAGGGGAGGCCATGCCTACTCAAAAAGCGATCCTGATATCTCTCCCTCCAAAATACCACAAAGGAGGAAAGGAAAGAGCTGTGGGAGGACATTACCTCGTCACAAAAGACCAGAGAAGCAAAGACAGTGTGGAAAGCCAAAGACTTGAGTGACTCAGATTTTTTAAAATGAGTTTCTTCTAAATCTTAGTATTCTTCAAAAAATGTAATATATACAAAAGAGAGTTTAGAAACCAATGCTGAAATTTAAGATTTATGATTGCTCCATGATATTTCCTTATGAAAATCAAAAGTGAGCCGGAAAGTGGTGGTGCACACCTTTAATCCCAGCACTTGGGAGGCAGAGGCAGACAGATCTCTGAGTTCGAGGCCAGCCTGCGTTCCAGGACAGCCAGGGCTACACAGAGAAACTCTTGTCTCAAAACAACAACAAAACACAAAAGTGGGGATAACGCAAGAAGACAAACTGTACCTTCTGTATTGTAGACATTCTATGAGTATTAGTTGATTTTTTTTTTTTTGAATCCCTCAGACCAATTCTACATCCTTCGACCACTGACCATTCCTTCAGACCTCCAGCAGGCCGTCACTGGGCTAGAATGCAAAAGCAAATGTACAAAGTATAGGGAATATAAGCACATACTGAAGAGGCCCCATCCTGAAGGAGCTCACAACTCACTGATCCCAGGGACAAAACCCAACAACTTTCCTGTGTACTAGAATTGAAGTAACATGCTATAAAGACTATTTCATATTTAGATAAATCAGTGACAGGCTTTCTAGATGATCGAACTTCTTTGTAAATTCAGAGCCCCCCCAACCCCGAAATACTTTGAAGACTGAATTTGAAAAGAAAGTTAAAAGCCACTTTGAAAAGTTGCAAGTACTGTAAACAGGAACAGTTCTAAACATGACACAATTAGGTTATGGTTCAATTTCTTCATAGCAGAATCAAATATTAGCGCTGGGAGGCAATCTGCAACTCATCTAATCTGATCCTCTCATTCCGCAATCTAGACATCAGAGGTTCCAGGAACAGAGGAACTTACCCAAGAATTCCTCATTTGTGTAGTCTCAGATCTCTGTTCTCACATCACGATCTGGGTTGATACTAGTTAAGTCACCGTAGATACTTCCTACTCCAGGTACGCCGCAAAAGAACTGCGACGGATTGTTTGTACAGGCAGATATTTCTGAGCTGAAACGGCTGCATGCTAGTGCCAAGTTATTTGCCCTCTTGGTAAACATTTTAGGAGCGGCTACTAACGGCCTCCAAGAAGAAAAATCACCGCTTTTCTCCTTTCTGAACGAGACTCTGAGTTTAAGAAACAGCAATAGACAATTGGCAGCTACAGCTTTGGATCTAAGGACAAATTCTGTAGGAAGGCAATGCAGACACCGGTAGGAATGCCAGAGACCCACTATAGACTAGTCTTTGAAGAATGATAGTTGCAGCAAAAACCAGATCATCCAAACCCCTGTGTAACAAAATCACAGATGTTTGGAGCGTTAAGTGGCAACTTTAAGAAATCCACAAATTTCACTTCCTTAGTTGGATTTTTACAGCCGTGATTATAACCAAGTAGCATTTCTTCTCTGGGCACCTTCCCTTGATTCCTAGGCTGTGAAGTTAGTTCCCCAGGGGCAACCTCACAGCTGTTAGTCCAGCTCTAGAAAGTGAGCCGAACCTGTATTTGAAACGTAGCTAGGTTGTGTGTTCTGAGCTCTGCGTCTCAAATTGCTGTGAGTTAAGGCGTGACAAGAGTTTACAACGTGCTTAGGCGTCCTGTGAAAGAACCGGGCGTTCGGAATGTTTTTTATCAAAGCCTCTCCCCTAGACCCTCGGGGAAGCCCAGCCTTGGGAAGGACTTTGCTGGTCCTTTTCGAAACAGAAGTGCCCATGGGAGTGCTTCTCCGAGGGTGGGGGTGCTGAGCCCTGCGCTTCTAAACAAGGGGTCAATCCGAGCCAGGATTTTAGGACGGGGGGAGCGGTTCTCCTTCCTCGCTGGCAACTGTTTTCACTACCGCGCCTGGCGACAGCAAAAAAAAAAAAAAAAAAAAAAAAAAAAAAAGCGCCACCTGCGAGCAAGGGAACCAGCGAGGGTCGCTCCAGATCTTCCCTTTAAGGGACACACTGGACACACCACAGGAACTTGGTATTATTTTTAGGTATGCGTTTCAGAGGGTCCAAAGCACACTTCGAGGAGAGGAAGAGCGTGCACTCTAACTCTCAACTCCTGCTGTGCGGCGGGCGGGGCGGGGCCGGGCGAGGGCACTATATCTCTCCGCGGAGGAGCACACAGCTTCGGTCGTACACGCTGCTGCCAAACGCGGGCTGTAGCCGGTTGCTTAGTTGGCGCTGCTGAGGTTTTTTTCCTCGTAGAGTTTGACAAGGATTCCCTGATAGGCCAGAGGGACCCTGCAGTGGTTGGCCGGAAAGAGTCAAGCTGCCTGATTGGCCGCTCCGCACCTGCAATGCGTCAAGCCACGGCGGGCGTGGAGGGCTCCGCGTGAATGGTCCTGGTTGGCCGGGCAACCCGCGGATTTCCGGAGGGAGCGGCTCCGCCTATGGCCGCCATCTTTACTAGGGGCAGCGCGCACACGGAGCGGCTTTTACCCCCGCTTCGACCTGTCGATAAAAAGCTCCGCGAGAGGAGTTTTGTTGGGGTTTTCTTCTTTATTTTTCTTGGCCTTGGGTTGTGTCTGCACAGGTCCCAGGGATGTGACTTGGAGAGGGAAAGCTAAGGGCTCCGGGCTGGCGCCCATGGGCAGGTTTGGCTACTCGGGAAGGAGGACGCCTCAGGAGGGTTTGGATATCGCCCTAATAAAACCGCTTGGTTTGGGTCCTGGGCTGGGCATCCAGGAACACGATTCGATACCATTTCTATAAGTAGAAATGAGACTCGCTTTCTAGGCATCTTGTTCGAGCTGGAGGGTCTTTCTGGAAAGCTCGCCCGAATAAAATACGTCATGATTTTTGCTCATGCTGTGCGCGATCCCGCGGGCTCTTAATGCGTTTTGTTTTTATTATAACTGTACCCCCAAAGGACCGTGCTGGAAACTGTTTCTCCACTCCAGATAAAAGGGTCCTATAGGGGCAAAACTGCCCTACACGCACGCTACGAGAATGAGATTTTGATCGTATCCGTTTATTTACCTTTTTTAGGCAAATGTGTACGTGTGTGTGCATCCGGTTTTCATCCCTCGATGATGCCCACTCCGTTAAAAAAGAATCTAAGTAGCCAAAGAAGTCGTAGTTCAGGACTTAGCTTCTTTTCTGTGGTGAGAGAATGAAGGAAAAATGAAGTTCACCAGTTGAATTAGAAATCTGGGAAGTAGAAAAAGGTCACGGTTGTTTTAGTTCAGTGGGTGGTGATATCTCGGTTTTATTTGAGCTGCGTAGGTGCACATTCGGTGGATCCTGGATATCCAAAGGTGAATTCTGGAACGCCTTGGTGTGGGTGTTGCCATGGCTACAGGGAGAGAGGAGTCAATGAATTGTGAGACCAATAAAGCCGACAAGGGCCGGCCTCTCCATTTCCTGAATCCTTGGTAATTGGCTGCCCTGGTTTGTGTATCCAGGCTTTCGCCATTGCTGTGCCCCTGCAGGATTCCTGGATTGATCCACATCTGCATACATGGGTGTGTCCATTTGTCTTTGACTAACCCGGGAGCACTCAGCAAGTGTATCTGATTTTCCGATTAGATGATGCATCTAGAAACTTTTTCTTTTTTTAAACCGCTTGCCATACATTCTGATTTTCAAGTTATTGCTCTTCTTAATCTAACTAGTTTTGAACAATTGTTGACTTGCACACCTTTTAAACAATATTAAACCATCACTGTGAGTGCCTATCAAGTTCATGTCAGAGCGCTGGAGTTCATGGATTTTGCAAAAGAACTTGGAACTTTGCATAATCTCGACATAGCAACCACCATTCCTGGCCCTAACATACAGTCAGTGTTTGGCAGCTGATGCTAGGAGGCTACGTTTGCTGTGGGAAGTGGAGCAGAGACGTTTTCAGAGCCTGGATTCCTTCAGTGGTTGTATGAAAAAAATTATCTCATGCAATTCTGAGGATTGCATGGTCCCTGAATGTGGCAAGACTGCAAACTTTAGAACCATGAACTCTGCCCTTTAGAGAGGAAGACTGTTCGTCCGCCTGATGGAAAGAACAGATGAACAAACAGACTAAGATAAACCTTAAACAATACTCTTTTTTTATATTTATTTATTCATTTATTTTGGTTTTTCGAGACAGGGTTTCTCCGTAGCTTTTGGTTCCTGTCCTGGAACTAGCTCTTGTAGACCAGGCTGGCCTCGAACTCACAGAGATCCTCCTGCCTCTGCCTCCCGAGTGCTGGGATTAAAGGCGTGCGCCATCACCGCCCGGCAATACTCTTTTTTTTTTTTTTAATTCTTTTTATTTTTTTGTGTATGAGTTCTCTGTCTGCATCTGTATCTGTGCACCATGTGTGTGCCTGGTGCCCAAGGAGTGCGTAAGAAGACGCTAGATCTCCTGGGTCTGAAGGTGCAGACGGTGGTGAGCTGCTGCGTGGGTGCTGGGAGTCGAGCTGGTACTATGGAAGCAGACCAGCTAAGAGCAAGTGCTTTTAACCTACAAACCATCTCTCTAGCCTCAACTGTTTTTTTGTTTGTTTGGTTGGTTTTTTGTTTGCTTGTTTTGTTTTCTTGACACAGGGTTTCTCTGTGTAGCCCTGGCTATCGTGGAACTAACTTTGTAGACCAGGCTGATCTTGAACTCACAGACATCCACCTGCCTCTGCCTCCCAGGTGCTGGGATTAAAGGTGTGCCACCACACCTGGCTTTTTTCCTTAACTTGAGTACATTTAATATAGCCTTATACAGAGTCTGACTTGATGGGCTCATAAGGCAGTGAGCTTTATTACAGTCTTCCAAACTCTCCTAGTTTCAGCATTGGCTGGGTCTGAGGAAGCCCTCTGTCCTAGGCAAACCAGACAACTGATCCCCTTTGAACCGTTTGTTTCCAGAGCCTTAGATGGATGGATGGGTCGAATGGAAAATGAAGGCAGAGTACGTGTAGGTGTTTTGGTTCCTTGCGGCTGGAGTTTGGTGGGCACAAGAAATGATCGCACTTCCAAAGTCAAACCGACAGCTTGTTCTGTCTTTGCCGCTTTTTCTTCTTAGTTCCAGAACATAGATTGGGTGATTGGGTTTAAGACTTTATTTATTTATTTATTTATTTATTTATTTATTTTTACCTCGAGACAGGGTTTCTCTGCTGTCCAGGAACTCGCTCTGTTATACTAGGCTGGCCTTGAACGTAGAGATCCACCTGCTTCTGCCTCTGCCTCCTGAGTGCCAGGATTAAAGATAGGGACCACTACTTCTAGGTTAAGATATTAAATTGTTTTTCCTGTTAAATTACCATTTTTGTTAAAGGTGTTACTAAATTTTTAATCTGTTGAAGATCATGACCTGAAATTTGTAATCTTTCTGTGTGGCTGGGATTGCAGGGATGGGCTACATGCCCAACTTCTTTTTTTTTTTTTTTTTTCGAGACAGGGTTTCTCCGTAGCTTTTGGTTCCTGTCCTGGAACTAGCTCTTGTAGACCAGGCTGGCCTCGAACTCACAGAGATCCACCTGCCTCTGCCTCCCGAGTGCTGGGATTAAAGGCGTGCGCCACCACCGCCCGGCCCAACTTCTTTTAGACACTTGAGAATACTGCTTTCTTCTGCTGGCCCAATGGAGCCTAATGCTTGCGGAGTTTGTTTCTTCTGCTGGCCCGATGAAGCTAATGCTTGTGGAGCTTGTTGCCGAGTCAGAATTCGGGCAGGCTGCATTCAGAGCTCAGCTAAGGGTGACGTGCCTCGCTCTGTCCTAGTTCATGGACCCTCTGAATTCTCTCCACGGAATCCAGGGTGAAGACGGGCCCCCCCTCGGTTTCTCCATTGCCATGCTCTTTCCACGCTGTCCCGCTGTTTTCTCACCTCTGCCTCCCACACAGGTCAACAAACCATCTCTGTTTTCCCTGTCACAGGTTTTTATCGGTTTGTTGTCGTTTGCTTCATCTAAAGCAGACTGCCACTGAGGGGAGGCTTTCAGAACAGCAGACGTTATTTCTCACTGCTTGCTCTGTGGCAAGATTAAGGCACCACCTGCCTCTCTGATGAAGGCTCCTCCTCCACTTCTAAGATGGTGCCCTTTTGTTGCACCCTCACACGCCAGGAGGTGGACGGGCAGAAGGACACAGATACTGTGCCTCAGGTGGCAGAAGAGATGACAGATCCAGGCAGCTCTGACGCCTCTTTTTTTTTTTTTTTTTTTTTTTTTTTTTTTCGAGACAGGGTTTCTCTGTGGCTTTGGAGCCTGTCCTGGAACTAGCTCTGTAGACCAGGCTGGTCTCGAACTCACAGAGATCCACCTGCCTCTGCCTCCCGAGTGCTGGGATTAAAGGCGTGCGCCACCACCGCCCGGCTGACGCCTCTTGTATAACGACGTTGAACTCACTCACCGGGGCAGCCCTGAGTCATCACTGCCCTCATCTCTTTGTGGTGTAAGTTCCAGCCTGAATTTTGGATGGATGCACAATCACATTCTGGAACTTTCCCATCCCTGATTCTATCCTATGCCCTCAGTTTAATCCCCAGCTCAATCAGTCACATCTAACTGGATCATTGGCCTGCTCAAACACCACCTGAATTTCTCATTAAGCCCAGGGTCCTTAAGGAATTCCCTCAGGGTCTCCATCATCTGGCCCTTTTCAGCCCTAAAACCCACCCTTTGTGTTTCTCAAATTTCAGCTGAATAAATTGTCTTGAAAAAAAAATCTTTATGCTGGCTAGGCAATTCTGGTGCCTGCCTTTAATCCCAGCAGCTGGGAAGCAGAGGCAGGCAGATCTCAGTGAGTTCAAGGCCAGCCTGGTGTACAAAGCAAGTTCAAGGGCAACCAGGGCTATTAAGTAGAGAAATCCTGTCTCAAAAAACAAACAAAAATCTTTATGCTTCTCCTCTTCAGTCCTTTATTCATGCTGCCCCCTCATTTCTGTCATCTTTTGCTCAAAGTCCTAAAATCCTTAAATTCAGATGTGAAGTCAGCTCACATAAGTACTTCTTCTCCTGGGGCTCCCTCAGCCCTTAGATCACTCCTTCCTGTTCCAACATTCTACTTCTATTGTGGGTCTCTGATTACTCATTCAGTAAGCATTTGTGATATACTATCATGAATGCAGCTCTGGACTGGAGACCAAGGTGACGAAAAGCATGACAACCCTGCACCTTGCTTTTTAAGGGACTCTTCTCAGCTGCAAGAAAAGCAAACGTAAGCAGGGAGACAATAGCCACTAACTACTTCAGGTGTCTAGAAGGAGAATCCACTCTGCTGGAAGGATCACAATCTTGGGGCACCTGGACTGGCTTGGAGGATCAATACCCTATATGGATGTCCCCAGGGAAGGCAGTCTACCAGGAGGGAATACTGGGAATGCAGGTGAAGAGGTG
The DNA here is from genome assembly GCF_018167655.1 of Microtus oregoni. NCBI lineage: Eukaryota > Metazoa > Chordata > Mammalia > Rodentia > Cricetidae > Microtus > Microtus oregoni. The sequence continues at coordinate 12,674,865 of NW_024543210.1, forward strand.
ACGAGAACAGAGCATCAGGGAGGGGAAAGAGTTTAGTTTGTAACAAAGGCCTATCAGGAAAGGCGAGGTGCTGCAGGATCTGTTAGGGTAGATAGTGCCCTCCAGTGTGAGGAGACAGCCCTGCCTGCCGGGAGTCCGCTGAAAAGATTGAGAAGCGGTAAGACAAAGCCACAGGTATTCCAGATAAGGAGAGGAATGGAGTAGTAGAGCTAGGGAAACCCCCAGATGCAGTGGAGCGCCCCCCCTGGGCTGCTGCAGTTTCCTTCTTCCTTTTTTTTTTTTTTTTAAAGACAAGGTTTCTCTACATAGCCCTGGCTGTCCCATAACTCCAGCATGCACTGGGGAGGCAGAGGCAGGTGAATCTCTGTGAGTTCAAGGCTAGCCTGGCCTACAGAGTGAGTTCCAGGACAGCCAGGGTTATACAGAGAAACCCTGTCTCAAAAAACAAAACTAAACAAAACATAAAAAAACAGCAGCAACAACAACAAAAAGGTCCCAGTTCCCAGGAAAGAAGCAAACCTGGGTAATTCCAGCTCTGACCCTCTTTCTGGGCGCCACTGTGCACAGCCTGCACACCACCCACGCATGTCCACTAACAGACACGTATACAATGGCAAACAACTGGCATTTAGAGAAGAAACATTACATAAGGTTTTAACTACCTTCTCTCCACTGATGTGCTGAAAATGGAACTGAGATCCTTTTTAGATGTCAGACGATTTTAGGTTTTCAGAAGTTAAAGAATATACAAAGAATTCTCATGTACTTTTCATCTGTATTTCCCGCGTGGATTCACTTTATTAGAACTTGTGCACATGTGTGATCTTGCTTTCCCTCTCTCCTCTCTCCCTCAACAGTTCCATGTGTAATGCCTTAATTCTAGGACAGTTATTAGAATCAGGTCAAGGGTAAGCCGCCACCATCTGATATTGTCAAGTCTATAATCGCTGGGGCTGAAGAAATGGCTCAGTGAATAAGACCCCTGGTTGCTCTTCCAGGGGACAGGGGTTCAGTTCCCAGCACCCACACGACAGCTCACAACTATCTGCAGCTCCAGTTCTAGGGGTTCCAACAGACACCCTCCTCTGGCCTTTTCGGGTGCCAGGTACATACATGGTGCACCGACATATACACAAAACACCCATTCACTTAAGTGTAATCATTTAAAAATCTGTATAATCATTATATTAATGTTCTCAACAGAGAAGTAAAACAATCCCAGCGTATTCAGAGTCTTCAGTGTCATTTCGTCAGATTCGTCCTTCAGTCTCTGTTTCTCAGGACTAATTTCATGATCTCTGCCCAATCCATGCTGAGGATTCTTAAGTAACTGAGTATATTTGCAGTAAGTAAATTAATCACTGTCAAGACACACAGGGAAATGCCTAGGCCCTCCTGTCAGATGCTGTATTCATTAAAAAGGTCCGGGAGAGTGGTGGTGCACACCTTTAATCCCAGCACTCTGGAGGCAGAGGCAGGCAGAGCTCTGTGAGTTTGAGGTAGACTTGGTCCACAGAGTGAGATCCAGGACAGCCAGAGCTATGTGGAGAGGCCCTGTCTAATCAAAAAAAAAAAAAGTCCAACAGAATGGCAGAACAAGAGGGTGAAAATGGAGAATTCTAGATTTATCCTCCCTGTCTCCACCACATATTAACTCAGTCTCTTCTTGGTAAAAAGTCCTGCAGCTCTTCAGCCTCCAAGATCTCTATACTGTTCCCCAGTGCATAATCCTTACTACAGAAACAGTTCATGAGCTCCTAAAACTAGCACCTTGGATTTATTTTACTAATTCTGTCCACTGTGCTTGATTTTCTCACAATTCTGGCTGGCAGTGTTTCTGTTCCATATTCATCGTCTGTAATAGTTGCTACTTGATTCACATTATCTTCTTCATAATGTACCGGGTGTCATGCGGAAGCTAAATGTATCTCGGGACCATCTGCATAGTGTCTTGATAGCAGCATGGGTTTTTTTCCCCCCTAGGATACAGTTGTAACGTGACCTTGTTGTGCAGGTCATGGAAGACAGTGGGAGCCTTTTAACCAGGTCTTCTCTGAGCTTGTACCAAGGCACTGCGCCGGCTTCCTACTGCAGGTTTGTGGGAGTGCTTGATCCAGTCCTTATAAATTATACAGTTCTTTGACTCTTGTGTATTTCGTGTTTAAAATTCATACAGATTTATCTTCTCGTTAGAAAGAGCTTCCCCCATCCCCAAATAAAGTATTTATTCTTCCTGTGGTTTCTAGTGCCTGCTTTATAATGCTACCGCCTGGTCTGAGAAGTACATGAGCTAATTTATCTCGAGAGTTAGAGAGTTATGGGATTCCTCACCTGAAGCCCAAACAGAGGGGCTGAAGTGACTCACGTGTGGCTCTCTGGGAATTAAAAGATGGTGATGGGAACCCAAAGGTGATGGGAACTCCTGAGCGGTGAGCTAGCACAGAGCAGTAGCTGGGCTGTGAGGCCACCATGGCAATGTGGATAAATGCTGTGGATGTGGGGACCAACACTGATTGGGAAGAGGGAGTCAAGATTCAGGTCCTTTGCTATTCTTTTTGCCTGTGACTTTGGACAAGGTACTGAAATTTGGGCCCTGGCTTCCTTGCCCCAAAGCAGAACCAAATAGGTAATCTCAAGTTTCTCTGGCTGTGCCTGTCTTTGTTTTGCGTGTGTCGCTCATTATGAATAGGTTGCATTGGCTAAGTTACAGGTGGTATGTTTCATGATTTACAAATACAGCCTGACAGATGCCTCCAGAAATTACTCCTATCCACAGATGTCGGAGACTCCCCAGTATCTATGCTAAGACAACCAGTATATTTACACTTTCAACTATCACTGTGAAGTTGAGGAATGCCATCTATGCATCCTGAATGGTGTGACTGAAACCCAGGGTAGAGTATCTGCTAGTGTCAGGAGGTGATTCTTACACAAATCAAGAGGACACCTGCTCACCGAGCAGACACGTCTTTCCAAAGTTTATACAGCATTTTGAATTTTGTTCTCTTCAGTAACTCTTTCTATGGGGATATGCTGAGATGAACCCCGGGTTTCAGGTACACGCAGTAAATGTTCTTACCAACTAAACCATCTCTCTAGCCCTAAGTCCTTAGAATTCTTCATTTAGAACTTTCTGGAAAAGAAGTAAAAGGAACCCCTACTCCCAACAGACACGTACCCTCGACTTTGTTCATCGATCCTAATGATTATCTATTTACTGAAATGTTGATAAGTATAGACATTTCATCTTCTAAGTGGCTATAGGTAGGTAGCTCCCTTGGCTTCTGAAAAGCTTCAAACACCACCAGAAAGTGCTTTGAAGTGATTGTGTGCAAGTGCTGGCTCATATAGTTCGTCAAAGCTGTCGTCAGCCACTCGGCCACGGCTGTGGTTTCTAACAGTCTGCTTTGTTCTTTTTATATAGTTGGAAAATGATGGAACACAGGCAGCCTGCAGCTCTATCCTGGAATTTTCTCTCAGCCCCTACTGATACACCTGAATGTTCCTCTTTTACCCCCCGGATGACGCAAAGCACAGGACTTCTGTTCGTCAGGAACATGGCTGGAATTGGGACAGAAAAAAGATTTGGGTTTTTTTTTTTCAGCTCTTTCAAAACTTGAAAGCTGGCAAGATGGCATAGCCAGGAAAGGGTTTTGCCACCAAGCCCAACACCCTGAGTTTAATCCCTGAGACTCATAGAGAGAACTGACTCTCACAAGTTGTTCTCTGACAACAGGCTTGTCATTGGGTACATACGCATTCACCCATCCCCATCCCCATGCATTAAATAAATAAACAAACGTAATTTTAAAAGCTGTAATAAAAAAGAGTCAAGGATAAACCATTGTGATTTCCCACGTGAATTTTGGAATTTGTCTCAATTTTACTTTGGTACCAAACCAGACTTAAGTGCAATTATTTTGTCTCTTTCTTGCTCAGATGATCTGAGACACTAGAGTATGCGAGATTGTTTTTAATGTCCCTCTTCCCAGTGCCCAGGATCATATCCAGGGCCTTAGACACGCTAGGCAAGTGCTCTACCACAGAGCTACAAGTCCAGTCCTCCACTCCCCCTTGCGAAGGATTGATGCTGATGGACACTGGCATCTCCTCCAGGGACCAATAGGGGAGTTCTCTTTAAGGCTGCTGGTTCTGTGATGTTTACTAGACCACATTCAGTTGCCACTGGTTTGCGAATTGCTTTCAGTACCGTTCATTATTCATGGAGGTTTGGATCTCTTGTGAGCTGGAATGGAATTACAGCATAGTCGAAGGTAATGTTTGGACTGGTAATGTGAACACGGGCTGTGGATCCTTATGTCTGCATCTGACCTCAGCAGGGGATGCCAGTCAAAGAGAACTGAACGATAGGAGCTCACGGGCTCCACTCACCCATATCTCCCTTTTTAATTAATTAACTAATCTATTTGCTACCTGGAGATCCTGGCTGAGCTAACTTCATTTCTGCTCACTCCTGGGAGGCTTGTCCTTTTCCTTATCATCTCCTGGCTTAACGAGCAGATTCGCGCCCTCCAGACCGCCCTCTCCTCCTGGGCTGATCCAGCCACGTCATTTGCTTTCAGGAAGCTGTGTGAAGTCTTAGTGTTTCACCCATCAGAAGACAATGACCTCCAAAGTTTCCCATTTATTTCGGTTACATATTTAAAATTTTTATGAATATTTTAAATATTCTAAACTTCTAGTCAAAATTGAAAGTATTCTTTTGGGCCTGGAGAGATGGTTCAGTGGTTAAAAGCACTGGCTGCTCTTCCAGAGGTCCTGAGTTCAATTCCCCGCAACCACATGGTGGCTCACAACCATCTGTACTGAGATCTGGCGCCCTCTTCTGGCGTGCGGGCATACATGGAGGCAGAATGTTGTATACATAAAAAAAAGTATTCTTTTGTGTGCCAGTTCTGCTAGTTTACTTAGCACGTATTTGAGAAGTTTTTGGAGTTTATTTCCAGTTGCTTAGATCATGTTTCAAAATTGCTGAGTCATGTACATTTGGTCCTGTTCTTTTATTTCTCCTTTATTCTGTGACTGTGTTTAATAATCCATAGACTAGTAGATTCTGACTTCTTCAAATGTCTTTCTATCATTAGCTGATTAAATATTAATACCCAAAAATGCCTTCTACTCTTTTTTAATTAATTGATTGATTGATTTTTAAAATGTATACTGGGGTTTTAAAAATGTATACTGGGGTTTTGCCTGCATGTATGTCTGTGTGAGGATGCCACATCCCCTGAAACTGGAGTTACAGACAGCTGTGAACTGCCATGTGGTACCAGGAATTGGACCCAAGTCCTTGGGAAAAGCAGCTGGAGTGGTCAGTGTTCTTAACTGCTGAGCCATCTCTCTAGCCTGTCTTCTACTCTGACGTGCCAAGATATGGGAATGGAACTGTTCCCAAAAGGAAGTTGCCGTAGGAAAGATACTTCCCAGAGTTCTGTGAGGTTCAAGCTGCTCAAAGAAGGGCAGAGTTTGAGTTAGCCGAAGCTGATCTTTGGGAAGGGCTGTAATCATGCGATTTCCTTGTTGGAATATAAATCTGTAGCTGTTTATTTGATTGCAAGATCATCGATTTCATTTGAAAGTTTAGTTTGCTTTCTCGCTACCACATGAAGGCTCTAGTACGATGAATTCAATTCTGATCCATGCTGGGATTGTAAGTGCCTACCACAGTGCCTGGGTTTGTGGTCATTGTTGTTTGGCTTTGTTTTTGTGTGGGGGCTGGGACTTGAACTCTGGTCCTCATGTTTATACAGAGAGTACTTCACCAATTGAGCTGCCTCTCCAGGCCCCATTTTCAGCATTTTAATAAGCACTCATATTAATTTCCATCATACTGACTGCACCAGGTTATACACCCTCTAACAGTGAAAGGATTCCTTTCCCCCCGCATCCTCACCAGCATTTTTATCTAAATTTTTTTTTAGATATACTTATTTATTTTGTTCGATGTGTATTAGTGTTGTGCCTGCCTGTATGTTTATACACTACACGCAGGCATGGTGGCTGTGGAGGCCAGAAAAGCATGTCAGGTCCCCTGACACTGGAGTTACAGACTTTGATGGGCCACCACGTGGGTGCAGGGAATTGAACCTGGGTCCTCAGTGAGAGCAGCAAGTGTTCTTAACCACCCACTGAGCCAGCTCTCCAGGGTTGTCATTTGCTTTCTTGATGATAACCATTCTCACTGGAGTAGGATGAACTCTTAATGAAGTTTTCATTTGCATTTCTCTGATGGCTAAGTTCATTGGACATTTTTAAAAAATATGCATTGTTCATTTGTATTTCTTCTTTTGAGAACTCTTTAATTCATTAGCACATTTAGCAAGTGGGTGATTTGGATTTGGTGTTTAAGTTTTGGACTTCTTTATAGATTTTAGATATTATTTCCCTACCAGGTTTGTGGTTGGTAAATATTTTCTTCCATTCTGTAGGTTGTCCCTTCGCTATACTTGTTCCCTTTACTGTACAGGAGCCTTCTAGTTTTATGTGATTCCATTCGTCAACTCTTGTAGTTTCTTCCTGTACTCTGGAAGTCCCACCTGGAGAACTTGTTGCAAAATAATCTACAGTAGATTATTATTATTATTATTATTATTTTACTACAATAGTAGTAACCCGGTTAGAAACTCAGATTGAAAGATCTACGGGATTGAAATCTTTCCTTTACTTCTCTGCAGGAATGGTGAATCTTCATCGTCAATTTGCCTGGATTTGGAATCACCTAGGAGACACACCTCCTGCTATGCCTGACACAGCATTTCCAGAGAACTTTCACCAAGGATGGAAGATCAACCCTGCATATGAGTGATTTATCCCACAGTAGGGATCCCAAGTTAAAGTAAAAGAGAAAAGAGGTAGAGAAAGGAGCGCCAGGGTTCATGCCGGCTGTTTGACCACATATGCAATGCTACCAGCTGCATCGAGCTCCTGGTGTCAGAGCTAGGGCCACCCTGGCTGCCAGACTGTCCCATCATGGTGGACTGTATCCTCAAACTGCAAGCCCAAATAAACCCTTCCTTCTTGTAGTTGCCTTTTGGTGCTAGCTAGAAAGGTTGCCAGTGCAGGGTTAGATGTATTGTTGCTGTGATCAAATATTTGATAAAAATAACTTAAAGGAGAAAACATTTGTCTTGGATCATGATCTCAGGGCTTTCGGTCCCTGCTCTGTTGATTCTGGGCTTGGGAGAGTGGGGGTGGGGGCAGAATATGATGACAGCAGGTATGTATAGACTTTCCATGGTGATCAGGAGAAAGGGGGTCTGGGATAACATACCACCCCAAGGACATACTCCTGGTGACCTACTTCCTCAAGCTAAGCCACATCTAAAGTTTCCAGAACCTCCCAAAATAACATTGCCATCTGGGTACCAAACACTCAACAATGAACCATGGAGGATATTCCTTATTCAAGCCAGAAAAAATTACGTACAAGCCCATGAATACCTGCAAACACGATTTTCTCGTGTCCTATTCACAAACAAAGGAACGCTGAAGAAAAACAACCTTGCAGGGTCCAAAGTGTCCCCATCCAGGAATCTACACAGCCTGTGGCTCTTCACCACAGAGAAAGCAATTGACCTGCGTGGAAAGTTTATTAAACATGCTGTGCCGACTGCCTGAAAATTACTTGTTTCAAAGCTCTTTAGAAATCAGCGGCTCTGTGAGTTTAGCTTTTGGACCAGCTACCCACCTACAGTAAAAAGTAATTACAGCTGCCAGCCGCAAACAATCGCTCCAGCATCCAAAGGAAAGGGGAATCTTCTCTGGGAGGCATCACTGTTGTGAATGAGGCGGCTCAGCCGGTGGGCTGGGCCTTGGTTGCTGGCAAATTGGGCCATCTGTCTCAGCCAGTGTGCAAGCGTGGAAAGGGCAAGGGGGTTTTCATTGGTGGGAGCAAGGCAGCACTTAGTCTCTGAAGGGCCGAGTCAGCAGCTGTGCTGAGCAAGGCTTGAGTCTCTCCTCTGCGGGACTCTCTGGGTAGCTTTCCCATTCAAGGTCTTGTCAGTGGTTCTGTGACACAACACTGAAGCTCTGACCTTCTCTTCCCATCCTTCCTCAATGTTCATTAAACTTTACAAAGGAGTCTAAGAGGCAGGCATCCCTGAGTGTGCAGCCAGAGGCAGTATCGGGCCATCAAGGTTACCATCATCTACAAAGGAAGTGGATGGAAAGGATTTGGCAAGGACAGAAAAATCAATTTATAATAGAGGGGGAAAAATTCAGAATATTACATCCTGGTAGTAGCTTTCCAGTAATAGTGAATGCGCCCCCCAGGTGTTCAGGACTCCTGAAGGACCCTACTTACATCTCCAGAAAAGCTAACCTGGCTTTGCTGAGCATCCCAGTCTTTGGCCCAGGTCTTGGTCTCCTGCGTCTGTTACATCTTTATTAAAATAAGAGGCATGGTGGTGGTTAGGGCTCTCCTTGTTTTCAAACCCTCCCCTGGGTTTGAGTCACAGCAAGCAAAGTGGTTTGGATGCCAATGGGATGCTGTATGTAGACAGAAAGCCTAGAGGTGAGTTTCTAGCGCTGTTTTGTTTTGTTTTGTTTGGGTGCTGCTCATTGAACCTACAGCCTCCCTCATACATGCTAAGCAAGCTCTCTATCACTGAGCTATAATCCCAGTACTTTTTTTCTTTAATTTTATTTTGATTTTATGTGCATTGGTGTTTTGCCTTCATGCATGTCTGTGAGAGTGTTGGATTTCCTGGAACTGAGGTTACAGACAGTTGTGAACTGCTAGCTGTGGGCCCTGGGAAACTGAACCCAGGTCCTCTGGAAGAGCAGTCAGCTCTCAACCGCTGAGCCATCTCTCCAGCCTATTCCCAGCTCCTCAGTGATTTCCTTCAGGGATATAACTGAAAGGTGCTTTGAAATTTCCTCTTTTTAATTTTTCTTCAAGCCTGTGTCTATATGTGGTGTGTGTGCATGCACATACACACATATGTACATGTATAAAGGCCAGTAGAGGATGTTAGATCTACTCTGTCACTCTCTGCTGGCTTGGTGCTGTTTTTTTGAGGCGGTGTCTCTCACTGAGTCTGTAGCTAGCCTACTGGTCAACAAGCACTAGCCAGCTTCCTGTCTCCACTTCCTAGCGGTTACAGGTGTACAAGGCCACACTGGTTTTTCTGGGGTTCTGGAGGTTTAACCTCAGGTCCTCTTGCTTGACCAGCAAGCATTCTCACGGAACCACCTGCAAGGATACGATTAAGTCCTGGGGGAACCTGAGATATAACTGGGCCAGTATTTGGGAGGGAGCTGTGTACCTGGATGCTGGGTACATCATACCAAGGCCCAAACTGACTACCCTGGAATCATTACTTCCTAAAAATCGATACTGTTGGTTTAGGATTTGTTACTGAAGATGAGCTCTTTTTAGAACAGCTATGCCCTGGGTTAGTTGCATATGTAACAGTAATTAGCAAATGCTGGAGAAAATTGTTCACTGACTACCCACTGATCTGAAAGAAAATGGCTCCCAAAGGGGGTGGCATTATTAGGAGGGATAGACTTGTTGTACTGGGTATGGCCTTATTGGAGGAAGTGTGTCACTGTGGAGGTGGGCTTGGAGGTCTCCTATATGCCCAGTGTCTCGGACCACTTCCTGTTGCCTGCGAGGTAAGATGCAGGCAGCTTCTTCAGCACCGTGTCTCCCTGCATGCCAACATGTCACACTCTGATGATAATGAACTAAACCACTGAACTGTAAGTCACTCGAATTAAATGCTTTCCTTTATAAGAGTTGCTGTGGCCATGGTGTCTCTCCACAGAGATAGAAACCCTCACTAAGACACCCTCTCTCCATCCTTTAATGTGCTACTCTCGTTTGTTTTGTGTTTGTTTGTTTGGGAGGATTTTCGGGGCAGGATTTTTCTGTGTAGCCCTGGATGTCCTGAAACTTGCTCTGTAGACCAGGTTGGCCTCCAACTTAGAGATCCACCATCAAAGTGGTGGGACTAAAGCTGTTTGCTACCACCGCCTGGCCTCTACTTTCATGCTGTGCTACCCTGTAAGTGGGTAGGGTACTCTGTCCTGCTCCATCCTGCAGCCCCTTCTAAATAATCATTCTGAGGCTTAATATTAGTTACAAACTGTTTGGCTTATAGTTCAGGTTTGTTATTAACTGGTTCTTACATTTAAATCAACCCATTTCTATTAATCTAAGTATTGCCACACGGCTGTGACTTTTACAGATCTGCTGGCATCTTGCTTCTTGGGTGGCTGGCTCGTGTCTCTCCTGACTCCACCCTTCTTTCTCTGTGTCTTCAATTTGGCATTTCCATCCAGCTATGTTCTGCCTTGCTATAGGCCAAAGCAGTTTTTATTATCAACCATTGAGAGCAACATATAGTCATAGCATACAGAAGGGTTATCCCACAGCGCCGCCCTTTGTTGGGATATGAAAGGTTAGAAACCATAGAAACCAAGGTTGGCAGGTTTCTGCTTTTCTTTACTTTGGAGAGGTTCTCACTAAGGCACCTTGAGAGCTCATTCTTTTCCAAGGGGTTAAATAGCACGCAGACAATTCTTACTTGGGCATTTTTTTTTTATTTTATTGGTTTTTCTAGACAGGGTTTCTGTGTATCCCTAGCTGTCGTGGGACTCATTCTGTAGACCAGGCTGACCTCAAACTCATAAAGATCTACCTACCTTTGCCTTCCATGTGCTGGTTAAAGGCTTGCACCACCACTGCCCTGCTGGACATTTTTTTTTTTTTTAGCCTTCCTCCCCCATTCAATTACTTGGTCCTCTGAAATTAAAATCTCTACGATCACCAGAATGGTCTTAACTTTGATCAATTGCTGGTTGTGTAGAAAGGTGGAGGGGAAGATTTTCATCGGGACCACTGTCCAGCTCCCATGCTTAATATTACTTATAAATGCTTGGCCAATTTATAACTAACTAACTCTTACTACTTAAAGTAACCCATATTTCTATCTAAGTTCTATTATGTGGCTCATGGTTTGTTACCTCATTTTCTACACAACCTGCTTCCTCTGGCTTGTGACTCTCAAGACCACACCCTACTTCCCAGAGTCCTCCTAGTCTGGCTCTCCCACCAAATCTCCTCCTAGCTATAGGCCAGTAGTCAGCTCTTTATTAACCAATGAGAGTAATACATACTTACAGTGTACAAAGATTGCTCCACAGCAGAAGGGGCCAGAGCATTTCTCCAAGTAAGAAAGCATCGAGTGGAGAAACGGGAGAAAGAGTGAGCTGGCAGCGTAAAGCTGGAAGGACTGCACAGACTACAAGAGTGGAGCTGAGGCCGCCAGACCTTTCTCCTGCTGGATGGAAACAGCAAGATGACGTCACTGTACAGAATGGACTGGTGGAGGAGACTGGGGTGAGGGACGAGTCAGGATGCTGGCTGGTTATTCCAAGAGCATAATGACAGTTTTGATCAAAATGACAGTCAGTCTTTTTGGAGAAGACAGCAATGGATTCATTGAGAAGAGAATTTATGGATCTTCTCCTTGGAGGGAAACACACAAACACACACACACACACACACACACACACACACACACACACACACTGCATGTTCCGAGGATGATGTGTAGTTTGGGGGCTTACAGGTTCTGATGTAAAAAGAAATGGATGAATTAGTAATCCCCTGCCCCAAAGAAGGGATAATTACACTGTGAAGCTGGCGGCAATCAGTAGGGTGACTTGGAAGAAGTGGCAGTGTGAGGGAGAGTGACTGGGTTCTGCTGCCTACACTAGGACGTAAGGGGGTCCTTAGACTAGATGAGAGCCTTCATTTTGAGAATGAATAACCACAGGAAGCCACAACAATAGCAGTGAAAAACAATAGATATTGTTCAACGCAAATGACAGGGACAATGTCTATGCAGATATCATTCCTTGGACCTAGGATCACTGTGATTAAAAACCGTTCATAAAGATGCTTCATTAATATATTACAAAGCTTAAACATTAAGCTTGTGCAAGAGTCAAGATCAGGAGCTAAGGAAATGGCTCAGTGGATAGTGCCCGCCTTGCTACCTGAGGATCTAAGTTCAGATCCCTACCTAAAAGGACTGGGTGGGTACGGTGTCAACATATGGGGGACAGAGACAGGAGGATCCTGGGGATTTGCTGTCCAGTCATTGTAGTTCAAATGGCAAACTCCCTTGACTGAGAGACCCCGTCTCAAAAGATAAGGTGGCAAATTGTGGGAGCCCAAAAATGTGAGCCTATTGCCACCTTCTCTGAAGGTCAGAGAGTTTTGGCTTGTTCAAAGTTGGTGACAACAGCTGGGTGGTGGCACACGCCTTTAATTCAAGCAGACGTCTTCTTCTTTTGAAATATGAGGTTTGACTTTGGGAGCGGTTGCCTTCAGGATACTTGGTCTAGGGTGGGTTCACTGCCTTAACAACAAAATGCTTTTCTCATGGATTAATGGCTTGATGGCTAAAAGTATTGAAGCAAGTAACCTGTCAGGTTGTCCTTTGTATCATGTTAAAGCAGCCTTTTGTCTTCGTCTGCCTGCCGTATTGGGTTATAAAAGTGTACGGAAAATTAAGCACAGGCGAGTTTCAGTGTTCACTGGAACTCCTTCCTGATACTATCCTATAGTTTCTGTTTTATTATTTTTACTTGTGTCTTCGTTCTCTTTGCTGATTTTTTTAATCCCCATGCCCCTACCCTGGTAAGTGGTATTTTTGTTGAACCTGGTCTCTGACAGAAAATGATTGAGGAAAATACCTGAAGTTGACCTCTGACCTCCACATGTGTATGCACAGGTGTATACACACACACACACACACACACACACACACACACAGAGGGAGGAAGGAAGGAAGAAAGGAAGGAAGATGAGGACAGACAATATTTAAATGTATTTAAATGTTAAATTTGTGACAGAGTAGCATCATGTTTAGAATAAACTAAACATGGGCAGGATACATTGAGCCTCTAAACATTTACAGTCATTTCCACAGCACCTTCAGTGAAAGCAGAACACATTACAAGAACCTCTTTGTTGGCTAAGTTCTCTCTCAGTCACCTCCAGGTAGTAGCCAGGGTACTAGCCTCTTTTGACACTATAATCTGCACTCAAGTGACTGTCCTTTGGAGACTCTTCCTAGTGGAGATAAGAAAGAACAATATGGTTGTCAGCCCAAGCATCTGGCAATGTTGACCTCTTGCACAAGAAATCATTCCTGGGACATTTGAGTTTGAGGTGATCACCAGTTCTAAGCCAAGCCAAGAGATACATTGTTTTAGACACTGAGTCTGGATCCATCCCTGAATCTTTCTCCTGTCACCCTTCCAGGCTGTCATGATTTTCCTGTGTCTAGCAGTCTTTGGATAGGCCAGGTAGGGATGACAGCCTGTGTGTGTTTGCCATATCATATCCATGCTAGATTTAGCACCCGTCCTGACTGGCTTAGAGGTCAAACCCTTTATCCACTATGATTACCCCAGTCTTCCCATCCAGGCATCTCAGGTAACTGAAAGCAGATACCTTTGGTTACCTAGGTAGTTCTGGCCTAAGAGGCTCATGTACTAAAAAACTCTGTTAATTACTTTTGCTGCTGTGGTCAACTTAAGGAGAAAAAGATTTATTTTGGCTTACAGTTTCAGAGGGTTTCAGTTGGCCATGGTGGGGAAAGAGCTTGGTTGCAGTGACTGGAGTGTGTGACAGATGCGTTCTCATGGCGACCGACCAGGAAACGGAGCAGAGCTGGAACCAGGACCTGAGTACAGCACAGTAGAGTAGCAGACTACTTCCTCCACAGGCTCCACCTCCTAAAAGTTCTACACGTTTCCAAAAGATTGTCACCAGCTGGGGGACATGTTCAGAACATGAGCCTGTGGGGACACTTCAGACTCAAACCATCACCAGTGATTTTGGAGGCCTCAGGTTGTCCCAGCTGGGACTTATCGGGATAATTATGGCATGCTGTCCTTTAAAAGTTCCAAGACCATGAACACCTAGAATCCTGCCCTCTCTTCATTTTTTATAGCATTGATCTCGTTAGAAAGTATCAAAGACAAAAAAAACTCCCAAGCTGAGGCTTCCAATGGCAGGTCCTGTTCTCTGATGAAGCCTGTGATTGGGCGGTGAGCCACAACCCTGTTCAGCTTTCACAGATGTTTTGCAAGAGGAGCCTGAGATAGACAACATCCCTTATCAGCAAAGAAGAAGAAGAACTCCCTCTTGGCTCCCAAAAGTAAATTACCCGTATCTGCCTTGGTCTGCTTTGTAGGAGAAACCAGGGTCAGCCCTGCGGGTGAAGGATTCCTAGAGGGTTTCCCAAGGGAGAAGCAGGGATGTAGGAAAACAGTCCTGAGTGTCAGGTCCAAGGGGCCAGGGAAGAGAGAGATTAGAAGGTAAGAACTGAGGGATGCTGGGAGCTGGACTGGCACTGGGGCTAAGAGCCGGTATTGCTCTTGCAGAGGACCCTGGTTTGGTTGCCAGCACCCACATCTGTAGATGGAGTTTTTCGTTGGGACCACCGGACAGCTCCCAAATAACTACACAGAGACTTATTATTAATTATAAATGCTTGACCGATAGCTTAGGCTTGTCTCCCGCCAGCTCTTAGAACTGAAATTAATCCATTTTTATTAATGTGTCTGCTGTCCTGAGGCTGGTTTACCTCCTCTAAGAATTTCCCATGTTGCTTCTTCTGCATCTGGCTCTCAACTCCTCCAACTCCACTGTCCTTCTTCTTAGCATCCTCTCTGCCCTGAAATCCTGCTTAGCTATCAGCCAATCCACTTTTTATTAACAAGACCAACACATCTTCACAGTGTACAGAAGGGTTATTCCACAGTAGACATCAGGTGACTCACAATCGCCTGTAACTCCAGGTCCAGACGACGCCCACTGAGGTGAAGGACCCACTTTAAACATAGGTGGGACCATTATATGGACTGGGTCCTGAGCTGAAATTAAAGAGGAAGTGAGCTGAGCACTGGAATACATCTCTCTGCTTCAGCTGCCATGACTTCTCCACCATGATGGACTGCGTCCGTGAGCCATGAGCCAAAATAAACCTGTCATTTCTTCAACTGCTCCTCGGGGATTTTCCTACAGCAACAGAAGTATGTGACACCCAATTCTAATTGGTCTTAATAATAAAAACCCAGACTCAAATATCGGGGTAAATGCTGGAAGATCAGAGAAGTAAATGAGCCAGCCTCTAGGGAGATTTCTTACCTCTACTGAATCCTGTCTTCATCTGCCTTATATTCCTGTCTCCACCTCCCTAGTGCTGGGATCAAAGGCATGTGATCACAGGTGCTGGAATCAAAGGTGTGTGCCACCACTGCCTGGCCTCTATGGCTAGCACCACCCTCTGATCTTCAGGCAAGCTTTATTTGTTAGATCACAAACAAAATATCACCATAGACATAACTCAGACAGCTCCTGGTCCTCCTGCCTCCATCAGCTGACATCCCAGCATACACCACTGTGCCCAGCAACAGAAGGGCCTTTCTAATTTGAAAATGGCCAAGAGATGATGATCAGTTGGCTTTAAGATATGTCAGAACAGACTAAGAAAACCCTAGACCAGTGAGAGGTAGGGGCCAGCTGCCCTGCCCAACAGCCCGAGCTCCCTCAGAACCCATGTGGCCGAAGGACAGCATCTATTCCCACAAGTTGCTCTCTGACCCTCACTCGCGTGCTCTGGCACATGCAGCACCCCCTTCCCAAATAAACAAAACAAAGCACAACCAAACAAACAAACAAACAGTGTACAAACCTTGAGGTTCCATATATTTCAATACAGAAATGAAATTCCTGAAATCACAGACATTTCTTGTACAGCTGATGTATTTTATCACTTTGAAAAAGGGCAGTAAATGCTTCTAACAGTGACCACCTCCTCCCTGGCACAAGGCACAACATTCCTTCTTGCGTTTCCAGTGGGCTGGTCTCAAACTGCCTGCGCAGCTGCAGGGCTCTCCCTGCTCTTGGTCAATGGTGCAAGAGGTTTCTGGCCCAGTTTTTCTGCTTCGGTAACAGGTCTTTCCTTCTGGCCCTAATCCCTTAAGTATAAAGCTTCCCTTCCCTTCCTTTTTATTTTTTTACTTATTTATTTTTTTCTAAGTGCTGAAACTGAACCTAGGGTGTCATGCATTCGAGGCAAGTGCTCTGTGGCTGAACTACTGCCTTGAAACACTCGTTGCTCTGCGGTACCCTTCCAGTGGGAGTAGATGTAGGAGCATAGGGGGAATGCCTGGAGCTGCCTGGAAGAGGCCTGTGGGAATCTCAGCGGCTTAGGTTCTTACTACCAAGGCCAGGCCAGCCAGCTCAGCCGGTGTTGCATCCCTGCTGAGCCCCCTTGCGCTTCTGTCCTCCCACTCCCTGCTGGTCCTCCAGTGCATCTGTGATTCTGGGAGCAGCACGATGAACCTCTAAGCTTTCCAAACTCAGCCTCACCCTGCTGTGAGTTTTCCAGCTGGGACCATGTTCTACACAGGGCGCCCTCCTGCCAAGACACACGGTTTCCAGAAGATTGAACATCCTCCCCGTGGGAGTACCATCTCTGTATTATGTGAACTCAAACCATGGAGCTCAGAGCAGGGTTAAGAGCCCTTCAGGGCTAAATAGTCAGAGACAGTGACTGCCAGGCCACACAGTCTTAGTGTGGAGCCTTAGAATCATTCTGACAGTTCTAGAAGGTTGCAAGAAGATATGATAAGACAGAGCTTCCCAAACCCCAGTTGCCTCTGGACAGGGCTTAGGAACCTAAGGAGTCTTGCTTTCTAGCTCCATGGATGATGGTGGTACCAGGTCTTCAGTTACTCAAGGGCAGAAGGCTAGGTTTTCCTTGGATACATTCCGACATTGCAAGTTTTCACAAGCCCACTGTCATGGACCCCAGTGAAGGTGGCTGGCATATAAGAGATACTGATTCAATATTTTGTTATTGTTACATGATCCCATTCAAAAGAAAATCTGCTCAGTACATTTCTGACTTCACTGGGTTCTCACAGTACGATGTATGGAGTTTTATAGCAATTTAAAACATAATGGGAGCCTTTAATCCCAGCACATGGGAGGCAGGGACAGGCGGATCTCTGTGAGTTTGAGGCCAGCCTGGTTCTACTGAGTGAGTTCCAGGACAGTCAGGGCTGTTACACAGAGAAACCTTGCCTTGAAAAACCAAAAAAAAAAAAAAAAAAGAAAGAAAAGATGATGGGTAACACCCAAGACAGTAAATAAATGACTGAACCCATTAATTCACAGCAAAATGTCAATTCATAGAACATGATAGCACGGTGTAAAATGACATTAGCCAGCAGCTTAAGAATGAGAAGGTGAAATTTAATTTTATTCTAATTTTTAATATATTTTTGACTGCTCAAAAATATATTAAAGATTAACATAATGTAATGTATGTGTTGGCATTTATTAAGCCACTGATTTGGGAGCAAAATAAGTGATGTATATTTTTAAAGTATTAAAGATTCAGTAGTGACAATTAACCGGAAGGTCACGGAGGAAGCCATGATCAGCGTCTCCTGTAGAAGCCCCCACAGACTATGCAGTCATATGCTGCAGGAATGGCAGAAGCTGAGATCGGCAGCTCCGCATTCTTAGGAGACACTGAAAACTGGCTCGGATGAATCAGTCAGCTGAACAGCTGAGGCTTGTGAGCAAGCAACGGACAAGGTTCCGTCTCCCAGGCAGCCTTTTAATCTACCCAGGAAAGGTCTGACTCTTCCGGTACACAAGTCAGTCAAGCTGCAGGATGAAGGTTCTATGACGTCAGCATCACTGATGAGGCCGAGGATTGTTTTTCTGTTGGAAAGACAGTCACTACCATGTGAGGTCTTTGAGTTTGAAAGCCCTGACTAGAATTCTCTTTCTTTCTTTCTTTCTTTCTTTCTTTCTTCCTTCCTTCCTTCCTTTCTTTCTTCTTTCTTTCTTTTTCTTTCTTTCTTTTCTTCTTCCTTCTTTTTTTTTTTTTTTTGAACTTGTAAATCAAGGGCTGGAGAGATGGCTCAGCGGTTAAGCGTGGAGGACCTAGGTTCAGTTTCCAGTACCCAAATCAGGTGGCTGAGGGCCGCCTGGAACTCTCTGGAACTCTCTGGCTTCCGTCAACACCTCTACTCACATGCACATCCCCCACACAGATGTAGACACATACGTGTGTATATATTTGGCTACAAATTTGGGAGTCCTCACAACGGTCTTGGGTTCAATAATTTGCTAGCGGGACTTGCAGGACTCAGGAGTGGGCTCTGAAGTTGGCTGTCTGTGTCCTAGAGATATGAGGAGTCTAGAGGGGACTCCAAGACTGCGAGAGAGGTTGTGTGCGGACTGCGTAGCTTGTGCAGAAATGGCATGCACGTCGTTTTATAAAAGGAACCCAGGGATTTTTGTATTCGTGGAGAGTCTGGAACCAATCTCCCGTGCATATTCATGATTGTACTTACTATTACAGTTTTATAATATGTAAGACATCAGGATCAGCCAAAATGAGAAGACGCCTAGGGTGAGGGCTAACAGGGTCCCAAACATGGAGCTTGTGTGCCCTCTTCCTGTGGAATCGAGATGTGGCACTCCTGGAACAGCGCTTCCTGCCCAGGAGGCTCACTCAGCCTCGTTGAGGGTTTTTTTTGGTTCTTGCTTTTTTCATTATCCAGACACGACTGGACTCAGTCTCCAGTCTCTCTCCAGTGAAAGGCCATGGCTGCCCTTCCTGGCACAGCCTCCTCCCCCAGAGGATGCTGTTAGCTTAAACTAACTATATTGAAGACCTATCCATTCTCCTATCATATTACTTGGGAAATTTCAAGGGTTTAATAAAGTCTGAAGTCTGATTTTTTACTTTCTTTCCTTTTTTTTTTTTTTTTGGTATTTTGAGACAGGATTTTTCTGTGTAGCCTTGGTTATCCTGGAACTCACTCTGTAGACCAGGCTGGCCCTGAACTCACACTGATCTCTCTGCCCTTTTCTGCCCTTGCCTCCTGAGTGCTGGACCTAAAGGTGTGTGCCATCACCTTCTGGCTTTTTTTAAAAATATTTATTTATTATGTATACAATATTCTGTCTGCGTGTAGGCCTGCAGGTCAGAAGAGGGCACCAGACCTCATTACAGATGGTTGTAAGCCACCATGTGGTTGCTGGGAATTAAACTCAGGACCTTTGGAAGAGCAGGCAATGCTCCTAACCACTGAGCCATCTCTCCAGCCCCCGGCTTTTTTTTTTTTTTTTTGGTATTCTTTTCTCAGTCTTTTCTCATCCGTTATACAGACACTACCTGTTTTTATTTTATTTTTTATTTTATGTGTTTGAATGTTTTTGCCTGCATATATGCGAGTGTACTACCTGTGTGCCCAGGGAACCCAGAAAAGGATGTTGGATCACCTGGAACTGCAGTTCCAGACACTTGTGAGCTGTCATGTGGGTTCTGGGACTTGAAGTCTCGTACTCTCGGAGAGAAGTCAGTGATCTTAACCACTGAGCCATCTCTCCAGCCCCTAAAATCTCTGTTATACAAAACCAGGAGTGTTCAGGCCATCCTTCTGGCTATTCTTCCAGGCTCTGATGGCCCCTCTCAGGTCACCTCAGTCTCCATTGTGGATCCATGGGCACACTGGAAAATTTGCACACACTATTTCCTCTAGACAGGCCTATCTCCTCATTCGCCTATTTGGTAAATGTCTCACATTTGAAGACTCAGGTAAAGAGTTCTAACTCTGTGGAGTCCTCTACCTCTGTAGAGGTAGCTCAGTCCCTACCTCCCCTGTGCCTCTTGTAATCTGCTGTTCATTCATAGATGTCATATAAATATTACAGAATGCCACTGTTTTGGACCAAACTCCTGCATAGTCTCCAAAGGACCAGACCAAATATCAAACTGGAGTCACTTGTGCTAAAATTCTGTACCACCAAACCTAAGCTTATATTACCTCCTGACACACTGGTAGGGAGAAGACTCAGATTTCCAGTCTCCATCCACGCGATAACAAACTTTCCTCTGCTTTGATCATCACCCTAAAATAAATTTGAACTCACCTGGTGTTGGGCATACCCCAGGTTTTGTCTTTCTGTCCCACCTTCAAAGAAAGGTCCACATGCTCCTTGGTCTTCATCTCTGCTTCCTTCCACCCTTTCCTGCTCGTGAGACAAGCCCCTCTCTTGGCGGACTGGGAGGCTTGCTGTAGTTTATAAAGTGAAGTATTGCCTGGATCCACAACTGCAAATAAGTTTTTTAATAGAAACGTCTTTGGATGCGGGCTATCTCTACACTTCCCTCTCCAAGCCAGGACTGCCTGCTGTAATTCTCCGGTGCTACTGGGATATAACCAGGATCTTTGCTGAGGAAATATACAGAGAGCCTCGCCTGTATGACTTGAAGCTGTGTTTGTCTTTGAGGCATTGTCACCTTACCCTCTTCGGCTGCCCATTTTGTCATCTCGTGCACCAGGGAAGCAGTCATCCAGCGTTTTGTGATTACAGACACGCTCCTTGAATACGAGTGGACAAATTACTACTTAAGATCTCATGCTCGGGTCTGGAGAAATGGCTCCAGAGGAGCAGGGTTCAATTCCCAGCACCCACATGGCAGCTCACAACCATCTGTAACTCCAATATTTGACACCCAGTCACAAATATACATGCAGGCAAAACATCAATGCATATGAAATAAATAAATATGTAAAGTTAAAAAAAATTTCGTGTTT
This sequence comes from Microtus oregoni, assembly GCF_018167655.1. Classification (NCBI taxonomy): domain Eukaryota; kingdom Metazoa; phylum Chordata; class Mammalia; order Rodentia; family Cricetidae; genus Microtus; species Microtus oregoni. The sequence continues at coordinate 12,695,544 of NW_024543210.1, forward strand.
GTTGGGACCAGTTTGTATGAAGGCGTAAGTCACAAACAATGCCACACCAATTCGGGGTAATGATTATTAGGGTGGTATTTATTTAAAGGGGAAAAACTTACAGATCACTGTCCCAGGCAACAGCCCTCTACGCAACCAGGAAAGGAGTCTAGTCGCCAGTGGAGCAGGAAGTGAAGAGAGAGAGGAGAGGGAAGTGGCCGCTTTTTTAAAGGGAGAGAAACCACGCCCCAATGGGCTGGTACCTCAGCGGTGATAGGCTGGAGGAGTGGGAGGACCTCCCGCAACATTTGTATTTTAGAAAACTTGTACAAGAATTCAGCTCTCCTGCCAGGCATTGGTGGCGCACGCCTTTAATCCCAGCACTCGGGAGGCAGAGGCAGGCGGATCTCTGTGAGTTCGAGGCCAGCCTGGTCTACAAGAGCTAGTTCCAGGACAGGAACCAAAAGCTACGGAGAAACCCTGTCTCGAAAAATCCAAAAAAAAAAAAAAAAAAAAAAAGAAAACAGCTCTCCTGCAGCTGAATTCTACTAAATTGTGTTTAAAATGCCAGGAAAGACTAACTCCTTTGCCTTATTCCCAAATAAATAGGTATAAGGGGGAAATCAATTTAATTAAGTTTTTTTTTTCAGGTGGAAAATGCATTCTTTTGCTCTTTTTGGTAATGAGGGAAGATAATGACAAGAGAAATATAGGGGGGAAGCAATGGGGGAGGGGAAGATACTCAACCAATTGCCACAGCTATGCTTGACAGATAAGCACCAACAGGCCAGGAGAATTGCCAGAGAAAGGAAAGTCAGCAAGATGAAGGAGATTTTAAATGGAACCTGGGACCAACTCACTTCTTAAAATGTCACTTGCCTAAGACTGGAGAGATGGTTCATCAGTTAAGAGCACTGGTTGCCCTTCCAAAGGACCCACATGGTGGCTCCCAGGACCCTCATGGTGGCTCCTGTTATCTGTAAGATTAATCCCAGGGGATCTGATGTCCTCCTCTTCTGGCCTCGATAGACACCAGACACAAGTGGTGTTAGACACACATGGAGACAAAATACCCATACAAATAAAAATAAATAGAAAAATTCAGCCCTGGCTTCCTGGAACTCACTTTGTAGACCAACCTGGCCCCGAACTCACAGAGATCTTCCTGCCTCTGCCTCTCAAGTGCTGGGATTAAAGGCATGTGATGCTACCACCTGGCAAATAAAGAGTTTTAAATGTTTCAAAATGCATTTTCCTATTCAAAGAAAGGCAGTCTGAATAGTGATGACTCAAGTCAGCATCGTCAACCAAAAGCAAACTACTACGTATTGTTTTGGGAAGAAGTTCTAGTTTAAGAGTGATCAACACGGGGCTGGAGACGTGGCTCAGCAGGCTCGGTTCTTTGTATTTCTGAGGGAGTTCTCAAACCTTTTGCCATTTAGACAGACTGTAGACTATGTGAATTATAAACTATGTATATAAACAGGCTGGTTTAACCAAAGAATGATCCTTGGGACTGTCTGGTCACAGTCAGTCTTTCTGGGCTGGAAAGATTGCTCAGTGAATTTTTTTTTGTTCTTGTTGTTGCTGTTTTTTTTTTTTTCTTTTTATGATTTAGTTCTTAGCATCTAGATCAGGTGCTCATAACCAGGAGATTTGATGTCCTCTTCTGGCCTCCATGGGCAACTGCATACATGTGGTACACATACAGATACATACATACAAAATAAAATAAATCTTAATGAAACCAAAAAAACAACTTTTCAACCTGAGACCCCCTCACTGCAATACCCCCACACCCCTACCTCCACCCCCAACCCCACCCCATCTCCACTCTCTCCCCACCCCCATCCCCACCCCACACTGTGAAGCAGGTCTGGATCTTGCTGCTGGTTTCCCAAGGGCACATTTTCATTTACTTCATAGGGACTAACAGAAAATTCCTGAAGATTGAGTGGGTTGACAGACCCGTTTCTCCAGTTTCCCTGAGTTAGTGTGAATTCCTTCTCCAGAGAGATGAAAGGGGGTTTGACTTCGACCTATCCTGGGTAGAGCAGTTTTGAAGGCTCTCATCCCTCAACCTAACTGGGAACAGATCCAGGTTCTGGGATCATGACTCTGAGTGTGGAAATTCACGCATTCATTTCGTATTATCTAAGACCCTTGGGTTCCAGGGGCACCAAATGAGCTGGAATTTGATTACCAAGATGGGAAAAATTGGGGGGAAAATATGTGGCTGTTTCCTAGAGCGCAGACATGCCGGTGGGTTTCAAGGACAACAAGAAGCAGTCCTTGGAGACCCCTGGGACTCCGCTCCCATCCGGCCTTTCTTCTCTGCTTGGCTGCTGTGTTTCAGCTGAGTTCTTACAGTCTGGACGACCACTGAGTGACCAGCTTTTTGTTTGTTTAGTTCTGGTTTGAAATCCCTGGGAAAGGTTGGGCATGCTAACCCGTACCAAGCTGAGGCAGGAGGCTATCAAGCTGAAGGCTAGCCTTGGTTATGGAGTGAGACCCTGTCTCTGAGGCAAAAAATAACACAAATCAAGAAAATTGAAGGGGAAAACCTTGACTTGGGCCTGGCTTGAGTCAGAGCAGGGCGGGACCCCATCAGCTGAAGACTTAGCTGCGCTGGGCCATGTACTTACCATGACATCACAGGTGACAGGGTTGGATAGTGAGACCGTATCGTATCGACATGGGCTTCTTGATAAAACATTTCCTTCCCGAAGAAAATAGTAGTTATGCTGGGTGGTGGTGGTGCACGCCTTTAATCTCAGCACTCAGACGGTGGCAGGTGGATCTCTGTGAGTTTGAGGCCAGCCTGGTCTACAGAGCCAGTTTCAGGACTGACTCCATAGATACTGGGAAACCCTGTCCTGAAAAAAAGAAAAGAAAAGAAAAGAAAAGAAATGTAGGCTGTTTTGTTAACAGACAAGCACTGAGTAGCTCCATATTTCTGTGTCTGTCTCTCAGTGACTCTTCTGTTCATATCCTATCCTCTTATACTTGGAAAGGAGGGGGAGGATTTAAAATTTTTATTAACTATTTGATCAATTAGTTACCCATTGTGAGTGTATGTCTGGGCTTGTGTATGTGTGTATGTAGGTCAGAGGACAACGTGTGGGTGTTGTTTCTCTTCTTTCACCACGTAAATTCCAGGGATTGAACTCAGGTTATCAGTCTTGGTGGCAAGCACCCTTACCCACTGAGCCATCTCATTGGCCCCAAAGGCTACTTTTGATGACTTCCATCTGATGCTTGCCTACCTCTTTCCCATTCCTCACGGCCACAGTGGCTGTCCCTTCACTAAATTCCAGCCCGGCTGCCTGTCATCTAAGCCCTCTGCAATGAACTGGAATCTTCCCCTATCTTCTTCCAGCTTCAGAGACGTTTGGGGACGACCAGACAAACACAAGCTACTGAGACGAGGCCAGAGTGCCAAACAGATGCCAGGACAGAAGCGTGCCAGGTTAGCGTGAGTTTTCATTCTCTGCCTCCAACCACAGAGATGCTTAAGAAGTGGCTGAGCATGCACCCTCTGCCTTTAGCCACGCTCCCCACAAAGCCAAGTGGTGATTTGAAACCATTTCTGGCTTATGTTGAGAAATAAATCCCTGTCACATGCACTGGAAATACCCAGAATAACAACCAGAGCTTTGTTCTCACATGCTTTGTGGTGGTTTCTGAATGAAGAAAAGAATATTTAGGAGCTGGAGAGATGGCTCAGCAGTTAAGAACACTGACTGCTCTTCCAGAAGACCTGGGTTCAATCCCTAGCACCCACATAGCAGCTTACAACGTCTGTAACTCCAGTTCCAGGGGATGTGACATCTTCACAAGTAAATGCAGGCAAAACACCAATGCACACAAAATAAAAATAAATAAAGTTTAAAAAAAAGAATATTTAAAACTTACTGGGGAAAGTTAGGGCCTGGAGAGATGGCTCAGTGGTTAATGGCGCTGGCTGCTCTTCCAGAGGTCCTGAGTTCAATTCCCAGCAACCACATGGTGGTTCACAACTATTTGTAATAAGATATGGTGCCCTCTCTGGGCCTGCAGAGATACATGCAGGCAGAACACTATATACATAATTAATAAGTAAATCTTTAGAAAAAAGAAAAAATGTCCTTCTTAATTTTTTTCTTTTGGACAGGGTTTCTCTGTGTAGCCCTGGCTATCCTGGAACTTCCTCTGTAGAGCAGACTGTCCTGGAACTCAGAGATCTACCCGCCTCTGCCTCTGAGTGCTGGGTTTAAAGGCATGACATGCCCAGCTCAAAACTTCACTTTTAGTTTAACAGATGAGTAAATTTTGCAAAGGTCTAGCAGATACAACTATGAGACATTAGGCCACTGCTAACTAACTTGTGTGGTTCATGTAGCTTTCACCCTTACAAATGTTAAAAAATAGAAATAATAATATTTCATAACATTTGAATTTTTTTTGAGACAGGGACTCTTTATGAGCCACCAGACTTGGCTCATTTTTTAAAAAGATGCTTTTTTTTCAAATGTGAAAAATCATTTTTATTCAGCTATAAACACCATTTTCAAGCAAACGATAGTAAAATGATAAAAGGTTACATGTTTGTAAATACACAAATACCCAGTATTCCAAGATTCCTTATTGCCAATACATTATCATGGGTTTTAAAAACAATTCTGGCTAGGTAGTGGTGGCACAGACCTTTAATCTCAGCATTCAGGAGGCAGAGGCGGATATCTGTGAGTTTAAGCCAGCCTGGTCTACAAGAGCTAGTTCCAGGACAGGCTCCAAAGCTACAGAGAAACCCTGTCTCAAACAAAACAAAACACCCCCCCCACCCCATTCTGAAGGCTTTTATATTTAGTTCTTATTTTTCTGAGCGGAAAGAGATGAAGTGACGGTAAAAGACTGTTACCATCGCCAGTCACTGGAAGTGAAGGCAGCCACTGTCCTAACCAATGAGCTCTTTTACTGCCTGAGATTTGGCTGGACGTGAGAGCCACAGTTGCAGACATGGAACTATATGAGGGGATTCTACTGCCTTCCTTTCCCAAGTGCTTTTAGAAACCTGGAAACTTAAAGAATGTTCATCTTGGACACACACAATCTAAATATTACGAAGGGTGTTATTTTGAAAGATATCCACCTGTCCTTTGGTTAGATGATGAGAGACACATCTCTGGGTTTAAAATGTTTTACCTGATTGTTATTGTGGGGCATGCGCACGCAACCCTGCACACTTGGAGGACAGAGGACAACTTTGTGGAGTCTGGATTGAACTCAGGTAGCCATGCTTGCTTGGCAAGTGACTTTATCATATGTGCCATCTTGTTGACCCCTTCCCCTCCGACTTATTTTTTTATTTTTTTTATTTTTTTATTTTTATTTTTCGAGACAGGGTTTCTCCGTAGCTTTTGGTTCCTGTCCTGGAACTAGCTCTTGTAGACCAGGCTGGCCTCGAACTCACAGAGATCCGCCTGCCTCTGCCTCCCGAGTGCTGGGATTAAAGGCGTGCGCCACCACCGCCCGGCCGACTTATTTTTTTAAAGGGAAATGTCAAAAAAAGTAAAAAAAAAATTATAAATACATAATTATACATATAACATAAAAATAAATAAATAGGCAAGTACATGTATTTACTATAAAAAGACCTTTGTTGGAATCTTGAACTACTCTGTATTCATAGAGCATTTATTTATATTATTATTATTAATATTTGGTTTTGTTTCTTTAGAGACAGGGTTACTCTGTGTAACAGCCCAGACTATATTGGAACTCGCTTATGAACAGAGACAGAGAGAGAGAGAGAGAGAGAGAGAGAGAGAGAGAGGGAGGGAGGGAGGGAGAGAGAGGCAAACATATAATCTCAGTATCTTGCAGATGAGGAAACTAAAGTTTACAGAACTTGATTACTTTGACCCAGTTTACAAGCGGCAGTATGAGTTTATGGTTGAGCTGGAATTCCAGTTTCCACATTTTTTTCCCTCTGAACTTCCTCTTCCGCTTCCTGCTTTTCCAGCTTTCACTGGAGGCTTGGGCTCTAACTACCAGGAAACTGTCCTTCACCGTCCTCACTCTCCCCTCCCCACCCCTCCCCTCTCCACCCGGCCGGTCTCTTGCCCCGCCTAGCCCAGGGGTGAAGCCCCGGCCGGAGTTCAGGAAAGACTACATTTCCCAGAGTGCATCGCGGGACAGAGTCCTCCAACCAGAGCGCTCCAGCCGGCGCCATTTCTGTGGAGGGAGTGTTGGTGCGGCCTGGGAACATGGCGCTGTTCCCGGCCTTTGCGGACGTAAGTGAGGCCTCCGGTGGTGGGGCATCCAGGAAAGGTAAGCATCCAAAGAGAGTCGAACCAGACAACCGATGATATTAATGGCAGTTTTTCCGGGCCGGGGTCTTTGGCCGTTGTCTCGGATTTGTTTATCCATTTGTATCCCAGAGTTCTCCGCGGCGCTGCAAAGCCTTCTGGGTCTTGTCCGAAGTGTGGAGCCAAAGGCTCTTTCAGGCACTAAGGTGGTCAAGTTAGGGGAGGGTTAACCAAGACTATGGGGCTTATTATATTTTTGGACCTCATTCTCCTAGAAGCTGCAATGGTACAACCCCATTACACAGAGAAACCCACTTCAAACACTTGTAATTGTGGCTAGTGTAATTTTGGTTTCGTTTCCTAAACTGTAACCCTCAACAAAGTCTGAGACTGTTGGTTGTAGCACTCTTCCTTGTCAGCACAGGACCAAAATGTAGATATGTTCAGAGTGTACACAATGTGTGGACGGATAATGCAACGCGTTGCATGCATGGAGCAGAAACTACACACACAGTGTAAGGTTGAATGCTGCAAATGCCATAGATGAGCCACAGTTAACAACATCATAGAATGGAACGTTCCAAGGTTTTGTAAGCGTTGACTTTGGGATGGGTAGGATTCGGACAGATAAGAGTATTCAGGGACCTTCAAAGGCCTGTGGAAGAGAAGCATAATGCTTATTTAGATAAATGTAAACCCAACTAGCATAATGAAATTAACTGGTGTTTAGGTGCATAAAATATATTTAATACTGAAAGTGTCAGATCTAGTTTGAAGGGCTGCGCGAGGTGGCACACGCCTTTGATCCCAGCGTTTGGGAGGCAGGGGCAGGTGAATTTCTTTGCGTTCAAGGCCTGCTTAGTCTACATAGAGAGTTCCAGGACAGCTGGGATTATATATAGAGACCCTGTCTTAAAGACCAAAAACAACAAGAAAATTAATTGTATTGATACATCATATAGCTACAAGTCACTGTTTAGCTTTTTCAGATTTGTCTCAACTTTTTACAGCTGGTTTGCTTGTGAGGATCCAAAAGAAGTCAGAATCCTCATTGTATTTTTCTAGACAGGGCGTCAGTTTGTAGCCCTGGCTGGCCTGGAACTCACAGAGATCTGCCTCCTTAGCATTGGGATTAAGGGCCAGTGCTACCATGCCGGGCACACTGCATTTTTCTCGTGTAACCCTTAGTTCTCTTTCATTCAAAAACCATGCTCTCCTATTTGCTCAGGTGATTTATTTGTTGAGGAAACTGGTTACTTGTCCTGAGGATGTTTCCCACCAAATCTTCATGTAACATGCTTCTTTATCCCATTTCCTACAAACCAATGATTAGATCTCAAGAAATGAAGAAATTTAGGTATAATTTTTTGTTGAAGATAGCATGTTTGGAGTGCTGCACGGATGATATTAAGTCATTTTAGGAGGATCCAGTCTTTGATTTCAGTGCTATTAAGATTGCCCAGTGAATTCATATGTTCCCAACTCTTATCTCTTGGGAAGTTGCCCACCAATCAAACTTTTAAAGTTTTTTATTGGTCTGCGTGTATATCTGTGTACCATATTTATGCCCAGTGCTCTCAGAGGCCAGCTGAGGGCATCAGCTCCCCTGGACTGAAGTTACAGATGGCCATGTCTCCACGGGGGTGCTGGAAATTAAACCTGGGTCCTCTGAAGAGCAGCCAGTGCTCTTAACCACTGAGCTATCTCTCCAGCTTCTCCATCACACTTTTATCTGATGATTTTGTGGTAATGATGTTTTTATTTTCCTGTGACAGGGACTCTCTGCCGGACCCAGACTAGCCTCCAACTTGTAATCTTCTTAAATGAACAAAAGAAGGAACATAGGTTTTCCTGATTCTAGAACTTGCATTATGAACTGTATTTTTTTTATTGCAGTGCTGGGGGTATTGTAATTTAAACGTTATCTTTGCAGTTGCTGGGCTGCGTCACAGGGTAGGTCAACTCCCAGGAAAGCGTCTACTGTGGCCATCTTGAATGCCATTCTCAGCTCTGTTTGCTGATGCTTTTTGTATAAGTGAGTTTGTGCTCCCAGCTTCTTCACTGAAAAATGGGGGTTCTGAGCAAACGAAGGGCTTGGCTTATTCTTAAAAGAGCAAACATCTTAATATCCTTGCTAATGTATTTGTATCATCCGCCCTAGAAATGCTGTTTGAAAGGTCACCCTGGAGGGGTGGCCACTCACCTCTGGAGGCCACTCAGACAGACTAGAAGCCAGTGCTACTTTGCAGAAATGGATGTTGAACTTGGATATGTTATCCAGTTGCAATTGAAGACCTGTTCTTAAGGCTCAAGCTTATTCATGTCGGTTTGCTCCTCTACCCATGGTGGAACTGAGCGAAGACATTTCCAGTAGTGATGGAGAAGGAGGGTGCCATGGTAAACTCTCCTCAGAGGCATGTCAGTGTTGAGTGCTTGGTGATGGACCCTCACCTTGCTTCTGTCAGGTTGCCCTGAAGGGGTAGGGCCTGAGGGTCCCAGCAGCAGATAGGCAGGAGGCAGGAGTGGCTTCTGTGTGGGATAGTTCCCTCTCTTCCTTTCTTACCTGTGTGTATATGTGAGGTACGGTGCCAGGCAAGTTCTAACCCGAGATTTCTGTGCCGAGGCTTGTGTTTCTTTACATTTCTTCCCCTGCCATCCCTGTTAGAGTGTTGGTGGTGTGAAGGTCTGCCGGATGCTCTGAGAACATCTCTCCTGCACACCATTTGTTCCGTCTTTCCCACTTCCCTTTATGATGAAATCTGATTGCTGTGGAAATGTTCTGATCTCAGTGAGCAACAAGGACTATTTTTACCTAGCTCATGCCAGGAATGGGGCCCAAGGGAAAGGAACCAGTCTCAGAAAGGACACGGAGACAGGAGGAGAAAGAGTGAGTGAGCCGTTGGTTAGCAGTACTAGGTAGGACTTAGAGAGGACTTACTCCCTTCGAGCGCCATTTCCACGTAAATACATCCCTAGAGCCAGCCTGTTGAGATTTGAAAGATGGAAAGGCTGTACGCGCTTGTCCTGGTGTTGACGTACTGTGGACACTTCCATTAGTTTCTCCTCCTTCCTTTTCCCCTGTGCTTTTTAATATTTCCTTTCTTCTTTGGAATCTTCCTGTCCTCATTCCTCTCTTTCCTACAGATATTTGTTGAACACCTGCTGTATGCCAAGTATTTTCTTAGCTGCTGGAAACAAGGCAGTGAGTTAGGCAAAGCCCATCTTCCCAAGCTTGCATGCTGTCTCTTTTCATTACGTGCAGTTCCATGATTCCAGAGTATATAAAGAACCTGTGGAACTCAATACTAAGAGGACCCTATTTAAAAACGGGTAAAGGTTTGAATAGCTGTTTCTTCAGAGACGATCCATGAATGACCCATATGTGAGTGAAGAGGTATGGATGTTATTGTCATAAGGAAAGTGAAGACAAAGCCACAGTGAAACAATCCACCCGCTAGGCTAATGGTAATGGGAAACCAGCAGAAGTGTTGGTTAGATGCCTGGAAATGGGCTCCTTGCGCGCTGCTAATGGGGACCGGATGATGCAGTTATTTGGTAAAATACATAGTCTGGCAGTTCCTCGGAATGCTAACATGGTTTTATGATGTGGTCCAGCAATTGTATAAATATCCACTCAGGAAAAATGAAAGCACTCATGGAGAACTTGTACACATATGCTCTTAGAAGCATGATTGTAATAGCCACAGAAAAGAAATAACTCAAGTGTCTGCCGGCTGATGAATAGACACGAGTGAGCTACATCACCAGATGCCATGTATTTGGCAGTAAAAAGAACGACGTAATGATACACGGCTGTAGTTTGAATGAACCTTGCAAACCAGAAAGTGGAAAAAACCAGTTACAAAATGCCACGTCGCGCGTGAACTTATTCATATGAAACATGTACCACATAGGCAGATCAGTTGAGACAGAAGGTAGATACGTGATGATATAAGGAGGGAGCAAGGGGCATGGGCGGGGGGCAGTGAAGGAACAGGAGATGACACAGACTTTTCTGAGGGTTCTTCTATATGCCATCCGTGCTTTTTTCCTTCCTTCACAGTTAGGATTTAGAAAGCTAGAAGGGACTCTGTAGAGGTATAAATTAGGGAATGTAGGAACAGTTCATAAGAAGTTAGAGGGACACAGAGATGGCTATACTGGTGAAGGCGTCCAGAGTCCAATCTCCTGGCCCTACATGTTGGAAAGAACTGGCTCATAAACAAGCTGATCCTTCTACTAAATAAATAATACAATAAAGATTATTTTAAAGGAAGTGGGGATCTGGAGAGATGGCTCAGTGGTTAGGAGCACTGATTGCTTTCTCAGAAGATCCAGGTTCAATTCCCAGCACCCACATGGCAGCTCACAGTTGTCTATAACTCTAGCTCCAGAGGATTTGACATCCTCACACAGACATACATGCAGGCAAGACGCCAATGCACATAAAATAAATAAATCATTAAAAAAGAAGTTAGAAATTGTAGATAAGCCAGAGTTTTTAAACGTTTAATCATACTACTCAGATGTAATCATTATTAATATTTATACATTTTGGTACTAAAGTTTGACATTTTATGGGCTTTTGTTTGTTTGGTTTTTTTTTCTTTTTCTTTTTTTTTGAGACAGGGTTTCTTTGTAGCTCTGGCTGTTGCTGTTGTGGAACTCACTCTATAGACCAGGCTGGCCTCGGACTCAGAGATCCCACTATTAAAGGTGTGTGCCATCACGCCTGGCCCTTTTATTTTTATTTCCAAAGAATATTGTTGTAAGAAAAGGTTTGCTCTTGACTACACTAGTGTAGAACATGGAGTCTTTCTTGAGTGGTACCTTCTCTCTCCTGCTGGTAAGCGTGTGGACTTTTCCTGTTTTGGAAACAGGATCTTGCCATGTTGCAGAGCGGGGCTGCATGCTGTAGCTCAGGATGGACTTGAGCTCATGGCCCTTGTTTCTGCCTCCCACGTGATAGGTTCCAGGCATGTGCTGCCATGGATGGCTGGCTTTCTAACTTTTAGGAGTTTCCAAATGGAATTTGAGGGCTGGAGAGATGGTGCAGCAGGTTCGATTCCTGGGACTCATGGTGGAAAGCGAGCACTGGCTTTCCGAGACCAGCTGCGTTGACACGTTCAGACCCATTAGACGGTGGGTAGAGTGCATGAGCTCTTGCTATCTTTTAGGCCACGTTGGGTGTGTGGTTTTTGTTTAAGCCACAGCCCAATATTGCAAGAGCGTTTCAATCTTAAATATTTTAGAATGTGTTAAAGCGTGCCCTGTGAAATAAAAGTTTTATGGATTCCACTCTGTTCTGTGGACTGCCCAAGATTCTGGCTGATAATGGCTGTAACTATGGATGCAGTGATAGGATGGGTGGTTTCCTGGTCTAGAAGGCCTCTGGCACTAATGCCATTTATCTTTTCTCTCTCTTGCATGTGCAGAATTAGACTGGCTGAGCAACCCAAGCTTTTGTGTTGGGAATCTAACGTCTCTGAGCCAACGAACTGAAGAGGTCACAGCCCTTGCTGCTGAAGGGTCACCTCTGACAAGGTACTTGTTTAACAGGTGGATTTAGCCTTGTGAACTCCCGAGAAAACCCTGAGATGAAAGAGCTGATAAGAGTTCATCCTTTTGCTCAATGTCCAGGGGACCCGTGACCATCTTCCCTCACTTAACTCCTGTAAGTTCTGTGCCCCACCCCTGCCTTTGTATAGCAGTGACAAAAGTACATGACACAGTTAGTGCCTATAATTAGGCCGTGAGGGAAATGGCATCATTGTGACTCTCCAGTAACTTCATTGACCTCATTAGTGACCTTAAGAATATTGTTAATTTGGGTATTTCTTTAGTTTCATTTTCAACATTTAGATAAAAATAGCTGATATAAGGTAATAGAGGCTAAAGTCTCCTAAGCTCATTTGGGATCTAGATGACACACATCTTCCCTGGCTGTGAAGGAAGGCTTTGTGTATCATTGAACTGAGAAGTGGATGTTCACAGTTACAGACTAGATAGCCTCATTAGCATGGTGAAGACATCATTCATACTCCACATACACAGAAAGCCCCTGGAATGGTGGGTGATGACCAGGATGGAGTTTGTAATTGGTACAGCTCTGAGGAAGAAGAGCTGTTGTCACCTTTACAAAGAAGGACCACAGTTAAACCTTTTTTCCTCTAGGATGTCCACTGGGATAGTAACAATCCCTAGTAATGCTACCAGACAGTTTGCTAGAGGGACTGGTGGGTCACTTTTTCCGTGAAAGCACAGGTGTAGAGTGTTCGGATGGTGTCCTCACCTGTTTTGACTTTGGGTTCCGTCCTGAAGTCTCTAAGGTGAGTTTAACCCAGGAAGGTGTTGTGTAGTGTATGAGCTAGGGGTGAGCGTGTGTCAGCATTTGTGCTTTTATTTTACATTCTTTACTTATGTGTGATTTCCACCTACTTCTCTTTTGAAAGTCATCCCAAAGTTGATTTTTCCAACAGGAGTCCTCTGAGGTCAGAACTCTCCGGTGAGAGTGACACTAGCAGAACAGCCCCCCAGGTTAGCAGAAAAAAGAAGAAAGAGAAAAAGAAAAAGAGGAAACATCAGCACCGCAAGAAAACTAAGAGGATACACGAGCAGTCGAGCAGCGGTGGGTCTGAGTCAGACACAGATTCTGGGAAGGACAGGTCTTCAAGAAGCATCAAGGACAGTCAGAAGGAATCTGAGAAACCCAGGTGGGCGCTGCTTTCAGATACAGTGGTGTTTTAATTGCGATAGTTCTTTATTGATTATTGCCACAGTTAGACATTTGAATGATTCTTTAATCAGTTGATCAAAAGAGAGGCCTACTGTGGAGCAGAGACCAGCCTTGAACTCCTCATCTGACTGTTTCTCTCAAGTGGTGGGATTATTGGCAGGTGCCACCAGACCTGGCTTGATTCTGGGACGTGGCATATGTGCCATGCATTTGTGTACTGCCCGTGGAGTGGTAGGTTCCACCCTTAGAGAGGGGCAGAGAAGTTCTGCGTCCCTCGCCTGGGTGTGTTCAGTCATTCCTGTGTACACACATGTACTACTTCCTTTTTGGTTAAAGTTAACCCAGTTTTTAAATTACGACTTTTGTCCTTTCCTTTTTGTACTTCATGTGTCTCTGGAAGCTCTGTTGATGACTACAGTATTCCCTTCTGTCCGGCCTTTATTTCTCTCCATTCTCTTCTCTGCTTTCTACCTTGAGCAAGGTGTTCAAGTCCTACCTGGAACAGTGTGGGTGCTCAACATCGCTTTCCCTCTGCTTAGGTGAACATCCTGCTCCATCGAGATGGATATTAGGTGGTATGTGAAGGCACTTGGACCAGGTGCTGGCCTGTTTAGATAAAATACCCTAGCCAAGCAACTAAAGGAGGAACAGTTTATTCCTGCTCATAGTCTAGAGTGTAGCCCATGGTGGCAGGGAGGTCACGGCAACAAGAGCTGAGGTCAGGTTGCATCAGAAGGAAGAGGAAGATGCCTGCTGCTGCTCGGCTCTCTTGCTCCCTTTCCTTCGGTCCAGGAAACAGTGCAGTTCAGTTTTCAGGCGAATCTTCCCACCTCAGTGAATCTGGTCAAGAAAATGGCTGCCAGGTATTCCTAGAGGCTACCCAGATCATCTAGATGATTCTGTATAGTTGTCTGACTTGACAGTCAGTGTGAACTATCACACTCCCTGATTTATTACTTATTTAATCTTTTCTTCCTGTGTGTGTGTTTTAAACATTTATTTAACATTATTTTAATTTTATTTTATGTGCATTGGCATCTTGGCATCAGATCTCCTGGAACTGGAGTTACAGACAGGTGTGAACTGCCATGTGGGTGCTGGGAATTGAACCCGGGTCCTCTGGAAGAGCAGCCAATGCTCTCAACCACTGGGCCATCTCTCCAGCCCCTTCCTGTGTGTTTTATAAGAGAGAAATGACAGTTTTTTTCCTCAATGGCACACATTAAGAATGCAATGCCATTGAGATTTTTGCATCTCTTTGGGGATTGTTTACTTTTGTTGTGTACTTGGGAGCCCTGCTGATGTTAGAGAGCCAGGCTTCTTTTTATTTTATGTGTAGGAGTGTTTTGCGCCACCTGTGTGCCTGATACCTGTGGAGGTCAGAAGAGGGTGTTAGATCAGATGGTTGTGAGCTGCCCTGTGGGTGCTGGGAACCAAACCCAGGTCCTGTGCAAGAGCAGCCAGTGCTCTTACCCTTGAGCACTGTCCAGCCCGATTACTTTCTAATAGTCTTTACAATTTAATGTCTTTAGATTGAGCTACTGTGCTGTAGCTTCCAGAAACTTTCATTTCTCTCTCTTTTCTAGAGCTGAGGAAAAGCAGTTTTAACAGATTTCCTAAGACCATGCAGCTACCATGAGAACTTGAAGATGGTTAATTTCAGCCTTTGATGGACCATGTCCAAGAAAGTCTTTACAGCACGTTTGTTGTTGTAGTTGGTAATTTTTGAGACTTGGTTTCATGTAGCCCAGGCTGGCTTGAACTCTTGCTCCCATCTGCTAAGCCGAATCTCACAGGCGTGCACACCACAGCCAGCTTCAGATCCTGATAACATTGCTGTTGTTCTCGTGTGAGAAGGCCAGAGGTGCATACTGGGTTTCCTGTTTGATCGCTGTCCTCGTTATCCTTAGAGAGAGGTCTCGCACCGACCAGCTGGGCTGTCTAACCAGTGAGCTTCAGGGGCTCTCCTGTCTGTGTCCCAGCACTGGGGTTAGAGGAGTGTGCAGCTGTGACCAGTGTTTTTTGTGGGTGCTGGGGACCTGCAATTGGGTTTCATCTGTTTGCAGCAAGCATTTTACTCACTGGGCTATCTACCCATTTCCCTGGTACATTTCTTTTAGGTCATTTTATTGAATAATTTTATTAAGATAAAAGAATGTTCTAATCTAGGCTTTTGTATTCTTACCAACTTCTTTATTTTGGTTCTGGGAAAGCTGAGTTGGAAGAAGTGTTTGTTTCCATACAGTAAGGACTAAGATATTAGTGAGTTGTGAATGACTTTCCATGATGTCAGGAAAGTGGGTTCATGGAGGGTGGCACACCATGTGGGACTCTACTTCAGGGGATCAAGGGACAAATTCCCCAGAGGTGACAACCACTAATTGACCTTTGTTTCCTGACGTGGAGCCAGTGTCTTGTGCACAGCGGAAACCACACCCCTCATCCCTCTTCCAGCTCCAGTCTTCCCTAGGGAGAGACAAGAGCTTACTTCCTCCTCTGGGGCGGCTGTTCCCGCCCTTTGTGTGTCCTCTGTGGTTAACGTTCCTTCTTTTGTATATGTATTTGCTTGTTTCCAACAGGCTTGCCCTCCTTCTGTTGCCCCTTAGGGTTTGGTAGAGAAACCCCACAGCAGGCAGTTGTAATTTCCTTCACTATGTGTTTTAACCCAAGGCTTGGCATTCAACAGTTATTTAGTGAGTAGTTATTTTACGTCCCTAAATTACCGTTCCCTTATATTGCCTGCCTCGAAGGACCTAGGAGTCTCCAGAATCTTTAACTGTGCCTGGGCAGAGCTACAAAAGGTGGTGTTGCACGCCTTTAATTGCAGCACTCGGGAGGCAGAGGAGAGGCAGGTGGATCTCTGAGTTCGAGGCCAGACTGGGCTACAAGAGCTAGTTCCAGGATAGGCTCCAAAAGCTACAGTGAAACCCTGTCTCGAAAAACCAAAAAAATTAAAAAAAACCCTTGTAGCCTTATGAATTTATTTCTGCAGAGGAAAAAGGATGTTAGAGGCCAGAAAACCTTCCTTTCTGCTCTTCACTCCTCAGAGGTACTGCATTCATTTGTGTCAGTTCAAGAGACAATCAGGGTCTTATCTTACTGGGAGCTCTCACCGTTCTGCTCTTTCTGTAGGAGGCCCGGATGTACACAACGCTTAGATGAAGAATCTGAGACCATGCCAGAGCGATACTGGAGATGCAGCAAGTCATGGCATGTCTTAGTTAGGGTTTCTATTGCTGTGAAGAGACATCATGCCCACAGCAGCTCTTATAAAGAAGAGCTTATAGTTTGAGAGGTGTAATTCATTATCGTCATGGAGGGACATGGTGGCATGCAGGCAGACATGGTGCTGGAGAAGGGGCTAAGGGTTTACATCTTGATCTGCGGGCAACAGGAGGTGAACTGGGTGTTGTGGCTGGAGCATATATGGGACCTCAAAGTCCACCCCCACAGCGACACACTTTCTTCCACAAGGCCATACCTCCTAATAGTGTCACTCCCTATGGCCAAGCCTTCAAACACACAAGTCAGTGGGGGCCATTCCTATTAAAACCACCACTTGGCATTTTTAAAAAGTATTCACTTGTAATAAAATGTTCGAAGACTTTTTTTTTCTTAAATATTTATTTATTTATTATGGATATAATATTCTGTTTGCATATATGCCTGCTAGAAGAGGACACCAGACCTCATTACAGATGGTTGTGAGCCACCATGTGGTTGCTGGGAATCGAACTCGGGTCCTTTGGAAGAGCACGCAATGCTCTTAACCGCTGAGCCATCTTTCCAGCCCCCATAAATGACTCTTTTTTTTTTTTTTTTTGGTTTTTTGAGACAGGGTTTCTCTGTGGTTTTGGAGCCTGTCCTGGAACTAGCTCTTGTAGACCAGGCTGGTCTCGAACTCACAGAGATCCGCCTGCCTCTGCCTCCCAAGTGCTGGGATTAAAGGCGTGCGCCACCACCGCCCGCGAAGACTTTTAAAATAAGTTAGGTCAGGTAAGGGAAGTGCACTTTGTTGTAAAGTCTTGTCACCTTTGGCTAAGTGGTTGTGTCTTTTGCCTGAGTGCTCTAAAGTGTCTTAGAGCAGGAATAATTTTTCCCTAAGCCTTGTTTAGGAAATGCATTTGCAGTTGTCATGGTTTGAATGAGAATGGTCTCCACAGGCTTGTATTTCCTTTGTTTCCAGGTAGTGAAATTGTTTGGGAAGGATTAGAAGGTTTGACTTGTGTCACTGGGGGAGGGCTTTGAGTTTCAGAAACCCCACCACGACCAGTTCTCTTTCTCTGCCTCATGGTTGTTTTCTCAAGATGTGAAGTCTCAGCTACTGCCCCAATGCCATGCTCCCTGCCATGAGTCATGGACTCTAGCCTTCAGAAACTCTAAGCCCCCAACAGACTCTTTCTTTCATAAGTTGCCCTGGTCATGGTGTCTTTACAACAATAGGAAAGTATCTAAGACAATAGTTATAGGCATTCAAATATTTGTATACGTTTACTTGTTTATTTCCCAGGACTTTCTGCCTAGGACCAGTAAGCTGGACTTCTTTCTCTTTTTGTATTTTTTGTTTGTTTATTTTTGTTTTAACACAGCATTTTACCAAGTTGCCCAGCAGGCCTAGAGCTTATGATCCTTTTTCCTCAGCCTTATGAGTAGCTTGGACTGTAGAGGCCTGTGCTGCCAGATCTGGCTGAAATGAAATCTTTCAAAGGAATGCCTGTATCTTTGTGGTTGTAGGTGTGGCCTCATTTTTGAGCCCTTCCCATAGAGAAAGCCTCTTCTGCTCATTGCCGGTGTGGTTATGTGTGTACCTGGGTGCGTTTGATGTCATGAGGGTTTGGCAGCTTTAGCCTGCGTATAGTTTTAAATTTCCTCTCCCTTCTTTGTCTGATAGTCAGGGAAGTGATGCTGTTGGTGTTGCTGCTGCTGGACACCGGTCCATTTGGCTGGAAGACATTCAGACTCTGGCAGAAGTATTCATGACAGATAGGAAACCAGATCCTGCCAACTGGGAGTATAAATCTCTTTACCGAGGGGATATAGCAAGGTAAGTATTGTGTCCCTGGTCTGCTTGGTGGGTCTCGGTCTCGGTCTCTCTCTTCTTCTTCCTCCTCTTCTTTTTTCTATTAGAAGTAACATCTTCCTCCTTTGGCTCTTTCAGTACTGTCTGTCTTTCTCTCACGGATTGTTGTGTTTTACCCATTGTCGAGTTGTAAAGGCACATGTCCCTTCTGTATTTTAAAATGAATGCTTTAGCTGGAAGGTCATTTTGGGTTAATTTTATCCCTGGCACATAGCATAGTGCCTGGCCGAGTGGGTGTTCAATAAATGTTTGTTCAGAAATAAATCTAAAAATACCTTATAATAATTAACTTTGGTAGGGTATCCAGGAACTCTTTGGTCTGATCTATGTGCCATATGAGAAAGTGGCAAGATCATTTTTATTTATTTATTCAGGCCCACACACATGCCATTTAACAAATGACATTTGATGGTAATGCCTTTGTCACATTATTTCTAGCAGACACCAGCAGAGAGTCATAAAAGTAGGGGGTGGCATTTTGCTTCAGTAATGGTTAGAACTCTTTCTTGTAATCTGTCAAACATATTTGAAAAAAAAATATGCATTCCTTTAATCCCAGCTACTTGTGAGGCTAAGGCATGATTGTCAGTCTGAGGGGACTGCTGCCCCCAAAGAACAGCAACAGTGAAACAAAATTTGAATGTTTACTGACTCCCTGTAGACAGTTAGGACTTTGTAAGTCTTGGTACATAAAGAACGAAGGTGCCAGTTCCCAGGTCTTAAAGACCCAAGGTATTGACCCTGGGATTTGAACTCTGAGACCTTGGCATCTGTTTGCTGTCTGTTTTGAATACCTTCTAGCCCAGGCTGGGGAGATCTCAGCCTCCAGGGTGTGACTGTGTCTCAGGCTGGGTAGATCTCAGCCTCCAGGGTCTGACTGTGTCTCAGGCTGGGTAGATCTCAGCCTCCAGGGTGTGACTGTGTCTCCTGTGTACTTAGTCTCACTCAACTGAGGAGCCGCCCTGCCAGTGTCCTTCACTCTAATACTTAGGCTGTGCTTGTTTGCTCTTCTTCCTACCCCCTCCCCACCTATCTAGGTTATTTATTTGTGCTGGATTCATTTGAATTAATGTCATTCATTGAAATTCTTAAGTTTGTGTGGGTTCCAGCTTCTGAGGTCAAGGGGAGCCAGTAGGTGATTTGATAAGGATCTTATAGGAAACATACCTTCATTGGGGTAACGTTGCCTTAATTACATACTAAGTTCTACTCAACTCAAGATTCTCAGACAAGTGATGAATGAGATGTACTCTAATGTTGAACAGTATGGAAGTGTTAAATTATGCTTCACCTATACAGTTTGAAGGCAATAAAAACTATATTCTCGAGTCTGATAGATGACTCAGCAGGTAAAGGTCTTTGCCACCAAGTCTGACAACCTGAGTTAGAGGCTCAGGACCCACATGGTGGAAGGAGAGACCCACTTCCCACAAGTTGTCCACTGACCTCCATGGGTCACTGTGGCATGCACCTCCCTGCATATGTAATTAGGGACTGGAAAGATGACTCAGTGGTTAGGTCCTATGTTCAATTCCCGCAACCACATGGTGGCTCACAACCATTTGTAATGGAATCTGATGCCCTCTTCTGGTGTACAGATGTGCTTGCACACAGAACACTCATATATACAACACTTACATAAATAAATATAATTAAAAGTTGTAGTCTTGAAGGGACTGGAGAGTGGTTAAGAGTGCTGGCTGCTTTTCCAGAGGTCCCAGATTCAATTTCCAGCACCCATGAAAGAAAAGGAAAAAAAAAATATTCTTGAAGAGTAATTGTGTTGAAGTGTATGAAAGCAGTGGGGAAGGTTCAGAGCTATATGATAGCTTTTAAAAGGATGTGTACATACAGCCATATCCAGAAGTAGGTATCTCTAAACAGTGGGACTTTATTTTCCTTCACATCTCCATTACTTTGTTATTTATTTTTAGTTTTATTCTATGTGTAAGGGTGTTTTGTGTTCATGTGTATCTGTGCACCATGTGTGTGCAGTGCCCATGGAGGCTAGAAGAAGGTGTCAGATCCTCTGGGACTTGAACTACAGATGATTGTGAGCTATACCATGTGGGTGCTGGGAATCAAACTCAGGTCCTCTGGAAGAGTAGCCAGTGCTCTAAACCGCTGAGCTATGTTCAGTCCTCCTACCCCCCAGTTTGTCCTTTGGAACTGAAGAGTCTGTTCTCTCAGGATCTCGTCATGGCTGCCTGTGGCCATGAGCTTCTAGCTCTGCTGATCAAGTTGTTTTCTGCGTGGAATTCCATGGTAATTCTGCCTTCCTACAAACCTTTTCTTTTGGATAACACTGGGTTTTTCAGTCTAATTACTTTAATACTCAAGATTTGCTATCATGGTGTTCAGACCTTGGCAAGATTTAGGAGAACTCTTGTGTTTGAGAAAATATTTCCCTGAATTGGAATTCCCATCACTGGAGCAGGGATGGAGGGACAAGGCACACAGAAAAGGCAGTTGTTGGCAGTGGAGAAAGCAAAGAGGTGGGAAAGCCCAGGTTGACAAGGTGGTGGCATCTCTCCCCTATCCTTTTCTTTCTACGTGGCATTTTATTTTGCAGAATTTCACATACGTGGCAAAAGTAGGAAGGATTTTATACTAGTATACACCTTCAACATTCTGCCTCTGATACCCGCTCATGCTTGCCTCCTGACCCGCCTGTCCATCAACCCATCTAAGGTTTGGATACATTTCAAAATGAGCCACAGACAGTACACTGTCTCCTAAGTATGCATATTAGTAACTAGACTTCAGTAGCTTTTTAGGGCTTTTCTTTGGTCTAAATTTACGTGCGATTAATCTTTAGTCTTGCATATTGATGAGTACCTACACCTGTGTAACCGTGATCTCTGTGACTCCCACACAGCTCTTCGTGCTCCTCCAGGTAGCTCACACCCCATGGGTGGGTGAGCAGTGTTTGCTGCTGTCATGATTCTCATCTTCTGTTGGTCTTGTCTGTCTAGAATGTTGTAAGTGGGATTACACAGCATGTACGCTCCTGTGCCTGGCTTTTTTCACTCAGCATGGTGTTTCTGAAATCTAGCATGTGGCATTTGTCAGAAGTTTGTCTCATATATTATTCTATTTTATGATGTTACTGCTACTTGTTATGAGTTCTTCTGTTGATGGCACCTGGGTTCTTTCCATTTTTAGCTGCTGAGACTATTTGAGTACAAGTCTTTGTGTAGACATGTGGTTTATTTTCTTTTGGGCAAATACCTTGGAATAGAATTGCCAGGTCACGGGGTGTGTGTATTTAGTTTTTTTTTTTAAAGATTTATTTATTTATTATATATTATCTATACAGTGTTCTGTCTGCATATATGCCTACAGGCCAGAAGAGGGTGCCATATCTTAGTATAGAGGGTTGTGAGCCACCATGTGGTTGCTGGGAATTGAACTCAGGACCTCTGGAACAGCAGGCAGTGCTTTTAACCGCTGAGCCATCTCTCCAGCCCGTGTGTTTATTTTTTTAAGGTACTGCCATACCTTTCCCACCAGCAACAGATGAGAGCTGTGCTCACAGCACTTGATGCTGTCCATCGTGAAAGGTTCAGTCACCTGGGGTGTGTGCTGTACCCCAGCCTGGTTTATTTGGTCATTTCCAGGAGGGCTAGTGATAGTGAGTGTTCCATGCATGTTTTGCCTCTCTGTCTCCTTGTGTGAGATGTCGGTTCACGCTCTTGCCCTGTTTTTAGTTGGGTCATTTGCTGACAGTTGTACACAGGTTTTGTGAGTCTCTGTCTGCGTGTTCTGTAAAAACACTTTAGAGCCCAGCAACCTCTTTTCCTTTAGAGTAGAAAAGAACCAAATGCTATTTCCTTCGGCTCACTTAAAAAGAAAGAATCTTAAACTGTAGGCTGCCCTCCGAAGCCTGAAGCAGGGTATAGCATAGCACTGGGGAGGGGAACAGTTGACCTGACAGACAGGTGCTCCGATTCCTGGTGTTAGGACGCTCATTTAAGAATGGGTGTCCTGCCTTGCCTGTCACATAAGGCTGTGATAAGCAAGTGATATAATGTATGTGACAGACCCTTATAGAGCTTCAGAGAAACATATAGATCTAGAAGGCTTAGTCTTAAATCCTGAGAGGTCTTACCAGCGGGTTGAAGAACAAGGAGAACTCTTCATCTTTTCAAGGTGAATGCATAAGAATTAGGTCTCAGGATGTTCAGCTGTACACAGGGAACAGGCCACACATCTTTTCTCAGCTGCTTGTTTTCTTTCTCTAATCAGGTACAAGAGGAAAGGAGACTCCTGCCTGGGCATTAATCCTAAGAAACAGTGTATATCTTGGGAAGGGACTTCTGCAGTTAAGAAGCATGCACACAAGCACCTGGAGCGCTATTTTACCAAGAAGAGTGTGGGATTAATGCGCACTGAGGGGATTGCTGTGTGTGGTAACACCGAGCCTCCCTCCTCTGAGCCAGTCCCATTTATCCCAGTGAAGGATCCTGCTGATGTGGCTGCTCCTGTTGCAACATGGCTGAATCCTCTGGGGATTTATGATCAGTCAACTACACAGTGGTTACAAGGACAGGGTCCACTAGAGCAAGAACCAAAGCAGCCAGACTCACAGCGGGACAGGGAGAGCGCTGTTCTTAAGGCCAGAGTGGAGGAGTTCAACAGAAAAGTGCGGGAGAATCCTCGGGATACTCAGCTGTGGATGGCCTTTGTAGCTTTCCAGGTAAGTGCCACTGTCCTGGTTCTCTTCCTTTGAAATGGTGATTCTGGTTTGGAGCTGATCCATTTGCTCTGTAGCATCCATTCACCCATGCATGCATGCATGCATCCATCTGGTGGTACTGGGGAATTGAACCCAGGATCTTGCATATGCAAGCATTCTACCATTGACCACCCCCAAGCTCTTTTTTACTTTATTTTGAGCCAAGATCTAAGTTGCCCAGGCTGGCCTTGAACTTGCCATACTCCTGCCTCTGCAAAGTAGTTGGGATTATAGGTCTGCACCACTACACTTGGTCCTGTCCTGTAGTACTTTTTGAACTGCTCTGAAAAAGCCTGGGCCTGGCTTCTTGTTAGTTGTAGCCTTTTGACTTGAGCTTACTCAGAGTTCAGTGAACAAGCCCAATCCTCTGAGGAATACATGCAGCGTAGGGTAGGGATGCTGTGTTATCTGGGAGTGGAGTAAACTGAATAGGTTAGAATCTTTCTTTCTTTCTTTCTTTCTTTCTTTCTTTCTAACAGCCTTGTTTTCACCATGTCTCTTTATTGCTTTATATTTATCGACTTATTTATTTTTAAGGATTTATTTATTTATTTTGTTGACAGTGTTCTGTCTGTATGTCTGCTTCCAGGCCAGAAGAGGGCCCCAGATTTCATTACAGATGGTTGTGAGTCACTTTGGGGTTGCTGGGAATTGAACTCAGGACCTCTGGAAGAACAATCAGTGCTCTTAACCTCTGAGCCATCTCTCCAGCCCCCAGAATGTTTCTTTTTTTAGTGGGGGTTGGGGTGTGGAGTGTGGTTGGAGGGGCTGGGGATGAGCGTAGGGGTGAGTGGCTATAGGGTTGCTGCTGGGATGGCACCCAGGGCCACATAGATGAGCACTCTCACTGATTGGGATCTCAGCCCAGGAATGCAGTTTGGGGAGAAAGGCTGAGGACAAGGCAGCCCTGGAGTGCAGAGCACACAAGTGAGGTCACGGACTGGGAGGACAGGTCTGCTCGGGGTTCCTGACTTAGAGGCTGTGCCCCGTGCCCTAGTGTGCACAGCTGTGCCCCGTGCCCTAGTATGCACAGCTGTGTCCCGTGCCCTAGTATGCACAGCTGTGTCCCGTGCCCTAGTATGCACAGCTGTGTCCCGTGCCCTAGTATGCACAGCTGTGTCCCGTGCCCTAGTATGCACAGCTGTGTCTTGTCATTTGTTTTGTTTTTGAGTAGTTGGTAGATTATGGCTGTTTTATTGGTAAGATTGGTTCTGTCCTGTTCAGTGCCCTGCGCTAGTTATTGATGTATAAAACCATGTTGAGAACGACACGGAGGCTAAAGAGATAGCTCAGTGGTTAAGAGCTCTTGCTGCATAGTTATGAGGACCAGAATTCAGATCCAGTACCCATGTAGCAAGCAAGACATCTGTATATACCTGTTACTCATCTCTAAGGTTGTGTGTGTGTGTGTCCGTCTGTCTGTCTACAGAAAAAGAGGCTTGCTGGAGAGATCCTGCATCAGGAATAAGGCAGAGTGTGATAAAGGAGGACAGCTGACGTCCTCTCTGGTCAACAATTATACACAGGCACATGTACCTACACACAGGCACATATAGTAGTAATGTCTCAAAGCCCAGAATGACAAGGGCAGACAGCTCTGTCTGGAGATATAAAGGTAGAATACAGCAGGTGTCACAGGCACCAAGGAACTGTGTGTTTACTAAAAGGACTTGTCATAAGTAAGTGGTTTATCAATGGAATCTCACTGGTAGCCCAATGTGAAAGCAGGAACTCCCTGGGAGCCCTGAAGGCTGAGCACGGTCGAACTGAGGAGCACATGCGTGTAGTTTGTATTAGTAAGCCGTTGTCCTTGTTGTTTAGGATGAGGTCATGAGGAGCCCTGGCCTGTATGCTCTTGAGGACGGAGAGCAGGAGAAGCACAGGAAGTCTCTGAAGCTCCTCCTGGAGAAGAAGCTGGCCGTGCTAGAGCGGGCCATCGAGAGCAACCCAAGCAGTGTGGACCTGAAGCTCGCCAAGCTGCAGCTGTGTGCGGAGTTCTGGGAGCCCAGCGCGCTGGCCAAGGAGTGGCAGAAGCTCCTCTTTCTGCACCCCAACAACACAGACCTGTGGCAGCGCTACCTCTCCTTTTGCCAGAGTCAGTTTGGCACCTTCTCTGTGTCCAAACTCCACAGTCTGTACGGCAAGTGCTTGAGTACCTTGTCTGCTGTTAAGGATGGTAGCATCTTATCCCACCCGGTACTGCCGGGCACAGAGGAGGCCATGTTTGGTAAGGAGATAAAAAGAAGTGGTTGTGTGGGAGGATTTCGTTTTTGTTTGGCTTTATGCTTATTTTAGAAAGGTCTAAATTATCAGAGCAGATTTTTTTTTTCAAGCATTACCACTCTGGCTATGACAGGGTGGGTAGGTAGGATGCTAGAGCCTGCTCGGCTCACAGGGTGGGTGGTGGGGTGTCCGTCCGGCTCACAGGGTAGGTGGGTAGATGTTAGAGCTAGTGGAGTTAGAAAAAGATGGACTGGACACCTTTTGTATTTCTTCACCAAGTAAACTATTCCAGTCTTAGTTGCTTTGGCTGCCAGTGGTCATATCCGTTGAGACCCCAGTTACAGGGCATCTGGCAGGAAGGGACATGAATCCTTACTACGTACAAGTAAGTGACTGGGATTAAATGTTAATGTTTTTGGTGTGTCCCTTAAGGATCTTGGCAGCCGTGAGGTACAGCAGGCAGCATCTTATGCAGTAGGTGGAGAATGTCACTCTTCAGCTTGGGTTCTGGATTTATCCTTTATTGTGACATTGTGCAGATTCTGATCTGGGACAATGTGCACATTTCTGAACCTGTTTGAGCTTGTTCCTTATCGGGAACAGCAGGATAACATTTGCTTTACAAGACCATTGTGAACACTAAGTGAGATAATGCATGATGTACCTGCATATGACAAGCGCTTATTTCTTTGAAACCCCTGTTAGTAAGAATTAATTATCCTTGACATTTAGAGACACAGATGCATTGCTCTAGAAATAATGGACGTTCCCCACACCGACAGAGAGTCTTGTATTTGGGGCTAGAAGGTACAGTTCCATGCATACATGATCCCCTAGGTCTAATCCATAACACCAAGACTAAATAAATGACATGAAAGTGTCTCATTTGATATTGTTCATGATATGCTTCTATAGCTTAGTGCTACTTAGTAAATGGAATTACACCACCATTAATATGAGCTGAACGTTTCAAATGTGGAGTTGTGGTCTGTTCACTCTCGGTTGAAGAGATGGTGAATGAATGGTGAATAATGCCATCTAGTGATGGACCGAGTTCAGCTCCTTGCCTTCTCACAGAAATGGGTGCCATCCCCGTTTCTCTTGTAATAGTGAATTTGAGTATTGGATAGCTGACATTCAGGCCTACATTTTTAGCTTATTTTAGGATATATAGATGGCTATATTGTTAAAATTTGTGTTTTGTGTAGTTTTGTACAAAAAATAGAAAACGTACACTTTGATTACAGTACTGTTACTAATTTATTTGTTTATTAAAAACATTTAAGCTGGGCATAGTGGTGCACACCTGTAGTCAGCACTGTGGAGGAAGGGACAGGAGGAGCTCTTGAGTTTGGGGCCAGTGTGGTCAATGTAGTGAGTTCGAGGACAGCAAGGGCTACACAGAGAAACCCCGTCTCAAAAACCAAAAAGAAAAAAATTACAATTTTCAGATTTATTTTTTTGTGTGTGTCTGTGTGTATATGCACATGTGCACAGGTACCCGAGGAAAGCAGCATAGGGTGGTAGAGCCATTGGAAGTGCTTTATAGGTGGTTGTGGAAGTCATCTGACATGGGTGCTAGGAACTAAATTCAGGTCCTCTGGAAGAGCTGTCCCTCCAGTCTGTTTGTTCTTTTAAGTCAGGACCCTGAAGATATGGCAGCAGCTTGCAGGTGTTCAGTTGCGTTTTGGAAAATTCCATTTTCTTGCTGCCGTCAACAAAGACCTGTCCCCTTGTGTCTTCGCTTGCAGCACTATTTCTTCAGCAGTGCCACTTTCTGCGGCAGGCCGGCCACTCGGAGAAGGTCATCTCTTTGTTCCAGGCCATGGTTGACTTCACCTTCTTCAAGCCTGACAGTGTAAAAGAGCTGCCTACTAAAGCACAGGTACAGCACACACTGCCTCCCCAGAACTCCAGTGACAGCGCTGGGTCATGCTGGGTAGATCCTGGCCCCTTCCTCCCAGGTACAAGGTCACGGAGAGGGTGGCCGCCTTCCCCAGCAGTCTGTTTAAATGCAGCCTTGTGTCCACGGTTCTTAGCCGTGTGTGGAGCCACGAGTCATTTTCTCTGTCTGGTCTGGGTTGTGTTGCTGCCTCTTCATTGCCTCAAGTCTCCTCTGTACGGTAAATGAGGTCAGACCTGGGCATTCTGTCAGCAGTCCTCATCATGAAGGGGTTCATCTTTGAGGTGACAGGAGACGTTTTTCAGAGTTCACTTCATGTGGTAATGTAACACAGCCTAAGAACTATGCCGCTGTGAAAAACAACCACTTCTGTCTGTCCACTAAAGAAAACTCCATTTTCTGCTTCGGGAAGATGTCTGGGGGCAGATGGAGAGAACATCTGGATTCATGGTAGGCCTTTGGAAGAAGTTTTGAAAACTCAGGTCTCATGTGAACTGCCAGGGAAGACCATTTTTATCATGATGCTACATTTAGACAAACAAAATCAGGTTTAAAGAATTCCACCTGTTAATACTGGTGCAACTGCTATTTAACTAGCCTTCATATGAAGCAAGTTGATGTGCTGCAATGTTTTCATTCCATGCTGTGCTTCAGAAGTGGCTCTGGGGTGCTGTGGTGAGGATCTGAATCCTCCTGTCCTCACCCCTCTGTGATGAGAACAGTTTCTGGTGGAACAACACTGCCCACGCTAGCAGTGTTTCAAGGGCCCCTGCTGTGTTGTGTTAGCGCCCCAAGCCGTGTCTGCAGATGTTAGATCCCAGCAGCACAGTTCCCTAAGCATCTGCATGCAGCTCAGGGAGGCTACCTGTTCAGCAGTGTTACACATCTGCTGTCTCTTGGGAGATGACATCACCGTGACTGTAGCAGCCTAAGATGAAACAGGTAGAGGCTGTAACACCGGTCTGTTTCGGTGGAATAAACCAGCTCGTTATACACACATAGCATACTCTTAAAAAAATCAGCCTTTGTTTGAGTGTGTGGTTTATTTATTTGTTTGTGGCAGTACTAGGAATTGAACCCAGACCTTTACAATTGGTAGACATTGGGTTTTTGTTTGTTTTTAATATCACTGTCTCAAAAGTCAATCTGTAGTCTTCCCAGCCCATTTCCTGAGGGTGACTGGCACTCATTTGCTGTCCGTGGTGGTGTCAGCACACTCACCCTGCCCTGTGACCCTGAAGACATGCCCTGCGGCTGTCAGCCTATGATGTGCTCCCAGAAGCTCGCTTGCCCTCCAAAGGCTCCTTCAGAAAGTTTCCATTAGAGTAGGTTTTGCTGCCATGAAGTCCTGTTGCTGGTCGATAACAAGATCCCTAACAGGACCCGTCCCGCTCAGGGCTCCATTCCTCTGTTCTTGGGGTGATTGCCTGCCTGTAAGTTGCTGTGTATACTGCAGATCCCACGTCCAGAAGACAGCAGGGCCTGGCCTTCAAGTGCAGATGGCCTTGTCCCACAGGTACCTCCCTCCACACACCCATGCCTAAGGCATATACTGAGTTCCTGCTGTGTGCTGAGCTAGAGGTTAGGGTTCAGGATGATAGGAGCTGCCAGTGGTTAGACCATACCAGTGGGAGCCAGAACTGGGAAGCTTTCCTACTCAGCTGCAGACCCTTGTCACCAGACCTTGATGAGCTGTTCACAACCTGATCTTAGAAGTCACATATACCAGGGGTGGAGTAATGGGGTCTTGGAGGCTGCCTGCCAAAATAATTCCTTTTTCTGTTTTGGTGTGTGTATCATGAATTGACTGTAAACATCAGTCGTACGATGTTTTAGGGATCCTACGCTCCCCAGATAGCCAACCACCAGGGCTTATTTGGCCTGATGACTTGAGAGTTTTGCTTGTGGTTGGCCTAACTTCTGTATTTAAACTTAAACAGGTGGAATTCTTTGAACCCTTCTGGGACAGCGGAGAGCCCCGTGTTGGGGAGAAGGGCGCCCGAGGCTGGCGGGCGTGGATGCACCAGCAGGAGCGTGGTGGCTGGGTGCTTGTCAATCCAGGTGAGTGCTTCCAGGAAGTTAGGGGCACACCTTTCTTCTGGGGTAGGTTCCCCTTTATGACTATTTCTCTGTAGAATGTCAGCAGGACTTAACCAGAGCCCATGGACTCCCATCTCAGCGTGCAGCATTCGGGGCCTCTGAGTGTTCTACAGTTGCTGTCACCATTTTGTGTCCCTCCTGCCAGGTCCAGTTTCTCCATCCCACAGCGTCACTTGTTTTCGCTGTTCATTTCTTCCCAAGCATGCGTTGTGGTGTAGGTCAGCCACAGTCTGTGTACCCTTCCCTGAGAAGTCAAGGCTCTTGTGTTGGCTGACGAGTAGGACTGCCCTGAGCACAGACACCGAGGCCTTGTTGCTTGCCTTTGTGTGCATGCATGTGAACCTCAGTTCTCACCTTTCTGCAGCTGTGGTGGGAGCCTGGTAGCTTTATAAGATGCAGCCAAACTCTTGCTGGATGTGACCACTCGGTTTTCCTAAGCCCTTCTTTAATACCACATGTGCAGACTTAGGAAACAAAGTGAAATGCCATTGTTGGATACCCTAAATTAACAAACAGTTTCAAATCAAACTGCAGTTATAAGTCATAATTAAAGGTATAATGCCACTGGCTAAGAATCAGATCAGTTAACCAGTACAGTTATAAATTTTCATTTGTTCAAACTAATTACCTCTAGCTAGCTATTCTTTTTTTTTTTTTTTTTTTTTTTTTTTTTTGGTTTTTCGAGACAGGATTTCTCTGTAACTTTGGTGCCTGTCCTGGAACTAGCTCTTGTAGACCAGGTTGGCCTCGAACTCCCAGAGATCCACCTGCCTCTACCTCCCGAGTGCTGGGATTAAAGGCGTGCGCCACCACCGCCCGGCTAGCTAGCTATTCTTAAAGTGAATTAAAATGGAATGAAATTAAGAATCCAGTGAGTCACATGTAGGTGGTGGCAACATTAGGACAGATCATGGTTTTGTCATCTCAGCAAATTCTTTTGGGCAGTGATATTCTAGAACTTCATTCTCCATTCTTGGTCCCCCCCCCCCCCCCCCCAACGTGAACGCATTAAACACATCACCATCCGTTCTTTATCTACTTGTTTTTCCTGGGACCCTCCCTGCTTCACGGGAGTCCTTGAGCCAGGGAGGCAGCATGGTTGTTCTGTCTGTGTGCCACATGCCCAGTGTAGCTGGAACAGAAGACAGACGGGGGTGATATTGGCTGTACTTTCTGCTCCAGTGAAACAGATGTTTCCTTATCTAGATGAGGATGAGGAGGAGCCAGAAGAGGATGACCAGGAGATAAAAGATAAGACTCTGCCCAGGTGGCAGATCTGGCTTGCTGTTGAACGTTCTCGAGACCAGAGGCACTGGCGGCCCTGGCGTCCAGATAAGACCAAGAAGCAAACAGAAGAAGACTGTGAGGACCCCGAGAGACAGGCATGTACCCTTCACTACAGCAGAAAGCTCTCTGTCTCTGTCTCTGTCTGTTTGTCTGTCTGTCTGTCTGTCTGTCTCTGTCTCTCTCCAGTTATGCCTGGTAGCCAGAAGAGGGCATCAAGTACCCTGGCTTCTTATTCTCCACTATTTCTTTTGAGGCAGGGTCTCTCACTGTTTTGATGCCTGGAATTGATCCAATCTTCACAAGATACCAACTCATTGTTTGGCCTGTGATACAATGTGTGTGTATAGATTGAGACTTTCTCAGTGGATGAGGCTCTCGTGACCCTCTCTTGAGGGGGTGGGTTGCTCTTGCCCACTCCCTGCTTGTCACCTGAGCCTACAGGCTGTCCTGTGGCAGTGCTCAGGCAGTGAGAGCTAGTGGATGCTGAAGAGTGTCAGATGCTGGAGCCTGCAGGCCTCGGTGCTGACAGCGTTTGAGGCCAGGCTCAGAGTAGGGGTGGACCAGAAGCTGAGCAGCCTCTGCTGAAACCTCAGCAGGCCTGGTGCGGGGAGCAGAGAGCTTGGGAGTCCCCAGGCCCCTTTGTTGGTTGAAGCTCTGGGATGTTTAAAGGGAGGAGGATCATTGTTTGGTGTTTGAGGATTTCAGAGAGTTCACAGTTGAGTGGATTTCTGGAGCAGACTGTCTGAGCAACTTCCTGTCATTTTGCATCTTTTCTAAAAAAGCCCAAGGAGGAAAAGCTTTCTGGTCAGTTGGTGGTTCAGCTTGTCGAATCCTGGCCATCCACTTTTATTGTGCTTGGACCTAGTTTCCTCTACCGTGGGCAGGGTAGTGTCCTTGGCTGTGGGTTAAGTAATATATGAAGTCACGTGCAATTAGGCTGCTAATTGCTCTTTACAGTCCTTTGCTTCTGCTGCCCCCCCCCCCTCACCTGTACCTGTGCATTTGTCTCTGAGCAGTGTTCTCTTCTGAAGCAGATTTCTAGAGAGAAACAACAAAGAGTGAGTCTCCCACCCTAAACTCAAAGGTCTCTGTAAGGTTGTCTGCCAGTGCAGCTGCCAAGTTGTTTGCTTCTGAAGTGAACGTGGGTCTGGGTTTTCTGTGAGTCCAGCAGGTTGCTTTGGAAGCTATTGACTTTAGCCCATTGGTCTTTCCCTCCTTCCCAGCACTCCCTGGGTGTGCGCAAGTTCTCATGGCACCTTCAGGCTGCAGCTTGCTGTTGTCCAGCTGCTCACGTTGCCTGGGGAGGCCTCTTGAATTTTGTGTTTTGCAGAAAACTTAGCTGCTCAGGTTGGGTTAGTACTGTCTGAAAAGAGCCGTGAAGCCTGTGTCAGCTCTTGTGTCTCATTGGCTGTGTCTTGTCTTGCTTGCAGGTGCTGTTTGATGACATTGGGCAATCTCTGATCAGACTTTCCAGCCCAGGTCTTCATTTCCAACTCATTGAGGCCTTTCTGCAGTTCTTGGGCGTGCCTTCCGGTTTTCTTCCTCCAGCCTCCTGCCTTTACCTGGCCATGGACGAGAGCAGCGTCTTTGATAGTGAACTTTATGATGAAAAGCCCTTGACTTACTTCAACCCTTCATTTTCGGGCATTAGCTGTGTTGGCTACATGGAGCAGTTGGGCTGTCCTCGCTGGACCAAAGGTCACAGCCGAGAGGGCGAGGATTTTATCCGCAATGTCTTCCACCTTGTGCTGTCTTTGTTCTCAGGCAAGCAGAAGTCTCAACTCTGCCTCTCCTGGTTGCGGTATGAGGTTGCCAAGGTAACTGCAGCTGCCTCCTCCCTCATTTCATGTCAGTGTCTCAGGGGATCACTTCAGATGCATGCCCCTGGCGTCATTGTCAGTGGCTCATGCCGTCACCACAGATGTGAAGGCAGGCAGGCAGGCAGGCAGGCGGGCAGGCAGGAGACAGTCCAGTGCTTGGTCTGATGTTGGCGATTATCCAGGCACTTAATGCTAAGAACCAGCGTCAGCCTAAGCTGGGTTAGGGGATCTGGGGCTCAGCGCAGGAAAATAAGCTGCTTACCCGTGTGCTCTATAGCTGTCGGCCATGCAAGGTGAGGTCCCAGACTCTGCTCTGCCCTCTGCTGGCCAGTATTAATACTGCACTCTCAAGAATAATATGTTCTCAGTTCATTAAAAAAAATACATATGCTTTGGTAATTTCATACATGTATACAATGTATTTAGATCACATTTACAGAGTTCCCCCAGCTCTTCATGGAACCCCCACCCCCTTAATGTTTTAATATATAAGTCCTAAAACTATCTGCAGCTAACATACACCAGGTTGTATGAAAATTGTGTCTTTGAAAAGTTCTATTCACTGGATGACTGAGTCATGAAAAACATGGAAGAGAGATGTGGGGTCCCAGTATATTTCATCATTTTCAGCCCTCAGCGAACTCTTGCCTTGGACAAAAGAGCAATGTGGCCCACCTCTTGGAGATGAATATTTGGAGTGGGTTGGGCCTGTCTGTTGGGAATTCAAGTGAAAACTGGGTTGTGTGCATGCTGGCACCTGTGGCCACGGTAAACCCCAATTTCCTTTCTAGTTCAGAGAGCTGGTGTTAGCCAGATTTGACAGGAAGTGTGGGACTGCTGCCTTGGCAGTGCCCCCTCAGCCTGACGGGACAAAGGAAGTGCTTGGGGGACCTATTGTTGTTCTTTTCTTTTGCTATAGGTCATTTGGTGTCTACACACTAAAAAGAAGCGATTAAAGTCTCAGGGAAAGAACTGCAAAAAACTAGCCAAGAATCTCCTTAAAGAGCCAGAAAACCGCAACAACTTTTGCCTCTGGAAACAGTATGCACACCTGGAGTGGTTGCTTGGCAACATAGAGGATGCCAGAAAAGTGTTTGATACAGCACTCAGCATGGCGGGCAGCAGTGAGCTGAAGGACCGTGAACTCTGTGAACTCAGTCTGCTTTATGCCGAGCTGGAGATGGAACTGTCGCCTGACTCCCGAGGAGCGGCCACAGGCCGAGCTGTCCACGTGTTAACGCGACTGACCGAGAGCAGTCCCTATGGGCCCTACACTGGGCAGGTCATGGCCATTCAGGTTCTGAAAGCCCGAAAAGCTTATGAACGCGCTTTGCAGGACTGTCTGGGACAGACTTGTGCCTCAGACCCAGCTCCTGCAGAGTCCCTGGACTGCCTGGGGAGCTTGGTCAAATGCTTTATGCTTTTCCAGTATTTGACTGTTGGGATCGATGCTGCTGTGCAGATATATGGACAGGTGTTCGCCAAGCTGAAGGACTCTGTTCTCCCGGAAGGCCCTGGCCCGGAGGACAGTGCCAGGTCCCAGAGTTTGAGCAGTGTTCTCGAGGCCGTTACCCTGCTGCATAGCAGTCTGCTGCGATTCCACATGAACAGTAGTGTGTACCCTCTTGTTCCACTCCGAGAGACGCTCTCAGAGGCTCTAAAGCTGTACCCAGGCAACCAGGTTCTCTGGAGGGCATATGTACAGATTCAGAATAAGTCCCACAGTGCTAACAAGACCAGGAGATTCTTGGACGTAGTCACCAGGTCTGCCAAACACTTGGAGCCGTGGCTGTTTGCAATTGAAGCCGAGAAGATGAGGAAAAGACTGGTGGACTCTGTTCAGAGGTAATTATGCAGTCTCTGCTGGGCCTCGCAGGCCTTTAGGGATGGTTTCTGTTCCCAGCCCCTTGCCAGGTCTCAGGCCTGCAGACGCGGACAGGGCACAGGCCCTGCACATCTGCACGCTGCTCTAGATGTTTCCGCTAACAGACTGAAAAATGAGAGAGGCACTTAGGAAGTAACCGCTGGTGATCGTTCCTGCGCCAGGCCTAGACCTGACCCTTGTTTCTGGTGTACTGAGATGTAATAAGAGCACTGTGCTGTCAGCCATGGACTCTAGAGCTTAGACTCGTCACCTGGGTGACTTTGGGTAAGCGCTTTATCTCTTGGACAGTTTCCGCTTCTGTCAGATGAGAATCGTGGAAGAATTGACCTCATGGTCTTCTCAGGTCCAGTGCAGCAAGTGTGTGGCCTGAAGATGGTCCAGTGCTCTGAGCTTGTGGCTGCATTAATTGAGAATGGCTCCATGCTCCGTATGCCATCTTTGACATAGCTACAGGTCGTCCTGGAAACATGTGGATCAGGAGTCATGTTTCTGGAATATGTGCTGCTGCTTCACGTTGGGCATACATGTTAGGATTGCTCTTAAAGATACCTCATTTTGCTTGGGTTTTGTTTATTCCATTGATAGTTTCTTCACTCCCTCTGAGTCTTGTCTACTTTAAATTGAAAGACCTTTTTCTGTCCCCAAGGAGGACTTTGCATTCTGATTACAGGGTGGGTTTGTGTACGATTCCTGGGCAGGCTCAGCATAGTACGGGAACAGCTCTGGCCAGTGCCTGTGCTCCAGTCACACCTGGGGACAGTGCTTCCCTGAGAGACTAATGGATAGGTGGTGCTGACCTTTGTCATTGCTGGTCTGTCTTCCTGCTGTGGTGTTGGGAACAGAATTTGTCTTAGAATGACCTGAGTTCTTTCCTTGCAGGGTAGGTGGTAGAGAGGTCCACGCCACCATCCCAGAGACCGGCCTTACGCATCGGATCAGGAACTTGTTTGAAAATGCAATTCGGAGCGACAAGGGCAGCCAGTGCCCCCTTCTGTGGAGGATGTATTTGAATTTTTTGGTAAGAAAATATTTTTTGACACTCTTGTTTTGTCTGAATTTATGAGCAGAACAGATGCAGCTGTCTGTAGCCCCTGCCTGGAAAGGAGAGCCTGTTGTCACCTCTCACTTTGGCACTGGTTAATCTTTATTGAGCCCTGTTGAGTAGTGTCCTCTCCTTCAACATACCTGGAGAATGGAATTCAGGAGTAATTACTGGGCTTCTGTTTTCTCTGAATTGACTTCTTAAAAATTGCAACTTGGAAAATGTCCAGGGCTTTCATTTTAAAGAAGCTGATATTCTTGCCACTCGATCATAGAATTTGCTGGTCTTTATTTAATTTTGTTATTAAACGATAAGGTTCAGTCAAGAATATGAAGCTCTGAGTGGGACGTGGGGCTCCAGAACACAGGCCCTGGGTTCAGCCTCAGCACCACTGGAGAGGAAGGGGGAGGAAGACTATCTGGCCTAGCTCTTAGAAGTCACGTGGGTGCCTTTCCGAGGGACCCAGAGGACATGTTACCTAGGACAGCTTGGAGCATGCTGGGAAAATGGGCACATTCTTAGGTCGGAGCTATGCCAGTCCTCATCACCAGGGGTCACACCTTTGTCTTCATGAAGTCTTTTGTGTCTAGATGTGTTCCCATGGTATGTGCGTGTGTTCATATGTGTTGCATGTGGAGGCCAAATGTTAGCCGTGGGTGCCATTCCTCAGCTCTATTCACTCAGAGCTTCATATTCTTGACTGAACCTTATCGTTTAATAACAAAATTAAATAAAGACCAGCAAATTCTATGATCGAGTGGCAAGAATATCAGCTTCTTTAAAATGAAAAGCCCTGGACATTTTCCAAGTTGCAATTTTTAAGAAGTTGAAATAGGGTCTTTCACTTGGTTTAGAACTTGTCAGATAGACCAGGCTGGCTGGCCTGAGAGCCCTAGATCCCCGTCTCTGCCGCCCCAGGGCGGTTTAACAAGTCTATGCACCACACTCATTTTCTTTTTGTTTTTTTACACAATGTTCTAGGAATCACTTTACCAGCTGAACTGTGTCCCCAACACTTACAGTACTTCTTTAGAGCCAGAAGCCCAGGTTTATGGCTGACTTCCATGTGGAACAGAGGGTTATATGCAGAAATGGTATTTGTGGTGCGTCCTGATTTGACTGCCTGGCAGCCTGGCGCAGCTAGCAGGAGAATCTGATTTTAGACAGACCTCTCCCTGAGTTGCCTGTCTCTCTCAGTCTTTCCAAGCCAAGGAAGGAGCTTTAGAGTGAGCAGGGGGCACCTGTGCATTCGCCCGTTTCATGTCCCCAGTGTTCAGATGAACACAGGGAAAGGTCAGTTGACAGAATTTTTACTGAGACTGCAACGAGCCAGGTTTGCATGGGTTGTCTACAAAAAGCTGCTGTTGCCTTGAAAGGTCTGGCCCTTAAGGAATCTGTGTCTTTGATGAGGTTGTGTGAAGCAAGGACTGATTAGAGCAGTGGCATGGCCTGGCCGTTCCCGAGCTGGGTAGGCTCCTAGCACTCTGTTAATTAACTACAGGAAAAAGGACAAAAAAGCTCAATTACAAGTTGCGGTTAGCAGGCAGGCCGCCGGAGGGAGGGAGGCTTGTTTGTATACCGGGGCCTCTGGGTGGTGTGTAGACATGCAGTCTGTTAGTTTTCCCCTGCAGAAATATTGAGGACAACAAAGCCTACTGTTGCTTGAATCAGACAGCAGCTAAGTTTTCCTACGTAAGTTGTCAGATGGCAGCCTCAGTTTGAGGGACGTTCCAGCTGTTACTCTGTGCACATCAACACTTTGAGCCATGCTGCTGGTGTTGAGAAAGTGACAGTTTCGTCCATGACTCTGGTTGTGTTCCTACACAGCAGCGAAGGACATCTGAGTAGATAGCCAGTCAGCCATTATGTGACCAGCTGTGGCATTTCTGGGTTGTCCCCATTAGATTCTCTTTACCTTCCATGTAGTTCACTGTTCATCTCTTGTCTGCTCATCTCTTGTCTGCCCATAGGTCTTAGGCCATTTAGAAAGGCCTTCATTTTCAAGGCTGGTGGGAGAGGAAGACTGCATGGCTTTCCTCCTAGCACGAAGGATGAACCCTCCCGAGCCTCAGTCTCTCACCTCAGGAGGTCACACAGGCAGTACTAGAGAGAGGCGGCTCTTACATCTGGGGAGGGCGATTCCAGTTTATATGAGTGGCTTAAAAATGACATGAGCAAACAGATAGTAGTTAGATGCATGTGTTTTGAGGTAAGGGTCAAATTTCGCAAAAGCCTGAGGCTTTGTCTTTTTATTTTTTGAGAGCTGTTGTGTCCACCATCTGAAGGCACACATCAGCTTGGAAGGCATGAAAATGCCAAAGCAGGCGATTATTAAACTCTAGTTAGCTTCTGCAGAAGGTCCTGGCTTGCCTGGTGGTAGCTGTCCCTTGTGGAGAGAAGACCGCGTGTGAGTGCTGGTTCCTGGGCCAGAAGGTGAAGCCTCTGTGTAAGCTCTCCTTCCTCGGCACCAGAAGGACTCAGATACTCAGAGACGGGTAGTGTGCCAAGCCAGGTCCATCTATTTTTTCCCATCCAGAGTTTTTCTAAAGAGAAATTACCAACTGAGAAGTAGACTGAGCAAGGAAATGGGAGATGCACACTTCAAATCAGCCTCCCTAGGATGGGGATTCGGGATATTCACGGGGTAAAGAAACATGCTGCATGGGAAAGGTGATGCATTGTGCAGTGTGCAGTCAGACCTCACCGTTCTCGGGATGCTGTTCTCAATATGCGGAAGTGTGGCCTCCTGATGACCAAGGTCACACTAATAAGACAAATGAAGAGCCATGGCCATATCAAAAATGGCTTTCGAGCCCCTAAACAGTAACTTGGCAACACATCAGATGTGCTGTCTGTAGCTGCACTAGTAGGAGACTGATAACACAGTCAGCTGTGGGACTCACAGAACTGGTGACTTGAAACCAGCTGAAGTGAGAAGCACTGGTGTGGTGACAGGCCAGCTGCAGTTGGTGGCAGGTCATCATTAAAGCTGGGGTCCTGACCTCCCAGGTCTAGGAGATCGTTTGATAGCTGCATGTTGGAGAAGGGCTCTCCCATCCTCAAAAGATGTTTTTGAGCAGTAAAACATCCACATTTACAGTAGTAACCCCTTCCTTTAGTGAACGCCTGCTGCACGATTGTGTTCGCTAGTCAAGGCTGTGGCTTTGGAGCAGCTCCCTTCTTTGTTCACTGTACTTCCTTTGGTTTGCACGGAGGCTGTGAGTGCTCTGGGATGTTCTTGGTCTGCCTGTGGAGACATGGTTTCCTAGGTACAATACTGTGGGGTAACGGGGAGCTCTGGGAAGGCAGGGCTGACCCTAGCATGTTTCTATGAGCGAGGACTCAGTGGACATGAAGAAGGTAGGGTCAGAAGATGCGGGTAGCATCCAGGAGAAACTGTTCTAAGAGGGGCAGGTACATGCGAGGCCACGCCTTAGAGTGTGACATCATGGAAGGCAGGCACTCCTGACTCTGGGTCCTTCCACACCTGATCTGGGAAGGCAGCTTCCTGTGGTAACTTAGGAAGAAAATGCTAGAGAGAGTTCCTACGTGAGGCTAGCCTCCTTGTGCCTGGGCTTACTGGGGTCCAGGATTAGCTGTCCATGACTGAGAAAGTGCAGTAACAACATAATTTTCTTCTTCCAATAAAAGAAAAAAAACAAAGGCTTCCACTTAGTACACACACACACCCCAGTTCCAGGAGATCCAGTAGAGCAGCCCAGGTGAGAGCTGTAGAGAGGCCAACATCAAGCTACCTCTAAGGCAGAGTGGCCTCTAGGCTCTGACAGAAAGTTTTAATAAACAGTGGGCAAATATGCCTTTGAATATTCAGTCATTGTTTTACTTTAGTCTTCTTACTTAGTCCAGGCTGGTTTAGGATTTGTCATCCTCCTGCCTCAGCCTCCCTATGTGGATGTGCCATCATTCTTGTCTTGAAGGCCTTTCAGAGAAATGACATAAGTATTACCCAGGGGTCCTGGTTATTTCTCTCTGAAGGTAATTTTCACAAAATGGCAGATCATTTTCTGTGCTTATGAAGTCATCAGCCTCACCTCATGGACCTGTCTCATCCTAAGCACTGTCACCAACACCTAGACACAAGGCTTCAGAAGTTAGCAGTGTTGAACGATCCAACACAGCTGTGGCCTAGAGCATTCTCTGGCACCTGGGAGCCATCCCACGGGTTGTCAAGATGGTGTCAGCCCACACAGAACAGCTTTGGTATCTGAGGGCAGGTGCAGACTGCACTGTAGCCTCAGCCTCTCTGCCTCTACTACCCACCTTAAACCATCTCTCTCCCTAACTTAGGTTTCCTTAGGAAACAAGGAGAGAAGCAAAGGTGTGTTCTACAAGGCCCTCCAGAGCTGTCCCTGGGCAAAGGTAAGCTTTCAATTTAAACACAGGGCTGTCTTCAGCTTCCCAAGGACCTTCCTGCGGGCCCTGCCCAGAGGTGTTAGGGTGTGGCCTTGCAGGGCAATGCTGTAATCAAGGCTTTTCCTAGTGACACTGTCCTGAGATGGGGCTCCATGGGGTTAGCTGCTTTCCCAACATTCCCCTGCAGTGCCCAGATGCCCATGTCCTACTCAGATGACGAGGTGTTGGGAAACCAAACAGGGTGAACTGTAGTGCTGCCAACCCTGCTAGCCACGCACAGTGAGGGCTTCACTCTGTATCTGCTGCCATTTGTAGTTTCCTCTGGACATGCTGAGCGGGGCAGGGACTGGCTGGGACCCTCCTTTCTTTTGCTCCATGCTTACGGGCAGTGTTGGTCTTTCTCTGCTGCTAGGTGCTGTACATGGATGCCATGGAGTACTTCCCAGATGAGCTGCAGGAGATCCTGGATGTGATGACTGAGAAGGAGCTTCGTGTACGCCTGCCCCTGGAGGAGCTGGAGCTACTGCTGGAGGACTAGAGTCAACCTCCGCAGAAGGGAGCGAGCGAGGACAGTGGGGCCCAGGAGAGCCCCAGCTGTGCAAGGGCTTTCTCCACTGTTTGGGTGGGGTTTGGACTTACTGTTTTACATATTATATATGTGATCAACTATGTACAGATGGAGCCAGGCCAGTGATAAACCTTTTATGGTTGAGATGTGTGCAGCTTCTTATTCCTTCTGCTCAACCGTGTTCAGTCGACACTGACCTGACGCACCGCATGTGTTTATGATCCTGGGTTAGGCCTCTGACCCCACCAGCCACAGGCCTGGCTATTTGACGTTGAGACCTCCTCCTGCTTTCCCTGGGCTGGTAACCATCCAGCACAGTAGATGGTTAAGTGTTTCCTGTCTTGCTCTAGTGACCAGCAACGTTTACAAGGGCCTTTGGGTCTGCCTGGCACTGCTCAGAATTTGCCTTCCATCAGAATCCAGGTGCCCATGTGCTCAGCGGGCAGGGTACCACCACCCTCTGCAGGAAGCTAGAGCAGTCTGAACTATGAAACTATGACCACAGCTGCTTCTAGTTCACCTTTTTTTTTTTTTTTTTTAAAAAAAAAAACTGCGTGGAGAGCTCTGTAGCACAGCCTTTCCAGTGTCTTGGTCTTCCACACTCTCGCCAGGTGGCATCTTCAGTGCTAAATTTTGCTGTGTAGTGTCTCATGGACACCCCATCTCTACACAAATAAACATATCCACTCAGGGCTACCCATGTGCAGGTATCCTTTGGTAGACAGAACTCTTCACCCCCATGATAGCCACACCCTAAACCTGGAACCCATGGTTTAGGTTTTGGAACCCATGGAGGGTTCATCAAGGATGGTGTCAAATGCTTATAATCCAAGCGAAGGCAGAGGATCATTGAGAATTTAATGCCAACCCGGCCAACACAAGTTCAGGTCCAGCCTAGGCTCCAAGTTCTTAACAAAAATAAACAGAAGAATTTCAAATAGCTGGGCAGTGTAAGGTGCAGGCCTTTAATCCTAGCACTCAAGAGGCAGAGGCAGGTGGTTCTCTGAGTTCAAGGCCAGTCTGGTCTGGCTACACAAAGAAACCCTGTTTTGAAAACAAAATTAAGAATACCAAACAAAGTGGGTTATCTGAGCAGGCCCAGTATGGTCTGAAAGTCCAAGGGGATAGCCACAGGAAGATGGAGAGGCCTGGGGTACAGGACTAAGAGGCCTCTACAAGCTGCAAAAGGTCCTCGAGTGACAGCACATGCTGGCCTCTGCCAGCGGCTACAAGGAGCTGAATTCTTGGATCTCAAAGAAACTGGTTCACCGCTTGAGCTTCCAGGAGTGCAGTGGATACCAAGGTTATAGCTGAGTGGTCTTTTGACTGTAAACTGAGATAATTTGTGTAGTTTAAGGCATGGTGGCTTCAGAAAAGGAATATGTCTTCTCTGCACAGGCCACCTGCCACCTGATGGCTTTGAGGAACCGTCTATTAAGAAAGAATATGACGTGCTGAGGTTTCTGAACCTGGAACCAAGGCAGGCACCAATGGGCTAAGATTATTCACTGATTATTTCTTTTAGGGCTCCTCAGCCTCATGGGAACATGTATTGCCCACTGTAGAGCCCTGCAGTCCACAGAGCAAAGCGGTCTCTGAGAACACAGCCACATTAACATAGCCTTTACTAGTCCTGGCACTGGCTTTGGAGACATGAAGTGGGGGGCAGGGCTGTGGTTGCCAATAAGCTTCCCTAGTGCAGGATCCCCCTCTGCTGCAGGGAGCTACAGGTGTGCAGCCAGACAGCTGTGAAGCGTTGCTGATGCGGAAGACACAGCTTCAACCAAGGAAATGCCTCCCCTCCATCAGTCTGGACTACAAGCAAATCTGTTGGACATTTTCTTCCTTCCTTTCTTTTTTTGATTTTTGGAGACAGGGTTTCTCTGCTTAGCTTTGGAGTCTGTCCTGGAACTCACTCTGTAGACCAGGCTGGCCTCAAACTCACAGAGATCCGCCTGCCCCTGCCCCCCAAGTTCTGGGAGGACATTTGTGCCACCACCACCTGACATGGGCATTTTGTTCATAAACAATTTATGTGGGAGGGCCCAGCCCACAATGAGCAGTACCATCCCTAGGCAGGTGGTCCTGGGTCTAGAAGCAAGCAGACTGAGCCAGGGAGCAGCCTCCTCCAGGGCTTGTTTCAGGTCCTGTCTCCAGTTCCTGACTTGCCAGCTGGACTGTAAGCTTGAGATGAAATAAACTCCTGCCCCCACCCCCAGGTTGTTTTGGTCATGGTCTTCGGCACAGCAGTAGAAAGCAAACCAGACAACCCTTTATTGGGAGCAGAGAGCACAACACGATGACCGCACACGGAGACACCTGGTGGGCACCCTGCACAGCATCCTTCAAGACAGGCTGTCTACTAGCAAATTCACTGGGAAATGGATTCCTTGGGCAGCTTCCCATCC
This sequence comes from Microtus oregoni, assembly GCF_018167655.1. NCBI lineage: Eukaryota > Metazoa > Chordata > Mammalia > Rodentia > Cricetidae > Microtus > Microtus oregoni. Next base: position 12,737,977 of record NW_024543210.1, read on the forward strand.
TCCTGGGGAGTACGGGGAACTCACTAACTTCCCTGAAGGAACTGTGGGTCACTAGAGATACAGCCCCTCAGGGGTGCCTTCTTGTTTTTTATAAAGAACGTTCTCTTTAGATTTTTTGAAGTCTTCATTTGTAACTTTCATTCTGCGTTCACGCAGGGCCATCAGGCCAGCTTCTGTACAGATTGCCTGAAAGAAAGAAGAGTATGAGTCAGGCATGGTGGGGCATGCAAGGTTAATCCCAGGTCAGTCTGATCTACAGTTCCAGGATAGCCAGGGCTACACAGAGAAACCCTGTCTCAAAAAACCAAACTAAACCAAGCCAAAAAAGAACAGTATGTTCAGCCTGAAACGCTTATTTTTATCTTTTGGAATTCAGAGACATATTTTGAAATAAAGTATAAGACAGACTAAACACAAGTTGCTCATTTGGGAACAGGTTATTTTTTTAAATGTCTCATGCATCATAATTTCTGAAAGAATCCAAGATGTATAAACTGGGGAGATTTTAAGGGAGTCTACTGGCCCAGGGACCTGGGGTTCTGAGCTGTAGCTCAGGTTCTGACAGCTGTTGTGGTTTGGTAAATTCTCGTAGCTTCACTTTCATTAAAGGTACTTCTGGGAGGTGGAGAAAGTGACACACCAAAGGCAGGGAGCAGCGTGTATGTCTATTACAGTTGGAACACAGTCCCATTAGCTATGCTGGTGAACAGTAATCATCCTAATGTGTTTTCTTGCCAAAAAGTCAAACAAGAGCCCTTGTAACGCATGCATTAAGACAATCCCGGGCACCGGGGAGATGGCTCGGGAGTTAAGAGTGCATGCCGTTCTTGCAGAGGACTGAGTTTGGTACCCACTCTGGGCCCATGACTGTCTCTAACTCCAGCTCCCCGTACTTGGATGCCCCTTTGTAGCCTCTGCAGGTACCTATGCTCCTAAGCACATTCCTCCCCCACATAACTAAAAATTTAAAACAACCCCCCCCATTCCTAAACAAGCAAACTAGCAAAGTGAGAATTCCACAATCCTGGCACTGAAAGCTGTTGTGGAAATGGCCATCAGATTATTTACTTTACATGGTTCAACCAAAAAGTGGCTGTGTATGAGGACGGGAAAGGTCAGCCATGTAAATTTAGGTGGTGGGCATGTAGGCATACACATGCCGGTGTCACAACTTTTCTGAATGCTTGAAAAATTTTAAGAAAAGTTCATGTAGTACAATTAAAAAGTATTTTTTAATGAAAAAAAAAAACCCACTAAACTAAGCTATTTACCCTACTTCTGCAGGACCGATGCAAATGCCCTCGGTGTAGGCACTGGCCCAGAAAAGCACCTGTGTGCCTCTTCTACCTGACCAAGGCACCCACAGAGGAGCCCACTCTGCCCCACATTCATTGCTCACAGGCCTTGACAGAACGACTGGGCAGCAGGAAAACCGCTATTAACTCATTTACAACAAAATCAACAGGTAAAATCAAGTAGTCCATCAATACAAGGTGGGAGTAAGAACACAATGTGAGGGACCCTCTGCAGCTCTGGGGTGACCTTTTCCAGCAAGCACTTCCCTGACAGGACTAAAGGAGAAGTCTCACTTAAAAGATCAGGTCACTCAGGCCTGGTACAGTGGGTGGTAAGCTTAATGTTAGTGACTGATCCTTGTGGGTTCACAGGGGCGGGGTCATTTACTTCATGGAGGAATGTATTAAATGGCTTTTAATAAAAAGCTCATCTTCCATTCGGATGCAGTATTAAATCCACAAATGGCTGTGATAGTAAAAGCTAGGCATCCACCCCTAGAGTTTGCAGTCTTTCCTAACAGGCCAATTCCCAGAAGCAAGCCCACCCAGGTACTCACCTTAATGTCGGCCCCAGACAGGTCATCCTTTGCCATGATCAAGTCATCCAAGGTTACGTCATCAGCCAGGGTCATCCTGCTTGTGTGAATCTGAAAGATCCGCTTCTTGGTCTTCTCGTCAGGCAGGGGGAACTCGATCTTCCTGTCAATGCGGCCTGCAGGTACAGAGCTTTCAGCCGCTTCCATCCAGACCCAGACTTGGCTCCCATCAGGCCTCAGCCCACCCCACAGGCGTCAGGCGATGATGTGGGAGTGATACCCCAACATTTACTCCTATGCTTCCTGAACAACTGCATCTGAATTAACCCCACCTGAACCCCCTGATTTGATACCTTCAGGAATAAACACAGGGACATCTCGAATGGCATTAGTGCCCTACCTTAGAAACATTACAAAAGCTAACAGCACACCTGGCTTCCAGGGCCCCCTGAATGTAAAGATAAGCCACGCCTAGTACTCTTTTCTTTAGGGATGAAAGCAAGTGCTTGGGGCGAGAAATTCTGAGTTTGGGAAGGAAAACGCGAACAGTGCAAACCTAGACTGCGAAGGGCCAAGCTGCAGAGCATCCCCCTCCTAGCCAGGATCTCCAGGAGACAGACTTGAACTCGTGTGTGTCCATGTGGAGAGGACAACTTTGGGCACCTATCACTTGTTTTCTGAGATTAGGGGCTCTCACTTGGAGCTTGCCAAAAGTAGCTTGCTAGGCAAGGAGGCTGGCCAGTGAGCCCACTATCTGTCTCCACCTCCCCAGTGTGGGGGTCACAGTTGTAAACCATCTACCTTTATATGTGGTTCTGCAGACCAAATCAGGCCCTCCTGCTGATCGGCAGGCATTTTTCTGATTAGGCCATCTCTCCAATCAAGGAGACGTGTTTTTCGTAAATTATGGTGTACCATGGTATAACACCCCTTACCCCCAAAGCACATTTCAATCACAAACCCATTAATTTTCCACAAGGGGAAAAAAAAAAAACAGCAAAATTTGACCTGGTCTGATAAGTGCTGGATCCAAAGTTTCTATTCGGTTTGTGGCCATGATGACTTTTACATCTCCCCTCGAATCAAATCCATCCAGCTGGTTCAGCAGCTCCAACATTGTTCGCTGAATTTCTCTCTCACCTCCAGAATTTGAATCATATCTTTGGAAAAAAGAGAATTAAAGACCCAGCCATTCTGTTACAAGAACAGGTACAGCGAACATACAGCATGGAACTCAATGTTCTTTTCTTGGCCCGAAGGCCACTCCCTATCACTCTGGCAAAACAGCATCAGCTCCCATGCTTTGGTCAGGACTTGCCTCTAAAGTTTACATCTAACAATGGCCACTGCAATGGATGAGTGGTTAATGCCTTCTAAAAGGGCTGGCGGGAGCCAGCACAGGCCCCTTTCTCCGCTGTTCTGTTCAATGTTGAAAGACTGAGGACAAACATGATCCCGTGAGCAGACACTGATGCTAGATCCTGGTTTTAGACTTAGACGTCACGGCATTTGCCTTTTTAACTCCCTCCCGCCCCCGGGGTGTTTTGATTGCAGCAGCACAGATGAAGACACTTTTCAACTATTACATATCACGTATCTGCACAGCAACTCTGTGCCTCAACTGCCACCATTTTTCCTGTCTCCCTGTTGGCCCAACCTACTAATGGAGGGCAGAGACTACCATCATTACAGCAAGTCCCTGGAATCTGGATGGCACTGGCTCCATCCAAGTGCTACGACACAATGGTTTCCAGACACTGTCTGGGTGGGTGTTTAGGCCCATGGAGGTCAGAGAGCGAAGTATACAGAGGCCATGCACAGCAAGGACTTGCTACACAGGAAGGCCTAGCACTGTTCATCTCAACAGTTCAAGGGCAAGTTTACCTTTTGGTCCCAATGGCATCAATTTCATCAATAAACACAATGGACGGTGCATGTTCTTCAGCAACTCGGAACAGCTCCCGGACGAGCTTGGGCCCGTCGCCTAGGTACTTCTGAATAAGCTCTGAGCCAACCACTCTCAAGAAAGTGGCTGAGGTTTGGTTAGCTACGGCTTTGGCCAGTAACGTTTTACCTATTTTAGAAAAAAGAGTAGAGCAAAAGAGAAAGCCATGTAAGTGCTGCTAAGAACCCTCACCCTAATGGACAGACACACACCCCAGCAGCTGTCTGGTGCTCTGCTCTCCCAATCTAACTCCATACTGGGACTACTTTGAACGCTCCTGAAAGTCATGATAATGTCAGCAAATACCTTTTACTTGGTTATTTTTTTTCACATTTAAACTGTGTGTGTTGTGTGTGTGTGTGGACCACATGTGGAGGGAGGACAGCTTTGCAGAGGCCATCCCTTCTTCCACCTTCACACGGGTTCTGATGACCACACTCAGGCTGCCAGGCTTGTGCAGCAGGAACCTTTATCACCGGGTGTTTCTGTGCCCTACTCGGTTATCTGTACACCACTAAAGCAGTGGCTCGCCATGGGTCACACACTGGCTGTCCTGCATAGCAGATGTTTACATTACAATTCTTAACAGTAGCAAAATTAAAGATATGACGTAGGAACAAAATAGTTTTATGGTTGGGGGTCATCACAACATGAGGAACTGCATTAAGAGTTGCAGCACTAGGAAAGCTGAGAGCCATGGCCCTAAACAATCACGATAATTACCTACAGAAGGAACAGCTCTGCACTAGCAATACAACAGTCTGTTTTTTTCTGAAAGGGAGCTTTTGCCTGGGTCCCTTCTAAGTTGTATATAAATTTTTTAAACACAACCAGACATGGTGGTAAAGGCCTAGAATCTGGCATTTGGGAGGTAGAGGCAGGAGGATTAGAAGTTGAATGTCATCCTGAGCCATACAGTGACTACAAAGCCAGCTTGGCCTTTATGAGGCCCTATGTCAAAATTAATAAACAAATAAACAAACAAAAAAAACTTGACCCATCTAACCCAGTATTAAAGACCAAATAAACTCTGATGAAACCATCAGTGATAAAATACTCTGGGAATCTTAGGCCTGACCCTGGGACACAAAGCAGCTTTCAGCACAGGCCACAGGAAGGCGGTACTGGGGGAGCTTGTGAGTGGCCAAAATACTAGAAGACCAGTCAGTGGAGCCCACAGATGTGAGGTCTGTGGTATGTCTTTCCCAAGGAGGGGGGAGGAGGGCAGGTCCTCCATGGATTTCAAATAGTGCTTCCAGTGTTTCTAGTCCCTGCTATTTTTCTTTCAGGACACACACACACAGACACACACAGACACACACAGACACACACAGACACACACAGACACATACACACACACACGAGTTCTCAACCTTGGTTGACCGTGTACACTGAATCCACTTTGGGAGCTCTAAGCAACGTGGATGCTGGTCCCAGCTCCCAAGACCAGTCACCAGAGTGCTCAGTTCAAGGTTTGTAGAGCTGTTAAGACCATGGCCTTTTGAAAGTGAGTGAGGAGGGCTGGCTGTTGGCTCAGATGCTGAGGCAGAATTGGTACCCTTAAGCTGCTGGACAATGACTGAGGGCCAGGCTTTGTGACATGTGGTGATGATGCTCTCCTTGGTCACGGGGAGAATGGCAGGTGAGAAGTCCTAGGAGAGCAAACAGGACAGTACAGACAGGGTAGGGCCTTTCGAGAGGATGAGATCTTAGTGTCCAGAAGCAGCCAAGGAAACCTGCCAGGTTACAGGGAATCACCAACATCCTCCAACCCCCTCCGGCCTGCCCACTCATGACCACAGTGTCCACATCTCACCATTACATGCTGGTGGGTCAGGGTTCAGCACTGCAGCTGCAGCCCTGCACCAGCTCAATGCTCTGTGGCCCTGGGCTCAACATCAGTCTCTCTGTAGCTACTTTGTCATGAGATGAAGCAGAGTGGTGTCTTGTAGCTTCAGGCTTCTGGGGAAGGGACTTCTCAGTCCCTTGGTAGTTGTTAACAAGGGTCAGTTAGAAATCAACGCCAGTTCTCTCAACAAATGACCACTCTTGCTCTAATGTGCAGAGTAACCAACTGCTAAGTATTGGTCTCCACAGCTTAGGACAACTGACTGCAATGAATTAAATGTGTATGCACGCTTATCATCATCCAACAAATACTTAGTAGTGCTGCATCAGTATACATAGACCTGATCCAAACACCCTGGAATAACTGAGCGCCATCTCCACTGCAGGTCTGATGTTTGGCCATGTTCCAATGTGTGCATGCCTTTGAGGCCGGGACGAGCACGGTCAATCAAGGCTGAGAACTTGTTTATGTTGTGTGTAAGGGGTGGTACTGGTTTGCTAGTCAGAACCTGTGGTATTCTGCATGCTAAGCAGAATGTTCCACCTCTCCCCCCACCCAGCCACAGAGTTAAACTAAGGAACTACGGTGTCGTCTATCTTGCCAGTGCTGCTGGAGATACAGTGATGTGTCTAGTGTCTAGCATGGCATACCTGTTCCTGGCGGACCATAAAGAATGACCCCCTTAGGGGGCTTTATTCCCATCTCCTCATAATACTCAGGATGGGTAAGAGGAAGCTCCACAGATTCCTAAAGAGAAGAAACATTTGGTAAAAATCAAAGTCTAACTGAAGTTATTAGCACGATTTGACATGAAAATATCTTGCTTTCCACGAAAATAAGTAGGGCTCCACTCTTCTGAAAGGAACGCACCTGACTGCCACTTGGGCTAGGCATGCTGAGGACATGCGTCTCATTGAAGGTTTTATTGCCTCCCTTTCTGAGCCATGCTGCTTCCATTTTTCTTTTCCAGAAGTTAGCCTTAAGCATTATTTAAGTCATTCCGGAGCAAAGTTAAGACTGAAGAAAGTTAAAACTCACCCTTTTCGATTAAACTACAGCTAGAACCTGGAAAGACATCCTGACGGCTGTTGCCACCTAGGGTATTACCTTATGTGCTCAGCTCAGCTATTTGAGAGGTCAGCAGTGGACATCTGTGAAGCCCTGACTGACTTCCCTAGGGAAAGCAAGCAGAGAGCTGGCCCACAGTCACGGGATAACCACCTCTCCCCAGGATTATGTCCTAGGTGCCAGTACCTGTGCGAGCCTGTGCAAGTACACACACCTCTATACAACAGCACACGTCAGCACACCTAGAACATCACACCCTCACACAAAACAACACTAAATATGCAAAGTGCTAAAATGCTGCAGGACTATCAGTTTCCTGTGATGTCAGTTCCTAACCATAAAGAACTCATAGATTCACAGCTGGAATGAGTCAATCAAGAAGAACAAATATGCAAAACAACTCCAAAGCATCCTAGACACGACAGCTATAAGAAACCAAGAAGTCTGGAAACCCAGAGCTGGTCCCTGCCATACCTTAATTTCCTGGATTTGGTTGTCCAGGCCCCCAATATCTGCATAGGTCTCCTGGGGGGCCTTTTCCACCTTCATCACTGTGACCAGGGGATCTGTGTCATCCATTAGCACCCCTATCACGGCATGCACCTGCAAAGGATCAAGGCATACCATGTGATCGGGAGGTCCCTTCACCCTGTTTATGACAAGCAGTAGCAGTCACACTATCTTTCTCTCCTGGTGATCTACTTCTGGGACAAAAAGCCAGGTCTAAGAGGAAGAACATACTCTTCTGGGTTTCCTTAAAGACCAGCAACTCACCTTGTGGTTGAGCAGGACTGAACAGCCTGGCTCCAGCAGATCCTTGTCCACAAATGACAGGATGCTGACGTAGTGTTCTGAGCCCACAGATGTGGACACAATGGCGTGATTATCATCAATGATCTCTTCCAAGGTTCCTACAGACATGGGAGTACCCCTGAGATCATCCACTTTCGATCTTTCCTCCTACACAGTAAACCAGGAAGAAAAAGCACATTAGCTCTCAGGGCAGACGATCCGTTTGTCTGCTAGTCACAAAGCAGCAGAGCTTGCTTCTTCATGGATTCGTTCCTGTTCTGTGGATGTGCATCTGTGCGCGCGCACATGGCCCCAGAGGGCTCTGGGTGGTTCTCTAGCCTCTGCTGCCTAGCTTGCTGCAGGGTGCCAGAACTACAGATGCCGCTTCTCCTGGACTTTTGCCTCTTCACAAGGGTAACCTGGTTTCCAGGGTGCACAGTCAGTGCTCTTACCTGCTGTGCCACCTCCCTGGCCCAGAGCCACTGATGTTTTTAAAAGCTAGCCAGTAAGAGGCCTGCCTGTTCAACTACGTGAATCCCGCCTGCTGCCCTCTAAATCGCACTCACGTGGTAAAGAAGACAGTCGTGGAAACTTCTTCACTCACCTCTTGCTTTTCTTCTAACGGTTTCATCTGCTCCTGATTTCTGATGAACTCTTCCTCCATGAGAAGATAGTCTTTTATTCTCTCTAACTTCAGCAGCTTCAGGCGGCACTGAGTGTGAGGTGTTACTGGAATTAAAACATAGGGCTTAATTTAAGGAACCTAAAAATTTACAGCCAAGGTTTACTTTATGCTCATCAGAAAGCCAGTAAGAACCTGAAATGCAGGGCTGGCAGCATGGCTCCGTGGTTAGAGTGCTTGCTGCTAAGCCTGACTCTGTCCCTTAGACTCACAGTGGAAGGACAGAACTGAGTCCTGTCAGCTGTGGTGTGACCTCCACACGCTCACAACTGTGTCTGAGTGTGCATGCATGCACACACACGTACACATACTCTGTGACAAAGGAGCTGAAAAGATGGCTAGCAGTTAGGAGCATTTGCTGCTTTTCCAGAGGACCTGGGCTCAGTTCTGAGTGTCCATATGGCAGCTCACACAGTGCTTGGCACACACACAGTGCACATATACATAGGCACGTAAAATACTCATACACACAAATCTTAAAAAAAGAAAAAAACTCAAACTAATAAAGAGTAAACTTAAGTTCAGACATGACCCAAATTTCGATATTGTAACACTTCATTTTACAGAATGAAAATGTTTCTGGGACTGGTTTTGTAATTTAAACTGTATTTAAATTGTGGGGTACAGTTAATCCCAGTCCCCAGGAAGCTAAGGCAAGGGGATGGTGAACCTAAGGACAGCCTGGACAGCACAACTGGGACCGTGTCTCACAACAGACAGGGCCATTAAAATAAAGGCTGTGGGTAAAGGTACTTGCCGTGAGGCGCAATGACCTCAGTTCCACCCCCAGAAAAGTGACAGGAGAGAACCAACTCCCATAAGTTGTCCTCTGACCTTTACACACACACTGCAGCATGTGCGTGTGCCCCCTGTAAAATAATGAAAATTAACAAAACAACAAATGATTTACATTTTTAATACCGCAGTGGGGCTGGCTATTTAAAGACAATGAATGGAATTTCTCTCTCTCTGTCTCTCTCTCTTTCTTTTTTTTTTTTTGAAAAAGGGTCTCTATGAAGCCCTGGCTGGTCTGGACCTCAGTGACTTATCTGCTTGCCTCTGCCTCCTGAGTGCTGGGATTAAAGGCGTGCGCCACAGTGCACTGTGAATGGGATCTCTTAGCATGAGACAAACTCATATAATATTGCATTTTAAGAAAAAAATAATACTTGTACATCAACGTAGTGGAAGGCTCCACATGAGCTAAGTAGAATGGGGTTAAATAGCCCACACTAATGCTTCAGTCTCCCAAGACTTCCTGCCTCCCCTTTACATTCCGTGCTACATGCAGAGTAGTTCCTGGGAGTTGGGAAGAGAGCAGGGGACAAGGTCCTTACCCAGTGGCAGTTTGCTGGCAGCATCTGGTCCCTTTGTTTTCTTCTTCTTTTTCCCCACTCTAGTTGGGACAGGAGGTTCATATTTCTTTTTCTTGTCCTTGAGTTTTTAGAAGAACAGGAAAGAGAAGCCACATGGAAATCATAAAATGCACATTTATTTCTGTATCATTACAATCTATCTGTAGGGGTAAAAATGTTCCCATCTTTTAGGATATTTAAAATAATTGTCCTTTTTATTAATACTTTTAAAAAAATAAATTATATTATTTTCCCCTTCTCTTTCATCCCTCCAATCCCTGTCACCCCTATACCTTACTGATGGCCTCTTTGATTACTGTGACATGTATGAACACAACCCGCTGACTCTGTAAAATCACTGTCTTTTAAAAAGCAGATCACACATTTCTGCACTCCAAGGTTTAGCTGCACTGAGCAAATGTGATCTCTTTAGAGAGATGGCAGAGACTCAGAAGTTTTCCAGAAGTAGAGAGAGGTCAGCACTGAGTTACTTGCCTCAAGTCTGAGTACGGTGAGGCCCTTCTCACACTCAGGCAATCAATCTACTGTTTTAAACCTTCCACGATGTTCACACTTTAGAAACCATTACCTCAGGCTAATACGCTTCTCAAAAACAGGAAGCAGCTGCTCCATCTGTATTCTGGGTTACTGAAATAACTACCACATCAGTTTGATTTTTAAAGTTTATGGCTCTAGAACTCACTGAGACCTAATGGCAGCTTCCACAGCGTGATCAGATCACGTAAGTATCTTCTTACTTACCTTGTCATCCTTCTTGCCACCCCCAGGACCATGGCCACCACTCTGACTCTGACCCTGTTTAGAAAAAACGAGAAGAAAGCAGAAATTCAGAATACAGTCACTTCATAAGAACACCCTACTGCTACTATGATTCTAAAACACAGCACTCCCATTGTGACACTTGGAAACCCATGTGCCTTGCAGCTCAGGTATGCCCTCAGTGTGGAGAGATTCTGCAAATAACACAACTCTCAGAACCGAGAACCATTCTATGATGTGGCTGTCACTAAGGAGTGGTTAGGGACCACTACTCTGAAGCAGGACATTCTCTAATATAAACTCCATCTCAGACTTCAGGAATGCTGTCACACATACTCCGCAGCCACTTATCTCTCCGGGAGACTTTCAACAGCAACTACCGTGCTCCGGTCACGACAGCCTTGCTCCTACACAAGTTTCTCTTCCCCGCCTGAAAAGCTCTCTCCTGAAGGCGTTACTTAACGTATGAAAAGCTCACTGGGATTTCTGATTTGAAAACTGCTTAACACAGGGAAATGATTCAAACTGAGGTACTTTACATGTCAGTGCACGCGTGGGTGCGTGTGTGCATGCCAGAGCACGCATGTGCATGCCAGAGTACACGTGTGGAAGCCAGAGCACACGTGTGGGAGCCAGAGCATGCATGTGGAAGCCAGAGCACGCGTGTGGGAGCCAGAGCACGCGTGTGGGAGCCAGAGCATGTGTGTGGGAGCCAGAGCACGTGTGTGGGAGCCAGAGCACACGTGTGGGAGCCAGAGCACACAGGTGGAAGCCAGAGCACACATGTGGAAGCCACAGCACACGTGTGGAAGCCAGAGCACACAGGTGGAAGCCAGAGCACACAGGTGGAAGCCACAGCACACGTGTGGAAGCCAGAGCACACGTGTGGAAGCCAGAGCACACGTGTGGAAGCCAGAGCACACAGGTGGAAGCCAGAGCACACGTGTGGAAGCCACAGCACACGTGTGGAAGCCAGAGCACACAGGTGGAAGCCACAGCACACAGGTGGAAGCCAGAGCACACATGTGGAAGCCAGAGCAAACAGGTGGAAGCCACAGCACACGTGTGGAAGCCAGAGAACACAGATGGAAGCCAGAGCACACATGTGGAAGCCAGAGCACACAGGTGGAAGTCAGAGGACTTGTGGGTCCCAGAGATAAAACTCCAGTTGTCAGGCCTGATGTCAAATGCCATCTCATCAGCCCAATGCTGGTGTTTTAAAGATGAGTAACAGCCGGGCGGTGGTGGCGCACACCTTTAATCCCAGCACTCGGGAGGCAGAGGCAGGCGGATCTCTGTGAGTTCGAGGCCAGCCTGGTCTACAAGAGCTAGTTCCAGAACAGGAACCAAAAACTATGGAGAAACCCTGTCTCAAAAAAAAAAAAAAAAAAAAAAGATGAGTAACAATGAAGTTACTGACCAGAGAAGCCATTCAGGCCCCAACCAACCCCAGGCAGGCATCACTAACTAATAAACTGGCAGTTTCATTATCAAGACACAGGGTTACTGAGTAGAATTAATGTCAAACATATCCCACCACACTCAAGGTTCTTAAATCTTTGTGTTTTACTCTGACTGTAGTTAAGGGCTGAAAAGAGACTCTGGAAGACAGTTCTGCTGAAATAGGATGTACAAGTCAGAGCCTTTAACATTTCCTTGCTTTCTAGGGAACTTTGCTCATGACTGGGCAACCAGCGCCTGGGAGGTGTCTATTACGGGCCCAACTTTGTGCTAGCTATTTTTCCTTCATGGCCATTAATTCAACACAATCCCAAGATAGGTCCAAGCCTGAAAGTGTTGTCTGTGGAATCTGAATTCTGGCCCCATCACTACAGACTGTGGCTGTGGTTAAGTCAGGTTTCTCCACTGAGCTTTGGTGTCCTTAAGTGGATGACACTAGCCCCTTCCCCCTACTGCTGAAGATAAATACAGCAAATATGCCCTTAGTACTTCTAGGAATTAAGTTCTAGCGATAGACTACTGGGTCAGGAGTCTAACTGCCACTGTGGCTTCACGGGTGTTGGTCCAAAGCCAACCTGGTTGCATTCCTCACACTTCTCTCTCTCCACCCCACCCCCATTCTCTTCCTGTTCATGCCAAGAGAGAGCTAGTACCCTTGAAAATAATCGGTTTGTTGGGGAATATTATTCTGAGGTATTTTGTTTATGTTGCATTTGTTTAACTCTGTGAAGCTGTGTTACTCTGCCTGTCTAAAACACCTGATGGTCTAATAAAGAGCTGAGTGGCCTTTAGTGAGGCAGGAAAGAGGAACAGGAGGGGCTGGCAGGCAGAGAGGATAAATATGAGGAGAAATTTGGGTGAGAGAGATCTGGGAAAGACAGAGAAAACAGGAGGACTTCAGGGGCCAGCCACCCAGCTACACAGCCAGCCACGGAGTAAGAAGAAAAGAAAAGGTATACAGGAATAGAGAAACATAAAAGTCCCGAGGCGAAAGACAGATGGGGTAATTTAAGTTAAGAAAAGCTGGAAAGCAAACTAACTAAAACAAAACAAAAAAATGCAAGCTAAGGCTGGGCAGACATTCGGAACCAAGAATAAGTGCCCGAGTGTGATTTATTTGGAGGCTGGGTGATGGGCCCCCCAAAAGCCCATAAAAGCAAAACCAACCGGCAGCAATCAGCTAATCTGCCAGTCCTCCTCAAAGCCACGAGTTGCTCTGTAATGTCCTTAGCTCAGCATGCCTAGCCTTTGTCTACCTGGCTACACCTAGCAGTCCCAGGCTCACCTCAAACCTTTCCAGTCCGGCTCCAATGGATGACATTTCCCTCACCTCTGGAACATCTTACATGTCTCTCAGTCTCAAAGAAGAGCTACACCTTTAATAAAGCTCAGCTAAATATGCTTGGCAGAGTTCTAAGCATTCTTGGATTATTATCTCATTTGATTTTAAGAAGATTTCTTAAAAGTGTGTGTTGGTGGGGGGGGGGGGGATCCCCGGCATACCAGAAGATGGTGTTAGATTTCCTGGAGCTGGGGTTACTGGCAGTTGTGAGCATCCTGGCACGGGTTCTGGGGACAGAACCTGGGTCCTCTGGAAGTGCAGCAAGTGCTCTTAACCCCTACCCCATATAAAGAGACTAAGGTCCAGAGAGGTTAAAGGACCTGAACACTGTCACAAAGCTTGTTAGATAGAAAGGCAGAAATCACTCTAGGGTGTTTCTTAACTGCTCTAGAAAAGACAGGACCTGTGTTCCACCAATGGCCATTTGAATGCACTTCAGTTTCCTCACTAAAACGGGGCTGTTTCAAAAAATAAGAACTACGGGAAAATGTCCGTCGCACGTTCAGAATTCTTTTCAGGACCTTTGTGTGTTCTGGCCTTTGCAGCTCAGGCTGACCTCAAGGCTGTCTCAAGTTCTCGGCATCTTCTGATCCTTCTGCCCGGCCCCTGCTTCGCTCAGATATTAGCACGAATTACTCCCCTATTCCCTCAATCTAGGCCTCTGCTCAGATTTCACACCCTCGGGGGTCCTTCGCTGACACCTAACAAAAACAGCCACTTCTCACAACACAGCCCACACCGCTGGCTGGCCTGGCCCTGCCCGATCCTGCTCCCCGACGTGTTTACTGTCTTCCTCCACTAGAATGGAAGCGCCATAGAGGCGGCGACGTTGTCAATCGTGCTCGCCCGTTACCCTCACCGCCTAGACCGGACTCCGGCTCGACAAACCAAACGGGAGAGCGCCGAGTCGTCGGCGGGTTAATTCGACGCTGGTTCCGGGGTTCAGTCAGTGTCACCCGGCGTCGGCCAGGCTGCCCCGCTCGGCTCCCAGAAGGTCCATCCCCGGGATTCCGCGGGGCGCCGTCCGTTCCGCCCGCGTCCACCGGGGAGCACGCAGCGCTCCGCCCCGCCCCACGTCCCTCCGTCCGTCGAGGGGCCCAAGCGTGGGCCCCGTCGTCTCGTCCTCCCGCCTTCGGTGCCCGCGACCACCGGCCGAATCCCTTAGTCACTCACCATCTTTCCCCAGTAGTCCGAGCCGCCACCGCCGGAAGTGTATCCACGAAAAACGACCCCGTCAGAAGCGGAAGTGACTAAGAAAAACTACGGAAACCTATAAGGACCAACTCCCTCGCAGGCGCAGTTGCGCGCGAAGGGCTCGTCCCAGTTTGCTACCGGGATTGGTTAAACGCTTGGGGGCTGAACTTAAAAATAGTTTACTTGAGGGAATTCTAAATAGCTACTGTTGGGCTATTGCCAGTAACTTAAGACGATGATCTTGGTTGTCTTTGGGCAATTTTGAAAATTCAAAAAAAATTATGCAAAAATTATAACCGGAAAGAAGTTTTAGCCCCAAGAACTGGAATGGTAAAGTTGATGTGTGCACAGCATTTAAGTTCTTCTTTAGTTTCTGGAATTTGCTAAATCTCCTGAAAATGCTAAAGTTATCTAAACTTGCGAGATCCGCCGCCTCCCCCCCCCCCCCACACACACACAAGTGATGATGACACTGGCAAATACTGTGTTAAGAATAGCTTTGAGGGGCTGGAGAGAGGGCTCAGCAGTGGTAAGCTGGGGACTCGGGTGGCAGCTGAGAACCCTCTGTAACTCCAGTGCTGTGGGATCTGTCGCCCCCTTCTGGCCTCATTATGCGCTGCAGACACATGGTGCTTGTAATAAATGCAAACACTTATAAATCTTTAAAGACATTAAAAAAAATTATTCATCTATCAGTATTGGGAACGTTTATTATTGATGTATCCATGGTGACATCATGAAAATATCAACTACCCTTTCTACAGAAATTTCCATTAACAGGTACCCAAGACCTTGCCTTGTGTAATTGCAGCCAAAAACAAAAGAGTATGTTCTAGAAGGAAAGTCTCTAAGCCACCAAGAGCATGAGCAGAGAACATTTGGAAAACTGAATTCTAGATCTAAGTCCTAAGAGACCAGGGTGTTTTATAATGAAAATTTTCAGAGAAGAAATACATTCTTCCCCTCCCCTGGCAACATAATGTTTTTAGTAATTGTTTGGGAATTTCATACATGAATCCTGATCCCATTTGGGTCCTATTCCTCCCAGGTCCACCCTCCCATCCTTGTCCCCCCCCCAACACACCTCATCTAATTTGTGTTGCCCGCATACTCACCGGAGCACGGTCAAACTCCCAGTGGCCAGCTCCTTAAAGGACACCGAGTCCTTCCCCACCACTGCCAGAAGCCATCAGCTGCAAAGAGCCACACTTCAGGGTCTTTATCACAGTTGTTAAGGACTCTCTTCCATAGCCTCATGTCTGGACTGGAGAAACTCGTTCTTGACACTGTCCCTGCACTGGCTGCAGAGAAGAAAGCAGGACATTGGGCCTGGAGAGGTGGCTCAAGGGTGAGGAACACCTGCCGTTCTTACGAGGTTAGTCCCAACACTCATAATGGGGTGGCTCACGGCTTCCCGTAACTCCAATTCCAGGGGATCCCATGCCCTCTTTGGACAACGAGGGGACCTGCAAGCATGTCGTACGTAAACTCACACATGCAAAGTAGATAAAAAAAAATTTAAAAAGAGAGTGAGGACACTGAAAATGGACAGAGTCCCAGTGAGACTGGGGAGGGACACCCACCCAGCTTGGGACCCTGGCCAGGTGTTAAGCGTTACTATTAATTGGTGCTATTAGTGTTAATGAAAAGCTCTTTAAGTTCTTAATGTAAGTGTTCCTTATGTTCCTTTTCCTAAAGGAGGAGAGAGTTTGGGGGAGAGAAAAATCTGACTCCCCAGTTAGCAGCCTTTGGACTCTGTCTTGGTGACCTGGCTGCTTTGACCAAAAGGACTGTTAGCCAAAGAGCCAGCATCTTGGGTGTTTTGAATACTCCACAGACACATTGAGAAAACGATACACAGTTACAGTTGATTGCCACGGTTGTTTCAAATGCTTTGTACCTGACTTTTTGCTATTACCTCTATGAACTCCAAATGACACTTCTACCTAGGCCAGTGGGGGCTCATTTTCCCTGATGGGCTGCTGTAAGAGGAACGTTAAAGAGGCAAGGTGATTGGTGCAAGCACGTCTTCATCAGCACACGAGGTGTATTCTGATGATCTAATCTCCTTCTCTGCCTATGCATACCGGCTATTCCAAACTTGTTCATTGAGTTGACTGGTCCACACTCCCCTGTGCTGCTGCCCAGGATGTTGTAACATTAGGCTCAATAAAAGTCTTCCTTTGAGTGGTCTTTTCTTGCCTGCTTTAGTGGTAAAGGAAGGAAGTTAAATGTGCCCTTGAGGGGCTGGAGACAAACTGGTAACCAAAGGAAGAAGCGGTAGAAACAGCAGAGTTGTGGTGAAGGCAAAGGCAGAAACCCCACAATGGCAGCCGCAGCTTAGATTGCGTCATTGACAGCTGAGCAATCGGTAGGTGGCCACGGAATAGTCTGACAACAGCCGGAGCCGGATGAAGAATGACAGGAGCAATGAGACGGCAGGGAGTGGAGAGCTGAGGCTGTGAAAGGCTTGCAGGGACAGTGAAGGGAGCTACAGCTACTACTGGCTGCTAGGGAAATTCCAGAGAGCTGTCACGTGCTCAGGGCCAAAAGTCTCAGAGACCCCAGCTTTAAGAGTGGCTGGTGTTAAGTACTAAGGGACCCTGGTTTCTGAGGTCTACGCCAGAACTGTACTAACATGGGGTGCTGTCAGCTGCTGAGCCCCAGTATGCAGGCTCACTTGGATGTTGCCACGGCAGCTGCAGCCAAAGGCTGTGGGGTTCCTGACGTCCCTGGGACAGGAGAACTATGATGCTGCTGGTAGAGCTAAGGAACTCATTATCCAAGAACTATAGCAGGATCTGAACACTAGAGGACACCACCTGCCGCCGCCGCCACCTGTCTGCTGGGACGCCCAGGGCTGCTACCTACTGCGGAGGACCAAGGGAAGCCAAAGCTGCCAGAGCTAGCAAATATTTAAAGCACTTCTTCTTGTCTATGTGTGATTTCTGTCTAGGTAGAACAAAAGGACCTAATCTGGACACGGGAATAGGTTACTCCACAAAATTACATAAATAATATATATATATAGTATAATAGATACACATATAGTATATACATATATGTCTATATAATTATATAAATAATATGCACACATTATATACATATAGTGTACTCTATATACATATGTGTGTATATACATACATACATACACATACACACATATAACATTTAAGAGGATATGGCCTCGTTAGCACACAGGAAAGAAATGTGGAGACCCCTTGCATCCCCTTACTTTGGTGATTAAAGTTGAAGTCATGAGTTAAAGATGAACTCGGCCAGGGCAATGACATGCACCTATAATCGAATCATAGAGGCCAGAGGATTGTGAGCTGGAGGCCAGTTGGAACCCCACTGAAAAATGGATAAACTAGGACTTTTTTTAAATAGGCAGACAGAGTTCTGTGAGTTGGAGGTCAGCCTGGTCTCCAAGTTTCAGGCTAGCCAGGGCTACATAGGCCTTGTCTCAGAGGGAAATAAGACGGCCAACAGGAAAGGCTAAGGAGCACTGGTCTGTATTGAGTGTGGTGTACAAGACAGGCCATTGCTGAGAGCAAGGCCAGCGCTGCCTGGGATGTCTAGGAATGTAACCATAATGTAACCGACAGGACAGGAGGGGTTGGTCCTAAGAGGCCAGCACACTCAAAGAACAGGCAGGTCATTGACGCTTCAGACTTGCCTTCTGTGGGACATGCACAGGCAGAAGTACCTCAGTCACACAGTGTCCTGCTTGTCTCTGCTGCCTCTTCCCATTCTCGACTTTCCACCTCCACAAGCATCAAGGGCTTTGTTAGCCGGGCGATGGTGGCGCACACCTTTAATCCCAGTACTTGGGAGGCAGAGGCAGGCAGATCTCTGTGAGTTTGAGGCAAGTCTGGTCTACAAAGGACAGCCAAGGCTACACAGAGAAACTGTCTTGAAAATCAAACAAGAGAAGAGCAAGATTTTACTTGTCTGTTATGTAGTAAACTTAACCTTTTTTGTTCTATTTCTTTTTCCTATTTCTTGGATCCTCTTGAGAGAGGTGGTGTGGACACTGATCCAGGCAAGGAGAAGCTGCAAACTTTAGAAGCTCAGATGGAGATGGGGAGAAGGGGAGAGGGTAGGGGTGGGGAGAAGGGGAGAGGGTGAGGGTGGGGAGAAGGGGAGAGGGTGAGGGTGGGGAGAAGGGGCGAGGGTAGGGGTGGGGAGAAGGGGAGAGGGTGAGGCTCACGAATAGTTGCATATGGTGGTTTGAATGAGAATGTCTTGGCTAAAGTCACCACATTGAGACCCAAACCAGAAGAAGCTGTCACTCCCCATGCCTGGGCATCTCAGTGGCCATCTTGTGGCTTCCCTCTGACCCAGGCCAGTGTACCACCTCTTCTGTGAATGTCATAGCTCAGCTCTCTTGGTCTCACCATGACATCCATGCATCAGCCTGTTTGTGAGCATTCCTGATACTCCAGGTTTTCCTGGGGGCAGGTGAGAATACATTAATGAGCAGGCAGAAAATTTTTTTTCCCTAATTGATTTTATAATAAACAAGCAAACAAATAAAATATATAGCATGCCATTTGATAATAAATTCAACAGAGAAAATGAATCAGGATGAAGAATGTATGGCCGTGGTTGGGTGGTCCTGACTTTAAATAGCAGGCGTTGATAGAAACCACTGGAATGTCTTTATCAAGGCTACTTTTTCTTCATCTGGGTCTCAAACCCAGAGCCTCATACATGAGAGAAAAGTGCTCTGCCTCACTTCGAGGCATGAATTGTGTATTTTGGAAAGCTACTCCAAAAGGTTTCAACATTTAACCATGTAGAAATGACTAACAGCGAAAGAAATGGGTGCTCTTGCATGCCTTCAAGCCTCACACAATGCATGCGTGTACTTTAACATCATACATTGTTACATTAATGCCCATAAGTTTTATGTTTTTAATTAAAAAATGTAAAAGTTTAGCCGGGCGGTGGTGGCTCACGCCTTTAATCCCAGCACTTGGGAGGCAGAGGCAGGCGGATCTCTGTGAGTTCGAGACCAGCCTGGTCTACAAGAGGTAGTTCCAGGACAGGCTCCAAAACCACAGAGAAACCCTGTCTCGAAAGACCAAAAAAAAAAAATGTAAAAGTTTGTGTGTGTGTGTGTGTGTTGTGGAATATTACTTTAACTCGTTAAAGATGTGTTACATTTGTTTTCGCTGCGTTTGTTAATGATACAAAGATGAGTTGCTTTGCCTGCCTAAGGCATCTGATTGGTCTAATAAAAACTGAACAATCAATAGCCAGCAGGAGAGGAACAGGCAGGGCTGGCGGGCAGAGAGAATAAGTAGTGGAGGAACCTAGGCTTGAGAGAGAAGAGAATGAGGGGGAAAGAAAGGGAGAAGCCCGAGGCCAGTCAGGCAGCCACCAGCCAGCTAGACACGGAAGAAGTAAGAAAAGTAGGGCTTAGAGAATGAAAGAAAGGTAAAAATCCCCAAGGTGAAATGTAGATGAAGAGAAACAGGGCAGATTAAGTTCTAAGAGCTGGTGGGACAAGCATAAGATAAGGTCGAAATTCATAATTAACATCAAGTCTCTGTGTCTTTATTTGGGAGCTGGTTAGTGGCCTGAAAGAAAGCCTGCTACATGTGTGCGTGTCTGTGGGTGTCCGCAGGTGCGCACATGCCGCAGCATGCATGTGGAAGTCCAAAGATGGCTTTCAGGACTTGGTTCTTGCCTTTCATCTTGTCAAGGCAAGGTCTCTCTTGTTTCTGCCACTGCACAGCATACAGCAGGCTAGCTGGCTGTACATACAGCAGGCTAGCTAGCCTGCACACGTACAGTGGATTCTTCTGTTCCTGTCTCCTATCTCAGTATAATAGGGCTGTGATTGCAGGCACGAGACACAGGGTTTGGAAGAGGTCCCGGGGCAATTTTAGTATTCATGGTGTGTGGATACCGTCAAAATTAATAAAGGTTCGGTTTGAAGAAGAGAAGCCACTTGGAAAAGATAAATAACAATTCATTCACAAGGATGGTGATCATACTGATGGTAAGAAATACAGATAGGTTGGGGGCAGGGTTCTTTTCTTTTCTCCACAGGAAAATATTCATCTTCAAAGAATTGAAGGAACTCTGAATATTTAATTACTGATGGATGGAAACTAGTTACGACCCACTAAGGATCAGCGATAAAACTAAACATATGCTGTAAGTATTAATATATATATATGTCTTATTAAATATTTCTTTATAAATATGTAGAACTGGTTTTGGAGTTGGACTATGGCTCAGTCCCTCTTCAATTCCAAGTGTGTTGATAAGAGATATCTCAGAGTTTCTGTCTCAGGTCAGGAGCCATGAAATGGGACAGAATAAGAATAATTATATACTTGAGCTCTGCTTATTCAGGCAGCAGGGGTTGCGCTCGTTCAGCCGCGGCTGTACTGCTGCAAACTCAACCAAGACAGGCAGGAAGGAGTTAGCATGCTCCAGCCTGAGTAAGTCTCGCAGGCCGGCTGGGTGGGGCGGGTGCGGGGCAGAGCCCGCAAACTGTAGCGCGCTGTGGCCCCAGTCACGTGTGTCCTGCGCTCTGTTGCCTCAGCTGTGCACTAAAAAACTGCGGGGCGCCTGGCAACTGGGCCGGGAGCGCGCTGTGTAGTTAGGACCCAGGCAGAGAGCAGCGAGATAGGGGGATGCAGCTCTCTCAAGCTAAAATTCAAGCCTGCGCCCCGGTCCACACAGGGGCGGAGACAAAGAGCCCGACGTTGGAGAGCCAAAATGTAACGGTGTAAATGAACGGCAGACAGAAATTATAATAAAATAGGAAAAGACTTACAGAACCGAGGTTCCCGCGGAGAACAGGAAAGCAGAAGGGAAGGGGGAGCACACCAGCAATATTTATTAGTAAAAAATATCCTCAGGGGACCCCGCCCTACAAGCAAGGTGATTGGCTGGGGCTTCCCCTACATCGGTGTCTGTTTTGGGTTAAAGAATTTTTATATTTTTATTGCATGCACTCCTTTAAATGTAATTTGGGTAAAATTACCTCAGACGATAATCTGGTATCCTAAGTAAACCCCAGCCTTACTGCTGTCCTTAGGTGTTCTGTGGGGGAATATGTTGTCCTGGTGTCTGACAGGTTCCTGCTGTTCAGATAATTACCAGCAGAGGGCGCGCTGCATCCAAAGACCATCTCAGGGAAACTATGCTTTATAATGAATGCCCTGTGTGCAAGCCTTTAATCCCAGCTGTTGGAAGGGAGACAGGTGGATCTCTGAGTTTGAGGCTAGCCAGGCCTACTAGTTCCAGGTCTAGATAGTTCCAGGCCAGCCAGAACCTCCACAAAGGAAACCCTGTCTCAACAACAACAATAACAACAACAGCAACAAGGGTTTTCTGGAATCTTCTCTGCTCTTGGGCTGCCAGGGGACCCAGGAGCTCTCTCTACTCTGGCCCGCTCTTTCTCCCTGTGGCCCCAAGCCCTTTCATTCAGAGGCCTCATGTGGTGGTTTGAATGGAAATGGCTCCTATAGATTCCTGTCACAAAGAGTGACACTATTAGCAGGTGTGGCCTTGTTGGAGTAGATCCGTCCTTTTTAGAGGAAGTGTGTCACCATGGAGGCGGGGGTTTGAGGTCTTATATGCTCAAGATGTGCCCAGTGTGGTACGTGGTTCACTTCCTGCTGCCTGCAGATCAAGATGTAGCACTCTCAGCTCCTTCTCCGGCAGCATTGTCTGCCTGCACACTGCCATGCGTCTTGCCATGATGGTAATGGACTAAACCTCTGAAACCGTAAGCCAGCCTGAGTAAATGGTTTCCTTTATAAGAGATGTGGTCGTGGTGTCTCTTCACAGCAATGAAACCCTGTTGCATGAATTCTAATTGGCCTTAATAAAAAAACCCAGAGTCAGATATTGGGGTAAATGCTGAAATATAAGAGAAGGGGCCAACCTCTAGAGAGACCTTTTGCCTCTATCAAATCCTCAGACCAAAGTGGACAAGATCCTGTCTCTATGAATCCTCAGACTAAATGGGTTGAACTCCTGTGTCCTCTGTCCTTATCTTTTTTTAAAAAAGATTTATTTATTTATTATGTATACAGCAAAGGAGAGGGCACCAGATCTCATTACAGATGGTTGTGAGTCACCATGTGGTTGCTGGGAATTGAACTCAGGATCTCTGGAAGAGCAGCCAGTGCTCTTAACCTCTGAGCCATCTCTCTAGCCCCCCTCTGTCCTTATATTCCTCTCACTGCCCAGCCATATCCCTTCCTGTCTTCACCCTTCACTTAAAGGTATGGGATCCCAAGTACTGTGATTAAAGGTGTGAGCCACTACTGCCTGGCTCTGTTTCTGTCTTAGACGGATCAATCTTGTGTAGCCCAGGGTGGTCTTGAACTTGTAGAGATCTGTCTGTCTGCCTTTGCTTCCCCAGTGCTGGGATTAAAAGTGTGTGCCATCACTGCCTGGCCTCTGTGGCTAACTAATGGCTTAGCTCTGCACTCTGATCTTCAGGCAAGCCTTATTTGTGAGATCACAAACAAAATATCACCACAGAACTCTAACTAGGACACCTGGTATTTGCCCCTCTTGTGCTCAGACCCTGTATTTTGGCTCTGCTTTCTGGAGTTGGCCCCCTTCCTTACCCTTTAGTCCTGGTCCAGGCTCTTCCTGGCTGGGACCACTAACGCTGAACAGGTCAAACTACCCCAGTTCTGTCATCACTGTATCCCCTCATCCTCATTGTCTCTGGAACCCCCAACTCGGGAATCTGGTGTGGCCTCTCTGTATGCTCATGGAAGGATGGGTATCTTGCTCCGTGTAGATAGTTCTGTGCACCCCAGGGCCTCTAACAGGCTAGGGGACGCATCAGAAGAGACAGTAGATTTCCATTCTCTCCACTCTGTTTGTGAAAATCCTTTATTTTCACACCAGCAGCCCCTTAGGTCCGCTAAAGTAAATTTAAATGTAGAGAAAAAAAGAAATGAAAGAACACAAGCCAGCCCTTGTTCTACCATGCTGAGATCACCGGAGTCAATTTGATGTGTTCCTTGAAGCGTTTTCCTTCCAGTTGTATAATAAACAATTATTGCAGCCCCACTGTATGGTGGCAGAACCCTCCCTCTGTTTTTCTTTTTTGGGACAGACCTCATTACACACCCGGGGTAGCCTTACACGCACAGTCTGACTGCCTCAGTGTAGAGAGACTGACAGGCACGCACTAACATCCGGTTGCCCTCTCTGGTGTGTTTTCTAGGTCAGAAGTCAACGCGTTTTGTGTTGTTTCTCGGTCGCTTTCCACCTTGCTTTTTTGAGACAGAGCTCCTTGACCTCGTAGCTCACTGATTGAGCCGGGCCGGCTGCTGGGAAGCCCCAGGGACCCTCCTGTCCTCAGCTACCCAGCACCGGGGTTACAGGTGCCGCTGCCATGCCTGGATTCTTTTTCGTGGATGCCAGAGTCCAAACCCAGGTCCCCATGCTTGTGCGGGAAGCACTTTACCCACCAACCCATCTCCTCGGCCTGGTTTTCTGCTTCTAACTGAAGTATCATATTACCGTAAATAGCTCCTCCATGCTATCAGCTATATTTTGAAAACCATTTATCGGCAACCCCATCTCACTGTATGAAAAGGGAAAGGAACTTGAAAGTTGTCAGAACCAAAACTGAATCCTTGTGCCATCTTTAACAGGAGGCACCTTAGGCATGGTGGCCTGATAGACAGTCGCCATGGCAAAGGAATCTGCTGGAGCCACAAGCCCGCCTGGAGGCCAGCTCAGCCTCACTCAAGGAATACTTGTGTAAGTGCAGCCGCCCAACACCTGTCTGCCCAGTCTTAGGCAGATGCCCCGTTATAATCCTATGACCAAGGGCCACTGCCTAAAATTGCCTGCTGTAAGATATTTCTCTCCTTTCCACCTTTAAGGCATACCCCCGTGGCAGCCTCTTTCATCCACCAGTGGGTTATTCGGGCATATGTGTTCCATTGCAATGCGTGGGGATTCCTGAAGATGCACCAGTATTCTTTAGAGACTTGCTTTTGGGCTTTAAAAAAGATTGACATTTAATACGTGTGTATCGGAAGCCTCCTTCTTGCCAAGCACTGTTGTAGGCATGGGAGAACCAAGCAACGTCACCACCTTATAGAACAGACCTTCCATCAGTAAGGAAACATTCCACAAAGTTCTATCTCCCTGTTGGGGTGGAGCCTGAGATCCCAAACCTCCGTTTCTTTAGTATTTTGGAATATTCACAACCAGAATCTGTGGATGCTGGCTGGAGATAGGAAGATGGCTGGATCTTGCTGGATAGTAGCCTAGCTCCAGCCAGGTTCAGTGAGAAACCTTGCCTTGGAGGAATCAGGTGGAGAACGAGACAGGCTAGCTAATGTTCTTCTCTCAGCTCTGTACACATACACACAGGTGTGAACACCCTTACACACGTGCTTATACCACACACACACACACACACACACACACACCAAAACACCCCAAAGGAAAGAGAAGGGTACACACAGAAACAGCAAGTAAATAGAAAGTTCTGGATTCTTTGCCCTATCTGCTGTTCCATGAGTGAGACTCAAGGAGAATCACCCTTGGTTACTTGGGTTCCCTTAAGAAAGGGGGTTGGTGTCTTGTTCCCCCGATATAGGTTTCCAGTACAGACCAGTGTGTGCCAGATGGCAGTGTACGAGAGCTGCTGGTGGGAACTCAAGTCAGGGACTCAGAGAGACGGAGAGCCTGCTCCCTGGCTCTCACTGCCCTGACCATATGTGACAATTCACGGTGACGGTGGGAGGAGATGACAGCTGCTGATTTGCTGTACACCTGTCACTTGTCAGGCACAAGTGGAAACCACCCAAAGCAGCTGCTGGAGATTTCTGTGGATCCCAACCAAGAGACTTTGCTGCAGCCCTAGCAGGGAGAGGCCTGAGAGGCTGACCCTGGAGGGAGTGGCTGGTAGGGATCACGAGAGGTCATTCACATGTCATAACGTCAGAGGACAGGCCGCGTGGAGGTCCCCAGTGGACCCTACAGACAGAACCTAATGGAATTTTTGAAGGAGCAGGCACATGGGCCAACTGAAGTCAGTCAAGAGAATGGGGGAACATTTCCCTCCACGACTTGGTTCCTAAGGAAAGGTCACCTATGTAGAGTGTGTGTCGGCAGGAGGGCTGGTCTTGCTCTCAAGACAGTCATGGGTGACCCTCTGAGAACATGACTTCTGCTTCTCCGACGGTCCCTCCGGCATCTATGGCTCCATTAGAACGCTGGGGCTTCAGAGGCTGCAGGGGCGGGGCAAGTGCAGGGGCGGGCCAGGGGCAGGGGCGGGGCAGGTGCAGGGCGGGACAGAGGGAAGGAAAAGGCTCCATCTCCGCCCCGTGGATTCTTGAGCCAGGGCTTGGGTCTGACCGGGGTAGGTATTTTGGTGCAGACTGGACTTCTGAAGCAGTCCCCCAAACATGTGACCATTCTTAGCACTGGAGATGGTCAGAAATCCTGCGAGGGAAAGTGTGTGGCTCAAGGTAGGGTGAAGGAAAGCTGAGGCTGTAGCTCAAAGCCACGTCAGCTTAGAACACTCCCGAACTATACTGAGCCTTGTCCATCACCCGCCCCTCAGTGCCCAAAACCTGTCCCTCAGTGCCCATCCACCCGCCCCTCAGTGCCCATCCACCCGTCCCTCCGTGCCCATCACCCGTCCCTTAGAGTTTATGGAGCATCTATTGGGCAGCCTCCGGACAGAGTGCTGAATGGCTAAGCTCCTGGGAACACATCCTTGTCCCTCAGTATTCCATGCTCTGGCCATGCCCCATGACTGTGCTTTGGTATAGGTGGCTCCTCAGCCTGGAACCTCCGGCTCTTCAGGGCAGGCTCGCTTCTGGGAATCCCTTTCGTTCTGTCAGGACACACTGATATGCTTCAGTCACTGGCTCAGGTGTCACGTCCTCTCAGGTATAGGATCCCTCAGTAAAAACAGCTATTGAAAGTCAGGGGTGGTGTTGCATGCATTAAGTGGAAGCAGGCAGATTTCTGCGCGTTCCAGGCTATCCTAGAGAGTTCTAGGACAGCCAGAGCTACATAGTGAGACCCTATCTCAGAAATGGATGGAATTATTAAGGATGACTCTGACATGGCCTGTGAGACCGTTGGGAGCACCTGGCTCCTACTCGTTGCTCTCAGAGCTTCACTCTGGAGACCCTGTCTTGTCTCTCAGATGCCATGAGGAAGAAATAGGAGAGAGCATATTAAAGGGATCCTGGGTCCGGGTGGCTCGGCACAAAGGTGTCTTAGGGTAGAGTTGTTTCTAGCCACAGCCAGATGGGTCATCATCACTTGACAAAACCTCCGATGAGTACCCTCTACTCCATGAGTACTTGTGGATTAACAGCTCCGGGGAATGATGAAGGTGGTAGTGATGGTGGTGATGATGGTGATGGTGGTGATGGTGGCGATGGTGGTGGTGATGGTGATGGTGGTGATGGTGGCGATGGTGGCGATGGTGGCAATGGTGGTGATGGTGGTGAGGTGGTGTTGATGGCGATGGTGGTGATGATGGTAATGGTGGTGATGATGGTGATGGTGGTGGTGATGGTGATGGTGGTGATGGTGGTGATGGTGGCGATGGTGATGATGGTGATGGTGGTGGTGATGGTGATGGTGGTGATGATGGTGATGGTGGTGGTGATGGTGGTGATGGTGATGGTGGTGATGATGGTGATGGTGGTGATGGTGGTGATGATGGTGATGGTGGTGATGATGGTGATGGTGGTGGTGATGGTGGTGATGGTGATGGTGGTGATGATGGTGATGGTGGTGATGATGGTGACGGTGGTGGTGATGGTGATGGTGGTGATGATGGTGATGGTGGTGGTGATGGTGATGGTGGTGATGATGGTGATGGTGGTGGTGATGGTGATGGTGGTGGTGATGGTGATGGTGGTGATGATGGTGACGGTGGTGGTGATGGTGATGGTGGTGATGATGGTGATGGTGGTGGTGATGGTGATGGTGGTGATGATGGTGATGGTGGTGATGATGGTGATGGTGGTGATGGTGGTGATGGTGGTGATGGTGATGGTGGTGATGATGGTGACGGTGGTGGTGATGGTGGTGATGATGATGATGATGGTGGTGGTGATGGTGGTGATGGTGATGGTGGTGATGATGGTGATGGTGGTGATGATGGTGATGGTGGTGATGGTGGCGATGATAGTGGTGATGATAATGATGGCAATGGTGGTGGTGATGATGGTGATAATGATGTAATCTGTATATGTATATATGCATTACATATCACACAAATCTAAATATTATTATATAGCTATTTATTTTTATTTTATGTGTTTGTCTGTATGAGGGTATTGGATTCCCTGGAACTGGAGTTACAGACAGTGTAAGCTGCTATGTGGGTGCTGGAAATTGAACCCAGGTCCTCTTGAAGAGCAGTTGGTGCTCTTAACCTCTGAGCCATCTCTCCAGCCCATATAATACATATCTAAATATGTAATAATTACCTCTCTATTTGCTTTACTCATAATTCTTGCTTTTTTGTCAAATTTGAGCAACCCTTGTTTCTTGCACCTATTTGGGGATTCCCATTTCCCTGCGTTTATTTGTAATAAATAATAATTTATATTATTATTCTTAAATATTTTTAAACATTTGATATTAATACATTAATATTATATTAATAATAATTAATTATAATAATCAATGTTATGTTAATGGTACTAAATAATTAATTAATATTTAATAAATATATATTTATTAAATAGTGTGTTGACAATTTCATACGTGTATGCAGTGTCTTGTTCATATCTACTGCACAGCATCTCTTCTCCATCCTGGAAACTTACCCCAATGTGTTGCTCTTGCACCATTATGCTCTCTTCATTTTATGAATTAAGCCATTGAGCTCAATTAGCACTTTACTCATGTACATGAGTGTGGGGCCGTTCACTAGAGCAGGGCAGTCTACCATGTGTGTACATGTGTGTCACAGTGCACATATGAAGGTCAGAGGGCAACCTTCTGGAGATGGTCCTCTCCTTCCACCGTGACTCAAGTCCTCAGGCAAATGCTCTCATCTGTTAAGACATCTTGCTGTCCTTTATGTTATAAATTAATTACTAAATTAGCTTACAGTTCAGTGAGTTTCCAAACGGCCTTCCATGTAAATCCTTAACTTTGGTTAGCCTTCTCCCAATCTCTTTCTCCCCCATTTTCTCATTCCCATCCCCACTAAAACCTTTATTATCCCTCTCTACTTTGAAATCACTATATATTTTACTATCCTCATTCCACCTCCTTTAAGGCCTCTTCCCTCCCCTCCTTTCATGGGCCATGTCTAGCTTCTTCACCTGCACAGACCTCTCCTCTTATCATAAGACTTTTCCATTCATGGCTTATGGAGACAGTTGGGGGTCCCATTCTCTTTCTGAGGCTGTGCTCCTTGTCTGTTCCCTGGAACATCTGTGAAGGAAATACAATGTGTTTCCCTGACAATGGGATAAGGCTCCAAAGGCTCTTGAGTACATCCTGGGATAGGAGCTAAGCAGCCACCATCTGAATGGCTCTGCCCTATCCCAACCCAGGCTGGGCTCTGCCTGAGCTTCGCCACACCAGGCCATTAGAAGCACCCACCAGCACATTCCTGTGTTCCCACTGACGGCCTCCAACCCTCGGAAGACATCAGCTGTGTGCTCAGGGAAGTCCTCGCGGGGGTAAGATTAGGTGCGATGTGTAAACAGGAGCGTTCCCCAAATGTCAAAACGTGCCACTCTGGTTGTCTTGGCAAAGACTTCTTGACAGATTAACCTCCCTGGGGAACCCCAGCAAGCAGCAAGTCCCTGCGGTATTTTAACAGCTGAAGCACCAGCTGCCTAACGGATTCCAGGCGGCGGGAATGGAGCCATCTATGGAATGCTGCTGGTGTGGTAGGCACAGGGAAGGCCCAAATTCAGGTGTGTCTGTAGGCTCTCCCTGGGGCAGAACAGTGGTGCCGAGGCCTGGCCCCACCCAAGTCGAGCAAATGCTATCTTCAGCTGAGCCTAGTCTGCCCTAGCCACTCCCCAGCCACAGACCCTTTCGTCAGCTTATTGCTGTTGTTTCCTTTGAGGCTTGAGACTCGTACTATATTCGGTGCTATTACATATTTATATGCAGCGGTACTATGGCAAGAACAAGCAGAAGGGCTGTAGCTCAGTGGGAGAGCCCTTCCCTGGCATGTGCGAGGCTCTGGGTTCAATCCCCAGCACTGCCAGAAAAGAAACAAATAAATAGATACAAACTTCCAGGGATTCCTTTCTTTGTATCCAGTCTTAAAGGGCTCTTAAGTCACTTGGAGTCATAACAAGGCGTGAGTCTCACAGCAGGACAGATGGTCCTTGGGACCCCCATGGGTCCTTACGGAGAGACCGAAGGGCTCGGAGGCTGGTATGTGCCTCTGGGTTTCACCTAGCTGTGGTAACACATTTATTGAGCCTTTATTGTGGGCACAGTACTCTGGTTCAAGAAGTGGAAAACTCAGTCCTGACATTGGGGGAGGATGGTCACTGCTGCCTCGGGGGCCTCTAGTGGTGGTGTGGACAAGAATGGCCTCTGTTTGAGGAATGGGTCCAAGGAGCCAGGCTCCGCGGTGAGCTTTCCACATAATGGTGTTACGGAAAGCCCGCCTGTAGCGGTACAGTTGGAAAAGAGAAAGCAAAAAACAAGGCTCGGAGAGGGTGCTGGGTGGGGAGGTGTAGGGAAGGGGCTCAGTCAGTACAGTGCTAGATATATAGGGAGGAGGACCCAAATCTCATACCCCTGAACCCACACAAACCAGAGCCAAGCTTGGCAGCACACACCTGAAATCCCTGCTGGGGAGGACCCTGAGGCTTGCTGGCTCCAAGCCAGTGAGAGACCCTGTCTCAAAAAATAAGATGGGTAGGGATTGAAGAAGAAACCCAAGCATGACCTCTGACCCTCACATCATGTGCACACACGTGTGCGGATCCTCATGTGCACCATACACCTGCAAATACAGGCAGTGCCCCCCCCCCCCCCAAATGAATGAAAGTCAGAACGTGACCTTATTTGAAAATAGGGGCATTATAGACTTTTTTTGTTCAGCTGGGTAGGTTAATATGGAATTATCATGGGGGCAAAGTGACCCCCTTATCCCAACAGGATGGGCATCTTTAAAAAGGGCTTCCGGTTTTCCAAGCTGAGGGAGACCGTGTTTCTATTGTCAATCACTCTGATGGGGATCATTTGTAAGAGAAGATTTAGGAAACAAAACCAGAGAGGCTAGGTAAGTTGCCCAGGTCACACAGCAAGAAAACAGGTCCCCTGGGATTCCCAAGCAGGTTCTGACCTCATTGCTCTAACTCATCCTTGAGAGATGAGTCGACAGTGAGCGAGCCAGTCGTGTTAGTGTGAGAGCAGGGGAGGAGTCAAAGTGGCGCTGGCCCTATTATCACCGTCGAGGTAATTAATTATCTGTCATTCCTGATATCTCCCTGCTCACTTCCCCGGGGTTGATGTGGAGATCAGAGAGATAATGAACGCCTTGTTCTCTTTCAAGGCCCAGACAACGGCAAATTATATTATCATTAACGGCATCACCAGAGCAATGGAAGAAAGAAAAATACAGCTAACATTTTTTTTTCACACCCTCTGCCGTGTGTTTATCAAAAGCAGTAACAGTTTGTCCTGATTGGGGCAGGGGGAGAAGAGGAAATCAGCCACTGTGATGTCCCTGGGACTGTGGTTAGGAAGAGGAGAGAGTGACCCTGAGCTGTCACTCTTCCTGCGGCCCCTCCTACTGCCGTGTGACTTTTATGGCCCCACCTTACTCCAGCGGGGTCCAGTCTGCACCAGCCGGTCCTCTGCCCTTCAGCGCCATCAGTGCACGTGGTTGTTGCCTTTGAGGGTTGGGGATGTAGCAAGAGTAAACTGTCACAAGTATGTAAGGACTCTCATTGGTATCCAGCTGTGCAGCTGATGCTGCCATCACCTGAAGCCACGACTCAGATGGGACTCAGGATAGTGGTTCCCTTGACTATCCAAAGGGACCTGAAGGAATGGTCACACGAGCGGCATCTCACGACTACGGGACCCTTGGGCCTCTCTGGGTCTGGGTTTCACCTGTAAAACTGGATGTCAACCTGTAGAAGAATGAAAATAGATCCATATCTATCACCATGCACAAAACTCAAGTCCAAATGGATTAAAGACCTCAATATCAGTCTGAACACACTAAACCTGATAGAAGAGAAAGTGGGAAGTACTCTACAACACATGGGCACAGGAGACCACTTCTTACATACAACCCCAGCAGCACAGACATTAAGGACCTCATTGAATAAATGGGACCTCCGGAGACTGAGAAGCTTCTGTAAAGTAAAGGACACTGTCGCTAAGACACAAAGGCAACCCACTAACTGGGAGAAGATCTTCACCAACCCCGCAACTGACAAAGGTCTGATCTCCAAAATATATAAAGAACTCAAGAAACTAGACTGTAAAAGGCTAACCAACCCAATTATAAAATGGGGCATTGAGCTGAACAGAGAATTCTCAACAGAAGAACTTCAAATGGCCAAAAGACACTTAAGGTCATGCTCAACTTCCTTAGCGATCAGGGAAATGCAAATCAAGACAACTTTAAGATACCATCTTACACCTGTCAGAATGGCGAAAATCAAAAACACCAATGATAGCCTTTGTTGGAGAGGTTGTGGAGAAAGGGGTACACTCATCCATTGCTGGTGGGAATGCAAACTTGTGCAACCACTTTGGAAAGCAGTGTGGCGGTTTCTCAGGAAATTTGGGATCAACTTACCCCTGGACCCCGCAATACCACTCTTGGGAATATACCCAAGAGAGGCCTTATCATACAACAAAAGTATATGCTCTACTATGTTCATAGCAGCATTGTTTGTCATAGCCAGAACCTGGAAACAACCTAGATGCCCTTCAATGGAAGAATGGATGAAGAAAGTATGGAATATATACATATTAGAGTATTATTCAGCAGTAAGAAACAAGGACTTCTTGAATTTTGCATACAAATGGATGGAAATAGAAAACACTATCCTGAGTGAGGTAAGCCAGACACAAAAAGAGGAACATGGGATGTACTCACTCATATTTGGTTTCTAACCATAAACCAAGGACATTGAGCCTATAATTAGTGATCCTAGAGAAGCTAAATAAGGAGAACCCAAAGAAAAACATATAGGCATCCTCCTGAATATTAACCTTCAGCAAGCGATGAAAGGAGACAGAGACAGAGACCCACATTGGAGCACAGGACTGAATTCTCAAGGTCCAAATCAGGAGCAGAAGGAGAGAGAGCACGAGCAAGGAACTCAGGACCATGAGGGGTGCACCCACACACTGAGACAATGGGGATGTTCTACTGGGAACTCACCAAGACCAGCTGGCCTGGGTCTGGAAAAGCCTGGGATAAAACCGGACTCTCTGAACATAACGGACAATGAGGACTACTGAGAACTCAAGAACAATGGCACTGGGTTTCTGATCCTACTGCACGTACTGGCTTTGTGGGAGCCTAGGCAGTTTGGATGCTCAACTTACTAGACCTGGATGGAGGTGGGGGGTTCCTTGGACTTCCCACAGGACAGGGAACCCTGATTGCTTTTCGGGCTGGGGGGGGACTTAATTAGGGGAGGGGGAGGGAAATGGGAGGCGGTGGCTGGGAAGAGACAGAAATCTTTAATAAATAAATAAATTAAAAAAAAAAGATGGGAATGAGAATAGGTTCCTTTGGAAGTTCCTTTCAGCCTAGGATGATGACACACCTTGTAATGCCAACATTCAGGTGGTCACGGGAAGATAACGAGGTCCGGGCCAGCCTGACCTGCACAGTGGGACTCTGTCTCAAGAAGCCAACAAGTCTGGTTGCTTTGAGCAGTAAAAGAAGGAACTGTGCAGCTGGGTACCTGGCATACAGGACACAAGAGCAGTGTTGGCCGCTTAGTGAGTGGATGGTTGCAGGCCCTTCGGTGGTTGAACACCAGCGTATAGGCATGGGCACATCTTCTTGGTTTTCAGTATGAAGGCTGAGAGTGAAAGAGGGCTGTTTGCAGATGTACCCAGATATTTGTTCGAGTCTTTACAGTGTCTAGGCTTCTTCTCCACTGCCTACTCTATGAGACAGGAAAAGTTCAACAACAGTTAGTTAAATGCTAGGCAGCATTGCATTAGATTCTCTACTCTGCCACCAGAGAAGGAGAGTGGCTGTAGGGAAGTTACCTAAGCCCTCCTGGCCTCTTTCCTCTCCTGCCAGATGCAGGTAACTCTACCTTCCTCCTGGGATGGTGGTGAGGGTAAATGCTGTAGTGTACGGACACGTGTAGTACTATGTCCCCATCACTAACCAACGGGGCAGACCAAGCCATCGTCTCCTTCATTTTAGTGATGCAAACAACCTCACACACCTGTATGCACCTGCTGGTCCATCTGTGGAAGGAAGAAGGGAAGTGAGCCCCACAGAGATGACGTTAGAATGTTTCTGGCAATGGAGCAGCTCATCGCCTCTCTGTCTTGCTCCCTTGCTTCTTCTCCAAGTGGTTAGCCTGCTGTTGCTATGGCAGCGCACCCCGGTGAGTCTGTTTAGAACAAGGAGAGGGTGATTTCGCTCACAGTCTTGGAGGTCTCAGTCGATGTGACTGGCTGACCTGCTGCTTGGGGGTCTGTGGTGTGGTCACACAGTGCATTATGGAGGAAGCACGGAGTAGAGGAAACTGCTTACGTCATAGTGGCCAGCAAACACTGAGGGGTGGGGTTCCAGTATCTCCTTTAAGAAGATGCCCCCAATGACCTAACTTCCTCCCACTAGGAACCTTTAAAGTCACCTGCCTGACACTAATATGACAGACCAGTTACCAAACCTGAAGAGGTTTTGGGGGACCCCTATGCAAACTGACGCTGTGACTCCTGGCCCTAAAGCTCATACTGAAGCGCAGGAACCTGAGGAAAACTTCGAAATAAAAGGGTGACTCTGTGACTCTGCTCCAGGCTCGGGGCCAAGCAATGTCTCTGCGTTGACAGTCTGCGTCTTATCTTACTCAGGAGGAAGCTGACAGGCCTCCCATGTAGATGTAAGGGGAGAGGTTGCTATGTCAGTGGGTAGGGCTAGGCCACCTCCGGAGGATTTAATGTTACATCTCATTTGGGATGAGAGGATTAGGAAGACAGAGGTGGGGATGGAGATGGAGAGACCAGAATGACTGAGCCAGGAAAAGTATGCACATGGGCCCAGGAAAAGCAGAATTCAGGGCTGATGCGGAGGTCAGACCCCTAGTGGGATTCTGCACCCCAGACCAGTAGAGCTCTTGATGCTGTGTGCTACTGAGACATCTGTTTAGGCTGTAGTAGGGACACTGTAAATTATAAAGTGGCTTTTTGTTAAAGACAATGATAATAATACAGCCAGATTACTGAAGTTTACAAAACCTGCCACCACAGTTATCAATGGGCAGAGACAGGAATCAAAACTTTATATTGTGTTTTATGCAGAGAACTGAGAGTCAGAGAAGACCTTGGATTAACATCTTGAAAACTTGCCTTTTATCTCACCTCCAGCCCAAAGGTTTTGTATGTATATATGGAGAGCATGCAGGGGTAGCAGGATGGGAGGGGTAAGAGGGAGGGCAAAGGTCATCAATTATTTTGGAGCTCAGGGCTCAGACAAGTGTGTGTGTGTGTGTGCAGTATGTGCATATGTGTATGTGTGGTATGTGCACATGTGTATGCATGTTTGCATGTATGTGTTTGTGTATGCATATGGAGGTCCAAGATGACATGGTGAGTCTTCCTCCACCACTCTCCACCTTATTCACGGAGGCAGGGTCTCTCAGTTGGATTCAGAGCCTGTTGATATGGTTAATCTGGCTAGACAGATTACTCAGGGGTGGGGGTAGGTCCTCTGTCACTGCCTTCAGAGCTCTGGAATTGCAGGCAGGCTGTTATGTCCACCTGGCACTTAAGGGAGTTCTAGGGAACATGGACTCCTGCTGTAGAAAAAGTAATAGATAATAAAAATTAGTCATATAAAGATACAGAGAGTCTGGATTATGTATATTATTGTGTTGTCTTTGAATCTTTTAACTGTAAAGGAGCTAAGTAACCAACATATATATTTTAAAGATATCTTGACTTTAGAATTTGGGTCTAAGGATATATTGCTTTGGAAAAAGAGGTTCTTCTTTTGTTTCCACAGAGGATGACAACCTGTGGATTGCTTCTAGACTAATATGGTTTGATGTATCAAGACATCCTGAAAGGTCTCTGTGAACATCCCCCCAAAATTACTTCTCCCCCAAAACAGCAGGATGCAGTTTGGAGAACTACACCTATATTCCCAAATATTGCTTATAAATGTTTATTTACACTTAAAGGGGGATATGCTATAGAGATTTGCATTGGTATGGACCTCAGTTTATTGAAACAACTTTAAGGTCAATTTTGTTATATATGTATTTCTCCTCTTGACTAGGGTATTTTGTTTGTACAGTTCATTTAAAAATGTAATATATAAAATTAAGAAATATAGGTTAATAGAGAGTCATCTATAATATTTAAGTTTGTAGTCATGTTAGTTAGGTTTTCTAGATGTACAGAGATGTATCTCAGATGGATAGGCATTCTTCAACCATTTCAAAGACTACAGAATATGGCATTTAAAATGTTTAAGAACTTAGGACTTTTCATGACAGTGAGACACATCTGCTCCTGGCAGCACCAATCTACTTCAAGAGGATGATGGGCATTGAAGAGCCTCCTTATGGAGTTCATTAACCATTTGGACAAGAAACTGCTCTTGCCTGGACTATTTGGTGGTATGCAGAGTGAACTGGACATTCAGGACCCATAGAGAAATGACTGCTGAACTTGCCTAATGGTGAGATGATCCTTCAGAGTTCCTACTTCATGAAAGATTCTGCTAGACATTCTGCAGGACATAGAAGAAAGTGATTGACAAACTGTTAATATAGGAAGAACTGTCTTTGAAATTTCCTACTTCATGGAAAAGTCTGCCAGAATCTACGGGCCTTTAGACTGAAGACGGATGCCCCAACAGTATAGAAGAACTTTGGGTGACTGTCCAGGCAGCAAGATGTCCCTGTCAATTATAGAGTTTTGGAAGTTGCTTACAATGTACTTCCTGTTTACTTAGGTAATATTATATCCTTCTGGAGTCTTTGATGAAGTTAAAGAATTTATAGTTATAATTATAGTTTTCCTTAGTTATGACAAAAGATAAAGTAGATATAAATATTGTATCTGTAATTCTTACTTGATACCTGTTTTGTTATGTGTAATTTTACTATGTTAAAGTTAAAACCTTCCTTTTCATTTAAACAGAAAAGGGGAGGTGATGTGGGAATTGCCTCTGTATGCTGTGAATACCATTGGTGAATAAAGAAACTGCCTTGGCCTGTTGATAGGGCAAAAGAACAGAGCTAGGTGGGGAAAACTAAACTGAATGCTGGGAGAAGGAAAGCGGAGTTTGAGAGAAGCCATGGAGCTGCCAGAGACAGACACACTGAAACTTTGCTGGTAGGCCATGACCTCGTAGTGATGCACAGATTAATGGAGATGGGTTAAACTAAGATGTAAGAGTTAGCAAATAAGAAGCTAGGGCTAATGGGCCAAGCAGTGATTTAAATAATATGGTTTCTGTGTGATTATTTCAGGGCTGAGCAGCCGGGAACTAACAAGAGGCCTCTAACAAGAGACTCCTGTCTCATTTTTGCACAGCATGTGCTTTAACACCGAACCATCTCCCTAGCTGAAGGTCAGACACTTCATGAATTGCTAAGTTTAGTAAGTGTCCATTGACATCAACTTTATACTCCTCCAGGGGCTTCTTGACTGGGAAAACTTAATGCAGAATAAATAAACCATTAACAGTGTGCATGTTCTAAGCTATTAATATAATGTTCCTGTAGATTTCTTTCTACAATATGGAGTATGAATGTGTCTTTGTAATTCAGAGTAGGAATCGCCTCCATCCATCCTGTCTTTTCCCTTAACAATAGTAGCAACTGCCTTCACGGAGCTGAGCGCTGTTGAGCCCATCTTCTTGCTCTTGTGTAATTCTCACAAAGCTGTGAGAGGTCAGTGTCTCCACGCCCATCTTACAGGTCTGAGGATCTAGAAGCACATTTGATGCAGCAGTGGTCACAGAGTAGGACTTGAACCTGGGCCTCCTGGCACTCAGGGAAGGGTGGCAGATGGGGGTGAGAATGTGGCAGGGTTATCTCCACACACCCTCCGTTTTCCTACCCGCTCTCCCTGGAGGTTCAGGCTGGGCTCCCATCAGTGCAATCTGGCAGGGATGCCAGGCTCCTCAGTAATGGTGGCTGGGGGCTGGCAAGGATTCAGCTGGTCTTGTATTTGAGTTTAGGACCAGTGTGCACATCACCTGCGCCTACTTTTCTCAGTCACTTGCAAGGGCTCCTGCCTGTTTTCTTTCCGCTGCTCTGAGATCTTTCTGTAGGTGGACTTGAGTTACTGTCGTGGCCATGTTCTAGGTCCTCTCTTGTATGTTTATCACAAAAATTAAGCAACGAACATATCCACTCATCCATCAAACTGTTCATTCTTCTGAACAGACATTCCATGTATAATTCCCTTCCTTCCCTCAAAGTACATATCCATGCACCAACACATTCTGTAAGTGTTTATGATGCTTACACTGTGTTAGGGACTCTGCAGAATGCCCACTCTCCCTGGGGCTCCCATTCCAGTGGGGGAGCTGCAATGGAGAGATAAATCCATTACACATAATATCAAGGTCAGTGAGGGCAGAGCCGGTCTGTTCTTCCCCAGCTCCATGCCCCCATTTCCTCTTCCCAGTGTCGGTAACAGCAGTAATAGCTGCCATTTACGATGGCTCGCTCTACGCCGGGCATTTTACCTGCATTAGATTTGTGTATCATAACAGCATATCAGCCCAGCATAACTGGGCTGTCATCATCCCCAAGTCACAACTGTGGAAAGGCTGAGTTAGTAGCCCAGGGTCACATGGCTAGTAAGAAGCCACATGCAGGGCAGGGCCAAGGACTGAGCTGTATGAGGCATCTCATGCAGGGGGATTACTTAGCCTTCTTATGTTGGCACTATAGCCTCACTTCCAAGACTGGAGAAGATGAAGCTCTGATACTAGCTGCCTCTTCCAAGCCCTCCTAGCTGGAAGGGGGAGTACAACTTGCTGCCTTTCTCAAAACCAATCTTCTGGCTGGAAGCTTTTCCCTTGATGGCCCAAGCCCACTGCCCAGAATACTACAAGCAGGTGGCTGTTGGCGGTTTGACTAGTGGGATTAGGTGCAACCGAGAAACCTTGAGACTGTGGCCACAGTCTGCCACCACCATGTGCCTTCTCCTTAACGCTATTTTCTGAAGAGGTTGGGAACCTGGAGACTCCCGTGATCACCCTCTTAATCGAGCCACAGGGCCAGCGTGGGGAGTTCCCAGGGGCACCTGCTCAGCTTAGCGGGAACCAAGTTTCTTCCTTGAAAGGCTTCCATAGCCTTCTCCTTCTCAGCACCGTGAGGATTGGAAGTTCCATTTTGGTGTGTGATGTTATCATCTTCCACTCACCTCCTCTGTGACATACTAGGACCCCAAGGATGAGGATGTCCAAGTTTGTTTATCACTATGTCCTGCCATGTGGCAGAAAGAAATAAGAAAGAGGATGCGTGATCCAGGCTGTGTGCTGCCGTTGGACCCCTCCCCTTGCTTCTGGATGGAGGGAGAATCAGGCTGCTGCTAGTGGTGGAGCACGGATTCTAATTGGTCTTAATAATGAAAACTCAGAGTCAGCTATCAGGGGGTGAAAGGTGAAGGGGCAGAGAAGCAGGGCGGCCAGCCACTGGAGTTCTTACCTCTACCAATGCTCAGACCAAGGGGGCAATCCTGCTTCTACTAATCCTCAAACTGCATGCTCAGACTGCACCTCAGACTGTTGCCTTAGTCTGTCTCCTCCCACCTTGTATTCCTCTCTCCCCCCAGCCATACACTCCAGTCTCCACCTCCTGAGTGCTAGGATTAAAGGTGTGTTATCCCAAGTGCTGGGATCACCTTTGTATGCACTCTGTTTCTCTTTTAGACTGGATCAATTTCGTGTAGCCCAGGGTGGCCTTGAACTTGACAGAGCTTCGTCTGCCTCTGTCTCCTGAGTCCTGGGATTAAAGGTGTGTGCCACCACTGTCTGGCTTCTAGTGGCTTAGCTCTGCACTCTGATCTTCCCATAAGCTTTATTTGTTAAAACACAAAGTATCACTACACAGTGGAATTTGTGACATGGTGGCAATGAGATAGGGGCATGTCCTCTGCTACTCTGAGCCTGATGGAATTTGCATGCTGGGAGTAGGGATTACCCGAGAAGCCACAGACTTCAGAGAGTTGTAATCCAAGTTCTGAAAGTCCAGTGGCGGTTCTAGAAATAGAATATACCCCTGATCCTGTGGTCATGTTCTCTTACCTGGCGTGGTTTGTAGGTGGTCCTGGTCACTGTGACAGGTGATTTAGCTCTGAATCACAGAGTTGCCCACCGTGAACCACAACTGGAAGATGTGGTCATGGGTCTCTAATCTCTCTTTACTCTGATCCTTCCTCCTCCATCATAACCCTCTGATTTCCGATCCTTTCTCTTGGTCAACCCTCTCGTTCCTGCTTTCTGCTGGTAGACTGTGTATTGGACCTCAGACTTCATCTCATTGCAGTTAGTCTGTCCAAACATTCCCCACCCCCTTTCTCATTTCCAAGGACGTTGTAGACAGCTTCCACTTGCAGACAACTTGACCACTCCCTGTAGCTGGCTAGTAACAGGGGCAGAGAGCCATGCTTGCTTAGAGATGGAAACTGGTGACCCTTGGGCTCACGATGGGAGGGGACAGTATTTGGCAGCTGAGTGTTGACGAGACACACACTTAGATGGATCTTCCTCGCAGCTGCCGAGGCAAAGAGATAAGTGGAACCATCACCAGACTCAGGCGGAACGTGACACCTACGTATAGGCGAAGACTGAAGAGGCTGCCTCTGTGACATTTGCTAGAAATGCAGATGAGATCCTCCTTCAGAAGTACTTGGCTGGGGTCCTGGGCTCCAGAGGTGCCGTATAGGAACCCTTGCTGGTCAAGTCTGTTACTCAGGCCTGTAACCTCCTATGGGGAGGCTGAAGTGGGAAGGTTGTGAGTTCAAGGCTTAACTGGGCTATCCAGTCAGTTCCAGGCCAACTGAACAATTTAGAAAGACTCTGTCTTCAAATGAAAATATAAAACAGCTTGGCGGGGGGTACAGGTCAGTGACCCGGAGCTTGCCCTTGGCTCAATCACTAGTAATGCGGAAATAAAAAAAAAAAAACCCAGACTTCGTCTAAGTCATGACTAGAAACATCCCCTGATTGAGGACAAGATGTTCTCCAAAACAGGAGCTGAGCACGCAGGAGATTTGAGTAAGGAAGTGTTGTATGGTGCCAGACTGCGGAGAACCTTCTAGAAATGTGGAAGTATGATTCAAATGCTCTGGGGTGTGTAACGTCGATTTACAGCTACCGTAACTTTTCTCCAGAACCATGACAGGGCCAATGTATCATCCTCTTTCCCAACAAGGGACGGGAGGAGCCTGCACAGCTGCTACTTTTGATTTGTGTGGTCACGTGACGGCGTCCTGCCACAAAGCCGCTCCGGCAAGAACGGCTGACTTTAGCTCACAGTTCCCGGTTACAGTCCATCACGGAGGGGAAAGTCATAGCAGCGGGGAGCTTGAGACAGCTGGTCACCTCACAGCCACAGCCAAGAGTACTGAGAGCATGAACGCACGTATGCTTCGTGCCAGGCCACTTTCCATTTGGAAACTAGAATCCTGAAGAAACAGTCCAATGGGTAAGCCAGTGAGGTGGACCCGGGCCCCATTCCTCCAGGCCACAGTGCTGATTCTGTACTCCTTGGAAGATGGCTACGCCGAGAGGATCTCACTCCTTTCTCTGCAAGGACGCGGGGCTTTTTAAAGGAGAAATTGATCCCAGCTTGTATTGTGCAAAAGAGGACAAGGAGGTGGAGTCTGAGACACCAGAATGTAGTAATTGTTTTTTTTTTCTGTTTGGGAGGGCTACCACCCAACTCCCAAATGAACATACAGAGACTTATTTATGAATGCCCAGTCTTAGCTTGCCTTGTTTCTAGCCAGCTTTTCTTAACTTAAATTATCCCATGTACCTTTCACCTCCGGGCTTTTACCTTTCTCTAGTCAATATACTCCTCTTCCCTTCTTATTCCGTGGCTGACTGTGTGGCTGGTTGGCCCCTTGTGTCCTCCTCTCCTCCTTCTCTTGCTCCCTCTCTTCTCTTTTCTTCTATTTATTCTCTCTGCATACCAGCCCCACCTATCCTCTCTCTCCTGTCTAGCTATTGGCTATTCAGCTCTTTATTAGACCAATCAGGTGTTTTAGACAGGCAAAGTAACACAGCTTCACAGAGCTAAGCAAATGCAACATAAAAGAATGCAATACATCTTTGCATCTAAACAAATATTCTACAGCACAAATGAATGTCACACATTTTAAACTAATATTCCATGATACCAGAAGGCTTGGGGATTTGCTGCCCAGGTCAGCAGCTGAGGACCACTGTGGACACCAAACTGAGCTATCTGTTGAGGGGACACACGGTTTAGCCTTGACTAAGATCTGTACTGTATGCTGTGTGTGAGTGTCTAGGGTCATTTTGTGGCTAGGTGTGATATCTCATCAGTGCAGTTCAAGCTACACACCTTCCTGAAACTCCTACGGTTTACCTTCCCTGGGTGGAGCGTCTCAGTGAAGGCGAGAAAGACACAGGACTTACCTTGGTGTCAGAGCTCAGGGCTCAGCAGAGGAGACAGAGCACTCACTGAAGAGGAAAGCACATGAGTGCTTTGTCCGCTAGACCATCTTGAGGGCCAGTGCTCTGTGGGCAGGGCTCACTGAACTCACAAGAGCTGATGTGCTCACAGTTCCAACTTATTATGGTGAAAGGAATGAGTAAAACCAGTAAACACCAAGGGAGGATATAGGTGAGGTACATACAGGAGATGCCCGATGCCAGCTTTCAGGGTCCTGTCCCAGAGGAGTCCCCATGAGACAATCTGTGCAAAGCTGGCCAGATGGACCTTGGCATTCAGAATTTTACATGCAGGTTGGTGACGGATAAGTTTTTCAGTTACTGTCCCCTTGGGGACTCTGGTGCATGCTGCATGGCCCCAGGCCTTCCCTCCTAGTTGTATTGGCAGCATGAAGTGTCTGGATGGCCCAAGACTCCTGGTACATGTGGACGCTCTTAGTAGGCAGGGCATAGCCAGGGTTTAGAGGCTATCTCCAGGGAGCTGCTTAAAAGCCAGAGCTTTCTTTGGAATGTGTCAGCCCTTCTTATTTTCACACCAGTGCTCACCCAGCCCTGGTGTCTGACTGGATGTGGGTTGCAAAGGGAAGGAGTCCAGAAGGATCATCTGGTGGATTCTGGATGGACTGGGATGGACATAGAGAAGGTGATGTTGAGTGGATGCTTGGCTCATGTAAGTTTACAAATGGTCTACTTTAGTTCCCCCTAAATCATAGGCATACAATTGTTTAAAAATTGTTTAAAATTGAACGATGGGGAGAAAATGACATAAATTTCCCAGTATCCCCCTTCTCTGACTTCTGTCCCGGGGCCATCTTGTTTATGGAATGAGTCAATGGTTATTCCAACATCCTTAAGCTCCCAGAGAGAATTCCAGATAGTATACATAGACTCTGCCCCCTGAAGGTAGCAGAGGCAATTCCTCATTTGTTATGTGTGGTGGGCCTTAAATATTACCAAGGACAGCAGCGTCTAGTTAGTAGGACAGGAGACACTCCATCCACAGTGGTCCTGTCCAAGGAGGGCCTAGAACTGTTGAAAAACATCCCGCCAGGGAAGCATGGACTCTTATAGGTTACCTCTTTCAGGGTAGTGACATCAGCAACCAGGGTGCTTCCTTCAAATGGGTTTTGTTTAATACAGTACTAGAACAGGGCGCTGAATGTAACTCATGGTATACTCCGCGGAGGGAGAAGTGAGGAAGAGAGTCAGGGGGTAGCAACAGAGGGTTTTGAGTGCCGCCCTCCCATCTGTGAAATATTTCAAGGTAAGTCACACCTGTTCTTGTATTTCCAGAACAATTCCAAACAATACATAGACATATTCTCACGCGTAGGAAGCAGCGCTTCGTTCTCCCTCCTGGTGTGTGGGCTGGACATAGTGATGTATTCCAAGGAACACAATATGGAAAGTGAGAAACACATTTCACAGTGGACAAACACAGGGACGCTGTCTTATCCAAGGGTCAAAGTTAACATCAGCTGTGGCGAAGTATATGGGCGTGGTGCCTCTATGGGCTTCTGTCAAACTCGTCGCCTCAACTTAATGACAAGAAAGCCTCAGACCGACCCAAACAAATGTCTTTGTTAGGCGTTCCCTTGCTGTGATAAAACAGTGTGACCAAAAGCAACTTAGAGGAAAGGGATTATTTCAGCTTATGGCTCTCAAGTCACATGAGGGAGTCAGGGCAGGAACTCAAGGCAGGAGCTGAGAGGCAAGAACTGAAGCAGAAGCCATGAAAGAGTGTTGCTTACTGGTTTGCTCCTCATGGCTTGCTCAACTTCCCTCCCTCCCTCCCTCCCTCCCTCCCTCCCTCCCTCCTTCCTTCCTTTCTTCCTTCCTTCTTTCCTTTTCCTTCCTACCTCCCTCTCTTCCTTCCATTCTTTTTTTTTTTTTGAGACAAATTAGCCCTGGCTGTCTTGGAACTCACTCTGTAGACCAAGCTGACCTCAAACTTTCTTGTACAATCTAGGACCACCTGCCCAGGCCTGACACCGTATCAACCACTAATTAAGGAAATGAAACCCAAAAGACCAACAGGGTTGGGGGCATTTTCTCAGTCGAGGTTCCCTCTTCCTAAAATGACTGCAGTTTGCATCAAGTTGATATAAAACCAGCCAGCACACTGAAGGACATTCCACAAGGACACCTGAAAAGCTGTCTTCAAACAGATGAGGCCCAGGAAAGCAAAGAAAGAGCGAGAACCATTACAGAGCAGAGAAGGAGACAGGAAGAAGAGATGCAGTGGGTAGCCAAGGGCAGATGCTGGAGCAGGGGGCAGGGAGGGAGGGAAAGGAAGGAAAGAGGAGGAGGAAAGAAATAGTTTAGAACATACCAACATACCTCTGATTTACAAGCACCAAGGAGAGAGAGAGAGAGAGAGAGAGAGAGAGAGAGAGAGAGAGAGAGGTTTAGTTACTAGCAATGGTTCATTAACAGCTCAGTGTTGCCTCTTTTGGGATGGGGAACTATGAGATGCAAGCACACGAGGAAGTAGGGCAAAGGTCTAAGGAACTCTGTGAAATGTTACAACATCTCTGGAGCTTTTCTGTGAATTTAAAATTATTCCAAAATAAGATAATTGTTTTAAATTTAAAATGCACTTGCTAGGTGACTTTATGGCCTCAGGAAGATTTGCGCTTCCCAAAGGGACTGTTTGG
Source organism: Microtus oregoni (assembly GCF_018167655.1). NCBI lineage: Eukaryota > Metazoa > Chordata > Mammalia > Rodentia > Cricetidae > Microtus > Microtus oregoni. The sequence continues at coordinate 12,782,792 of NW_024543210.1, forward strand.
GGTTCCGTGCTTGTTTGGTTTGTTGACTGAACCTGGGCAGCTACTGGCTTCTTCCTAGGCCTTCATTTTTTTCTTTTCTAGTTTCTCCTGTAGTTTGTTCAATTATGGTGGATGATTATATTAAATGGTTAAGTGTGCAGAACTTTGACATCAGCCAGACCTTCCTGTGAGTGACTCTAACTCAAGGGGTTGGTTTTTGTCAAGTATTTTGTCACAGGGAGGAAGACAGAGAGAGAGAGAAATAGAGAGAGAGAGAGAGAGAGAGAGAGAGAGAGAGAGAGAGAGAACCTCTTTGTCTGGAGATCAGGAAACCCAAGCGCTTGAGAGAAGTAAGGAACTACGGAGCTTAAATTACTGAAGAAACTGGATAGTTAGGGTGGGATGTCAAGGTGATAACTCCAAAATAGGCAAGCTATGTGCCTTCCTCAACTGTGGTAAACTGGCAGGCGCAGGCTACTGAGGAGTTGGAATACAGTCAAACAACTGGACCAGAAAGAGACACCAGGCCTCCCTCCCATGAACCTGTCACTGAGCATGGCGAGCTACTTCCTGATGGTGAGATGCCCTCTCCTCTGCCCATCCACTACCATTCCCAGAATTATTTAAAAGAAGCGAACAGAGTGTTCTCTGAGGTGGGGCTTTCAAAATGGAACTGATTGAGGACACTCTGCTCAAACTATCTTTGAGAATCCCTGGGTAAGAGGCGATTTCAGTCGCTAAGAACAATTGCTTCCACACTCCAGCTCAGAGAATCCGTGCTTCAAAGTTTCAACAAGCAGCCGCCTGCCTGACAGGAGCTTCACGTTATATATATATATTGTCAGCACCCACACTGAGCAAGGACCCAGTTAAATAAACAAAATAAGAAGTGTTTGGGATCAAAGACAATAGACAGTTGTAACGTGATGTTCCCGCCCTCAAGAGCTCGATATTCCAGAAGGATCTTCGACTACAATGTATAATGACATTCTCATGGAAAGCAATTTTAAAAGAATTCTTCTCCTCTGTGAAGCTAATTAGAGATGTTTATTGGAGACAAAAGGCGTTAGGCCCTCTTTTTGCTGAAGGGGTTGAATACGAAATGGAAGTGAGCAGAACAGCTATGCTTCTCCACAGAGAGGGAGAACTACCTGTTCTCAGAATAATCCAGGAGGTCATGCAAGTGAGGAGGGAAGGGAAGAGAGGAAGAGAACACACACACATGCCCACATGCCCACACATACATACACACACACACACACACACACACACACACGCACACGCACACGCACACTCTCAAGGAAGACACTTAGGCGTCCATTAAAAGTCATCTTTTAGACCATTCAGACTCAGAGTCAGAGAGGATCACAAGACCCTAGACTGGCCATGCAGTAGAGTCAACAGAGTGTTGCCTCCTTGCTTAGTGTGTAAAGTCCTTGCCTTGTTCCCTGTTATCTCATGAAACAGGATGTGGAGGTACACACCTGTAATGCTAGTTAGTGCTCAGGAGATAGAGACAGGGGGTAGGGAGTTCAAAGTCATCCTCAACGACATCATGAGTTTAAGGTCAGCCTAAGTTACCTGAATCCCTGCTTACCCTCCCCGACTCCCCAGAAAAGGGCCACAGCCACTGCAGGAGATGGACAATATCTTGGAATTCATCTAGATCACTGGTTCTCAACCTTACCGATGTTGCGACCCTTTAATACAGTTCCTCATGTCGTGGTGACCCCTAGCCACAAAGCATTTTTGTTGCTATTTCATAACTGTAATTTTGCTGTTATGAATCATAACGAAGGTATCTGTGTTTCCCAATAGTCTTAGGTGACCCCTGTGAAAGGATTGTTTGACCCGCAAAGGGGTCTCGAGCCAAGGGTTGGAAATTGTTGATTTAGATCCTAATGGGCTAGGAATCCCTTCTTTTTTTTCTTCACTTTTTTATTACTTTATAAATAATACCATTCAAAATTTTCACTTCCTCCCCTCTTCCCACTTCCTTCCAACTCCCCCACTCACCCTCCTCCTCTCCCCCTCCAGTCCTAAGAGAGGGCAGGGTACCCTACCCTGTGGGAAGTCTAAGGCCTTCCCTCCTCCATCCAGGCTTAGGAAGGTATGCATCCAAATAGAATAGGATCCCCAAAAGCCACTACATGCAGTAGAGACTAATCCCAGTGCCATTATCATTGGCTTCTCAGTCTGCCCCAATTGTCAGCCACATTCAGAGGGTCCAGTTTGATCCTATGCTCGTTCAGTCCCAGTCCGGCTAAAATATGAATATGATATGTACTCACTCATTAGTGGATTCTAGCCATAAACAAAGGACATTGAGCCTATAGTTCACGATCCTGGAGAAGCTAAGTAATAAGGTGAACCCAAAGAAAAACATATATAGATCCTCCTGGAAATTGGAAGCAGACAAGATCGCCAGGCAAAAGGTGGGCACATGGGGGTAGGGTTGGGATGGGGGGAAGGGGAGAGGGAGAGAGAAAAGGGAGAAGGGGAGGGTTGGGGAGAGCTTGGGGGAGTGGGATGGTTGAGATGGAGGAAGGGTGGATATGGAAGTAGGGAAGAAAATGTCTTAATTAAGGGAGCCATTTTGGGGTTGTCAAGAGGCTTGGCTCTAGAGGGGTTCCCAGGTGTCCACAGGGATGTCCCCAGCTAGGACCCTGGGCAGTGGAGGAAAGGGTGCCTGAATGAGCCTTGTCCCATAGTCAGACTGATGACTGTCTTGAATATCACCATAGAACCTGCGTCTGGCGACAGATGGAGATAGAGACAGAGACCCTCATCAGAGCATTGATTGAGCTCCCAAGGTCCAGCTGAAGAGCAGAAGGAGGGAGAATATGAGCAAGGAAGTCAGGACCACGAAGGGTTGGTGCACCCACTGAGACAGTGTGCCTGAGCTAATGGGAGCTCACCAAATCCAGCTGGAGAGGGATTGAACGAGTATGGGCTCAAACTAGGAATCCCTTTTTTAAACCCTTCAAAGTCTCCTGCAGTCTTCCAAGGAGTCCCATATTGTGGGATAAGGGCTGAAGGATGTATGTAGTTCTCAAAGACTGGACTCTGTTTTATTCACCTTTTTGTTTCTATTGTCGAGGGCCACACCTTACAAGTGGCAGGTACTTAGTGACTGTTTGCTAAATGACTGGATGATTGGGTGGACACAGCTGCGCGTGGATCTCGCTCTACGCTGCTGGAAAACACTATGAAAGCCCACCAGCAAAACCAGGAATTTTCACTCGCGTCTTCTTTTAGTCTCATTGAGTTAAAGAACTAATTTAAAACACGTTTAAGTGTCTTGTTTTTGGAGCACTGGCTTCGAGACCAGTGGAGAGGGCTGGTCTGGTGGGCACAGTCGCACCTGGGAAGAGACCACTGCAGCATTGTCATAGGATTATAAGGGGACAGGACTTTGGCCACAGCACAGCTAATGCCTTTAATAGCAGAATCAAACTTTACCCTTTTGTGGAGACTGAGTACTCCTATGAGCCGAGATTTTCTTTTTTTTTTTCTTACATAAGAAAGCATTTAATTGGGTCTGGCTTACAGCTTTTGAGGTTTAGTCCATTATCATCATAGTGGGAAGCATGGCAGGAAGTTTGGCAGCATACAGACAGACTTGGTGCTGGAGAGAGAGCTGAGAGTTCTCTATCTGAATCTGCAGGCATCAGGAAGCAAGAAAAACACTGGGGGAGGACCAGGCTTGGGATTTTGGACCCTCCAAGTCTCCTCCCCGCCCCCCCGCCCCAGAGCCACACTTTCTATTAAAAACCCTTCTTAATCCTTTTAAATAATGCCACTCCCTGATGACTAAGCATTCAAATGAACCTATGTGGACCATTCATACCACATACAATGATAGTGTTCTCGAGCCGAGATTTTCTAGTCCTTCGACAGATTATGTTTTTTTTTTTAAATATTTATTTATTATATATACAATATTCTGTCTTGTGTATGTCTGCAGGCCAGAAGAGGGCACCAGACCTCATTACAGATGGTTGTGAGCCACCATGTGGTTGCTGGGAATTGAACTCAGAACCTTTGGAAGAGCAGGCAATGCTCTTAACCACTGAGCCATCTCTCCAGCCCCGACAGATTATGTTTTTATATCAATATCTACATATGTGTTTTGGGCTTTTTGAGACAGGTCTTGCTATGTAGACCAGGCTGACCTTGAACTTGCAGCAATCATCCTGCCTCTGCCACGCACACACTGCTGTGCTTGCTCAGCCATTGTATGATTCAAGGCCTTCAGCCCAGCTGCAGGGGCAACACAATTGCTGTTTTCCACTCTGAGACCTGAGCTTTTTTCTCGTTGCTGTGGTGAGGTACTCTGATAAAATCACCTTAGGGAGAGCTGCAGAGGGGACCCCTACTTCTGAAGACAGGATTTTCAGGTGCAGAAACTGGCCTACCCATATCTGAACCAACTAGAGTCCTTGTGACTGGAGCAGATGGTCAAATTACGTGTCCACTCTTGGGCAGTGTTGGAAATGGATCTGTCTTCAGTAAAGACCAGGCTATGATTCTTGTGCTGTTGGGTACCAGGCCTATGATGGCTGTTCTGGATGGTGTCCTGGTGGAACTGTAAAACTGTACCCATCTTCTCCTGAATGATGTCATTGCAACAAAGACGAGGTTGCCTTCAAAGCCCTGGATGTGACGGTCCACGCCAGGGAGGGAAGGCAAGGAGAGGAAAGACCAGCTGAAAGCGAATGGAAAATTTATTCGATTTTCTGCGCTACAGCACTGGTACACTTTAGTCTATTTTATTTTTAAATATTTCAAAATAGTAGAGAACTTCATAGAAGCAATTAAGACCCAACCATGTGTCTGCAACTCAGAATTAATGAAAATTAGGATCTTAGTGTTTGTTTTTCCCCATTAAAAAATCCCTCTACTAGATCTACAAAAGTGTTCCCCATAAGGAATGAATACTGCAGAGAAATTCAAAAGTTAAAATTACCTCAAATTCTTCAGCTCATTAAAAACATCGTTACTGTTTAGCAAACATAATTTCAAATATCATTTAAAGAGTCTGAATATAGCTTTATAAATAAGTGGGTGAATGAATGGATGCATAGCTGGGGAGACAAAAGCTATTACAAAACAGCATTAATCTATATATGACATTTTAAAACTTTAATTAACTTTAATTTTACTTCAGTTCAACAGGAGAAATAGCTGACAGGAAATAGAAGGCACTGAATTTCGAATTCATGTTTCTTCTCTGAAGAGACAAGATTTCTCAGAAGAGCCTCACGGCGTTAGAGAGTTAAAAGTTCCTCAGAGGCTAGCCACACGTGTGCATGTGGGGGGCACACCTGTGATCCCAGCTGAGGCAGGAGGATTGCTGCAAGTTTGAGGCCAGTCAGGGCTACCTAGCAGAATCCTGTCTCAAACAACAACAAAAACCCAACAGGCAGACAGACATAGCTAGAGATAGGTAGATGAGACAGATGATAGATATATGATAGAGTTTGAGGTTGTTGGTTTCTTAAATTTTTTTTTTTAAACTATGGAGATAACTCAGTATTTGCCTCTTAAGCATGAGGATCGGAGTTCAGATTCCAATCACTCAATTAAGAAGCCATGTCTGGTGGCACCAGCTTGTAATCCTGCCATGGCAAAATGTAAGGATACAGGCAGATTCCTGGAGCTCACTGGCCAGTCGGCCTAGCTAATTTGGTGAAGTTCCAGACCAAGAAGAGACTTTGTCTCAAACAAAAGGTGGAAGACCCCCTGAGGTCATTCTCTGACCACCACACACGCACACATACACGTGCATGTGAGCGCGCGCGCGCACACACACACACACACACACACACACACACACACACACACACACATTTTATTAGATGGTTTCCTGCCATATGCTGACTGACCTCAGGGTTAAAAGATAAGCCCACTGGCATCTTGTGTTTTCTTTCATCCTTTCTCCAAGACTTGAGTTTCCCCAGTATCTTTCATCTTTACATTTCCCATCTATGACGCTCATGTTCCTTCAGGTAACCATATATTCTCACGGTCATCTTAGCATGGGAGTCATTACCCTCAGCCACGCTTGTCCCTGTGACTTCATACCCGGGTCTTTGCTGGCTGGATTCTATAGCAGCAGAAATAGAAGTTCAATTACTTCTATTTCCTGCCAATCACTTCTCCTGTTAAAATGAAGTAAAGTTAAATTTAATACCTGTGTTCCTTGAGGGCTTTCAGAGTGCCAAACTTTTGCTTGCCACCATGTGTGGGTCCTGCTGTGTTTGAGTCTCCTGTTCCTAGGAAGCACTTTTGGTCCTCTGGGGGATGGCAGACATCACCTTAGCACCTCTTGGCATGTGGTGCTGTTGCGAAGCTAGAAGTCCATCCCCTTTCTGGGCAGTTTTGTTTTTCTATATATAAAATATGCCAAGCATTGGGTTCCCTTTCCTGAGCCTTAGTTTTCCCGTGTGTGAACTGTGTGTGTAAGCGGCTGCTCTTGTCAGTATTAAATGAGATCATTATTTAAAGACTTGGCACTGTGCCTGGATCAGAACTAATACTTAATAATTGTTAGCTACTGGTGGTGTTATAATGAGGGCGCTGAAGTTCAAGAATCCACACAGAATTCTTCTGAGCTGGGGCTCCAGAATATCCAGTGACTAGGGCTGGCAAGGGCCTTGGGCAATTAGGGGCAATAAAAAGATTATTAAGGCAAAGCAATTAAAGTGACTAGAGAGAGGGAAGGCATATAAAGAGTCTGAATTAAGGGTAATTAAAGACCTGAAATAAGAGAACTCAAGAAATAAGAACTTTATTTAAGGATAAAATAAAGGTAAATTCTCCAAAATGTCAAAAAGAGTGAAAAATATACTTCATTCTGAATCAAGAACAATAAAAAGGTAGTGTGTGCCAGGCTTGGAAGGCTAGCAGTGTGGGCAAGTGGGTTCTTGTCCCATCCTCACTGACTCCTTCAATCCATGGCATGTGGTCCAGGGTCACTCAGTGTCCACAGGGCTAGAACATTCTTTATGCTTTTGTTTGTTTGTTTGTTTTTTAGTACTAGCCAAGGCCATGCTTTTTGTGAAGAGCCTTCATTTTGGTTAAACAATGTCAGTCATTGAGACTAAAGTAATTTTGGGTCCCAGGATTAAAGTAACTTGCTTTCCTAATTTTTTTTTGTCATTCCCAACATTGCCAAACTCTTTTTATGAGGCTACAATTACCCTGATACCCAAACCACACAAAGACATTACTAAGAAAGAGAATTACAAACCAGTCTCATTCATGAACATTGATGTGAAAATGCTAAATAAAAAACTGGCAAATCGAATCGAAGAACACATCAGAAAAATCATCTACCATGACTAGGTAGGCTTCATCCCAGAGATTCAGGGGTGGTTCAAAATTCAAATATCTGTTAATGTAATCCACCATATAAACAAACTAAAAAAAAAACCCACATGGTCATCTCATTAGATGCTGAAAAAGTCTGTGAACAAAAGACTACATTCCTTCATGATAAAGGTCTTGGAGAGAGTAGGGATACAAGGAACATACCTAAACATAATAAAGTAATATACAGCAAGTCAACAGCAAACTAAATGGAGAGAAACTTAAAGTAATCCCACTGAAATTAGGAACAAGACAAGGTTGTCCACTCTCTCTATATCTATATAATATAGTTCTTGGGGTCCTAGCTAGAGCAATAAGACAACAAAAGGAGATCAAGGAGATACAAATTGGAAAAAAAAGAAGTCAAACTCTCACTATTTTCTGATGATATGATAATTTACATAAGTGACCCCAAAAATTCTATAAGGGAACTTCTACAACTCATAAACACTTTCAGTAATGTAGCAGGATACAAGATTAACTCAAAAAAATAAATCAGTAGCCCTCCTGTACACAGATAATAAATGGGCTGAGAAAGAAATCAGAGAAACATCACCCTTCACAATAGCCAAAAATAACATAAAATATCTTGGAGTAATTCTAACTAAACAAGTGGAAGACTTGCATGACAAGAATGCAAGCTGGCACAGCCCCTTTGAATGTCAATGTGGCAATTTCTCAGAAAATTAGGAAACAACCTTCTTCAAGACCCAGCAATACCACTTTTGGGTATATATCCAAAGGATGCTCAATTGTGCTACAAGGACATGTGCTCAGTTATGTTCATAGCAGCATTGTTTGTCATAGCCAGAACCTGAAAACAACCTAAATGCCTCTCGACCGAAGAATGGATAAAGAAGATGTGGTACATTCACACGATGGAGCATTACACAGTGGACAAAAATGACATCTTAAAATTTGTGGGCAAATGGATGGGTCTAAAAAACATCATTTTGAGTGAGGTAACCAAGACCCAGAAAGACAATTATCATATGTACTTGCTCATAAATGGCCTTTAGACATAAAGCAAAGAAAAACCAGCCTACAATTCACAATTCCAGAGAACCTAGACAGCAATGAGGACCCTAAGAGAGACTTACATGGATCTAATTTGCATGGGAAGTAGAAAAAGACAAGATCTCCTGAGTAAATTGGGAGCATGGAGACCAAGGGAAAGGGTAGAGGGGGAGGGGAGAGGAAGGGAGAGGAGCAGAGAAAATATATAGCTCAATAAAAACAATTAAAAAAAAACATTCTTGCCCTTCACACCTTATTGACACCCCCATAATGGCTGCCATAGAGCTCTCAGTCACCTGACATTCTGTAACTTACCATTTACCTTATTTTCCCAGCTACCTCTGGCAACAGCCAACCTTAGGCCAAAAAGAGAGTTTTTCTTTCTCCGTTTCTCTTTTCTGCTTTATAAACACCCCTGTCTGTAAGCAGCCCATGGACTCCGATCTGATGCCAGAGACCCCCCTCCCCAGGCCTCTTCCAGAATAAAGCCTTCTCCGCCATTGAGTCCTCACCCCCCTCTCTTCCTTTCTGCCAGCCTTGCAGTAAACGTTCTAACTTACTTGCTATGGTTTACCGTTTCCTTGTGAAGTTCATTCTGCTGTGTTTCTTCTTTGACTTTCTGTTTTATTGATTTTGTGTTCTTTTACCAGTTTACTCTGTGAAACAACCCTAATAAACTTTGGTCTATTTCTTCATCATCATTTCTACGTTAGGCTCTTGCCTCTTCTTACCCTGTGTGCCGGGTTCTTGTTTTTATCCCCAGGCTGTGATGTTCTTGTCTGGATGTTCCTCTCCACCTCCCTTATGCGGAGTTTTTTTCTTTGGGAGGATTTCTAGCAAGGAAGCCTTTGATCTGTCTTCCCATCACAATGGAGGTCAATTCCTTTGTTTTTAAGCGTCCGAGTCTGGTTGTGACGATTCTTGTCTACTTGCTATGGCATGAGTACATGTGATGTTCTCAGCCCGCTGTCTGGGACCCAGCTCTCTCTCTTCATTGACGTTTTCTCATGTGTCTCTCGCCAAGATATACCTCACTAGTTGGTTTGAGATGATGCCCTTAATTATCAGCCTGGCATCTTAAAAAGGACCCCATGGCTTATTTGGCATGAAGCTATTTCTTCTTTGCTTGTGTAAGAATAATTGGAAGAATCCTGGATCATTTTGCTTCATCTTGGATCTACGCTTATTCCTGAGGCTCTTGGTTACATACTAGACAGATGTTCAAAAACACTGCTAGGTTAGATGCAAGAGCCAAGATCCTTGGAAGTAGGATCATCTTTCTTCTTCTATCGCCCTGCCTTTGTCTACTGCCAAAAGCTTTTCACTTCCTGTGAACATCATCCCGACCGCAGGCAACCTCTTCCCTGACTGTCGCATGAGACTCTTGACCCCTTCCCTATCACTCTGGTACCTTTTCTGGAGCCTTCCCCCAGCCCTCAGTTATATGATGGCATTGCCCTTCCTGAAGCTGGCACTCACAGGACTTGTTCTGAACCCTCTGAGCAGCTCATATAGGCCGCACGTTGAGTTTCACTGAGTCTCAAGCAGAATTCACTCCCAGGAGGCTGTGGGGACTCAGTGGTGAGTGGCTTAATTGTACATGGAAAGCAGGACGGAGTGGTACCCAAGATCACACTGGTGGAGAGATTCAGGAGACACTCATGGTCCCCTGGGCTGGGGGATGGGGACACCTGAGGGGTTGGTGTCTCAGTGGTGATGCTCCCAGGCAAGCTGGCTGCATGAAGCTGGCTACTATGATGCTCCTGGTGTCTGTGTCAGCTTGTCCCATTAAATCGGGAGGCAGATCCTACGTCTTCTCTTTGTCCCCTCACTGTGTCCCACACAACCTGTGTTCTCAAAGGGTGTGCTTGGTGGGGAGAGGGGTGGGAGTGAGCACGGAGATTCTCTGGCTTCGCTCTAAGCCATTTTGCGCCAGAAGGTCTGGGGAACGCATGAACCCTCGTCTAGGAGGAAGTAACTCTTGGGGCTGGTTGAGAGCACTTGCTGCACAAGCACGAGGACCCGAGTTAGGATTTCCAGCACCCACATGCCTGCAAGCCCAGTTCTGCAGGGTGGCTGCGGTGACAGAGGCAGGAGGGCCACTGGGACTTGCTGGCTGAGAACCTAGCTCCAGGCTCAGTGAGAGACCCTGTCTCAAGTGAATAAGACAGCATGACAGAGGTCACCCCATATCCTTCTCTGGCTTCTGCACTTGTGTAAATAGGAACACTCCACACACTATCCCAGGACTTGTGTGCCTTTGTGTGTGTATGTGTGTGTGTGCACATGGGTGTGCATGCACATGTGCACATGTATATACATAGAACTCTTGGAGCCGGGCATGAAGCATGACAGTGCATACATTTACTCTCAACACTCAGGAGGCTGGGGCAGGAGGCTCATGAGTTCAAGATTAGCCTGGGCCACATAGCAAGACCCTATTACAGGAATAAAACAAAGCAAAACACTCCCAAGAACTGCTGAGCTGGGGGTCCGGCTGCACAGTTAGTGCAGAGGATCAGAAGGTGCCATCGTGAAGTATGTTACTTGGGCATGACCGCTATTTTGAGCTGAAGTCAACTGAGAAACGATAGATGGGGGAAGAGTTGATAATCTTCCCCCTTTCTGTCTGAAAGCAGAACATAAGTGTCCTGTTGTAAATCTACCAAGGAGAGAAGGGACAGTTATTACTGGAGACGACATTGACCGGAATCTACATACACAAGCATTGCTGCAATGACATCAACCATTCCCCTCTACATCAGTCTGTCCTCAGAGAGCATCCAACCCTCGTTCCCCTGTCTTGTCCTCTCCACCGTGTGTTCCCCTCTGCTACATCAGCTCTCAGGCTTAGCGACTTCCTTTAGGCTTTTCTCTTCTCCTCCATGAACACTCCATGTGGGGTAAAAAGTGCTAAGTAAGCTCATATCAGATACCAATGCCACGCTTTCTCTTTTGTCAGTCTCTCTGTGGTCAATTTAATTTGTAGGCCCCAGAGACCGAATAGAAGCAGACAGGAGAAAAAGTTGTTTTTCTTTCTTTAAATGTTTTTTTTTTCATACAGTATATTCGGATTACAGCTTCCTGTCCCCCAGCCCATCTCAAATCCTCCCCACCTCCATACTCACCCAAATCTACACCCCTTCCTTTTCTCTTTCATTAGAATACCAAGAGGCATTATTAATAATAATACAAAAATAAGCTAACACAACAGAACAAAACATACAAACAATGAAAAACATATAGGTGCTGAAATACACACATAGAAAACCCATACAAATAAAATAGGAAGCCCTAACATACAAGCAAAAAGATTTGGAAGGTTAAAAAAAGTGTAGACAAGGCATTTGAGGCAAAAAAAAAATCTGTAAAGCTGCACTGAGTTAGTTCTTGTGTTGGTGATTTACCTCTGGGCCTGGGGCCTGCCCTTAAGTGTGGTTTGCATTCGCAGTGAGCCTCTGTTGGAGAAAATGAACTTTTCCTTTGAGGGTTGACAGTTGGAGGGAGCTCTGGGATAGGGGTGGGGTCTTGTGTCTCATCCCCTCTCAGCACTGGGTTAGACCTGTGCAGCCCCTGGGCATGATATCACAGTCTCTGTGAGCTCACGTGTTTGTCAGTCCTGCCATGTTGGAAGGCCTTGTTTTCTTGGTGTCTTCCATCCCCACTGGCTCTTACAATTTCTTTGGCTCCTATTCCAGAGAGTTCCCTGAGCCCTGATGCCGACATCCCATTCAGAATTGAGTATTCTGAGGTCTCTCCCTCTCCGCACATTGTCTAGTTTTGGGTTTTGTGTTTGTTTTCTTATACTGCAGGAGGAAGCTTCTCTGATCGTGGCTGAGAAAGACACTGATCTATGAGTACGGCAGAATGTCATTAGGATTTATGTGTTGCTTTGTTCCTTTCGCAGAGTAGTAGTTGGTTTTCCCTTAGGTCTATGGTCTATCTAGTTTTAGAATTCTGGTCACCCAGACAGTGTTGGGAATGGGTTTCATCTCATAGAGTGGGCCTTAACTCTAATCATACAGTGCTTGGTTACTCCAGTCAGACAGAGCGTTGGTTACTCCAGTCAGAGAGTGGGTTGGTTACTTCAGTCATACAGTGGTTGGTTACTCCAGTCAGATAGAGCGTTGGTTACTCCAGTCAGAGAGTGGGTTGGTTACTCCAATCAGACGGTTGGTTACTTCAGTCAGGCAGTGGTTGGGTACTCCCTAAACTTTTGCGACACTATTGCACCAGTGTATCTTGCAGGTTGGTCACCATGGTAGACCACAGGGTTTGCAGCTGAGTTGATGTATACCTTTATCCTCTGATAGTATGCAGAGTACCTTCCAATATCATGATCACCAGCTAGTAGGGATGAAGGCTCTAGGTAGTTACCGGCTTGAGTTCTCTTTGTTCAATGAATCATGTTGGTGCTGTCTTCATCAATATGACCTTACCATCAATTTGTAGAGAGCAATCAATAGCTTTGGCAATAGCCTGGGTTATTTGGGGATTCCCATGGGAACCCTTTAACCAACAACCCAATTCAATATAACCCATTCCTGGTCATATCTGGAGGCTTCATTTGGTGATGAGAGATGCCCAGTTGGGAATCTGTCTCCTTCCTTGTTTGTTGACTTCAATTTGGATTTTTTTCATACATGCATATATTTTAAAGAGCTTTACTGTACTAGGTTTCTATATAGCCCCTACAATGACCCTTAGTTTTAGCTGTTTTTCCCTGTATTCTCTTCCTTTCCCACCTCCTCTCTCCTCTTCCCATCTGATACTACTCATCCATAACTCTCTATTCTATTTCTCCTTCCTAGGGAGATCTTTCCCTCCCAACTAGTCCTTTACTCCACACATTACACCTGTAGTAGTCATATGGACTTCCTTATTGAAGACTTAACAGCTAACATCCACATGAGTAAATTCATACCGTAGTTGTTTTTTGGGATCTGAGTTATTTCACTCAGGATGATTTTTTTATAGCTCCAACTATTTACCTGTGAATTTCATGATTTCAGGACTTTAAAAAAAACCATCTGAGTAATATTCCACTGTGTAAATAAATGTACCACATTTTCTTGATCCAGTCAGCTGATAATGGACATCTAAGCTATTTTCAATTTCTGGCTATTATGAATAGATCAGCAATACATGGATGAGCGAGAGTCTCTTTAGTAGGATGTAGAGAGTCCTTTGGTTATACGCCCAAGAATGGTATAGTTGGATGTTGTAGGAGGGCTGTTAGTTCGTTCCCACTGCCCAACCCTGAAGTAACCACTCAGAAACTATATTAATTAAAATGCTTCTTGGCTAATAGCTTAAGTGTATTGCTAGCTAGCTCTTACATCCAGAATTAACCCATTTCCATTATTTTATATTTTACCATGAGGTTCGTGGCCTACTAGCAAGGTTCCAGCTGGTAGCTCACGTCTTTCCCCTCTGGTGGTTACATGGCATCTTGAGACTCTGCCTTCTTTTTCCCAGCATTCAGTTTAGTCCTCCTCTCCCCCACCTAACTCTTCTCTGCCTTATCACAGGCCAAGGCAGCTTCTTTATTCATTAACCAATAAAAGCAATGCATATACAGAAGGACTTCCCACACCATCTGGATCTTGAGGTAGATTTGTTTCCAGCTTCCTGTGGAACTCCCACACTTATATCTACAATGCCTGTATAAGTTTGTACTCCCACCAGCAATGAATGGGGGTTTCCCTTACCCCCACGTCCTTGCCAGCATGAGCTGTCATTTGTTTTATTGATCTTGTCCATTCTGACTGAAATAAGATGAAATCTCAAAGTAGTTTTGATTTGCATTTCTCGGAATGGTTAAGGATGTTGAACATTTTTTTTAAGTGCTTCTCAGCCATTTGTAATTCCTCTTTTGAGAAGTCTATTTAGATCTGTACTCCATTTTTTAATTGGGTTATTTGTTTCCTTGAATTCTTTATATATTTTAGATATTAGTCCTTTATTGAATATGTAGTTGGTAAGCATATTTTTCCATTCTGTAGGTTGCCACTTTGTCTAAATGATGGTGTCCTTTGCCTTACAGATGATTTTCAGTTTCATAAAGTCCTAGTTATTAATAATTGCTCTTAGTGCCTGTGCTAACAGTGTTCTGTTCAGAAAGTCTTGCTGATAAGTTCAAAGCCATTCCTCACTTTCTTTTCTATCAGTCTATCTGACCTTATGCTGAGGTCCTCGATCTATTTGGAGCAGAGTTTTATGCAGGATAATGAATACAGATCTATTTGCCTTCTTTTGCATGCAGCCATTCAGTTTGAACAGCATTTGTTGAAGATTCTGTCTCTCGCCCAACCCAGTGTGTATTTCTGGCTTCTTTATCAAAAATCAGGTGTCTGTAGTATGTGAACTTGTGTCTGGATATTCAATTTAGTTTCATTGATCAATGTGTCTGCTTGTGTGCCAGTGCCATGCTGTTTTCATTACTGTAGCTCTGTAGTACAGTTTGAGGTCAGGGATGATGCTGGTCTAGCAGTTCTTTTATTATTCAAAATTGTTTAAGCTATACTGGGGTTTTTGTGTTTACATACGGAGTTAAACATTTTCCTTTCAATTTCTGTGAAGAATCATACTGAATTTTGATGGGGATTGCACTGAATCTATAGATTACTTTTGATAGAGTGACCAGAAAGCTTTTTTCTTCCCTTGTGGTGAAGCTGCTGTCCAGGTGCCAGGGGCTCGTTTCTTTCTGTCTGGCAGGACTGATGTCCGGAAGCACATTGCATGATGAAATAGGGCTTTTTATTTTCCCGTCCCTACACAGTTTTGTCTTAAAGTCCATTAAATACTGAGAAAGATAAGAAGCGTTGGCTTCTAGTCTGGGTCCCTTAGATCTTTTCCTCCAAGGGTGAACAAAAGACTGTTATTGATCCTTACATGGGCCAGCAGGAGAGAGATAAAACCAAGTTATAACTTTCAAAGAACTTGTGGATTAAAAAACAACAGGGCCCTAAGCTAGCAAAGAAGAATATTCTACCAGAAGTCTGAAACAGAAATGGATAAAGCACAACAAGGCTTGTTGATGAGTGAGCAGGTGGCCCAGGGCACGTAGAGTCAGGGCCCTGGCAGGCCGAAGTGGACCCTGTTACTGGTGGAAGTTGGTAAAGAGGTGAGAGAAAGTTCTAGAAGGCTAAAAGGGGGACTCAGAGACAGTGATACCTTTAGAATTTTGGTGGAGGCTGGTTCTCAGGGCTGGGTGTCATTCCACAGCTGCCTCCCTTCAGGTAGACATTTTCAGCAAGACTTAGACCCTTAGTCCACTTAGAGACAGTGGGATGGTATTGGCCTGTGAGAGGAGGAGTCTGGATTCCAGACCCCAGGGCACTAGCATGGGCCACATCACAGCTCTGTGCCAATGATATAATGGGACCATGTCTGCCTTCTTAACACATGGCTAATAAGGTAGGAATTATTTATTAATTAATTTACATCTCTCTCTCTCTCTCTCTCTCTCTCTCTCTCTCTCTCTGTGCGTGGGTGTGTGTGTTTCTCCCTCTCCCTCTCTTTGTATGGACACTTAGGAACTCTAGGCTAGCTTTAAAATATATACATGAGGCTGGCCTTGAAATCCTGCCCCTCCTGCCCCCAAACAAAACAGAACACTCCCAATAAATCCAAAACAATATCCCACATACAGTAAAAGTACATCCAAAAAAAAGCATCATTTACAAAATTAATTTTTTTTTTTTAACCAGTGGCTTCCCAATTTTAGCCCACCAAGGGCTCGCTGACACTGGAACTTGGAGTTCATTCCTGGAATCTGAGATCTGAGACTTTGCATCTGTAACAAGCCTTGGTCACTGATGCTGCCGCCTCTGGCCTGAGAAACCCGCCCCCCCCACCAGACTTGACTTCAAGCAGGTGGCCCCACCTGCAGAGGACACGAGTGTGAACTTGAGTCTCAGCTGTGAGCTCCAGTCACACCCCAGTCCAGGTGTGCCTGGCTGTGCCAGCTGCAGGAAGCCTTGTTTTGTTTCTCCTTAATTCTTTTACTTTGAGATAATTTTAGACTTATATGCAAGTTGTAAAAATAGCGCAGAGTGTTCCCGTATACTTGTTACCCAACTTCCCCTTATGGGAACGAACACGTTACATAACCACAGAACTCTCATTCAGACGAAGGCTTTAAGCATGGGGCAAAACTATTAACAAGGCCACGCCATTTATTGGACTTCATTCCTCTTCTAGTGTTCCCTTCATACTCCGTGATCCAGCCCAGGACCCTAAACTGCCCTAGTTCCAGGGCCAATACAAATGATATCATTATTCTGTCTCCTCTGCATCCTCCACACAGCTCATCGGTCTCCAGGACGCCGAGCCTGAAGAGTCCCGATCAGTTACCGCACAGGATGCTCTTCAGTATGGCTTCAGCTGATGTTCGCTCGTGGTCAGATGGTGGTGGCGGGTCACTGCGAACACAGGGCTCTGCTCCATGTGCTGTGTCAGATAACACAGATGCAACATGTCCCACAGTGAGGTTAGCTTTGTTCTCTTGAGCAACGTGGTGTCTGCCGGAATGTGCCTCTGTGATCATTTTTTTTCATAACTAACAAATTGTTATCATTTTCTGGAGTTGCTGGAGTTTGAACCTGGTCCTCACATGTGCTAGGTAAGCATTCTCTGATTGAATTATACTTCCGGCCCTAACTACCAAATACTTTAACAGCCACTCCTTGACACTGCAAATACACTATTTTTGCTTAAACTTTTACATCGTTAATTTTAATATTCATTGATGGATCTTGCCTGTGCTTATCATTAATCTTGTGTCTCACACACACACACACACAAACACACACACACAACATATACAAAGTGTAGGAAACAAAGCACAAAGAGAAAGTACAGAAAGAGCCAAAAGGAACACTATGTTCTCAAGAATTAGGGAAAAGACTACAGCACCGTTCTTATTAGGAACCATACAAACCAGAAGACAGCCATGTGGTCGTATCTGAAGGGATAAGTTATTTCCTAACACCTGGCAGCACAGACTTCTGTTGGTCAGGAGCGTTTCCAAAAGCAGGGCCGGAAGGCAAGGAGACGGTGTAGCAGGTAAAGGGCTGTGTGCAAGAGTGACGGCTGGAGTTTGGGTCACCAGCATGCACAGAAGTGCTGGGCAGGAATGTGGCCCACCTGACACCTAGTGCTTAGGAGGTAGAGAAAGGCCATCCTTGGAACAAGCTCACTAGCTGAGCTAACCACATCTGTGAGCTTTGGGTTCAAGTGAGAGACCCAGCTTCCATATATAGGTGGAGAGCAATTAGGACGATGTTAGACATTGACCTCTGGCCTCTATATGTACACACATCCACATGCATGGGAACACACACACTCACACAGACACTCACACACATGTACAGAGAGAGGAGGTGAAGCAAAGACTTTCATCAGACAGAACACAACTGAAAGAATTAATTCATTGCCATCAAAAGGAATGCTACAGAAACTTCCCAACCGTTTTAAAACAAAGCAAGATGGGAGGAGAAACATTTCTGTGTAGAAGAATTGTAGCTGATATCTGTGGGTAGAATTAGAGCAATAGAGAATCACCATCAGAACATGGAAGTAAATAATTTCCAGACATATTCTCAGAGTCCTGTCAACGCAAACCTCGGCTAACTGGCCCATAGAATGTATTTCAGAAAAGGCTAAAGAGAATTTGAAAATAAGGACCTCCTACTCCACAGTATGGTTATGAACGTCAAAATATTGCAAATATGAGTGAGTAAGCTTCAAGATATTAAAACTGTGTGTGTGTGTGTGTGTGTGAGAGAGAGAGAGAGAGAGAGAGAGAGAGAGAGAGAGAGAGAGAGAGAGAGATGCTGTTTCTAAAGCATTGTATTATATCAAATGGTCTGACTAGGTCAGCAGATACTGGAAAGCTCTCTGGACTAGACACAGGGATTTGGGGGTGGCGGCATGGGAGGTGGTAGACTAAGGTAATACCACTGAACAACAGAGGAAGCAGTCAGAGCCTTCCTGATGCTCTGACCCTCTAATACAGTTCCTCATGCTGGGGCAACCACCAGCGCAAAATCATTTTCACTGCTACTTTGTAACTGCAGTTTTGCTACTGCTGTGAATCATAATGTAAACATCTGTGCTTTCTGACGGTCTTAGGCGACCCCTAAGAAAGGGCCATTCGACCCCCAAAGGGGTTTCAACCTACAAGTCGAGAACTGCTGATTTAAATGCTATAGCAAGCAAGGGGTGCCAAGTGCTACAACCCTGCCCAGTCTTTCCTGGAGGAATGTTATATGCCTCCTCTCCTGAAAACAAGCAGGCCACTGCCCACACAGTTCCCGAGGATCCTGACGCCTTCCCCGGCCGGCACCTAATTGGATCCTCCCACCAGCTTGCAGAGGAAGCTAGCCTTCCTGGCATTACCACAGAGATGGGGCTCAGTGCAGTAAGAGGCTGGCTCACCCCCTCTCATACTGGGGTTCCACACCTGGTGTTCTCATAGGCAGAGCTGCTGCTCACACACTGGCCTGACCTCAGAAACAGTACTTTGTTATCTCTGTGTTATTCCAGATGCGGACACCAAGGGTACGGGCAGAGTGTGAGATGACGTTAAGGGCCTTCAGGTGTGGAATTCACGCAGAATCCCAAGGTGAGGGTCACTTCCTTCCCAACTCTCTTCTGGTCCCTTTGGCTTCATCGTGGAACAAGCCTGACGCAGGTGTGCCCTACCATCTCCTGATACGTTGTCTGTTGTCACTTAGAAAATGGGAAACGACAGAGGTTTTTCTTTTGGTGCACGTGTGTTTGTATGTGGGTGAGTGTGGCGTGGAGGTCAGAGGACCACTTGGAGCCAGTGTGGGTCTTGGGGATTGAACGCAGATTGTCAGGCTTGGCAGCAAGCCTTTACCCCCTGAGCCATCTCACTGGCCTTTTGTTTTGGGACAGGGTCTCACGTGGTCTCGGCTGGCCTGGAACTTACTACGTAGCCAAAGATGGCCTTGGGCTCTGGATCCTCTCGCCTCAGCAGGCACCACCGCAGCTACCTAGTCCCCCTTTTTTTTTTTAAACAGAGAAAATCCTTCAGGCTTCGAGCCTTTGCTAGGATACAGGATCTGGATAGAACTAAATAACACAGTCTGAGCTTTCCTTCATTTCCCCTCGTTTCTGGATTTCCTATTTATAGCAAGTGCTTACAGGCTTTCATTTGGTATGACAGTCTCTTTGAAAAACAGAATGAATTATAAGCAGAGTTGATGAGAACGCCAAGGCGACGGAAGCATGGGGTCCTGCCACGGTTCAGGCAAGCCACGTGGAATGACACTCACAAGAGACACAGGCAGGGATGCCGGGTCACATTCCTGGGCCACAGAGAACCCAGGACCCTCTAGACAAAGCCTGAGATCATCATGGTGGGGAGACCCTAAACCCCTGACACAGGATCCTGGGCCACTTGCAATGCCTTCTGGGAATAGCGTTTTTTCTCTTGGCCAAAGGCTTCTAGGGCGGCCTAACTCCTTGAGATCACAGGGTAACAGCCTGAGGGAAGAGTCAAGAAAATGGCCAAGGAGAGTGGAAGGCATTCTGGGTGGGAACAGAGGTGACCAGAGGAGAAAACTGTAAAGAAAACCATGGCTGTTGTCACCTGGAAAAGGTATTGTCCACAAGCTTGCTTCCTTCCTCTGTGTCCCTGCCACTCATCAGGAGCCTCGTGGACTCGCTCCCATGATTACTGGCTAAAATTCTCTTCTCTTCTCTTCTCTTCTCTTCTCTTCTCTTCTCTTCTCTCCTCTCCTCTCCTCTCCTCTCCTCTCCTCTCTTCCCCTCCCCTCTCCTCCCCTCCCCTCCCCTCCCCTCCCCTCCCCTACACTGTTTTTCTAACACTAATTTTCCAATATTCCCATGAGGGAACCCTCAGCCCAGACCCCGCCCCCCCCAAAAAAAAAACCAAAAAAAAAAAAAAAAACCAAGCTCATTCTCTGACACTCAGAGAGGAATTTTAGGAAGCCCAAGTTCAATTTTCATAAGCTTTATCTGACCTAGGCATGGCGGCTCACACCTGTAATCCTGGCATCTGAGAGGCTGCGACAGGAAGATCATTAGTTCACGGCCAGCTGGGACCACATAGAGAGAACCATCTCAACAAATAAGCAAACACAGCTGAAAAGCTTAAGCCGATGTTGGAGCCCATTTACGGGAATCCATGGGTTGTGAAAGAACATTACTGTAAGCATCCTCTTTCAAAGCAGACCCTCTTGGAAGATGAGACGTGGTTACAGTGGGCCTCCTGGTACACTGCCGTGGTTTCTAGGGACCAACGCAGAGAAGCAAAGACCAGCTCTATGCTTACTCTTGTACCACAAATACGGACACCAATAAACTGTTAAGAAGCAGCACCCAGTGGCTGGTGGAACAGAGCTCAGGGGCAGCTTGCTTTCTGGTGACAGCTACCTACCAGGATATTAAAGGGCGATACAGATACAAGCAGGAAGAAAGAGAAAAGGCCTCTCTGTAGTCAGGAAAACAATTCAAAGTTGGGAGGAAGAGGGGCCGAGGGACCCACTTTCATCACCAGGAGCTCCGAGTCCTCCACCCAACTGCAGCAGTTACGCCTGAGGCCCAGATGAGAAGCCATTCCCTGAGTTATCTACTGCTTCCTCTGTAAAGCCAAGGGGGTGAAACAATATGGCGCCCAGGGGTCCGCTCAGCTCCCAGGCTCGGCTCGCCCTTCCCTAGACAGTCCGGTTTTCAACTGTCTTTACTGGTCCACCTAATCGCTTCTGAAAGAGCAATGTGTACCCACTTTAATCTTGCAAAAAAAAAATGACCCCTGAAGCTCTTTACAGGTTCTCTCTTGCATTTATGAAGGTCAGCAACCTCCATTCCCAGGAGGGATACTCTCATGGCCTGAGAAGTTCACCTCACTGGCCTTGGTACAGCCCCAGAAGCCCTGCAATGTGTGAGACAAGAAAGCCACACTTCATTATGTGACCTAGGTTGTTGCTGCTCCAGCCCAGACTCCAAAATGAGGTTCGTATTTCCACTGTCCACAATGATTACCCATGGCCTCTTAGTTAACAAAATGAGAATTTATTAAAATTTCAGTTCTAATAAATAGTCAGTTGCCTCTACAACAGGCTCCAAGCCCTGGTGAGATGACAGTCTGTGTAGCCATTCAAAGAGGACATGTTAACTAAGCTCTGGGCTCTAGTTACACAGGGAGCTGCTCTCCTCCCTTGACTCACTGCTGTCACCCTGCTGCGCCTTAATGTCTCGAAGATGAATTAATTTTCTTATCGCATAAGATCCCAAAGATACATTAGCCAAACAGGAAACAAAACAAACCAAAGAAAACAATAAACCAAAGACTCCCAAACCGAGAAGCGGGTATAAAGAGAAGATTTGATGCTTTTCCCCATCTATGGAACCAACAACAAATATGCTTGGGAGGCCCAGATTGGGGCTGGTGAAGTGGTGAACTCAGCCATTCACAGTTTCATGCTAGAATTTAGGCTCTTCAGGGCTTTGCTTCCCAAGTGACGGCCCATCATGGGGAAATTAAAGCTGGAGGGAAACCCGTCTCCGGCAGACAATTAAAACTCTGGGGGATGGTGAGGACCTCAGCAATATAAAACTTGGAATTCAAGAGTAAAATAAGAGGCAGGCAAGGAGGCTCCAGTTCCTAACCTTGAGAGGTTGCTGTTGCCTGAGGCCAAGATCAGATTTCAAAAGCTGGACTTGAGAAGCGGATAGCAACAGCCAGGGACACAGCTGAGCTCACTGGGGGCGTGACAGTGTCTTGTCCTCCACCTGCCCCTGGGTCTCTTCATCTAGTAGCTACTCCTGGTTCCTACCTATCTCCGCTTGTCTCTGCCAACCTGTTATTCATTACTGCAAAGGCTCCCACACCCCCTGAGAACTCATCATCCCTGGAGGATGAATTGGACGGGTGGGGTCCACCATTGGCCATCTCGGACAACTGCTTCTGCAGGATAGCCAGTGAGACCTTGTTGGTGTCCTTCATGGAGATCATCTCCCCTGAGAGACGTCGCCCATCCGTGTCACTCTCCATCATCCCATCCGTTTCTATGGAGATGTTGCACCTGTTCCGGATGTTGCCGGGCATCACCATATTCCTCCTGGACCGCAGGAGTCCTCTCTGACACTGTGGGAAGTACCCACTATCCAGTTTCCTCAGGATCCAGTTCACAGTCTGTTTGATCAGGATGGAGATGACATTAAACAGGGAGTAGATACAGCAGACACCCATGAGGATGAAGAAGAAGTTGGCGAAGCGGTAGAGTCCCTGGCTCTCGTACTGAGCATTCTGGCTGCTGACCAGGTCCCCAAAGCCAATGGTACTGAAAGCGACAAAACAGAAGTAGAGAGAGTCAAAGTAGCTCCAGCCTTCCATGGTGGCGTACAGAGCCGAGGCTCCACAAGAGATGGCCACGGATGCCAAACATAGGATCAGCATGACATAGTACACAGAGGGCTTCCAGCCAGCCAGGCTGTCGGCTTCACGCTTCTCAGGGGCCTTCATGTTGTCCTGGGTCACTACCCCACGTCTCCGCAGCTGCTGCTGGTGACAGGATCTCATGACGTAGGCAATGACTGTGATCAGCCGCTCGAGGAAGAGGTTGAAGAAGAGGATGGTGCTTGCACATCCAATGAGACCGTAGAAGATCAGAAAGACCTTCCCTCCTATTGTGGCTGGTGTTGTCATCCCAAACCCTGACGAAGACAAAAAGCAGAGGAGACAAGAGTGAGCGAGCGGTTGGCTGAGAGTGGGGTTGGTGGATGGGCTTGCAGGCTGCTGAAGGGCTGGAAAAAATGGTGTTTTAAAATCTCTTAGCCCCAGCCTTTCTCGGAAAGCAGAGAACCCCCATCTCCACTGGAAGGTTGTTGTTCGGCCTAGAGCCGCCTGATTCAGGCCCATATGGTGCTATTGTGCAAGGCAGGAAAAGGCTCCTCTTCTCTGAGTGGATCCTGCCAGGAAAAAAAGGGTTAGAGACGAGGATATGACTAGATTTTAGCCTCCTGCCCTCCTTTTGTTGAATGTCCCTTGTACACGAAGGAACATGAGCAGCCACAATCAACTGACCTTGCTCAGAGATACAAAGACTCCTACAAAAATAAAGGCTTATGCAGACTCAAAAAATTCATACATTTTAATAACAGAACTGGGAAAAAAACAGAGCTCTTGTCTCCCTGGATCTCTGGTTCTGCAAGACAAATGGTATAGTGTGTGTTAAGTAAGGTGGTACAGGGTTAGACTTAGGGTTCCAGGAAGATTACACAGAAGGTCCTTGAAACCAAGGAGGCACTGTACAGGCAGACAGTACATACGAATAGTGATGGCAGTTCCTTTTCTCCTTTCTCTTGTTTGTATGTGCAAGTATGTAATAAGTGTGTGTGTGTGTGTGTGTGTGCACTTGCATGTGTGTTCATATGCATTTGGGGACCCGAAGTTGATGTTGGGTATCTTCCTAAACTGCATCCCACTTGACTTATTAAAGCAGGATCTTCGACAGAAACTGGAGCTCACTGATTGCTGTCAGGTTAGCCGGTCAGCTTGCCCTGGGGATGCCCAGTCTCCCCTCCTGAGTGCTGGGATACAGGCAGTTGCCATGCCTACCCGACCTTTTCATGAACTCTGAGGATCTAAACTCTGGTCCTCATACATTTTCCTTTATTTTCAAGTTCAGCTCTCTCATCGTCCTTTGCTTGTAAATCCCGAAAGCCCGTCACTTTTCTTGTTGCTATGGGTCAACCAGTGGCTGCCTGTCATAGGTTCCCCTGGGAAATGGTTAGATGAGATCTTTGGATGTGTGGGTTTTGGGGGTTATGAGCTCATGGTAATGAAGTCAAGGGACCACTTTTCCAAGGTACCTGATCTATGCATTCATAACTACTCAATTATCCAACTAAAGTCACAGTTCTCAGCATGCTTGGTTCTCAGCTATGTCTAATTGGGAAACTAAAGGCCTCAAGTCAAGATAATGAAAGAAAACATTGAGTTTTGCTTCTAGAAAAATAGGATATAGAGGAATAGATGGGATAAGAGTAAGGAAGAAATGAGGGGCAGGGAAAAATGGAATGGAGATTTTGAGGGCTAGGACCCTTAATGGTGGAGAAAAAAAATCAGAATATCATCTCTCCTTGCTTTAAAAACCCAAGCCCCCTCAGTCACCTTGCAGTGGAGGAGCTTATGTATCTCCATCATGGAAAGAAATGGTTAGGATATTCATTTGTATCCCAAGTTCAGATGAGGTGGTTAGAGCTGTAGAGACTTGAGTTTGAAGAGTTAAGTGCACCGAGTTTAACAAGTAGGTTTCAAACAATGTTGTGTTCTATTCAGTGCAAAAGAACACCACCGAGTCACCAGTGTGTCAGGGAATTAGCTCCCCATGGTTGGAGGAATTTGGCGCTACTCTGATGGCCTCAGTGGAGTCCCTGAACCAGGAGAGCTTGTGACTGCTCCCCGTGGAAGACAGAAAGCAGATGACTGAGCCCATGCAGTATGTGTTCATGTTCCTGTCATGATAGGAGTAGTTTATCATCCCAAATTCCCATGCTGATTTTCACCCACAAAGTGATGGTTTTTGAAGATGAACCTTTGTGAGGTAATTAGCCTATGGGGGTAGGACCTTCTGGGAGGGCATACGAGTCCTTGAAAATGATACCTTGGGGGCTGGAGATGTGACTTAGTTGGTAGGGTGCTTGTCTGATAAGCTAGGCATGGTAACAGGTTCCTGAAATCCAGCATGTAGGAGATGGAGCCAGGAGGGCCAAATATCTTAGATAAACACGGGAGTTCAAAGGCAGCCAGGTCTAGACAA
Organism: Microtus oregoni; assembly: GCF_018167655.1. Classification (NCBI taxonomy): domain Eukaryota; kingdom Metazoa; phylum Chordata; class Mammalia; order Rodentia; family Cricetidae; genus Microtus; species Microtus oregoni. The sequence continues at coordinate 12,807,982 of NW_024543210.1, forward strand.
CAGCAACCACACAAAAGACAGCCCAGAGAACGTCATCCTTTCTGCCATGTGAGAACACAGCAAAGATTCTATGAGAGACTTGACTTTGAACTTTCAGAACTGTGAGCAATCTATTTCTCTGTTTTAGAAGCCAGCCTGGGGCATTTGTTACAGCACCCAGAATGAATTAAGACAAGCCATCTAAGATGACTCAGACAAGCTCCTTGTGAGTACCTTATGAGAAATAATGTCTATTACTTGCTTATGAGGTCAAGAGACATCTCAATTCTTCCGTTGAAGGGCATCTAGGTTGTTTCCAGGTTCTGGCTATTACAAACAATGCTGCCATGAACATAGTGGAGCATATACTTTTGTTGTATGATAAGGCCTCTCTTGGGTATATTCCCAAGAGTGGTATTGCTGGATCCAGGGGTAGGTTGATCCCGAATTTCCTGAGAAACCGAAACACTGCTTTCCAGAGTGGTTGCACAAGTTTGCATTCCCACCAGCAATGGGTGAGTGTACCCCTTTCTCCACAACCTCTCCAGCAAAGGCTATCATTGGTGTTTTTTATTTTAGCCATTCTGACAGGTGTAAGGTGGTATCTTAAAGTTGTCTTGATTTGCATTTCCCTGAGGGGTGCATCCACACACTAAGACAATGGGGATGTTCTATTGGGATCTCACCAAGGCCAGCTGGCCTAGGGCTGAAAAAGCATGGGATAAATCCGGACTAGCTGAACATAGCGGACAATGAGGAATACTGAGAATTCAAGAACAATTGCAGTGGGTTTTTGATCCTACTGCACGTACTGGCTTTGTGGGAGCCTAGGCAGTTTGGATGCTCACCTTACGAGACCTGGATAGAGGTGGGCAGTCCTTGGGCTTCCCACAGGTCAGGGAACCCTGATTGCTCTTCAAGCAGATGAGGGAGGGGGACTTGATCGGGGGAGGGGGAGGGAAATGGGAAGCGGTTGCGGGGAGGAGGCAGAAATCCTTAATAAATAAATAAATTTAAATAAAAATTAAAAAAAAGAGACATCTCAAAATATGATCCTGCTTACAAGGTCCCAATGACAAACCAGATTATGATCCCACTGAACTTCAACCCAGGGAATCAGAAAGTTGACTGAGCTTACCTAAAGCACACAGGGTGAGGGGTTGCTTACACCAGAGTGGAAAGTCTTCACCCAGCCTGGGTGATGGTCTTCCCATAGCCACATCAATGGAGTCCTCAGTTACCTTCCCCAGCCTGGCCACTGGAGCACCTCCTGAGACTCCAAGGCCATAAGCAACTAGGGCGGAATTGCACACAAGTGGCTGAGAGGAAGTAGCGGCATCTCAGACAAGGTCCACGGATCCACTCCACCTCTCCTTCTCTGGGGAAGTTAGCTGTCACCAAGCTTCATGTGCTGGTCTCCTGCAAGCAGGCACGGTTGATCTAGGGAAAATGGTGACCCTTGACCTCAGAAGAGCCCACATCAAGGCTAGGACAAATGAGCTATTCACAAGAGAAACCATGATGGGACAAGGAGTAAATGCAAGCAGAGTTCTCTCACCATAGGGGATCTGAAGCCTCACTCCAGGCAATGTGACCCCAGCACTTTTGGGAACAGTGCAGTGACACTGAGAAGCTGGGGGGATTGGTTTTCCCCCAATGAACAAGGCTTTTAGCAACTCAGGGACTTGTTCCAAGAATTGAATGTTTCTGGATTCCATCTGTTGATTTGGTTTTAGAGGAGTTCTTAATTAAGGAAGAAATCGTTATGACTTTTGGTCATCTGCTGGGCTTACTAGATCACAGCCATCGCTTCAATTAGTCAAAGTAACAGAAAATGGTAAGAGCGGCAGCACTGTGGACAGCTGAGCACTGAAGGCTTGGGAAATAGCGCTGCGGGTAAAGTGTAGGATCTGAGCTCAACCCCAGAACCCGTGTATTAAAGACCTGGGTGCGGCATGTGACTGTAATCCCAGCACCAGGGAGGAGGACACAGGGGGGTCCCTGAGGCATCCTTGTTGGGCCAGCTGGTCTACCTGGTGATTTCCAGGTCCATTAGAGACCCTGTTCAAAAACCAATAGTGGATAACCCCAAGGAACAACACCCAAGGTTGATTCGTATACACACACACACACACACACACGCGCGCGCACACACACACCACACACTCAGCAAGATGTTGTCATTATGTTCTTGAACTCTTAGCATCCCTGGTTCTTAGTGCAAGGGCCACACAAGGTTAGGCCCATTAACATTCTGTCACAGTGGGGAAAGGCTCACGAGGCCCATCCCTTCCCAAATAAATACAATTAATGGTTGCCGGGGAAGAAGAGACGTTTTCTTTACTGGTATAGCCACTGAGAAGTTGCCCATGCTCCTGTAAGAAACCCTGAATTCAGGGGTCACGCTGCCCTGTCCAGGTTTTACCTACTGGCCTGAGTTGTAGACTGTTTAATTATCTGGAAGAAAGTTTGTCAATGTTTACACTGACCTGAAATAATAAATGTCCATAAATGTTCAAACAAAAGAGTGACGTGCACCGTGAATAAGAGCCCTCAGGGGTCTTCTTGGCAGAGGACAGGCTTCCTGCCTTGCCACCAAGGCCTTCGTCATGCTAGGCTGGCTCCACACATGGCGTCACGGGTTTGCATGGAATAAGTATGTCCCAGGGCCTTTCCAGAGAGCTCTCTCTTGCTGTCACTCCTTGCTGGTGGTCTGTGTCCCCTCGCCCCCCCGCTATTGGTGCTGTCACCACCCTTTGCTGACACTAGACTTCTTACCAGTCCAGTGTGAAAACACTGAATCTTCTGGGCATTTAGTACCAGGGTGGGACTTCTGAGGTAACCAGCTCTGCGTGTTCTCGTCTCTTCAGTGTGTAAACGGCCAGTGTTGAATGACCCAGGCGGTATCCTGTAAGCCAATCTAATAACACATTGCAAGATATATTTATTCTGTCAGTCCGTCTCTCTGGAGAACCCTGACTACTTTGAACAACTTTGCTGAGGGCTCTTCTGCCCTGCAGCCTGTCACGGCAGACGTGATTATTGAGGGAGCAAGGGTAAGAGAGGGAGTGATTGTGTGGCAAGACAGGAAACAGAAGTGAGGATGGTGGCCATCTTGCTGTTTTGTTTGAGACAAGAGTTTCTCAGTGTAGCCTTGGTTGTCCTAGAACTTACTTTGTAGACCACGGTAGCCTTGAACTCAGAGATCTGCCTGCCTCTGCCTCCTGACTGCTGGGATTAAGACTGTGATCTTGTTTTTTTTTTTCTTAAATAGTAATTCTCTCATGAGAACTAACTAGGGTCTCATGAGAAGTAAATTAATTTCTTATGCAGGGCAACATATCCTATGGCTTTCCACTACAAATCTCCGCAGTACTAGGGACCAAGCCTTAACACACAAACCACTGGGGATACAGTCATGTAGAGCACCCTGTCTGCCAATCCACCTTCTACAGTGCAGACGCTCTGCAGGTGCAGATCCATTTCCATGTTGTAGCTATAGGAGGGGGGAAGGACGAAGAGAGAGACACAGACTGAGGTGGACACTGGTCTAAAGGGGGTTTCCGAATGAGTGTCTGCTTGTGGGCTGTACTCTAGGTTAAAGGTGACTTGTTTTAATGCAGGCCCTTCACTCGCCCTACATTTGGGCCTGAGTCCAGTTCCTCACTTAGACGATAAGGACAGCCTTGGGGCTGAAGAATTACTGAGACTTTTCCCTTCCAAAATAGAAAAGCTGGTTGACTTGGCCATGGGGCACTCGGAATCCCATAACTGAAGTTGATCATCGCAGTTGCAGCTACTCTGTGTAGCAGAGAAGAGGGGCTGACTCAAAGATTTTCCTCCTCTGTTCTGTTGGTTCAGAAGTACTGACCCTCTCCAACTCGCTGAGAGGAAGGCCTCTTGACTGTCATTTCAGCTCTTAAGGGTAAAACAGCGTCACGAGGAGGAGGCGCTACGATGACAGATTACATAGGCAGAGCCCTTAGCTGGAGTCAGACACTGTGTTCAGGGGTGGTGGCTGGGTTTCACATGAGAACTCCTTGCCCATCACAGTGAAGAACCCTGACAGGCTGAGTCCTACAACCTGCTCAGAGCCACCGCACTAGTTTGGTGTCACTCTGCACTCCCGTCCCAACCATCTGTAACCTAAGTACATCACGGCACAAATCTCGTTCTGGTCTTCCCTTCGATAAAATGAGGGTGGGGGACCTAGGTGAACTCTAAGACCTGTTGAGTTCAAATGGTTCGCGGTTTGGACCTGGCTCATTCTGTTGATTTGCTCAGCGCAGGAAGATGAGCTCTGGGCATCTGTTGGAGTCTCACCACACCCGCCAGGCAGATTGCTTGTCTACCTGAATACCAACTCTATCCATGACATCTCTCAAGTGAAAAAGGCATTGCAGACCGATTGAACGTGTTCCCCAGGGTCCTCAATGAGCCAGAGGGAAGCAGTGTCTCCCTCATCCCTCAAGCACTAACACCCCACAGTAAGCACTGCGGATGGAGATGTTACATGTCCTTCCTAAGGTTAAAGGTATTTTTGGAATTTGATATTCTTAAGGTTATGACTCCTCTTTATTTTAATAACAGCAAGCCACCTTTGACAAAGGACTGGGAATTCTTTTAATAGAGCAAGCCATTTCCCAGATAACTTCTTGATTTATGGACTAAAGACTTTAGCAGTGAATACAAGTAAGGCTTAAATTATTGCTATTCAAGTATAAAAGCTGATAACTTGGATGTGACAAATTGGGGTTCTCTAAATCAGAGACTCAGGTTACAAAAACTGGCCTCCTGGGAACCAGAACACACTCACTCCCAAGGAGGAATTTAAGATTTCATTTCCTTGAGAGAGACACAGAGACAGGGGATTCTGGTTATGTGTTTCATGCTTTCGCAGACCGTTTTCCTCCTCGCAAACATTTGCTGGGATGACAGCTGACATCGGCTCTGGTGGCAATATATTCCGTCATTATTTCTGCCTCCATCCTCATCTGAAGCGGGGCGGGGGGTGCAGTGGGGGGAGGATCATGTGATTTACTTATCTCAAGGCAGCATCCTGATTCTAGCGCTTCCTAACTTTTAAATCTTGAAAGTACTTCTTAAAAGCAAGTAGATATAATTATGTTCTCTCCTGAACTAAATTGCCCTCCCCCAGACTTGGAAGAAATGGTTCAATTAAATAGAATGTTACCACAGTGCCTGGCACATGAGGGAGGCTGCCTCTTCCTCAACTCCAGGGAGACGATCTGGCCAAGGCGTTGTTCTCTGGGCTGCTGGGTAAAGTCTCTGGAGCTCTGTCCGCCATTTTGAATTTTCTTCTGCACAGCATCATCATGGAAGGGTCCCCTAGACTGGTCCTTGGTACCCGCAAAAATGATCTCTGTTTCTGGATCCAGGATGGTCCTTACCCCACCCTGCTCAGAACCCCATCTTTCCTATCTAGCAGCCTCTTAAATACCTTCAGGGTACCCTCATGTCCTCAGAAACCTAGCTTGAAAGACAAAGACAATGCTACAGAATCTACGGAACCATGAAGCTCTCTGCCCTTCGTGGTTCAGCCTCCATGTGCCATCTTGTAACAAGAGCAAGGGTGGATTAGGGATACTGAGTGACACCATAGGGATGTGAGGTAGAGAATTTTGCACTTATGGAACAGGCATGCATGCATGCAGGACTTCATGAGGAACCTGAGTCCGCAGTTCCTGCGTGATCTCTTTTGCTAGCCTTCATGGAAGCTTAGTCTCCAGCAGTATATACACCCCCAGAGGATGGGCCTAAAACTCAGCTGGCAGCTACTGCAGCAGTGTGGCCACAGACTCTGCTGTTGGGCACACACTGGCTCATGCCATCATTGTGGGCTTCAATGTGGGTGGATACTCTGAGCCTAGCAGACATGGCATTGCCTACCAGAAACCCCAGGGCACTGGTTGGTGCATCCACGGCCTGGTGGTCCTTGGTTTTCAGGAGGACACAGTTCTTAGAGTGTGCCCAGAACCAGGGGGATGTTAAGTTCCTGAGGGGTTTCGATGAACTGTTGAAATAGTGCAGACATGAAAATGAGTTAGTCTAATCAAATTCAAGCAGAAGAAATGGAAAACCGTCACTGAGGACATTTTGACTGCAGAGAAGTTCACAGAGATGATATAAGCAGGGGTTCGACATTTTGACAGGATGTCATCATATATGGATGTGTTGTGCCACTTTAATAGATATTCCAGGACATGTATGACCCTAGGGCCATAGGTTGGACACATCTGGATAGAGTTTGGAGTGAGCATATGATTTGAGGCCTCTTTAGAGAAGTCAGTGTGTGATGTTCTTATTTTGTAAATTATTCAGAAGAACTATTTTCTTTTTTTTTTTTTAACTTGTGGGACAAGGTCTTACTTTATAGTTTTGGCTAGCCTGGAACTCACTAGGTAGACCTTGTTGGCCTTGAACTCACAGAGATTTTCTGCTTTTACCTTTGCCTCCCCAGTGCTGAAATTATAGCTGTGTGCCTTTACACCCAGATAAAGTGTTTTTTTTTTAAAGGATTTGAAACAAATGAATTATCATTACACTGCCGTCCAAATGCTTTTCCACGTTGTGGTAGTTAGAATGTAATTGGCCCCCATGAGCTCATAGGGAGGTATGGCTTTGTTGGAGTAGGTATAACCTTGTTGGAAGAAGTGTGTCACTGTGGAGGCAGGATCTGAGGTCTCATATATGCTCAAGTCACACCCAGGGTCTCAGTTCACTGCCTGTTGCCTGTGGATCAAAGATGTGGGATTCTTCGCTCCTCCTCCAGCCCCATGTCTGTCTGCATGCCTCCCTATTCCACCAGGATGATAATGGACTGAACCTCTGAACTGTAAGCCACCTAATTAAATGTTTTCCTTTAAAACAGTTGCTGTGGTCATGGTGTCTCCCCACAGCAATAGAAACCCTAATCAAGACACACAGTCTTCCTTATTTCCTTCAAACATGAAATTTCCTGTTGCCATTTTATGAGCAAGTGCACTATATGTTCTCGGAATGTGAGGCAGACTCACGTTCACTATGACGGTAGCTCTTGAACCAAAGTTCTTGTCAGAAAAAATTTCTTCCTTTTCCCCTCGCCTTTCCTCATTTTCTCGTTCCCCCTTTTATACCTTTCTCTCCATTTCTTCCCTCCACTTCTTCGAAGGAGCCTTTCGCGGTACACAAGACTCCTCATTTCTTTTAGACGTAACAAAATAAATCACTGCGCTGTACTAAACTGGTCTTCCAGGGAGCTGTGTTCAGGCTTTCTCTTTATAATGTTTAATTTTGGTAATATTAGTTTCAGAAAGTGGTTATAGCTTTCCTTTGCCCAAAGCCACAAGAGAAACTATTTTAATTAAAAAAAAACAAACCCACACTTATTTATTTTGTGTGTGCCTGTGTGCTCACAGGCGCCACAGTGTAGATAGGTAGATCAGAGAACAACTCTCTGGAGTTGTTTCTCTCCTTCGGCCATGGAGGCTCCAGGGATCTCAGTCAGGTCATCAGCCTTGGTGTCTATTGCCAGCCCACGAGAAACCTTTCTAAAAAGTATTATGGTGTTTGTGGTACAATTGGGATCAGCCTACATAACTTAGCTGCCAGAGGGGATGTTCAAAAGTATGATAATGCCGTGGTGTGTTAGTTACTTACAAAGAGAAAAAAGAAAAGGGTGCAGGGAGAGGGGGAGCCAGCACAAAAGAGGTATCTGTTAGGATTTATTTTAATACGAAGGGAACAAACAATGACTTCAGCCACTTCTGTGAACTCTGAGCTGGTAACATAAATGCCAGGGTTTCAAGTGAGTGACTTCAGAAGTCCAAATGTGAACCCTCTGGGGAGGAGAGATGGCACATTGTCATCCACCAAGGAATGGAAGGGATAAAATGCTGGGGGCGGCGGTGGTACCAGCCTCAGATGCAGACAAAGGACCCAGAAGACAATGGCTGAGAGCATCATCTGAGTGCACTGCCGTGGAGGCTCTCTGTAACCGACACAGAGGCATGTTCTTCCGATGACATCATTTCTAATTCTGCTGGCAGAATAGGCTCTACCACATAACTTCACCTAACGTGCCCTCTTCCCCATAAAAACCACTCTCTACCCCCACTTTTCTCCTAGCTGCATCTCGACTGTATCTTCAGCTCGGCAGGTCGCCTGTATTCTTTATCTCCACGCACCTATTCAACACACATTCGCCGCCAAAGGCCAAACCTCGCCTCGCCAGTGAAGATGCGGGCACTCGCTGTGCACGACTGGACTGACCTCTGGATTTCGCCTTTTCTGCCTCTGCATTCCCACTCCATTCCCTGTATTTTCCTTCATGTTTTGTTTCTTCTTTTGTGAGTTGTATATTTTCATCTTTAGTCCATTTCCTATGAAAACATTTATCCTTTTTATTGATTTATAGGAACCCTTCATATGTTAAGAAAGTTTAAGGTCTTCTTTTAAGAATATACTATTTTATTTATTCTTTGAGAATTTCAGACAAGCATTCAATGTATTTGGATCATATCTACCCCCACTCCTCCCAGGTCTACCCTGCCTTCCCATCCCTTTCAACTTAAATCCTGACTTTTATATGCATTGCAAATAATTTTTTCTATGTGTGTTTGCCTTTTATTCTCACATAAATGTTTTGTAGTTAGACAAAAGTTTGATTTCCACATAAAAGAATCAATTTGAGTTTTTGACTTGGAGGTCATGAAAAATCCTTCCTTGCCCTGGGAATATACTTAGGGTTCTAGTATTTTAAAAATATAATATTGGACTGAAGAGATGGCTCAGCGGTTAAGAGCACTGGATGCTCTTGTAGAGGACCCAGGTTCAAGTTCCAGAACTCCATGTCTGCTCACAGCAACCCGAAACTCCAGTTTCAGGGGATCTGATGCTCTCTTTTGGCCTCTGTAGGCATAGCGCTCATGTAGTATACACATGTACAGGCAAGACATTCACTTACAGAAAATAAAATTTAAAAATCTTTAAAAATAATAGAGATGTTAATTTAAAATTTCAGCAGTCTAATGTTTTAAAATAGTTTGCATCATTTTAATTAAAGCTTTTATTTGAGGTAATTGCAGATGGACACGTATCTGTATGAAGTAACAAAGAAGGCATTATTTCCCTTTTACCCAGTTTCCTCCAATGATAATTTTTTTTTTTTTGCAAAATGATAGTGCAATCACACCACTGGGACACTGGCATTATCCCGCCCTCGGTGTCACTCATATGCTCTTTAGTCAGACTTTGTTCTGCACAATTTTGACACAAATGTAGATCCCTCAGCGCCATTTAAAAAAATATTCCATTTTTGGCTAATTTCTTGAGATGTAGCTTTTTATTAAATGCAATTTTAAAAATTTGTTTTTGCATTCCATATTTTGTTTTACTCTTTAGTCTGGGGTTGGTACCCCAAGAATGAACAGTTACTTTTTTTTAATGCCAGTGAAACCCTCTCCTCTACCTCCTTCCCTGCTTCTCCTCCTTCTCCCCTCTTCCCTTTCCTTTGCCCATTTTCTCTATAGAGCTGCTCTTGCTTATTTCATGCTTAGTATTTATGCTAGGCTGTAGAGTCGTTTGGTTTAGTGCCAAAACAGTATCTGGGTTTTGACTGGGGTTGCCTTATATTTAGAGATGCATTTGTGGAGAAATGATATCCTTACCAAATTTGAGTTTTTCCACCAGGAAAATAGTGTCTCCCCTTCTCTCTCCACTTTTAGAACTCTTTGGGAGCCTTAGTGGAATTTTGTAATTTCTCCCTATGGGTTCTTTCCAGATCTTGTCACACTGATTCCTTCTGAAGATGCTGTGGATGGTGGGAGTGCTCTTCCCTGCCTATACATAGGTCTTTTGCTTGGCTATTTAATTACTGTTTTTTTTCTCATCATGGTAAAACATACATACCAGGAATTTTACTGTATTAAGTTTTAACAGTTCACAGTGCTATGAACCGTAGCCACTGTGTGTCTTTGGAACCTGTCCATCAACCCAAACACAACCTTGTACCCATGAATGGCTTGACTAGTAGCCTTGCTTCTGTCCTCACGACTCTGCCTGCTCTAGGAACCCGCCTAAGTGGAGTTATGCAACTTCCATCCTTTGTGTCCAACTGCTCTCCCTGAGCACTCTGCTTCCATGGTTTAGCCTGTTGCAGGAAGTCTCAGAAGCCCACTTCTCATTCTGGCTGAGTGAGAGTCTGCCCTGTGTGGGTTTGGCCCTCTGCTTCTCTACTCGTTCACCAATGGACACTCGGGTTCCCTGCTCCATCATGGTCTCTTTGCTCCTTTTGGTTTTTTGGAGAGCTTACTTCTGTGGATGTGGGCATGCAAATGTCTCCTTGAGTTTTTGTTTCTCATTGTTTTGGGAATATGATAGCAAAGGAATATTTCGTTCGTTTTATAGCCAACTGTTGGTAGCACATAGATGAAAGATGGTCTTAAATTTCTAATTACAAGAATTTTAATATCTGTTTCCAATTAAACAAAAGGAGTTTTTTCTTTTTGAGATAGGGTCCCCTGTAGCATAGACTGTCCTTTGGATTGTAGCTAAGGATGGAATGACCTTGAATTTCTAATCCTCCTGTCTCCACACACTGAGTGCTGGGATTACAGGCTCGCCTCACTGCACCCAGTTTTTATACAGCTCTGGGGAGGCAAGCTCTCTACATACTGAACCACATTCCCAGCCACTCAAGGCTCCTTAGTAAAGCCTTTTCTGTTTCCCTTTGGCTTTGATTGCCCATGCCAGTTATTCACAAACTATTGTCAGTTCCTAGCCTGCGAGAATAACACATCCTAGATGCTGGGACTACCTAGATTCCACTGCTCATGAGAAATCACTTTTCTCTTTGTGCTTTTGAGTCTTCCAGATGAGGTTTTGGTTTCCTTTTCTTTTCTCTTTTCAAAGAATGGCAAAAGGAAGGGTTTGGGAGGGGTGCAGCGGAAAGCCACATTCAACCCTGCAGAAGCTCAGCTTGGGACCACCTGAAGCAGGTGGGTTTATCTGAAGCGCTGCCTATTTCTGTCAATGTCTAGGTATTTAAGTGCCGGGTAATGAACTTAGAATATGTTTCCCTTCTGCTTTTCCCCCAAGAAAGGCCATTTCTCTTTCTAAATTGGGTATTCTTATGTTGCGCTGGACTGGAGCCTGGAGTATGCTTCCTGGACAATATATCTCTGCATTCTTTGTTACCTCCTTAAAAGCAGGGCATGTCCCTCAGCATCAATCCCAACCCCCGCAGATTCCCTGGAGTTTGGGTGGCTGTCTGGATTCATTTATCAGTCCTGTTCCTTACCCCCAAGGACACCCAGATATCATCAGGAGGATGGATAATTTCAACCTGGGCAGTTTGGAACATAATTTTAACCTTAAAATATTTACCTTCGCACATCTTAGTTTTGCCATCTATAAAGCAGGATGAGATTAGCATTCTTCACAGGACAGTAGTAAAGGTTTAATAATCCAGTATAAGTGAAATTCTAGGAGGGGATGAGATCTAAGAGCCAGGCTTTGCATGGATGTGTGCATGCGTGTTGTGTTTCTTTGTTTGTTTCTGTGGTCTTGGGGATGGGACCCAGGGCCTCTTACACACACATGCCAGACAGGAGCTCATCACTGAGCTATGCCCCAGCCTGAGTCAGCTGTGCTGAGGGAAGGTGCCCTGGACAACTGCCTGAGATGTCACACAGTCCTCACCCTGGAACCATGGTGACCTTGGAAACATTTCATATGTAATCACACCCATGCTGTGCCACGTCTAGAAAAGTGGGTGCCAGTTAGCAATAACAGACAGCACGGAAGTAAATGAATGTTGGACCGAACTGGCTGTGTTCACAGTCGGCAGGCTCCGGGGAAGAGAGGAGAATCGTGCCCATTCGGTAGAAAGACCATGGCTCTGCTGCATGGGGGCCCTGGAGAACCCGACACTTACTGAGCGTGGGACCAGTGACCCCCACTGTCCAATAGGAACAGCTCCCCTGCTCTGTGTCACAAAGCCTTCATTGTAGGATCTGCTCAGTGTGTTTGTCTTCCATGCGTGATGTGATAGCATTTCAGATAGGGAGAGCCCCTGACCAAGACCTTGCTCCGTCCTCATCTTCCAGCCCATGGCAAGCAAAAGGCCCACATGGAAAGGAAGGAGACAGGCATAGAAGGAAATTATCTTGTCCTTCCTGCAACCTGCTACCCACCCACTCTTGTCTCACTTGCTGGCTCTCCAGCCCCTCCAGAGAAGCAAACCCTTTAATCCCCCACAGTGTCCCTAGCTGGTACCAAATCCCTAGAGGGCAAAAGCCTGAAGTCATTGAGTATTGCATTTTCCCTACCAGTGTGGGAGGCATGCTTTTCTAGTTGCTGGGAGCCAAGAACAACAAACATTAAAAATGTCTGGCAACCACTCAAAAGCAGGACTGGACCCATCATTCTTTGATGTCCCCGACTCTCTGGCCCAGTGCCTGGCCTGCTGCTGGCCACAGTTTCCAGGTCAAGACTTAACTCAGATCGCACATGCTTCCTTTTGGAAAGATTCACTCACACTTTCTTCTCCATCAAGGACAGAGAATAAAACAAATAATCCCTGTTCTTCCACCTCTTTCTTAAAAGGTATCAGCCTGGAGGGCATGCCAGTCTCCAGGGCCAAACCATGTTAGGGTGACAGAAACCCCCCCAGCCCAGCTTTCATGCCGCTGTCACCCTGAGCCATGGTCACATCTGCTCTGGCTGTGACCACTTCTCTTCTGGTCCAGTCCATCTCAGGCCTGGGCATGGAACCAAACCTCAGGAGCAAGTTCTGCTGGGATAGGCCACCTATGACCACTCACGTTTGGACATTCATAGAAATGAATGCCAACAGATTCTCCTTCGTTATAGTGAGCTTGACTCCAAAGATGAGGTACCTGTAATGTTCTAGAAAAGGCCAGAACACAGGGCTGGGGAGAGTGTTCGGTTGGTAAAGTTCTTGCTGCTCAAGCACGAGAGCCTGACTTTGCTCCCTAGGACCCAACCGATGCGGTGGCGTGCATCTGTAATTCGAGCACTGGGCAGGCGGGATAAGTGGGTCTCTGGATCTTACTACTCTTGCCAAGTCAATGAGCTCCAGGTTCAGTGAAAGACTCTTTCTCAAAGAAATAGTTGGAGAGTAACAGAGGAAGATATATAACAACAACCTCTGGCTTCCACATTCATGCATACTCATGAACACATGCAGACAGACAGACAGTAGGCAAGCAAATATGGCAGGAAAAGGTCAGATTCACTTACTATTTTGGCTAAGTGGGCTATCACAATAGACACTAACACGCAATTGTCAGAGTATACCAAAAATGTGTTCATCACACACATTCTTCCAGATCATATTTTAAATACTCTTGATGATCCAGATGGTAGTTCAGATTCTTGCAACACATCAAAAATCATCAAAATGAGCACACATTATTTTGCAATAGCACTGATGGGAGTGTCTGATTGCATCAAGTTTCTCCCTGCCTGGATCCCAGTGAGTGTATCTGGCCCATCTATTTATACATAGAATAGACTCTGGTTTCGCCATCACACCCAGAATCAAAACATACACGCGAGATGGAGTGGGAGTAAGTATAGCAATGGTTTGGAGACCAAGCATCCCATTGCAAAGATGCCCTTGAGATGCAATGATAGCCAGAGTTTGGAGGATCCAGCTGGAGAAAGGGAAAAGGAAAGGGAGTGTCTGATAAGTGAGGCAGGAGACTGACAGGGTGAAAAGCATGGACCCACATCTTGCCTCTGTTGCCATGTAGAGACTGGCCTTGGACATGGACTTGAACCTCCCCGTGCTTTCACCTCTTCATCTGTAAACTGGGATGACAATAAAAATGCCTACTCCTGAGGATTTCTCAAAGAGGTGAAGGACATATTAGCAATTTCTGCTCTTCTTTCTTTTGGAGCCTCTGCTTGGATTCTCCAGACAGACAGAACCAATGGGGTGCAGATACAGTGGTTTCCTCGATACATGGGGGAATGGTCCTAGGGCTTTCTGCAGACACCCAAGTCTAAAGATGCTTGGGTGGAAGGAGTAGAGGACACTCCGAGTAGGTGAAGTACTGAGTGAATGTGTATTGTTGACATGGAGACAGCCATGACAGAGACCAAGGCCTTGGACCCATGGGAAACTGGCCAAAGCCTTCGTCTTCTGGTCCAAGTGTAAGTGTCCAGAGGATTAGACAGTGTGCACAAAGACTAGCTAGTGCAGCTTCCTTCTTCCAGATGTTCAGACCTGAGACTCTTACCCACAGAGACCTCCTACTGAGACTAGCTAGCCCCTCCCTCTGTGCTGTGCACGATAAACACACTGAGGCTTCCCATCGCTTGTGGGAGTAGGATCAGCTCTGCCAAAGTGCACACACCCCACCTGACCACAGCTTTTCTGTCTGTGTGTCCCTGTGTCTGTCTTTTCTTTATTCCGTTGCTGTCCCTAGAGTCAGGGTTCCAGTCTCAGCACCCAAGTCCCTTATATAAACGGCACAGTATTGGCTTATAACATATAGTTCTCCTATGAACTTTAACTCACCTTTAGATTGTTTATAATACTTGATATATAGATACTATGTAAATAGCTGTAATAGTATATCATTAGGGAACAATGGCAAGAGGAATACATCCAATACAACTATTTGTTTTGGAATATTTTTAATCCACAGTTGGCCAAGTCTGTGGCTGCAGAATCTAGGGATATGGAGGGCCAATTAAACAGACAGATGAGAAGGGATTTAGCAGAAAAGTAAGTGCAATGTGGAACTTGAAAGTCCCAGGACACTGACTGCAAACTTGGGGCCCTGGTGACATGGCATGGCTCAAGTCCCAAGGCTTTCAAACCAGGGGTGTTAACTGTATAATTCTCCATAAAAGGCAACAGGCCTGCACAACTGGAGAGGAGGGGAACAAGGGCGTAAATCCTGGAGTTCACAAACTAGGCAGCTTGGAGTTTGATGTCCTGGGACAGGAAAGCATGCGTCTCAGTTCCAGGGTGAGAAACCATTTCATCTTTCCTCTTCCTTCTCTTCTATCTAGGCTCCTAGCAGTTGGGATGAGGCCCACTGATGCTGAGGATGGATCTTCTCCACTCAGATCACCACTCAACCTGTCCATCTCCTCCAACGTGTCCTCACAGACATACCCATGACTCATCTTTCCCCAGTCCTTTAGGAACTCCCCAATCCAGTTAGAGTGCACCTAAAACCAAGCATCCCAGCTTCCCAAGTGCCTCCCTGAGTTCTTGAATACTTTAGTCCCAGTCTTTGAGCTCTCCAAGTTCACCCCCAGTGACACACTTCCTCCAGGAAAGCCACACCTCCTAAGCCTTCCCAAACAGCACCATCAGCTGGGGACCAAGCACTCACATGCCTGGAATTACAGGGGACATTTCTCTTTCAAACTGTCAGCTGATCAAGGCCTGGAATGTAAAATCCAAAATTATGCTGGGCCATGGTGGCACACGCCTTTAATCCCCGCACTCGGGAGGCAGAGACAGGTAGATCTCTGTGAGTTCGAGGCCAGCCTGGTCTATAGACTGACTTTCAGGAAAGTCAGAGTTTAAAAAAAAAACAAAAAAACAACAACAACAAAAAAAAACCCCTGTCTCAGAAAAAAAAATCTAAACTCAATGAAACTACTAGAAGAAAACATAGGGAAAATACGTTAGGAAATTGGTTTTGTCAAGAATTTTTGGATAAGACTCTCAGCCACTTCAGCCACTTCTCCAGCGCCATGTGTGCTGTTATGCTCCTGCCATGATGATTCTATGATTCTCTGGCAACCTCTGAAACTGTAAGCAAGCCCCCAACTAAATGCTTTCTTGTAAATTGGTGCCCTGGTCATGGTGTCTCTTCACAGCAGATGGAACACTGACTATGACACCAATCCCTGGGAAGCCAAACAAAACGATGAAACGCCTTCTCACCCCAGCTAACATGGTTATCGTCGATAAGACAAAAGAGAACACATTTGGAGAGGATGTGAGAAAGGTGGAGACTCTCATCACCACTGGTGGGCATGTGAACTGCTTTAGCAATTACAGAAGCCAGGGAATGCTCTCAACCAGAAGTCCCACCACTGAGAGTGTATCCAAAGGAAATGGGAGTTGTATGTTACAAAGACATATGCTTTTGCATGAACTGACCTAGAAGTCCATCAACAGATGACTAAGCAGAATAACGTGTAACATATACACAACAAAACAGCATTTAAACCATTCATTCCCAATCTTCCTAGTGACCCTTTAATACCGTTCCTCATATTGTAGTGACCACCTGCCCCCATAAAATTATTTTCATTGCCGCTCCATAACTGTATTTTTGCTACTGATATGAAGCATAATGTAAATATCTGATATGCAGGATATCTAATTTGCAACCCCTGTGAAAGGGTTGTTCAATCCCACAGGGGTCATGACCCCACAGGTTGAGAGCCACTGATTCAGAATGAAATTCTGCCATTGTCTGCAGCAGTGTGGAGCTGGAGAGTGTCCTGTTGAATTTCATAAGATCGGTACACAAAAGACAAAAGCTGCATACTCTCACTTATATGTATGAGCTGGAAAGCTGATCTCATAGAAACAAAAATAGAGTAGTGGTTTCCAGAGCTAGGAAAGGGGATGGAGACGGGGAAGGTAGGAGCGGGAAGGGAGAAGGGTTTTCAGTGTTCCAGAGCACAGCAGAGTAAGTGTGACTGATGGCGACCACCAGCTGTGTATTTTGAAATAACAACTACAGAGGTTTTGGAGTACTATCAGCATGAAGAAATATGAACGTCGGAGATGTCATATATGCCAATGACTCTGATCTGGTCACATCACACACACCACACGCTGAAATGTCACATTGTGCCTTAAGAAGCACGTACGATTGCTATGTGGCAATAAAAGTAAAAGCAGGCGAATGTTAGGAAACACAGGTTTCATTTTCACTTGGTCATCAAAGATGTGGCAATGAAAGCATTTCTATCTGTCAAATCGATGAGGACTTTTCCATTGCCAAATTAGCAATGTGTATTGACAAATAATATATTTCTAGAAAACAATTAGGCAATGTGTTTACACATTGATCAAGCATCTTAAATACAGTCATTCCCTTGATCACTTGGCGTTTGTTCTAGAAAAATGAGAAAGCTAGATAGTGATTTGAAAAATATAAGTAAAAGTCTGGGTGCGGTGGGACATGCATATAAATCGGGAGGGAGAGACAGGAGGATCCCTGGGGCTTTCTGGCCAGCTAGTCTAGCCAAATTGGTAAATTCTGGGTTCAATGAGAGAACCTGTCTCTAAAAACAAGACTGACAGCAACTGAGGAAGACGTTCAATGTCAACCTCTAGCCTCTGCATACATTTGTGCACAATACATATGTGCCCAGCACCAACACGCAACACATACATACACACACACACACACACACACACACACACACACACGGTGACTAAATACACAAGAATATTTTAAACAACTTATGAGCAACAAATTCAATAAGTTGTATAAAGTTTCTTTAAAAGAAGCAAACTAACAAACTTCACCAAGGAAACTGATACCACAGTGTCCTAGTTCTAAGGAAACTGGATTCGTTATTAAAAACCTTATAAGTCAGTCATGGTAGCACACCCCTTTAATTATAGCACTCAGGAGGAAGAGGCAAAAGGATTTCTGTTTGGTAGAGTCCTGCCTGATCTACACAGTGAGTTTCAGGTTAGCCAGGGCTGCCAAAAAATTATCAGAGCCGGGCGGTGGTGGCGCACGCCTTTAATCCCAGCACTCGGGAGGCAGAGGCAGGCGGATCACTGGGAGTTCGAGGTCAGCCTGGTCTACAGAGCTAGTTCTAGGACAGGAACCAAAAGCTACGGAGAAACCCTGTCTCGAAAAATCAAAAAAAAAATTATCAGAAACTCCAAAGCCAAATGGCTTTATTTATGAGTATTACTGAATAGTTTAGGGACTGGTAATAGAAATTCACACAAACTTGCAGAACACTGAAGAAGAAGGAATACTTTTCAGCTCATTCTATGATGTCATCCTTTCTCTGCCATAATAAGAAAACTGTATACCTATTTCTCAGCCCATACGCACAGGTGCTATGTGCGTGCAGGTGCCTGCAGAGACCAGAGTATACGCTTGATTCCCTGAAACTGGAGTTCAGGCAGTTGTGAATCAACATGTGGGTCATGAACCAAACCCAGGTCCCTTGTACCTTGTAAGCAAGTGCTCTTAACTACCACACCATCTCTCCAGCTCCCATCAACATGGTTTTAGCAAATCAAATCCCACAGCATGTAGAAAGGACAATACATCATTATGGAGTAGGGTTTATCCCTGAACTACTCAGTTGATTTAATATTTGAAAAATGAGCTTAATTTACTAGATCAACAGACTGGAAAACAAAACTACATCACTCTCTAGGTGCCAAGAAATTATTTGAGAAGATGTGGCATCTGCTTCATGGTGACAATGGTCAGAAAACTAGAACTATAAAGGCTCATCGCTGGAAAGCAAATATGAGAACTACAACAACTGAAGCTTCCCCATGATTATGAATGAGGATAGACTTTCTGACTCTTTTCTGTACAGCAGTGTTCTAACGGTCCTAGGACTGCAGACACGTCAAAGACACAGACAGCTCTGAAAGGAGAGGGATGTTTTATTCACCAAGAGATACAATTGATGAAAACACACCCCAGCAGCATCCAGAAAACTATTAAGAGCTAGTAGATAAGCTTAGCAAACAGGCAGTATTTGGCTGTGGACAATGAGAAAGTAGACAAAGGGACTGGATGTACAAATTGATAGTCAAGTGTTTGCCTCATATGTCCAAGACCCTGGGTTCCATCCCCAGCACTGTGAAAATAAAATAAACTAAGATCATTTGCAATGCTATAAAAGATATAAAATACTTGGGATAAATTCCCAAAAGGCATGCAAGACCTACACATTGAAAAATTGTATACCATGATCAAATGGAGAGAAATTTAAGATGATCTGAATTTGTGGAGGGCAGAATAATGTTCCTCAATCAGATTTACTATGTTTGTTATGACTTTTATCCTCTTGAGATTAATCTATTGGATTAATAAAATCCTAATTAAAATTCCAGTTGCATTTTTTGATAGCAATTGACAAGCCAGTTTTAGAGTCTTGCTATGCCTGATTTCAATACTTACAATGAGCTGCAAAGAAAACACATTTGCACTTTGTGTAAAAACATTTAGACTTCCTTTGATGATGAAGTGTAAGCTAAATAAACTCTTTCCTCCCCAACTTGCTTTTTGGTCATGGTGTTTCATCATGGCAATAGAAACCCTAACTAAGACGAAGACCCTAACTCAGAAGAGTCTAGAAGCAAATTCTCATGGACGTGGTCAGAGAAGTTTTTTTGATTGTTTTTAGCATAGGTGTCAAAGGGTGGCTATCCCAGCCAGTTTTTCACATCTATAACATAATACCCAAGACAATGTAACTCTGTCAAGAAAAGTTTGATTTTGTTCATCGTTTTGGAGTTCCAAGGACATGGCACTTCCACTGGCTCATCTCCAGTGAGGACATTTGGCCATGCCACATCAAGGTGACTCTCAATGAAAGGACCGCATGTGAAAGAAGAACATATATTTCAGAACCAGAAGTCAAAGAGAGAGGGACCATCGGGACCAGGCTCTTGCTTCTGTAACAGTCATTTCTGAGTAACCAACCGTACTCAATAGAAAATCTCTTATTCTCTCTCTCTCTCTCTCTCTCTCTCTCTCTCTCTCTCTCTCTCTGTGTGTGTGTGTCAGAGGACAACTTGTGGAAGTCAGTGTCTCCTTCCACCATGGATTCTGGGAATCAAGTTCAGCTTGCAAGCTTGTATATGGCAAGCATTTTCACACACCGAGTCATCTTATGGGTTTTCATGAGGAATTATCTTCTGGGGAAAGTGCCCTTCATAGACCTCAAGACCCCCCACTATGTCCCTCTCAACAACACCACCCTGGGAAGCAAGCATGAGCCTTCGAAAACATCCAACATCTAGAATAGATGCAGAACACATCACACTCAAACATGGTGTTTTGGTGAAGGCTTATTTTGAACTGAAGGTCCTTGAAGAGAAGATATGAGAAAAGCTGTCTTCTCTTCCCTTGACTGACTCAAGGGGATACACAGATGTCCACTGGGGATGCACCTCAAGATTCACAGTGGATGTGCAGAATCTGCCTAGTATCAAAGTGCTTTGGGCTCTATTGCCTCTTCTGTATGACCATGCTTGCACTCTAATATAATATAACGGTTATTTGAACATACATGGCAACAACAGAGTCCCTCTGATAACCAAGATGGATAGACACCAAGTGCATATGTAGGTGACATATATAGAACAGATAGACTACAACCCGACATTCATGTTCCCACGGGGTTGGGGTGGATGGTGTGCGATTTCAGCATGCCACATGATTTATTAAAAATATTTTCCATTCCCAATTAAATTACCTTGACTCCAAAGAGGAGTCAGCCCTCCAGCTGGCCCTATAAATTATCCTGACAAGAGGAAAATCCATGGGTGGGGGGAGGAAAACTAATATGAGCATCATGCTTATGTGTGAAGCACTGAGGTATGATCAGAACCTGGGAGCAGGGGAGAAAGAACAAAGGAAAAGGAGTTTAAGTTTCCAGGGTGCCAAATTATGGAACAGAAAAATACTTCACGAGAAAGGGTGAAAGGGGTTAGTACGGTTTATTCTGCGGATCCCTGTGGTGCTGTCTTTGGGCTAATATGGCGTTAATGTTGTCTCCCTTGAATGACTTCTGCCCTTCCTAGCAGAGAGAGGAAAGGGAACACTTACACACTTATACAAACATACAGTACTCTCTCCTTATCCATGGCTTCCTAGAATTTCAGTTTCTAACAGCTAATTAAATCCAAAAATACTGCATGGAAAGTTCTAGAAATAATTTTTCAGTTTTTAATTGTATGACATTTAAAAAAGTCGGGTAGGCAACTAGGCAGCGGTAGCACACACCTTTAATCCCAGCACTCTAGAGGCAGAGGCAGGTGGATCTCTGAATTCAAGGCCAGCCTGGTCTACAGGTGAGTTCCAGGACAGCCAGGGCTACACAGAGAAACCCCGTCTCAAAAATCAAAAGGAACAAAAATCTGGGCAGCCAGTACAAACACGTTATGCTTGCAACGACATAAATGAACCTGAAGATGACTCAGCTGGGTGAATGGAGCCAGTCGGTAAAGCACAGATGTATGGTCTAACCACACATAATTCTAGAAAGTGCAAATGATTCACACTGACCAGAGCAGGTGGGCGGTGACTGTGAGGGGGTAGGAGTGAGTCGGAGTCGCCCAGCTCTTTAGGACAGCTGGGGGAGGGTGGTGACGCCCACTAGTTAGTTAAATTGTTTAGGGAATGAGTTCACGGCCACACACAGGTGCATGTATTCACAGGTTCCGTGGCTGTCCATCTTCCATATGTGTGGTTCGTTGTGTGTTAAGTGTAAAGCTGCAGGGTGTCGCAGGGGGGCTTTCCACCCTCTGGACACACTGCTGAGCCATGAACAATGCCCCTTCCTTATACATGTTGATGGCAGCAAAAGGGCTCCTGGGACTGTGGTCAATTTTGAGACACTTCCTGGAGAAGAGGCAGGGACTGGTAGGGAAAGGTTGGGTGGACTGCTAGCAGAACCTGGCTCTCATGACTTTGCACAGGGGGAGCTCTGATGTCCAGAGGCCTCCTGTCTATGGGGACAGGTAGTGAGTAGTGAGGATACCCTTTGCTCTTTGTTGGTAAGGAACTTCAACAGGTCGGGTTAGGAATGACCTGCCTGATTCTTTCCCCAGAATGAGGGGTGGTGGCCATGTGCTGAAGCAGGTTCAAGTTCCACCAGTACACGATTGTATTAGTCAGGGTCCTCTAGAGGAACGGAACTTATAGAATGAACGCGTATGTATATGTACACACACACACACACACACACACACACACACACACACACACACAAGGGGATTTACTAGAATGGCTTACAGACTGTGTTCCAGCTAGTCCAGCAATGACTGTCTGCCAACAGAAGGCCCAAGAATCCAGTAGTTGTTCAGTCCACAAGGGTGAATGTTTCAGCTGGTCTTCAGTATACGCCGGAATCCTGAAGACATTGGCTCTAATGCTGGTGAAAGAGTGAACTTGCTAGTGAGAGCCAGGGCAGAGAGAGAGAGAGAGAGGGAGAGAGAGAAAGAGAGAGAGAGAGAGAGAGAGAGAGAGAGGTGTCCGTCTCCCAGTCCCTTTATCTAGGCTGCCAGCAGAAGGTGTGGTCCTAGGCACAGGTGGACCTTCCTACCTCAAAATCTGGATTAGAAGTGGGCCTTCCCACTTCAAATGATTAATAATAATTAATAATAATAAACCTCACAGGTATGCCCAGCCCTTTGGGTTTTAGTTAATTCCAGATGTTGTCAAGGTGACACACAAGAATGCCATCACAATGCTATTTTTAAATTGCTATGTTTCACTTAGCTGAAGAATACCAGAGCTTGGCCCAGAGGATCATAAAAGAAATCTTTCCCCCAGGGGAAGGGGGACTTTGATTTATTTCATGGATTGGAACCTAAAACCCACAGAAGTCATTGGTACACTGTCCTTGGCCCCCAAGGCGATAGGATTCATTAGCCAAAGACCCCTCAGAGGTACAAGAGGACCGAGCGGGAACCCTATGGGGTCCCAAGGGAATAACTTCAGGGAGGTGAGACAGCTGTTGTGATGATTGGGGCTGCATAAATGTGGTGACCCGTGTTTGGTCCCCAGGACCCACACAGAAGCTGGGTCCTATGGTGCACACTTGTATCTCAGTGTGGGGGATGACTGAGACTAGCTGGCTGGCCAAGCAGCCCAGCCTCATTGGTCATCTAGATCAACAAGAGAGAGGCTGTCTCAGAAAATGAGATGGTGACTCCTAAGAAAGAATAGCGAAGAGATTTGCCTCTGGTCTCTACATATGCATGCAATCACGAGCTCTCCCTCTCTGCACACACACTAGAACACAGCATTCATGTTCTTAGGGGGAGCGCTCTCCCACCCCCTCTCCTCTCCCCCCACCATATACTAGAACACAGCATTCATGTTTCCCAGGGGTTGGTGTGAATGGTGTGAGATTTTCTTATGTTACTCAGAATGTCATGCAGTTAAAAACCTATGGATTATTTCCATAACTTTCCATGCTCTAGAATTTGGGAGAAGGAATTGGGGTATTCATTCCTCATCTGGAAACCTAAACCCCAGAGAAGCCACTGGCGTACTCTCCTCAGCTCTCATCCAAACTTCTTGCTTCCAGACACACTGCATGGGATTTATTAGCTTCGGGCCGTCCAGGGGTGCCTCAGGCTCTCCTGGGGAGCCCTGGGGACTTTCCAAGGGGGTGACTTTAAAGTGAAGTGGGTTTCAGCTTGTTCTCACCAGGCACAGGTGTGACCCTCTACAGAAGGGGTCTGCCACAGAGGGAAGAGGCCACAACTCACAGCTGTGTTAGAGGACCCGAGGAACTACTTTGTGGTGTGTGTGAATGTGTTCAAGCTCATGATTCCTTACCAGGCCTTCCTGGACCCTAGTGCCATGTGCTATAGTTGCCTGCTTATCTTCATAAATGCCCCAAAGCCAAGGCTTGAGCCCACCCTCCTATCTTACGGGGTAACATCACTGGTCACCCCGAGAACACTTTCTGTGTCCTTGAAATCTCAAATCTTAAAGCGCTCCCACCTGCATGGCCACCCACAGACGAAGATTGGACTATGGCAGAGCCCAAGAAATCTTCTGCTTTTCCCTTTGGCCCCTGCAGGCTGCTTCCTCACAGGGCCCACAGGAAACGACTTTCATACTATGAAAATGATCATCACAGAATAGGAATCAGAACTTGTGCCGATACCGCGTAAAGTCTTCCAATGGCACCACTCCACTACGTAAAACTCCAGTCCCTTGTCACATCTTCCAGGCTTCCATGCTCTGGCTCTTCCTAGCTTCAGTCCTCAGCAGGAAACGGCCCCTAAGCGTAGAGTGTGGAGCAGTGTAGCCTGGGTTTCAGCTCTTACCTGTCAGCCTGGGACCTTTGCCCGAGGCACACACTATATACAACTGTCTGTGGCGTCTCTGCGTCGCCATTTCTGAGTTTCCCACCTTATCCTCAGAGGACGGATTTTCAGCTTCCTTCCCATGAACATCTGTGCTATGACATTTTCACATGCACTCTGGTCACCCGTGGTAAATAAGGAAGGGGGATTTGAAAGTCAAACACATTTTGCTGACACATCACTAGGCAGCGTAAGTGGGCAAAAATGAAATAAAAATATCCCACAGAAAACAAAAGGTTACAATCAATCCCCCTGGAAATACGAAATTGTCACATGGGCTTATATATGCAAAGGAAGCCTGGGGGAATGGACAGAATTTCTTAACAGCAGTTGCTCATAGGAAGTAGGATTTACATCAGGGCCTAACCCTTGATATGCGCCTAAATTGTTTGGCTACTTAAAAGATTTAAAAATTACACTTATTTACTCATCTGGCGTGTGTATGTGTGTGTGTGTGCGTGCGTGCGCGCGCGTGTGTGTGTGTGTGTGTGTGTGTGTGTGTGTAAGGAGCATTCCACTGAGAACTGTGTGGACTTTAGAGACAATTTACAGGAGCTGGTTTTCTCCTTTCACCATGGGAGAGATATAGAACTTGAGAACCCAAGTCATCAGGCTTGGCAGCAAGTGATTTTACTCCCTGAGCCATCTCGCTGGTCCTGTTTAGTTATTTTTACAGTGAGTACCTCCTGTCACTTTTGTAAACACATAATAACAGTAATAATAATAATAGTAATAATAAGCTATCTCCATCCTGGAAAAGGCAGCATGGAATAAAAAGCTGCATAAAAGATCAAATCAATTGTTCCAAATGGCAAGTTCTCGACTCTGCCGTTGATGCCCTGCTGTGGTGCAGGGAAGTCACCCCCAGCGGCTCAGGAAGAGATGCTGTCTGTCAACTATTAATAATCAGCACTGAATGTCGCCCACTCTGTCACTGCCGCTGCTCGGAGGCAGAACCAACCGACTGTTTGCCCTGGGAGCGGAGCCGCTTGCCAGGCTAACGGTGAAACCTACCTCTAATTATTCGAAGCCACAGGCTTTTGAAATGCACGGCCCTGTGTGTAAGCGGCTCATTACCACTGCGCCAAACCACAGAGCAGGAAAATGAATCCTGACGCTTGCGATTGTGATAAACACATGGCTGGGAGTCAATTATACTGTTCACATTTTTACAACTCATTTATTTCCTCCATCTTTCGGAACAACTTCCAAACTAGTGGGTTTTGTTCATCGGTTCCCAGTGTGTCATTTAAAAACAAGAACAGGAATACTGGCAGACAGAAAGCTGTTAAAGGGAAGAAAGAAAAGCTGCAATGCTCAGAGCGGACCTTGTTATCAGATGGTTAAGGAGTCAGGGCCCCAACGGTAGAAGGAAGAGAATCAGGGGCCTCCCAGGCAGGGGAGGAGTGCATGCGGCAGGGGGTGTTTGGCGTGGTTCTTTCTCTCCATCTGAGTCCAAATACACGAAGGAGAAATATGAATCAGAAGACCCCCTAGCCACGTGGGATCTGCAGGGCACTCTCCCTAGACTCTGTCCCCACTGCCTGTGGCACGGTAGGTGACCGTCTCTTTCCTCTTCCATTGTTCAACTTTGCCAGAGATTACACACAAAGGTGCTAGCAGAATGGGACCTCCTGAAACTGAGAAGCTTCTCTAAAGCAAAGGACACTGTCATTAAGACAAAACTGCAGCCTACTGAACGGGAGAAGATCTTCGCCAACCCCACATCAGACAAAGGTCTGATCTCCAAAATATATAAAGAACTCAAGACACTAGATGTTAAAATCCTAAATAACCCAATTTAAAAAAAAATGGTGTACTGAACTAAACAGAGAATTCTCAGCAGAAGAATTTCAAATGGCCAAAAGATACTTAAGGACATGTTCAACTTCTTTAGCTATCAGGGAAAACAACTCTGAGATACCATCTTACACCTGTCAGTATGGCTAAAATCAAAAACACCAATGACAGCCTATGCTGGAAAGGATGTGGAGTAAGGGGAACACTCATCCATTGCTGGTGGGAATGCAAACTTGTGCAACCACTTTGGAAATCAGTGTGGCGGTTTCTCAGAAAATTGGGATCCAGCAATACCAGCAATATACCCAAGAGATGCCCAATCATACTACAAAAGCATTTGTTCAGCTATGTTCATAGCAGCATTATTTGTAATAGCCAGAACCTGAAAACTACCTAGGTGCCCCTCAATAGAAGAATGGATAAAGAAGGTGTGGCACATATACACTTTAGAGTTCTACTCAGCAGTAAAAAGCAATGATATCTTGAGCTTTGCATGCAAATGGATGGAAATAGAAAACACTATCCATCGAAAAACCCAAAAAAAAAAAAAAAAGGAAAGAAAACACTATCCTGAGTGAGGTAACCCAGACCCAAAAAGATGAATATGGTATGTACTCTCTCATTAGTGGATTCCAGCCATAAACAAAGGACATTGAGCCTATAGTTCATGATCCTTGAGAAGCTAAATAATAAGGTGAACCCAAAGAAAAAAAATATATAGCTCCTCCTGAAAATTGGAAACAGAGAAGATTGCCAGGCAAAAGTGGGGAGCATGGGGGTGGGGGGTGGGGTGGGAGGAAGAGGAGAGGGAAACAACAAAACAAAACAAAACAAAGGTGCTGGCAGAAGTCACTTATTGAGAACGAATTAGTGATGGTCTGTCAAGGTTCAAAATGCAAAACCAGTGGAGGGCTTGAGCCACAGTCAGTCAGCTGCTCACTGTGGCGCCATGAGGACCAGAGAGCTCAGTCCCCAGAACCCATGGTATCATTTACTTGTAACCTCAGCTCCGAGGCAGCCCCAGACTGTGGATCCCGGGGTCTCACTGACCAGCCAGCCAGACCCACTTGTTGACTGCCTGAGGACTGACATCTAAGGTTGTCCTGTGGCCTCTACACATGCATGCACACACACACACAAGGCTGGGTCTGAGAGTCCCCTGGAAGGTGGGGGCAGCTAAAGGGAACCCCTTCCCCACCTCACCTTCTGCCATCTTAGCGTACTACCGTGTCTGTCCTGCTGGGACACAGAGTCAGAGGTAATCTGCTGGGCAAGGCTTGAATCAGAGCTGGAGAGCCCACCGAAGGAGGAGCTGTTGATCACATGGGCTGGGTTTATTGGAACAGTCACCCCCAGCACCAATTATTTTATTTTCAGTAAGACCTCAGATAGTTCAGGCTTTGCCAACCTCCTGCTAAACTTAAATCGCAGCAGACACACCCGCCTATCCCTGTTGATACACCCCCAGGGGCGTGGACAGAGAAAATATGGTACGTACGTTCAGCGGAGTTTCATTTAGTGAAAAGCAAAATGTTTTCTTCTGTAGAGAACCGGCTAGAACCGGAGATCGTCATGGGAACTAAGACAGACTCAGAAGGACAACATCACATTTCTTCTTTCATCTGCAGGACCCGGAGTATTAAAAAGCCGCAAAAGCAGGAGGGGAAGTATTGAGGAAGAGGAGGAGGATATCATGGAGGAGAGGAAGGCAGCAAGACCAGGTAATGAGAGGGGCAGATATGCCACAGTACATTTTGTGCCTGTGAGAGAGCATCACAAGAAGCCCGTGATATTTTTAGTTAATGTGCCAAGAAGAAGAATGTAGGGAGAATATGGACAGAGATGTAACAAGTCACCTGTATCTTCCTTTACGTGGGCTTTTGTTCTGCCTTCTCAGAGGTTCCTATCCTGAGTGCTCCCTCCTTACCTGCCCTCAGGGTCTCTCTGGAGACACCCTCCAGGCTGCCTGTCCTCAGACACCCTCCTCCCAGTAGCCACCTTTGCTCAGTGGCCCAGTCCCCATGCAAAGTAACCGACAGGGCAGTGGGTCTGTAAAATACACCAGGGATCACCTGCTGGTTGACTTCCTTCTGCAGCAAAGGAGGCTGAAGCAAACTCGGAGTACACGTGCAAAGTGGACAGACTTCCTGCAGGCTCCTCCCTCCCCTGTCCTCAGCTGCCCATCCTCATCCTGGTCACTTTGTGTGGCCCTTAGGCTAACCTCACCCTTGGATGACAGATACCATTTGTGGGTACCGTCTGAAGATCTAGTCACTGCACAGTTGCCTGGTATTGACACTTTATGCTAGGAATGTGTGCCTTGGTCATGGCATAATGAGGATAAAGCTGGCCTGGGACATGCTCTGGGGACTCTTAGCACCTGTGGATGGGCTCCTTCATGGAGTGGTGAAAATTGGTGCACATTCTTGGACGTTTTGTTTGTATTGCAGTTATCATGAAGACAGGGAGGTGGTGGGTGAACCAACGCTCCCGATGAATTGTTTTAGCTTCTCTCTCTCTCTCTCTCTCTCTCTCTCTCTCTCTCTCTCACACACACACACACACACACACACACACACACACGCACATGTGCAGAGATTCACATTGGGTGTCTTCCTTAATTACCCTTGACTTTATTTTTGAGCTAGGTTCTCTCATTGACCCTGGAACGCATAGACTCTGCCAGATTGGCTGGCTAGAGAGCTGCCTGTCTTTGTCTCCCTGTCACTTGGGGTTACAGGTACCGCCTGCCACACCTGTCTTTTTATAAAAATATTGGAGACCCAGATTTAGGCCTTTGCAGCAAGTGTTTTATTGACTGAGCCATCTCATCTTGACAGCCCCCATGAATATCCCTTTAATGCTGTGTGAAGAAGGCAAAGCCCTTGTGTTCAATCAGGCATCTGAAGTTACACACAGAGTCAAAAGCTTCCTCGGCTTAGGGAAGCCGGTCAGCATGACCCAGTGTTAAACAGTGTTGAATGGTTTGCTCCCACTTTCTCCACACAGAAGCACTTCCCTCCATAGCCACAGCAGGCCACACATCTATGGGTCCGTGGAAATCACCAGCCGTATGGGAGGTAGGTAGAATGTTCTCAAGTTCTGACATGGGGACACAGCCATCAGAGACAAGCAGAGAACAGTGGATGACCCAAGTCTTTGTGTTGGGAAAATCTGAAAAGTCGTTTATGGAACCCCTTTCCTCAGCTCTGGGACTGGGGGAGGCAGTGGTGAGCCTCAGCGACGTTTTGACGTCTTCCCTTTGACTCCCAGGGAGATGAATGCTGACCTCAGCTAAGGGAGTCTGCCATTGTCCAAGGAGATGCCGGCAGGCAGCTCGCTTCCCCTTTTTCTTTTGCCAAGGGGTTATCAGTGCAGGGAGGTTTATTTTTTATTCATAAAACCCACTTTATCCTTATCTTTGTTTCATTTTTGAATGAGTCCCAGTTGTAGGATTTAGCACAGAGTTGCATGTTTTTCATAGAAGACCCCAGTCAGCAGTGTGGAGGTGCCCCCCAAACGAGTCACTGTATCGATCCCTCTGCCGTTTAACCACACACCACATCAGGTTTCTAAAGATGACTTCATGAGGAAGTTTGGGGTCAAGGGTGTATCTTGGCTGTAGAATACTTGCCTGATAAGCGTAAAGTCTTGGATTTGATCCCCAGACCATGAAACAAAAATCAATGCAAGTTGAGGGGCTTCAGCAAGACTCACAGCGGTAACGGCCCCCATGGCATGGTAGCCATGTTCACAGCTCATCTTCCACTCGCCTGCTCCAGTTCAGGAGGGTAGCTCTATCTCGTGTTCTTCCCAGAAGTTTCTGCTTTTATGGTGCTTTCTGCAGCAGTGGGGATGGAACTAGGGCCTTTACATGTGCTAGGTAAGTGCTCTAGCATTATACATGTTCTTTGTCCCCTGTTTTGTTTTTGTTTGTTTGTTTTTGAGATGCGATTTGGCCATGCAGTTTGGGCTGGCTTTGAACTCACAACCCCTGCTTCCATCTCTAGACTACTGGCACAACAGACATCTATAACTTCTCCTTTGGTTTTGGTAGCACTTATTTACAACATTTAATAGGCATTGTTCACATTAGCATGCTTGCTTTAGAAAATGCAGAACGAAGAGGCATGAGCAGCCCAAGTGATGGCAGTTGGGTCTGCCGACACTCTCCCCATTCGTTAGGTGGGAGACAGAGGACAACAGGATAGCATGGGTGTTAGTTGAGAGTGTGAGAAAAGGCCTCAGCTTGGGGGTAAAACTAAGTAGGGCCAGCTGCTCTCAGTTGTGCTACTTTGGCATATTTCTTTTCAGGCTGTACAAGTGTCCCAAACATCATGTCATCTGCTCTGGCTCTTTCTTAAGGAGATGTTTAATCTTTCTTAAAATTCCTGTTGATGTCCAATTTCAGCTGGGTTCTGACAAATCTTCCCCAGGTTATGTCCCATAGTGAGATGAAAAAAACGGGCTGACCGAGGCTTAGGGAGAGTTAAAAATCATTATCTCTATGATAAGAAAATGATGTTTGTGTCTACTGCCTGGACAGGAAATCGCAGGTGTTTTCCCGCAGGCAATAATGAGCTCTCTTGAAACACACCCGTTCTTCCCCAGTCTCCCATTTTATCAAAGGCAGAAGCTTTACCAGACAGTGAGCTGAGGTGAGGAGGGCAGTCTGCAACCACAGCAAAGAGAGCACGGAGCTGTGACCTCATAGAGATTAGACTGGCACCTTGGCTTCATTAGTGGGCACTGCTCGTCAGCCAAGACCATCAACCCAGCTCCGCACACCACTATCCCACATGGGTCAGTTCCCTTGGAGGCTGTGTGTGTGTGTGTGTGTGTGTGTGTGTGCACGCTCGCATGCACGCTCACTCTTGCAAGTATAGATCAG
This sequence comes from Microtus oregoni, assembly GCF_018167655.1. Taxonomy (NCBI): domain Eukaryota; kingdom Metazoa; phylum Chordata; class Mammalia; order Rodentia; family Cricetidae; genus Microtus; species Microtus oregoni. The sequence continues at coordinate 12,838,761 of NW_024543210.1, forward strand.
TTCTCCACCAAGCGTAACAGCTATCTTCGTTGTTGGAGCAGTTGTGGCCACTTGCAAGAGCCCCCAAGATCAGGTTTATGGACTGATGACATTTCTTTATAGAAAGAGGAGGTGGGGAAGGCCACTGAACCCTCACCTGAGATTCTGACCGCTCCCTCCCACATCTCCCAGGCATCTATGTTTCTGGTAATGGCATGTGTCCTTGCTGGAGGAAAATGACAGTGTACAGAGACCGTGGGAGGTAGCAACACACAGGGTTACACTGAGCGGCACCGTGCACTGAGGAAAGCCTGACAGTGGGCCTTTTAAGCCCAGGGAAGCTCAGAACGGGGAATATGAAGGTTGTGAGAAAATCAGGGAAACCTGCAGAGGAGGCAGCTTTGAGCTGATTCTCAGAAAGAGCTAAGTTTGTCTCAGGGAAAAGGGAAACAGTTACCCAGTAGTGTGGAGTCCAACCTCAATGTACCTAGTTCATATCCCACCTCAATCGCTTGCTAGTTCTTAAATTTGCGGCAAGTTCCTTGACAGATCTATGCTATTTTGCTTTTGAGAAAAATCTTTTTTTTTTTTGAAAAAAATTTTTTTAGTGGGGTTTAATTCATGTGCCATTAGTGGTCACATTCGGGGTACACAAATTGGTGGCCTCCAGGCTTTCAGGGTTGTGCAAACCATTGCCATAAGCTCCACTGGAGGACACTTTTGTCACCCCTCAAAGTAAGCTCATCCCAAGAGAGAAAAGTGGGAAAATCAGGCAGAGTGGCATACACTTGTTTGTGGAGGAGGGCTTCGAGTTCAAGGCTGCTCTGGGCTATGTAGTTAAAACAGAAAACAGAGAGGAAGAGGGCGGGGCAATGGGGAGATAAATATGATCAAAGTAAATGGTGGTGATGAGAGTAGAGATTGGGAAGGACAAGTCGATGGGGAGGTTCAACCAGGACCGGGATACAGGAAAAGTCACGTGGAAACCTACCGTGTTGTAAGCTGATTTGACAGGAGTTTGAGTAGATGCAGCATGTTGATTGAGCGAGTGACTGACGCTGATTCCAGAAGTCATGGATTATTTAACAAAAATCCCAATATCATGAATGGGCTATCTCCCTAGGAACTGTTTGCCAAGGAGGCATCTTAGGCCCTAACCAACACAGCCCATGGCGCCCACTCCTAGCTGCCCAGTAGAACTATGTATTAAGCCCCCGCTGCTGAAGATACACCTTGTGTATTGGTTGCTAGACACAGAGAAGCTGAGCAAGAGCTGGGCTGAGAGTTTCCTCCCTGCTGGCTAGCTTCCATGGTGCCTGCAGCTGCTAAGCAGGCTGAGGGGGAGAAAACAATGGCCTCGGCCGTCTTATCCAGCTATGGAACCAGTGTGTCACATGACTGGGCTGCCAGGCGAGAACAAGACTTTCTGATAGGATTTGAGGCCCCTTCCACAGGAAAGGACTCCTGCCTGCTACTATAAACCTGGTTGAACCCTTATCTGGGAAGGTAATCGGCCCTAGAGTGTAACCTAAACCTGCTGGTTTGCTAAATGGACATGTCGCACTTGTCAAACTTTCTTCTAGATCTTTATGTTTGTGCCTATGGGTTAGCGCAGTCTTGGCTGGAGAAGCAAAGTTTGGCAGAGCATGGGAGAGGGTTAAAGAGGAGGGGAGAGCAGGAAGGGGAGCAGAGAAAAAGGTATAGCTCAATAAAATCAATAAAAAAAGATAATCCACAAAAAACATAACACATGCACATACACGTGCACGCACGCTCGCGTCACACACACACACACACACACACACACGGAGGCAGCAACAATGAGATGAATGTGAGCAAAGTTCCTCCTATGCTGTATGAAAAGTCATATAACAAACCCCCTACTTTATGCAATGTATATATATTCAAACATAAAGACACTTCATTCCCCGAGGAGTCACCCACTGAGGGCCTGAGCATGTGCCCAGCACTTCACATACTATGATGGAGGAAGGTCATTGGTTAAAAAATAAAGAAACTGCCTTGGCCCATTTTATTGGTTAGAACATAGGTGGGTGGAGTAAACAGAACAGAATGCTGGAAGGAAGAGGAAGTGAGCTCAGAGACGCCATGCTCCCCTCTCCTGGGCAGACGTGATAGCTCTGCTCTCTGAAGCAGACGCGATGGAGCAAGCCGCCAGGTCAGACATGCTGAATCTTTCCCAGTAAGCGCACCTAGTGGTGCTATGCAGATTATTAGAAATGGGTCAGGCAAAATATGAGAATTAGCCCGTAAGAGGCTAGAGCTAGTGGGCCAAGCAGTGTTTAAAAGAATACAGTTTCTGTGTAATTATTTCGGGGCATAAGCTAGCAGGCGGCCGGGATACTGGGGACGCAGCCCCGCCACTCATATCACAACAGAATGGCGCCCAGACATGTGGACAACTGAATCCACTGAAAGCCTGAGAAAGCTTGGGAAAGAGTAAAGCATGTTTTCTTGGTAGCAGCAATCTCTCGGGTCTGCTCTGCTTGCTAGAGGCAAGTAAGCACTCTCATCTAAGAGAGGCTTCCTGATTCAGCTTTAGCTGCAAAACCCTGCAGCTCTTAAGAGGTCCTGCCAGGAAACATGATAGCTCTCCTCTCTGGGGCAGATGCGAGGCCATGCTCTCCTCTCCAGGGCAGACGCAATGAAGCAAGCCGCCAGATCAGACATGCTGAATCTTTCCCGGTAAGTGCACCTTGGGGTGCTACACACATTATTAGAAATGGGCTAGTCCAGGTGAGAGAGTTAGCAGAGAAGAGGCTAGATAGAAATGGGCCAAGCAGTGTTTATATGAATACAGTTTGTGTGTTGTTATTTCGGGTAAAGCTAGCCAGTGGCAGGGAGCAGGGCGGCAGGAATGCAACCTGCAGCTCCCACAACAATACTATGTAAACCTCAATGGCCTCAGGGGTAAGCCAGAGTCATGCAAAACGACAGAGATAAGACAGTAGCAGTTCTTATCCAGGGGTTTTGCTACTGGGATCAGGATTCAGACTCAAGTCCACCTGAGATCCTTTCTGAGCACCCTACTTCACCTCTTCAAGTGTGGAGTAACCGTGCAGTCACCTGCACGGAAATCTGTCTCCTGCTGGAAAGTCTTCGCGTCATTCTGGCAGGAGACAACTCACGCCACGCGCCTCTTACCTGTCACCACAGACCAAATGTCAATCATACCTTCCCCAAGTCTTTGTCATTTCAAACTGAGGGGCTTTTCAAGTGAACAGTGGTATCACATGCTACAGAATCATGGCATCAAGACTGGGCATGTGTTCTTCCATTGAAGGGCATCTAGGTTGTTTCCAGGTTCTGGCTATTACAAATAATACTGCTATGAACATAGTTGAACAAATGCTTTTGTCATATGATAGGGCATCTCTTGGGTATATTCCCAAGAGTGGTATTGCTGGGTCCAGGGGTAGGTTGATCCTGAATTTCCTGAGAAACCGAAACACTGATTTCCACAGTGGTTGCACAAGATTGCATTCCCACCAGCAATGGATGAGGGTACCCCTTCCTCCACAGCCTCTCCAGCAAAGGCTATCCTTGGTGTTTTTGACTTTAGCCATTCTGACAGGTGTAAGATGATATCTCAAAGTTGTTTTGATTTGCATTTCCCTGATTGCTAAGGAAGTTGAGCACGACCTTAAGTGTCTTTTGGCCATTTGAACTTCTTCTGTTGAGAATTCTCTGTTCAGTTCAGTGCCCCATTTTTTAATTGGGTTAATTAGCATTTTAAAGTCTAGTTTCCTGAGTTCTCTATATATTTTGGAGATCAGACCTTTGTCTGTTGCAGGGTTGGTGAAGATCTTCTCCCAGTCAGTAGGTTGCCTTTGTGTCTTAGTGACCATGTCCTTTGCTTTACAGAAGCTTCTCAGTTTTAGTAGGTCCCATTTATTCAATGTTGCCCTTAATGTCTGTGCTTCTGGGGTTATACATAGGAAGCGATCTCCTGTGCCCATCTGTTGTAGGGTATTTCCCACTTTCTCTTCTATCATTTTCAGTGTGTTCGGGCTGATATTGAGGTCTTTAATCCATTTGGACTTGAGTTTTGTGCATGGTGATAGATATGGATCTATTTTCATTCTTCTACAGGTTGACATCCAGTTGTGCCAGCACCGTTTGTTGAAGATGCTTTCTTTCTTCCATTGTATACTTTTAGCTCCTTTATCAAAAATGAGGTGTTCATAGGTTTGTGGGTTAAAATCCGGGTCTTCTATATGATTCCATTGGTCGACTTCTCTGGTTTTTATGCCAGTACCACACTGTTTTCATTACTGTAGCTCTGTAATAGAGTTTGAAGTCAGGGATGGTAATGCCTCCAGAAGATCCTTTATTGTATAGGATTGATTTGGCTATCCTGGGTTTTTTGTTTTTCCATATAAAGTTGATTATTGTCCTCTCCAGATCTGTGAAGAATTTTGATGGGATCTTGATGGGGATTGCATTGAATCTATAAATTGCCTTTGGTAGAATTGCCATTTTTACTATGTTGATCCTCCCAATCCAAGAGCAAGGGAGGTCCATCCATTTTTTGGTATCCTCTTCAATTTCTTTCTTCAATGCCTTAAAGTTCTTGTCAAATAGATCTTTCACTTCCTTGGTTAGATTTACCCCAAGATATTTTATGCTGTTTGTGGCTATCGTGAATGGTGAAGCTTCTCTGATTTCCCTCTCTGCTTCCATATCTTTTGTGTATAAGAGGGCGACTGATTTTTTGGAGTTGATCTGTGACTGAAAAAGCATGGGATAAAACTGGACTCTCTGAACATGGCGAACAATGAGGGCTGATGAGACGCAAAGGACAATGGCACGGGGTTTTGATCCTGCTTAATGTGCTGGCTTTGTGGGAGCATAGCCAGTTTGGATGTTCACCTTCCTAGATATGGACGGAGGGGGGAGGACCTAGGACTTATCACAGAGCAGAAAACCCTGATGGCTCTTTGGACTGGAGAGGGAGGGGGAAAGGAGTGGGGGGAGGGGGAGAAGGGTGGGAGGAGGGGGAGAAGGGTGGGAGGAGGGGGAGAAGGGTGGGAGGAGGGGGAGGGAAATGGGAGGCTGGGAGGAGGTGGAAACTTGCTTTTTTTTTTTCTCCTTTTCTCAATAAAAAAAAAAAAAGACTGGGCATGTGATAGGTGCCAGATACGAATTGACAAAAATGGCTGTGGGTGGCTTCGGCTGTCAGGATCTATTTCATTCTATGACTGCTCGGAATGAGCCTCACGATGAAGCCATCTGCTTTCCCCGATGCTGGCAAGGGACATTCCACAGAAGTTCTATGACTTGCTCTGTTTATTTTCCCTGGGAAACCTGTCAGATCCAAGCCTTTCGTGTGTTAAGGAAACATGCCTAAAATATGTAACTCACTGACATCCATTAAGACAAGACAACCCTGTGTCTGTGTAGGAACCTGTTTCCCGCTGTCTGAGTCATAGTGAGTCTAGAACAGGCAGATGAGCAACACCAGGGCTTGGTCAATGTGTGTGGTTCTGACATTTGAAAATAAAATGTTACAGTTACATAGGAGACAACTGGGTGTCATCATTGTTATTAGTGTCTGTGTGTGTGTTTAAGCCAGAGGCCAGTATCTCATGTCTTCCTGTCTTCCTAGGTCTCCACCTTAATTTTTGGGGCAGAGCCCCTCCCTGAACCTGGAGTTTATGATGTGATAGGCTTTCTGACCACTGAGCTTCAGGGACCTGCCTGTCTGTCCGTCCCCAGTGCTGGGATTGCAAATATGTGCCACCATGCCTGACATTTAGGATAACGTTGGGGTCTGAACTCAGGTCCTTGTGTTCATACAAGAAGTGCTTTTCTGCTCTCTCCTCCAGACCGACAAGATGCCCAAAGGAAAGAAGGCCAAGGGGAGGAAAGTGGCTCCGGCCCCCGCCATCGTGAAGAAGCAAGAAGCTAAGAAGGTGGTAAATCCTTTGTTTGAGAAGAGGCCCAAGAACTTCGGCATTGGGCAGGACATCCAGCCCAAGAGAGATCTCACACGCTTCGTCAAATGGCCCCACTACATTAGGCTGCAGCGGCAGAGGGCCAACCTCTATGAGCAGCTCAAAGTTTCTCCTGCCATTAACCAGTTCACCCAGGCCCTGGACCAGCAAACAGCTACCCAGTTGCTTAAACTTGCCTACAAGTACAGGCCAGAGACCAAGCAGGAGAAGAAGCAAAGGCTGCTGGCCTGTGCTGAGAAGAAAGCTGCTGGGAAAGGGGATGTCCCAACTAAGAGACCACCTGTCCTTCGAGGGGACATCAATACAGTCACCACTTTGGTAGAGAACAAGAAGGCTCAGCTGGTGGTGATTGCCCACGACATAGACCCCATTGAGCTGGTGGTCTTCCTGCCTGCCCTGTGTTGGAAGATGGGGGTCCCCTACTGCATTATCAAGGGAACGGCCAGGCTGGGGCGACTGGTCCATAGGAAGACATGCACCACTGTTGTCTTCACACAGGTTAACTCAGAAGACAAGGGTGCTCTGGCCGAGCTGGTGGAAGCTATTAGGACCAATTACAACGACAGATATGATGAGATCTGCTGCCACTGGGGAGGCAATGTCCTGGGTCCTAAATCTGTGGCTCGAATTGCCAAGCTGGAAAAGGCAAAGGCCAAAGAACTCGCCACTAAACTAGGTTAAAAGTACTGCTGAGTTTTCTGTACGTAAATATAATTACAAACCTTCCAAAAAAGAGGTGCTTTTCTGAGCCATCTCCTCGGCCCTGGACATTATCTTATTACATGAAGCATGTACATCCCTACATCCCAGTTAGTCCACTCCTAGGTATTGATTCTGGGACCGTGGCTCTCAAAAGGCCCTGCTCCAGTAAAACTGCATCACCTGGAACTGTACTAGAAATTCACATCTTTTTTTAAAAAATTTATTTATTTATTAAGGATTTCTGCCTCCTCCCCGCCACTGCCTCCCATTTCCCTCCCCCTCCCCCGATCAAGTCCCCCTCCCTCATCAGCTCGAAGAGCACTCAGGGTTCCCTGACCTGTGAGAAGTCCAAGGACCGCCCACCTCCATCCAGGTCTAGTAAGGTAAGCGTCCAAACTGCCTAGGCTCCCCCAAAGCCAGTACGTGCAGTATGGGAATATACCCAAGAGAGGCCCTATCATAGAAACTCAAATCTTTAGCCTCATCCTATGCCTACAGAATCGGGTATAGAACACTGGGCTCCCTCCTGAGAATTCTGATAGGCGCTCACACTAAAGAGCCATCACACCAGAGCACACTTAAATGTGTGCACCAAGGAGACACTCTCTAAGAATGTTCACTGTAGTGTGAACATCACGAAAAAACCCAATGTTCTGAATTAAGGACAACCCGGCGAACTGTGAAATGTCCAATGACAATACATGACATGGACGCAGGAATAAATGAACACAGCATGGCTTGAACACAGTGTAAATGGATCGTAGAAGCACAGCACTAAGGCTGTGCAAGAAACCGGCCACTGACTAAGTTCAAATGCTTTCTGTGAATGTCAAAGCCCCAAATGAAACAATGCACTACTTACGGTTAGACACAAAAGAATATAGCTTCTTCTCTGCACCTCATGGAACCTTCTCTAAAATTGATCACATACTCGGTAACAAAGCAAACCTCCACAGATCCAAAAGAACTGGAGTAACCCCCTGTGTCTTATCGAACCACCATGGATTAAAGTTAGAATTTAACAACAATACTACTCTCAGAAAGCCTACAAACTCATGGAAATTGAACAGTGAACTATTGAACCACCCCTGGGTCAAGGAAGAAACAAAGCAAGAAATTAAAGACTTCCTAGAAATCAATAAAAATGAATGCACAATGTATCCAAACCTATAGGACACTATGAAAGCAGTGCTAAGAAAAAAGTTCATAGCACTAAGTGCCCACATAAAGAAAATGGAAAAAGCTCACATTAGTGACTTAAAAGCACACCTGAAGGCTCTAGAAAAAAAGAAGCAGACTCACCCAGGAGGCATAGAAGACAGGAAATAATCTAACTGAGGACTGAAATCAACAAAATCGAAACAAAGAAAACAATCCAAAGAATCAATGAAACAAAGAGCTGGTTCTTTAAGAAAATCAACAAGATAGACAAACCCTTATCCAAACTAATCAAAAGGCAGAGAGAGAACATCCAAATTAACAAAATCAGAAATGAAAATGGGGACTTAACAACAGACACTGAGGAAATTCAGAGAATCATTAGGTCATACTACAAAAATCTGTACTCCACAAAATTGGAAAACGTTAAAAAAATGGACAATTTTCTAGATAGATACCATATACCAAAATTAAATCAAGACCAGGTGAACAATTTAAATAGACCTATAACCTGCAAGGAAATAGAAGGTGTCATCAAAAACCTCCTAACCAAAAAAAAAAAAAAAAAAAAAAAAAAAAAAAAGCCCAGGGTCGGATGATTTTAATGCATAATTTTACTAGAATTTCCAAGAAGAACTAATACCTATGCTCCTCCTTAAAGTGTTCTACATAATAGAAACAGAAGAATCATTGCCAAATTCTTTTTATGAGGCTATAGTTACCCTGATACCAAAACCACACAGACTCAACCAAGAAAGAGAATTACAGACCAGTCTCACTCATGAACATGGATGCAAAAATACTCAATAAAATACTGGCAAACCAAATCTGAGAACACATAAAAAAATCATAAAACCATGATCAAGTAGGCTTCAACCCAGAGATGCAGGGCTGGTTCAATATATGAAAATCTATCAATGTAATCCATCATATAAATAAACTGAAAGAAAAACCCATAAAATCATTTTATTAGATGCTGAAAAAGCATTTGACAAAATCCAACACCCCTTCATGATAAAGGTCTTGGAGAGATCAGTGCTTCAAGGAACATATATAAATATAATAAAAGCAATATATAGCAAGCCGACAGCCAACACCAAATTAAATGGAGAGAAACTCAAAGTGATTCCACTAAAATCAGGAACAAGAAAAGGCTGTTCACTATCTCCATATCTCTTCAACATAGCTCTTGAGGTTTTTACTATAGCAATAAGACAACAAAAGGAGATCAAGGGGATTCAAATTGGAAAGGAAGAAGGCAAAATTTCATTATTTGCAGATGATATGATAATATATATGTGACCCCCAAAACTCTACCAGAGAACTCCTAAAGCTGAAAAATACCTTCAGTGATGAGGCAGGATACAAGATCAACTAAAAAAATCAGTAGCCCTCCTATATACAATTAATAAAGAAGCTGAGAGGGAAATCAGAGAAGCATCACCTTTCACAATAGTCACAAATAACATACAATATCTTGGGGTCACATTAACCAAAGCAGTGAAAGACCTATTTGACAAGAACTTTAAGTCTTTGAAGAAAGAAATTGAAGAAGATACCAGAAAATGAAAAGATCTCCCATGCTCTTGGGTAGGTGGAATTAACATAGTAAAAATGGCAATCCTACCAAAAGCAATCTATAGATTCAATGCAATCCCCATCAAAATTCCAACATAATTCTTCACAGACCTTGAAAAAACAATTATCAACTTCATATGGAAAAATAAAAAACCCAGGATAGCCAAAATAATCCTGTACAATAAAGGAACTTCCAGAGGCACCACCATCCCTCCCATCAAGCTCTATTGCAGAGCTACAGTAATGAAAACAGCTTGGTACTGCATAAAAACAGAGAGACTGACCAATGGAATCGAATCGAAGACCCGGATATAAATCCAAACATTTATGAACACCTGATTTTTGACAAAGAAGCTAAAATTATACAATGGAAAAAAGAAAATATCTTCAACAAATGGTGCTGGTATAACTGGATGTCAACATGTAGAAGAATGAAAATAGATCCATATCTATTGCCATGCACAAAACTCAGTTCCAAATGGATAAATCTGACCACATTGAACCTGATAGAAGAGAAAGTGGGAAGTAGCCTTCAATGCAGGGGCACAGGAGACCACTTCCTAAATATAACCCTAGTTGCACAGACACTGAGAGCAACAATAAATAAATGGGACCTCCTGAAACTGAGAAGCTTCTGTAAAGAAAAGGACACAATAAGACAAAAAGGCAGCCTACTGGATGGGAAAAGATATAAAGAACTAAAGAGATTAGACATCAAAATTCTAAATAACCCAATTAAAAATGGGATACAGAACCAAACAGAGAATTCTCAACAGAAGAATCTCAAATGGCCAAAAGATGCTTAAGGAAATGTTCAACATCCTTAGCCATCAGCGAAATACAAATCAAAACAACTCTGAGATACCATCTTACACCTGTCAGAACGGTTAAGATCAAAAACACCAATGATAGTTTATTCTGGAGAGGATGTGGAGTAAGAGAACACTTATCCATTGCTGGTGGGAATGCAAACTTGTACAACCACTTTGGAAATAAGTATGCCTATTTCTCAGAAAATTGGGAATCAACCTATCTCAGGATCCAGCAATACCACTCTTGGTCATATACCCGAAAGATGCTCAATCATATTACAAAGGCATTTTTCAATTATGTTCATAGCAGCATTATTTGAATAGCCAGAACCTGGAAACAACCTAGTTGCCCCTCAATCGAAGAATGGACAAAGAAAATGTGGCTCATTTACACATTAGAGTACTACTCAGCGGTAAAAACAAAAAACAAACAAAACAACAACAACAAAAAAACAATGACATCTTAAATTTTGCAAGCAAATGGATGGAATTTGAAAACACTATCCTGAATGAGGTAACCCAGACTCAAAAAGATGAATATGGTATGCACTTACTCATAAATGGATACTATCTATAAGCAAAGGATATTGAGCCTATAGTTCATGATCCTAGAGAACCTAAGTAATAAGGTTAACCCTAATAAAAACATATATAGATCCACCTGGAAAGTGGAAATAGACAAGATTGTCTGACAAATTGGGAGCATGGGAGTGGGGGAAGAAGGGAGGGTGGAGGGGGAGAAGGAGAGGAGAGGGGAAGAAGGAGAGGAGAGGGGGAGGTGATGGTCAAGATGGAGGGGGGACAGAGATGAGAGCAGGTAAGACATATCTTGATTGAGGGAGCCATTATAGGGTTAGAAAGAAACATGGCTCTAGAGAAATTCCCAGAAATCCACAAGGATGACCCCAGTTAAGACCCTAAGCAATAGAGGAGAGGGGGCCCGATCTTGACTTGCCTTGTAGTCAGACTGATGAATATCTTAAATATCTCCATAGAGACTTCATCCAGCAAGTGATGAAAACAGATGCAGTGACCCACGTCAAAACACTGAACTGAACTCCCAAAGTCAAGTTGAAGAGTGGGAAGAATGAGAATATGAGCAAATAGGTCAAGACAATGATGGGTACACCCACTGAAACAGGCTACCTGAGTTAATGGGAGCTCACCAACTCCAGCCAGACTGGGAAGGAACAAGCATAGGACCAAACCAGTTCCTCTGAGTGTGGTTGACAGTTGCATGGCTGGGGCAGACTGGGGGGGCCACTGGCAGTGGTACCAGAATTTATCCCTACTGCATGTACTGGCTTTTTGGGCTATTCTCTTTGGAGGGATGCCTTGCCCAGCCTAGATGTAGTGGATGGGGGTGGGGTGGGAGGGTATGTGGAGGGAGTGGGAACTTGGGTTGGTGTGTATGATGGGAAAGGATGGTTTGTTTTCTTTTTTAACTAATAAATAAATAAAATAAAAACAAAAAGACCCCCCCCAAAAAAAACATTCATACCTATGCTAGGCACAGTGATTCACACCTTTGATTCCAGCACTCAAGAAGCTAGGATGACTGGTGTTAGAGGCTAGCCTGGGCACTAAGCCATCCATGATTTCATAGTGAGGGCCTGTCTCATGTATATTGGTAAGTCCACCCTCATAAATTAATTCTTCCATCAGCTCAGCTGTGTGTGTTCACGCATGTGCCGGTACATGTTTGCACACCCTAATATTCAGAGATTTCACTTCTGCTACTCGGTTCTGAAGAGAAAATGCTTAATCCTGAAATAGCTTTATTGAGAAGTCCATTACTCATAACACTCTATGTGACAGTGGGGGCCAGCTCCAGTTTCAATGTTCCATCTGGAGAGTGGCAAAGAAATATGGTACACGCCTGTCTGTCACGGACTATGAGGGAGCTGATAATGTGAAAGATATTTGGAGATGGCGCTTCCATTAAAAAAGACACACACATACAGGTTAGAAGTGAAGGAGAGAGCGTGAGCGGGCAGGCTGAAAGGATTCCGATCATGTGATAGCAAAGCAAAGACGTGGGCAGTGAGTCAGTGGATGGAAGTCCCCCTTTCTCCTTTCACTTCTCCGACATTGGTTCTGAAATGAACACACACACACATTTATTATGTGGGGAAATAAAATACAACTAGTGGAAAATAACCAATGACAAACAGCAGAAACCGGGCCGAGGGCTCATTTTGCTGAGGGATCCAGCTTTCCCTCTACAATACATTAAGTGATCAGATGCCATTTAATGTGACCGTGGCATAGTGGCATCCTGCCCCAGGTTTCCTGGTGTGGGTGTGAAACACATCTTTAGGAAACATCGGTGTTAACGGGAGCAAAGGGCAGAAGCTGCCGAGTGTGGCTCCAGCAACTTGTCTCCTTCCCCTTTAACAAAACACTCGTCTTAATTGATTTAACAGAAACTTGGCCATGAAAGCCAATATTTACATAAGCCCACAGCTCTGATAACGGGCATATACCATCTGTATACTTTCCAGCACGCTCCACGCAGAAGTTCTTGCTCTGTAGTGAGCCAGGAGTCTAGGCATGAACTTGTTCTTTCTGCTCTCATTGTCAAGCTAGTGCTTCAAGCCCCGTTGAGAAAGGGCTGCAAAATTCCCACATTCAGTCCAGTAATCTACAGCTAGTGCCATCACCGTCTTCCTCCAACAACTGTAACAGCTTCCAAACCAGAGCTAGCCCGTCAGTAGGTCTCCATCACTGTCACAAAACACCCCAGGTAATCAGCTTATAAAGTCAGACGGTTTATTTCAGAGGTTCCAACCCATGATCAGTTGGCTCCATTGCTTTGGGTGTGTGGAAGCAGCTGGAGGAGCAAAGCCCCTTGCCTGATGGCCAGGGATCAAAAGAAACAGTTTGGAACCCCACAGTCCCCTTAGAGGTCATGCCTCTGAGGAGCCATGAGCCACCAACAGCTTCCGGGAATGAAGCTTTGAACACACAGGCTGTTGGGGGAGAGTCAAGATGCAAGCTTTAGCATTGTCCTTCCTTCCAAATACATCCTCCTCTTCTCATGGGAGGACCTCCCGCAGAAGAAACCAGGCACTTGTCCACTTAGAACAAAGCCTGCATTTCCCGCTCCCTCACAACAAGGGAGGACATGTGGATGGTGGGGGGTCATTTCTGGGTTACCTGGGCTCTCTTCCTCCCATGAAGGTTGTGGCTTCTAATTCTTTAATTAGTACCTCCTTTTAAATTTTGGATGAGCTTCGAGTTAGCACACACGATAATGGATGTAGTGCAACATTTTCACACACACACACACACACACACACACACACACACACACACACACTGCTGCATCCTCCGTCCTGTCTCTTCTCCATTCTCATTGGTTCCCTCATCCCTGAAAGCAGACTCCCTTCTGTTTTCATGTTCTGTGTATGTTTAGATTGTTCAGGAGAGAAAGCCTGCGATTTTTTTTTGTCTTTCTTTTCCCCTATTACCCTATTTTGTTCCCTGTTCCCTCATTCCTTTAAGCCACCTCTTTCCCTTTACAACCCCCTTGTATGTTTATCTTAAATGAATATTATTTGAAAATGGTGAATCCAAATGCATATCTATGGGCTGCAATGTGGTGCATACAGCTATTGTGGAAGGGTTCAACCAAGCCAACAGAGCTGCCCATCACCCCACTTAACATTTTTTGAGGCATACCATCTGAAATCTTACTGTCAGTTATTCTGAATTACATGCCATCACTTGCCACAGTCTCTGTGCATGCATGGCTCTCAAGAGGTTCTTCTTCTGTGGCTGACATTTGTCTCAGAGCAGGGACTCCCCATGTGGCTTCTCGTTTTTGCACTAGCAGGACATGCTTGAGCGTCAGTGGACAAGCCGTTGTATCTGATACTTTGTCTTCTCTAACAAATACAAAAGCAACATATTTTGGAGGGCAGGTAATGATTTGGAGGTTTAGACGCCCCAAACTCAGTTTTCCTGAGCTAAAGTTAAGGGGTCAGCAGGACTGATTCTTTTGGAGGTGCTGAAGAAGGACTCTTGGTCTTTTTGCATCTGTGGCTGGGGTGGTTTGAATGAGTGTGTCTCGTAGGCCCAGGCTGACAGTGCTGTTTGGGAAAGTTTAGGAGGTGTGACTTTGCTGGAGGAAGTGTGTCATGGAGGGTAGGCTTTGAGGTCTCAAAAGTTATGTACCATTTCAGTTTGTGCTCTTTGTTTCCTGCTTATGATTTGAGACGTGAGCTATCAGCTATTCTAGATGTTGGATCCCCCCTCCCACTACTAAATTTCCCTGCCACAATAGACTCATTCTTCTGGAACCCAAGTGCAAATAAACTTTCCTTCTATTAGTTGCCCTGGTCATGGTGTTGATGACGCCACTATTAAAGGAACTAATCTGGCTGCTTTCGTTATATCCCTTGGCTCATGACCCCTGTCTCCATCTTCAAGCTAGCAATGACCCATCTTCAGACCCGCCTCTCTGCTCCTGTCCTGACACCTCACCTCTGACTCTGACTCTTGGCTGATGTTCTTGTGATTGTCCCAGGCCCACAGGATAATCCAGGATTCTCTCCCCATTCCAGGGTCCTTAACTTGATTATTTCTGACAGCACCTTCTATTCCTGTTCACATGTGTTGCAGTTTGAAAGCAATTGACTTCCATTAGGAGCCAATCGGCACTGTTAGGAGGTGTGACTTTGTTGGAGTGGGTATGACTTTGTTAGAGGAAGTGTGTCGCTGTGGGGATGGGCTTTAAGGTTTCTTCTGTTTAGAGTACCATCCAAAATCTCAGTTGACTTCTTGTTGCCTGCAAGATGTAGGACTCTTAGCCACCACCACCCCTATCATGTCTGCCAGCATGCTGCCATGATCCCCGCCATGATGATAATGGACTGAATCTCTGAAACTATAAGCGAGCCACCCAATTCAATGTTTTCTTTGTAAGAGTTGCTGTGATCATGATGCCGCTTCACAGCAATAGAAATCGTCGCTCTGACATGTTTTAAGGACTAGGATGTAGACATATAAGGGGACATTATTCAGGATGTGCGACACTCAGAAGGTACTCAATGAATTGAGTGGCATCGTTAAACAAAGTCACTTTCCACCCTCAGTGGCCCATTTATCTAACAAGCCTTGTTAGGTGGAAAATAGGAATAAAACTTAACCAAAACCTAACTTCAAAAGAGTGGCCAGTTAATAATATATCAAGTAGAAAAGTTGCAAAACTCTTGCAGGGAATGTATTTCCAGTGAAATTTCATTTTTCAAGTAAGTATCCAGATATTCATATGATTTTGATCACTGCTATTGAGTGAGGAATTGCTCAATTAGAAAGAAGTCTTTTAGAAAAAAATAAGCCTTATAAGCATAGAAAAATTTTATGAAACATAAATTTTATCTTATACTTTTCTTCTAGTGTAATTGTACCAACAATAAAAAAGTATAAAGCACGCTGTGGCAGCATGAATTTCTGGAGAGATGGAAGGATATTCAGGCTCAAAAAGAAAATAAGACAATATAAAATTTATGTTAAAGTGTCTGTTCACATATTTTACAAGTGGTTCATAGATACCACATTGCTTTGCTAACAAAATTTTATTGGATTCAATTAAAAGAAAGGTGTTTGTACCTAAAAATCCATTCTACCAATTATTTTCATGCTAAGATTCTGGTTGGCAACTTAAAAAAAGGTATGTGTATGTGTGTGTGGGGGGAGGGGGTGAGTTTTCTAAAATTCATTAAAGAGTTACAAGAACCAAAAGCCTGGCAGTTACTGCTCACAAGTTGTGATGGCCCAGAGCTGCATTGCCGCAGGAGCACAGACCCCGGTGATGAAAAATTCTCTTCGGCCTTTGGACAGGCGCTCCCTCCAAATGGCCACTTCAGCTGCACTGAAAACAAGAAGAGCGACTGCCCAGCTGCCCCGATTTCACTTCTCGCTTGTTTTCTTCCCTCTTCTGCCCAGCCAGAGCAGCTTGTGTGCTGCTAATCAGAGCCATGAGCCTCACAAGGGTGACTGGTGGCAAGAGGAGGAATTTCAATGACACCAAATGCTAAGCCGTGAACAAAGTGCACAGGACTAAATAAAAAGCCTGCCAACTCTGCTGGTGGCACCAGAAAACCAAAGCCATATTTCCCTGGCTCATCTCCAGGCTTTTTTTTATGGAACTACTTTTATGGGCACAAGATAGATTCGATGATTATTCTGAGTGAAAAAAGGGGCTGGAACTCAGACTGAAACTCTTGGCAATGGTCTCTTGGCTATTTCCCTGGGATGACACATGTCCAAATAGCACACACACATCCACGTGAACAACAGCAGACAACTGAATTTAAAAATAGACGAAGGATATGATTAAAAAATTTCCCTCACAGAAGACGCACAGGCAGCCTACAAACGTTTGAGAAGACACGCAAAACCATCAATGACCAGGAAACCATGTTACAACCACAGTAAGGTATCATGCATACCTACTAGGATGGCTATGAATTTTATTTTATTTTATTTTATTTTTGGACATGGAAAGCCTTTATTCTGAACAAATGAAAAGACAGTTTGGATATAATTATCACTACATTTTCTTTTCAACATTTGGGCTTGAGGAGCTGGAGACAACCTCTGGTGCTAAGAAGCTGGGGGAGATGAATTTAAATTCTCAACCTGCCGATCAATTTGTCTTGAAACAAATTTCTAGAATTAGTATCACTTTTGTGTATTTTTTTTTGCAAATTTGTGGGAAAACCTCTACTTTTCAACAATAATATAGAAGAATATTAATATGGCAGTACTGTGATAATTTGTCAAGAAAGCAGTTAAAGTTTCTTTTTTTTTCCTTTTTTTTATTGAGAAAAGGAAAAAAAAGTATCCGCCTCCTCCCAGCCTCCCATTTCCCTCCCCCTCCTCCCACCCTTCTCCCCCTCCCCCAAACTCCTCTCCCCCTCCCTCTCCAGTCCATAGAGCAGTCAGGGTTCCCTGCCCTGTGGAAAGTCCAAGGTCCGCCCCCCTCCATCCATGTCTAGGAAGGTGAACATCCAAACTGGCTAGGCTCCCACAAAGCCAGAACATGAAGTAGGGTCAAAACCCAGTGCCATTGTCCTTGGCTTCTCATCAGCCCTCATTGTTTGCCATGTTCAAAAAGGAAAACAAGTGCTACCCGGGATGTGGAGAGATTGGAACCCTTGTGTGTTTCCAGATGCTGGTCTGTCAACTTGACACAACCGAGAAATCACCAGAGAGAGTCTCAGTGAGGGGCTGTCTAGATCAGGCTGGCCTGTGGGCATGTCTCCGAGGGTTTGTCTTGATTAGTTAACTGAGAGGCAAAGACACAGCCTGAAGGTGGATGGCCTCATTCCCCTGTTTAGGGCTCTGGGTTGTATACTAATAAAGAAAGCTATCTGAGTTCTAAGCAAGCATGCCTTCATTTTCTGTTCTTGACTGTGAGTATGGCCAGCAGCTTCTAAACTCCACCTTGATATCAATGGTGGACTATATTCTGGAATATAGTCTTGAATACTAGGTCTCTAGTTAGTGGTGCCGTTTGGGCAGTTTAGGAGGTGTGGTTTTGATGGAGGAAGTATGTTAGGGGTGGGCTTTGAGAGTTTAAAGATTCAAGTCCTTGTTTGCCTCTTTCTGTTTAGTGCTTGTGACTCCTGCTCCTGCCTCCATGCCTCTGATCTACCATCATGGACTCTTATCCCTCTGGAACTGTAAGCCCAGGTTTCTGGAAATTTTAGGAGGCTGGAAGAGGAAGAAGACTCCTCTGAGTGTTTTTTATTTTGATCTGAGAAGAAATTACAAGAAAACAGTGAAGAGTGTGAGCAACAGCGGCACAAATTCACCCAGTGGTGTACTTTGGATTGATACGTTTGGCTGTATATATGTCATATCTCAATAAAGATAGGTTCTGGAAGGCAGACATAGAAGAATGTGCTTGGACTCCTTCCAGTTAATGAAAAGAAAATCCCACGAAGAAAACAGCAAGCCTTTTGGAGCAAGCTAAACATTGCAGAGCGGGACCCTGCTCTTCAAACGATCTGCGCCATGACAGGGCATGACCACAGTAGTCCCTAATCCCGGCCCATCGAAAATCACCTGAAAAGCTTTTAACAAATGCCAATGCCTGGCACCACCCACAGAGATCCTAATTTAATTGGCCTGAGCACAGGAAAAAAACATTTCAGAGCTCCCCAAGTGATTTTTTTATTGGGATGAATAAACCATGGCCCACGAGCTAAGTCAGCCTGCTACCTATTTTTGTAAATCAAGTGTTTTGGGAACACAGCCATGCACATTCGTCTAAGTAAATCCCCAGCTGCTCTCGGCCATGATGGCATAGTGGAGCAGCTGAAACGGGGACCATATGGTGTGCAAATCTAGTGTTTACCAGTTGGCCCTTTACATGGAAAGCCACCCGACACCTGGGACTCTGCACCCGGGGAGTGTGTAAAACACACAAATGATTGTCCAGCGCCACCTGGACCCTCTGGCTCCAGCTCACCAGGAATGAGGTTCTAGCATGAGTTCTTTACAAGTTCCACACCAGCTTTTCTTGAGGGGTCCCCATTCTGAACTGGTGCTTTTATGCAATGGAGTGATAATGAATTACCCAAAGAAGCTCAGACTGTTGGTAGGGGCCTGGCTGTTCCAGAACAATCCAAGGAATTGTCTACAACTCAGATTCCTAGCAACCACCCTTCCTTCAGCAGGTTGGAGATTGTGGGTCTTTCGTCATGGCTGCTCTAGATCAAGAAACCCCCCCAAGAACAAACAGATGAAGCTCCCTTTGCATTGGGGAACATGGCCATGGAGGAGCTGAAGCGAGGCCAGTTCCGGCCTCAGTTAAAAACTACATGTGGATATGGAGGTGGCGGCCAGAGGTCAACCTTGAATGTTGTTCCTCGGGAAGCATCTTTCTTAGTTTTTGTGATAGGGTCTCTCACACATGGAGATCACCAGTTCAGTGAGGCTGGCTGGTCAGAGAGCCCCAGAGACCCTCCTGTCTCTGTCTCCCCAGTACTGGGATTATGAGAAGGTACCACCACACACAGCCATGTATGTGAACACTGGTTTTCAAACTCAGGTCCTCACGCTTGTAGGACGAGCAGTTTACTGGTGGAGCTCTCTCCCCAGCTACCAAGTCTTGGTATTTTGTAGAGATGATTCCAAGTGGACACCAGAGTTCACACTGGGATGGTAGAAGCCCAGTGACTTTGATGGATGTCAAGTGTAAGCACAAATGAGAGGTAGCTCTGCCCCAGGGCACATGTAGCTGCCACTTAAAAAGCTTTGTTCTGAACAGGCAAGAATATGCAGAACCATGAGGGCCATTTAGCACAAGAGAAAGTCAGGCTGAGAGGCTGCTCTGCAGTTGGAACTGAGACACCCAGTTAGTAGAGGGCCTCTCAGGATGGACATCACCATCTTGTTTCCAGAGAACCCAATAATCCTCTCTCTCAAGGTTGAGACATAAAGGAAATCCAGAGAAAAAGGAGCCTGTACCTCCTGGTGGAGAGATGGAGAAGTACAGGAACAAACCCATGCCGTGGACAGTGTGTGCTATACCCAACTACAGGTGCGTTAGAAAGGATGGGGACTGACTGCTGCCACTGAGGCAGAGATTGCTCATATTTTTCAAGGACTACCAGAAGTTAGAGCTATATTGATAATGGCTCCCAAACCTTGGTTGTATTCTAGGAACACCTAGAGAAGTTTCAGATTCCTGGAGACCATGCCAAATCATTTAAACCAGATTTTCCAAGATCCACAACAAGATTGTTGACATTCCTTTGACCATACCAACATGCAGTGGGGTCTATGTGCCTCAACTATACCCCTGGAGGTCAAGGTCTGCAAAGGAAAGCTGTCTGGGCAGGCTTATGAAGAGGTATGATCCTTTGAGAAACCATTGGGAATGACCTGACTCAACCAATGGATTCCATGGGGCAGGGAGACCAACTGCTAAGAGCAATGGATGTATTGCTTTTGTTTTTGATATAGGACATTTTGGACCTGCTGTATGTTAGGGAATGGTTTTCAATCTACAGAAAAGTTGCTCAGCTAGTACAGAACATTCCCAAGCAACCCTCAACCCACCTCCTCTAATATTAATATATCATGTTACCATGACACATGACACATTTGTTACAACTGAAACACAAAGCAAAACGTTAGATTTCACCCTCGTTAGTATCAATATCATGTTTTTTTTTTTTTGCTTCGGACCAACCTAAGATGATATATTGCATTTAGTCAAAATGTTAGCCATCATTTTTGAATGTTCAAATCCAATTTTTTCTGTCCTTGTGAATATGTATGTTCATCTGAATTTGACCAACATTGAAGAAGTTTTATTGAAAAAATATCCTCTTTGGGGAATACAAGCTGCTTGAATCAAAAAAAATTTTTTCCATTCTTTTCAGGTAATGTGTTTACATATTTTCTCATTGAAATAGAGTTCTTGGGTTGGGTCAGGCTGGGTAGAGCACTTGATTATTATGTGTGCGGCCCACCCTGGCTCTGGCTTTAATCCCTAGTTCCCTCACAAAAATGCTCCTTTATGCAGAGATTCTCTTACAACATAATACTACCTGATTCACCGTTTTTGTTTGTTCCCTTGCAGATGCTACTCATCATGAGGCTAGATCAGTGGTTCTCAACCTGTGGGTTTGTTCATCAGAAAACACATATTTCCAGTGGTCTTGGGAACTAAGAAACCACTCAGTAGCAAAACTACAGTCATGAAGTTACAACAGAAATAAAATTTATGGTTTGGGGTTCCTAAGACCATCAGAAATATGCGTTTTCTGATTTTAGCAACCCACAGGTTGAGAACCGCTGGCCTAGATGGTCTGAGTTTTCTTTGACATTTCTACAGCCCATATCCCTTTGAGCACCCTGGGAGACATGGATCTGACATCAGGAAGTTGGAATGTGGCCTAGAGACTCACTTAGGGCAGCACGACAAGGGTGGAGTCCAACAACAATTAGCTGGGTCCGCTCATCTGAGGACAGTGCAGTAGTATTTTTGCAAGCAAAAGTGTTCTCATGAGAAGCGACATGGAAGCCCACTGCCAGAACAGAAGAACAGCGGCTTTATTGCCGTGACTCAGCCATCTGAGGCACAGTGCCTCCGTGGTAAGGGAGAAGGACGTTTGCATCCAGAGGCAGAGAGACTCAACACCCCCAAATGACCTCTCCCAAAGATGGACCGGTCAAACTCTCTTTGCTTGGTCCTGAGACAACAAAAAAAGGCCGGTTCTCTGTGTCCCTCTTGTCCTCTCCCGCTGTCAGAGTATATGAAATCAATAGAAAAAGGACCCAGCTGGGAAAGAAAAAGTAATTGGGCTGAGTAGCCGGGAATAACTCCCTTCAGCCTTCCCTGGGCTAATTGACTAATTCTATTGAAGGCACAGAGAAGAGCGTTTCTTGGCTGTGTGGGTGTGAAATGTAGCATACACTCAGCAAAGAGAATAAATGAATAGGTGGCTTGAACATCTAAGTGCCCACCCTCCAATGAAGGCATAGATAAGCTCCGGGACTTCAGTTGAGTGATCCACTCCCCAGGTTTGGTGGAACACCACAGGATATCACCCGCGTTTTGAATGGAGCGCGTGGTGGCTTGAATAACAGCCCCCATAGGCTCATAGAGTGAATGTTTGGTCGCCAGGGAGTGGCATTATTAGGATGTCTGGCCTTGTTGGAGGAAGTGTATCACTGGGGGTGGGCTGTGAGGTTTCAAGGGCACGAGCCAGAGCTAGTGGTTCTCTTCTGCCTGCTGCCTGTGGATCTGGATGTAGAATTCTCAGCCCCTCCAGCAGCATGTCTGCCGGCATGCCACCATGTTTCTCTCCATTGCTAATAAAGACATGCTGCTGGAGGGACAAAGCCCTGTTATTCTCTCTTAATGTTCTATTGCTGTGAAGAGACACCAGGACCATAGCACCAATTAAATGCTCTCTTTATATGAGAGTTGCTATGGTCCTGGTGTCTCTTCACAGCAATAGAACACTAAGAGAGAATAACAGGGCTTTGTCCCTCGAACCTACTTAAGATTATGGGGGTTCCTGACTCTTGTGGGATTGACTGAGATAATGTTCAGGAAATTGATGCATCGGGCTCCTGATTTAGCACAGGAGACCCAGCCATGTACATTTTTGACAGAGACCCAGGAGATTCATAGCAGGTGGTTCTCAAAGAGACTGTACTAGAGAAAGACACAAATCCTTAGACACTTGGCGCAGAGACATTTGTGGAACTTCCTGTAACTCAGGGAGTGGTCCCAGATTAGCGGCAGTAACGTCACTTGAAATGTGGTGACGTAGTTGCTTACCCCCAGCTCCTTAATCTGACACATTTTATATGATTTCCCAGGTGGTTGTGCACACGCCTCTGGATTCACTAGAGACAGAGTTCTCAGTTGGGGACAGTACTTCCCCCACACGGCAGTCGGGAAATTTATCTGTCAGGTGGTGGGCAGTCTTAATGATTTGGCATTTAGTGGGTGGGAGCCAGGGATTTGAGATTTTCAGGACATTAAAGAATCAACGTACATTCTGAATGACTTCCAGAAATCTGGCTGGGTTTTCCAGCATCCAGAAAACCTGTCAGCGTTGAGCTGAGCCTACCTAATTCTTGGTTCACAAATAAACACTCCTTTAACATACATTGACATTTCCAGGAATGCAGCTGCCAGACCAGTCAACATTTCCTGGTGACTTTGTTTCCAGGGCTTCCATAGCTGAAGATTCACCCAATGTTTTAAAAAAGTATTTGGGGGAAATGTCTGTTCTGAGCATGGACAGATCTTTTTTTTCTCATCATCACTCTCTAAGCAACACAAGTTGATGGCCACAGGCCTGCCACGGCCGCTGGACATTGGAGATGATAGAAAGTATAAGAGAATGGTGTAGGTTGACTGTGATCACTGCAGCATTTCCTACAGGGGACTCTCCGGACATCCAGTGGACCCTGGAGAACATCTGTGTTTAAAGTGTGATCAAGTGTTGTGGACTAGAGGCTGGAGAAGTGGCTCAGCAGAAGAGAGTGTGCACTTCCCTTTCAGAGGACCCAAGTTGGACAACATCCACATCGGTTGGTCTCCAACTGCTGTGAATCAAGGGTCAGGGGATCCAGTGCCTCCGGCCTCTGCAGGCACTCACACTTGTAGGTATGTATATACCCTACACAAGCAGTTACATCATTAAAAATAAAGTCTTCTAAGAAAAGAGTTGTGCAACCAGCCAGGCAACGATTGCTGCAGTGGTGTGCATAGGACACACCCATCCTCACTTCCTGTAGGCACCAGCTCCTGATGGCTTCACTAAAGCCAGAGCTTAGCAGCCATGCATAAGATACGTGCTGTTTTAGTGTGAAATGCTTTATGTCACCTCTTCTATACAAGCAAGGCAAAATGCTGTCTTTTTGAAATGATATATACCAGTAGTTTATTTAATCTAAAGTTGTCACTCAGAATAGTAATATTTTATTCACCCTGTATATGATGGTTTATAAAGATTGTCAACATGATAGGACATAGACTCACCCAGGAGACAAGCTTCTGGGCATACACGTGAGGGATTACCAGATTAAGCTAACTTTTGGGAATGACTATGAGGGATTATCTTTTTAATTTTTTTTTATTTTTCTCTCATGTATTACATCCCAACCACGGTTTCCTCTCTCTTCATTCCTCCCCAGTCCCCTTGTCCCTCAGATCCACTCCTCCTCCATTTCCCTTCAAAAACAGAGTAGGCGTCCCAGGGCTATCAGTTGAATACAGCACAATAAGTTACACTAGGACTAGGTACACACCCGCATATTAAGACTGGATGGCGAACCAACAGGAGTAAGAGGGTCCCAAGAGCAGGCCAAAGAGTCAGGGACACCCCACTCCCACTGTTAGGAGTCCCACAAGAACACCAAGCTACACAACCATAACATACATGCAGAGGACCTAGCTCAGACCCACACAGGGTTGGAGGTTTTCGCTTCAGTCTCTGTGGGCTCCTAGGAGCCCTGCTTAGTTGATTTTGTGGGCTGTTTCTTTTACAGTGTCCTCAAATGCTCTGGCTCCTGCAATCCTCCCCCTCCCACCTCCATGAGAGATTATCTTAATTAGGTTAATTGAATAGGAGAAGTCCCGCCCTAAATATAAAGAGCACCACTCCTGGACTTGTGTCCAGGGTGACGTAAGAAAAAGACCAACTGAGCATCAACACTCGTTTCTCTCTTCTTCCTGATTATAGATGTGGCATGTGACCCACAGCTGCCAGCTCTTGCTACCGTGACGACATTCCCTCAACAGTGGACAGTGCCTCAAACTGTAATCTCACATAAACCCTTTGTCCCCTAAATTGCTTCTGTCAAGCATTTTGTCACAGCAAGGAGACAATAAGACACTTTATGAGACATTTTTCTACCTGTAGACAAGCTTGTTAGCTATGACAGGGATTGAGAAGAAATACTCAGAACCAATCAATGAAACTCAGGGGAGGTGTAGTGTCCAAAGCTGCAGGGGCAAGGGCAATGAAGACCTCCACAGATCCACCCCCAGCTGGTGCTTGGCCTCCCAACCCCCATGCTGCCAGTCCAGCCTGTTTTGCTCTCTGGAGAGTTCCTTGTTGCCACAGAAAACCTTCTTTGCTCTGCTCTTGCCAAGGCCTGGACAGTTAGACTGTGATTTGTTAAGTTACACAGCCCGACAGCAAAGCACAAAACCTTTGCTTGACTCTCTCATTATATTTAACTCGGGATCTTCTTGCAGATACAGAAATCGCAAAACAAACAGAGCCTTTGTTCCTGGCTCTCTGTGGACACAAATTACTGCTTGTCCTTGTCTAGAGTTGGATTTGAGGGACTTTACAGAAATGGCAAGAAAAACAATAATTCCCTTAGCTCTGGAATGAGTGGTTTTTGTATGTAACAAGGCAAAGCCTGGCTCTCTAACCTGCCAGGAGAGCAGATGCCCTCAGGGACAGCAATGCAGGGCCATGGGATGGGCGGTGACTAGTCCGCATCCTCCATGTCCCCACAAACTGTGTAAGCGCTTAGGTTGTTCAGATGTTGGTGGCTCTGCCACTTGTTGCATGTGGAAGGGTGCCCTGGTGCTGCTCCCCTCCACCGCTTTAGCACCCATAATTTCAGAGGGGGGACGCCAAATAACGGCGTGGCTGCTGGAGAGCATGGCTGCTGTAGAAAAGGGGTGTTCTTAGTCTTCACATGCAGGGTGGAGCCATTCCTGAAAGAGCCCAGAGCAGAAGTTCAAAGAGTCTGAAGTGAGAAGGAACGAGGAGAATTAGGCCAGAAGAGAGAATACTGCATGAGGAAAATGGTAACACTGGGAGCTCTAGGAGTGTGGGTAGACCCAGTTGTCCCTGGACTTATAAATAGCAGCACAGAACTGAAGCAGTTAGTCCAAAATTCAAGACAATGACATCTCACCAAGGAGGAACGCCCTAGCCATTCCTATCCTCTTTGCTCACTGGGTATTGGGTAGGGTGGAACTTCCCTTGGGTCTAACCTGGCCATCCTATGAAGACATGCAGGCTGGCAGAATATTACAGGATGTGTCAACCTTGTAAGCAATTCTAGAATTCAGATGATCATTTCCAAGAATGAACAAAGATCAAACTATCAAGCAAATACAGGAGTCCCCAAACATGGGAGCCTGTGTTGTAACACACAGGATGTGCCTTGCTGCCATCTGGTTGCTTGCTGTGCCAAGAGAGAGAAATCTTCAGAGGATTTGTGCTTTCAATAAGGTTTCCAGAAACTCTGAGTATAGCCTATAAAACAACACATTTTATACAATATTAAAATAATGAGTGTTATTGCAATATATAAAAAAGGGGCCCCATCGAGAAACCTTGGGAATGATTCATCCCTTGACACCAGAAAGAACACAAGGGATAAATAGTCAAAAGGCACGCAAAGAAGACAGTCAGCTTCTTGTTGAGATGTCCTTGAGGAGGAACAAGATTAGGTGACTGAGCCGGGAAAGGGAAATTGATGTGGAAAGAAAATTGGGCAGGTAAGTGAGGTTTTCAAGTTGTCAGGGAGAGACAAGACCAGAAGAGAGAAAGAAGTAAACTCTAGAGAGGCTGCTCCTAAGGAAAAAACCAGGACAGGTGCAGGAGGTTCTTCTGGAAAAGCACAACACCTTTGCTTGGCCCTCTGATTACACTTATACACTGTACCTCTTGGCTACACTCTGACATCTTGGTAAGGTCTTCCTTCAAGCTGGAAGACCAGAAGTCAGAGTGAACTCTGACCGGCAAGAGCCGCACCCATAGATGCCCTGGCCCGAGAGAGGAAAGAGGAACCCTTTCTTGCAGGGTGGGTCAAGTTTCTATGTATTTCTTCTCCCCTAGATATCTCCTTATTATCTTCCATACATAGGTCCTGGATTGAAAAAAAAAAAAACCCAGGCGACCGAGGATTCTGAACATTTAACAGAAACTCAGTTCCCTAAATCCAATGCCTCACATCTATGACTAAAGCTTCCCAATTCAGTGGGAAAACAGCAGACACTGAG
Organism: Microtus oregoni; assembly: GCF_018167655.1. Classification (NCBI taxonomy): domain Eukaryota; kingdom Metazoa; phylum Chordata; class Mammalia; order Rodentia; family Cricetidae; genus Microtus; species Microtus oregoni. Next base: position 12,865,487 of record NW_024543210.1, read on the forward strand.
AGTAAACAACGCCGTCCACATGGAAGCAAACACGAACGTGCTGATTTGGAAGATTCCTGGGGAGCTCCAGTTCCCAGGGGCCACGTCTAGATAAATAGAGAAATCTCACAGTCAGACTTGGGAGAGAATATGCATCCCAGGGACTGAGTTCAATAACCAGGACAGGGACGGGACAGGAGACAGCAGTCTAAGTGTGGCTGAGTTGGGAGGAGTGGAGACGATGGATCCTGATGTCTCATCACCCAGGCTTGCCGCATCCTGTCCTCTCCACTGGGAATTTATGCATGTGAAGGACTCTTCATTCTTCTAAGATTAAACTTTCATATCCACAACTGAAGACCCTCTAGTCCAGGAGTTCTCAACCTGTGGGTCGTGACCCTTCAGGGGTTGAACAATCCTTTCATAGGGGAAACATACTAGAGATACTGCCTATCACAGATTATATTACAACTCATAACAGCAGTAAAATAACAGTTATGGAGTAGCAACCAAAATAATTGTATGGTTGGGGGGATCACCCCAACATGAAGAACTGTGTTAAAGGTTGCAGCCTTAGGAAGGCTGAGAACCACTGGTCTAATCAATGAAGGAGCCATATGCTGGGCCTGGCATACAAGGAATTCTCTGTATGCCAGCTGCACTTGCAGCTGCTTCTGTACCGTTGATGACTATTTAAACCCTCGCCAGGATTACCACAGCGCCCACCTACTCCAAGTATCCATTTAAAAGATGATGTTCCTGGAGCAAGGACATTCACTTGTCAAAGAGCTGGCTTTTCCATGTGAGGACAAGTATCCTCATGGACACTGTGTGTGTGTGTGTGTGTGTGTGTGTGTGTGTGAGAGAGAGAGAGAGAGAGAGAGAGAGAGAGAGAGAGAGAGAGAGAGAGAGACTATATCCCTTTAAATCATAAGCAGGAACAAATCTTGACTTTGCTTCCAGCATGTGGATTCTGGGGATGGAACTTGGGTCATAGACTTAGCAGCAATCACCTTTATTAGCTGAACCCAGCCTTTAAGTTGCTTCTTGTTAGGTGTTTTGTCAGAGCAATGGAATAAGTAACTCAGACAAATGCTGGGACTTCTGACCGAAACTTTATAGAATTTCACAGTCATTTTGTCCCGGGACTAAAGAAGAAGCATGTTCGATATGCACTCAGATAGGATTCTGAATGCTGTTCCCATGTTCCTTTATTTCCTCCCAACAGGTACTCTGATGTGACTGTCACCAACTCCATATTACAGACGGAGAAACAGAGGTGCAGGGGGAGCAAAGCACCTTGCAAGGGCACGTCCCTCAATATGCCAGGGCTCACTTAGCTAAAAGAGCAAAGAGGTATCTATGGGGGTCAAATACCAAATTCTCAGCAGCAAACAGAATTTTGAAAGGGCAGTACCCCTTTAAATATTTTTCAAAATCATTTTCCTGCTTCACGTGGATACACCGGAGCTATAAAAATCATCATGACTCAACTGACAAAATTACTATTTTTCTTTGTGTTTTGCATTTTGAGGCCACCTACCTCATATCCTTGGGGCTGAATAGGTCTTTGAGGGTCTATTTGTTTAGATAGGCAATTGTCTTTCCAGAAGAAAGGCCAGCATGTCCACTCAGAGAATGGCTTGTTCAAAGGCAAGTATCATTTTGTGGTGTCAGCTTCCAATTTAGGTTTTATCAGAGCCAACTCTAATGTGATGAGACAATTGGACAATGACAAAAATGTTGGAATAGAAATTACTGGCGTGAATTTTGGAGTTTCTTGGGTGGCAAAGGGGATTCATTTCTTTGGAGCAGGCTTCCTACATGCAGGGTCATTCGGTCTTTCCGAATGGATCCAGTCCCTGGTTCTCTGTGTGGCCCAAAGTTGGCTTAGACCCAAAGGTAAAGGTTTTTACCGACCCTTAGATACTTCTTAACATACCCAATGCACGGTGACTTTAATATTGGGCTGGGAAGGGAAGAGAAACATGAGCCTTAGTTGCTGGTGGAACAGCAGTTGGAGAAAAATCCAGAGTGGCCTGGTTAGTCCTGCGAGGGATGGGAGCCTTACCATGTATATATGTCAAAAACTACACTTGGGGTGGGGGCTGTTGATACCATTAGCCTCCCCTGAAGGGGAAAATTACTCTTGTTTGTTTTTAGTTCTGTGACTTTGTCCTTGAAGTAGATGTTCAGAACCCCCACATATGAGCTGTTGCACGTGTGTGCCCCCTTCATACACACACATGCACATAATAATAAAAACAGCAAAATTAGAAATTTACAAGGAGAAATCATAGCATATTTTTGTGCAACATTTGAATAAGTTAACAAGGAAAACAAAGGACAAAGAATTAAGCATTTAAATAAGTGCGATATTTTCTGTGTGCTACCTAAAATTATGTGTATCCTCAGCATGGTATTTAGAGAACCCTGCAGTAGGTTCCAGATCCTCTGGGTTCATATTTCTTTTTTAAATTATAAAAATGTGTGTGTGTCTGCCTGTCTGTACGTGTGCCATGTGGGTGCAGAGAACCCGTGGAGGCCAGAAAGGTACATCAGGTCTCTTGGAAGTGGGTTTTCAGATAATTGAGTAATGCCATGTGGGTTCAGAGAACCACACTCAGGTCCTCTGGAAAAGTAGCAAGCTCCCTTAACTGCTAAACTATTTCCCCATCCCCTGAATTTGTATTTTTAAAAGTGTTTTGGAACGCTTAGGTTAGTTAGTGCAGGGAGCAGTTGAGAGGCTGTGAAGAAGGCCCAGAGAAAGCCCTAGAAGGTTGTCTCTGCGGCTACAGGCCACTGATGTGCCTGCTGGGTACTGAGAGAGCTGGAGTCTCGTGTGAGTCAGCTAGAATGCCTGGGTTTCAGAGTTGCCTCTCATCATTGGCCTTTGGACACTGTCTATGCTCTATGCTAGTGGATATGAGAGATAAGATACTGGATGTGAGAAAACATGGGGGCTTCCTATACTCCATTTCTACAGGGGTTTTCTAAAAGTCACTACTTTTTAAAGCTAACATACAAAGTGCTAGGTTTTATTTTAATATATTCAAGAAATCATTTTAAATAATAAATATATTTTTCAATGTTTTTGTTGATTCTGTCCTCTTGTGGTTTGCATAGGACTGTCCATCAGAGGCTCTGATATTTGAACCTTTGTCCCCAGATGGCGGCACTGTTTGGGGATGTTTGGAAGGTATAGTCTTGCTAGAGGAAGCATGTCTATCACTTGGAGATGGCTTCAAGAGCTAGAACATTGAGCCACTCCTAGCTTGCTCTCTCTGTTTCCTGCTTATACTGGAAGACGTGAGTTCTCGGCTATGCTTCCCTCGACTCTTCCATAAGTAATTAGTTTTATTACAGATAACAGAAAAGTAACCAATATACCCCTTCTCCCACACCCCCTACTCCCTGGCACTCTGCCACTCCCGGGAGTCTCCTTTCTGTTCTCACATCACACATGCTCTATTGCCTCCCACTTCCCGAATACCTCGTTGTTCCCTCTCGTGGTCCCTTACCCCCTTCCACAGCCTCTGCTCCCATTCAGAACCACACAGGTACACACACTGAAAGCTAAGGCCTGCGTATGAGAGAGAGCATGAGAGTCTGTCTGAGGCTAGGCCACCTTGCCTAACATAATGCCCTGCAGATCTATCCCCTTTTCTGCAAATTTCATTTTCCTTCACCGCCAAATAAGATTTTATCATGTATGCACACCACATTTTCATTATCTAGTACTTGTTGATGGACATCTAGACAGATTTCAGTTCTTAGCTGCTGTAAATGGCGTACCAATAAACACGGATGTGTAGGTATTTCTCTGGTAGAATATAGGGGGGGATTTTTTGTGGGATTGTTTTCTCTTCCCGTGTGGTATTCTGGTGTGTTGTAGGTAATGGACAGTCATATTCAGGATCATGAACCTTCCTGTTGCAACTCAATAGCACATGAAAATATTCTCCATTGGGGATGTAGATACTCATGGCTATTGATAAATGGTTGGTCTTTATTGGGAGAGAAGTGTCTGGGTATACAGAAAATAAGTGTTATACTAAGAGGTACAACATAGAAGATTCAGGGGTTTCGCCCTGTTTCCGCCCACAGTACTTAGTCTTGGTGGACATGAATTTTATGCTTGATCCCAGCCCCCAGGAGTCACTTGACTGTACAAGGCCAAACAACTGACACATATTTACACACTGGATCCTCCCAGGAATGTAGACTTGGGACCAAGAAATAATAGGCAGTTATTGTGAGTTGCTTCAACTGGGGAAATAAAGCTCAGTGCCTGAGTTAACACCAGCAGCCCAGAGTGAGGAGACGCGGAAAACCGAAGTCAAAATGAAGAGTTAAAAATGATGCAGGCATGAATCGAGAGCAAAGAAAAGAGGCTGAAAAAAAAAATGGCTGGCTATTTCTGCTGGTTTTCTACTCGGTTTAGGCTTCCCATGAGGCTCACATGTACTTTTCTGCCCCCCTCCCAGTTCCATGAATGACTCCGTGTCCTTAAAGTGAACTTCATGGATAATTTCAAGCCAATTAGAGTTTGCTCCTAAAACCTGCAAGCAGAGAGGCCCTGACAAAGGCAACACAGAAGGCGCCACCTTTTTCTGACAACACAATTCTTCCTGCATTCACCAGACAATGCTGTGTCACAAAGCCTTAGAGTTTGTGAGGCCAGCGAAGAGAATCTTGGTGTCTCACTAGCTGAATGAGTCTGGGAACCAGTCCTCCAATTTGGTGGAAGAAGCAATTCTTTCGGGACACTCACCCAAAAACATTTAAGACTAATAGGGTATTACTCTCCCTGCCCTCCCTCAGAAAACAGCCCAGCTAATTGGCAGGCCTGGTGTTCACTCTAAGCGAAGAGAAAAACACACTTGCCTAAGGAAGTTTTGGTCTTTTCTTTTCTTTTCTCTCTCTCTCTCTCTCTCTCTCTCTCTCTGTCTCTCTCTGTCTCTCTCTCTCTCTCTCTCTCTGTCTCTCTCTCTGTCTGTCTCTCTCTGTCTGTCTCTCTCTGTGTGTGTTACTATGTATGCAGGCACATGTGTGGGGGTATGTATGCATATAAAGGCCACAGAGTGATGTCAGGAATCATCTTCAATTGCTCTTTCTCCTTACTCATTGAGACAGGGTCTCTCAATCAAACCTAGAGCTCATTGATACTGTTAGTCTAACTAGCCAGCTTGCTTGGAGGATGCCTTGTCTCTACTTTCCTTGGCTAGAATTACAGGTAGACCATTATGTCCACCCAGCAGCATATACATATAAACATATACATACACACACACCCCCATACATATACATGGGTTCTGGGGAATCCTAACTCTGCCCCCACACTCATGCCAGGCAGATGCTTTAGCCACTTTGCCATCTCACCCTCTCCTTAGTACTTGTTTTAAATAGAGCTACCAAAGCCCTATTGAATACTGGCCAAACACTCCAATCAAATAGCCCAGACAGTTACCATTTCCGAAAGGTTCCCTAGGAGATCTTGAGATGTCCCCTTGGTCTGAGTGTAAGGGGACATCTGAGAAAAGGAAGGACTTTAGAGACCAGAGATCAGTGTGGGGACAAATAATGCTGACCATGGTTGCTCCCCTCTGGTAACAGGCACTGATCACGGTCCTTTCTGGCTCACACAAACATACTTTCCTGTGTACAATGAGCCCCAAACATCCCAAGGACTTTAAGATTGAAGATATGAGGTAACACACAATTCATTTATGTGCTGTCTCTAAAATGGGAAGGTTAAAGATGTATGAATTTCTAGACAAAACTGTAAACCCTCCCCCACAAAAGTCTTTGGTGATGAAGTATCTGGTCCTCAGGTGTTGGATACCCTATAGTGCCATGGAGCACAGACAATGGGAGGTAGGTGGGTGAGTCCCATCAGTTGATTTGAGATGAGACATTGGTTAAGAAGCAGGAAAAGGAAGCAAGGTAATCAACCTTCTCTACTCTGGTGTTTCCTCTGGTTCATGATAAGGCTAGAATCAGCTTTGTTCTTAAGAAAAGGGACCTCAGTCTTGTTTTGCCTGTTGTAGTCCAGCTGAGCAACCACTGTGATCCCATATTACTGATTTCTCTGGCTGTTGGAGGACAGGGTTCACTAGAGAAGCCATACTGTCACTGGTGGTAGGGAGACGTAGCCCAGCTCTTCCAGGACCACACACACCAATGGATTCTGCTCAAGCCCCTCATTCCTAGATCTTCTGTGAAAATATTTCAGCCCATTAATAGGACATTTAGAAATCTGACACCCTCTGGATCTTTCAATACTCATCAAGAATGATATTGATATTCATGGTCCAGTCCCTGCATGATGTTGGCATCTCTGGGTATTCGACATTTCAGGCTAGAGATCAGTCTTTGTCCCAGACACTTGAGTATTTTCCAAAATCAACATGGACATGGTCCAAGGAGACCTCTGAGATGCTATTTTTCTTCCACCACGATCTGTCATCTGCTCACTGTGCAGGACTTGATGCTTTCTTAATTACTGGCTGTTTCCTCTGAACTTGTCGCTTCTCACCATTTCCGGTTGGTGGGTCTTAATTTCCCTATAGGGAAATCTTCAGCCTGCCACAGAGTTCATGATTTTCTGGATGTGTCTCACTAATTAAATACTCTAAGTAGAAAAAGCACTTGTGCCTACTGATATGGATGACCAGAAGGAAACCAACAAGAATGGAATAAAATCTCCATGCATCTTATCAGGAGAGCCCTGGCTACCCTGTGATTAAAGTGGAAGCAATTAGAAACAATATTATGTGGGAGGCTGACTGGGCAAACCTTTCTTGAGTTTTTGATCCAATGCCCGGTGATGAGATTGCGTGTGTGTGTGTGTGTGTGTGTGTGTGTGTGTGTGTGTGTTTTATCAAACTTAGTGCTTAGACCAAGGGACAAGAAAGAAGTCAAGCACAGTGATGAATGGCAGGTGCCACTCAGCCATGGACCATGGGATGCAGCAAGCAGCCCAAAGGGAGCATCCACGGTCCCTCCTGAGTAGTTAACTTCTGCAAATTTGAGCCTGGTATGACTAGATTTCCCATTTTCTCAAGAGAAGTTGGAAGTCTGGTTTTTGATCTGGAATTGATTTCCTTAATATTTTAGCACATAGTCAACTTTCCCCAAACACTGAGGCTCCTGAGAGCTGGTGATGCTCATTGCACTCTATCTGCCTTTTGCCATCAGTGGCTTCAGCTTGGAATATTTACACCATAAGAACAGCTTGGATCAGCCACACTCACTTTTCCTTTGAGATAGTTGTTAAACATTTGCCATTATTTTTTAAAAAATAATCAGTGACCTAAATAATAACGCAAATTGTCTTTGGCTTAAGACCTGTTGGTTATAAATACTATTTTAAGCATGAAACAAGAAGTTGTGTTAAAAACCACAGAGAAGAACTGCACATTCCCAAATCAGGATTTGCAACAAAGGGCACCCGTGCCACTAAAGCCATAGGACAGGTGGTGACCAGAGGGATCCCACCCCTAACTGAGGATGAAGGGCAAGCCCCAAGGGCAGCTATTGGTCTCCTGCACTATAGAGTTCACATAGCCCTAGCACATGGAGTGGTGTCATAGCCCCACTTCTCTGAAGGCTGTGGCAACTCATACCCCAGTGGTGACCTCAAGACCTTGCAAGAGTCTGGAGTAACATCCGAGCCATCAGAAAAGGAGGGTACGTTAACGAAGTTGAGAAACAGGCACGTCCCACTGCCTTTCCAACTGTTACAGGCCATAAGTGTCCTTCAATAACCACACACAGTAGCCACAGTGGCGAGGCAGTTCCCCCTTCCTCTTCATACCCAGTCTAGCTTCATCCGGGTTTCAATTCCTATTTCGGTTACAAAGAGCTTTGGGCAACCAGGGCAGACCTATCCATCAGAATTGTTTGTTGTTTTTAAGCAAATGGGAGCCCAGGATGAACTGAGCCACCCTCCGAAGTCACAGTTCCCAAACTATGGGAGAAATAAGTGACACCTGATAGGTGCCTCATTGTGAAAACAGAAAGACAGGTCAAGCCTAGTAACCTCCATGAAGTGTGAAGTGGGGGTGAGCATGGGAGATGAAGTCTCTGACATGGCTGTAAAGTGGGTGGAATAGATCTGTGATTTCCACAGGTGACAAAATGACACACGCTAGAAGCTAGGCATAGGCTAGCGACTATAAAGAGCGGGATGATATTCCCGTCCAAATTCACACACACACCTTTAGCCCTGTCCTTAAATGAAGAGCCTGAGAGTAGCTGATCACAAAGTAGGGACTCAATAGATTCCAGATGAACCAAACAGAACTTTATATTTGACATGAGGTGGGAGCTGGTTATGGGAGACAAGAAGGGACAAACCCCCGTGAGGGTTAACCAGACACTTATATTCTAGTCAGGTATGGTGGCACCTGCCTATAATCCCAGCACTTGGGAGGCTAAGGCAGGAGATTATCTCAAATTTGAGGCTAGTCTGGGTTGTACTATAGCAAAGTTCTCTCTCAAATAATAATTCTTCCACAATATCAAATGCAAATCCAGTGACGGAAAATACAAAGAAGCAGGGTCCTGGTTTTATTTCCATTTCCTCCAGAACTTTCGCAGTCTCAGGGCCTGACTACCATGCTCTATGTATATGGGGTGAATGAGGTTTGAGCCACAGCACCACCACGTACTAGCTACGTGACTTGGGACAACTTATCTACCAAATGGGCTTCAGTTTTCCCACACAATGGGGGCAAAAATAGTCTTCAGTCACAGGAGAAAGGATTTATTTTGAACTTTTCAAGATAGGACTTCATGTAGCCTTGGCAAGTCTTAAAACTCTGTAGGTTGAGGATGACCTTGAACTTCTGAGCCTCCTGCTTCTACCTTCCAGGTCCTGGACTGACAAGCATATGCTACCAGGGTAATGTGATAGAAGGAATTGAGCCCAGGACTTTGTGCGGACTAGGTAAACCTACACTCAACCAGCTGAGCTACAACCTCAGCCCAAGGAAGAAAAACTATATAACTTGCTACAGCCCCAAGGAAGAGAAAGAATATAGCACATGTTGACTGCAAGAACAAGATTCTTTCAAGTTCATTATGAGAACAGTACCTCAGACTTCCCTTAGTTCTGCTGCAGCCTGCCGCAGAAGTTCCTCCTTCTAGTCCACTTCCATACTCTAGAGACTCAGGCTCTTGGTGTAGATCAATGATCCCCTTGGTAGCCCCTTTTCAGTCTTTCCTTCTAGCCAATCTTCAGTCCTTTGTGACTCTGCTGACCTGCAGAACTGTTCTCTCAGGGACCTACAGCTGCCACACTAGGCTGAGATTCAAGTAGGGAACCTTCATCTCTCTTCCTATCTCTCTTTCCAGTCTCTCCAGATTCACTCCCAGCCCTGTTGCAGCAAACCTGCCTGACACCTTCCTTCCAGTCTACCTCCATTCTCTTGGGATGAGGCCTCTTGGTGACCCAGGGCCCCTCAGTTATTCTTCACAGCCATTCTCAGCCTTTCCTTCCAAGCCTATTTCCATTCTTTTGTGACTCCCTGGTGAGCTACAGCTCATCTACAAGTGATGCCACACCCACAACTTAGCTGGAACTAGACCAACTCTCTACCAGGGATCTACCATATCTGGCCAGGAACAACAACCAAAGAATGGACCACCCACCCAACAAAGATGGGTTCAGATGTCTAGACAAAGAAACACTTCAAATGTTACCATTTGAAACACTTAGATCCCAGTGCAAAAAACAAAAAACAAAAAAAAAAACAAAAAAAAAAACAAACAAAACCAAACAAAACAAAACAAAAAAAACCAAACAAACAAAAAACAAAAAACATGAACAATTAAGATAATATGCCTTCTCTAGAAACTGGCAACCCTAGGCCCCAAGAAAGGCAGCTTGTGTACAAGATCAGGACTTCAAAATAGCAATTATGAATATATTTTAAAGATCTTAAAAAGTTTATAAATAGATATTTTAATAAAGACCTTGAAAACACAAATGGGAGAGTAAAATAAAAACAATTCTAGACACTAAAGCAGAATTTAACAAAGAAATAGAATCACTAAAGAAAATCCAAACTGAAATAAAACCAGAAATAAAAATCTCAGAATGTCAAACAAAAACCTCAGAGGTAAGCCTCACTAACAGATTAAAAGACATGATTGAGGGCTGGAGAGATGGCTCAGAGGTTAAGAGTATTGCCTACTCTTCCAAAGGTCCTGAGTTCAATTCCCAGCAACCACATGGTGGCTCACAACTATCTGTAATGGGGTCTGGTGCCCTCTTCTGGCCTGCAGGCATACACACAGACAGAATATTGTATACATAATAAATAAATATTTTAAAAAAAGACATGAAAGAGAGAATTTCAGATCTTGAAAACAAGGTAGAAGAAATGGATAGCTCAGACAAAGGAACTATAAAACCTACAAATTTAAGACATAAAACAAGCAGGAAATCTGGGACACTATGTAAAGACCAAAGCTATGAATGGTAGGGATATAAAAAAGAGAATACACTCAAGTCAAAGACACAAAAAATACTTTTAACAGAATAATAGAAAATTTCCCCAATCTAAAGAGAAAGAGATACTTATCAAGGTACAACACTAAATATAAAGAACAAAGAAAGGATATGAAGAACTGCAAGGGAAAAAGATGAAGTGACTTAAAAAGGCAGGTCCACCTGACTTTCAAGGGAGACTCTGAAAGCCAGAGGACTTGGATGAATGTCCGAAAAACTTTAAAAGACCACAGATGTCAGTCCAGACTACTAGTCCCAGAAAAAATTTTTGATTTTTCTAGACAAATAAGAGCCAGAGCAAGCCTGAGGCAGTGAACTCCATAGGAGCAAGACTGAGCCAACAACTTAGTCAGAGCAGGTATGAGGCAGTGAACTCCAAAAGACGATGACTGAGACAGCAACCTGTGCCTGAACAGGCCTGGGACAGTGAACTCTACGAGAGCAGGAGCAGATCCAGACCAGGGTTGTTTGCAAAAGCAGGACTGGACCAGAAACCTAGGCCAGAACAGGCCTGAGGCAGCGAGCTCCATGGGAGCAGGAGTGGATACAGACCAGAGACATTTACAGAAACAGATCTGAGCTGACAACATAGGCAAGAGCAGGCCTGAGACAGCAAAGTCCACAAGAGCAGAGCAAAGTCTGGGACTGCTAAGCAATCTCCAGGAACATGGAAAACCAACAGGGTAACTAGAACCGTGGCACTGACTGTATGATGAGGAACAACCATCTGAGCTTTGGATTTGCTGGTACCTAGAAGATTAATCACCAGAATCACAGACAGCCCCAACCACACCAGTTAGAGGAAAAGATGGGTAGACAAGGTAAGAACACACTCAACACCACAAAGAGCAACTCAACACCAGTGAAATCTGGAGACCATACAACAGCAAGACTTTAACAACCAAATATAGATGAAGCAGAAGAAAATGACCTAAAAATAACTCTAGGAGAATGTTTGAAACTTTTAAAGAGGAAATGAGAAATTCCCTCAAAGACATGGAGGAAAAGACAAACAAAAAATTAGAAGACATCAGCAAATCCCTTAAAGAAAACCAAGAAAAAGCAATCAAATATATAAAAGAAACTATTCAAGACTTGAAAACTGAAATAGAGACAATAAAGAAAACACGAGCTGAGGGAATTATAGAAACAGAAATCATGAGAAAAAGATCAGGACCCATAAACTTAAGCATGAATAGCAGAATACAAGAGCTGGAAGAGAGAATCTCAAGCGCTGAAAATACAATAGAGGAAATAGTCTCACCAGTCAAAGGAAACATTAAATCTAACAAAAGCTTAACCCAAAATATGGGACACCATGAAAAGACCAAACCTAAGAATAATAGGTATAGAAGAAGGTGAAGAAATTCAACTCAAAAGAACAGAAAATATATTTAACAAAATCATAAGAGAAAACTTTCCCAACCTAAAGAAAAATATGTCTATGAAGATACAAGAAGCTTACAGAACACCAAACAGACTGGATCAAAAAAAAAAAAAAGTCCCCTCGCCACATGATAATCAAAACATTAAACATACAGATAAAGAATATTAAGGGCTGCAAAGGAAAAATGCCAAATAACATATAAAGGTAGACCTATCAGAATTACACCTGACTTCTCAGTGGAGACAATGAAAGCCAGAAGGTCCTGGTGAAGTGTTATGCAGACATTAAGAGACCATGGATGCCATCCCAGACTACTATACCCAGCAAAACTTTCAATCACCATAGAAGGACAAAACAAGATGTTCCATAACAAAACCAGATTTAACCAATACCTAGCCACAAACCTAGCTCTACACAAAGTACTAGAAGGAAAACTCCAACCCAAGGAAGTTGACTACATCAACAAAAACACAGACAATAGATGATCTCACAGCAGCAAAGCCCAAAGAAGGGGAAAACACACAAAATAACATCACCAACAACAAAAACTAAATTAACAGGAGATAGCAATCACTGGTCATTAATATCCTTTAATATAAATGGACCCAACTCACCTATAAAAAGATACAGGCTAACAGATTGGATATGAAAACAGAATCTATCCTTCTTCTGCATACAAGAACATAACTCAACCTCAAAGACAGACATCACCTCAGAGTAAAGGGTTGGGAAAAAATTTCCAATTAAGTGGTCCTAAGAAACAAGCTGGTGTAGGTATTCAATATATCTAAAAATAGACTTCAAACTAAAATCAATCCAAAGAGACAAAGAAGGACATTTCATATTAGTCACAGGAAAAAAATCCATCAAGAAATTTCAATACTGAACATCTATGCCCCAAATATAAGGGAACCCTCATATGTAAAAGAAATACTTCTAAAGCCTAAATCATACATTAAACCCCATACACTAATAGTGGGAGACTTCAACACCCCACTCTCACCACAGGACAGGAAAAAAATTAACAGAGAAATAAGGGAACTAACAGATGTTATGACTCGAAAGGACTTAACAGACATATGTAGAACATTCAAACATAAAAGAATATACCTTCTTCTCAGCACCTCATGGATCCTTCTCAAAAGTTTATCACAAACTTGGTAACAAAACAAATAGAAAAAAATGGAATAATCCCATGGACCTTATCAGATCACCATGGCTTAAAGCTATAATTCGACAAAAACACTAATTCCAGAAAGCCCACAAACACATGAAAATTAAACAATGCTCACCTGAATCATCAATGGGTCAAGAAAGAAATAAATGGAGAAATTAAAGACTTCCTAAAATTCAATGACAATGACCACACAACATACCCAAAGTTATTGGACACAATGAAAGCAGTGTTAAGAGGAAAGTTCATAGCAATAAATGCCTACATAAAAAGGCTGGAAAAATTCCACACTAGTGAATTAACAGAACATTTGAAGGCTTTAGAACAAAAAGAAGCAAACTCACCCAAGAGAACTAGGTGGCAGGAAATAATCAAATTGAGACCTGGAATCAACAAAATAGAAACAAAGAAAACAATACAAAGAATCAATGAGACAAAGAGTTGGTTCTTCAAGAAAATCAACAAAATAGACAAACCTTTATCCAAACTAACCAAAAGGCAGAGAGAGAATATCCAAATTAACAAAATCACAAATGAAAAAGGGGGCATAACAACAGATATGGAAGAAATCCAGAGAACCATCAAGTCATATTTTGAAAACTTGTAATCCACAAAACTGGAAAACTTAAAGGTAATGGACAACTTTCTGGATAAATATCACTTACCAAAATTAAATCAAGACCAGATAAGCAAATTAAACAGACCTATAACTTCTGGAGAAATAGAAACAGTCATCAAAAGTCTCCCAACCAAAAAAAGCCCAGGACCAGATGGTTTCAGCTCAGAATTCTACAAGATTTTCAAAGAAGAACTAATACTAATACTCCTCAAATTATTCCACACAATAGAAACGGAAGGAACATTGCCAAACTCTTTTTATGAGGCTACAAGTATCCTGATACCCAAACCACATAAAGACATTAGTAAAAAAGAGAATTACAGGCCAATCTCACTCATGAACGTTGATGCACAAACACTAAATAAAATACTGGCAATAGAATCCAAGAACACATCAGAACTATCATCCACCATGATCAAGTTGCCTTCATCCCAGAGATGCAGGGATGGCTCAACATACGAAAATCTGTCAATGTAATCCACCATATAAACAAACTGAAAAATAAAATTCACATGATAATCTCATTAGAAGCTTAAAAAGCTTTCAATAAACTATAACATCCCTTCATGATAAAGGTCTTGGAGAGAGCAGGGATACAAGAAACATACCTAAACACAATAAAGCAAGCTAACAGCCAACATCAAACTAAATGGAGAGAAACTGCCAGTGATACCACTGAAATCAGGAACAAGACAAGGTTGTCCACTCTCTCCATGTCTATTCAATATAGTTCTTGAGGTCCTAGCTAGAGCAACAAGACAACAAAAGGAGATCAAAGGGATACAAATTGGAAAAGAAGAAGTCAAACTCTCACTATGACAGGATAGTATACATAAGAGACCCCAAAATTCTACCAAGGAACTTCTACAACTCATAAACACCTTCAGTAATGTAGCAGGATACAAGATTAACTCAAAAAAGTAGCCTTCCTTTACACAGATGTAAATGGGCTGAGAAAGAAATCAGAGAAATATCACCCTTTACAAGAGCCAAAAATAGCATAAAATATCTAGGAGTAACTCTAACCAAAAAAGTGGAAGACTTGCATGACAAGAACTTTAAATCTTTGAAGAAAGAAGTTAAAGAAGACAACAGAAAGTGGAAAGATCTCCCATGCTCTAGGATAGGTAGAATTAACATAGAAAAATGGCAGTCTTACCAAAAGGAATCTACAGATTCAATGCAATGCCCAGCAAAATTCTTCACAGACCTCGAAAGAACAGTACTCAACTTCATATGGAAAAACAAAAAACCCAGGATAGCCAAAACAATCCTGTACAATAAAAGAACTTCTGGAGGCATCACCATCCCTGACTTCAAACTCTACTACAGAGCTACAGTATTGAAAACAGCATGGTATTGGCATAAAAACAGACAGGAGGGCCAATGAAATCAAATTGAAGACCCAGATATTAACCCACACACCTTTGAACACCCAATTTTTGACAAAGAAGCAAAAAATATCAAATGGAAAAAAAGAAAGCATATTTAACAAATGGTGCTGGCATACCTGGATATCAACATGTAGAAGAATGAAAATAGATCCATATCTATCACCATGCACAAAACTCAAGTCCAAATGGATCAAAGACCTCAACATAAAGCCAGCCACACTGAACCTCATAGAAGAGAAAGTGGGAAGTACACTTGAATGCATTGGCACAGGGAACCACTTCCTAAATATAACCTCAGCAGCACAGACACTGAGAGAAACAATTAATAAATGGGACCTCCTGAAACTGGAAAGCTTCTGTAAAGCAAAGGACATGGTCAACAAGGCAAAATGACAGCCTACAGAATGGGAAAAGATCTTCACCAACCCCACATCAGACAGAGGTACAAGGAACCTATTCAAAATGTACAAAGAACTCAAGAAAATGGTTATCAAAAGAACACATAATCCAATAAAAAATGGAGTACAGACCTAAACAGAGAACTCTCAACAGAGGAATCTAAAACAGCTGAAAGACACTTAAGGAAATGTTCAACATCTTTAGTCATCAGAGAAATGCAAATCAAAACACTCTGAGATTCCATCTTATACCTGTAAGAATGGCCAATATCAAAAACACTGAGGACACCTTATGCTGGAGAGTTTGTGGGGTAAAGGGAACTCTCCTGCATTGCTGGTGGGAATGCAAGCTGGTACATCCCTTTTGATGTCAGTGTGGTGATTTCTCAGAAAATTAGGAAACCACCTTCCTCAAGACCTAGTAATACCACTTTGTGTATATATCCAAAGGATGTTCAACTGTGTGCTCAACTATGTTCATAGCAGCATTGTTTGTCATAGCCAGAACCTGGAAACAACTTAAATGCCCTTCAACCAAAGAATGGATAAGAAGAATATGGCACATATACAGTATGGAGTATTACACAGCAGAAAAAAATAATGACATCTTGATATTTTCAGGTGAATGGATGGAGCTAGAAAACATCATATTGAGTAGGGTAACCCAGACCCAGAAAGACAAATATCATATGTACTCATTCATAAGTGGTTTTTAAACATAAAGCAAAGAAAGCCAGCCTACAATTCATAATCCCAGAGAACCTAGACAACAATAAGGACCCTAAGAGAGACATATATGGATCTAATCTACATGGGAAGTAAAAAAAGACATGATCTCCTGAGTAAATTGGGAGCATGGAGATTATGGGAGAGGGTTGAAAGGGAGGAGAGCAGAGAAAAAATGTATAGCTAAATAAAATCAATAAAAAAGAAATTTCACATCATTGAAATGACAAATGAATAGTTTCTTAAGGGAGGCTCTAAGTTTTATTGCTCATTTCATTTAAAAGTAGCAAAGCAAAACAAAAATCCAAGTAAACAGAACAACAGAATTCATATCAAACTGTAACAGGTAGCTACGCTAGGCTTGCGTTTCTGATGGGATGTGGTGGGACAGTGACACAAATCCTGGCCCTAAATCCAAGGCACACTGACCCTTGGCTCAACTGCTTACTTGCTAGGTTACAACAAGCAACTTATTTAACCTCCCTCAGCCTCAATTTCTTCAGTGTCTGAACAGGAATAGTAATGAGGTTAATAAGACTTACTTCTATTTATATCTAGGAATTATATGGAAGTGATGTATGTATGCAATAAAAATAATTCTATGGGATTTTTTTTTTTGAAAAAAGAAAATAGGATGCATCTTTTTGCTGCATCAAAGGAACACATCTCACCAATAAGGACAGAAATCACTTCAGGGTAAAACAATGGAAAAAGATATTCCAAGCAAATGGAAACAAGAAGCAAGCAGGTATAGACATCTAATATCTAGAA
Source organism: Microtus oregoni (assembly GCF_018167655.1). NCBI lineage: Eukaryota > Metazoa > Chordata > Mammalia > Rodentia > Cricetidae > Microtus > Microtus oregoni. Next base: position 12,882,454 of record NW_024543210.1, read on the forward strand.
AACTAGACTTCAAACTTAAACTAATCAGAAGATAGAGAAGGATACTACATACCCATTCAAAGAGAAATCCACCAAGAGGATATTCTAATTTTAAACATCTATGTACTAAACATAAGGGCATGTAACATCATAAAAGAAACACTACTACTAAATTACATATTTACCCTAATACAGTGAGAGTGAAGGATTTCAATACTACATGCTCGCTGACAGACAGGTCATCCGGACAAACACTAAGTGGAGAAAGGCTGGAGATAATGACGTAAGTCAAGGCCCAGACTGCCATGTACAGAACATCCCACTCCAACACTAAAGATATACTGCTTTTCTCCATTGAACTTCCTCCAAAACTGACACATAGTCAGACACAAAGCACATCTCAACAGATATTTTACAAATTTCAATAATGCTCTGTCTCCTGTCTGACCATCATGGATTTTTTAAAAACAAAAAACCTGAAAATCAACAAAAATAGCAGAAAATATACAAACTCACGGACACCGAACAGCTCACTAGTGAATGAAAATTCAGACAGAACTCAAGATGGAAATTTAAACATTTTTAGGATTGAATGAGAATGAAAACATAACATACCCAAATCTATTGAACACAGTGAAGAATGTACTAAGAGCAAGTTCATAGCCCTAAGTGCCTACATTACAGAACAAAACAGTACAAAACACCCCAAAACCTGGAGAAATTTCATACAAATAACTTAACAACACACTGGAGAGCTCTAGAAAACAAGAAGAAATGACACTGAAAAAGAGTAGATGGGAAGAATAAACTCAGAGCTGAAATCAATAAAGAGAAACAAATGAACAAACAATCAAAAAGCTATACAAAGCATCAATGAAATGAAGAGAGAGAAGCAACAAGATTGACAAATCAACCAAAAGACGTGGAAAGAATATCCAAACTGATAAAATTAGAGATGAAAAGGGGGGCATTAGGATAGAAACTGAGATATTTAAGATAGTCATAATGAAATATTTTAAAAATCTGTATGCCACCAAACTAAAAAACTTAAGAGAAATGGATGAATTTCTTGATATATATGATGCATCAAAGTTAAATTAGAATGAAATAAAAAAATTTAAACAAACCCATAGCCTCTAGTAAAATAGACACAGTAATTAAAAATAAACACAAACAAAAACTCCTCAGGGACAGATGGATTTAGTGAAAAATTCTACCAGATTTTAAAATAAGAACTAATGCCAATACTTCTCAAATTATCTACAAAATAGAAACTGAAGGAACATTTCCTAATTCTTTTTATGAAGCCACTATTACCCTGATACTAAAACCATACAAAGACCCACGAAAAAAAAGGAAAATTACAGACCAGTATTCCTTATGAACATAAATGCAAAAGTTCATAAAAATACTTGCAACTGAATTCATAAAAAAAGAGCTTGTACCATGATCAAATTGGCCTCATCCCAGAGATGCAAGGATGGTTTAACATATGCAAATCAATAAATACAACCCATGAATAAACAGACTGAAAGACAAAGAATATATGATCATCTCATTAGATGCAGAACAGACTTTGACAAAATCCAACATCCCTTCATGATAAAAGTTCTGGAGAGACTAGGGATATAAGGGGCACACCTCAACATAATATAGGCAACATACAAAAGTCCACAGCCAACCTCATTTTAAATGAAGAGAAATTCAAAGCATTTCTTCTAACATCAGGAACACAAGAATGTTCATTCTGTCTATACTTAATAAAGTACTTGAAGTCTTTGCTAGAACAATAAAACAATTGAGGGATATCAGGGAGATTCACACAGGAAAGGAAGAAGTCAAAGTCTCCTTATTTACAGACGATATGATTTTATACATAAAAGTGCCCAAAGATTCCACTAGGAAACATCTACAGCTGATAAACACCTTTAACCAAGTAGCAGAATTAACACACAAAATTGAAACACAAAAATTGGTAGCCTTCCTTTATAACAAATGACAAACATCCTGAGAAATAAATCAGGGAAACAGTGCCTTTCACAAGAGCCTAAAAACAACAGCAACTTAGGATTACTCTAACCAAGCAAATGATTTGTATAGTAAAAAATCTTGCTACTGAAGAAGTTGTAGAAGACACCAGAACAGAAGATGGAATGATTTCCCATGCTTGTGAATTGATAGTTTTTACTAAAGCAAACATGCCCATCCTACCAAAGGCAATCTACAGATTCAATACAATTCCCATCAAAATTTTTTACAAATTTGAAAAACAATAAACTTCATATGGAAACACAAAAATTATTCAGGATAATAAAAAAAATCTCTAATAACAAAAGAACTGCTACAGGTATCACCATTTCAAATTTCAAGTTGTATTAAAGAACTCTTATAATAGAACAGCATGGCATTGGCATAACATCATTCATAAAACTCAGCACTAGATAGACCAAGGACTTCAATGTAAGACCAGACACCCTGAATCCGATAGGAAAGAGAGTAGGGAGTAGACTAGAACTGATTGGCACACACAGGAAAAGGCTTTCTGAACAGGACACAGGTGGCACAGGCGCTAAAACCAACCATTAATAAATGTTATCTAATGAAGCTGAAAACTTCTGTGCCACAAGGGACACCACCATTTGAGTAAGCAGCAACCTAAAGAGCAGAAAAGGTCTTTACCAATTATTTATGTGATAGAGGGCTATTATCTAGTGATGTGGGATTCCCCTCTGTATGCTGTGAATACCATTGGTTAATAAAGAAACTGTCTTGGGACTGCACAGGGAACAGAGGTAGGCGGGGAAAACGAAACTGAATGCTGGGAGAAAGGAGGCAGAGTAAGAAAGAAGCCATGTAGCCCCACCAGAGACAGATGACAGAACTTTAGTGATAAGCCACAGCCACATGGTGATACACAGATTAATAGAAATGGGTTAAATTAATATGTTAGAGTTAGCCAATAAGAAGCTAGAGCTAAGGGGCCAAGCAGTTATTTAATTAATATAGCTTGTGTGATTATTTTGGGGCTAAGCATCAGGGAACTAACCAGTGGCCTCCTTACAACAATCTAGAATACATAAAGAACCAGTGGTGGTACAAACCTTTATTCCTAGCACTCAGGAGGCAAAGGTAGGTGGATCTACGTGAATCTGAGGCTAGCCTGGTCTACAAAGCAAGTCCGAGAATAGTCAGGACTATAAATAGAAACCCTGTCTCAAAAAAACTCCAAAAGCCAAAGAACAAAAAAACACAAAATAACAACAACCAAGTAAAATATATAAAGAACCAAAAAAAACCCAACAAATCAAAAATCACACACAAAAAACCTTGAACATCAAGAAAAAAAAATCCAGTTAAAAATAGTACATAGAACTATACAGAATTCTCAAAAGATGAAATGTAAATCACTGAGAAATACTAAAAAAAAAAGGTTCAATATCCTTAGTCATCAGGGAAATGTGAATTAAAACTACTTTGAGATTTATTCTTACTGCATCAGAATGGCCGAGACCAGTATAACAAATGGCAGCACAATGACGGGGACACAAGTTTGCTAGTGGGCATGCAAACTTGTGCAGTCACTATGGAAATCAGTGTGTTGCTTCCTCAAAGAGCTGAAAATAGATCTACCACAAGATCCTGCTAGAAAACGCTTAGACTTTAACCCCAAGGAATCTACATCTTACTACAGAGATACTTGATTATCTACATTCATTGCTGCTCTGTTCATAATAGCCAGAAACTGGAAACAACCTAGATGTCGTCAACTGATGAATGGATAATAAAAAGTGGTACATTTGCACAATGGAATATTGTTCAGCTATTAAGAAACATGGAATTATAAAGTTAGCGGATAAATGGATGGAGCTAGAAACAATCATCCTGAGTGAGGTAACCCAAATCCTAAAGACAAATACTGTGTGTTTTCTCTTATAGGTGGATTTTGGTATCTAAGCTCTAGATATGTGTATCTCAACCTGAATAACTGCAGAGCTTAGGGAGCTTGTGAGGGACCAGGGAGGAGGAAGGGATCATCCAAGGAAGGGGAGACAAGAGTATAGGGCTCAGGAGGACTGAATGGGGAGGGAGATGGGAGAGTGGAGTAAAGGAGGGAATATGGGGAGGGACAACTAATCCTAGAGGCCTTTTACAAAGCCATATGGAAACCTACGACTGTAGAAGCTTCCTAAAATATATACTTATATAAAAGGAACTTAAGAGGAGTCAATATAAAATGAGGGAGACAATGCCCCAACTAGACGTCCTACACCACCAAGTAAAACCTTCAGTACCAGGAATGGGTTATATCTTGTTGAGTTACAGCTAAAGGGGTCCCATGGACACCCCAAACATCACAGGTTATTGGTTAGTCTCAATCACCTGGAGTTAAGACCCCTTTGCTAAAGACACTGCCTGTTTAAGTCATCTGGTACCCAGCTGGAAGTTTCACCCCTATTGACAAGCATCCATGGTGCTAAGAGGTACTTTTCACACTACATAAGAAGAGTAATCATCAGTATCGCCCAGCTGTAAACCCTCTGACCTACAACAGAGTCCTGTCTGCAAAAATATGCAGCTACAATAATGGCACAAATGTTATGGGAATAACCAACCAGTCTCTTGTTAATCTAGGGCCCACTCCTTGAGGTAGAACCTATACATGCCAAAGTGGCCAAGAATCTGAGACTAGATAGGGCCTGGATCTAGGGGGAAAACCTATGATTATTATTCTGCTAAAGGAACATAGTAATAAAATAGATCACTCATCTCTTGTCAGAGAAGCTTCTTGTGGAAGATGGGAACTAACACAGAGACATATAACTGGACACACAGAGCCTGAGAGATTTTTTGGAGCACTCAGCCCTGAGTGGAATGTTTTCATCAAACTCTTCCCCTCAAGGCTCAGTGATCTATGCTGAAGAGGAGGTAGAAAGACTCTATGAACCAGGCATGGTGGATGACTAAGGAAACAGAATATTCCAGACACAACAGGGCTGACACACATATTGAACTCACAGACTGTGACAGCAGGCACAGACCTGCACAGGTTCAAACCGGACAAAGTCCTGGTACTGGGACAGGAAAGTGGACACAAAGTCCCACCTCTAACTAAGAATCTATCTGTGATGATACCTGTTGAGAAAGGAAAAAAAAAATCAGTGTTCTCCAATGGTGTGTCTGTGGGTATATCATCCACACTCTAGAGGCCAACCATGTCCAGGAGTGGTTTGTCAACATAAAACAACTCCATGTTTTGTCTTTTGTTATGTGTGTGTGTTGCACTTGCTATCTCTTTTCTTCTTTTTGTCTTATTGATATAAATATATGTTGCATTTATTTTTAAAGAAAAATTAAAGTTACAAAATGAGTAGCACCTGCATTTATATTTAGAATAATGTTGTGAGGAGAGCAGTGGGGCTGCGTCCCGCCACCCAGCTAGCTTTACACCCGAAATAATTACACGGAAACTGTATTCTTTTAAACACTGCCTGACCCATTAGTTCCAGCCTCTTATTGGCTAGCTCTTACATATTGATCTAACCCATTTCTAATATTCTGTGTAGCCCACGAGGTGGCTTACCAGGGAAGATCTTAACCTGCATCTGTCTGGAGTGGGAGAATCATGGCGACTCACTGACTCGGCTTCTTTCTCCCAGCATTCTGTTCTGTTTACTCCGCCTACCTAATTTTCTGTCCTATCTGGGCCAAGCAGTTTTCTTTATTAATTAACCAATGAAAGCAACAGATAAATACAAGTCCCACCCCCATCAGAATAACAATAAAATGTGACTTAGAGATCTATCACAGTGGCAAGTAATTAGAAATTCCTGGACATTCCTACTGTGACTGTGGAACTCACTTGACCTCAGGAAGACAGAACTATAGGAAAAACACTCTTCAACTCATGATCTACTATTATTATCTAGTATTATCCAGATACCAAGATAAGACACATGTATCACAAGAAAAGAAGTCTGTCTCTCTTAGGTTAGAGATGCAAAAATACTCTATAAAGCATTAGCAGACCAAATGTCCCATCATAGAGAAGTGCTTACACATCCTGAACAAGTGGTATTTATTGTGGGAACTCACAGGTGCTATATGGTTCAGAGGTTGCTAACGAGATACACAATATCCATGTCCTAAAGGGGGGACTCACAAGGTCTTCTCCACAGGGGCACAAAATAGTTCAACTACACACCAACTCCTTTTATGGTTTAAAGAAGAAGTAGAGTAGAAAGGCAGCCTGGCATCCTTTGGAAGGCTCTAGAACCTATAGAACATTGGTGAGAAACAGACTTTCCTCCCAAGAGCAAGATGAGGTAAGATGTCCTTTCTTGGCATTCCTGCCCTATGCCGTGCTCAAGACTCTAGTTAGTCAGGAAATTAAAGATGTAAAATTTTCAGACTGCAAAGAGATAATTAAAACTATATCTATCTAAAATTCTACAATCTCCACTCTAGGAAACCCCAAGGGAACCAATGAATTGTGAAAATAACAGGTACATGAACACAATGAGATTGCAGGAGTCACGGTCAAACTGGCGCAAAGTCAGTTCTGCTTCTACACATCTTCAGTAAAGACAGTCCAAAGAAAATAGGAAAGGATGTTAAGTAATGTGGGACTCCCCTCTGTATGTTCTGAATATGTTTTTATTACTATTGGTTATTAAAGAAGCTGTTTTGACCAACGGCTTAGCAGAGTAAAGCCAGGAGGGAAATCTAAACAGAGATATAGAAAAAGTAGGCAGAGTCAGGGAGATGCCATGTAGTTACTGAAGGAGAAAGATGCCAGCTGCCAACCAGAACCATACCAGTGGGCTGCTGCAGGAGCTCCTTCCGCTCCTTCAGCCAATAGCCTTTAAGATTTCAGCCTACTTGGGCATGGTCTCTTTTGCTTTAAAAAGCAGCGGTAGCCCTGCTCTCTCTCTTGCTTCCAACTCTGCTTCCCGCTACTAGACTCTGTTCCTGGTCACACAGAAGGCTGTTGTCTAGGATAGTGATCTGTAAGTTTCCCCCTTAAATAAATAACCCTTTTATTAATCATAATTTCAAACTTGTGTGGGATTATTTTGTGACTTATGTCTACAGTAGGCCACAGCCTCGTGATAATACACAGAAAAGGGTTAATTAAGATGTAATAGTTAGCTAGAAATATGCCTACACTATTGGCCAAACAGTGTTGTAATTAACAGAGTTTCTATGTGATTATTTTGGGTCTGGGTGGCTGGTAAATCAATGAGCAGTCTCCACCTACATTAAGGATAAAATACTTGCAAAGAAATTAACCAAGATAGTGTAAATCTCGCATCCTGAAAAAATATTAAACACTGTTTTGTTTTTTTTTTAAAAAGATCTAAAAAAGAGGGAGGCAGCTCACGGTAAGATTGGAAAGCTTCACATTGGTGAGTGGCAGGTAATATTCCCAAGCTGGCCTACAGACTCAACACAGATTTTCTCTGCAGAAAGGGACAAGGTGATCTCATCATTCTCATGGATGTTTAAGGAACCAAGAAAAGCTAAGAATACTCTTGAAACACAAGAATGATGTTGGAGGACTCACCCTTTCTGATTGCGTAATGTGCTGCAAAGCCTCCATCCCCAAGGCTGGCGTAGAGAGAGACTTACAAGTTGATAGAATGGCCTATGCAAGTATTAACACAGAATGGGCCAGTGACCTGAAGGCAGGAGCAACTGCAAATCGCTGGAAGAAAGCAGGCACAGTTCTCCATGACGTTTTAGACAATGACTGCTTAAGCAACACTAAAAGCATATATGACAAAAGGAAAAAGTAGGGGCTGCAAAAATTGCTCTGCTATTAAGGGCACTGACTGCTCTTCCAGAGAACCCAGGTCCAATTCCTAGCGCCCACTAATCATGCCAGTTCTGAGGGTATCCAGCTTCCCCTTCTGGACTCCACAGGTACTGCAATCAGGTGGTGCACAGACATTAAGAGCTGGCAAAAACCCTGCCCATACGCATAACAATAAAAATAATAAAGGAAATTTTTTAAAAGAAAGACACACACACACAAACGATATAGGTGACCATTGAAGCACAAAATGTTTCTTAACATTGCTTGTCATTACAGAATGCCAATCAAATCTACAGTAAGATTCCATCTCAATCCTCTATGTGGTCATGAAGAAGACGAACATTGGGAGTCTTGGTCATGCAGAGGATGAAGACAGACGTGCTGCCAGACTGGTGGCCTCCTGGAACTCTTGTCCAGATATGGACCTTGGTACTTCTTGTGTTAAAGAGCATATTTCAGTGTGTCTCTGTCATTGCTGTCGGCAGCAGGCAAACCCGTGCTGCCGGAAACTGTTTTCCTTGTCATTTTCTCTCCTTTGTGGTGACAAGCGAAAAGAAACAGCACCGCAGGCAATGGAAGGCAGCCGTTCCACCTGAAGCTGAGGTGTCTGTGCAGGTGGAAGCACAGGAGAGGCACTGGGCTCAGGCGCAAAAGCAGCAGATACGTGTGCGGCTGTTGTCTCTTTCTCTCACCGCACTCGGTGAGAAATGGGGCATTATTTCCAGACTGCACAGGAAAAGTTACTTTCATGAGGGTTCATTTTCTTGCCTCCACTTTCCATTTGAAAGCAGAAGCAAAGCTTGAAACAGACTCAAGTGATGCTGAGTAAAAGCCCAGCGAAGCCCACAGGTGTGGAGGCACAGGAAAGGAACCAGAGGCAAGATGGAGTTGTGGAGAAAGAAAAGTTCTTCCTGGGATGGGAGGGGGTGCCTGCAGTCCCAGCACTTGGGAGACCAAGGCAGGATGTGAGTTTGAGGCTAGCTTGGAGCACATACTAATTTCCAAGAGACTGGACTACAGAGTAAGTTTCTGTCTCAAAAACTAAGAAAGGAAGGAAAGAAGGGAGAGTGGGAAGGAAAGAGGAAGAGAGGAAGAGAGGAAGAAAGGAAGGAAGGAAGGAAGGAAAAGAGAAAAGATTAAGGAAGGAAAGGAAAGAGAGAAGGAAGGGATGAAGGAAATAAAGTAGGAAGGAAGGAAGGAAGGAAGGAAGGAAGGAAGGAAGGAAGGAAGGAAAGTCCTAGTTGGACCTGATGGCAAAGAACTATAATCCCAGCTACTCATGAGGCTAATGTAGGAAGACCTCAAGCTGAAGGCAGCTTAGGCTACAGAGTTAGTTCAGGTGCCGCCTGAGCAACTTTGCAAGACTATGCCTCACAATACAGGAAAAGAAAGGACTGGTGTCATGCCCCACCTCGTCCAGCAAGGATGACGCGCGACACACCGGAGCTCTTCTCACTGCAGTTTATTCCAGGACTTTATTCACTTTCTCTCTCCTCCTCTCTCCCCAGGCAAACCTCTCCCAGCCCTTAAGTAGGCATGGGCTGCCAATCCCGGATTGCCAGGTGGGCATTGCCCATAGGTCCACGCATATACAAGTAGCTGATAATCATTGCATGATCATAGCATAGGTCAGGCCTTCGCCGTCTCAGGAGTTGATTATACATCTCCATCAGGTATGGCACCATGCAGCTAGCTACAGTTCCCCCTTTTTGTTTTGTAAAGCAACAGGTAAGAGTAGAGGTCTGATCTCTGTTAAAAATGAAACATGTACTAGTGTTTGTCCAGGTGTCATCCACTCAGAGAACAAACACTAGACCTGTCCGGTGCCTTTTTACAGAGGTGGGAGCTAGACACCAACCCACATGCAATCAGACTTGCTCTTCTTGAGGTTGATGTATGCTTACCTCAAGTGCAGTGCATAAGCCTCACATCCTGTGCTCGCTTACATCTCTTTTAAGGTAGATAGCCAAACTTGGGGAGACTGTCCTGCTTCAATGGCCGTGAAGGCCTGAATGATCATAACTGCATTGCGATGCTGTGAAACCCTTATGTGACAAATGCACCACAGGCATACCAGGGAGGCAAGCACCATTAGCCTGTTAGGGCTCCTATCCCGCCCACTCCTTCAGATGATCCATGGAGTGATCCAGGAGGATAGTCCTTCTGCCAGGCTGGTATCCATGCGTGTGGAGTTCACAGTCACCGTCGCCACCCGCAGCTTTTCCAGTTGTTGTTCGAATTCACCAGACCAATTACCTAAAAGACAGCTAGACAGTTCTTTAAATTTTTCATATCACACACAGCCCCAGATACTTCCATTCACAGCCAAGCTGAGCCAATTGCTACAGCCACAGCTGTGCTTGCGGCAGCAGCAAGGGCAGTCAGAACTGGTAGCAGAGGGGCCAGCACAGAGGAGAGGAAGGGGAGGCCATCTTGCTTTCCCCTCCCTGGCTTTCCTCTGCCTGCTCCTGTCATTAGGAGTGGCTTTGCCATGACCCCAGGAGCAGTCAGAAACCACTGTTCCTTCAGCAGTCCCCTAAATAACATACCCCAGCTGCCATACCCCCGTGGCACATTCATTCTTGTCAGCTGAGTGCATGGAAGACACCTTCTCCGTCGCGCACCTCTTTGGCTTCCCTAGCAGCTCAGCTGATCCTGCTTCTGCTAAGTGACCATATGCTGCATTCTCATAGGTTGTCTGATCTTACACAGGATTTAAAGATAAATGCCCATGACAACAGGTGTTTAGAGTGCCAGCAGTAGGGTCCCCAATCACCACTGGACTCAACCTCCCATTTGGGCTATGGTATTCTACCAACCCTTTGGCTAAAACGGAACACACAGGTACCTGCTCCTATAATAGGGCAGTCTCTTGATTTAAAATCGCTCTGCTGCAGACTCTTCAGGGCGTGCAGAGCCTGAAACTGCCATTGTCTTTTCCTTGCCCCATGGCTACGCTGCATTCTTGGGCAGCCCTGTGAGGTCTGTGCTCCAGCACTTGTTGTTGTGTTTGCTGATACTCCTGGCACTGCTGTGGCATCTGCCAGGCTAGGCACCGACTGCTGAGGCAATGTGCCTTCCACCACAGCCACCTAGCAAAGCTCTGCTCCAGCTGCCTTCTCCAAACTGGTGCATGGAGTGGCGAGGAACTCAGGAAAGCAGGCTGCTCTGCAACCACTGAAGGGTGGAGCAGAATTCAGGAGAAAGCAGGCTTGTTGCTCTGAAGGGACCCCGCTTAAATTATCTTATAGGGAATTTGGGCGTTGTCAATCTCTCTGGCTACTTGAGCGGGGATGTTGCATTCTTTTTTTTTTTTTATTTATTAAGGTATTTACTACAATCTACTGCCATTTTCCGGTCGCACTCAGACTCAGGTAGCAGCAACAGGGGAGAGGAGGAGACTCCACTTCCCCAACGAGCTGGAAGGTGGAGGCGTGGCAGGGCGGCCCTGGGCTGGGACAGAAGTTCAGGCCAACAGTTCTTCTAGCATGCTGACCCTCAGCGCAGCTTGGCCTTGGAGCCGCAGCTGCTCACACTCCACTGCAAACTCAGGAGGTCTCGGTAATTCACACCACATGAATATACCTCCCTTCCTTAGCGTACCTTGTTCAGTGGCAAAATTCAGATCTCTACCAGGCTTATCCCAGGATGACACATTAAGATTGCCAGAGACAGCAAACCAAGGTGCAATTGTGTCACCTTCAGTCAAAAACCTCTCCAAAGCGCTCTGTAACAGCTCGTTAAGAGCCAGAAAAATCAGGTGTGATGTTGAAGCACCCATTCTAAAATCCTATTCTTCCTTTTATTTTCATTTTAAATTGTCCACTTTGGTCGTGGCTCTCACTTTAAACTGTCCCCTTTGGTCGTGGCCCTCACTTTAAACCGTCCACTTTGGTTGTGGCTCTGCTTTCCTGCTCTACCTTTTCTACAGGTGAGAGCATAAAACCCGCATTTATTGCTATTCCTCAATCTTACCGGTGTACCCCCTGACTGCAGCGAGTTCTGGGCTCCACGAAGACAGGTTTGGAGGTTTCCCGTACGCTTGTCCCCATACGGGCCACCAACTGCCACGGCTCTACCTCGACCAGCAAGGAAGAAGCAACCACCGGAGCTCTTCTCACTGCAGTTTATTCCAGGACTTTATTCACTTTCTCGCTCTCCCTCTCTCTTCCCCTCTCTCCCCGGGAAAACCTCTCCCAGCCCTTAAGTAGGCCTGGGCTGCCAATCCCGGATTGCCAGGTGGGCACTGCCCATAGGTCCACGCATATACAAGCAGCTGATAATCATTGCATGATCATAGCATAGGTCAGGCCTTAGCCATCTCAGGAGTTGATTATACATCTCCATCAGGTGTGACTCCACGCAGCTCGCTACAGACTGGGAATACAGCTCAGTGAACGGAAGGAGGAGGAAGAGGAGGTTGGGAGAAGGAAACAGAGGGGTAATGGGGAGGAGGGTCCTCAAGAGCAGCAGGAGAAGGTCAGACAAGGGTGGACGCTCAGCTATTAGAGACGAGGATACCTGGAAGGTTTGGGAATGCTTTTCCTGAAGAACGCGAGCCAGTGACTGGGAGGTTGGAAGCTGGGGGTAGTGGTGTTGGACCCAAGGTCAAAGGGTTCTATGTGGTCCAGAAAAGACATCTCAGCTTTATTTACAACCATGAAGAATGGTGGTAGAGGGAGCTTCTGGCCTCAGGTAGTTGAGTTCTGTCTTGATCATACTTAAAATGACCAAAAGAACTACTCCTCTACCAGAGTAGGAAATCAACACTGAAAGAACAAAACCCCCAAAAAAACCAAAACCAAAAACAAACAATCAAAAAAAAAATAATAAACCAGGGATGGAGAGAATGAAGGGGGGCAGCAGAGAGGAGACCAAATATTAAATGTGCAAACTTTTCATACACATGGAAAAAGTTAAAAATAACAGTACGAAAACACGCTAAGTGGTTACTTAAATCAAAACCACTGATGACCCCACTAGAGCAATGGTCCACGGGTCCACAAGCAGTTCTCCTATGACGCAGTACTTCAGCTCCATGGGCAGATGGTTAAGACGGCCATTAGCACATAAAGCACGAAGAGGGGAACAAAGTTAACCCTGATGAAGGTAAGCAAAGTCATCAAATGATAGAGTTACAAAAATTTTTGATGACTTTGTGTGCCCTGAAACACAGTAAAATATTGTCTTTGGTGTGATTACGGGAATTAAAGCCTGATTTGGCGGCGGGGGGTGGGGGGGTCAATCTTCCTTCCAGCTCCAGAAATCTGTGACACAGTGGAAAACTGGCTCAAATATATACAGGCTCCATGACACAAAGAAACATTCAAAGAAGAAAACAGAGAATTGTACAACATGCACATTCTCAGATCGTTATGTGATAATTTTAGCAATAAATCAAAGCATAATTATAGTGCCAACCTCACAGAAACTTTAAAAAGCAATCTTTCTGAATAACATTTGAAATGAGTTAAACAGCTACATAGAGAATGGGAGAGAATATTTATCTTAGCCATGGAAAGGATGTGAATTAGGAAAAATACCCTGTCAATCAAATTAGTATTTTTTCTACACCCCCCCCAAATCAAGACAGTAAGAAGGTAGTTGAATAAGATAAACATTCATCCAATTGATTTATACTTTCTCTCTCTCTCTCTCTCTCTCTCTCTCACACACACACACACACACACACACACACACACTCACACACACATGAGAGAGAGAGAGAGAGAGAGAGAGAGAGAGAGAGAGAGAGAGCAGCTTCCTGTCATCCCATCACAATGGAAGAGAGCCCTAAGCCCTGAGGAACGACCTTAGCATAGCATAGAGTACTCCATGAACTCCTCAGAACAGTTTGAAAACCACTTCAGCGGTCACTGGGTTGGCTCAGCATCACTGTGTTATTCAGCAGCTGCTTAATCCAAGACACAGAAAACCTAGGTACCAAGGTACCAATGTGCTAAGAGCTAACAGGAAAGGTCAGTGACTTTGGGATCTAGTGAGGATAGTGTACAGACATGGTCAACCATCATGGGCACCGGGAAGATGTTTAGTTGGCAAGGACTGTGAAACATGATGCCCGAAAGTGCCAGTCTTCATCTACGTGGTAGGTTTCACTCAAACCTTGCCTTGTACCAACGGACACTGGTGAATCATAAACCTTCCTGAAGTCTGCCAGGCAGACTGTCTGTATTATTTTAGGGCCTCTAAAAACCACCACAACTGAGGAAAAGGGGTGCAGTGTCTAACTGGGGGCCAATTATTCCTACAAAAAAGGGCCTCAAAGGAAGAAAAGGCATAGGGGACAGTTCTAAGGGTTAGCTTGCCATCTCACCTCCAGCTGAGTAACGTTCAACCCAACAGAGAAGCTCACTGAGCCTCGGCACCTCCCCCCCACCCTCACTTCACAGGAGCATGTAGCCAGTACTACGGGATTTCTGTAAGAGTTGAACACACAGAGAGATACATGCTGTGTTCAGCCCTCAGAGGACAGTTAAGTGACCCCCACATTCATGGATACACATGTAAGTCTCAAGAAGGCGCGTGGGACATCACATTAAAGGAAAGAAAAGAAGAGAATGGTGTGTGTTCTGGGATGAAAAGGCGTGGGGGCCAGAAGAGCTGAGAGAAGGCATCTCCCTACCTTGGGAAGAAGTGTGCGTGCAAACAGGAAATATGCCACCCTCCAAGGTGACCGAGAATCCTGTGTGAACTCGGCTACAGTAACCTGCAACATCAAGAGGCTGCAAAAGCATGCAACACTTCCTGTCTTCCCATCCCAAGGGCAGGAAGCCCAGAATGCTCTCTCCTTTGACCAAAGTTCATCTGGGGCCTGCAAGTCCTCACAGCTGTCTGGTCAGCATGGTAGCATCTGGATGTTATCCTGAGATTGCCTGTGGTAGGGCTGCTCTCTGCAGGGCCCAGGTGCCCCCTAAAGCCCTGTACCCCAAGTTATACTCATTTCCACTTGTGGTCTGATCTCTGGTCCACTAAACGCCAGTGGCCTCCATCCCCCAAGGAGAGGTGATCAGTAAAAGAGAAGCAGATGTGGTCAGATATCAAGACCAAGAACCCCAGAGTTTTATTAGGTATCTAAAGCCACGCCCCTCTGGATAAGTGCGGTGGATACAATGGGAGGGCATTGAAGAAGCAGTATTAGAAAAACAAATGCCTGGCAATTCAGAAGGAAACAGGGCTGGGGTGAGGAATGGGGAAGGGGAAAACAGTGGTGGTGGGGAGGGGAGACCAGAGTGCCAGGGGAAATAGATGTGTCCTTCTGACAGGGGCTTCTTGTCATTAGCTGGACTGGGTGCTGGCAGTGTCCTCCCCACAGACTGAAGAGGTCACACACCAATCATTGTCTTTCTCTCTATGGTTTCAAGGGGCAGGGCTGATGCCAGTCACCTCGCAAGACTCTCCTGTATTTTGGAGACTCCAGGTAATGGGTTTCATGAGAATAAGTTAAAAGAACCATGAGAGTCACGTCAATTTTAATAACAGAGCAAAAAGAGACAGCAAGAGGGGACCAGCAAGGACAGAATGGCGGTAAACTCATGTCTGGGAAGATTGTAGGAATAAGAAGCCCTAGAGCCACAGGGAGAAAAGAGGGGCATTTCCTTTGTTATAACAGGGCGGTTTTACCTTAAAGAGTCAAGGAAACATTGAATTTAGTTTTCCATTGCTTTGGCTATTAGACCAGTCTTTTTTGAAAGGAGCATTACACAGGACCTCAAGAATCATTTGGGTTACAGTCACATCAAATCCACTACTTCATAGAGAAAAACGTAGAAAGGAAGAGATAACAGACTACAATTCAGAAAAAGAAGAAAAATCCCCGGATTTCTGAACTTAAAGAAGTCATTCTGATACAACCAGCACAGGCGAACACAGGAAAGAACTGGAATGAGGGTAATGAGACCGAGAACTATGTCCTGGACAGAACTCTAATGCCATAGCCCTGAACATTTCCAGGTAGGAAACGAGTAGCTGATGAGATCCCAGGCTTCTGCGAATGGCCAGTCTGAGCGTCCCTGGGAAATCTTAGGCAGTGTGTCTCAGAGGAAAGAGCTGCTTGCTCTCCCTTGTGTGAGCACAGACTCTCACTGGCTGCTCCCAGCTCCTGTTCCCCACAACCACGGCTCCTCAGCTAGAACTCTAAGGTGCCCTGCCATTGTTCCCACAGAAAAGCATCTTACAGTGCAGCAGAACTGCTGTGCCTGGAAACGGACAGCTGAACCCCCCTCACGGGATCTGGGTGGGAAATGATGTTCTAAGCCCAGGCAGGAGGAAGAAAACACTCAGAAAAAGCCCCAAACGTGGAACTACAGAAATGAAAATCGTTCCTCTTTCTAAGCGTCAAACAGTGGACCTCCGGGGAAGAAGGCAGAATGACATGGACTTATAAGCTGGGCAGGTTAGCATAAGGCGCTTGAGTACAGCTGTTATGTGCTGGTCAGGTGGGTCCTTTCTGCCTTGCCATTTGGTGGGACAGTTGAACTTATGCGTTCCTGGCTACTCTCGGGATGTCTTTCTGGGCTAATTAGGTCTATAGCTCGAGGCTTCAGCGTAAGGGCTTTTTTTCCCCTAGCAGAATGTGTAATGACATCTCAAGGTGGCTTGCCTGTCATCCGTGTCACGGGCAAGCTACTACTCTAGAAAGTGCAGGGACCCTGGCTGCTGAGAATCCATCATGTAGCTGCTGCCCTGAGCTCCCGCAGTGACTTCTGTGCTCCTCCTTTCCTCTTCCAGCCTTTCAGAGTCCCGCTTCCCACACACGCCTCTTTCCCCGGGACTTCTGCATTATTTTCTCCCAGTCGCTCGTTACTCAACTAGACTTCAATAGTGAGCAGCCTTGGGAGTGTGCCACACAAATCCATTCCCACCTCATTCTGCAGGACTATAACGGTATCACTTGCCAGTAGCCTGCCACACCGTTCTCAGAATTCCCAGCGGCTCAGCCGCCTCCTGGTAAAATGCTAACTTCTTACTTGCTCCTGCTCCATCTCCTCAGTCACCCGGCCTCCCTAGCAGTCCTTCCTCTAGTTCAAGCTCAGCCAGCTTGGGGACTTCTGGATGCAAGCCGCCTATGTTCTAGAATGCACTGGATACCCCTTTAGTCCCTAAACTCCATTCCTAGAAACGCTAGAGCCAAGGTCACTTTCCTCTTGGTTCTTTGAGTTCCCAATTTGGAATTCGGAGCGTCTCTCTGTAAGTTTGAAATCGTGGGCTTTCCTTTAAGTAGTGGCTTGTGCATAGTTAACACTCCCGAAACGTTCCGAGCTCTCTAGCTCTGTGTAGCGCTACCCTCCACCCCCGAATTCATGAACTCAGCCCTGTCTCCTAAACCAGACTGGCTGTCTCAATTTGAGGGCCGTGCTTCCTCAATTTAAGAACTATTCAAATCCTCGGGGACTGGTTAACAAACAGCGGCTGGTTCTGGTCTGTCCAGAGGTCTGGAGTAATTTTATAACTTCCCAGGTGACGTTGGGATCCATTTTCACCTGTTGATCAGCCTCAGAGGGTTCATTTGGTGCAATACCGGGCACCTGGGGGAGAACCCCCAAGGCTGAGATGCTCGGTCAGAAAGTAGAGTCATCGAGTGACCAGTCGGCTCACTTACCTATGGTGGACACCACAGTGCCCACGAAGTAGAAGGCTCCCGTGAAGTCCCAGCGAGGGCGCACGCTGTCCATGCGGATGCCCGCCCTGGTGGCTTCCTCATAGTGACGGAGGAAGCCTCGCAGCTCCTCGCGGCTTAGGTTGTGGCCGCGGCTGAAGTTGGCCAGGCGCTCTTCCCAGCGCTGCTTGGCCTGCAGCTCGTGTGCCAGCTCCAGCGCCGAGAAGACAGCGGCGCCGCCCAGCAGGTAGAGCACGATGAGCCCTGCTAGCAGCAGGAAGCGCGCGTTGTCCTCATTCAGGTGGCCCGGGCCACAGCCACAACTGCGGCCGGCCATGGCACTGAAAGACAACCCCGCGAGGGCCACCGCCCGCGGACTCGTGCCCACGCCCTGGGAGGATCCCGCTTTACCGGCCCTTAGCCCGCTCCGCGTGCCGGCTCTCCCATGCCCGCAGCGCGCTCCCCCAAGCAGCGTGGATCTCCAGGCTGCTGCTCTTGACTGTCCCTGTGGCACCAGATCCGCACGTCTGCCTGGACTCGTGGTTTCGAATCCGCTTTGTCCCCACCGCCTCCCAGTCCGCCCTGGAGTTCTCCTTAAGGCCGAAGATCAGAGCGTTGGGGCGCAGAGTCTGCTTTGGCTCGGTAAGAGGGTGCGGGCGCCCGGGATTCACCCGGCCTCCTGATCCTGCTCAGATTGGGGAGGGGGCGTGGCGCTCCTTCAAGGCAAACTCCAGAGAACTTGAACTCGTCTTGAAGAAAAGGCCGTGGGCTCAGACAGAATCGGTGGGTAAGCTGAGCATCAAGGTCCGGGTTCCTTGGACCATCGCTTTCCAAGCTCTGTCCGCTGTCTTCCGTGCCTCTTCAGATGCATCTGCGGTGCGTATTAGTGACTGTCCCGCCGATCTTCTATCCTCCCGATGCACCAGGACTTAGGGGCTGGGACCGGTTTGGGCCAAGAGCGGACGGAGGGACAGGGCGGAGAGGTAGATCTGCCACCGACTTGGATGTCGCCCGGGCACACAGGCTCCGCGGCAGCACGAGGGCGGACCGCTGTGGGGAGGAGAGCAGAGGGGGAGGTTGGAACAGTGAAGGAAGTTAGGAGCATCCTCCCAGGCAACCTTCCTAATCAGAGCGCCCTCGGCCTCTAGGCCCTTCACAGGGCGTTCTCTGTCTCCACGTGCAGGCCCTGCCAGCCCATCTTTCAGAGAACCGGCCAAGGACAGCGACCAGAAGGGTTCCATCTCTTCTACTCGGCCTTGACTCACTTGGCTCTGTAGTTCTTGCGCAGTCAAGAGCTCAGCTCCGAGAGCTCCTATCTACCGCATGCAAGACACCAAGCAGCAAGGCTCTCCGGCGAACCGCTGGGGAACCCACCCAGAGACCCCAACTTGCAACGGGCGCAGGAGACGCCACTGCGTTCGGGTCCCCCTCCAAACGCACCTGTTCTGTGGGTTCAAAATGATCCCTGGCTCCCCTTCTCAAGCGGCCCTGCCCTGCCCAGTGGGTCTGGGAGCAGAGGTCCGTGCCCAGTGCTGCCTTCTCTGTGGGGCGTGCTAACATTGCAACAGGTGTAGCCCTGCCGCTGTCATCCGCGGCGACTCCACCCCGTGTTCGCCTCTCGGCTCCAGGGCCAGTCTCTTGCCGCGCTCGCCAGCTTTGAAGGCCAACCTCGGAGCAGCGATGATGCTCGCACCCCGGTGAACAGATCCCTGGAGTGGTTGCTTCACGAGCAAGGTCGAGAGCCTCAATGGTCTGCGTGGGTCCGTCAGAGGCCAGAAGAGGGCGCTGCGTGCCCTTTAGACTCACCTGGTCCCCAGCAGGTTATTCATTAGCACACTGATATCCGCACAGGGGAGCGGATATATCTGTGTGAAGGAATGGATTCACAGCCACCCGCGATCTAAATAGAGTTTCTCCGCCTATGGAGAGAGTGGTCCCAGGAGACCCACCCACGATACTCGCCAGAAACAGAACTAGAAAGACTTGCAGTTCTGTTGAGTAGATGCAAATGATTTTGATGAAGTAACTCCGGCGATTGATTCATTTTGCATGTCTCCTGGGGAGGAAGAACTTTAGAGGCGACTGAGCACACACCCAGGGTGAGTATCCCAATTACCTTTGATAGTTCAGGAAACATTTCAAGTACATCAAAATTGAATGATTTCCACAATGATACCACATACCATCACCTAGATTTATTAGTGACTGTTCACTAGACTTGATAGTAAACCTCTGTCCCTTTTAAGCCATCAATCCATTTGGTTAGGGTGTGTTTTGAAAGGTTGTAGACACTCACACACTTTTACCCCATCTTCACCCAGTGCTGGTCATTGTTATGAGTTCCATACTTAGATTTTTGCTTTTGTGGTAAAATTTGCATCCAGTAACATGCAAATGTACCATTTGAAGAGTTCTGACAAATATGTACATCTTTGGGGGCCAAAACACAGTCTACCTCGTTCATCTTCTAAGTGCCATCAAAGCTCCCACAAATATCTTTCCAGCACATCCTCACCCACATTCCCGTGGAGGTAACCACGGGTCTGATTTTTCTTTTTCTACCATGGATTATTTCTTCTTTATAGAACTTGGTTTTACCTATCTGGGTCTTCGGACTCACGGGAACCACAATCATGTTTCTTGTGTAGAGTGTGTTTCTGAAGCATATCCATGTTATAGGTCCCAGTTATCATTTTATTGGATATGCCAAAATTTTATTCATGCTTTGTGACAGAAACAAGGAAAGTGAGAAAATTTCATTATCATAAATAAAACTGTTAGGAAACATGAATTCAATTACAAAATAAAACTGTTATCAACGTTCTTGTCAACGGTTTGTGGATGCTTCTCATCTTTGGGGCGTTTGCAGTGAAGTGCCAAGCCATAGATGCGTTTAGCTCTGTGAGAAACTGCTCTCCTAACAATGCAGTGCCCATATCCCTAGCATAAACTTATCTCATTGAGGTTTTGTGTTTTTTGGATACCTAGCATACTGGACATTTATATCCCTTTGTAAATGGTTGGAAGAGTTTGCCCACTTTAAAAAAAAATGGTCTTGGGGCTGGGAAGATGGTCGGTTTGTAAAGTGCTCATCACACAGGCGACTAGAGTTCAGATCTCCAACACACACAGAGAAAGATGAACATGGTGGCTGATATCTGAAATCCCAGCATTTCTGGGCAGGTGGGGACAGGTGACTCTGACTAGTCACTCAGTCTTCCCAGCCAGATCAGTGAGCTCCAGGTTCAGTTAAAGTCCCTGCCTCAAAACAACAACAACAACAACAAAAAAAAAAAACCATAGAGAGCAACTCAGACACCCAGTGTTGAACTCTGGCTTCCACATGCACACATGTGTACATACATACAACACACGTGCATGCACATATACAAAAATTGATTCCTATTTTTGAGGTGTAGTGTTTTATATATCTAGAATAGTAGTCCTTTCTTAGACATGTATTTTGAATATTATTTTTTCATCTCTGGCATGCCCATTTGATTTTGAAAACGTTTTCTGACAAGAGATTTTAGTTTTGGTAAAGTCCCGTTCTCCAGCCTGCAAGGTTTGATACTCCTTCGTGCATTAAGGGATTATTGCTGCTTCGAAGGTTAGTGTTCTATCTCTCTCCCCCAGTTTGCATAGCTGCTCTGTGCAGTGTAGATCCAGCTTGTTTCTTTACTGTGCAAGTCAGACTTAAGGTTCATCTCGTTCAAAAGGATATCCACCTTTTTCTACGCCACTTCTTGAGAAGGAAAGCAGGAATGCATTTACTTCAGGAATTTTTTATTTTGTTCATTACTCATTTATTCAGCCATTATGCCAGTAAAAAGCATTCAAATTGTTTTATAGGTCTTGAAGTCAAGAAATGCAAGGTTTCCAACTTAGCTCCTTTTCACTATTTCTTAGCAGGTAATAAGCTGTTTCCATTTTAAAAATCAAAGAACTATGGTTCTTGAGACAGATATTTTTAACACAGACAGAAAAAAGTCTATGTTGTCTTGATCGGGACTATGTCAACCTGGTTTGGGAAGAAGCAGTATTCCGATGATTCATGAATGAGGGCTATCTCTGCACATATATAGATCTCCCTAGTTGTTACAGTACAGAGATCTTGCATATCCTTTTTGGATTTATCCTAAAGCATTATTTTTGTCCTTGTTGTACTGAACATAGAAATTCAAATGTTTCATCTTTTCATGTTTGCTGTTGCATTCTATAAGCTTGCTGTGTTCACTCATTAGTTGTGCCGGTCCTTTAGGAGTTTCTATGTACTGAAGTGGAGGTTTGCTTTCTTAAGTTTAAAAAAAAAATTCTTATTGCAATATCTAAGAAATAAAAGACACAGAAGAGCTGGGAGCAGGTTATTCTTGCTAAGATTTAAGAGTGAATCCTTCAGTTTATTACAGATACTGTGAGTTGTGGGGTTGGCATATCCCTCCCTCTACCTCCAAGAAAGGGTTTCTCTATATGGCCCTGGCTGTCCTGGAAGACCAGGCTGGCCTCGAATTCAGAGATCCTCCTGCCTTTGCCTCCTGAGTCCTGGATTAAAGGTGTGCACCACCACTGCCTGGCCATAGTTACTTTTTGAGGGTGGAGACATTTCTCTTTATTTCTAGGTTTTTTTTTTTTTTAGTTTTTAAATGAAGCAGAGATGACTGTTGAATTTTGTCAATGTCTTTTGTGTTATTTATAATAATCTTACAGTTCTTCTTTGTTCTGTTAGTATGTTGTATTCAATCAATTTATTTTTGGTTAAGGATAAACTTTAAAAAGGACGAACATTTATAGTATGGCATTTTTGAGATGAATTCTACTTGGTTTTGTACTGCATATTTATTTTCCTACTTCTTCTTGGGTTTTTTTTTTCCTCCCCTAGCTACTTATTGCATGTGGCAAGATTTTAGGCCTTTATATTTTAAAAAAGGATTTTAATATTCATAGTGCATATAATATGTTTGGGTCAAATCAATACCCATTCCCTTCCTCCCCCCCAATTTCTCCCCTATTGCTCCACCACCTTTTCCTCCCAACTTCATGTGTTCTTAAACACACACACACACAGAGGCGGACAGACAGACAGAGACAGAATACCATGCTTATATGTGAATGGCACGGGACCATGTACTAGAGAATGAGTAGCCTCAGGGACTCCATCCTGAAGAAAACCAACTTTTCTTCCCTTTAGCAATTGTCAATAGCTCCTCGGAGAGGGGTGGAACTTTATGAGCCCCCTTTCATCCACGCTGGGATTTTGGCTGGCTTGGTCTTGTGCACGTGGTCCCAGGTGAGTCACCATGTTTGGCAAATGCTGTTTTGCCACAGACATCTTTTCCCTCTGGCTCTTAAAACCATCGTGCCCCTCTTCTGGGATGGACTCATTTTCACTAACATTTCTTCTACTCCAAAGCTGTGAGTTTTCCTGTTCAATGCTACTTACACTATAAAAATTGTAGAGGAAGTTATATTCATAATCTCTTGCAGGCCGGGCGGTGGTGGCGCACGCCTTTAATCCCAGCACTCGGGAGGCAGAGGCAGGCGGATCTCTGTGAGTTCGAGGCCAGCCTGGTCTACAAGAGCTAGTTCCAGGACAGGAACCAAAAGCTACGGAGAAACCCTGTCTCGAAAAAAAAAAAAAAAATCCACAAAGAATCATAATCTCTTGCAAAAATATTTTTCTTCTTTGGCTTGTGAATCATATACAAATATTTGCTTGATTTTCATCTTTTTTTTTATTTCACATGTAGTTAGAAACTTTTTAAGAGATCTCGTCAGATGGAGTGAACACTAGTCAAATGCTCTGGCAAGCTCAAGCCTTCTGCAGCTGTAGGTACGCAGGGCTCTGACTACGTGAACCTGGTAAAAGCATCTGCAAGTGCTTTTTAGCTCTTTTTTGTTGTTGTTCTAGCTAATTCTATGGACTGGTGAAGCAGGGGTATTTAAAGCCACCAGCTACCCTTTGTTGTCTCAAGCACTTTGAAGCTATAAGGAAACACATCTCATTTGCTCGCTAAAGCCTCTTCACGTAGTGGCGTTTGTTTTGTGTGAAATGTCTGGTGTATACCATCTGCTTTGCAAAGGCCTTTATGTGATACCAATCCACTCACGACAGCCCTCTTATGCCTGGCATTTGCATAATATCATTTCCCATCCGTCTGCTTTTAGCCTGTCTTTCTTTACATATTTAGGTCCTCACCTCTACTTCTCCCCCTTCCCTAGCCATCAGCTCACTGCTGCCTCTTGTTCCACGCTGACCCTCAGGAGCTTCTAAAGCTGAGCCTGGAGACAAGACTTCCAGGAACAAAGCCCCCACTTTGGGGATGGATCCACTGCAGCAGCGGGGACTCTCAAATCTCTATTTTCCAGAAGCAAGCACAGGTCAGTAGTCTGGTCAGTGCTGTGGAAGAGTGCTGGTTTCCAGGGGGCGCAGGGTTCCTTCTCTTTGCTGGTCGTGAAGTTCTAAGGGCTCCAAAAGTTGCCTGGTCCAGGCTTGCTTACAATGAACAGGAACAGAATCTTCACAACTTTGATGAGTTCTTGTCACACCCAGGATACCAGTCGATCCGCTTTTATAACTATCCAGCTGTTAGCCTTACTTTACAGATGAGCGTAAGATGCAGGCATTAGGGGACTTGCCTAAGCTCTCACAGCTGGAAGGGACAAAGCTAGACAACTCTAATGA
Organism: Microtus oregoni; assembly: GCF_018167655.1. Classification (NCBI taxonomy): domain Eukaryota; kingdom Metazoa; phylum Chordata; class Mammalia; order Rodentia; family Cricetidae; genus Microtus; species Microtus oregoni. The sequence goes on from NW_024543210.1 coordinate 12,906,547, forward strand.
GTCTCCAGGGCCTTGAAGCTGTCACCTCCAGGTGTCAACTCTCAAGCCTTAGCCAGGGTGACTGTCAATTCAGGGTGGGTGAATCAGAGAACCTAGAAAGGAATACATTTTATATGGGAATCCCGAAAACACTCAGGCATATAAACGAAAACCAATACAAGTTTTTTTTTTTTTTTTTTTTTTTTTTTTACACCATCTCATCCAAAAGTTCTGGCTGTGACCCACTGACTTGATTAAACTAACAGGGATTTCATGATTCAAAGTGGGCTGCAACCCCCAGTTTGAAAAATTAGTTCTAGAATGTCCAGATTATACAGGGCTCATCTATTTACACAGTCCCCCCACCCCTGAAAATTTGGACTTTTGAATACATCTGTAAGCTCGTGTACACTCTTCAAAGCAGACATAAAAAGGCCTCCAGGGCGGTGTCAGTACGTCTCCCAGCTGGATGTCTTGCTTGGAATAGACCGACCGTGCTTTCCACTGCTCCGCAGTCTCTCAGGCCCTTTCCCTCTCTACCAGGGCCACCCCGGCGTCTGCATTACACACACCTACAATTTACTGAATGTCCTGGTGGCTCAAGGTTGGTCCATTGGGGCACCCGGGCCTCCCTCTGGCTAGAGCTGTGTGGGAAGCAGTTTCCTTTCTCTGGAAAGGCTAGCTGAAGGCAGATGGGATTCTGGGGGAATTTCAGCCTCCGGGAGGAGAGAGCATTTGTGAGGATGGTGGTCAGGTTCTAGAGCAGAGCCAAGGCCTGGACACATCTTCATCGCATTGCTGATGCCCTGGCTTCAGCACCCTCAGCCTTCCTCAACGCTTCGACTAATTAACCCCATTTCTGTAACTACGGAAGGACCCTGCCTCAGGCAGCCCTTCATTAAAATACTGAAAAAAGGTTACAGAATGGCGGGTGATTACAAGGCCTCCTAAATTACAGCAAAATCAATTATCTGAGCACAATCAGCATTCAGTTGTTATGATAATTTCTAAACCCAAGACCAGACAGCCATGCAAGGCACATACCATGACATCATCTGTGTCCTTGGGCATAGAAAGGGACGTGTGCTGGCTTGGCCAGGACTGATCCAACACCAGAGATGAGGCACAGCTCTTGTCCACTAGCTAGCTGGGTGACCTTGAATGTTAGGTGTTTCTCTCCAGTGCTGAAGAGACTCTCCCATGCCACAGTGTGGAGAGATGAATACAGTCACCTATGACCAAACTGACCCCCAGCAAATGCCTTTGCGGCCATCTTATCCCGAGCATTTTCTCACTTGTGAGTATTGGAAAAGCAGTTTGGCCCAAATGCCTCCTTAATAAACAGCAAAAGAGCTCTATGAAAACCTTGCTACAGGGTGAACGGGAGACACTGCCCCTAGCAATGTGTGTTATGCCAGACCAGTTTCAATGGGGCGTCTCCCTGTCTAAAGAGAAGAGCTGCTTTCATGCATTGCTTGGATTCTGCTTTGAGACAGACTGCTTCGAACTCTGCAAAACTTAGGATCCGGGTTATTCAGACTTAGAAAGCTTTCACCGCCATTTGCATGTCACTGACTTTGCTAGTACCCCAAGACCTAATTTCCTGGGCTGCCTCTTGCTCTCTCTCCAGCATCTGACATCTGATCCAATTTTTCCTACCTTGTACTTTGGTCTAGAAGGTCGGGAGAAGCAGCAGGCGTCAGTCAGAGAATATAACAGAACAAACTCAACAGTGCAGTTTTCAGCCCTCTGCACTCTAACCCAAGCGGAGCCCTGCTCGGCAGGAAGCTGGGCTGCCTTAAATTATTCAGCGACTCAGGCCTGCATACTAATGTGGCATTTAGTGTTTGGGTTTATGTGCTGCTAGCTGGTTCTGCTATGCCAACCATAATTTGTTATTACAGCGGATGAAGGCACACGGTTTTGTATCTGTAGTTACATCACAGGTATACAAAGCCTGTTCCTGGCTGGAGCATGGGACACCCACCACAGTTGCTACATGGGACCTACAATGTCTGGGTTCGAATCCCAGCTATGTGGTTTTGGATGAATAATCTGATTAGTTTTTCCGCCTACAAATGAGACTCAGAGAGCCTCTTTGATAGGATCATTAGGAAGATTAGACATGACACAGACAACAGTTCCTAGAAGTCAGCTCAGTGGATGGCAATGCTCAGGGGACCAGTGGGCATGCCTGGGCTCTAGGATGACAACCTGAGCCACGCTGGGTCACTACAGGCATTTCCCAGGAGCAAACGGCTTGTGTGTGACTCTTACGTGAGTCATAATGTACTAGTTGACAGAAACATAAAAAGAAACGGTAGTCAAGTAAGCTTCCTGTGAGTCACAGGAAGGCCTTGTCTGAAAGGAAAAACAGGCAGTTCGTAATATTCTCGCACCTGAGATTATTACTTGAAACAAGCAAGCTACCACGATAATTTCCAAACACTTCAGTATGAGTGGATCTGACCTATGCATAACATGCTCTTATTATATAATCGATAAAAATCTAGATTCATCCTCATAGTACGGTTAGGCTATATTATTCCTGTCAGTGAGCTTTTATGTAGACTTATATCATTTTGTAATTCCTATCAATCCATCAATATAATGCTGACCTATAAATATAAATAAGAGTGCTTATGTAAACCTTCATTTTGAGGTATTCTTCCATCAAAGGCGTGTGTTCTCAAGTTCTTTCTTGAATTCTTCAGAAAGGGATGGTGGCGGTAATTCTTTGGTGATGAAAGAAAGTCAAATGCCCTCCTGAAATGACTTAAAAAAACCATTTAGAGAGATGTTCCTGGGAAGAGAAGCTGACTGTTCTTGCAGAGGACTGGCGTTCAGCTCCCAGCAGGCATGTCAGGCAGCTCCCAGCCACCTGAAACTCTACCTCCAAGGGCTCCAATGTCCTCTTCCGACTTACACAGACACATAAGAATAAAACATCACAAAAACACCTACATCATTCAGAAACGGTTTCATAGTAAGGGTGTTTTTAGTCTAGAAACCCAACTTCTGGCGAATAAAAAAGACATGACAAAATCGGCCCCAGATTCTTATTCTAAGCACACCAAGTCTTGTGTAGAAACCATGTTTACTTGAAAGCCATACAACATTAAATTTCTGTTCAGATCTAACATCTACTGCTGAACAGGAAGCTAGAGCTTGCCCTGTGTGGCAGGCACGGTGTGGTGCAGGATGGATGAGCTTCCAAGGGGCAGAACTGAGTCTCGGGTCCACTGCCTCATGAGGGGCATCCCGCTGCTGACTTCCTTCAAGCCCAGGCTCCTCATCTGTGGCACGGGGGCTGACGGGTAAAAGTGAGTAAGCACTGGAGATAGAGGGAACCTCAGGAAGCACGACCTGTTTCTGTCACGTGGAAAAACACAGCCTCCCAAGCTGTGGTTTCTTGCTCCTTCACATGTGGGAAACTCCTCTGAGCAGTCTGTGCTGGCGGTTACAGAGAAGCAGAAGCTGGCTGTTTCTCATTGTGCGGGGGGCCTCGGCAGGTAGAACAACGTCACTGTATGGTACTTCTGAGAGGTCTCAAAGAGTGAGAGGAGGAGGGAACAATAGGCAGAAGGGGCCCTATACTCCACACAGGTAGAAAGGGCTTCTTCGGCTGGGGCAGTCGAGGCAGACCCTGTGAATAACAAGGCACAATCTCCTCAGGAACCTTACTTAGCAGCAAGGTCTGTGGTCCATCTTTGTAGCACTTTGAGTAAATTAGCTACTTCCATTAATAATAATAGTAATAATAATAATAATAATAAGAAGAAGAAGAAGCCCATATAGTAAAGGTGACCACGTGTTCTGTTGTTCTCGGGGCATTACTTAGGAAGTAATGTGTGCTAGCATCTGTGTCTAGAAAACACGCAGCGCCAATGCTACCTGGCTGGCCGGGCTCAGACTTGCTCTTTGCAGAGCCTGTGTCTGTGAGTGGCACAGGTCTGCAGACACTTGGAGAGCAAATCTCTTGGGTACAGATGGTCTCCAATGTTACCACTGTGGTTTCTCCCAGGCCACTCTATAGAGCCTCTATTGGGTGGTTCTTCAGGGTTCCACTGGTCTAGAACAGTGTGACCAGAGGACCTATCTATGGCAAGCAGACAAAGCAAGTCAGGGACTTGAGGATCACCATAATGCTTAGCTACAGGCATGGCAGAAAAGCCTCACACCTTTTTCAGCCTGTGCATGCTGTGCACTTGTGATCCCAAGCGTCATGTCTGCCTTCCAGGTGCTGGTGCGGACTCCCTGCAGCAGAACTATCATCGCTTTAGTCTTGCAGCTGGAGGGTCAATGGACAGGGATCTTAGGTATCTTGGAGCAGGGCTGGCGAATGCTGTAGTGGTTTTCCTAGCTTTCTTCCATAGCAGGTTGTTTCCTGGGATCCAGGAAGATTGAAAATTGTCAAAGTGGGGAGAACAAATGCTTCTGTTCTTTCCCTGAGCAGGTGAAGGAAGAGCATCTCTGGCCATGGATGGTGGAAACACCCAACACGAAGTCAAGCTGGCACCATCACTGAACCCCGAGCTCACCATCCGGGCTAGGCTGTCCAGCCAGCGAAACTCAGGGATCCCATCACCCACACTGGGTTCCGAGTGCACAGCCACCATGACTGCTTTTTTTTTTTTTTTAAATATTTATTTATTTACTATGTATACAATATTCTGTCTGCGTGTATGCCTGCAGGCCAGAAGAGGGCAGCAGACCTCATTACAGATGGTTGTGAGCCACCATGTGGTTGCTGGGAATTGAACTCAGGACCTTTGGAAGAGCAGGCAATGCTCTTAACCTCTGAGCCATCTCTCCAGCCCCACCATGCCTGCTTTCTGCATGCTTGCTGGGGATTGGTCATTTCACTCCAGGCACACACACATTTTAAACACTATGAAGTTTAATATCTCCATCCCAAGAACATACAAAAGTGAATTAAGAAAATAACGCTTCTCTTTCTTAGTGAGAATGTTGACAATGACTATCAGACACATAACCAAAACTGACTTTTGCAAAGGGTTTTGTATGGGTGCGAATAAGAAGATTTTAAGGCAGGTGAACATTTGGTACAAACAAGAACATTCAATGTTTTACACTCAGACTTCACAGCACCTTGTCTCAAGAAGGCACCCACATGTTGCCATGTGTATCGGGTGCTTTGACATAGGGAATGTTCCAAATCCACGGCCGATCTGGGGAGAGAGCACATCACAGGACGTTTGTTTGGACAGTACCACAAAATCCTATCTGCTGGGATCAAAGCATTTGGTGCTCACATCTCCAAGTTGTGAAGAAAATTTTCTGACTCAGTCCCTGATGATGTCACCTGCAGACAATGGCTTTGGGAAAGGCTCATGTTAGAATTGAAGGTCAGATGAGCAGACCAGGGGGACAGACCAGGAGAAAGCTGGATGAAGCCGTGTGGCATGCACGCTCTAGCACCTGGCACGTAACAAAGACGTAATGTACAGCAGTTACCTGCCCCACTTTCTTTACCTGTGCACGCCACGTGCAGAGGCCAAGGTTAACTTTGGACATCTTCATTGTTCCTTCCACCTCATTTTCTGAGACAAGGTCTTATGGAATTCAGCTCACTAATGGGTGAGGAGGACTAGCCAGAAACCCCAGGGATCCCGCCCTCACACTGCGGATACAGGTACAAGCCACTATGTTCATTTTTTATGAAGTGTCCACAGCAAACACTTCACCCACTGAACCATCTCTTTGTCCCTTTCTTCTTTTGGGATGCTGAAGAAAGGGCAGCAGCAGCTGGTACATGTCTGCTCTCAGCTGGTCATTTAACCAAGCTCTTGGGTGACACACATAGATGCATAGATGACTGAAGACCAATGTCACAGAAACAACAGGGCTGGATTTGTACTCTGGCAAGAATGCCTGTGCAGGCTCCTAGCACAATGAGGAGGCTCACTAAATGGAGCTCCTCTTGACATACGTACACACGCAAGCGCACACGCGCGTGCACGCACACACACACGCACACACACGCACGTGCGCGCATGCGCACACACACACGTGCACACACACACGCGTGCACACACGCACACACACACCTGAGGTTGACACTGGAAGTCTTCCACAGTCATTCACCATCTTATTCACCGAGGCAGGCTCTCTCAGTTGAACCCGGAGCTTGTCAATATAGCTATCTGACTGGCCAGCTTACTGTGGCAATCCCACCACCTTCTGACCACCAGAATTACAAGTGGGTCACCATGTCCATCTGAGTTTTGAGGGTTCTGGGGGTCCTCGTACTTGTATGCCCAGTGCTTTAACCACTGATAAGCCAGTCTCATTGATGTTCTAAACTAAAACTGAGACCCTCAACAAACCACTCTTACAATATAATGCTATGGCTAGAGTCAAACCATTTCAAAAGAACCAGGAGACGGGCAGGGTATAGATGCATCCCATCTTAAAAGCAAGCCCCCATCACTGTCTCGGGAAGTAATACAAACCTATGGACTTTTAGGGCCACAATGTGTATTGTAAACAGATTGACACCATCCTAAGGACTGCCAGCAGGGACCCAGCACTGCAAACCTGACTTTGGGAACCTTCCCCCCTTCTCAACAGAAGTGATGGCAGCTCAGAGGACAGTCTGTCTGTGCTGAGTCTTCTCGAGCAAGCACTCCAAGAGCCACACACTGAAGGATCTGAAGGAGTTCTGAAGATGGCAACAAGTTATCCTAATGTCCTTGTTGTCTTTGGCATTGAAAGCCCAGCACCAAACCTCCTCTTGCTAGTTCACCAAGCTTGTTGGAGTGTGGCAACCCCAGGATCTGGAGGGCAATGGCCTTGGACCTGACGTCCACTCTATCTGCACTGTTCTCTCACTGGAAACAGGAGACATCACCTCCTGTGCCGATAACCACATCTCTTCCACATGCTCTGGGGTGACAGTGGCCCTGCTTCATCCCCATGAGTACTTGGTAGTGAGGTCTGGCATGATACAGACTTGCTAACTCACCAACTAACTAACTCCCTTCCCTCAGCATCAGGAAACAGTATAGGTAAGGACCTGGGGAGCTCCCTGTTGGTGCAGAACTCGGCATCTTTGGGTAGATCATTTCCTGTGCTGGCTGACAGGTCTGCTACCATCTGCAGAGACAGTAAACAGCCACAGGGAGAAGAGGGTAGCCAGGACATTACTGTATCTTTGTACCTGTGACTACCAGAATTCCACACTGATACTCACTGACTAAGGAAACCTGTTTTAAACAAAACTCTAAAATCCTCTAAAAACCTCTCAGAAGATATGCTGTGTAACCTACTCACACGTGCATTTGGAACAGGTTCTTAAGTGCCAGGGGCTTTACTAGGTGTCGCAGACAGAAAGGAGGTGAGCCAGATGTGTGAGCCCCATGGGGGAACTTACTCCCAAAGTGGAAGACAGTAAAGCAGGTGGTTGTACGTAGTTGTCACTGTGTCTATGGTTGGTTCCCTAGCCTGGTTGGTAAGAGCCTCCCTTGACAGCCTGTTAGAGTAAGATCCTTGCAGGCCCCAGCCCAGAAAGCTCACCTTGGAGGGTCTGTACTGGGGACCAGCAATGTGGAGTTGGATTAAATTCCAAAGCTAACCTCAAGCCAGTGGGAGCTTAGGGTCTTTTTTTTTCTTTCCCCCCTGGACTATAATGGAAACAGCAGAGGGACATAGCGGGTCTTCATGCAGGGGATACAGAACTGCTTGTGGTTAGAGGAGAGACCAGGAAGATGAATAAGAAGGCAGGTCTGGAGGTGAGGAACGAGGAAGCCTATGCTTCTGCAAAGTGTAAATGCCACGAAACACCCATCACTGTGGATCGGTCCCCTGTTAATGGAGACTAAAAGCAGGATAAACGAACACAGCATGTAACCTGGGCTTTCCATTCCGCTCTGAGAAGTGTGAATGTGTTCTGCCCAGGAAAAGCCTAGACTCCATCTGCAATGCCGACCCTGATAATGACACTGTGCTTGTGGAAGAGAACGCCCTTATCTCCAGGAACTGTACACTGAAATATTTAGGGAAAAGATACATGTCTTCAGATTTCAAACTGTGAAAAAGGATGCAAGCGGAAGAAAATACCGACTTGCTGATCTCCGGGGGGAGGCACAAGGGAAGTCTTGTACTGTACTCTTTTTGTTCTTTTCTGGGAATCCTTAAGGACGTCAAAAACTTGAAAGAAGAATACTACATATGGATAACCTTGATACCTTTTAAATAGAGAGGGCTAGGAGGGCACAGGTGTGATGGCGGAAAGGGGGAGTGGAGGGCAGAGGTGTGATGGCGGAAAGGGGGAGTGGAGGGCAGAGGTGTGATGGCGGAAAGGGGAGGTGGAGGGCACAGGTGTGATGGCGGAAAGGGGACGTGGAGGGCAGAGGTGTGATGGAGGAAAGGGGGAGTGGAGGGCACAGGTGTGATGGCGGAAAGGGGGAATGGAGGGCAGAGGTGTGATGGCGGAAAGGGGAGGTGGAGGGCACAGGTGTGATGGAGGAAAGGGGACGTGGAGGGCAGAGGTGTGATGGAGGAAAGGGACGTGGGGGGCACGGGTGTGATGGAGGAAAGGGACGTGGGGGGCACGGGTGTGATGGAGGAAAGGGGACGTGGAGGGCAGAGGTGTGATGGAGGAAAGGGGGAGTGGAGGGCAGAGGTGTGATGGAGGAAAGGGACGTGGGGGGCACGGGTGTGATGGAGGAAAGGGACGTGGGGGGCACGGGTGTGATGGAGGAAAGGGACGTGGAGGGCAGAGGTGTGATGGAGGAAAGGGACGTGGGGGGCACGGGTGTGATGGAGGAAAGGGACGTGGAGGGCAGAGGTGTGATGGAGGAAAGTGACGTGGAGGGCAGAGGTGTGATGGAGGAAAGGGATGTGGAGGGCAGAGGTGTGATGGCGGAAAGGGACGTGGAGGGCAGAGGTGTGATGGAGGAAAGTGACGTGGAGGGCACAGGTGTGATGGAGGAAAGTGACGTGGAGGGCACAGGTGTGATGGAGGAAAGGGACGTGGATGGCAGGGCAAGGGGAGAGCGAGGAAGGAGGGATAATTATCCAAGGGTGTTTGACAAAGCCGTAAGGAGACATATTATTTTATAAGCTTACTTAAAATTACAAGCATGTGTGCATAATACAGTTTATATACAGCACACACACATAGACATGGATGGACACATACACGCACACACACAGTTTAAATGGAGTTACCTGGCACAGGGTGATAACGTTCCCTCCAGGAACCACAGGCTATCTGACAACCCCAGTGCCAGGCAAGGGACACCATCCATTGAGTTGTCGTCAGAGGGGTCCAGGAGGTCTCCAAAACAATATGGGCAATGACTGATGACAACGAGGCAATGGCAAGGGAGTGAGGAGGGAGGGGAATTGGTTTCTCCAGGGATAAGCCCTCCTAACAGATTTCCTAATCCTTAAACATCATGTACATCCAGACAACGCTAACTCGACTCAGTAGTGAGCGAGTGTGTGTAACTAATAATTACAGAAGAGGTCATGAACTTAGAGGGGTTGTGGGAGAGGGGCAGGAAGATCGAGGGGTGGAAATGGTTTCAATAAGTTTTCTTATATATGAATTTCTCAAAAAAGCGACTATTACAATGAGTGTCTTAGAAGCTTTGCATGCTTACCTACCTACTCCTTAAATGCAACATGAGCCTCCCCTTACCACTATGCTTCTCTTTCTTCTTTTTCTTTGTTCCTTCCAGTGCTGAGGACCCAGCCCCAGGGGCTCATACACACACCCTAACATGGAACTGAGGACCCAGCCCCAGGGGCTCATACACACACCCTAACATGGAACTGAGGACCCAGCCCCAGGGGCTCATACATACACCCTAACATGGAACTGAGGACCCAGCCGCAGGGGCTCACACACACACCCTAACGTGGAACTGAGGACCCAGCCGCAGGGGCTCATACACACACCCTAACATCAAACTGAGGCACATCTCTGGCTTTCAGCACTATTAGGTCAAAGCAAGACAGGCTTTTCTCCAACTTTCTCACACTTTGCTCTTTCATATATGATTGATACAAAGAATATCACAGCAGAGATGGTACGGTAACCGTTTTGCGTTCTCTTCAGACTCAAGGTCAGCAATGGGATAGACGGCACTGCCATGTTTTAAGGGGCTGGTGATTTGTTCCCAAGGAGACTAAGGGTTCCCTTTACACACATCCTTGCCAGCACTTTGTATGTTACACTGCTGGTGGGAATGTAAACTAGCCCAGATAAAGAAGTGTCTCACAAACCCACAAAGAGATCTACCGTATGACCCAGCTACACTGCTCCTGGCTGGTTTCCCCGAAGGACCCCACCACACATCGCAGAGACTGCTGTACACCAGGACACTGCAGCATTCAGAGTGGCTCAGTTACAGAACCAACCAGGTGTCTACCCACAGAGGAATGGGTACAGAGAATGTCTCTCTCTCTCTCTCTGTCTCATACACACACACACACACACACACACACACACACACACACACACACACTAGAAACATTTCAGCCACTAACACAAATGAGGTTATGCTGGCTGCAGGAAAAGGGAATTATGTCAAGAGAATCAAGCCAGTCTCAGAAAGACAAATACGCTTTCTTTCATTTGGCTCCTAGATTTTTATATATACATATCACACCCTTTATACCAGGGAGAAAAGAAGCAGTCTGGGGACACAAAAGGAACTAATGGGAGTTGGGGGGATTAGAAGGGGGAAGGAATAGGAGAAGTTCAACAAAAATGTACAATTGTATAAAGATTAAAAAACCTACAGAGCTGGGTGTGTGGCTCAGTAGCAGAGAACTTGCCCCACACATGCTAGCCCTGAGTTCCAACCCTGGCACGGGAAGGAGGGAATAATTTTACAAACACCATTTCTATTATTAAAATGCATTTTTCTAAACACACTTTTCAAACGAGTAAGCTAAATGTGATGAGGGTGAGGACTCATCTGCCCTTTCAGCCAAAGTTCAAGTAGTGGTGCTCACACACAGTAGGTCTGTTGTTATGTAACCGTAGAGAACTGCCAACGGCCACCCAAAGCAAGGAACCCCGGAACTCGAGTGTTAACTTTTGTCATTTTCTCTGATCATTTCCTTTGTTCCAAGATAATATCTGGCCAAGTTTTCACAGTGGGATGCTCCTACACTAAGTAAGCTCTTTGTGTGAACCTCTGATTTTTAAAAAAATGGCATCAGACATTGTGTGTGTTGCCATGGTTCAAAAATCACTTTTAAACATGAAGTGCTTTTGAAATGGTCTTAACAACCCATTTTCCCTTGCCTCAGTGAAACACCTCTGTACGGGTCACGGCTATAGAACAGTGGCTGGATTCGAAAGGTAATATCTGAATTACCAGCATTATTCTACACACTGCCGAAGGAATGCAGGAGATAAAATAATACTGATAAAACACAATGTTCCAATTTCTTTTAAAGTATCTTTCAAAGAAAAAGCCTAAGAAACAAAAATTCAACAAATTACTGTATAAAGCGGTCTACTCACTGGTCATGATGGAGACCTAACTTCCTGCAGTCTAGGATAATGCCTACCACGGACAAACTTGTGAGTTGTTAGGAGTTGTTCCTAACAGAGGGGAAGGGACTGCATGGCATTTTCTGGCTCATGATCTCTCCCATTCTTGTTTTCCTGCTCCTCTGGAGACAAGGACTACTGGATGGGGCTGGAATCCAGCCACGGCTGGGGAAGGCAGGGCTCAGAGTCAGACTCTAGCAGGCAAGACCCAAAGCCACTGTCCTAGGCCATTCTTCTCTAGAACTCAATGACTTAAGAGAAAAGAGAGTGGAGATGAAGAAAAGAGAGAGGAAAGATGGAAATGTAGCATGAAAGCCGCTGTTCAGGAAGGACAGGGGTGGGGGTCACAGTAGTTCACTGTCCAGTGTGCACGGGACTAGACTAACCTTGCAATAAAGACGGTTACAATAAACCCAGCCAATGTCTATTGACTGTTGGCTGAACTAGGGACCGTGCTAAGCACTGGACAGACTTCATCTTGGTTAGTTTTCTCAATAGCCCCGCAAGAGACACTGGCATTCCCCATTTTGCCTTTAGACACAGATCTAAAAGTCAACTGCCCAAGGCCACCTAGTAAGCTGGGCAGTTGGCACATAAGTAAGTTATTCTGAATCATGCCCTCCCCTTTTAAGTTTTATTTCGGTGGAGGCTAAGGTGGTCACACTCTGTAAAATCCTGGTTAAAAGCTATGTAACCTTGCTGTTAGGATGAATGTGGATGACAAACTCTGCACGCTCAACAGACGAGTCATCCTCGTAACTGTAAACAGCTAGAGAGAGGCAATGCCACCTGCAGGCTGCAGGACAGCATGCTGGCAGCAGGACACAGGTCTTTGTCTGCATATGTCGACACAATCCTGAGAAAGGGGTCCACTAGATGGGGAGTTTCGGTTTACCAAGAAAGTCCCAAAGGGAGATAGAGGGCGGAGAATTTGCCAGACCCAGCTGGCAGTGCTGTGGGAAGACAGGCTGCCTGGACGCCATCGAGGAACTGAAGACTGAGGACTACTGATGGAGTGATGTCATTAAAACCTTCCCTGCTCAGACTTCGCACATCTGCACATTCCTGGCCGCTCTCGGAGACATCTGTTTCCCAGAGGATCTAAGCTATGACTGGATAGTAAGCACTTGCATTTGAAGTTAGAAACTGTACATCTCTACCACCCTGGGCCCACCACAAAGACTAATATTCCTGGGGTGACAACAGCTGCTCAGCAGCCTATAATGGATGCTCAGCAGCCTGGGATGACGCCTGCCTGGAGGAAGATGTCTGACCCCATAGACCAGTGGTTCTCAACCTTTCTAATGCTGTGACCCTTTTAATTCCTCACGCTGTGGTGACCCCAACCATAAAAATCATTTCACTGCTACTTCATAACTGTAATTTTGTCACTGTTATGAATCGTAATGTACATATCTGATATGCAGGGTATCGAGGGAGTCATGACCCACAGGTTGAGAACTGCTGCTGTAGACAGTCCTATGGCTTTTCTACTGGGAAGTATACCTAGTCATAACCTCTAGGAAAGTTAAGAGTCCAGTGCGGCAGGTTTCAAAGTGTGGCCTAGTGACCTCTCTTGGGGGTGTGCCTGTGAATCAAATTTACTTCACAGTGACATAATACCATCATGCTATCCTCACTTTTATGTTAGTGTGTAGAGCTACATACGCAGTGACATCACAACAGACCAAGTGACAGCAGCGGAGAGGGCTCAGCAGTCAGCTGTTAAGCTGCACACTAAAGATGCTTTTGAAAACATGAGATGATCTCACCCCCCCCCCCGCCAAGTTTTTCCTTGGTTTTGGAGCTGGCCATGAAACATAACACAAGGGCTTATTATTTTAAAACTAATAAATCAACACCTATTTAAACACTTTCTAGTTTTGCGGTGTAGAGCAGGATGGCCTTGAACTCACAGAGATCCGCCTGCCTCTGCCTTCCGAATGCTGGGATTAAAGGCGTGCGCCACTACCATTTTCCAGTTTTGTTTCCATTATAGTGAACACACGTGCAAGCACGCGCGCGTGCACGCGCGTGCGCGCACACACACACACACACACACACGAAGCTCACATAAAGCTCTTTAGGATTCTTGATAACTGAGTGCAAACGGGTTCTCAGAGTGAGCAGCTTAAGAACCACATGGCCCGAGTGGCCCCAGAGAGGGAAGTAAGAATCCTCTCAGGTCTGAACTTCCAGAGGTTCCCAGGAGCCAGGCTCACACGGAGACCAGGGGCACCTCCTGGCTTACTTTCTGCCAGTGTGGCACACTGGCCTGTGTCCCTTCATCCGCATCTCACCTTTACTCCCATAGAGCTCCGGGGGCAGGTCATAGGGCACAGGAAAGGAGGTCATTGGCTCACAGCTGCTGGAGAAGAATTTCTGCTTCACATTGAAGGTGTCCAGGCCCTGCAGGCACACAGAGCGAGGATATGACTGAATCTTTTTTTTCTATATCAGCTAGAAGATCCTAAGAAGTAATTTCTCTTTATGATACCCACAAGGATATTAAGTGATTTCAGAGCTATTTTCAACACTGGCTAGGCAAGAATGCTCTATAACCCTTCCCCCTAAATTATTTTCTCTGCATGTAAGAATGAAGTTAAAAACCTGTGAGTTTAACAAGGCACACAGGAAACAAGAGAAACAGTAATGGGTGTGGGCCAGTTTCTACCAAGTACCACATATAGTTGGCAGGGGGTTTACAGGACTCCCTGGATGAAAACATCCCAGAATACTTTCAATATTGTAAGCGGAGACTGCTTGTTCATTTCCCTGCCGCCCTGACCCAAATAATCATGCAGAAACTATATTAATTACAACACTGATTGGCCAACGGCTCGAGTGTCTTCTTAGGTAGCTCTTATATCTTAAATTAACACATTTCCACTAATCTATGTATCACCATGAGGCTGTGGCCTACTGGTAAGGTTCTGACATTTTTCTCCTACAAAGCATCTCTTTGACTCCACCTACTCTCTCTCTCTCTGTTCTGATTTCTGCCTGGCTTTACTCTGCTAAGCTATTGGCCGAAACAGCTTTATTCATCAACCAATAAAAGCAACACATATGCAGAAGGACTTCCCACATCCCAATACTGCTATAGTAATAGATTGCCTGCTCTGGAGGAAGAAGTAGAAGCACAGGAATATAAAAGAAAAAGTTTATTCCATCTAATAGCGCACAGTTTATCATGAGGTGAGTCAGGGCAGGAAATCAGGTCAGGGACTTAGAGGCAGGAACTGAAGTAGAGGCCATGAGTAGGAGGCTGCTCACTGGCTTGTTTCCGTGGCTTCTTAGCCTGTTTCCTTATACACCCCAGGACCACCTGCCTAGGGTTTGTAGCACCCACAGCGGGCTGGGCCCTACATCAGCAATCATTAGTTAGGAAAACGCCCCACAGACTTGGCTTTAGGCCAAACTGGTGGAGGCATTTTCTCAGTTGAGGTTCCCTCTTCCCAGACGACTCTAGCCTGTGTCAGGCTGACGTCAACCAACCTGTGCAGCGTTTCAACCTTCAGTCCCTAGAACAAGTCCTGCGGCACAGTGGGCATTCAAGAAACACTGAGCTGCAGGCACGAGATTAGAGTGCTTGCCCTGCCTGCTTTATTGGCTTCTGCAGAACAGCAGCTGTGGTAACACACGGGAAAGTGTCTCGTGCACATTAAGAACCGCAGAAGAGAGCTGGAGATGCAGCTCAGTGGGAGAGAAGCTTCCTCACATGTCCAATGCCCTGGGTTCGATCATCAGCACCGCCGGAACAGAAGCCATGAGGGCCTGCAGGCAGGTACGAGGTTATAGCAGTGGCAGAGATGCTGATAGTGGAAGGCAGTGTGCGACACAGACCCGGCAGAGATGCTACACAGAAAAGGAAGAGTGACTCACTTCTGTGGCAGGCTAACGAGAGGCTTTGTAGAAAATACTGTTTGAGGTGGGTTTTGACAAACAACCATGGCAAGGAAGAGTATCAGGGGAGACAGCAATACATTCAAGCGTGGGTTGGAAGAGCTCAGAGATGGCACATTTCAGGTGCTGAGTGCGTGCGTGTGTGTGTGTGTGTGTGTGTGTGTGTAGGAACACTTCTCTACATGAGGGGAGATGTGGACATCTGTGCTTTGTCCCTGTTAAGCCAGGTATGTTATGTTGTTATTAGTGACTCAGGCATGAGTCAGCCTGGAGGTGTTGGGGGAGATGGAGATGTCTTGTTGCTGGCAGCCCTCGTGTCCATCAGCTGGAGATGTCTGAACACTGAAGATACGGCTTGAGCTCTTGACTTCAAGCCCTGCCGAGAAGCAAAGTGCTCACCATCTATGCTCAACCTTGTTCCTTATTCTTGTTTGAGTTGACTGCCCATCGCTCACACCCAATAGTCCCTCGGGGGTCCAGCTGAAGTCTGACTTTCTCATCAGCAGACAGTAAGGAGCTGCTGAGGCTTTAAAGGAGATGCCTCATTGGTGGGGTAGCTGGAACGGCTTAGGTAATGGACTGGAGATTGCTCAGCCAGGCGATCATGGGTTCTCCCGACAGAAACAGGAGGTGGACTTGGTGATGGGAGACACAGTATTAGAACTCCATGAGAACGATGCAGGGAATAGGAACGAGTGAGTCTAACTGTGACAGCTGGTGTGCTCCGTGACAGTGACCAGCTTGCATAGCTGTCCACAGCCCGTCTTTGGAATTTGTGGTCCTATGCTCTTTCCACTACCCAAAGACTCGATCTTATATTTGCCACCAAGAACCAGAAAAACGGAAACTCTTGCAAGTGTGAGAGCTATATCTCCTAGACTCACCATCATCTTTGTCAGCCACAAAGCCGTGGGAGAGTCTTTATGGCCTCGACCCAGTTTGGATGCCCTATGCGCTCCAAGCCTGGCTTGCCTCTTCCAAAGTCTGACCTCAGACATAAGAACGTTTGAACCATCCATGTCTGACAAGAACCAATATGCTTTTTGCTTGAATGCCATCTCGGATTCAAATTCTAGGGTATTAAGAAAAAAGTACCACTTTTCCCTTCAATCTGCATGTCAAATTATTTGAGGCTGTCTTCTAATTATCATTATTTATATATCACAGTGGTATTGCTTGGCATTTTACAAAACAGAGGAAGGCACCCTCCCAGGCGCAGATACTTAAGACAGCTAAGACAATGCATCTGTGAAACACCAGGTGAGAGGGTGGACATGAATCACATATGACAAATTGCGGGCTCCCCCACCCCCTCAGCCGGGAGTGAAAGCACTAGTTACTGCTGGGATCATTTAGGCTCGGCGGTTTGACTCAGTCAGAAAGAAGTCCGCTCAGCTCACAGTCGCAGATGGGGCTTACTGTGTTAGCGGCACGTGCTTGTAGAGCAACCTTGTGTGCAAAACTATGTGATACACTGTTTTGTTTGTTTCCTTAAGACAGGATCTCACTGTGTAGTCCTGCCTGACAGAAGTTTTTATATAGACAAGGTTGGCCTTGAACGCACAGAGAGCCAAGGTACTGGGTTTTCCTGGGATAGCAGCTGAGTTTGCCAGGAGCAAGTCTACTTTATCAGGTAGGCTAATTGGTTAAGGAAGGAAATCACAGAGAGGGAGTGGCCTTTCCTACCCCAATCCCCAGATGCTTGCAGCTAGGGCTTGGGGAAAGCTCACAGAGTGGGCATACCAACAGGGCTTCGGTAGCTAAAGGGCTGTCTGTGAAAGCAGCTTGGGGCGAAGAGGATCCATGCAACATCAGAGGGTTGGCATCAAGACGGTGATCTGGCTGAAAGCCCTGGAGAGTTCTTTTCTTGGTTATCGGGCATTTCTACAATGCATTGCTCCAGTCTGTTTCCTTCCTCATTCTTTCAGCGGGACTGACTGGTATGGCAGGATTTAAGAGGATCTGAGAAATGCGACGTGGAGCACGTGCCCAGCCGTGGCCTCCTGGGAAACTGTGGGGGCCCAAGCTCTGTGGACAGAGCCACGTGGGCAGGGCCAGTGTGTGGAGAGACAAAGAGGAGGGCGCAAGCACAGTGCTTGTAAATTTATCTTCCAGCCCAACAACCACAGTCTTGGTGGCATCTACCAGACTGACGGTGAGATTGTCTGAGAAGGGATCATTTGCTTGTGCCATGTTTGAGAACAGCAGCAGCAACAACAACAATAATTTAACCAAATCAGAGAAGGGAGAAAGCAGCCTTGACGATCAAAGTTAAGACTTTCTGATTTGATTCTTCTTCTTCTTCTTCTTTTTTTTTTTTCCAATTCTTACTACAGAAAAGTGGGAACCTATTGCCTCAGAAGCAAATGAACCTGGGGCTCAGAAGAGGCTAGGATGGTTTTCTGTTCAGCTAAGGGCAAAACATGTTATCTTCATCTAGAACAGTGGTTCTCAACCTTCTTAATGTTGTGACCCTTTAATATTAATTCCTCATGTTGGGGCGACCCCCAACCATAAAATCATTTCATTGCTATTTCGTAACTATAATTTTGCTACAGCTATGAATTGCAATGTAAATATTTGATATGTGACTTCTGTGAAAGGGTAATTTGACATCCCCAAAAGGGATTATGACCCTCAAGTTGAGAACACATGTTCTAGATCAATTCTAAAGGTACCAGTGGGGCTGGAGAGATGGTTCAGTGGTTAGGAGCACTGACTGCTCTTCCAGAGGACCTGTACCCTGTCACATGTGTTTTAAATAAACGCTGATTGGCCAGTAACCAGGCAGGAAGTGGAGGCAGGGAAACAAGAATTCTGGGAAGAGGGAAGTTTCAGTCTGCAGTCGTCACCCAGACACAGAGGATGCAGGATGTGACTGCCTCGCTGAAAAATGTACCAAGCCACGTGGCTAACACACACAAGAATTATGGGCCAATATAAGCTGTAAGAGTTAATAAGAAGCCTGAGCTAATAGACCAATCAGCTTATAATTAATGCAGACCTCTGTGTGATTTCTTTGGGACTGAATGACTGCAGGACTGGGTAGGACAGAAACCTCTGTCAACACCACATGGCAGCTCACAACTGTAGCTCTAGTTCCAGGGCATCTGGCTCCCTCACACAGGTGTACATGCAGGCAAAATACCAACGCACATAAAATAAAAATAAATAAATTTAAAGCTGCCAATGGTATTTTTACTGCACATAAGGCATGCTGGCCCTCCACCCACTATAGTTTTGGGGTCCTAGGAGTGCTAAGTCGTATGGTCAGTTACTAATTACTGGATGGCAGGTCTTGTCACAGCTGTGGGAAAGTGGAGAACCCCTAGCAACAATCTCTGCTTGTTGGACGCCATACACTCCTGTTTGTAATGCTGGTCTCAAGTCAGCAAGCAGGCTACAGGGACTGCAATGGCTCACTGGGGAAGGACAAAAGTAGCACCTCTGGGTGCTGATGACTCAGAAACCTGGGGGCATGGATACGGAGCTTTGCCCAGGAGCACAAAGGACACTGTTGGGGAGGGCAGATCTGGCTGGCGTCCAGTCAGCAGGCTGACTAAAGGACTCTGGATGAGATAAATCTCCAGCAATCATAGGATGAACTGCATTGAGGTGTGTCTCACTAGCACCAAATCGGGGACACTAAGATGTAGCTTCTGACCTCATTTCACAACAAGCTGTGGTCTTGTTGGTGAACATTGTAAAGTTAGTATCAACACAAACATCCTTAGGACATTTATTAAATGAATACACAGGGATTGATACTGTATTGTCCTTTGTAGTGATAATTGTTATTGTTGAAGTTGCACACACATATACTTAGGGAAGTGTGTGCATGCATGCAAACTTCAACGAGATGCTCCAAGTGAGCTCATCCACAGTTCGAACTGCTTACCAAGATTGTGGTGACCGAAGTATACACAGTGTCCCTACACTAAGCTTAGTCTCCACAGACGCTGTGGTGTATGCTTCTGTTCTAGCTGCTCAGAGAAGAGTACAAACTCCAGAAGCCCAAGGTATCAGCATCAACTAATGACCACCTTCCCAGAGTCTCCACATGCCCACGGAGGAGCAGCTCTCAGTCTAGCAAGGGAGAGTGGGATATGCAGGGAGCCCAGGCTCCAGGAAGCAGTGGGATGCAGAGAAAAGAGCATCTACAGGGGACAGCCGCAAAAGGTAGTGTTGGAGACATGAAGCTGCCTTCTGATATGGATTAAGCTTGGCTAGAAGGAAGAGCCTAGTAAGATTCATGGGTTCTGCATGGTAGAAACAAGTGCCAGGAGGGGCTGGAGAGAGAGAGCTCAGAAGTTAAGGGCACTTGCTGCTCTTCCAGAGGACCCCAGTTTGATTTCTAACAACCGCAGGAAGGCTTACAACCGTCTGCAATTCCAGTTCCAGGGGAACTGGCACCCTCTTCTGGCCTCCATGGGCACCAGGCAAACACATGGTACACAGATAGATATTCAGGCAAACACTCATACACATAAAATAACCAAATAACTAAATGAATAGAAGTGCCAGAAGGAGAGGGAAGTGTGGTTTGGGCAGCTGCTAAGGAGGCAGCGCCAGCAGGCTGGTGGTCGGTGGAGACCGTCTGGCGGCAGGATGGGGTGACGCCTGCAGACGGGCTCCGGGAGGGCAGCAGACTGATGTAAACTGCTGGCGCCCTGTGGCCACAGTGGCTGCAGGATGACCAGAGGTGACAATATAAGCAGCACTGAGTAGTTAGGAACGACAGGAGCCAGTGATTAAAAGCTATGGGGAGAAAGGGTTGCCATGGGCATTTCTCATGCTTCAAAGCAGGCAAGTGGGGCGACCAGTAACAGTAAGTCATTAGCAATTAGACCGTCTGGCTAGTGTCCTTTAAATGATTAAGCTGATTTTGATGACATTTGCAAATGCCACATATCCTCAAGTACCTTCTGAATAATATAAGTGATAATCCATAATTTAAAAATTACGCTTTCTAAGATTCAATTGGCTTGTGACACAGATTGTCTTTCCACTGTCCAGGTGGGACACAGTCCCTCCCAGCAAGTCCTGCCCTGCAACCCTAGATCAGGATTCCAGGCCCTAGCTCCCATGCTCACCTCGCAGCCCCAGCACACAGAAAACAGTAGTTTTCCTTGACTATAATATATTTCTCTGTAAGCTTCTGCCCGAAACTGGGCTGAGCACTTGCTTCTCAAGGACCACACGGAGGAAACTCCTCACAGCTTTCTCAGGTCCCCAGCAGAGCTCCCGCCCGCCAGGACTCCTATCTGGAAACATTCCAGAGCATGCTTCTTATCCCATGCTGTGGAGTTGGTGTCTGTGTATCTCGATGTACCCTTGAGGTTCCTGAGAACGAGGGCCATAGCCGCTCTCACTCTTTCCCCAGGGCCCACCATAGGGGAGGCCTCGGGTGCTTGTGGACCTGAGCTGGCGTTGATGAGGTCATTCCTGGGGCATGGAATGTTCAGCTCCAAGCCTGCAGTGGGCTTCGAGGAGGGAACTGAGCACTTCCGTGGCATACCTCTCTTTCAAAGATGGGCGAATTTCCTGAGTCTGTGTGCTTGCTGGCTTCCCTCAGTCAACACCACAGGCAGCACTTCTGCTGCCTTTTCAGAATCTTCCCTTTACAGCAGGCCACACAGGACCCGGATACAGGCTCTTCCTCTATTAAGAAGCCAAACACCACATCCCATAGACTGACGAGGCCTGGGGCAGCTAACTGTCGGGTGAGGCGCTCTGGAAATCCATTTCTGGCTTTAAATTCACAGTACCCTTCTCTGGAGACAGGC
The DNA here is from genome assembly GCF_018167655.1 of Microtus oregoni. NCBI lineage: Eukaryota > Metazoa > Chordata > Mammalia > Rodentia > Cricetidae > Microtus > Microtus oregoni. The sequence goes on from NW_024543210.1 coordinate 12,927,757, forward strand.
CCATGACTGGAGGATGCACCAAAAGAGCCCAGATGAGAAAGGCAGACAGAAGCCCGAGAAGCAGAAAGTCTTGCAGAGTGGTCTTCACTGAGTAGGAGTCCACTGGCGGCAGCAGCCAGAGAGAAGGGCCCCTCCCTTCTGACAAGTCTGAATTATAAGTCACTCCTTTTATTCCACGGTTTTCTTCGGCATCTTTTTTGATTCCTCCCTTTTGTAGGATTAACCTTATTTCTATAAAACACAACACTATAGCCCGAATTTCTGCTTACTCAGCTACATGCTACCCTCATGGTCTGGCCCTCAGCTCATACCTGGGATATGTATCTTACTGACCAGGGTGTCTGACTGAGCTTGAGCTCCCTGGGAATGAAGGTCAAATGCTTCTGTGTATTTCTGGCAATGCTGACCTTTAACATGTGCCCAGCCTTTTATGATTCACTGAAGGGTACATGAAACTAACTGGATGAGCTGATGCTGGGACAGGGATGTTCTTACCTAGATGGAAGCCAGTCCCCATCACCACAGCAAATATCTGAGCACTGAAGTCGAGTACCACAAACTTTCCATTGCCCAGACACGTGACAGAAGTAAAAGGGCACAGACTGCAGGCAGAAGACAGCAACCTCAGGGCTAGACCCTACGATAGCCGTGGGACCTCAGGGACATCACCTCTTTGTCCTTTCTGAGGCTCTGATGCTGGAATCCAGCTGTTCCAGGGGTGTTTACTCAGGAGGAAAGAGTAGCCAAAACCTTATGACAGCAGTTTAGGATGGCAGTAGCTTAGAGTGGCCCTTGAAGCTCCTGGTGTGGAAAAAGACTAGTAAAGACTGGTAAGCGTAGGAGAGAGGGGGCAAGAGCTGCTCTCCGGGGGTAAGGGGTGGGGGAGAAAGAGAGGGTCCTGCTGGACGTGCTAAGAAAGAGGTGCTTTGTAGCACGCTGTGAGAGTGTGCATCCATTACAGCTCATGTGCTGACTGACGTCTATGGCCAAGCTCATGGTGCCCCCTTAGTTAAACCTAGTCTTGCCAGAGCAGTTCACAAGGGACCTATCCTAAAACTACAACAAGCAGTAAGAAAGGAAGTGGAGAGTGGAATTAGCCACTTCCCTGTGCAGACAACCCTGACCATATGCCACGATCAAGAGTGTGTCCACTGTGTGTGTGTGTGTGTGTGTGTGTGTGCGCGCGCGTGTGCACGCATATGTGTGTATGCAGGTCCTGGGGCCTCAGGAAATGAGTCTCTGAAAGTATGAATCTACTGAGTAGTGAAACATACGGCTCAGGCCACCTGGTCCCCACAGGCACAGCAGAGACTTCATCTGGCGTTTGGCTGTAGAAGCTGTTAGCCATTTCAAAGCTGCCGTGGAGCTGATGTACTGGACATCTTGAGAGACTGCTTCCAACATGGAGCATTTCTGGGTGCTCCCTGCCATGTGTCCTCAGCTAAACCCAGAACTCTTTCCTCCCAGCTTTGCTACTGCCAATTCCTTTCCAGGTGTGTCTTCCAACCTCTCCCCATACTCTAAACCCTCATCATTCCCCCCCCCCCCCCACTGTCCCTTCACCCCCCACCCCCATAGTCCATGCTTGGCTGGGCTACTCCTTTGGTAACTAACTTATCCTTTCTGAGGGCCCATATTTCATGTAAGATAATTTACAGGCAGGCTCACTGGCCACTAGGCAGCTGTAATCCTGCTAAACATGCAAGACAGCCACCTAACAAAGTCCAGGATGTATTGCTCCTCCTCCTTTGTTAAAATGTAGATCACCTGGGGAGAGGTGTTTTCCAAAGCTGGTGAATTAAGTTGCAGGTGCTTCCCTAGCTCCGCATCCACCTTGGTTTACCTGGGGGTTAAAAGGTGTTTTGGAGAATAAACGCGGGTAGTTCTTCAGGATGGAGGAAGCCTGAGATGCCCTTCCATCATGATTGTGTGAACTGTGTCTCGTTATTTTCTCGCGCCTCCGTACAGGTCAGAATGGGGAAAGATAGTTTCTATGTTGGGCCCTACAGGCTCCGACACCTTTCCATCATGCTTACAGTAGTTATTTGAACGTGGTTATTAACCTCGCCTTTCAACCTCTATTCATGTAGGTAACCCATGTTAAAAGCATGGGTTTTGGATTAGAACCCTGACCCTGCGACCAGACAATGCTGGGCTCACAGTGTGACCAGAGGGAGAGAACACACAGAAGACACATTCATAACACGCGTGACCAAGGAGGAGGTGACGTGTGACTCACAAATGCCGCCGGAAGGAAGAGGACGCCGAGCTCATAGGAACGGATCATCAGCTGGGTGCCATTCTTCTCCAGTGCTCCCCAGGCGGCTTTGGACAGATTCGCGCTGTGGAGACAAGGACAGAGAAGGGGCTGTCTCAGAGTGGCATCTCTGTGCGGGTCAGCTGTACACAGCTGCGAGAGCATGTCAAAAAATTTATAGCTGCAATCATGTGGATTCAGTTTTGAACAAAACTGTGATATTGAAAGGGAAATTTAAGCCCCACTGTGCTGCAATTCTCAGGATTTATCTAATTGCTAATTCACCCTCATTTGAACACCCCAAGGGCAGTTATTAAAATGATCATCTTCCTTAGAAGTATTTTTCCATGTCCAAACTCCCTTTCTTTTTATAACCCTGGTATTGCTGTATCTTCTAGTTGTGTTGTACATAAAAGCAGCACTTAAGAAAAATCTGTGGGGCTGAAGACACGACTTCGTGGCTAGGTGTGTGAGTCAGTGAGGATCTGCAGGAGGACAAGAGTTCAGTTTCCAGCACCCATGTAGGTCTCAAGTGCCTGTAACCCCAGGATCCAGCGCCCTCTGCTGGCCTCCAAGATCACTGCACCCGTGTGCACAAACCCATACACAGACACAGACACATAACTAAGAATAATGAATCATAAAAACCAAAAACCTTTGAAATGTTAATAGTATCACATACAAGTAGCTACTTTCTGTCTTTTTGGGGGAGGGACAATGAAAGCTAATTGCTACTTTTGCTTTGAAGAAAGCAGCTCTGGGGCCACCAGCCTGGTGTTTATAGTCGGAAGATGGCTCATTTAGAATCGTGTTTAATATAGGCAAAGAGCTGTGGGTACGGCTTTTCAAAAAAAATTCCAGCACAGCAGGAGGAAGGAGACCTGGAATAGACAAAAAAGAGGCGCCAAGATCACTTTGGTTCTCATTTATACACGGATGCCAAAAAGCTGAAATCACAGAAGTGGAGAGGAGCACAGCAGTGTGTGTGTGTGTGTGTGTGTGTCTGTCATAGGCGGCGGGGCTTAGGGAGAGCAGAGGAAGGCCACACAACTGGTGTCAAAGTGGGTCCTAGTGTGCTACACTCAGTGACCAGAGCTGGAAATAGCTCCTTATACATTTATTTAGATAGGAAGGCAGGCAGGCAGGCTTTCTTGTGGCTCACAGTTTGAGGGTTCAGTCTGCTATGGCTTGGCAGTGACAATGGGTATAGCCATGGCTGCAGGACCAGATGGCAGCTGGATACTGTGTCAAGAGTTCAGAGGCAGAGAGGGATGAATGCTGAACCATGGGAGAGTGTGGACCACATTCAAGGTGAATCTTCCATGTTCAGCGAAACCTTCTGGAAACATCTTTACAGACGTGCCCAGAGACTTGCCTTCCAAATAGTTCTAAGTCTTGACAATCCAAATTGCACAATGTAATGTGTGTATGTGTGTGTAATCTGAGGCTAGCAGGACATAGGTGCTATGAAGAGGGGACGAGCTGGGGAGAAGGGATGGAGGAGAGAGGGTAAAACAGAAGGAAGAAGAAATGACACTAAATATATTTGAAAAAGCTGGAGGGAAACCATTTCTTTTATAAGATATGTAATCTCACACAAAAGGATGCTCCCTAGAGGGTCCATGATAATCCCCCCAAAATATAGACTATTGCTGCCTTTGGTTACCTCCCAGAAATTAAAACTCTATCGCTGAAGACTACACACTTAAGTCGGAGGAGGAGGAGGACTCAATCTGGTTCTGGTCTGGAAGCCTTCTCCTTGAGGACCGGTGCTTACAGTGTCAGAAGGTGCTGTGCAAGCTCCAAGTGAAAAGCTGTCAATCAATGGCCCTGCCCAGCTGTAGACCCTGAGAGCTTTGCACAAGCTTTAAACAGGGCTAAATGATATGAACTGAAGAAACATGGAGTCAGAGAAGGGAATGATTTTTATTTTGAATTACCAATGTACATTGCATACAGTATTCCCATAGATGTATGCAACTTTAGGAAAACTGCTGTTAATAAGAGTAAACCTACTGCATAGTCTTAAAAAAAATTTACTAGTTTGCCCAAATTCTATTTCTCTTTAAAGATGACTATTAGGAGCTGGGTGTGATGGTGCATGTGTGCAGTCACAGAATCCGAGGCGGAGGTGGGAAGATCAGGAGTCCAAGGCCAGCTTGGACTACATAAGACCCCGCCTCAAAGAACATTTACAGACCTCCCTGCCTTCCCAAGCAGTTGGACTACACTGGGGAGAGGGAGCCTTTCTATGATGTACAAGGACACAGAGAAACATGATGGAGGTAGAAGGAGAGGTACCACTTTAGGGGAAGAGTTTTTTGAAAGACAGCTAGGATTTATGTTTCCCACCTGTCAGTGTGATTACTGGCATCTTCCATGTGCTAAGGCAAATGTCTAATGGTGAAATCAACCAGCAGGCTGAGGTGGAATCTGTCTTCTCAAAGGTCTCCACTTTCTGGGTAACCCCTTGCATGTCAGCAACACGATACCCAAGCCAAATGTGCCCTGGGAAAGACTTCTCGTTCCTCCCGCATTAACTGTGTTCCCTCACAGTCTGTGAGTTGAGGGCTCAGCCATAGCAGAGACCATGATAAACAGAGACCATGGGGATGCTCTCACAGATGGCTCCCTCCTACCCTGCTTTTGCACTTGCCTCCTAACAGAATTCCAAGTCTCTGCAGCCTTCAGAATCCTACCCCGAACACCGGGAGACTTGAAAGACACACGTAGGTTGTCTGGGTGACAAATCAACATTTCTTGAAATGTCATCTTTAATAATTTCTTACATTATGAGTAATGCTTTGAATCACTGGCACCCAGGGCAGCCAGGAAGACTGGGAACGTATTTCCAAACTCTCATGCTGTCTGCTCTAGGTGTGGGTGGCACAGAAGCCACCAGTGTCTTCTACAGGGCAAAGTGATACCCTGAGGTTCATGCAAAGTTCTTGTGTTCCTGGAACCCCGAAGGTGTTTCAGCTGTTCTTTTCCATTCAGACCCAGTGTCCACTGCCTTCATCAGTCCCGCTTTCTCCTGCCTCCCTCTGGACCGAGCAGCTCTCTCTTGTCTGTGCAAGCTGCAATTCCTTGCTTTTGCTATACCTGAAGTGCTGCTTGAGTATTAAAAAGGGAAGGGTTACTTCATTCTTTGAGGGATGGAATTCTATAGGGTAGGATTTAGATGAAATTGGGGACATTCAGGGTGGTGGGATACAGGATATATTAAGTTTAACTGTCCACCAGAAACTGCCCAAACTACGAATGAAATAATAGTTTAAAAAAAAAAAGCAGTTTTTGAGGGACAGAGGTGTATCACTTAAAGCTCAATTAGGGCTATAGAGTTGGAAGATTGTGTCTAACAGAGATGTATTGCATTTCCCCCCCAGGAATCTGACGTTTGCAATTGTGGCAGCTGGTAAACATAGCTTCGTGAGACTGTTCATCTTTGCCCTGACACTGGAGCTGGGAGTCTGCACAGAGCAGGTGAAAGGCAGACAAAGCGAGAGCCATGAGCTACAACCATGAGCATGAATAGCCATGAACAAAGAAACTCAGGTCGGATTTTGTGGCCTCCAGCCTCGGTGAGTGTCTTAAGAAGGCAGACCATATATCCCAGAACTAAATAAACACGTGTAGTTAGGCCCAGGGTCATAGGAGCTTTGGAGGACGTAAGCAGGGAACCATATTCGATGGTGCTTCATGCCAACACAGTGACACGGTAACAGACCGTGTGTTATGGAAATGACACTTGTCTCTCATTCACCTTCTAAACACTCCAAAGATTTTCTCCTGGGTTTATCCTAATCGGAAACATACAGGGTCAGGAATTCTGAAAAACAGCATTCTGACAAGCGAGGGTGACTCTATTTACCAAGTGTTAATGGCTTTGTTTGCATTACTCCATTGAAATCCTAGCTCCCAATTTGAGAGTCTCAGGAACTGATACATGTATAGCCCTCACGAGACAACAGTGACTCTCTAAGAGACCCCAGGAACTGCCTTGGCCTCTTTCCACCAAGTATGCGGAGAAATTAGCTATCTGAAACCTCGGAGAAGACCTGATCTCATCGTTAAGCATTACTTGACATTCCAGTCTCCGGAACTGGAATTGGAGAAATACATTCTGTTGTTTAGAAGCCACACATGGTACTTACACAGTGGCCTGAGCTGAACAACACCCATTGTTAAGGTGACCAAGGGCAGCATCTACAAATAGCATGGCTAGTGACAATTATTCTATCACATCTTCTCAGGTGCGGCTGCTCACTATAGGCTTGATCTCCGTCCACAATATGAAAAATTTGCATCAACTCTTTCAGAATAAATTTATACCATCTACCGTAAAAATTCTAATGGATTCTCAGGAGACTGTAGGTAAGGCACATATGGATTACATAATGTCAGGTGCCTGAAGAGCAAAGGAAGGCAGACGTTGAGAAAAGAACCCCATTGCCAAAGCAGATTGTTTATCCCTACTTCCCTACTAACAGTGACTCCCTAAGCACTTCCTATTCTCTTTTGCTTTAGGCTCTTGTTTCTAGAGGGGACATGTGTGGGGCAGGGTGGTCTTTCAGAACAAAATACTTTCCCAGATGAGATTCTCCAAGCCACCCTCTGCACGTCTACCTGGGGGCTGCCCTGTCACCCCAAAGAGAAAAATTTCTAGTTTCCGCTGGGTGCCTCCTATCAAGTACACTTATTTGAAAGACCATAGTATTCTGTTGCTAACAGCTACTCAAGAGAAAGGAGACCATGAAGATGGCCTCATGGTCATACCTTGCTCCATGGGTCTTTCAGGATCTAAACACTGGTGATGGAGGTAGCAGTCACAGCCAGCGCTGGCTGGAGCATTATTACTGACCTGGTCCATTGCTGAGTTTTTGTTAAAGGTGATATGTCCTCCAGGACGACTGCTATTACAGGGACACATGTTGGCTGATGAAAAACGTTTCTTTGCTTCCTAACCACTCAACAGTCTAGGCAGCAGCAGTTGCGCAGAGAGAAGACACGGTTTACAGACCGAAGCTGGGGCCACCGCACCTCTGGAGTGTCAGACGTAGGGGATTGATATCGGTACAGACAAATGTCACAGTGTTAACAGTGAATGTTGAGGATCATACCGAGCAGCTGCAGTGAGGAGAGAGAGACAGACCACAGCCACTGCTGCCGTCCCCTGTTCCTGAATGCCTCCAGGATCATGCCTTCTGCAAACACACACAGGGGTAGGTGGTGCCTTTCCTCTGCATTGGCTCTAGCTTCTCTGTACTGCCCTTGGGCTCTGTTTCTTTCTATGGACTGCAATAACATGTCACAAAAGAGGAAAAACAGTCCTACTGTAAAAGAAAAGGAAATCTCATGCTATAAATGATTCATGTTGTATTTCGGTACACATAAAAAACTAGCACTCTGAGATTGTCAGATCCCTCTAAAGCATCTTTCCCTACACAGATTACCACTCAAACTATACAATAGTACCCTTTCCCTGGGCCACTGAGAACACTAGGTATCTATCTAGGACAATTCTGCATTCTAATAGACACAATACATCTTTAACTATGATTGCTCTGATTAGAAGTGGTGTTCGGCATTCCTAATCATATCTATGCTTAATTCTCTGAAATTGTGTTTTAAAATTATGCCTTTCTTCTTTTGACTACTTTAATTTGAAGTTTCTTTTACAACGAAGCCATTTCCTGGGCTGATGATGTTATTTCGGAGGCAATGGAAACTTCTGGAGGTGAGGTCTCACTGGAAGAAGTTGGCCATTAGGAGCAGGTCCTTGTTTCCTCTGTCTCTTTCTCTGCCTGGTCCTCCCCGCACTCCGTGGTAGGAAGCCACCTGTTCTGCCCCACCATGGTCCTGGAGCCATGGAGTGGACCACCTGTTATAGTGAACCAAAACACGTTCCCGCCTGTGAGCTGCTTTTCTCAGATGCCTGTCACAGCGACAGAAGGTCCGGCTAATGCATGTAGTGCGCTTTTGTTTATTACTGCTCTAACATGGCATAAGGTCCATGCCTTCAAATAACATATTTACTATCCTGCTCCTGGTGGTGAGGAGTTCGAAACAGTCATGCTGGACTACGATCTAGGTAGTGGTAGGGTCTTTAACCGCACTCACCCCCGGAGGTTCTATAAAAGAATTCTGACATTTCCCTTAGTGTTGAGGAGGTCTGTCTGTCTGTCTGTCACCCCCCCCCCCCTTTTTTTTAAAGACAGGGTTTTACTATGTAGTACTGGATGGCCTAGAACTCACAGAGATCCTCCTGCCTCTACCTTCTAAGTATTAGGATTAAGGCCTATACCAGCATGCCTGGCCTCCCCCAGTATTTAAAGGCTGGTTGCCTCTCTGTTCCTCCATCTTTAAGGCCAGTTCCCTTCTGTCCAGGCTCATTTGTCCAGGCCCAAATATCTCAGACACTAAGGACTTATCGGCTTCATGGACTGATACTTTCCTAAAGTAGCCTATAACGTTTCAATAACACGTTCAGATCCTTTGCCTAGAACAGAGCTCCAAATGGCTGTACCTGCCTCAGGCTTTTCATCCCATAATGATTTCCTATGGTTCTCAGAAAGCATCCTTTCAACCAAAACCTCAAACAAATACCACAGCCTGGCATCTAAGACACCCAAGAAAGGATGGGTCTATGCTCTTCAGTCTTATTTCCTGTCCGCCTTCCACGACTGCTTCTGACTGTATGACGCTCTCACCCCCACAGATCCACAAGCATCCTTCCTTTGTCCAGGATATCTTCCACTCTGTCTACTCCTTAGAAGCTAGAGCCCGCTCCTCCCCCATAAGCCCTTTGTCTTTCAGATGCTGCTGGCTGCTACTCCAGGCCCCACTCTTTTTCTAACACTGAGTCCTGAAGATGTCAGGCAGGCGAGAAACATCTGCTTTATTCAACAACGGCAGTTGGTTAATATGGCTCAGGAGATGCGACTGGTTAGGATTTGTGGCCAGAAAACAAACACTGCAGTTATAGCATGATGACATTTGAAGTTAAAAGGTGCAGGGAGAGACTGCTAGGAGGAATGCGCAGAACACAGAGGAAGACAGGACTGGCACACTCAGAACCCGGGTCATGTGTGTCCTGACCACACTAGTGCTATCTATCCTATCCGTCATCAGCTTAACTAACAGCAAATACAGTGACATCTGTCTCTTAACACACAAGTGTGTAAAGTCCCTAGCACATGAATAGTGCTTCATAGATACTTGCTCTTACAAACATCACTGCTTTGCCCATGATTCACTAACTACAGATGCTACAGAAGGCAGATCTTCTCGGGCTTCCTAGTCAGACAGTTTTGGTACAGCTAGGTCTAAACATCATTTACCAGACTGCATCACCAATGTCACAACCACAGCATGAGTTCCCACGGTAGAAACACAACCAAGTTCTAAGGCAGGACACACATGTAAGTCCCCCGTGGTTACTACGGAAGGTGAGAAGGCGCCAGAAACATAATAGCACGGTGAAGACGCGATCAAATTTGCACATGTTGAACAATCTTATGAGATTAGCTGCTAATGAGGAGCTGCGGGGCAGCCGTGCTTTGAAAGTACTATTGCCTATTTGATGGAGAACAAGGAAATTCCAGCAGGAAAGGAAGAATGAAGACCACTGTTTCCAGACAGACAGTCTGAGCAGAGTCCTGCAGGAACACTGCACTCAGCCTGGGCCTTTGCAAGTCTATATTCTCACAAATTGCCAAGCAGATTCTCATCAATCTATCTGATCCCCGGTCACAGGCAAACCATGATCCCCTAGCAAAGTCTCCCATATACATAGTGAAGTCCAAGTGGAGGCTCTGGCATGCCACAGCACATCCTTGTCCTTAAGTGGACTCACCTGTCCTTGATCCCACAGATGCAATTTTAAGGATTTCAGATGCCATCATATCAGCATCAAGGATTTGAAATGAAAAGAATTATGGTCAAAATTCCTCCTAGCCGAGGATATAGCTCAGTGAGAGAACGCTTGCCTTGCAATGCTTGCCTTGTAAGTGTGGACCCTAGATTTAACTCAGTTAACCAACCAAGCTAAAAATGAAAGATCAAATTAATAAAATAAAACCAAAAACAAAACCCACAATTGGGGCTGAAGAGATGGCTCAGTGGGTCAAGGCACTTGCCAAGGAGCCTGACAAGCTGAGTTTGACCCCGGGGTCAACACGTTAGAAGGAGAGAACTGACTCCCCTGGGTCATCCAAGGAGCCTGACGAGCTGAGTTTGACCCCGGGATCAACACGTTAGAAGGAGAGAACTGACTCCCCTGGATCATCCTTTGGCCGCACATGTGCGCACATAAGTAAGTGTAATAAAGACAATGTAACTGACCTCTCTAGAATATCATGGCCTCCTTTTAAAAACTGCTTTTCAAATTCCAGTCAGAGCTGGTATTATGGCATCACGTCCAAGAATTTTAATGGGCCCTGGTTCATGACCAACGTGCTAACCAAATGTTTCCTAGTATTTTGTCTTCCGCTGAAGTGGCCCTTCGTTTTGGTGGACCTCTTGTGGTGGAAAAGCCACAAATATGAGAAGCTGTAACGAGCTATGCGGATTCAACACCATCTGCTCACTGGTGAAGATGGTGGATGGGTGGCATGGCCTGGGCAGAGGAGACTGGGAACGGGAAAGCAGACCCAGAGGGAAGCCTGGGAACCCTTTCACCCCTCTGCAGAAGACGAAATGGTAGCAGGACGGGTCCTAAGAAATGAAATGTTTTAACCATACTTTTCAAAGTTCTTTCTAGGAAAATTCTTTGCTCGAAGGAAACATTTCAACAAACGAAAGACTAGCATATCCAGGAAGTGCTTGGGCTCCCCTCCTCCTGTCCTTGGGAAGGAGTTTTCTGAACTTACAGGACTTCAAGGAAGAGTGAGCAGAAGAGATGGAGCCCAACCCTTGGTTGGACAGAGGGAAACAGGCAGAGAGAACAGGAGGGATTCTTTCTCTTGGCGGCTGATGGTAGGTGTTTATTTAGCCAGGAAAGACCAACAGAACCAATGTATGGTCAGCACTAGGCTAATTTACCTCACAGGGCTAATGTCCTTTGATGGCCCTGAGTTTACAAAGCCTGACACCTTTGTGTCATTTCCTTGGTCCCACAGTGGCACAGCCTGCTGGGACCCTTTCTTATACCTTTGGAGCTTTACAATGAATAGCACCAAGAATTATTGTTCTACAGGGAATACTAGGTTACCACTGATACCCACTGAGACAGCTGGAGGAACAGCCTTCTTGGGGCTTGTTACCAGCTCACAGAGCCTGACATCTGTAACTGCCACGGAGCTGTGCCCACCTCAAGGGCAATGCGTTCCTTCCTTCCTGCTCTCAGCCTGTTACCATTCTGACCGTCCATCCTGGTCTGGCTGAATGACTTCCTCTTTTCCCGCTCTCCACGGTCGGTCACATATGGTCCCGTGCTTACCAGGCTGTATCAGTGTCTCACGAGAACTTCCTGCCGCCATGTTTTATTCTCCTTAGTCTATCCACAGACAGACTCCAGACAGGATGTAGAGGAAACAAAGACAGACCCAAGATCCAGTTGGACCATTTATATGATGAGGAGCTTAAACCTTGCACCTTTTTCTATAGCCACAGAGAGCTATGACATCACCTGGGCCACTTAGATCTCACAGAACTGACAGTTTTATTGATCATGAATGGTATGCAGTTTCAATAGACCGGAACACCCGGCATTCTCGGTGATACTAACAGAGCCTGGCTCCCTCGCCCCAAAGCCTTCAGCGACTCATAACCGGAAGGTCTAAAAATCTCTCACCAGACCCCAAAGCTGACCACAGCTTCCTAGCTGCTTTCCCTCAGCATAGATACAGTCTATGCCAGCTCACGGTTCTCTCCCCTCCTCACATGGCCCAGGACCCTTGGGTTCATGACTTCCTCCACCTAAAGCGTTCCGAGGTCCGTTACTAGTCACATTCAGGTCACTAATTTACAGAGAAACCTACTGCCCTTCAGGTTTTGGGTGTGCTGTCTCTGTTCTGTGCCAGGCTTTGCTGGGGTATGAGGCCAAGAACTTCAGAGTTCTCTTGAAACACTTCAGCACGCTCACTCAATGCCCATTTCCCAGTCACATCCTGGAAGCTGACAGAATTTCCTGGGTATCCAAGTTCCTTGGCTTCTACCCATCCAGTCTGTTCATACCAAAGTCAGCCACCCCATGCAAAAGCGAATGCCACCTACGGCCTGAGTCATCCGGCTGGCTCTCCTGTCCAACACTGCGTCCTGTCCTGTGACTGCTCTGTCTCTTATTCATCTCCTCTGCCGTTTGCGAGCACACTTTCCGAACCTCCTCCGGCTGGCACGCTGGGGGTGTGGGCCTTGGGATGGGATATTGATGGCTGATCTGTGACTACTGATGATCAGATCAGGCTGGAGGGGGTTTCAGGGTATGTGCTTATGCTACAGCATTTAGGGGCCTCCATGGAGTACTGACTGACAGCAGCAGGGAGGATGCTTAGGGGAGAGGGCGACCAGTCCCACAGGGAAAAGCTGCATGCATCTTCAGGAAGTGGTATCTTTTGTTGAAGAGAAAGGATTTGGTAAGTAGTACAATTTGGCAAGAGTGCTCCAAACGTCAGTGTGCTAAGGATTTGGGAGGTTGGTGTCACATGGGATCTTCAGGTCACTGGATGCAGGCCCTTGGGGGAGATTCTCTTCTTCCTTGCTTTGCTTCCTGGACATGACAGAAGTGGTTTGGCTGCTCTAAGCACTCACTATTCTCCTGTGCTATTTTACCACAGGCCCAAAGACTTCACTGCACTGCCGTCTGCTGGCTCACTTAGCAAAGGCCATTAGCTACAGCCATGGTGGAAACATTTGGGGGGCAGGCATGATACTGGAGACAGAACCTAAGGCCACACACACATACGGCACAGAACTATATCCTCAGCCTTCTTCTCAGTTTTCATTTTGGGATAGGATTTCACTAAGTTGCCCAGATTATCCTTGAACCTGTGATCTTCCTGCTTCAGCCTCCTGAGTAGCTGGGATGAGAGGCCTCTATCTAGCTGGGCCAGAAATGAAAATCAAGCTAGGCAGGAAGCCAGGAAACACTGGACAGTGGGCCTGGAGAGAGGTCAGTGGGGTCTGGTCCAGGAGCAGTGCCTACCAGCCGGGAGGAAAACTGGGCCCCTGTGGCTCACCAAGCAAGGGGCTGTGGGAGCCTATGGGCTGTGCTCGCCCCAGTGCCTCCGTCAGCAGTGCCATTCTCAAAGCAGAGGTCAAAGGGATGGCACTGACTAAATCCCAAGTCCCTGGGTGCAGGGGCCAACACCTATACTAATAAATCCATAACCAAAGCATACGTACAAACTAATTACAATGCACCAAACACACTGGATCATTTGGCACATACCATTTCAGTTCTCTGTGCTTTCTTACACAGCCCTAGAATGAGGATAAGACTAGTACCCAGCTCCTAGAGGAGGGGTGCTTATCCAGCACATAGTAAACACTACACAAGGTATGGCTAATACATGTATGGTTCTCCTCTGGAGGCCAGTCCGTGGACGGGGACTACATACAGCATCTCTTCTCAAGCCACAGGCACACCTCATGACTGTGAGAGCCAGCACACAAACGGCTTCCCACTAGGGACAATGTTTCTGGAGGCTGGTTCACATGGGCATGAACAAAGAAATTCTATCTTTGCTCGGCTTGTACCAAAATGCAAGAAAGCGAAGGTGGTCAGTGGCCTCAGATCATCTCTACAGTACAAAAGAAATCATTTACAGACTGTAGGGGAGGACAGATAGCATTATTTGTAACAAAGTGTACAAGGCGTACCAGAGAATCCTGGTTATCTCGGGGGCGCCAGGCAACCAGGTCTACTAAATAACATCTCCAAGTATTCTTTTGTGTGATCCGATTTGATTTCCTCCAAAAATTACAGACAAAGGAAGGGGAAAACCCCTGCTGTTTCACACTCAGAGGAGCAGACAGCAGGGAGGCAGAATTACAGAGTGATACAGCAATGCAGAGGAGGGAAATGTCTTTTATATTCCTCCAAAAAGCCAACAGCGATTTTGTAGTCAAGCACTTGTCTCTCTTTCTCTGAGTGGCAGCACCAGCATTTCTGCTCATCTCTATCAGTGCCTGTCCGTTGCTAGGCAACCATAACAGTGCTCCAGCTAGTGTTAGTAACCATCTTATTTCTTGCCTCCCACAATGCATAGCTTCCATAATTGTTCTCAACGGGTTTGCCAGCTACATCTAGGCCCAATCTTCTTAGTCAAAGCTCTGTCCTAAAGCTCGGTTTCTTGCTTACTTGATGCTGCAATAAAAATCTGACAATTGTATTTGTAGTCATGTACTGGAAATTTCCGTATCAACAGGATGCTCATCAAACAAGGGATAATTTCATGGTAGAATCAAAATAGATGGAAAGAAAAACCTTATTAAAACCATAAAGAACTTGCCATAGAAGCAAACAACCAGACACAGGAGAAAATAGGCAACCTCGTGTCAAACTAGCTGAACTGCCAGCTGTAAGTTCCTGAAACACAGGCATCTGGTTAGAAGTACTTGTTTTTTGTTTCTTTTCTTTTCTTTCTTTTTTTTTTTTTTTTGAGACAGGGTTTCTCTGCGTAGCCTTGTCTTGGAATTCACTCTGTAGACCAGGCTGGACTCGATTCCGAGATCTGCTTGCCTCTCCCTCCTGGATGCTTGCATTAAAGGCATTCAGGAAGTGCTCACCTTCAATTGGGATAATTCTCATCAATTATCCAATCATCCTCAGATTGATTTTTTTAAAAATGTAATCTACAGACAAGTCTTTAAAAAAAAGAAGTATTTGTATGTGTGAGCATGCGCACATACATACTCATGTGTATGCCAAGCGTGTGCAAAAGTCCAAGGGAGGCTCAGTGGTGGTGGTGTACACCTTTAATCCCAGCACTCCAGAGGCAGAGACAGGCGGATCTCTGTGAGTTCAAACCTGGCCTACAGAGTAAGTTCCAGGGCAGGCATGAAAGCTACAGAGAAACCCTGTCTTAGAAAAAAAAAAGAAAAGAAAAAAAGAAAGAAACCCACAGGAGGCCAGAAGAGGGTGTTGGGTCCCCTGGAACTGGAGCTCCTGGTAACTGGGAGCCACCTGAGTAGGCTGGAACCTGAGCTCTGGTACTCTGCAAGGGCAACAAGCAGTCTTTACCGCTGAGCTCTCTCCAGCCCCCACAGAGGAGTCTCTCAGCCACATACTGTATGTCAGTGTGTGATATACACAAACCAGATAAAGGTTTTAGACACTGATTCCATGAATCGAAAGAGCCTAATTGATTAGTGTTAAATACATCATATGGCTTAACGGGGCAAGATTCTCATATTCTATCATTAGCTTCAGAACATTCCATTAAATCAGACGAAAAACCCACATTATGAATGTTTTTTTTTCAAACTTTAAATGACAAGGCTAGTAAACGACACTCCGAGTTGGGACTGGGATCTTGTTTCGGGTTATCTCTTCAAATAATATGGTGAGTTAGCATCCCATCCTAAGGGCACTGGGCTTGGACAGGATCTTGGAGTTGTTAAAGCTACTAAACACTTGGGCCAACCAATGGTGATGGTTTCAAGCTGAAGAATGTAGTGGCTAGGGCGCAGGAACAGGAATGCAGGGCAATCTACGTACTGCCCACCCCCTTTCTTTCTTTCTTTCTTTTTTTTTTTTACTGTGTACGTATATTACCAACTTGAAAAAGGACAGTTTTTAAAGGGTTTTTGTTCAACACTGGCATTTCAGTAAACAGAGACATCCTGCATGAGATGGGCCCATAATAATAGACCAGAGCCCTCAAACCCCTATTGTCTAATGCTAGGATAGTCATGAAAGTTGACAGTGATGCTGGTGTAAATGAACCCAATACATTGCCAGCTATATAGTTTCTAGTACACACAATGATATACTGTAGATAATAACTGACAACAGTAACAAGTGACTATGTTACTGGTACACACACACACACACACACACACACACACACACAAATACTATACTATACAATTTACCCATGGAGCATACTGCTCTTTAAAAACAGGAATATGCTGTGTTAAGCCACAGTAGCCTGGGCATGGTGGTACATGCTCTTACTCCTAGCTATTCAAAGGTTGAGATGAGAACACTGAAAAGTCAAGTCCAGCTTGGATAACTTAGTGAGGCCCTATCTCAAACTAAAATACATTTTTAAAAAGGAGCCAGGGAGATGGCTTAACAGTAAAGAGCACTGGCTGTTTCTAGAGAACCCTGGCTGGAACTAGTATCCTCAGGGCAACTCACAATCCTCTAATTCCAGTTCCGGAAAATCTGATGCCCTCATCTGGTCTACAGAGGTACTACATGCATGTGGCACACAAACTTACATCTAGGCATAAAATAATTTACATAAAATAATATATTTTAAAGGGAAGGGAATGTGTAGCTTGATTTAAAAATCCCTTTGTTTTATAGAAAACAAAATCCTCAAGGCCAGGAAGTCAATGTCCTCACAGGCGGTTGGGAGCTAACTCATAATAATGGGCAGTAAATATCACACACAAAGCACACCTCTAAGGGGATAGATTTTTGTGTATTAGAAACTCAGATCTTTTAGTTCCTGTTAATCTTTTATAAGACTATCATTTTTTATCAATTCTATACACCTCAATAAATACTCTGAATAAATACCAATCATGCACTGTTGAGAAACACACCATTTTTGTATAAGCTCAAGTTGAGTACATTAAAACCCTATCTTATTCTAAAGTCCTGAACAAAGTCCTCCCCCCCCCAAAAAAAACCAAAAGTTTTAGTTTTAATTGTGTGTGCGTGGTGGGAGTGAGTTATGGGCACTTTAAGTGCAATTACCCACAGAGTCCAGAAGAGGGCATTTGATTCCCTGAAGCTAGAGTTACAGGTGGTTATGAACCATCCAATGTGGATGCTGAGAACCAAACTTGGGTCTTCTGCCAAGAGCTAGCTACATGCTGTCAGCCACCAAGTCATCTCTGCAACCTCGAATAAACCTTCTAAAAGTAAAAAAGGATAAGATTCACTGTGGCTGTGCTGTGGAACAATCTTTGTACACTGTAAATATGTATTACTTTCATTGGTTAATAAGGAGCTGACCTGTCTCTAGCTGGGCAGAAAGAGACTGGGTGGAGAGTCAGACTGGGAGGATGCTGGGAAGAAGAGCGGAGTCTGAGAAGTCGCCAGCCAGACTCGGAAGACACAACAGGAAAGTACACAAATGAGGGAAGCAAGCCTCGGGGCAGCACATGGATGGATAGACATAGGTTAATTTAAGTTATAAGAGCTAGCTAAAAACAAGCCTAAGCCATTGGATGAGCATTTATGGTAAATACTAGGTCTGTGTTTATCTGGAACTGGCTGGCGGGACAGAAAGATCTGCCTACAGGCCCATGACTAATAAAGGCTCAGGAACTCTAGATTTCCCTGGCAATTCTGCCCCTAAAACAGAAAAAGACCTACCTAGGTCCACACCATGCTATACGCAGTGGCTCAGAATATGGGTGATGGAGCCCACTGCTTGGCCTTCTGTGTACCCTGCTTAACTTCTCTGTGCTTACTGACTGTCAGGCTGTAAGGGATACAAACTAACTTAAATAAACAAGCAACGCAAGCTGACTTGTGAGAAAAGCCTTTTCTTGATTCATTTAATCTGACAGCAAAGCCTGATCTTCTTACTCACTGAGCAGCAAACATGAAGGGCATTGGCCAGTCTGAGCACAGTGAGCATGGCTCTGGCAGGCCTTGTCCTTCTCCTCCACTCCCTCAGCCTTGCTAAAACCATTAGAGGACATTCCTGAAGCTAGTCACCAAGGTCTGTTTCCTTATTGGCCACTTCTTCCTCCTGAGGCTGACTACCAAAGTCCAGCAATCAGAAGCCCCCTTTGATTCTCCTAATTAACACGCCCAATTAGAATTAAACACCTCATCCCAACATGCGGTTTCCCCCTCTACCTTCATAAACAGCCATTTGTCTATGTGCCATGTCTGTCTCCCCTCTATCCAGAGGCAGTACTTTATACCTCTGGGACAAATAACCCTTCTCCCCTTTCCTTGTCCCTTCCCCTTCTCCCTTGTTCCCTATCTCCTTGACCACCACATCCTAGCCTGTTCTAACACAGAACTCTCCGTTTCCTCCTCTTAAAAATGACACCTGCAAGGTCATTTGCTGTTGTTTTCTGCCTGAGTCAGAAAGAACCATTTTAACTTTTCCTCCCACATAACAAAGGATCTCTCTGTGAAAAAAGGTGTTCGGGTGGGATCTGTATCTGATCTGGAGTCCAGAAGGAAGCCTACATAGTTGGGGGGGGGGGTCTCCTTCAAAAGTTGCCACTTCCAAAAAACAATTCCCATGGGACACTGGGCCAGATACCGTCAGGACAATTAAGGGACCGCATGTGAACTATGATCTTCCTGAGCTTCATATGAAGGTCAGCGCATATAAACCACGGTTCTGCTTTGCCTTTCTCTGTTGTACTCGTCCCCATTTGACTGTGCGCACAACCTGCTTGCTTTTATCTAACTCCCACCACCAGAACCAGGCCAATGGTTGTTTATCACTATATTCCCAGCACTTAGCAAAGTGCTGGTATTTAGTAAGTGCTCAATATAGCAACAGATACACGGAATAACTGCTAAGAATGATGTCCAGATGAATAGATAATTAGTCCTTTTAATGTAGAAGGAAGATTATTACACATGGCCAGTGACCCTTCAACCAGAACAGATGGTTTACTTGGCAATGGAACATATTAAAAACCTCACCTCTAGCTTGATACTGGGTCTTACCTTAATGCCCAGGCTGGCCTTGATCTCAGTGATCCTCCTGCTTCAGGCCCAGAGGACTGAATTAGAAGTATGTGCCAGTGTGCCTGGCAGTGAGAAGTCCTCTTGATGTGTATTTCCTGGGTGTTCCTCAGAACTAGGCAGCAGCCTGCTCTGTTTGCTCCCAGAAAAGTCACGAAGACTTACAGTATCAGTGATGAGCATGAGGGGAAACTAAGAAACCAAACTAAAACCTTGCCCAAAATAACTACAATAAAAACCTCAAACCTCTGTGGAGAACAGTCCCGCTTGGAGGCCTCACCACAATAAGCTTGAAATTTGGGCCATTTCTGTGTGCGCTCAGGGTGAGCCCAGGACCTCACGTGTGCTCTACAAGAACTTTTCCAGTGAGCTAAGCCAGTGATCAAATTCGCCATCCTCCTGCGGCTGTCTCCTCATTTCTGCAGTGTCTACCCTGATGTCAACAACGAACCCCATCTACCTCCCAGCCAAATTCCGGGGGTCACTGCGGAAGCTTTGCTCCTCTTCTACTGTACATCAAGTCTAGAAAGATCTTCCGTCATTACCACCACAACTCTGCCTTCATTAAGAAATAAGAAATCTGTACTGAGCATCTCCTGCATGCCAGGCTCCCTGCCAGGTGCTGGGCTATGCTGAACAAGAGAGATATGGGCTTGGTCTCAGAGTCTACAGGGAGAGCCAGTAATCCCATAAACAACTGTACAGGTCCAGGAGACTACAGACTCCAACCGGCTGAGGAAGCCATGCTTAAGCCAAGCACCGAATGACTGCAAGTTCAGGCTCTACTAGGGAATCGGAATATACCTGTGCACAAGAGTCAGGAAAACATCCCAGGATCAAACACACACGTGACACAGCCGGTTTCATCAACCTTTCATTTAACCGTAAATTCCAAGGAACAAGAAGCTTAGCTTTCCTCCATTCCCCCTGCACCATGCAGGCAATGCGTGTTTGCTGAGTGGTGGGGGGAGTTGCTTCAACTCTACACACAGCCTTACTTGTCTAGGTGGGGCCCATGCTATCTCACAAAACTCTGAGATGACCACAAGAGACCAGTGAGGCCACTTAGTGGGGGTCAGTTCTCTCTCCTGCCCCTTCCCTCACACACCTGCAGAGCAGAAACACAGTTGTTCCTTCCGTGCTGGCTAGGGCTTGCCATTTTGATAGTGACCACCCAGGTGACCAAGGGGCTAGACCAGGGATCTGAGTTACTCCAGTTCTGGCCATCATCGTGAATTTACAGACTGAGTGGCTACTGTAAAGGGGGATTACCAGTCTGACGAACAGCAGCTGCTGGCTTACATGCTTACAGTGAGATATTTATCGTAAGCACTGTTACCTATAGCCATGGCTGCTGCTCACTCTGGCTCCCTTAGGGAAGTGTCCTCTGCTGAGTCGCCGGTGGCAAGTGCTTGCAGAACTTGTCTCTTCACCAGACGGCCTGTGTACTCCCGTGCCTTGCCTTTGTGTTTCAGGAAATGTGTCTGGCGAGGCTCAGTCACTCACAGATTCTAAGAGGTGGAGCTAAAGTCTGGGCTTGGTTCTGCTTAGCTCTACACTGTGTGTATCCGACCACTTCAAGTCGCTCCCTTGACGGAGGTCTTGAAGTACAGTCTACAGAGTCTTCCCCATCCTGGGGAGTTTGTCCTTCCCCACCAACAACACGGGCCCTGTGGCTGCCAACCTCTGCTGTCCACGTTTCTCCCTCCCACTCTCCGTGCAGCAGCCTGACCTAGCTTTCAACACACTTAGCAGATGATGCCACTGCCATTCAGGGCCCCTGTTATCTGGATCAGCTCTGCATATCAGCACAGGAAGAGCTCGACCTTCCACACTTTCTCCAGCCTGAGAGCTGTTTTTGAGCTGCCCTTTGCCCAGTGAGCTCTTCCCTTGGGCTGCAGCATTCTCCTTCATCAGCATCAGCTTAAACACTGCCTCCTAGGGCCAGCTTCTCTGATTCCTTAAGTCACGCTCCAAACATCTCTGCATTTGCTATAGGCCTGATCTGATCGATCTCTCTCTCATATACTACTGGCCTTGCCTACCCTATTATACCTTAAATGAAAACTCATACTAGAGTAAGTACTTTGTTTTTTGCCTTCCCTGAAATCTGATGATCATGAGATCTTGATGGGCACATGATTCATCCTCTCCACAAGCAGGTAGTGGAAATATAGAAAGAACAGGGCATTACTTAGTGCCTTTTATGAACAACAAGGACCATGCTTTATTTGACTATCAACCAAAGCCACTCACATAGATCCTATGAGCAGAGCTCACTGGACTTCCTGAATGCAGAAATGATGTGGTGTGTCTTACCACCAACTGGAATACATGCTGAGCAGGGCTTGATCGCCCCCTTTAATCCCAGCATCCAGGAGAGAGAGGTAAGTGTCTAGCACTGCTCACACATGCAAGCACACACACACACACGTACTCACACACGCACATGAGCACTGAGCCAGGCCTGGTGGCTCATGCATGCAATCCCAGCACTAGGGAGGATGAAGCAGGAGGATTACCATGGGTTTAAGGTGAGCCTGAGCTACATTATGAGAACTTTCTCCATAAAATAACCACATAAAAGAAAAGAAAGACATGTATACTGTGAAATATTAAAGAGGATGACTTGGCCTCTCCACAGATTTAGGAGTTACTGAAGGTGGGGATACCCTTATAAGGGTAGAAAGCTGCTTAATGATGGCCAGCTATTAGGAGGGAGATCAGACATTCTTTAATGAAAAACAATCTAATGTGTGTGAGCATTCTGCCTGCATGTCTGCTCACTGTGCACAGCCACTGCCACCACACACTGCGGACATGTTCTATTCCAGGTACCCGGTTCTGACACCTCATTTACTGCTCACTCTAGTCCCACTGTAGCCATTACCTCTTCCCTTTTACAGACGAGGAAACAAACACAGATTAAATAAAGTGCCCAAGTTCATATAGCTACCAAATGACAGAAAAGCATCCTGAACGCTTATTTTTAGAGCTCAAAAGTATGTTTTCTCATTATGCTCTGAGGCTGCGAAAGCCTTTAGGATGCCCCTCTGTCATTGTGTTTATCAACCATCTCTTTGAGTCAGTATTTCTTACCTGAGCCAGGCACAAATGTTAGCCACAAAAAGTGACAATGTTTATTTGTTTAGAAGTATGTACTTGGTACCATTTCAGTCTTAAAGCATCGATCCCACTCAGTGACAGTGTAATTAGTTGTGATTGGCACCAATTAGGTTACTGAATCCCAGAGATGCCCAGTGCTTGGGTTCTGACTAGGAGCGAGGCACTAATGTTCTAGTCACAGCTCTGTTTTCCAAAGGGCAAAGCAATTTATCTTTTTTTAAAAAAAAAGAAACAAAAATGTCAGTGAGTAGGGAGTTCCTTTTGGGGTGATTAAAATATTCTAAAATTAGATTATGGTGATGGTTGTACAATTCTGTGAACATGTTAAGACTGTTAAATTGTAGACTTTAATGCACAGATTTTATGGTATATGAATTCTATCATAATAAAGATGTTTTTCAAATGGCACATGAGAGATTTGATTGCTCAAGTTTTAATTATCTAAAGAGACACTAATAGAAGAAAAATAGAATCATTTCAACATTTTGGTTTTTTTCTGTATTTACCCTAAATGTCAGTTTGCTTAATCACTATTATTATTATTACAGCATATAAAAGGAAGTCAATCCGAAGTTTATGCAAATCTTATAGACATCAGATAGACGTGTAAAACCAGGCGACAGTCACACATTCAATAAGACATTAGTCACAGGCCTCCTTTAAGGTTCAGTGACAGAAGCAGCTGAGAACGAACGACACTTCACAGAACACTTTCCAGGACTCCACTCAATTTCAGAGCAGAAATTACAAGACCTCCCGTGAGACATTTAAGGTCCCTTTACCTTGTAACAAGAAACCAAGCCAGTTTACTGAAGTCTGATGAAGGCCTCATGTATGTCTTAATATGTGGCATGGCGTTGCTCCGGCCAGATGTCTCTGCTGACCACTTGCTAGTGACAGGAGAGACGTAAACCACTATTAGAAAATAATTCAAGACAGACAAAATTCTTATATACTAGCGAGCTGCACAAAAAGCAACATCCTATCTAAGGAGACAGTAGGAGCATGGTCCATGACTTGTGGTGGCTGATGGAACTGTTTAGATGACAGAAGAACATATAATCATTCTGAAAAGTAAGGATGTCAAAAAAGGAAATTTAGCATGAGTCACAAAACATGAAACCCCTGGACATGGAGTTTCTTGTCCTTTCACGTGCTAACTAGCACACATGCATGCATGCACACGTGTAGACACCAGCATGCACATGTGCACTACACTGGTTTCACTGTGCTTTTCTGCACATGTGTACACAGGTCTCTGGCTGTGAGCTCTTGGCAGCAGGAAGCCTATAGTGCCCTATAAGGCAAACTACTGAGTAGTGGCTCCCACAGAGGCTACCCAAAGGAACAAAGTGAGTGAAATACAATATATAGCAGGGAAGAGCTAAAAAGGCAGGAGGATCACTCACAAATGCTTCAGTTTGGCTTTGAGTATAATTCCCACGTTTCCAACATTTGAGGACTAAGGTTCCAAGGCATCATGGCCTTCTTCAAGAGGCCGTGATTCTGGCTTGGAAGAGGATAATCCCTCAAGCTAACAGGCAGTTTGCCAGCAAAGAATCAGGACTATGAAGGCCCCCATTTTCTTCATCAGAGGGAACCTAGGAGTTTGAAACTGAAAGGAGCCTGCTCTGGAAGGACAACTCTCCATTTGGGGAGAACACGACAGAAATGAAGCTGGTCAATAGGAATGTCAGCAGAAAGCTATGGAAATGGACTCCCACCCCCATTTCTGGCTGCCCAGCTGCAAAAGGCCCTACTAAAGTGAATAAGACATTGGGTTTGGTCTAGAACATTCGGGCAGGCAAGTTCTGTAGCTGGAAAAGGAGAAGGATAAGCCTTTCCTTCCCTTCCCATCCATCACCTATTTCACCAAACACCGTCTTTCTCCTGGAGACAGAGGCAGGGACTCCACCCTCAGCCAGCGTGGCCCACGGCCTACATATATAGTTGAGAAGGTTATACTTCATGCTTCAGCAAAGTGAACGAGACGCTGCTTATGTAAACCATAAACTACAGGATCTCTTATTTATCTTTTTCTTTGCCTGCCAATATTTAAATAGAAACCTCACAGAGATATAAATTTTACCCTGGTATTAAAAACCTATTCCAAAAGTTTTCAAAACCTTGTTTTAAATTATTTCTATCACTAACATATGTAGATGAAAGAATAGCCGTGTTATATAAGGTGCTTTTTAAAAGAACAGACCAACAACACTCTTGGTCCTGACGAAGCGAGAGCAGCACTGAGAACCAACTACTTACTGAAAGTAGGAATGCAGCCAATTCTGTTTTTCAGCTGTCTGGATGCTATAGGGAAGGGAGCCCCCAGCTTTTAAAAGAAGGAAAAGAAAACAAATAAAAATAATGAAATATAATTTGAGGCATCTTCATTAAGAAGAAGATCTCTCTAAACAGTGAGAAGGTAACTGACAAACCACCTTCCATTATTTCATCTCAGGTCATAGTTCACTGAGAGAAAATGTCCACGCTTCCACCAGACACGTCACCTCTGTCTGTGTTTCTGTCTTTGTGCTCACACAGGCCAGGCAAGGCCCTGCTACTGAGCTACATCCCCAGCGCTCTTTGCGGTCTCACAAAGTTGCCTAGGCTCGCCTGGATCTCACTCTGTAGGCCAGGTTGGCCTTGAATTTGTGATCCTGCCTCGCCTCCAGAGTGGCTGGGATCAAAGGTCTATACTACCAGAACTCAAATTAGGGACATTTTCTTTATGGCTTCTCTTCTCTGGAAGGGGAGACACATAAACAGCTTACTGTCCGAGAAGAAAAGGTTAGCTACACATACTGAAAGTATTCGAAAAGACCACAGGGAGAACCCGAGCCTGCTTTACAACCATAGGGAGGTATGAAACAGCACTAGGTTTTTGTCCTCGGTAGGACATCTGGGAAGGTAGTGATTGACAAGTCCAGTGCTGCCTGCACAGCCTTTACACTGCCATTTCCAAACAGGCAGGCAGGGAGGTTCTCAGAACTGGAAGATACAAAAAATCCACTGTAGATTCACCAGAGATTTTTCCAAACACACTGCAGGATTTCCCCACAGTAATCTATGTGCCAAGAGGGCCTTAGACAATCCCAGGGTTCAATAAGGTATGTCCTTTCTCCTACTGCAAATAGCTAAAAACATATTCCACTGCAGAATCACTTATAAAATTGCTTCATTGAGAATGCCACGTTCTCCCCCATTAAAGCTGCACTTCAAATAGACCTAGGCTATTAGAAGCACAGAAAGAAAAACTACCCATGTCTCTGAGTCAAAGTGAAGTAATTTTATTTTGTCATTAAAAAGAAACAAATGACAAATATACCCTGAACCTTCTTAAGATTCTTTTGGCAAGGTCACATTTAATTTCATAAGCAATAAATGGGCAAAATTGCTTTTAATTTAGTACATTCTGCTACCAGCCAGTCATGAATGCCAATCAGGCTTAGTTTCTTTTCAGAGGCATACTCTCTGGGGCTTTTGTTAATAACCTGATGGCATTATAGAGGCTGCTTCTGTTTAAAAGTTCAGTGCTTAGTAGTGGAAAAAGAGAAGAATGAAGTTGAGAGATTCTTTTCCCCCTAAGAAAATAAGACTAGGCGTTTGCAGGTGAGGCCCCTGAAAAATGACATATCAACGAAGTTATACAAAAGGTAATAATAATCACTAGCTCTAGGCCTGAAATGTATCTATATCTTGGAAAGTAAATTTGGAAGGGCTATGTGGAACCTCTGACACGGGCAGAGGGAAGGATGCTAGCCAAGCTGTCAAGGCAGCAGGGAGTGCAGGGGAGCTCAGTTTGGCTGGATGCTTGTCTGGACAATCAACACGTTGGATTACTTCTAAATAAGCATTAGTAAAACCGAGGGAAAGCATCTGCGGGGGAGTCACTCTGACAGCGATGCAGCAAGCCTAAACTGCCCTGCTCTGGAACACGCTGGGCTCAACAACACCTGTCTTATTAGCTTTATCTGGATAAGGGAAAACCATTTCCACATTGCTAACCAACTCTGATGAAAAATAAACAAAACAAAACATGCCCCAAGGCACTTCAGAATATACAGAGAAACCACAACCGAGTTACCAGGATATCCTTCTAAGCTGGTCCGCACGTTTTCCACAGAAGGATAGATCTAAAAATAAACAAGAAAAGAGAAAAACAATGAAACATGGGCATGAATCAGGTTGAAAGAAAGGAATGTTGATAGTTCTTTTTTAAAAATTAGAAAGAAATTATATCTTAAATTAAAAGAAAATCCCCATCTTACTAGAAAACTAAACAGGTAATAACTAATCTACAGGAAGCATGTATCTAACTGATGAAAAATTATATTTTAATTTAAATGTTTTTCTCTCTGAAATGACAAATTAATATTGAATTGAATGTAAAATTAATCATTAATTCACAGGTCTCTACACAACGAACAGAGCATATAATTCTTCTGCAGTGGTAAACCTGGCATTTCTCTCCTTGGCTCGACAAGTTGAAAGAAGAATGAGGAAAGCACAGTGAGTCCGTGTCTACACCGAGGCTCCTGAACACGGCAGAAGCCCTCGCCCTGGATGGCACCAGGCCCACAGATGGTGCTCCCTCCCCACCCCACAGATTAACACACTGTGATAAGGAAGGCTGCTTCTCAGTTCTTTTGGACCACAGAGGGCTCACCAGATGAAGAGGAGCTGCACTTTTCCCTGGAGTTCCGCCATCTTCTCTCAGTGCCAGCAAGCTCTCTTTAAACTCTGAGCACAGCCACTTGGACTCATCAGGCCCCAGAGAACCAATGCTTGAAAACTGACCCACGATGGGCCAGCACTCGTCTTTGGGTACAGATGGGGCATGCGCTCGCAGAACCTGCTCCACAATAAAAACGAGTGCAACAGTCACAGCAGGAGCAATAGGAACTGAAGTGCCCTAAACACACGGACCGTGTTTACAAAGAAACCCTGAAGACATTAGCAGTCAGCAGCATGCTCACAGATGCTTTCTTCTTTGGGAACTATGTTTAAATACTAAAAGGATGTGTCCCCTCCACACCCCACTATGCTGTGGTAGTCTGAATACAATTGGCCCCCAAATCTTATCGGGACTGTTAGGGGGTGTGGCTTTGTTGGAGAGGGTAGCCTTGTTGGCAAAAGTATGTCACTGTGCGGGCGGGCTTTGAGGTTTCCTATGCTCAGGATACCACCCAGTGTGTTAATCAACGTCCTGTTGCCTGCAAGATGTAGGACTCTGCACACTGCCATGCTCCCCACCATGATGATAATGGACTGAACCTCTGAAACTACAAGCAAGCCACCACAAGTAAATGTTTTACTTTAAAAGAGTTGCCCTGGCCATGTCTTCACAGCAATAGGAACCCTAACTAAGACATATACGGACAGGAAGTCTTTACAATTCTTTGATTTGCATTAAAAACAAAAGCAGAACAAACATTTTCAAAGACCCATCTTAGCAGAAATATGAAGATAAACACACTCTGAAATCACAGTTGTCTAATATACCTGAACTGAACCGACATGACTAACCACTGTCCATTCCGGCCTGCTCCCTTTCTAGCTCTCTCGCCCAAGCACTGTGCTCCAGGGTTGGGGTGCAGCTGCGCAGTGGCAGGCTTAGCCTAGCATATGCAAGAGCCTAAGGGGTGTAGGGGTGGGAGCAGAGACAAATCCTTGGCCTCCAGTGTGGCTGCCTAATATGAAAGGGATATTTACACATGGGTATGAACCACCTACAGCACAGCAGATGGCTGGTCTGCATTTCCTGCCTTGACACTTATGCAAACCTGAAGGAATAAATGAACAAGTATTTAGAAATTTTATCCACTTAAACATGTACTCCCTAGAGGCGCAGACAGCAAGAAGAATGTGGACAGCTCCTGCCCCAGTGGAACTCATATTCTGATTGATGTTTTGTTGAATTTAATATGTATTACCTTTTTGTATTACCTTCCTTTCCATAGCTCAGGCAGTAATATTTACACACACACACACACGCGCGCGCTCACACACACACACACACACACACACACGCACACACGCGCGCTCACACACACACACACCCCTCTCAGTTTCCATGTACTGCAGCATGCTGTGAGAAACAGAACTGAACTGACAGCTCTCAGACCCAGTATCCATCAGGGCTCAGCTCCTGAAAAACTTCAATGCTAAGGAGAGCACTGTTAGACTCCCTCCCGTCTCAGCACATACATTCTGATTTGCCTGCTTGCTCTGGAACTAAGCTTTGGCACAGCATGGGCTGTGAGGAGAAGTGTCTTGAACATTGCCGATGCTGCTCAACCTGCAGGATTTGTGAGCACACAAGTGCATTCTGTTACCTAGGCTGGACACCAAGTGCCAGTCCCCAAGCCCCCTGCTTACAGGACACTCTGTTTTACACCTGCTACTCGACACAGTTCTGTCCATTCCACAGCCGACAAGAGGCAGGCTGAGAAAGAAGTTAAGACCACAAGGCTTGTATATCACTGGCTGGGATTTGAACCACCATCATAAATGAAAAGGGAGAAAGAATACACATTATATTATTTTAAATGTTAAAACAGGAAAAGTTTTATTACCTTCCTAAGCCTAAAATGTCCCCAGTTATCTTTGTGACTTCCTTGAAAGCGTCCAGGGGTTGAACCGACAAGGTAAACACTAAATAAAGTAAAATACAATAAAGTAAGGTGCAAGTTGTGCTATAATACCACAAACCCACAGAAAACACATAAGAACTAACATAATGGAAGCGTCCAAGGGGCCAGTTCACTCTAGGGCCATGCCTCCTCAGTGGGAACCGCTGCTCTGAAGGTCCTTCTTGGCTAAACCAAGAAATGCTACCAGTACCCAAGCGGGAGGCATAGACCCACTGCCACCTTAATGCCGTGAACCAGAGCCATGGAGTGATCAGATCTGTTCTCATCCCCTCAGCCTCCCATGCAGCACAGTCAAATACTCCTTCCCCTGGGCCCCGGCCTTCCAGACCTTTATGGCTTGCAACTTCAGCTTCCCATACTGGTAAGGGGACACATACTTGGTTTCAGAGAGATCGTGCTCCTGGATGGCGTCTATCCACTCCTGGAGAGGGGGAAGATTGTACGCCCTCAAATAACTGATGAGGTCAGCTTTAAAGTGGGTGCTTGACTCTCCGGATGTGTGCTTTGCCGGGTCAACTCGTGGGTACAAAGGGCTCAACCATATTCTAGAATGGAAAGAAAATAACCTTTAATTAACATCCAGGAGCTTTCACTGTAACAATGCCGCTGTGATGATTATACACCCAAAGAGGTGAATCCCTGCCACTGTCTTTACATGAAGACTAAGGGATGTCTGGCAGGAGGAAACAGATTGGATCACATTGATCCAATGACTCCCCTCACAGAATTATTTCTGGATGTTATCTCTTGATGTAAAACCAGGTCCTTATCAGTGTAGCTCTTTAGTCAAACTAAGAATCAAAAGCTATCCATACCAAGAAAAATGTATATGCAAGATTATTTTCAGTAAGAATTTTTTTTTAAAAAATATAATGTACATTCTATAGTGGTTTGAGATATTTTCATGTCCTATACATGCTGTGTCTGGAATGAGTATATAACACATTTAACATTAGCTTCAAACTGTTAAGCATTTAACAGTGGTAAGACGACTTTCATCTCAGAAATAATCATAAAGCCAAAAGATACAACACAATATGATATAAGAAGATTACAAAAAACAGTACGGCTTTGCGCCTCTAGAATTAGATGTTCTTCAATGCAAAACCAGATTAAGAGTTCTGCCCTCAAAAGGAGGAGCCCTAAGAGGCAACGAACGGTTAGGTCAGCCCCCAGACCATATTTGTTGTCACTATCTTTCCCTTTTGTGGCCACTGCCCCTGTAGTTCTACCCACCAAGCCCAACAAAAATGGCCCAATTCCTCTTCTATGCAGCTGCTCCCCGAGGAAGCAGGTGGGCTACCAGCTACCGGGATGCGCGGCAGGCTGGACGAGAACCCCTCGCTGTGGGTCTGAAATCCATGCCTTCTCAGCAGAGGGGCATTTCACTCATTCCCTGCTTACCTTGGGGGAAATTAGTACAGGAAGGGCAGGGCTGCCTAAGGCTGGCGCCCACATCTGGACCACATCTGCTCCTCATTGGCTTTGCCATTGCGGGCAGGGTCTATGACTTCTCTGGGTGTAAAGTGACCAGCTAGACTAGACAGACGTGTGAGGTAGCCCCCCATCAATGCCGCTGAGCCTAAGAGCAAGAGGTTCGCTAACAGACAAGTTCCAGATAGGACCGGGACAGGAGGTAACTTTCTAAACTAGGACACTGAGAAAGGAAGCGTTCTTAATACTTTGCGAGGTGACACGAGAACAGTACATTGGGTCAAGAACTCGGAATTTTCATCATTTGCTTTATATGTGCATGTGCCTGAGTACGGGTGTAGGTACCACATGCATGCAGATGCTCACAGAAGCCAGAAGAGGACATTGGATCCCTTGAAACGGGGGTTACAGGCAGTTGTGAGCTGCCTGATACGGCTGCTAGGAATCAACTTGAATCTCCTGCAAGGGCAGCAAGTGTTCTTAATTGTGGAGCCAATTCTTGAACCCAGTAAACAATGTGAGTTCTGAGACCTGAACAGGTGTTCAAGCAATAGCTGAGGACAGCTGGAACTTCTGCATCGTAGGGACCAAGCTCGGCCAGAGCAGACCATTGACCAGGGAAGACTGCACATGGAAGGTGCCTTACAGGTTTTGCTTTTCTAAAAGATTTTATTTTCATGAGCGTTTGTGTATGTGCACCATGTGTGTGCAGTGCCTACAAAGGTCCCAGGGAGTCGGATCCCCTGGAACAGGAGAAAGAATCCAGATGGCTGTGAGCCATCACATGGGAGCTGGGAACCAAACCTAGGTCCTCTGCAAGAAGAGTGGATGGCAATTTCTAGCCGCCTCTTGAGCTTTGCTGTTGTTTCTTAATTGCAACAGGAAATGCAAAGTATCAGAGAGAATCCAGAGCAGGCAAAGCAGAGGGCGACAGGGTCCTGTACTAGGGTGGCTGGTGGAGGCACGCCAGAGGACAGTTCACTTCTTCTTGCTTTGAGTCTGACCTATGTGAACTATAAACCTACTTTTAGGAACACTAGAAACTCTGAGGCCACACTGAGGTCACAGCAGGCCCAGAGGACGTGCTGGAAGGCTCCGTATTTCAGCTCATCCCATGGGCTCTTTGAGGCTTAGGAAAGCTCGTCAGAGGGAAGACTTTCCAAAGTAGCTGTAGCCCAGGCTAGGCAGCAACACTGCAGATGTGAGCGGGGGGGGGGGGGGGGGGGGGGGGCGAGCAGCCGAGCACTCTGGGGTCCTGAAATGAAGCTAGACAAACGCCCGCTGTAGTGATGAGGCCAGCAGGTCTGCTTTTCATCTCGCCCGGCTCCCGCACGGCTAGCTTTGCCCCGGAAATAACAACACACAAATAGTATTCATTTAAACACTGCCTGGCCCATTCGTTACGGCCTCTTACTGGCTAATTCTCACATCTTGCTTAACCCATTTCTAATAATCTGTGTAGCACCACGAAGCGGTGGCTTACTGGGAAAGATTCAGCATGTCTGACCTGGTGGCTGACTCCATGGTGTCTGGACAACTATGCTTTCTTTCTCCCAGCATTCTGTTCTGCCTACTCCACCTATCTAAATCCTGCCCTATCAAAAAGCCAAGGCAGTTTCTTTATTAACTAATGAGAGTAACACATAATCACAGACCATGTAAGACCAGGCACGGTAACTCACACACATAATCCCAGTGATCCTGCAGCAAGATGGTAGGTGGGGACAGAAGAATCCCCAGAAACTTGGGCCAGCTAGCCTGGTGTACATAGCAGCAAGAGACCCAGTCTCAAACAAGGCTGACGTTGAGGACTGACACTCTAGGTTATCATCTGACCTCCACATGTGCATGGTGGCACACATGTGTCCCTACTCACACACAAACATGCACACAGGGATCAAACAGAACAAAACTCACTTCTCTACACTGCCTTCCCATACCAGTAGATGGTCCCAGTCCCACATACAGGGTAGCACTAAGTGGACTTAGTAGGCTTAAAAAAATAAAAAGAGCATGCGAAGTTGAGAGGGAAAAGTGGCTGGAGTACACATGGGAGGAACTAAGGGGTAGAATTAAGTTTAAAAAATTATATGCAGCCGGGCGGTGGTGGCGCACGCCTTTAATCCCAGCACTCGGGAGGCAGAGGCAGGAGGATCTCTGTGAGTTCGAGGCCAGCCTGGTCAACAAGGGCTAGTTCCAGGACAGGAACCAAAAGCTACGGAGAAACCCTGTCTTGAAAAAAAAAATTATATGCATGTGAGAAATTCTCAAACTAAAAAAGAGACTATAATAAATAAACTTCACAAACCACGTGCATGTTAATGTTCCTGTACACAGTGACGGTCACAGACGATTCTGCGCCAAGTTGTTAACACTAGCAACCTCAAGAGAGAGGGCGGAGGCCAGGGAGCAGTAGAGGACTGAGGGGATGGGGTGTGGCTCAGGTAGAGCATGTACAGTGCCCTGCAAAAGAAAATCCCATGGCTGTTGCTGGAATGCCCTTTCTACGCACATGCCTATCACTTGCACAGGTAGAAAAGCAGAAAGTAAAAGGAATGCAAATAGCATTTGCCTTTGCCCTTTCCCAGCATAAAGGCCTGCCATGCAGTGCAGGGCCCTACTGACCCTTGGGTTTTCTGGTGCCAGTCTTCCCGGATGAGGTTGGAGGTATGAATGACAACTCGGAGGCCTTCTTCGTAGAGCAAGAGCATCATTTTCCTTCAAAAAGGGGAGGTGAACAAAAGCATGAACAGAATTTTCCAAATAAACAGGTTTCTAACGAGAATGCAAGAAACAGCTGGAGGAATTCTTAACCTTTTATATTACCCAAAATTTTAATTATTATAAACCCCCTTCTATAGAAAGCCACCCTCTAAAAATGACCAGAATATCTGGGGGTCATGAACTCACATCCCTTCACCAGTCCCTTAGAGTCCGCGGTTATCATTTCATTACGGTGGACCACAGGGCCATGCCCTGTGCAGGAGGACATCCTACAAGCAAGGTAGGAACAGAACCCCCTGCTGTGTAACAGCCTAGCCTGCTTGCAACAACTGGCGCATACATGGCACAGGTTTAAAGTATCTGTCCAAGAGTCTGTTGCAGCCTGTGGCTGTGTGCACACATGCAGTGTACTGAGAATGTAAAATGTATCTCTTACTAATGTTGCAGCTGGAAGATCGCGAGATGCCCTGTCCTCATCAGACATGTGTTCCATTCGCCATACTTGTCACCATTGTGTGCCTGGGCTTGAAGCAAGTCTCTTTCCTCCTCCATGAACTCAAGGGAGACTGGACTGAGCCCTCTCTTTCTAGTGGGGCATCTTGCATCACTAACATATTTTTCTTAACTTTCCTTCCAGTGAGAGAGGACAGGAGATATCCACAAGAGCTCTCAATGTGAAGTCTAAAGACTGGAGCCTGTTCTTTAGAAGCCACAGGAGCTTTAGTGAACCAGTCAGTATCCTGAGCCTCCTCTTTTCATGTGGATTATGAAGGATCAACCCTGACTTGGGACAGATGACGATGAAATCAAAGTCCACAATGTAAAGGTTAAATAAACACTTGGGCATTCACTCCTGTTCGGTGCCCTGCTTTATTTTGTAAGTAAGTGTTGGGTGACTTTTATCTCCAGAGTGTCCAGTTATTAAGGGACTTCAGTCTTCTCTCCAGAACTACAGTCTCATTCTCAAGGCTGTAATGCTTCTCTTGGCTTTTTTTTATGGTTTCTTCTGAGGCCAAATGCTATTTTTTACTAGCTTATATATCTCAGTAGACACATGTGACAACAACGAGGCTCTGTCTCCCCAAATGAGCCACTCCGCGAGTTGAAGCTATACTGGAGGAGGTATATAAAGGTGAAGGGAACCAGGGCATGGTGGCACATGCCTGTAACTCTAGCAGCTTGGGAAGCTGTGGCAGGATTGTGCCTGTGAGTTCAGGGCTAGGCTGGTAGGTTTCAGGGGACCTTGTGTGACTGTGCTCTGCTATGACTAAGGTCCTCTTGAAAAAGATAACTAAATAAGAGGAAAGGCAGGACCAGAAGAGAGAATGAGACATTTAGTTCTTAGCAAAAGGAGGAAGTAATTCAAGTGGGCAAACAATAAATTAATGCAAGGCTCAAGAAATGACAGCTGCTGAGCTATCTGCTCTGTAGTTATGAAATGCAGTCCCTGAAATCTGGACAAATTGACACACACAGTTGCCACATTAGCAGCTGATTATAATTAAGGATAAGCTAGCTAGGGTCTCATGATAGAAGCTTTACAAATATTTTCATTAATCAAGGCATCAATTACGAGGAAATCATGTATCAATGTCAGTGAATCCTATCAAACAGAATTAAGAATTAATTTAAGGGGAGACATATTAATCTTTTCATAGATAATATTATGTGTGTTAGTAAGGTCATAGTTAAAACTATAGGGAGATAAGGAATGAAGTCTCCCCAAAAAGGTGGACCCACAGTACTGTTCCTAAGTAGTGGGGTAGCAAAAGGGCTGCTTCCTAAATGGGAAGGTGTGCTATGCAGAAGGGAGAATATGCATGCCAGGCACCTCCATTCCAGGCACTGTTTTAGGATGCTCTAGCATGTGTCAAGACAATGCCAAGAAGAAGCAATTCTCATTTTACAACTGCAGAATCTGCGGCTGGAGGAAACAGTATTCTCTAGGTCACCAAGTGAGCCTGTAGAAGATGGTTGAACTCACCCACACCCGTAAACCAGGGCACTGTGTGTAGGGCACACAGCCAGAGGTGAGACGGTGAACATTTTATGCTACTAGAAAATGAAGGGGAGAAGAGGTCTTGGTGAGAAGATGGCCAGCTGGAGAAGTTGGCGGGAAGAAATATGCCCCAGCAGGCTGTGGCTGGGCCCTGCTTAGATGAGGACATGGTCTATTCAGTTGCTTTGGCTTTGTTCCTCAACTCTGGGAAACCAAAAAGCTTTCCCATTCTAAAGTACCAAGTAACACACTGTGCCTGGGATTGCTGTACGCCCTATGTGCTCTGCACAGGGTACCCATGGCCTGGTCAACGCATGCTTGCTCAGGCGTGTGTCATCCCAGGAACTGCGCCACAGCCACTGTTGTTAGCTCCAGGCTGTGAAGACAGTGTCTACTTCATCGCCACAAGCTGGGGCTTTCTCTGTTTCTACCTCACATGCTCTGGTTTGTGCTCTCACCAAAGATGAAAAGCTGCAAGGACAAAATGGCATCCTCCAGACTTGACACTCAAAAACATTATAGATATTGATGAATAATTTTTGTCACTTTCTGGTGAGACGGGGATCTCATGTAGACTGATCCCTTGTCTCAGCCTCCCAAAAGGTAGGATTACAGGCATATGTGTGCTATCTTCCCTGGATTGATGAGCAATTCTTAAAATAACAAACAATTCAGATCTCTAGACACGAGTCCAGCCTTTTTAAGATACTGACATTTCAGCAGATGTAAACCATGGATACTCCCTAGCTCGGAATGGTCCTACTCCAGTAACTTCTCCAAATCGAGAACTGCTGGATTACAAAATGCACATGTATGAGCTGCTCTGAGGAGCAAGGGATGAATGAGGCAGAGTAGATACAAAGTCAGTTGTAGCAGCGAGCAAACAAAGAACAAATTAAAAACTAAAGTTAAAAGTGAGTTCAATTCCTATTTTCATCCCCAAGGAAAATCAACTCATTTATTCTAAGCCCGAGTTTTCTGGTCTATGATATTAAAAGATCAATAACTAATACCAGACTATTCAATATAACTCATTCTCGCTAGATCACAGAACTTTTGAGAAGCAGGGATGCCGTAAGCACTGACTGTGTACACAGAATCATCTGTGATCACAAGGACCATGCTTGTAATTCTGTGCTTCTGAGCAGCCACACCCGATGTCCTGAGTGAAAGGCAGAGACCCCTGAGTCACAGATTCACGCTTCTATGCTGAATCTTGGGATCAGCTCGCAAAGCTCCTTGCTCATATCCTGCGACCAATTAAAATCACACCTTCCCCCATTTCGTCAAAGTTGCTTACGTGTGGTGTGTTCCAAATGCAATATCCAACTTTGCCTAGGACAGAAAGAAACAATTTATTTTAAAAGTCTCACTTAATATTTACTATTCCTATTCCTAGCTACTGGAAATTAAAGAGAAGGGAACCAAGACAACTTAAAAAAAAACAAAACTGTTTTACTGCCCTCTGTTGGACAAACAAAAGACAGCTTTTTTGTTTATTTTTGCTTGTTTTTTTTAATCTTGATCTTTTTTTTAAATTTATTTATTTATTAAAGATTTCTGCCTCCTCCCCGCCACCGCCTCCCATTCCCCCCTTCCCCATCAAGTCCCCCTCCCTCGTCAGCCCAAAGAGCAATTAGGGTTCCCTGCCCTGTGGGAAGTCCAAGGACCACCCACCTCCGTCCAGGTCTAGTAAGGTGAGCATCCAAACTGCCTAGGCTCCCACAAAGCCAGTATGTGCAGTAGGATCAAAAACCCATTGTCATTCGTGATCCTAGAGAAGCTAAATAAGAAGGTGAACCCAAAGAAAAACATATAGGCACCCTCCTGAATATTAACCTTCATCAGGCGATGAAAGGAGACAGAGACAGAGACCCACATTGGAGCACCAGACTGAAATCTCAAGGTCCAAATCAGGAGCAGATGGAGAGCGAGCACGAGCAAGGAACTCAGGACCGCGAGGGGTGCACCCACACACTGAGACAATGGGGATGTTCTATCGGGAACTCACCAAGGCCAGCTGGCCCGGGTCTGAAAAAACTTGGGATAAAACTGGACTCGCTGAACATAGCGGACAATGAGGACTACTGCTTGTTTTGTTTTTGTGGCGTTTTGAGACAGGGTTTTTTTCTATGTAGCCTTGGCTGTAGATCAGGTTGGCCTGGGCTCAGAGACCCACCTGCCTCTGCTATGCTGGGATTGAAGGCATGCACCACCATCTGCACCCAATAAGGCTTATTTAAAACACTTTTTTTTGTTATCCCACACGATTTAATACATACTGCATTTTTAACTACAGTAATTATGAGTGACAAGCCTAATTTCTTTAGCTGCCAAAAACCTAATAAAGTAATTGTGATTCTAAACAAAATTTTAAATGAGATATTTTTCTTCTATTGAAAAATTAAGGTGAATAGTTTTAAGGATACATTTAATTTTAAATGAGATTTTTTTCTATTGAAAAATTAAGGTGAATAGTTTTAAGGATATATTTAAAACAGCATTGAATGTGAAGACAACACAAAGACATCATGATGCTAAATTAAAAGAGAACGTTTCATACAAACTAGCACAAGCTGGAAGTAAGTGATGCCAAACCCACCTTGTGCTCCGGAATGACATCTTTACAAGTAGGTGTAGGCATGTTGAAAATAAACATTTATCTACCATCTTATCTACCATCTTGCACAACAAGACGTCGGTCAACAGAATACGCCAGAAAGAACAGGTTATAGGATACACAAGCAGCTGAGTGATCAGTTTAGGAATACACTACCTGGGCTCGAATCCTGCCTCATATTTGCCTGACTTTGGGAAAAACTTTCTCTGCTTTGCTTTTTCCTCTTTAAAACAGGCTATTGCTGTGAGACTCGTAGTTGCTGGGAGAGGATGGGAAAGGACACACAAGTGCTCAGGAAAGAGGCATGCTTGCTGTAAGCAAGACAAACATATGAACTTTCAGGGAGCCCTCCCCACCACGTGACAGAAGGACAGGGCTGGCTGCTAGGGACAGAAATGGAAGACTGTTATATGCAAGCAGGTTCAACACAGTTTGCAGGTGCTCCCGAAGGTCTGTGCAGCTTGGGGGACATGGGTAGACCAGCGTGCGTCTGTGCTTTTTGGCCAGAGAAGAAAGCTATAGACTGTACTTCATGTCTTTACAATAACAGAATCACTTTATCAGCTGATTTTTAACTGAGAAGAAGCAGTGGTTAAGAGAACTGGCTTCTAAATTTAGTTTGGTCACACGTTCCATGCTTTCAGGCACAAACAACGGACTGAAAGTCACTTCAATAGATGCTCTTTAATGCGGGCTTTTCTGGGCTAATGCATCAACTCTTTCAAATGCTGTAATGAATGCCATTAGCAACCCATTTTATACACGGACAAATTAGATTTAAAGAAATGGAAAGCGACAAGGCCAGAATGAGCATCGTGGAATGAACGTTCATGCCATGCCCATCCTCCAACTCACGTGTCAAAGCCAAAGCCCAAGTGGGGCAGGGTTAGTGAGGGGGACTTGATGGTGGTAAGTAAAATCAAATGAAGTCATGGGAAGGGAGGAGGGGAGCCAATACAGTCAGTGTCCTCGTAGATACCAGAGAGCTAGTCCGCCCCCACCTCTCCCTGCCGTGTGAGGACACCATGAGAATACAGCCGTCCACAAGGCAGGAGGAACCTTTATCAGGAGCCGGAGTGACCTGCACTAGGACTCAAATTCTCAGCTTCCTAGATATCCGTTATTTAAGCTGCCCAATATCAAAATAAAAGTGTTTTCCATCCAGGAATGTTGTACAGTTGCCCAGGCATAGAGCCGAGAGGCGGAACTCAGGCAAAGTGACCCTTCTCTACCACCGTCACCTCAATTTCCAGCCCCTTGCACTAAATCTCTGCCCAATTGATTCCTTGATGAATGTTATTACCAGAAAAATTCAAGATGGA
Source organism: Microtus oregoni (assembly GCF_018167655.1). NCBI lineage: Eukaryota > Metazoa > Chordata > Mammalia > Rodentia > Cricetidae > Microtus > Microtus oregoni. Next base: position 12,966,735 of record NW_024543210.1, read on the forward strand.
GAGGCACTTCAGTATGTCAGGACAGGGCCATGATTCTCGGGTCTCCCTCTAGACTCTGAGCAGAGGCGTTTCTAGTAGGGTTTCTTACACAGGCTTGTGAGAGGTGTGTCTCTGCGCCCTCTAGTGGCCATCCTAAACCTGGTGTGAGGTAGAGGCTGTCTGAAGATTGCATCAGGGCCTTCAGGGTTCCTGTGTCAGTTCACTTTTAGTTTACTTTCCACCTCTTCTGTCGGTGGAAATCAAGGCAAACAACAGAATTTTAGGCAACTTCTAAACAAAGGCATAAAGATATCTCTGTGCATAAGATGAGTCACACACACTTTTTGTGGGAGAAGATTTTCTTAGTGATACTGAGGTTAGAACCCAGGGCCTTGTGGACGCTAGGCAAGCGCTCTAGCACTGAGCCACAGCCACAGTCCAGAAGACACGTTTTGAAGCCATAGTGACATGATGTGAAGTGGGTTAAATCAGAGAAAAACGCTGTGGGGTGTTATAAAGTGACCTAATGTCTTCTGTTTAAAACAGAATCATCGGCGTCATTTAGAGCTGGAAGAAGCGTAATCAAATGTGAGCTAAAACTCTCCCATTGTGAGAGAGAAAAGAGACCTAGAAGGAAAATTACAAGGAAAGGGACCCAGATATCATGTCTCTACTTTCAGAGAAAAAACCCTGGTGTGTACACACACATGTGTGCAGGAAGCGTGTTTTATCCAGTGAGCCGTCTCCTCAGTCCAAGATCAGAAACGTTGCGCCCACTTTACTGCAGTGAGGACAAGGAGAGAAAACTGTAGCCGTGGCTCACTGTGGTTCCTCGGGGATGGTGGTAACCATGCTGACAGAGGCAGGAAATGGTGGATGTTCTTCCTGCTACTTCACAGTTACCATTTCCACAGAAACGAACGCTTTCCGACAAAAATCCCCTGAACTCCTCTTCTTCCCATTTTTGCCTGCTTGTTCAAAATAACACATGGAATAAATAGGTCCTTCTAGAGGCAGTGTATAAAGTAACCGCTGTAACAAAAGCCCAAGGCTTATCACCATACTGCAGGCTGACTACTGGAGCACAGGGCAAAATTATGGAAGAGTCAGAGAAACTGGACAACGGCTTCTGTTGTCCCATCTTCCTCTCTGCTTTGGTTCCAGTATGTGACCACTCGATGTCCCTTCACTGCGCTGGGATCTTGTGCCATGTGGGGCTCCCTTCAGTTTTCTAACAGGCTGTTAATCTATGGGTCTCTCCATTTCTCTGGCTGATGTGAAAAGAACTTAAAGCATCAGTGGTGGCTAACGGAAGGCAGAAGTGTCACAGAAGCAGTTATCAGCTGCATTCAAAGAGATCCAGAGCCACTGGCTGCATCTGGGAGACGGGTCACATGCTGAAATCCAGGTTACAAGAAGCACAAGACAAACTAAGCACAACCAAGCGCTAGCTGACCTGAGCAAGAGAAGCATGCTGTACTAAACACGGACAACAGAAGAGGGAGCTCAGCCCTGAGACAGACTACGGGAAGAGGATAGCTGACCTCAAATGTAGAAATCTCTGCACGAAGCCAGGCAGTGGTGGCACACATCTTTAATCCTAGCACTCAGGAGGCAAAGACAGGCAGATCTCTGTAAGTTCAAGGCCAGCCTGATCTACAAGAGCTAGTTCCAGGACAGGCACCAAAGCTACAGAGAAACCCTGTCTTGAAAAACCAAAAAAAAAAAAAAAAAAAAAAAAAAAAAAAGTCTATGCACCAGCCAGGAAGACATACATTATTCTGTGTGGTTCCAGAGAGGGCAGGAAATCTGGACCAACATGTAGCATCACTAGGAGACTTCAAGTCAAGCTAAAGAAAAAGGCCTTTCTGACCATGGGAGTCCCTGCTAGTGAAGGGAGTCACTTCAGGAGTGTTTAAGTCGGAATCAGACAAAGATTTGTTGGTAACGCTAAGGTGGGAGAGGGTTTGCTGCCCACAGTGGGAGGATGGACTCAATTAACTCAGCCTGAGGTCAAGCAAGAGCAGCTTACCTGGCAGAGGGAAATGTTTGCATAGGGCTTTGCCTGGGCTTCCAAGTCTGCCTTGGCTTCTCTCTTATCTCCGTGCACAAGCAGGATCGGTTTCTTCCTGAAAAGAGAGGAAATGTTTAAAATGCATTGTTCACAAAGCTGGCTTCTTGCTTCATTGAGGAACAAAAGCTGCCTAGTCCCTGCCGTTTGTTTCAGACCTTTGTGGCTAACATCAGGTGACTGCCAGTGCTCATGCATGATTCCCAAGCCTGGCCAACTGTAATACAGGCAAGTTACAGCTCTGCAAAATTCTTGAGTATTAGTCTTCCTTGGTTCAAAAGAGCACAGAGAAGGTTCTGTGCTTTTGTTTCGGATGGTGCCTACCAAAGACACGGACTGGCGAGATGGGTCAGAGGGCAAAGGTGCTGCCGACAAGGCTGCTGACCTCAGCTTGATGCCCTGGAACCCACATGGTGGAAAGAACCAACTTCTACAACTTGTCCTCTAATCACAGTGTATTTTGTCATGTGAATATCCACACATATACATGCTCACACACACAAAATACATAAATAAACAAATGAGAGTTAGTAAAAAAAATTTCCTGTATAGTGATGTTGATGTCTCCTTTCCTCCTTGTCATAAACCAATAATGTTTTATATTTCTCCCTGCACCTATTCACCAAGCATTTATTACATGCTCTATGTACCATGCAAGATCCAGGACTCAAAAGTGAACAGTCCCAAGCCCCCCAGCAAGGTGCAAACTTGCTAACCAGTAATTATAGCAAATTCTAAAGACTATAAAATGTTCTTTAGGAACACATTAAAAAGGCTTTTTCTGTCTAATTATTTTGAGACAGGGTCTTGAAATGTAGTGCAGGCTGGCCTTAACGTGATGTGCTACCCAAACTAGCCTCAAATTGTGTAATCCTCTTCTCTAGCCTCCCCAGGGCTGGAATACAGATACAAACCACCATGCCTGGCTTTAAAAGGGCTTTTAAGAGACATTTCATCTTCTTTAGCTAATCCTTAGAAATCAATGTATCTTTACAAGTCCTCCCCAAACGAGAAAAATAGTTTTCTCCAAACAAGCACCCAAGCAAAGTAAACAACTGCAGTCACGCTTATGTTATACTGCAGAAGGCAAGACAGGGTACGCCCATTCAGAGGTGTTGACTGACAGCCACAGGGTATGCCCATTCAGATGTGCTAAAAAGGGTACGCTATAGACTCCTGAAAAAGGTCAACATTGGACACAGCGAGATGAAGTGTGTGGTTCAGGGACTGCTGTCAAGAGGCAAGCACCAAATTACTCCCACATAGCCAGTCTCTCTTTTCTGAGCGAAACACTGATTTCAAGGTGGACTCAGTTAGAAGACTACATATCCAGCCCTAGACATGGCTTGTGTCACGTGACTGAGTTCAGTTCCACAAAACAGAAGCTACTCGGGAGCAGCCAGAACTGTGCAGAATGGCACACATGGAATACAAGCTCCCTCTTTTTATCCTCCTCTCTGCTACCTGGAAAACAGACAAGTGGACTGGATCTTAGGTTGTCATCCTGGACCAGGTGACTAGAGACTGAAGCCAAACCCCAGGAGGGAAGGACAGAATGACAGAAAATGGGTAGTTAAGTCACAGAAAAAACCCTGGCACTCTCTATCTACACCACAGACAACCACCATTTGGAGTTTACACTGCAAAGAATTTATTTTATCTTATTTTTTTAATTTAAGCTACTGTTTTCTGTTAATATGCAATCACAGCAAATGTTCTTTTCTCCAACCAAACACAAGCCCTTGAGTGGCGAAGCTGATGGAGAAATTTCCACGTTTTACACTAACGCCAGAGGTTTCCACAATGATGTGTTAAATGCACCAAGGTCTTGAAGATGACATTTTTTCTTTCTTGTTGTGTCTTCCTCCATCCTACTTACTGCTAGGGGATTCTGCACAAATCTGTGTTACAGACACAAATGGCTGTGTGTCACGTGCAGGGCCACATTTGCTTGGTCTGTATTGCTTCACAGGAGGCTGAAGAATTGCCAGAGGCAGCAATGAAAACCTAGCAGCACTGGGTAAGAGATGGTCACGGTCCCCTTTCTTAACTCCACATACAGTCCTGGAAGAATCATTTGGGTTGGCACAAAAAGACCGTTAGAAAGAACAGCTGTGATGTGCTGAGCTAAGCGTGGCATGTGGGCAATGTCTGGGCACACGAACATATCTAGATACCACACAGAGACAACTGTTTCTTTCACATTAACATTGCCCATGAAGTCCTGTTACTTGAGTTGGAATTTGTCCTTTTCTACTTCTGGAAAGAGCAAAGTGGAAAATTCTAAGTCTATGAAAAGAATGTGTGTGATGAAATACGTAAAAAGCATTTTCAAGCAGAGGCAGTAATTCATTTGATAAGTGTAAACATGAAGACCGGAGTTGGATTTCCAGAACCTGTGTAAAAGATGCCATGATGTGGGATTCCCCTTTATATGCTGTGAATATGTTTTATTACCACTGGTTAATAAAGAAGCTATTTTGGCCTGTGGCAGGGCAAAATAAAACAAGGCAGGAAAACTAAACTGAATGCTGGGAGGAAGAAGGTGGAGACACCATGTAACTGCCTAAGGAGACAGACGCCAGAACCTTACTGATAAACCATGAGCCTTGTGGCAATACATAGAATAACAGAATGGGTTAATTTAAGATGTAATAGTCAGTTAATAAGAAGCCTAAGCTAACATGTCAAGCAGTGTTGCAATTAATATAGCTTCTGTGTGATTATTTTGGGTCTGGGCAGCTGGGAAATGAACAAGCAGTCCCCACCTACAATGCCAGGCATAGTGGTGCACACACTTGTAATCTATAGCTGGGGAGGTGGATATATAGATAGGTCTCTGGGGCTGGACCAGAAAAAAAAACAAACAAAAAAACCTGTCTCAAAAAACAGACTAAAATATAAAAGAAGAGAGGAGGAGGTAACTCCTGAAGATTAATACTGAAGCCTACACACACACTCTCTTTCTCTCTCCCTCTCCCTCCAAAAGTTAAATGAATAAAATGCTGTTCTCACAAAATAAATGTTTTCTGTTCGTCACGATGTCAAGTGAAATATGGGGAGATGGGTATCTAGTCTGAGAGCTGCAAGGCTCGCATCCCGATACACTCTGGCATCAAGGGACTCACCTGAATTCTGGTGGGTACTGCTTTATGAGCCAGTCCACGTCAAAGCAGTAGTTAAACTAGATGGGGCAAAAAAGAAGAGTGAGGCACAGGTATGTTTGTAAGAACTGTTGTCAAACAGTTTCTAAAGCAACCACATGCTACAGTGTTCATAGATCTGGACAGTTATGCTGCAATATTTAAGAGTAACCCCAAATTTCACCTTGAAGAACACTTGGTTAAAGGGATCTGCATAAATGGAGCCAAATGCCCAAAATAGGTTCTACGGATATTATCTGCACGTACTTCGGCAACATTTCTATTTGTCCTACATTATTTCTATAGTCCAGGGCTCACCAAGTTCCCCTGAGGTGTCAGAGACAAAGATCCCAGGGCTTTTAGGAAGGCCATTTCCTCCTAGCACAACTTATCAGTTAACCTGGTACACTCTAACTTGCTCGTAACTAGTACCCACTGAGCACAACTCAATAAGCGTTTTATTTATGAGGAAGCTTCCTCTTTATGCCTGGCCAATCCTGGGTCCAGGACCTCAAGTCTAGCTGAGAGAGAATGCACGGACAGAGCTCATTTGGTTCTATCTAGAGATCAGGACCACGTCATACGGGAAGGTGGCACCTCTGCTTGCTTCAGAAATAAGACCTTGAGCCTTTGGACCATTAGGATGACTTGTCAGCACCAAGGGACCAGCTCAGTGAGGCAAGAGCCCTGAACATGCAGAAGTAGTCACAAATTCTACTGACTTCTTTTTGGTCAGTACAGAACACCCATTTTTCTGAAGCAACTCAAATTTGACTTGGTCTTCACCATGTCACCCCAGGGGGCTGTACCAGCAAACCATGAGGGAGGAGATATTTCTCTAACTCTTCCAGGTAGGAATATGATGTGACTTTTTGGACAGTCCTTGTGGCTGGGTCAAGAGACAGGTATTTTCCTTTGAGTGGCCTCTGTGCTCTATGCTGATGGGGCTTAAGTGAGAAATGCCACGCACGGATTCCACAACATGGATTCCAGGCTCTCGGCAGACGCCAGCTTAGGGGACACTGTACAGGACGGAGAAGCCCATCTCCTGTCACATAGCTCTCCTCACTCAAAGAAAAGACACTTTACCATAAACTCACCTGAGCTGAAGAGACAAGTGTTCCAAACAGAGGGGATAAAATATCTACAAAGACAAAACAAATGTATTCTCAGATAAAAACCTTCTATACAACGACCACGTTCAGCAGCCAGTGACAATCAAGAAAAAGAGTAAACTGAAAAGCTAATACAAGGCTAGGTTGCAATATTCCAAAAAACTCACAAAAATATTTTATATGACTTAATATTTATTACATTTGAGAAAGTAGAATGTAAAAGTAAAATCTAAAACTTAAGTCCTGGATGACTGCCTAATTTTGGGCTCTATTGATGATTCCTAGTCTTCTTCCTGGACCTCTGACTCTTTACCTCCCTCTGTACCAGCTACGCCCACAATGCTGCTCCCTTGTAGTCAGAGAGTACTCGCTTCCCAAAACAGGACACTCACATTCTTGGGACTCTAGGTCACCTCTGGGGAACATTCCCACGTGGTTCCCCTCAGAACTGACTCTGGACAGATTAGGAAGGGTGCTGTTCACTAACTGCACCATGATCACCACCATCTTGCACCTGCATAAGACTTCTGAGGGGACAGACACCATTCTCAGCATTGAATAAATGAACTCAATCCTCCCAGGAGTTTTGAGGTCAAGTGTTACTCTTCCTTTGTGGAAAAGGAGCATCTCAGAAGGATGCTGTGTGTGACCACCCAGCTGCAAGGGTCAGAGAGCTAAGGTTTGATCCAGGATGTCTGGTTCTAGGTTGCTGGTACCTACTGAGTGTCTTCTGTGAAGGAAGTGAACTAGTTCACTTATTTGACAGTCACTGGGTGCTTCCTGTACTCTAGACTTTGGGCCAGATGTGGGGGGTACAAAGAGTTTGAAAGAACAAAATGACTAGCAAGAAAGCTCCTCCTTATTTCAAGACCAGCAGAGTTAGGAGATAAGTTGTAAAACCGTCTTCCAGCTCACCCCCCCCCCATCTGCACCTCTAGCTTTTTAAACTTTGCCCATTTCCAGGATCCACTTGAAGGCCCCTGTCCTCCATGAGATTTAAGGGAACCTATAATTATGGCTAGTGTTAGCAGGATACATCAAACAGAATGGATTTAGATACAAAAAGAACTGGATTCAAGTGTAGTTCTACCATTTAGCAGCTCTGTGACCTTGGGTAAGTGATTTAACTCTTCTGAACTGCAGGTCTGTCACATGTCCAGGGACATCTGATCATCTTACTAGGCTGCTCTGACAATTAGAATATATGTAAAGCCCTCGTGATGGCATCTCCCCCTCCTTAAATGTTGCTGCTGAGAGCAAGTTGTTACTATTGTATTACATAGAGCAGTCTTTCCATACTACCCTACTGTTTCCTATGTCAGGCTCTCCCAGACAAAGCACAAAAACCACTGGCAACTATCTTATATATCTCAGGGTACCCACAGAAGAGATGCTCAAAAATTTGTAGAGCTGGACTTACTACTATAAAATTAAGCCCACCAACATGTACACACCATACAGGAGAATACAGGGTACTGGCATGCATTTGATAAGAAAATCTACATTGAGAATAAACAATCTATGCCGTGAGCATGAGCCAGGAGAAACATTAATGTGACAGGAGGCTTATTGCGTCCATCTGCCATACGAATACGGGAGGTGCTCACATCACGTATCTACTCATCCCACACTGTCTCACCCGTAGCTCGGATGAGTGGCCAAGGGGGAGGTCCTGTGCCCTGTGAGTCCACACCTTCCGCTGTTCCTCCATGGAATGCAGAAAACCACTAGCGACCATTCTCTGCCTCATACCTGAAGCATCCACCTGCACACGACAGGACTCATTTCTGCTTCTTTGTCCTAGGAACCCAAACCAACTTTCAAGGCTCTCAAACACCAGCAGGCATTGTGAGTCCCTGGAGGCTTAGAGAAAGCACGGGTGGCAGGCCCAGACCCCCGAGAGTTTGACTTGATGAATCTAAGATAGAGCTGAGAACTGGCATTCCCAAGGTCCAGGTGATTCTGATGCTGCTGGCCCAGGGACCATATGGAACCACCACGAAGCTTGTGACACTTAGTAGCGCCACCAGTCAAGTTTAGTCTTCACTTGAAAGATAAACAATTCTAAGCACTGTGCCTAGCATTACCAGGGGCTGAGCTATGGGGGCCTTGAGAAGAACCCTGTCTGCACTCAGGGTGAACACCCCTCCCCGCCAGTAGTTAAGATGGGTTCTTAGAGGCCATTCTCAGCTGTGCTTCCTTGCTTTACCAAGAGGGAAATGGCTCACCAGTTCCTGAGAGCCTTCATCCTTACCCTTGATGTGGAGGGCTTTGGAGTTGTACTTTGCCTTAATCCCTGAGACTCTGGTGAGGTAAAATTGGAAGGGGTTCCTTGTATCCAGCATGTCCCAGATGTCCTGGCCTTCCCCTGAGGTCTCGTACTCATCATCTGCCCTCTGGGGACCATGGCTGGCAGGAGGGCTGTGATGGACAACTTGCTGGGCGGTAGGCATGTTGGGCGAGGAGGAACGTTTTTTCTCTTGGACCACCATGTCCTTAGGCTGGTCGTGCTGTGTCTCTAGCTGCTGCTCGTCATCGCTACTGGACAGACACCAGCCGAGACCTTCTGTGGCCTCACTCTTCTGCCTTTTGGGGGGCAATGTTGAGTCCGCATTGCTGAACTTCACAGGTGAAAGCTTTCTCTTGTGTGCAACCTTGCGGGCCTCTGAGCAGGTGTACACAGGCCCCTGCACCGCTCCCTGCCTATGGACAGACGATGTTGACGGCTTGTCAGGTCTGGGCTTTTCATCCTCACTTTCATCACTACTGGATATTGTCCACCTCCCATAGCTGCTTTCCTGGGTCATTATACTTCTGAAAAGGAATGATGGAAACATTATTTTCTATTCAATAGTCAACTGGCAATGTAACTTTGCTGCTCTCAAATTCCCGGTCAGATGAGAGACACGCAGGACTTCTGTCCCGAGGCTGAGCTTCTTTTTCTAGCACCCGGATCTCTTACGTGGGGCTGACAGACTAACGGGCGCATTCTGGGCACCTTCTTCCTGCTGTCTGTCTAGCTAGACCTTGGTCTTAGAAACCCTGGGAAGGGAGTTAAGGTTAAGGCCATCTTAAGAAACTTTTAAGAATAATTCTGACCATGCTTATTTCTCATTTTACTTCGTTTTTTTTTTGGGGGGGGCGGCGCTAAACTTAGGGCTTTGTGCTTGCTAGGCAAGCTCACCATTAATTTAAAACAATTACTCTACTTGCTATTGTGTATAGGAACAGCTATCTGTTTGGGGGAGTGGTACGGTGTGTTGTGATGCGGAGGTCAGAGAACAACTTGCAGGAGTCTGTTCTCTCCTGCCACACGGAACCCAGGAATCAGATTCAGGTCATCAGGCTTGGTGGCAAGCACCTTTACCCACTGAACCAATCCACTGGCTCAAATATAAATATGCATTTATTGGGAGAAGGCAGTGCAAATGGAGGTCAGCAAACAACTTCATCTCTCTCCATGTAGGTCCCAAGGATTGAACATACCAAGTCAAGCCTGGCAGCCAGCACCTTTGCGTACTGTGCCAGCTCGCTGGCCCACATTCCAATTTTTAAAGTAAAAGTGGAATTTACACATTTATCTTCATGTGTGTACAGGTACACACAGACTTCCATTTCCAAAGCCAGGGGCCTACATTAGCTTAGGCGAGTCTCCACGAGGAATGCCAAGTGACCACTTCTGCGTGTACAGCTTATACACACTGAGGACCAGCTTACTTCAGATCGTTATCTTACTGGCCGGGCTGTGACTGAAATGACTGTAACCTGCAGGCCGGGACTTGAACTGAAGCCAAACACTTTCAGTTTCCAAACCGCACAGTTGGTCTAATTTATACCCTCTTGCTCTCAGAAGAGCAAAATATAGGATAGATGGACTTTTGGTGTTGGCTACAAAATGCATTCGAGCTACACAGCAAAGAGCTAAGTGGGCTTTCCTGCAGTTCCCTCATGTGATGCCAGAACTCAGAGAAAACTAAATAAATGTTCAGAAATACGTGCTCCTGGGGCCTGGGCATCTGCAAGGCTTGTTTCACAGCTGAAGAGGATGCCTCATGGGTAGGGTAACAAAGACAAAAAGGAAGCAGTACTCCAAGGAACTTGACTTGTAACCCTTACCCACCCAAAACCAAAACCAACCAACCAACCAAACAAACAAGCCAACCAACCAACCTACCCACCTCTCCCAAACAAAACAACAAAAAGAAACATCCAACAAAGTCTCAGAAGTAGAAAAGCGTGCTCTTTTGGCAGGTTTTCAAGTGACATACATGCACATTTCAAGCTAAACAAACAAACCAAAAATAGTTTTAAAGTATCCATCACGTTTCCCAATTTCTCCCTTACCCAGCTTCAATCAATCCCAGTTGATTCACACAAGGTTTCTTCTGGAGTTACACTTTCCCAGGAGCTCTTACACAGAGAACATAAGACATCCTTCATAGCTCACGGGTACACTTACCTCCAGCTGTCCTGGACAGCACAAACGGCCAAAGTGTGGGGGCTGCAGAACGGGTGGGGTGTCTGCCCCTGCAGTAACAGATGGCTCACATGTGTTCTGAACTCGAATCTGCTTTCTAAAAGCTTTGCTAGTTTCTATGAGAATGAACCCAGCTCATTTCTAGAGACTGTGAGCACCCAGGTTAGGGTTTTTCCTAAACAGTTTCTGATCTATGCGGGTTAAGAAACTAGCTGTGGCAGGTGTACTGTGCCCAGGGCGATAAAAGTATCTCACACCCCTTATTCTAGACCCTAGAGGTCGGTGGACAGAACCCCTTAAGCAGACTGATTTGCTTTGAAGGGACTATATAATCCTATGAATTTAAAAGGACCACATAAAGAACCCTGGGTGAGAGTTCTAGCTTCCTTGAACTCTAAGACAGTGTAGCAAGTGAAAGGAATTTGCTCTGGTCACTCCCAGACCAAGTTCGCAGCACAAAGGAGATTTCATTTGTCCTTGAGGGACAAAGTACTGCCTCTGGCTAGAGAGGAGACAGACCGTGGCCCACAGATAAATGATGGTTTATAAAGGGAGAAAAGGAAAGCCCTTGTAAAGATGAGTTAGTTTGTTTTGATTGGGCATATTAATTAAGGTAACCAAAAGGGGGCTTTTGATTACTGGACTTCAATACTTTGATAGCTGGACCTTGGTGGTCAGGTGCAGGAGGTGGAAGTGGCAAATAAAGGAACAGACCTTGGTGGCTAGCTTTAGGAATGTAAGCTAAGGGCTTTGCAAAACAGAGAATGGGGGGAAGGGGAATGCCTGCCAGAGACAAGTTTGCCCTGCTAGGGCCTGCTAGGTCCCTTCAGCAAGGAATTTAGTAAGAGAATCTTCAATTAAGAGTTCTCAGGATGGATGTGGTAGCTCAACCCTATAGTCTCAAATCTGAGGCAAAAGGATCTTGAATGTGTGGCTAGCTTGGGCAATGTAGCAACTGTGAGGCTAGCAAGAGCTACACAGAAAGACTGTTTCAAAACTAAGTCAACAGAATTCTTTTAAAAAAAAATATGTGAATGCCTGTGTCTACAATGAGTGTAGGTTCCCTCAGGCAGCTGGAAGAGGGCCTGGGATCCCTCTAGAGTCAGTTATAAGGTTATAGGTGGTTGTAAATTACCCTGACATGGATGCTGGGAACCGAGGTCAGGTCTCTAAGGAGCAGTATGTACTCTTGACTGCTGAGTCATTCCTCTAGTAACCCTCCTGCCCCCTTTTAATCTGAGTGGGTTGTCAGATGCATCTATTTCAGTTGCAGAGACTGGAGATTGCAAGGACAGTCATAGCCGATAGCCAAGGGGGTCAGCAGCTAGCCAGTTTAGCCTTCCTGGTGAGTATCAAGCCAGTGAAACCAACCAGCCAAAAACCACAAACATGAGCCACCTGTGTCTGCCGCTTCATTAACAACAGCAAGACACCCATTCGTAGGTGAACGGCTAACGAGAGTGTGGCACACATACTCACTGAAATTTTATTCAGCTGTAAAGAAAAATAAAATTATGAAAATTTCAGGGCAATGGACTGTAGTGATATTTCATTTGTATTTTAATAAATAAAGCTTGCCTGAAGACCAGAATGCAAAACAGCCATAGAGGCTAGGCAGTGGTGGTGCACACCTTTAATCCCAGCACTAGAGAGGAATATAGGGCGGATGAGACAGAAACTCACTCTCTTTCAGTCTGAAGATTTCACAGAGGTAAGAGCTGTCTAGCAGCTTGGCTGCTTTGATTTTCTGATCTTCAGGTTGAACCCCAATATCCTTCTCTGGGTTTCTATTATGCGTGCTACAATGGATAGATCTGGTAAATATTATATTAAATGAGGTGACTCAAACTCCGAAAAATAAAAAGCACGTGTTCTCTCATATGAATATAGGTTTGTGTGTGTGTGTGTATAAATGGATGCAAATGTCAGTGGAACCTAAAAACCTAGAAAGGATATGAAGAGATGGTAAAAGATGCTGAGGGAACATGGGAGGGTGCAAAACCACACAGGCCACCTGAAATCAAAGAGGAGACAGGGACAGGGAAGGATGGGGCGGGCAGATCTACTAAAAACACACTTCCTAAATGACATGATACTTTGTACACTAATTTAAATTTCTTAATTAAAATTCAAAAACCCCAAACAAATAAAGGCAGCCTGGATAATGAGGTTGTCTTTTGGCCTCCACATGCACAATGCACCACCCACAGACACATGAATACATACAATAACACACACACACACACATACAACTAAAAACAAAACAGACCCTTCAAAGTGCTCAGGAGGAGCTGCAGACTCCATCCCCAGATTGCTCAAAATAAAACCATGAAGGAAATTAAGTACCGGGACTTTCTCTCTCCATTTATTCTCCATTTAAAGCAAAGAGCAGGTCTCGGACCCCCCTGAATCTCGTCCAGATCTGCTGTGAACACCACTCTTCCTGCTCCTGCTTCTTCAGTGCTGGGATTAAAGGTGTGCACCACCAAACCCAGTCTTCCCCCGCCCCCCGTCTCCAATATATGAAATATTTCACCAATTTGTGTCACCCTGGCACAGAGGCCATGCTGATCTATCATTCACATGTCGGCTGCTGCAAGGGCACAGTTTGCAAAGACATGCTCATCAACTCTGCCCCAGGTGGATCAATAAATCGGAACCCTGAGCACTCTGAGGAAAGCATCTCTACTGACACCAAACTCTTCAGACAATTTCTCAAGTGTTACCTCATTTTTTAGAACCACATGGAGGGGGGCATCCCTACCAATAACATAGAACAAGTTGGTAAAATGAAACAAACAAACAAATCTTTGAAAAGACATTTCTCAAAAACCAAATCCCTTTGTGTGGTCCACATACCGTTGAAGTTTGGAGATTGCCGACATTCAAAACTTGGCTGAAGGGCTGATTACTAGGAAGACAAATAGACTCTATGACATACTAATGAAATTGTACCTTGTCATTCTGACCACCAGGTCACCAACCTCATTACCAAAACAAGGTCTGCTGAAGAGAGGCTGCCGGGATGCAAATGTCAAGATCATGCAGGAAATGACTTCTAATTTGGAGGACTGGATCTGGTCAGCATCACATTTTACCGCTGGATCAGCTCCCTTTTGAAACCTCTCAAAAGGCTCTCAAGGCCCAGCCTGACAAGGACAGACTACTAACGACTTTCTTCCAGTGGTTTAGCAGGCAGTGCTCAGTACAACAGAAGTCCAAAGTCGCAGCTGCAGTAGGTGATGTCAAAAGAATGAGAACTAGAATATAGGTTCACCCCCTGCCCCCACCCAAGTACCAGCCCGGTTGTTTCCTGCAGTGGGGGCACCTGGGACCTGGCACTCACTGACCACACTGATAGCACCTCCCTTTCCACTCCACTTCAGTCTCTCCTTCAGTCACCGAGGGAGAGAGCTGTAGCGGGGAAAAGATGCTTTGCATTTTGCTTCTGAACTACAGTGGTGGGCCCTGGACTCTTCTACACACACCTGTAACCCCTGTTTCCCTGTCAGCAGAAAGAAGCTTGGGTTTCCATGACAGCTACAACGGCCAAAGACAGTATTTACACAGGAGTGGATTCAAATAAATATCAGGCAAATAACAGCATATGTGTAAAGAGAATAAATAAGAACTAGGAGCCCAGTTGAGGCAATGAAATTTGGCAAACATTGCACCAAGATAAAAAACAAAATCATGAAATCCTTTCACTGGACAGCGAATCAGAATGTCTTTGGAGGTTTTTATTAGGGCCTTGAAAAAAATGCCCATGGATGGGCTGGAGATGTGGCTCAGCAGTCAAGAGCACTGGCTGCTCTTCCACAAGTCTTGAGTTCAATTCCCAGCAACCACATGGTGGCTCACAACCATCCCTAAGGAGATCTGGTGCCCTCCTCTTGTCAGTAGGCATACATACAGACAGAACACTGAATACATAATAAATAAATAAATCTTTAAAAAAATGTCCATGGAGGGTTAGAGATTTGGCTCAGTGGGTAAGAGGGTTTGCAATCCACATTATCCCATCCCAACCACCCACCTAAAAGCCCAGCGTGATTCCTATACCTGTAACCCCAACATTGTGGTAAAGACAAGCCGGTATCCAGCCAGAATTCAATGGCCAGGGTAGAAATTGTCAACTTCCTTTCAGTGAGAGACCCTGACTCAACACAATAGAGAAGAGAGCAATAGAGGGAGACACTCCACAACTGCATACCCATTCACACACACACACACACACACACACACACACACACACACATGTTGATGCAGTAAAGCATCCATTTAGAACTTTGTTTCCTCTACCCACAGCTAAGCAGACCCAGCGGGGTATTTCTGCTTCATTTACACTGATCCACAGACCTTTGAGACCTCTGCACCAAACCCCCACAAAAGACGGTCCTTCCCCTGACCCCAGTAGTTAGGAGAATTAAGAACCGAGAATGAAGAGTTAACAACGTACAGCTTCTATCTAGGCAAGTTTAATTTTGGGTCGAAAGGCACAAATTAACACATAAGAAGTCTAAAAGTCAAGATGATTAGATGCTCATTACATTTTACACGGATAACCTTTCTTTGGAATCATTTCTGGAGCAGCATATGAGACCCGGGAGCGAAAAGGATTCAGCAGGCTAAAGGACAGGTGAACAGCATTACAGATAGACGGAACCCGACTTGCAATGGCCAGGAGGTGGTAACAGGGTTCTAACTGTAACATAGGATTGGCCCAGAAAGAAGGGGGTGGGAGAAGTGAGGTAGGTTAAAAGGCGAATTTTATTCTAAAAACAATGGAACACCCACTCCGTGTTTTAATTAACCGGAGTGCCTTGGCCCGTTTAACCTTTTAAAATGAGTATATCCGGTACATCTCTTTGAACACGTGGCAATAAAGACGCTTCTTCTGCAGGAGCTGGGGGTACTGGGTGCTTAAGAAGATGGCCATGGAGAAGTCGGTAATTTGAGGGTACGCTAAGCAAATCGTGAAGCTGTCAACTTTCCCGGGCGCTCAGCTCTGCCCACAATTCCAAGGGTGCAGTCTCATTTCACCCTTAAGACAATCCCTATTTCACGGCCGTCCCCCGACGTGGAAACTGAGGGCAGAGCGGCTCAGAGCCTACCCCGTGGGGTGCCCCTCGCCTTTGCAGAGCGCCCCAGGGGGCAAGGGCTGCAGGATCCCGGGCTCGGGGAGGAGGGAACCGTGCCCAAGAACCGCGGCCTCACGGTCCGCCCAAGCCTTGCGGGCCTTCTAACTACCACCTCGGATTGCAGCGGCCAGCGCGCCGCCATCAGGAGGGCGGGCGCAGAGTTACCGCCGCCGCCAGAGACCGCCCCGAGCCGGCGCCCGCAGCCGCAGACACCTACCTGACCCGCCAGTCCTCCGCCGCCGAGACCCCGCCCCCGTCGGCGCGCCCGCGCATGCGCGTGATTCAAACCTGCCGGCGCCGCGGCCCTGCCAGCGGGCTGATTCCACTTCCGGATGCTCACCGCTGGGTCCTAAAGCCCGCCGCATTTGCTGCAGACCTAGAAAAGGGATGCATGGGCGCCTTGGGAAACCTAGTTTCCCCCCACCCTCTCTACGCTGGTTTCCTGTTGACTACTTAAGAAAGGAGAAACAGAAAGCTGCCCGCTAGCTTCTCGCCTAGTTAATTAGCAAACTACACCGGGCTCTCTCTCTGGGACTGCTCTCAGGCAGCCTCTGGCTCCCAGGGCTGAGACAGCGGCATGCTTTTGCAGATAGGTGGGCTGAAGTAAAAGGCAGCTGCTGCAGACTTTAACATCTACTGCGGGATGAAAAGTTAAACGAGTTCCCATAAAATACAAAATCTCGAATGACTCTCCTTTGAAACGGGCGTGTTCCCGTCGATCTCACCGATCTGCCACAAGGGTTGATACGTCTAGTATAAGCCGGTCTGGGAAGCGCAGGTCTAGTGCATTCATTATTCCTCATCTTGTATAAAGACGTCTACTGTGGGATTTTTGTTTTATTCCTTGAGTCAGTTTCGTTGCTTCCCGGGGGGTTGACTAATTCTGTGTAAACACTCTAACGGGTCATTTCGTTTAATTGTCCTAGTCAGTGTTAAGTGCTGGGGTTACCAAGAGGGCGAAAATAAACATAGTAGCTGTCCTGAGAACGCCGTGCAGTGGTTTGGCTTAAAAATGAATCCTGGAGTTAATTTGTGTGTGTGTGTGTGTGTGTGTGTGTGTGTGCCTTCTTCACATTCTTCTTTTGTCTCCTACAAAGTCTAGAAAAGACATGGGTCAAACTAATCAAAGGGAGTTTATCGCAAGTTTGGTAGAAAACCTGAAAGCAATCAAATCACGTCAAAAAAAAAAAAAAAAAAAAAAAAAACCTAAAGTCACCAGGTCTCCCTCAGCGGCGTTCAAGGAGTCAAGAAAGCCGAGAAGGGGCGGGACTAAGAGCCGGGGGCGTGCCTTGGGGCCCCTCCCTGTTGTTAAACTGCCCCTTTGACCAATGACACTACGAAATCAACGCCAGTGGCTCGGAGGCTGGCCAATGGGAGGAAACATTGGAGTTGCGCGGGCGAAGTTGAGGCCCAGCGGAGGTGGGCGTGGCCGCGGTGGGAAGTTAGCGGTCCCTCTGAAGAAGTTGGAGGTGCCGGGTTGCCTGGGCGGCGTCGGTTTCGGTGTCCGTGGCGATGTTCTCGTCAGAGGCAGGCGCCAGGCCGCGGGCATGCGAAGCCAGTGCCTCGGAACGCAGGAAATGGGTGGAAGTAGGTTCAGGAACGCGACCCGAGTTCGGATTCAGCTTGACCAGGGCCACTTCGGTCACTGCTCCTGGGCCTCCCTTAGCGAGGCCTTGAAAAGAACTGTGCTTAAAACCAAGTTACAGCGGCAGGACTCTGATCATTTCCCTGCCCGCCACACCCCTATCTGCATTAGCCTCTCTCTTCCACTTTGCATCACCTTCCGAATCCCAGGACTGACCTTTTGTGTGGTTTATTTCAATGACTTAGATGAGTTGATTTGTCAGTCTAGAGATCCAGCCGCTTAAACTTTGGGGGGGTGGGGGCCAGAGAGACGAGCTTAACTCAGCGTTTCTATTGCTTGAGAATGAAAACTAGGGTAATTAAACCGCATTTTAAAAGCCCCACAACCAGCTTGGGTTCTACATGTCTGTGTTTCTGGCTTCTGATTAATTGTAGGTGTCTAATATTCCTTAGGTATTTAAAGCTTGTGATGAAGACAACAAAGGCTACTTGAGTCGAGAGGACTTTAAGATTGCGATTGTAATGCTGTTTGGATACAAACCCTCCAAGGTTAGAACTTAAGTTTCTCCTCCCTTCTGCTGCTGCTCTCTCGTCTTCTTGCCTCTCTTTCTCCCGTCTTTGGATGGGATAGATAATACTATAGAAATGTGTTATAAAAAATAGGCCGGGGGGGGGCGGTGCTGGAGAGATGGCTCAGTGGTTAAGAGCATTGCCTGCTCTTCCAAAAGTCCTGAGTTCGATTCCCGGCAACCACATGGTGGCTCACAACCATCTGTAATGAGGTCTAGTGCCCTCTTCTGGCCTGAAGGCATACACGCAGACAGAATATTGTATACATAATGAATAAATAAATACATTAAAAAAAAAAAGAAAGAAAATAGGCCGGGACTTCTTTCTGATATCTATAGAGCAAATTTATAAGCTGATTTTTAAGCCATTTCTAAAATGTCACCCTCCCCGACAAAGGCCTAACTCAGGCACGAATTAAATATCTATACCAGTGAAGCCAACAAAACATCCCCTAAAATTTCTAGAAATATAGAATGTTAGAGAGAATATGCTAGGCGGCGGGGTGGTGTTGTAATAGGAAGAATTTGCCTACAGCTGATATGTATAATAGAATTTCTGGGTGGCTTTCTTTAATTGATAAAAGTAATACATTCATAGAGTGCACAAAATCCCTTCTCTTTCCACTAGACTAGGGTTCCACTTACCATGAGATAGTCAGTTTCTTCTGTATTGTTCTACATACATGTGTAGTCATAGTCTTCTGAAAATATTAGTTGCATACTCTTATTTTAACATTCATTTAACGTGTCACATTAGCAACAACTCCAAAACACACACCATTATGACCTTATATTTTTTAAGGTCATAATGTATAGTATTCTCTTTAGTCCATTTTCCTTTGCTTGTTGTTTGAATTAATTTCAGTTCCTGCAAGCATTGTTGCATTGTTGACTTGAGCATCCTTTTATGTCTAAACACATACACAGGTTATGTCCTTGTGGATACACACACACACACACACACACACACACACACACACATATTCTCATGAGCCTCTCCCCTTTCCCTTGCAGAGTGTTAACAGACCCAGTCATGTACAGGGGTATCACAGGTGTTGTCAATTCAAGAGTGCAGAAGCCATGTCTTGCCCAGAAATCAGCATTGCAGTCTGGTTCTTACTTCTTTCTACACTGCTTTTTCCACAGTGGAGGCTACATTTGAAACATTGTGGCTGTTACTTTCTCATAAGCACTGCACGCTTCTCAGTCATTAGACCACAGCTGAACCCCAATGAACCTTCTATTTCAGTAGATAGTTTCCTGCTTACCCTGTCTTTGTGCTGTTCTGCTTGCCTGTTAGAAGCAGTCTAGAGAGGGATCCATTTCCGTTAAGCTGCTGAACTGGAACTAAGCAGAGTTAAGACACTGTCCAAATTCAAAAGAGTAAACTACAACCATCAAGCAGAAGCAGCACTCGTCCGCCTAGAATGCCCTCCACTTTCCCAGATCTGACAGCTAGGGCTCCCCTGCTCCTCGAGTCAGTGTAGGCTGGGACTCTGTGATATCCCATTCCTGTACCCTTCCGTGTGCTTGAGTGCAGCACAGCGCATATATTCTGACCTCCTCCCGCCACACACACACACACACACACACACACACACACACACACACACACGTAAGTTTTGCAAACAGCTTGCAGGATCCAAAAGGTCAGAGATGCTCAGCTCCTGAGAGGCCAGTTAAGAGTTCAGAGTGCTAGCCTGGACTGGCTCTGAAATTGCAGCAGCCCTGCTAACCTGCAATCATTTCACACTGGAGCCCCAAGGCAGATGACCTGAAAAGGCTGAATGTTTTAAAGCACTGTACTTAGCCCCGACTCACCTGGAAAGATAGCTTATTTCCTTTTGCTTTTTATGGCCCTCGAGTCTGTTTTAACTGTTGACTGGGTGAAGGATTAAATGACAGGTACAGCAGTGTGGTCATGTACATACACTTGACGAAATTTGACAGCTTTTACTTTGCATACTGGAATGAGTTAAAAATATTGTAAGTTAAAAACTTACATTGTTTGTGTGGATGGTGTATGTGGGGTAGTTTGTGGAGGTCAGAGAACAACTTAGGGGAGTCTGTTCTTTCCTTCGACTATGTGAGTCCCAGGGGTAACTCAGGTTACCAGGCATAATAGAAAGTTCTTTTTTATGCTGAGACACCTTACTGGCCCTCACATGTTATTTTTAGGGAAATGACATATATAGCTGGTTACAGGTCAGTCAGCAATCAAGCAAGATCATAGCAAAGCACCTAAACACCTGCCAGTCATGTATACAATAAACTTTTTCAGCAAGGAAATATTCAATTACTTTTGTTTTATATACATTGGTATTTTGCTTACATGTATGTCTGTATGAGGGTGTCAGATCCCCTGGAACTAGAATTACAGACAGTTGAGCTGCCATGTGGGTACTGGGAATTGAACCCAGGTCCTCTGGAAGAGCAGCCCAGGCTCTTAACCACTGAGCAATCCTTCCAGTTCCCAATGTATACCTTCTTGTATTTTAAATTTTATATGAGATTAAGTGCTAGAGTTGAATTCTTAATGCTGTTTGATTAAATAAAATACAGCCAATTAAATGAGGTATATAAAAAAATTTCTAACACAGAGAATGTGATTTTGAAGAATTAACTGTGAACTGTTATTTTAGACAACCATCACACTACAATAGCATTTCATAAAGGACTTATATAGTAAGTAATTTATACATTGATGCTCTCAGAATGAGTTTATTAAGTCTGTTTAATCAGAGGAGTACCTGGTAGTTGCTGGGAATGTAAAGATGAATAGACACAGTTTCTCCTTTGAAGCAGTTTTGTTTTTTTTATAGAGCTTAGAAAGCAGATAGTCATCAAGATAGATATTTTATAAATAGGAAGGAGGGCCAAGGTCGGGGGCAGCTACAATGGGTGTCATTTAGACTAGAGAATCTCGACTAATGTTCTACGAAGCATCTAGGAGCCCTTTGTGGCAGTGAGATAAACTATGCCCTGGGATAGAATATGCTAGAAAGAGTGGTAGCATTGCCAAGCAGGAGTGAATTCAGATGGAAGTGGGTTCAGAGGAGTCAGTTGGGTTGATGTGTTCCCCGTACATTTGTTAGATACTCTGTGGGGTTTTGAGGTTTTACCTCTTAAATATGGGAACTGCATTTGGGTAGAGAGATGGGGCCAGAGATAGGTTTGGAGCTATAAGTTTATAAGCTGCAGCTCAAATTATAAGACTGAATAGCATTCTGGAGGAAGTTTCTGCAGGGTGTAAATGGCATCATTCCAACGAAAGAGCTTTGGGGACGCCTGCATTTAGAGATAGTCAGGGAATTCATGACAAAGATGGAGTAGGAACCCCTGGGAAGGGACACGAGGAAGCCAGGGAAATGCGGAGACTCAAGGTTATGGAAGATGCAAGACAGGCACCAGAAAAAAAAAATGTCAGTTACCATCAAGGCTTGGTTTCATTAGTGTTTACAAATAAAGCCCCTGTCAGCAATGGGAGGGAAATGCTTCTGTGTTAACATTTACTTAAAGCAGGCCCCAGAACTTCACATATAGTGTGTTCTCAAGTGGTTTGTGTTGCTTAGGCAAAAACAAGCAGAAGGCTGGACTAGACCAGACTGTTGACTGTGGTACCCACTCAATTTTAAAATGTCTTCTTTGTAATTTATGCTCTTCTTGTTTCTGCACTGATCATGTTTTATTGTTTTATTATAGTACCTTCTTTTATTGGTAGGGTTTTACTGTGTAGCTCATGCAGGCATCAGTCTCTCCCATCCTGCCACAGTCTCAGTGCTGGAAACTACCACACCTGGCTTGGGGTACTTTCAGTCTCCGGAAAATGGAAGAATAAAGCCATTGTAACAATTTCTTTTTTTTTTTAATAAAACAGAAAGATTATATTTTAGGTTGTAATATATATGACAGCCAAATTGATTTCATATATTTGAGCTATTGGCCAATGGAGTGACGTTTCGGGGGGCATTATGGTAGATTAGTATCTCTTGTGGATGTTAATGAACAAGAAAAATGACCATCATAATGTCGAGTGAGGTTATTGTCTACTCGTAAAATTGGTTTCACATAAAATACGTGTCTTCCCATACCCTGGGAACTCAGAACTAGTACTTTGAAACATCTGATAAAATTTCACATCCTCTCAATCTTTCCTCTTTTCTAGATAGAAGCGGACTCTCTGATGTCTTCAGTAAATCCCAACACTTCTGGTAATGTGAAAGTTGGTATTTTTAGTAGACATTCACAGAACTAAAATTAAGAACAATGTAATTAAGACAGATTGTGCATTGTATTTAAACACGTCTTTGCTTCTTATTATTCAAAAGAAAAGCTTTAGATTTTAAGAAAATTTTTTAATTTAATGCACAAAGCACAAAGTCATGTGTTTCATTCTAGTGGGTATTTCCAGGCATACTCTGTCCTCCTCCTCATCTTTCCCCACCCCTCTTTTTGGTCCCCTCTGCACTGCACAGCCCCATCCGCTTTTATGTAACATGTGTTCTTTAACTCTCTTTTTTCTTCTTCTCCTCGGTGCTTGAGATTTCTTCATTCCTTCTCATCTCCCCTTTCCGATTCTATGCCCTGTGCGTAGCCCCCACCCCCACATTAATAGCCCAATTCCCATATTTGAGAGTATTTGTTGTTTTGAGTTTGGCATATTTCACTTAGCATGCAGGTCTATTCATTCCTGCAAATGCCACGATTTCATTTTTCTGTCTGGCTAAATAAAATTCCATTGTGTGTTAAATTTTCTTTATGAATTTATCTTATGATGGACTTCTAGGCTGGTTCCATTTCTTAAGTATGAGTAGTGCAGCAGTAATTGTGGATGTGTATGCATCTCTGGGAGGACCCAGGAGCTACATAGCCCAGTCATATGGTAATTCTAGTTTTGGGTTTTAAGAAATCTATACTTCTTTCTGTGGTGGCTGCACCAGTTTGCATTCTCACCAGCGGCGACAAAGGGTTCCTCTTTCCCCACATCCTTGCTACCATTGTGCTTTTTTATGTCTTCCTTTTAGTTATTGGTGTAGATTCATCATGCATTATGCTGGGTTTCGACGATATTTACTGTCTTTCCAGTCCTTTCCTGCAGCTCTGCTTCTGACAGCCTCACCTTAATCTCCTTCCTTTTCTCGGTGTTCTTTTTGCCTTTATGCTGTGTGCAAGTATGCACTTGTCCTCTCTCTGTGTCTCTCTCCCTCCCCTTCCCTCCCCGCCTCCTCTCCTTCTTCTTCTTCTTCTTCTTCTTCTTCTTCTTCTTCTTCTTCTTCTTCTTCTCTCTCTCTCTCTCTCTCTCTCTCTCTCTGTGTGTGTTGGGAGTTTATATATCTATAAAGAATTCTAGGTTCTTCAAATAAGAGAAAATCAGTCTTCCTATGTCTGACTTATTTCATGTAATGGATGGTCTCTAGTTGTGCCCATTTTCCAGCAAACAACATAATTTTATCCTTTTCAAAGCAGAATAAAACTGTATTGTAGAAGTTGAGCATCAAGTCCTGCATCGAGACATTTGTTTATCATTTTAAGGAAGCATTTTTCATGACTTTTGCCCATTGTCCTAAATTTGTGTGACTGTGTGTAGTCTTTTATTTCTTGACTTTCAAAAGCTCTTAAGACTTTGTGGAAGGATTGCGTATTTACCAGTAATATATGCTACAGATATTTTTCTTTTCTTTTCTTTTTTTTTTAAATATTTATTTATTTATTATGTATACAACATTCTGTCTGTATGCCTGAAGGCCAGTTGAGGGCGCCAGACGTCCCTACAGATGGTTGTGAGCCACCATGTGGTTGCCGGGAATTGAACTCAGGACCTTTGGAAGAGCAGGCAATGCTCTTAACCACTGAGCCATCTCTCCAGCCCCTATTTTTCTTTTCTTTATCCATTCTTTTCTTGATGAACGCATAGGACAGTGGCATAACTATGTTATTGTAAATAGTACTGCAAGAAGCATTATGCTTGGTGTAATATATATATATATATATATATATATATATATATATATAGTTTATTAGAATGATTTACTGGCTGTGGTCCAGCTAGTCCAACAATGGCTAAGTCTAAGATTCTAGAAGCTGCTCAGTCCACAGGGCAGGATGTCTCAGCTGGTTTTCAGTAGATACTGGAATCCTGAAGAAGTAGTCACTAATGCCAGTGAAGGAATGGACTTGCTAGCAAGGGAGGGCAAGCAGGCAAAGAGGAAAAGCTTCCTTATTCCATGTTCTTCTATAGACTTCTATAGCAGAAGGTGTGGCCCAGATTAGAGGTGTGTCTTCCTGCCTCAATACCAGATTAAAGGCATGTGTACCCTCCTTAAGATCTGGATTAGAAGTGGATCCTCCTACTTTCAGCTAAGCAGAACTCCCTCACAAGTGTGCCCTTCAGTTTTTTTTTTTTTAATTTTAGTTAACTCCAGATATAGTCAAGTTGACAACCAAGAGTAGCCATCATGTGTAGGGATGTTACCTTAGAGTCCTTTAGGTATAAACCTCTACTCTTATTCAGCATGATCCTTTAAATCTTAGAGGACTAACACAAGACAAAGAACTAGAAGGGATACAAGTAAGAAAGAAGTCCACTTATGATAATTTGTAGATGATAAGAGGCCTTACAGACTCCATCAGAAAACCCTTAAAAATGACAATATTCAGTAGGATCTAAAATCAAAAAACAAGAATCAGAAGCTTTTCTATATATAAATAATGAATGTTCAGAAAGAACTCAAGAAAGCAATCTTATTCACATTAGCTTCAAAACCAAACCCAGACAAAACAAAACAAAAAGCCCCAACCAAATATCCAGGGGTAAATTGGACCAAGATCACAAAATATCTCTGCAGTACAAATTCTAAAACCCTGAAGAAATTGAAGATGAAGCTAAAAGGCAGAAACATCTGACATACTCATGGGTTGGCAGAATCAACAGTGAAAAGGGGGTAGTAGCAATGGCAATAACACATTCAGTGCAGACCCATTTAAGTATCTCCACTGGACTGGAGGTACAGCTCAGTAGTTAAGACCACTAAGTGTTCAGGGCACCAGACATGATCTGTGTGCTGTTTCAAGAGTAGAATACTGTCTTCAGAAGCAGCTACAACTGATGGAGATGGAAAGGCCCAGTCCAGAGATACAGCAATAGTCAATTTAAAAAATCACCCCTTAAACGCAAAGTGGGAGTGAAGAATCCCAGGCAGCATTGTGAGTGCTAAGACTTTAGTTACTTCAGGTATGGATGTGAGCAAGCAGTAACAAATGTAATGATTTGACGGGACTCCGTGTTAATGTGGTTCAGCAATGACTGTGCTGGGGAACTGTTTGGGAAATAGGTTAATTGTTAATAGTGCTTGATTCTTTTAAAGCTAAAGTATTAGCAATAAGTGGTAAAATGAGAGTTGGAGAAGGGGGAATGAATAAAGCAGGAGTAGAGGGAAAGTGTTAACCCATGGTCTAGAGCTGGAAGAATGTCAGTGTATGAGTAGAAGCGTGAGGAATAGCAGGAACTATAGACTAGGTACAGGCAGAGAAGGGGTGTTCAGGAAAGCTATATGATGAGCCTTGCAAGTTATGTTCAGACAAGGTGTAAGCCAAAACGGAGCAAGTATGATGGTTTTAATTATCAACTTGACACCGTCTAGAACCTCCAGGGAAGAGACTCTCATTGAGGGACTGCTTAAATCAGATTAGCATGTGGGCATGTCTGAGAGCATTGTCTTGTCTGTACTGAGGTGAGAAGACCTGAGGTGTAAGTGGAGAGTGAGCTGAGCCCAGGGAACCCAGGCTTTCGTTCTCTCCATTCTTGACTGTGGCTGCTGCTTCAAGTTCTTGCCTTTTCCCAGAGTGATGGAGCATGACCTGGATTCGCAAGCTGAATTAACCCCTTTTCCCTTAGCGTTCTGTCTGTCAGCACATTTTTTTTTTTGATCACAGCAACAGAAAGGAAACTAGAATAAGTGAAGTAGAAAAATATCAATAAAACTAGAAGTAAAAGAGAGAAATTGCAGGAGGTGCTTTAACCTCAGCTAGTATGTCTTCCAACTTGGATGGATGTGGTTTCTTTCTCCTCCTCGCTTGAATATTTTCTCATGGTAGTCTCTGCTGGTATGGGGAGGGCTGCTAACTTCAGTTGTTCACATGGTTTAAGTCATTGTGTGCGACTCATGTTCCTTCCAGAATTCCCTGGTCTGAGCCCCACACCCCTCACTGCCAGTTACTGACTCATCTCTGGTGTTTTGGGATGTTGGGACTAATAAGTCCTGGCCTTCAGCTGCTCTTCCCTGCTAGAACCTTCTAAGTGAAGTTACTAGAAGCTATGCCTAGCTTAGAGGATGGGATTTTCACCTGTTGGCCATTGACTGCAGTGTATTTAAGCCTCCATGGTGCTATTAAAGAAGGGCTTTTTGGTACCAGTGATTGAAGGTCTGTCTGTCTCTGCGTGAGTATTCTCAACCTCCAGCCCCCTTTCCCGAAGCTCGCGAACTGGGTCTAGCGCATAGAACGTAGACTGGGAGCACGGCATTGGGACTCACACTTTCTGTGTGGGGTTCTGAAGTTCTTTTCATTTTTATATAGTTAATTTACAAGCATGATGAGTTTTTTTTTTAAAGATTTATAATTATATGTACAGTGTTTTGCCTGCATGGTCACCTTCACACCAGATGAGGGCGCCAGATCTCATTACAGGTGGTTGTGAGCCACCCTGTGGCTGCTGGGAATTGAACTCAGGACCTCTAGAAGAGCAGCCAGTGCTCTTAACCACTGAGCCATCTCTCCAGCCCGCATGATGAGTTTCTAGTAGAAAATTTTAAGCTATTCAAAAGCACGAAAACAAAAATGTCACTTATAATTTAATATGATTTCGTTTTACTGTGTGTATGTGTGTGTGTGTGTGTGTGTGTGTGTGTGTGTGTGTGTATGTGTGTGTGTTGACACAGTTACTTGTCCTGTTATTGCGCTAAAATGCCTGACAAAAGCAAGTTATGGAGGCACGGGTTTATCTTGGCCCGTAGTTCCAGGGTGCTACAGCCCTTCATAGCAGAAAGTCATGGTGGAAGGAGTTTGAGGTGGCTGCTCACATTTCCTCCACTGCCAGAAATATCAACGAATATTTACACTCCACTTCCTCTCCCCTTTGTTTATCTCAAGCCCAAGCAAAGGAGTGTTACCTCCCACATTTAGGGTGGGCCTTCCACCTCAGTTAAGCTGAGATGCTCCATCACAGACAAGCTGAGTTTCTGTGGTGACTCTGAGTTAACAATGCAGATTAACTGTCACAGACCACTCTTGTTTCTAGCCAACACTGGCTACCTAGTTTTGATCTCCTGTCTCAGCCTCATGCATGCTGGGAACATAGGCATACGCCACCCCACCATGTCTGGCTTTGATGCTGTTTTCTGAGCTGAGCAGCTGGAGGACAAAGAGTATTGCTGGAATAGGAGGAATGGAAATGACTGTTTGAGGCTGGGGAGAATGGGAGTTCTTTTTTTAGGATGTTGAATTTCAGAAGTCTCAGTCCATATGTCAGCTCAATTAAGTGCATATGGAACTCAGGGTGTTGTAACAAAAGCGGCGGGGCTGCGTCCCCGGCACCCGGCCGCCTGCACGGCTAGCTTTACCCGAAATAATTACACGGAAACTGTATTCTTTTAAACACTGCCTGGCCAATTAGTTTCAGTTTCTTATTGGCTAGCTCTTACATATTAATCTAATCCATTTCTATTAATCTGTGTAGTCCACGAGCTGGCTTCCTAGGAATGATCTTAACCTGTGTCTGCCTGGAGTGGGAGAATCATGGCGACTCCTTCACTCAGCTTCTTTCTCCCAGCATTCTGTTCAGTCTACTCCGCCTACCTAATTTTCTGTCCTATTAAAGGGCCAAAGCAGTTTCTTTATTAACCAATGAAATCAACAGATTGATATATGACACTCCCGCATCATCAGGGGAGTTCTGGGGTGAAGAAATAAAATTGGGAATATTAGCGTGTAGATGATTTTTTTAAAAAAAAATCATGCATGGGATGAAACTATGTGGACAGAGATAAGTGGATAACTTAGGAACTGTAATTAATAGAGTTGGGTAAAGGATGTGGAAAGGGTAAAGGAGACTTGGGAATGACAGAAGGAAAACCATAAATGTTGTTTGAAAAGCCAGAGGAAGTAGAGAGTGGCCAGCGTTACTAAATGCTGCTCACAGGCCAGGTAGCAGAGTGAGGAGTAGCCACTGGAGCTGGCAGCCTGGAAGTATGTGTGACTCTGGCAAGCAGATTAGAGCGTGTGGTGCAGTCACCAGCCTGCTAAAGCAGCGTGGAGATACAAGTGTAAAAGTGAAGCAACAAATTTATGGTGTGCGCAGATGCATTCAGCAAGTCTGGAGTGGCCTTGGGTGAGGGGATGCTTCGTTTGTTGGGTTTTTGTTTTGTTTTGTTTTGTTTGTTGTTGTTTTTGAGACAGGATTTCTTTGTAGCTTTGGACCTGTCCTGGAACTAGCTCTAGTAGACCAGACTGGCCTTGAACTCACAGAGATCCACCTGCTTCTGCCTCCTGAGTGCTGGAATTAAAAGTGTGTGCCATCACTGCTTGGCTCTTGTTTTGTTGTTGTTGTTTTGGTTTTGTTGTTGTTGTTGTTTTGTTTTGTTGTTGTTGTTGTTGTTTTTTCCTTAAGATGGAAGAACCTCTTTCTGTGCTTAACAAAATGGTCTGATGAAGGAGAAAGGATTGGGGGAGGCAGATCGAGCCAACTAGTGAGAAGGCAAACACTGTTTTGTTTGAGGAGCTAGGATCCAGATCACGATGGGTTGATTTTTCAAAACTGTGCCTTTCTTTGGGAAATAATTTAAAACGTACAAAAGCTACAAAACAAAAGTAGTAAGAAAACAGCTTTATGTCCTTTATCCAAATTCATTTATTGCTAATAGCTTCCATTTGCCTTATCTGTTCTCTTATACTATATCTTTCTCCCCCAATACATTGCTTTTTATCTAAGTTACCATCTATATTCTATTTTACCAGTTGATCTAGTAATGTCCTTAATAGCTTCTCCCCCTTTTACTACAGAACTGGTTTTTGGTGTAACATTTTGGTAACTTCGCTGAACAGAGAGTTCTCCTCACTTTTTGGTTTATTTCTAAACAGTCCACTTTAATTATAGAGCACAGTTAAGAGGATGAAAATCTATAGAACTGATATAGATGGGGAGGAAACTAGCTAAGGTAAAGTACAGTAAACGAGGAGAAGGAATGACGCAGGATGAGCATGGGCGTTCCAGAGTCCATCAAGAATACTAAACAGTATTGAACATCTACATCACCATTCA
Organism: Microtus oregoni; assembly: GCF_018167655.1. NCBI lineage: Eukaryota > Metazoa > Chordata > Mammalia > Rodentia > Cricetidae > Microtus > Microtus oregoni. Next base: position 12,996,128 of record NW_024543210.1, read on the forward strand.
AAACTCTGAGTACATGAAAGGAAAGACAGATGAGACGGAGGAGAGAAACAGTAAGTCCTCAATGGTGGTTGGCGTTTCTTCATTCCTGTGGATGATAGAGCAGGTAGACTCCAGTCAGTGAGGCTAAAGAAGACCCGCAGCACCATCAACCTCCAGCTTTACCCAGTTGTCGTCTGGAGAGTTCTCCCATCAGGAACTGCCAGGCAAGTTCCTCCCAAGTCTTCACAGCACATGCATACAGCAGATTACATCTTACAGTATATTTACTCTTTGTGGTTGAATTATAATCAATAGCAGGGCCTGTCCAGGAAAAGTTCCAGCTATTTGGAAACTAAGCGGCATGCTTATAAATAACTCATAAGTCAAATAAAATCAAAGGGAAGAGTTAGAAAATATTTTTACTTTAAGGAAACATTTCACATCTTTATGAGATGTATTGGAAATAGTACTTAGGAAGTAGTGCTAAATTTCTGTCTTATGAAAAAGAAAACCAGCCTCAAATTGGTGACCTCACCTTTGACTTTTAACTACAAAAGGAACAGCTAGTCTGGCTATATGTGCATGTATTTATACATATAATGCAGATGAGGCCCCAAGTAAATGGAAGGAAGAAATGACAAAGATTAAAGTGGAAATCAGTGAGACTGTGAAGAGAAAGACAAAGGAATTAAGAGCTGACTTATTTATTCTATTAGTGAATCAATAAAACCGTAAAGCACGTAGGTGGGGCATCCGAATCACCAGTCTCATGAATGACAGTGACAGATCCCATAGTTATTTAAAGGATAATTAGGATATACAAGGTTATATCAACAGTTTAGCAGCTTAGATGAAAACACTAGATTTCCTGAAAGACAACCTGCTAGAAAGCCCAGAAGAAGGAGATAATGGGAGCAGTTCTGTTAAAGAAACTGAATTCTGAGTAAAAACCCTTCCTGTAAAGAAAGGTCTAGGTAGGCCTGGATGGTTCCAGTGCTGAAGTCTACGAAATATCAAAGAAAGAATATTAAGTAGTAGAATTTACAGTCTATGCTCGCTTTCTTCCAAACATTTATTAAATCATAATCTTGTTTCTCTGGGCATGTGCTGTATTTTTCCTCTCTACTTTTGCACACTGTGAAATTTTACATTTGAAATTTTAGAAAATGTGAAGAAAAGCAAGTAAATCTTTTCTGTACACATTTGTAGTAGCTAATGAGTAATACTCAATAGTCTTACTCAGGCTCTTGTATTTGTTTGCAATTGCAGGTCTTATTGCTGCAAATCTTGTGTAAGTATCAGTTCCACAGACACCATTCCTGATGTCTCCATCAGGACTACTGAAAACTCTTCACACATTGACCTTTCCACTGACCAAGTCGAAACCTTCTTTACTGTTAGTGATACTAGGGGTTACTTAGATGCCTCATATAAAGTATGGATTTTAGAACAATATTTTCAGAAGAACAGATGTTTTACCTAATCCCTAACTTAATATAGTTTTCCCAGGCTTTTAATTTCCTGTTGAAATTTTCACACTTTCAAAATATTTAAAATACTGTTTCTTTGATGCTCCAGTTAGTTGTAATATCTTGGTGAAACTTTTCCTGCATTTTTTTCCTCTTAAGGTTTCTGTGTTTATAATCCAGTCTACAAAGAGTTTTGTCTTTTGGCAGGAGGCCTTCCTGCTTCTTTAGTGCTGATTGGTTTCTTTGTCCCAAGAGTCCCCTGATAGGCAATAGTCCCAATAGCCAATGGACTATTCTGCCTGGACAAGGGTCTTCCCCTTGCTCATTATTTTTTGTGCTTTATCTCTGTCCTTTGACTTTTCCTCTGTGTGAAGTCTGACTGTGGCTGAAGACACCGTAACAGTCATCCTTTTTCCATAGCTCTCTGTCTTTATATGTTTTCTGATCTGAACTAAGGCTCTAACTCCATGAAGAATTTTTAGTTGTTGTTGGATTGTACTTTAGTTGTTGTTTGTCCTTCTTTGAGATAGAGTTCCATGCAGCACAAGCTGTTCTGAAGCTCTCTAAGGAGCTGACAATGTCCCCATCTCCCCAGTTCTGGAATGTTAGGCATTGTCTACCATACCTGGTTTAATGCAGAGTTGAGATTTGAACTTAGGGCCTCCTGCATGCTTGGCAAGCACTTTGCCAATTGAGCTAGAGCCCCACACTGAAGAAGTTCTTTCCTTTACTGAAGGGATGAACTGGGATAATAGCTTGATTTTCTTCATTTCTCTGAGGTATACAGAGAAGTGTGGGTTCTAAAAGACGGACTTCCCAGTTCTTTACTGTGCCGTGAGTTCGGCACAAATGTCAATTTTCAGGGTAACTTTCTCTATGCTCAGTATTTTCTTAGGGCTCCTCCTAGTAAATTCTCTCTCACATTTAGTAAACATGACTACATGAAAAAGTGTTTCCATTTAAGTTGAATTCATAGGGTTTCACCCCAGTGCAAAAAGTGGGGTGGTATTGAAGCATGAATTCTGGCGTAAGGTTTCCTTCCTTCGTTCCAGAAGCATTTCCTTTTGTGTGTGTGTGCTCTGCAGTGAAGCTAATGGCTGCTTCATGCCATGCTGCCTCTACTTCCCTCTTCTTTTCGTTTGCTTAGGTCTCATGTCAGAGAGGTTGACTTGTGGTAGAAGATAATTTTTGTCATGAAGTCACCATCCTTGCTAACTTTCTAGTGGTTGCATGCTGACTTCATTCAGAGTGCTTGTCAGTTGCAGCAGTTGGGGAGCTTCTTGGGACAGCGTTAATGTGCAGGCACAAGTATTCCACAGTCAGTACATTGGCACGGTGTCTGCTGTGCCTGATTTCTGTGTGTAATGAAGACTGCCTTATTCTGACCCATTTTCTCAGATTCATTATGGCCAAAGGGTTGCTTCACCTTGAGTTTTCCAGAACTGAAAACAGACTTAGGGGTCTCTAACTTTGATAATAGGCTTGGGGACTTACTCCAGTATGTGTATCCTTGCATTTGCTATCAAAGAATGGCTCTCACAACCATTTCTCAACCAAAGCATTAGGATGCTTCTTTCCATAATTTAGTGTTAAAGAATATTTCAAAAGGTCACTAAGTAAATTAGATATCAGAGAAATTCAGGGGGTTGCAGCGGAAGGATTAGTTTGGAAGGTTGAGATCAAATGTAGGTGCTTTGTGTCTTGTTCCAAAATTGACTGTGAAGACCTGCTTTCGTCTCCAAGCTTCTAGCATTTTCCCTTCTCCCAGTCTTGAGATCAATATCAAATTATCTTTCTCAGAGCATCTCTTTCTTCGGGATTAAAGGAATAGATTTATAACTAGGGCACAATTCTCCCTCCCCATGCAGCTTTAGCTCGTGTTTACTTGACTGCTGTGACTCCAGGCCACAGACATCTAAGAGAAACAGTTAAATAGCTATTCTGCCAGAAGTAACCATCCAACTCCGCTGCTAACATGAATTCATTCTATTAGAACTGCCAATCCTAAACCAATTTCACACCATCAACTCTTTTTCTTCCCCGTAGATCACAAGGGTCACATTTGCCACCTGGCATTTCTCTTGAAAGAAGTGGATTATGGAGAGATTTAATGTCTTCAAGTATGTTGTCTCTCTCCATAGTGTGTTTTTCACGTTTATTTTATTTTCATGTTTATGAGTGTTTTTTTTCTGCATGTATGTTTGTGCCTGGTGGTAGTGAGCCACCATGTGGATGAGAGCTGAACCTGTATCCTGCAAGGACAGCAAGGGCTGTTAACCTCTTAACTCTCTCCAGAATCTCTCCATAGTGATTTTACATTGAAGGAGTTAAGTGTCGGCCCTTTAGCTTTCTGAAATAGCTTTTGTACCTATTTTGATAATCCTTTCCTCAAAGTTCTTCTGGGTATTTGTGATTGGGAATTCTCTTTCTGCTACCCAAAGGATTTTTTTTTTTAAAGACAGAATCTCATGAGGCCCAGACTAGCTTCAGTCTTTCTACATAATCAAGGATGACCCTGAACTCATGCCTGCACCTTCCAAGTATTGACATTACAGACCTTTATCACCATACATGGCTCCACAGCTGTTCTTCAAGTCAAGGCCATAGCAGGTGTCTATGCAGGGTTCTTTGACACTAGAGCTTCCTAGATGAGGTCTAGACACATGTTCTAGATTCACCTTGACTCACTTGTTCCTAAATAAGGGCAGTGTTCTGAAGATGCACCTCACTCCAGTTTGGGACAGTACCTGGGTGCCCAGGTCTTGACTTACAAGGACTTGTAGTCCTCTTAGAAGATGGGTCGTGTCTGTTAGAAGTCTCTTATGAAAATGAAGAAAAACGCAAAGTTGAATCAACGCTGTTAGTAATAAGGTATAGGATAGCTGGAACAAAAGTACTTTCTGGGAGAATCTGGGGGTATTCCCAAATGAGTAGCGAAGAGGTAGTATGGATTTTTACTTCTGTCACCCAATGGGCAAGTGGGTTTGAATATCAACCAACTAGAGTAGCCAAGACAAAGGACTTGAGAAAAAAAAGTCAAGCCATCTAGTTAAAGAAGTGACAGATGACTAACGAGATGGATGTCAGTATACAGGCTTCCTTACTCAGAAGGTTTTGCTCACAGCTTGTCTTACATTATTGAAAGAAACTGGAACTAGAAGAAGCCTAGAAACACTCACCTGTGCCCTGTTTTAAGATGAGGAGACTGGTACAGAAAAGAGGTAAGAGAACATACAGCTGGCATTTGTACAAGTCTTTAGAGAAGACTTTTGCATGTGTTACATTATTTATTATTTTATAGACAATAATTACAGGTGTCATTTCTTGACAATATATGCAGATCTGTAACGAGCACATTGTGGTAGCTATTTAATCAACTTTATGATTTTATCAATTACTCCCTCCCTTTGAGACATTAAAAATATGAAGTTTAGAGTAGTTAAATCGTTTGCCTAGAATGCTACAACTGACTAGGAACTTGCTGTCATGGCCACCTGATAAACTCTTCCCTTGATTTTCAATAGTGCCATGGGTCATGTTTATGGTCACAGCAGGACCAGGGCTGATATTCACTCCCCTAAGGAACAGGATAGTTGAAATAAGGAATGTTGTCAGGTTACAAATGGCAAATCAGCAGGTTCGATATCAGCAGTCACAGTTTCAGACTTCCTTCTGAATCCTAGCATCCAGAGCAAATAGAGAAACAAGCAGGTACAGTAGTCAGTGCCCACACAGGAAACACCTTCTAGACAGCCAGTCCCTGGCCTGGGGCATTTCTTCCATGCTCTCTTATGGGAAGAGGCTACTGAGTGGATATCCAAGCCCACAGACAGTTCAGTACATACAGTAGTGACTTTTGCAGCTGTCCCTTAAGTTTTCTTTAGGGTAGGTTCATGTTTAATGCCAGGACATGTCAGCATGGCTCTATGAAAGTCAAAGACCTTGTGCTCTGAATATGAGACTCCCAGATGATCTGCCACCATTGTAGGGTGAACCATAGGGCATTGTTTGAATAGCAGCATGTAAATTTAACGGTGCTTTTGCTTGCTCACTGTATGCTGAACAAGCACTACAGATAAGAACCTAGTGAGCATGCTCAGTGGAGTCTTCACACAGTTATCTTCATTTTTATCGCAATGCTGGTGGGAAGAGCCCAGATAAAGTACCTCAGAATTTTGATTTTGTTTGAAGGCTACATTGCAAATTTTTTTTGTTTACTTATATCATAGCCTCTTTAAAAATAATCTTTTACTTTCATACTTACACAAGCAAAGTCTTTCCTGGAAGTTAATTTTAACCTTCAGATTTGAATGATGGGAAAATCAAAGGGATTGATTCATCATCATGGTAATTATGGACTATTTGACTCAGTCATGCTATCCAGTGTAAGTTCAATTGAAAAATAATTTGTAGATGATTAGGTTAATGGTCAGTTGGCTTGTGTGCCTTGTCTATTACTGTCTTGTCTGATTTGTTAGCTGAGTAAATATATTTTTCTAAATTTAAATTTCCATTTCTAGTCTTTTAGGTCCTGTACTTGTGTGTATCTTGAGTTATCAGACTCCTGTTTGAGAACAAATGTCAAGAGATAGCAGGAGTGAAGCCTTCCACATCTTATTGAACTTTGTAGTTCTTTCTCTGTGTAGGAAGCCACATATAGACTGGAGTTGCTGCATCTTGAAATCATAATCTGAAGACCAGATGTGTTGCCCGCATATAGACATCCATAAGTTTATTTCATTCTCCCTTTAGAGAATGGGAAATATCTTCCTTGTAGGGACAGGAAAGAATTAGGAGACAGACCCTGACCTAAGGGAAGTTCTGGAAAGATTATTGCCTTTTCTTCTGTGACTGAATGTTGTGCTAATACTGTAGACACCTGAGAAGAAGGGAACTTCCTTCCTGGAAGCAGACATTGAAGATGGGGAGGATTTGGGTAACGGGTGGAGTCAAGAGGAGGCTGCAGAAAATGAATGTAGAGTTGCCAGCAGCTCTCCTCGAGCTCCTGTGGATCCTAACTCAGCCTAGATTCAGACTTCCCCATCCACCCCACTCCCATAGAAGCCCCGAGTATCTTAGTGACTTTGCTGGGGTGTTGGTCACTGCTACTCTGCAGCTGGGCTGTGGAGAAGGCCCCCTCCCTCACACCTCTCGTCGATTCTTTCCCCCATGGCGTTTATTCTCAGGTCTCTGTTTTTCTTCTTGTAGCAATGCTGTCCCAAAACTGTCCTCTTAGATCTGGACACCCTGATCTGCCATGTCTCAAGCTATTTAGAAAGCATCCTTCCCAAATCAGAATTGGTTGGAGTCCTGCCACCTCCTGCCCCACAAGGAATATAGCACATGGGTGGAAATGACCCCCATTCTGCCCGTTCACTGGCCTCATGCAGCTGAGAGCCGGGAAGGAGGTTAAGGGCCAGTTCTCTGAGAAGGCTGAGACTTTAAATTGCCGAATGAGGCAGGACTTGGCACTCTTAGCACCGAGCACCTTTGATGCTTTATGGTCAGGAGACCATAATGAAAATGTAACGACTCCTGTCTGTTCATAGGAATAAGATCTCTAAGCTGCTGTAACACGTCTCCTCCGCCCAGGGATAGAGGAAAGCTTGATTTCTTCTAACAGTATAGATCCCATTCTCTTTATCCTGCTTTGCTGCAGGCGGTTGGAAGAGAATATCAGTCGTCTGGTTTTCCTTATCCCTTGCTCTGACAACTGAGCATGTGGGTGTCACTTTTGTCTTCGTCCTTACAGTCTTTTTATACAGACACAGTGCACCGCCCCACAGTGCATGGCTTCCAAATAATCTGAATTTTATTCCTCAAACTAGAAAAGCCTTACATTATGCTACTTCTTCCTTTGAAGGCCTTGGTTTTAGGCATTTCAGTTCTTGGGAAATTAATATTTGGTCTAGTGAGCATGAACTTTGCCTTCTTCGCCAGTCCTAGGACCAGCCTCTCAGCCAAATCACCTGGCATTTTTATTGTTTTTTCCTTCACTCTCCCTGGGTTTATTGCAGTTTCTAATTTGAGCTCCCTATGATAGCCAGACACCAGACTGCTTCATTCTCAAGAGGATTTCTCTGCGTGCACTGACCCTGAAGCTTAGAACTGTGACCCACAAAAAGATATACATAATGGAACTTTCAAAGAAAAAAATTTGATAGTTTTATTCGATTTTTGAATACATTCACTCCTGTGGTGAAGGCTGATTACCCTCGTAGGAAACAGCTTTTCAAAAAGTAGGGAAAAACTCACCTTCGTGGTCTCTTGCTATATGGGTATCTGTATCACACATATTAAGTAGTCCAGGAATCATCATCACAGAACATGAAAAGCATTCATTTCGCCTAGGATAGGTTACAAGGCGGAAGGACATATTTTCCAGATGTGTAGAAAATGCCTAGACTTACAGAATCAGGAAGGATTTGTAGAAAGTGTTGAACTTCACGATGTTCTTCAAAGGCTGTGTGTCTTCACGGCTGGGTCACTAACCCGTGATGATCCTTTGTGGTGGTGGGGCCTTTAGGGAGCAGGGGCCAGCCAGGAAACTAGGTGTGCCCTTGAAGGGGCTATCGGGGCTCTCTTTCTTTCTAGATATCTGATACCATCAAAAGGACAGTTTCTCCCACCATGCACTCCAACCATGATAATAGTAGCTAGGGGTCGTTGACTGGACTCTCTGAAACCAGAGGCAAGAATAAACCTCTGTTTCCTTTGGATTATCTGTCTTATATTTGCCAGCACGGCAGGAAGCTAACAGTTCCTAAACTGTGAGCCTCAGTTTGGCGTCTTGTGAGGCCACCACCCCCAGTGACACTGCCACACAAGGAAATGTGGGAACTGTCTTGTCATTAGAAAAGATCTTGCTAACAGAAAAAAAAAAGTCTACAAAACACCATTAGAATCCAGGTTTTGTACACCTCTGTAGACCTGTTGGAGAGCACAAACAGCCAGACCCTGCAATTCTTGATGTCACCAGTGTCGTGACCCTGATTTGTAACTCCGGTGGTGTGTGTGTAGATAACTGTAAGTGGAACAGTGTACACGGAGAACTCGATATTGTGTCTGAATTTAGAATTTTCTAGAACATACTCTCTTTCTTTGTGGTGGTGGGGGCACAGATAATGCATTTGGTATGAAATCTGACATAAATGGAGTTATTGAGAGTCTTTTTGAAGTGGTAATTTTCGGTTTGAATATTGCGACAGCAGGTGGAGCTAGTAGTAGGAATTCTATTCCTGGGCCATTTAAAAGGCAGCAAGATCTACAAGCCTTACATCACTGTGTCTGCTGCAAAGCTTTAGAATAGTAAATTATTAAGTGTTAGCTTTGGAAAGCGATTGTAGTATTGCAGCAAGAAAGCTGTACTAAATGAAAACTTAGTCTTCAGAAAAGAGGCTTGGTTGAGATGTGTGTGGCCCTGGGAAGCAACCCGAGAGCGTGCTGTGGACCATGTGTTTACAGACCTCCCACTGTTTAAAATAGGAGGTATATGACTGTGGGGAAAACAGTATGAAAAGACATGATTATTCAGAATAGTGTTATTTGTGTTATTAGATTTTCATTTTAAGTGGTAGTAAACATACAATTTAAATACTTTTTCCTATTAAAAACCAAAGAACATTTGCTCTTTATACTATACAGTTGTGAAATGATGACATATATACTTTATAACTCCAAATATGGCTGTGTTATCTGAATATGTAATTAAAGAAGACCACAGCATTCATATGCTCTCTTTCCTTATGAATCACACAGTGACCTATGCAGCTATACTCTGCCCCTCATTTCTCTGAGTGAGCTGCAGTGATCAGAGCAGACCTTTGGCATGAATGTATTTCTTTTCTCTCTGAATCCTATTTTTTTTTCTTAAAGTGATAGTTTATTTTACTGGCCATGTAATTTAAAAAAAAGACTCACTTTTTGCCATTACTCTCTGGAGTTAAAGATGGTTCAAAACATATATCTTGATGTTTCTTTTTTTTTTTGCTGAGAATTAGAAATGATATCTCCATAATTATTCTTATTTATTCAGTACATGTTACTTACCTGGCAAGCATGTAATGAATGCCTGTTGCACACAGGTTTCATGCTGAACACTGGGAATGAATTTTTAAATAGCACATGATCTTTTTTCCCTACCATCTCTCAGCTAAACATGTGGTCAGGCCACTGCCATAGAGCCCAAGCAATTCCTTTAGTGTGTTGTGACCTCTGGACTGCTGGTTGCAGCAAAGGGACTCAGCTGAGCAACATCAGAGAACCTTTAAAGTGAAGGCGATACTTCAGTAGCATCTGGAAGGAGATGTGTGATAAGAATTCACTAGGAGAAGTAAAGAAAAAGGTGCTTTCAGGCAGTGTGTTCGCACGTGCGAAGAGCCTGTGGATGCAAGAGGCACCAGGATGCTTGTTAGAGGGGCCGCTTCTTGACCTGGGATAGGATGTTGATGGGTCTTACAGGATTCACGAAGAACCTGTGGGTGCAGGAAGCACCAGGATGCTTGTTAGAGGGGCTGGACCATGGGCTGAGGTAGGACGCTGATAGATCTTATAGAATGCGCACCGCCCGTGAATAAATTATTCAGGAGTTTCAGCAACTCTGGGTGTGATTTAATTTATTAGCTTTTGGAGTTCATGAAACTAAAGTTATGGATATGATCTTTGGGAACATGCATGGCTAGACTTAATTTCAACCTCAGCTAGCATTTTAAAATATGTTCTCTGGTCACAGGGTGATTAGATGGGAATGGAGCCGCATCAATCTCTGTCCTTAGCAACTACATGGAAAAATGCTGCATATGCTAATTCAGTGCAGCACAGTCTACCCTCTGCATCCAAAGTTGCTACACTGCCACCAACTACAATGGAAAGTATTTGAAATAAAATTCCTCTGAACTGAACACCTGTGTACTTTTTCTTCATCATTGTTGCCCAAACAATGCAGTCCAATTACATAGTGATTATGTTAGTTACATAAGCAACTGCAAGTGATCTGGAGATGACTTGAAGTTTATAGGAGAGTTGTGTAGGATTATACTCAAACACTACATCATTTTGTATAAGGGAGTTTTGCATCCTCCAGTTTTGATGTCTTCTGGGAGAATCCTGGAATGTGCATCCTCCTTGGACACCAGTGGATCTGGATGGCTGTATTTATTGAATATCTGCTGGACAATGTAGCTGGGAGATAATGCCTGCTCCCTTAAGAGTAAGGCTTCCTGGGTTATTTTTCCTCTTAGCTCTCTTCAAAGTGTCATACAGTAAACACATCTAAACCACAGCACTTTATCTGTCCCCTGGTCCTGCTTTTCCCCTGGGCCTTTCATCCCTTTAACTGACACCTCACACCACTGGGTACTCAATACAGAACCTCTGTGTTATATTTGGCCTTTCACCTGTCACATCTAACTCATCATCAAGTTGTGCCATTGCAGTTCTAAAGCATGGCCTTCCACCCCTGTCCCTTTCATTGCTCGTTCCCATAATTGCTTTTACTCCCAATCCTTTTTTACAAAAACAAGAACATGAAATGCCTTTCCAAAGTCTAAATCAGATCATATCAATTCTCAATGAAAACCTTCTACTGACTTCCTATTGCAACTTCAGTAACGCCCAGCTATTTCCTGCAGTCCCCAAGGACTGAGAGTTCAGGCCCTGTGTCCCTCGCCAACTCTGTGTATTATTTCTTCCTCTCTTTTTGAAGCCATTCTAGTTGCATGGTCTTTCGTTCATTTCCTACCCCATGGCCTTGGCATATGCTGTTCCCCTGCCTGGATTGCTCCTCTTCTCATTCTGTAGCCACTGTTGTATTTCCATGGTTTGGGTCTTCGCTTAAATATCTCCTCCACTAAGAGCCTCCTCCTCGAGTCTATGCCACAAAGACTCCTGGGTCCCCTTGTACAACCTTTCACCCTCTTCCCCATCATTGCACATGCCACAGTTTTCAGGGGTGTGTGCACTTGCAGTCAAATTGCATAATGGCCACCTCCCATAGTACTCTGTTTCCTTGGGAACTGAAATCATGTTCTTTTGCACCTTCTACCTCCAGCATTTATTATAGTGGCTGGCACATGGTGGGTCTTTAAAAATTGTAAAATAATCATTTAAAAACATAAAACTACATGATTTTTAAAGCTTATAAATCATTAATCTCAAATAAAAAAGAAAAATTAAACTTATTTATCTATTTTAATGTGTATTGGTGTTTTTGCCTTGGGATTGGATTCTCTGGAGTTACAGACAGTTGTGAGCTTCCATGTGGGTGTTGGGTATTGAACCTGGATTCTCTGGAAGAGCAGTCTGTGCTTTTAGCCACTGAGCCATCTCTCCAGCCCCAAGAAAATTGTTTTAGCATTGCAAACTCTTGAAGCTGTTTTGGGAAAGGCATATGGTTCAATGTTATTAGTTATGCCGCCCAAACGATAGAGTTACACATACTTATTATATAGTTTGGGGCTGTTTTTAAAACAAAATGATAACTTTTTAATGGAAATCCTACATTATGCAAATGAACTGCCCTTTCTATATATTTCAGACTCAGTTCACTAAAATGTCTAAATTCTTGGCTCCGCTCCTTAAACCTGCTACAAAGATCACATTAGAATTCTTTTTAATAGACACTGTAAGCACAGTACCCAACCTCATAACATCACGCTGGGTTCTTTTATTATGAGAGTCGCAGGGAGCTGAGCCCGAGGCTGCTGAACACGTTGTGGGCTGTATCCAGGCTGGGGATGGTGCCAGCTCTATTGTTTATGTAATATTCTCTCCACCTTTATCTGTGGCATACAATTGGTGTTGACTTTTGAGAAACTACTTCTCTGACCCTATCTCTCAGTTGGGGGAAAAAACCTGCTGAAATGACATCTGGCTAGGGGAGAAAAGGTATTAGAGCAGTGTACTGAAAGGCAAATTATGCGAGTTTCTTTAATAAGCCATTTTGTGCCTGCCTTTTGGACCCATCAGAGGGTCCATGACTTTTTCAAGGTCATGGCTCCTCATCCCTGAGAAGCTCAGTGAACCTGCGTGTCTCTGGTTTTTACCATTGGTTACTAGGGTTGTACTTGCTTAGTGTGTAGCACAACATAATGTCTTTCTGACTGCATTTATGAGTAAATGCCCTTTGTGAAAGATAAAACTGAAATGTTTTGTGATATTTATCACTGTTCGTGTCTGGCTTATTTCTTCCTGAAGAGGAATGTACTCATCTTTGGCAAACTGTTTTTCTCCCCTACAACTCCTAGGCATATCACTTGAGGGGTTTCTGCATGTCGTACAGAGAAAGAAGGAAGCACAGCTCTATCGGAATGAGATAAGGCACATCTTCACGGCTTTCGACGTGCACTGTAAGTGTCGGCAAAGTGCTTTCCTGGAAGAGTTGCTGCTGAGGAATCGGGAATGGGGATGTATCCCCTGTGGTGCAGTAAACATGGGCCATCCCTACCACACTCTGACTGTGGCCACAGCTGTTGGTGGGGATCTTTTCCTAAGTAAGGATGCTCAGTTTCTGGCCCTACATGAAATATTTACCATTATTAACTGGATTTGTGTGCTTGCCTATTGTACCTGTATTGTAGTGGGTGATAACCAAAGGACTGGCCATATGGGGGTCCAAGCCACAAGCCTGCCATGGGCATATGGGAGACACTTTGCAACTCTCACTTTGACCCATACCTGACTGAAAGAATCATTTTCCATGCTAGATGTGACTTCCAAGATTCACACACTGGCTACGGTTGTAATTTCCTCTACATATTAATATATAATAGGTCTCATGCCAAGCTGGAAAGCAATGAATTTGGAGCCTGAAATGTTTTGGCCGATCACAGAGACGCGAAGCCCAGTGCATTGTTACAGTCCTGTCTGAGTAACTCTTTTCCTAGGACTTAGAGACCCAGAAAGTGCAAAGCTGCCAGTGGCCTTTCAGTTTATGTAGGACTGCACCAAAGGGCAGGCAGGGTATCACTACCTTATTCTGAAATTCTTCCAGGGAGATGTATTCACTGGATGTATAATGACCTATGTAAGATAACTGTAAATTACTGCTTTTTTTTAAATTTTAATAATATGTTAAATTTTAACTTCCCATAACAACTGACTGAAGTCATAGTTCACAGGGTTTATAGGAGTAAGTGAATGCTTAATATTTTGTTTTCATCTAGATCGTGGATTCTTAACTCTAGAAGATTTCAAAAGGGCGTTTAGTCGAGTGGCTCCCAAGCTACCGGCGAGGTCAGTGCTGGAGGTGTTCAGGTACGGTGCTAAGGTTGCTGCATCCATCCGTTTACCCTTGTATTTACCACCTGCTGACAGGTATTTTCACTTTAACAGAGAACCCTCATTTATGCTGACTTTTCACTTTTGGACATTTCTTCTTACAACATAGTTTTATGGTCCAGGAGAAAAATAAGTAGTTAGCTGTGAGTCTAGCTACTTCCTTGGCAGGGGCCTGTAAGGAAAGGGGAAGGAGAACCATGTGAGTTGGTACTTGACACAGTCTGCGTTGGTCAGCAAGGCACAGTGGCGGCCTCTCATTCATTTGCTCCCCAAGCTGCCGCTGTCAGTTCGGTTGCGGTCTACACCTTAAGTGCATCTCTTCAAAACGAGCAGTGTGTGTTGGGAGCCTGCAGATTGTAATGTTAGTGGCACTAGCTTCAGCGCGTGCAGACCTGAGAGAGGGGCCCAGCTGCCTCGCTTGAGCCCATCGTCCACTGTCACCAGGTATGTTAAATAGTTTAGTCACTAACAACATCCAGGAAAACACAAATACTGAAAGATCATAAGAGATATTCCTGCATTTCTTTCCAAAAATGTCGGCAAGCCTAGCCTGAATGGTAGTGTCATAGTTACGGTGGACCTGGGTTCCCCATCTTGTTCCTCTGGTGCCTTTAACTCCTGGCTGCTACTTGCCCTGGGGTAGCTGTTGAAACTTCAGCCACATTATCTGGATGGCAGCAGTTGAGAGGACAGGACAGAAGCCCTGACTCTTCTTCTGAGGGTCTATACCAACCCTACACTCCAGTGACCAACACTTAGGTTCAAGACTGCTTGTACCTACAGGGGAGGGCCAGGGGCTTTGCACAATCTTGTGCCTACTTCATAGAGGTTCTGATACTGAAGAAGAAAGAGAGGGAATGGATATTGGGGGACATCTGGCAGATATTCCCTTTTGGGAGAAAAGTAATTGAATGGAATCTGGCCTGAAGCCAGCCCTGCTCAATAGAAATTATCAAGCAGGTTATTTGAATAAGGATTGTGCGCATTATCATTAACAGTGACATATATGAAATTCATCTGCTGCCTCGCTCACAGGCAAGCCATTGAGAGGCTATTGAAGAGGAACATGTACCCTGATGCATACAAAGTGAATGCAGAGAATGTAGGTGATTTTGTAAAAGCAGGTTCTTAAAGTATATTAGCATCTGTTTAGGTGCTTTGTGATGAGGGGAACAGTGAATATCAATGTATTTCTACCTTACAGTGGTAGATTTTGAGAGGGATTAAATATATATATGCTGTCCAAATTTGCTACCTTTAAATGCTTGTTACATGGTTATAGTGGATGCTACCTTGTAGAGAATTGAAGAAAAATAGATTTTTTTTTTCCTGGTACTGAGCCTTAAACCCAGGCCTCTTGTGTGCTACACAGGTGCCCTATCCCTGAGTTATAAGCCCAGCTCCCTGTTTGTTTTTATTATAGGCAGGCCTCACGGGTTGCCCATGCTGGCCTGAAACTCATTCTGGGTGTAGCCCAGGCAAGTTCTTAAATTTGTGTTATCCTGCCTCAGCCACCCGAGTAGCTGGGATTGCATGTCTGAACCACCAGGCCAGGCTTGGGAAAAATATTTTATTATATTGAGACAGAGACAATGTTTAACCATGAGCCAAAAAGTTAACAGCTTCCAGTTCAAACTCTGCTCTACCACCTTGTAGAGAGCATTTTTGCAAACATGTTTGTAAATAAGACTTTATTTTACAAAATCATGTGTGTTGCTTATTAAACCTCTTTATACCTGTGTTTTGGTAAGTTGAAAAATAAAATGTCCTGACCTGGCTAGAGAACATCCTGCAGTTTTTATAGTTTTAATTTTTTCAAGTGTAACAGTAGGTATGGCTTGCATGCTTCCGGAGCAGCTGTTGGTAATGACTGGCTGCTGGGGAAAGGGTCAGTGTCTGCCTTCAGGAGTGTGGCACTGGTAATTCATCCACAGCCATCTCATGCACATTCTGAGACTCAGTGGGTCATTAAAAACAAGTCATGAGAGTAAGAAGGGGATGTGCTGGGAAGCAGAAGGATTCCAGAGGGAATGAGAGGGGGATAAAGGAGGGGGTGGGGAGTGGATGTAGTCAGAATACCTCATATACATGTACAAAATTGTCAGAGAATAAACTAAAGTTTATTTTTGTAAAACCAAAACCTTAATACATTTTCAAAACCTACATGTGATATCAGAGAAGGTAGATATATATTTCTGGATTTCAGTCACCAGTAGCAAAACAATATTAATTTAACAAATTCAAAACTGGCTAACCTTTTCATTATCAGTAGATGGAACTACAAGCTGAAGGTGTCAGGGCCATGATCACCTGGTCTCACTTAGAGCTGTATAATTTAATGAGGTATCCATGACAGCTCTTAGAGCCAAGTCTTGAAACAAATTGAACTTTAAATTACTTAGTCAGAAAGGATTAAGTGAAGATGTTCCAAAATAATAAAGTAAATTAAATCACATTATTATTAAATGCTATGAATAATTTCTAGTGATAGCATAGATATTTGCCATTAATAATAAAATCTGCATATTAAATTACTTAGCTATTTTCTATTAATTTTTTATGATAACATAATAATACAGTAGCACATGCTGTAAATGCATATACTTCTATTGTAGATTTTGTGCTATCAAATTGTGTGCTATTTACTAGTGTTGTATGCCCAAAGCTATTTGGAGACCACCATAGTATACAGCCAAAGCAAGGCATTCCAGCTGGTTGAGCCTGACTTGTTGAAGTCCATTATATTGGTCTGGAAAATGACTCAGCAGTTACGGTGGTTTGCTGTTCTTGCAGAGGCAGCACACACACTGGGTGATGCACAGACACCTGTAGCTTCAGCTCCAGAGGATCTGCCACTGTCCTGATTCCAAGGGAGCCTCAACACATGTGTATATACACATAAAAGTGAATTATTTTAAAAATTAGTTTATTATAAACACCATTATCTATAAACTAAAAATAAAAGAATATGAATATAAATAATTACTGGATTCAAAGGGGAAAGAAAAATATTTCCTCTCTGTGCAGATTGAAATAGACCAAAGAAATAGAAATGTCTGAGACACCGTAAACAAAAGCATCCCCGTGTCAGTGCTCCAAATGGTTTTCCGGCACAGAAAAATGAAAATGAGCTGCTTGGGCTCTTGACAATGTACAATGCTGTGACATTTCCAAGGGAGAAGCTGGAGGAATTTCAACAGGATAAGAGTTCCTTGTGGTTTGAATGACTTGATGGGCGGGAATCAATCTTTCAATATAATGGCTACCCGGTCCTTCTGGAGAAATTTCTAGAGACCAAGAGTAGCCATTTTCAGAAGTGGCTGCCCTTCTCATACTCTCATTCTGTAAACCAAATCAGACTACAGTATAAAGCCACATAAGCAAATAACAGAAGCCAAACCTCCTTGGACATGATGCAGCAGAGCGTTACTTTGGTTTCTAACTTGATAAGAACACTGGCATGTTCATGGGAAATTCAGAGTGCTGCAAGAACAAAACAGGGTTTTTATAATGTTGGTGAATATTTGGCCATTCTGTTGATTGTAGCATAAGTAAAAAGCCATGTAGATTTCAATAGATACGTTTATTTCTAAAATTCATATTCTGGTTATTCTGTAGCTATTACCTCTTCCTTTACAGTCTTGTTAGTCCTACAGTTAGATGGATTCAAAGCTCATCTCTAAGTCATGTCCTGTAGCTTTTGCTTTTAAGGATCGCAAGAACCATATTTCCTCTTGCCTTTTATATTCAGAAATACTTACCCGGAACATTGTAACTGAATAAAATTTTATAATGGGTCAATGCTAAAATTTTTATAGTCAACTTCCTTTTCTTTGAAACGCTAGTTTATTCTTATGATGGAAGTCCCTTTTAAAGTTTTTTGTTTTAATTTTTAATCTTTTGTAGTTATGTGTGTCTATGTGAGGGTTTGTGCTGTGAGTGAAGTTGTCTACAGAGGCCAGAAGAGGCATTAGGCTCCCAGGAGCTGGAGTTTCACACAGTTGCGAACTGCCTGACATTGGTGCAGAGTACTGAATTCAGGTCCTTTGCAAGAGCTGTGTGTGTTCTTGACAGCTGAGTCTTCTCACTGTGTCTCCTCGTACGTTTCCTGTGATGTCTGTTTTCATCTGTGACCTGGCCATTGTGACCTTTTATTTTCTCATTAGTTTTCTTCTTCTCTTTCTTTGTTGCGCTGTATCTGTTGTCCTCTTTGTGACTCTGCTGTACTGTTACTTTATAATATCTCCTCGATGCCGTTTATGTATATCTTCAGTCTTGTTATAGAGATATGATTGCTTTACCGGGGCAACAGTAATTAGAGATTTTATTGTTAGGCAGGATATGTGACACTCACCTATAATCTCAGCATTTGGGAGGCCAACACAGGAGGTTCAAGAGTTCAACGCTTGCCTCAACCAGATAATGAGTCCTGGCCTAGCCTGGATGACCCTGTTTCAAAACAAATAGAAATGTGTGTGTGGAGGGTGGGGAATTGCTTTCAATATTTGAAACTTGGCAACTTTTCTTTCCTCTTGGTGCTGGTGGTTATGCTTTGTGTATTTTTGCATTAAAGTCACCAAGGCTGCATCCAAGATAATGCTGTATTCAGAAGTTCTCAGTTAATTCTTTTCTTGCACACAGTAAAAAGTGACAAGAGTTGTGATGAGTTGACTAGCATCGTGTGTTACTGTGGAGTCAAAGTCACTTCCCAGACTGCTTCAGACACTTGGGGATCAAAACAAGCATCACATTTCCTCTTAAACACTAATCGAAACTACTGGAAACTTCACAGTACTGTCTTCTTTATGTTCAAAAAGATCTTTAGTGAGTCTACTGAGTACAGTTAAAACTCTTTAACCTAGCTCTTCAGCATCTGGCCCCCTTTCCAACATCTGGTTCCTTTCCAGGCTTGGCTTTCACTTGTCTTGAATTTCTGTTTTCCTGGCATGCTGTTTGTGCTGTTGATTGTGTGGTGTGCATTCTCAGCTCATTCTCCTTCCCTTGCCTGGCATGGACTTGCCCTGACCTGGCCTGCCACGATTTGAACTATCTTCCGCAGCACTGCTCAGTAGACCCTGTTTATCCCTGCATTGGACAGTTGTGTCTCCTTTCTTAAACTTGGATAGAATTTATTGTTATATGTTAATCAGTATGCGCTAAATAAACATGCGGTGTTTATGATTATCCCCATAAAGTACTTCAAGCTCCTTGAGTTTATGGATTTATCTCCCATCATTTTGATCACTGACATGTTGCCTTGTGGTTAATAAATGATTGTTGGTCTATTTGTCACAATTTGAAACATCCAGTGCTGGCAAAAATTCTCATTTCTAGTTTTCTTCATGGCTTATTTCCCACAATTTAGGGAAGAGTACTTTAAGCTTAAGGCTGGATCCTGATGGCCATATGTAGGCTTGTTTTCAACCTTCTCTTCCTGCATGTGATTTTTATGAATTAATCTCTTGACTGCTTCTAACCTCAGTTGTCATCAGGGAGTGGCCTTTTTCCTTGTGTGTGTGTGTATGTTTACTTCTCCATCTTATTGTAAGTGCTGGTATTTGTTGGTTTTTGTACATTCCCACCACCTGCCAACTGGTAAAGAGCTCCAGCAAGCCTCCTCTGCTTCCCAGCTATTAAATGAAAAGTGTGTGTTCAAAAGGCCTGAGTGCACAGCCGCACGGCAACAGACCAGTGTGCAGTGGAAACACTGAGCCACCAAAGTGCCCTCCAGCCATGCATGGAGACATTCAAGTTATAAATGATATTTTTGATGTCAGAATCCCCTTCATATTACTTGGAGGAAGTTCAAAGTACATAGACCATCTAACTCTTTGGAGGGGGTATTAAAATTGTTTGTAAATAAGAACATCATGTCTCATTAAATACTACATGATCAATGTCTGAGTGTTGGTAGGAGGCTGAAGTTTAGGAATGCAATTTTCAAAGGGGGTGATGCATATTCTCTTGACAAAAAAAAATTACCTATGCCTCGTGTCGCAGCTGTAATAGATGGAAGGATCGTCCTGAGCTGGGGTAAAATGGGCCAACAGATGTCTCTGTTTTTTGGATTTTTTTTTTCAGAGTCAGCGGGCCTGAAGGACAGTGATTTAAGATGACGTTTGTTTCTTCAGAGCATTTGCATCCCTTGAACTGTTATTCCTCACTGTGTTCTTTGGCTGCCCCCGTGCCCTTCAGGGAGCAGCCAGTTTGTTGTGCATCGTTTTCTTGAGCCAACTCTAGTAGAATTGCTTCCCCGGTTTTACTTTGTATATCAGAATGTGACTCAAGTATAGTCACATGACCTGGATAAGATCGGAGTTCTTATAGTCAGTGCCTACTCTGGTGAGTGTGGTTGTTTATCTGTAATTATTTGCATGGTTCTGTATAGGAAAATGTTAAAGACTTGAAATCATTTCTCATTATTCATAGCCATACACAGACAGAAGTCACTAGCTATATCTCTGTGTCCTGCCCAAACAGGTAGTTTTCTGAAATACCATGCCATTTCCCAGAAAAAAATATGATTATTATATATCAATCAGAATTGAAAAGTACAAAACCCATCTACATAAATAATTCTATGCTAGTCATTTTTATTGCTAGCTTTTTTCAGAGGCCCCATTGACATAAATCATTTCTTTCTACTTGAAGAACGTCATTCTGCCAGTACAAAGTTTAGAACTGGTCACTCAGAATTTAAAGTTCAGGGACTAGAGGAGAAAATGAATGGAGACGAGTGATGGCTTCATCACACAGGGTTGACTTGGAGTCTGTTATTTTCATTTCTTTAGCTTACCTAACTAATTTCCCATCATCAAAGATACATGATTTGATTTAGGATTCCTAGATTCTGTATTTTTCTTATGTTAAAAACAATACAGACACAAATTTCAATCATCTTTTAAGGCCCAGAGAGTAAGTATTTCCAGTCTTGAAAGCTGGTTTTTACCCTGTACTCTGCCCATATGTTTTCCATCCCCTAAGAGGGAAATTGTCTGAACTTCCTGCTTTAAGCTGCTAGCCCTGCATGAACATCTTTGTCTTTGTGCTCTTGCATAGTCATTTGTATACATACATTCTTCCCTGCATCAGAACATGTGCTTAGCACGAGCCGGCATGGTAGAATATTTATCACCACACTCCACATGGCTCACTGCTCAGTTGTTTACAACAATTGGCTATGTTGGAAATGAGCGGCCAGTGCAGAGAATGAGGGTCTCACTGCACTTTGTTGTTGCTTGCTTGCTTGCTTTATTTCTCAAGTGCAAGGCTGGTGCCGTAGAAGGGCCATGGAGGTCAGTGAAGCCTCTGGTTAGGGATCAGCAGACATGAGTTCTAGTCCCAGCTCTCCCACTGACCAGTCTTACCACCAATCTCTGAACCTTTTCATTTGGACTCTCTTTGTTTCCACAGTAAGGGGGGCTGCCAGGCTTCTTCCAACTTAGAAATGCACTGTGGAGTTATTTATCATGGGGAGTAGCGTGGCAGACTTTTATTTTCTCTGTGTACCACAGATATCCTGAAGCCTCCACAGTATGAATACAGATGTGGTCTGTCAGTGTAACAAAGGCTGTTCTCAAGAGGAAATTACTCGACTTGACAGCCGTCCAATCCTAGGTTTAGTTTGGAGATGTCACTGTAGCAAGTATTTTGGCCACTGTCTCTAGCTCCTCATCTACATATGTTGCTGACTAGTACAACTGTCATGTAAGAAACTACTTATGTATGTCATATAACTGTCTGTAATTCAACTGTCATATCAGTGACTGCTGCCATGGTTTCTTTCTGTGACCAAATGTTGCTAACCTGTTCAGTCATCCTTGGTGTTATTAATAGCCACACATCATGAATGTCTTCATGCCTCTTTCCTTTAAAGCAAAAGGAATCAATTATTTGTTTTTTCCCTTTGTAATAGATAGTGAACTTTAGGGTGTGAATTTTAATCATACTGTATGTTGTTTTTATCAGATAAAAAGGCATGCATTTGTGAAAGGAACTTTATATTTTATGAGATATTTAAAACGTTATTTTGCTTATGTTTTTTTTCAAGGTAGAGTCTTATTCTGCAGCCCAGATTGGTCTGTCACATGCTATGTAGGCCGAGCTGAACTTGAACTTGAAGCCATTTTTCTCTCTCTGCCTCAAAATTGTGTTTTAATATTATGGAAAATGGGTTCAGAATATTAAGAAATATGTCAAAATTGTTATCCTAAAATCGGATTGAAGGTTTCCAGGACTAGATTTTTATCTCTTACATGGAAGCCTATGTGTTTGCTCCCTGAAGTTTTGACATCTTGTCTACCTTCCTCTTACCCAGCCATTCTTTTCCATTAAACTACATTGAATAACTATATCCTTATTTTGCAGTGAGCTCTAGAGACAGGTATTAATGCAGGGACTTATTGGCAATGCTAATCTCAGCCCCACTGAATTCCCTGTATTTACTTTAATATGATCCCTTCATGATTGATATTCATATTAAACTTTGAAAATCACTGTCTACCTTTCTAGTTAAATTTAGACTAATGAGAGTAAATTATCATTACATTTTAGTGTTACTTTCTTACTTCAATAGCTTCTCATTGCTTCTCATAGAAAAATCTAGATTCTTTAGCTTAACATGCAAGCCTGACAGACAAACAGAAACTCGAATGCCTTTTTGGACGTTCTTGTACATTCCCCAGGTTAAACACCATTCTAATCCTCTCACCATGTTGATCCTATCTCATCTGTCTTCCCACATTTTTACTCATGCCAGGTTCACTGCTCTTCTCTCCTGTATCCCTACCTGCTTGTCTAAGTATATCCCTTGCTGCTCGAGCCCACAAAACACCCTTCATGTTCTCTAGAACTGCTGAGGCATGATGCCGCGTTAGCATAATCAGTAACTGTAACTGCTGTTGCCTGAAGGTTTGCTCTGTGCCAGTGACTGTGGAAGCTCACGGGCTGTACTGTCTATGCCCACTTTACAAATGAGGAAATGGCTTGGAGAGGTCAAAGCATTTGCTCCAGACCACCAGATAGTTAGTAATGGAACCGAGATTCGGACTCAGACAGGCTAACTCTGCAACTTATACTCTCAAGTCAATCACTTCTTCTTTTTTTTTTTTTCCAGCACTATCAGCATCCTGCAGGCAGGGCTATGCTTTTGTATCTCCACAACACGAGAAAGGCAGGCATGTTGCCCAAAAAGTATTCTTGATAAACCGGTTGCATAATTATGTAGCTCTTTCCTGTTCCTGTGAATTGGTTTGGTTTGGTTTTGATTGTTGAGATATCGTTTGATTATCTGCAATATAAACAAAAGGTACTGTTTACAGAAATACACACAAAGGAAGCTGAAACAGCATTTTATCAAGCGAAAACCTGCAAGCACTCAAGTTCAGGTTGCTTTGATAGGAAAGTGTGTGTTACACCTCTTTCCTGGGGAATTATAGCACAACACCAAAATATCTGCCAAGTACACTGTAAAAAAATATGTAAATCTGGTGAATGGAGGTATATTTTTGACTGGGTTGAATATGCTAACCTAACTGTTTATTTTCTGTCTTTATAAGGCAGGGTTGTGCTTTGATTCATTAGATTTTTTTACTCAGTTGCAGTGAGTTCAATGATGTGGCTTCTAATTTCTACCTTGCTTGCGTTCTCTGTCCTTTTCCCCTTCTTGTTTGAAACCAGCTGCTGGAGAAAATCAGAACTAGTAATTAAATCCTCTCTAGACTTGAAGTGAAGCCCTGCCTTGCATGCTCTTTCCCTTGGCTTCTGCCTGTGTGACCCTTGAGCCTACTGATGGCTCTTTGAAGATTTGAGTAACTCAGGCCCCAAGACAACCTCCTGAGACACAGAGCAGTTACATTGTAATCTCGCTACCTTTACTGTCTCCCCCATCTTGTCTCCTCATCACTCACTTTTGTCCTCCTCACCTGAGGAACCTAGAATTGTACAGCCTCAGAACAGGTTTCTGGTGGCCAGACATGCATCCTCTTGCTTCCCCTCATCCCTTTGTCTCCCCATCTCTTTCTTCTCAGCAGCTAGCAATCCCCAGGACTGTTATTACTTTCTCTTCCCTATGTTCACCTAGGTCTACCTTTGGTTCTGATCTCAGCTGCATGTTCTAAGCTATTGAGTGGGCACTGGTATACCTACCTACTTGGTTTTTGCCAGTCTGCAGGCTGAGTTTGCTGTCCACTTGCCTTCATTCTCTCCCAAGACACAGCACCCATCCTGTTGTCAGTTAATTTGTGTGTGTGTGTCTCATCCAGTGTGAACTCTGCTACCATCTTCCTGGATCATTTTGCACACACAACCCCCCAGGCTTGCCTTGACCCCTGTGTGAACCCATGCAGGGGTCACATTCACATTCATATACAGATTATAATCTTTATTTCACCAAAGTCTAGTATGGATTAGCCAACGCCTTCTTCTGCACTTAGTTAACTGATCTGGGCCTTGGTAGTTGGAACACTTTCTTTACCCAACCATGGCCTGATGTTGGAACCTTAGGTCATGCCATATCCCATTGCTACCCAGAAGAACTTGAATTCAGCTGTCTTCAATTCCCTGCTACAGGAATTTTTGCAAATTGTTGACCCCTCATGTTCCTGTGACCATACTCTTCTGCCAAGACACCGTATGCTTGGTGTAATACTGTATGCCAAGTCAACCCTCTGTAATGGCTTATTCTCTGATGGTTATAGTTCTTTCCCACTACGCCACACAGAGGTAGTCCTGACTTCAGCCTTGTGGAGAGCATCTCAGATTCTGTTTAAGTTCCATGGCTATCTCCTGTTCACCTTTAGTCTTCCGTGTTCACCTCTAGTCTTCCATGTTCACCTCCAGTCTTCCGTGTTCACCTCCAGTCTTCCGTGTTCACCAGCAGTATTCCGTGTTGACCTCCAGTCTTCCGTGTTCACCTTCAGTCTTCCGTGTTCACCAACAGTATTCCGTGTTCACCTCCAATATTTTCTGTGTTCCCTTCCAGTCTTCTGTGTTCCCCTCCAGTCTTCCGTGTTCCCCTCCAGTCTTCCGTGTTCACCAACAGTATTCCGTGTTCACCTCCAGTATTTTCTGTGTTCCCTTCCAGTCTTCTGTGTTCACCTCCAGTCTTCCGTGTTCACCTCCAGTCTTCCGTGTTCACCTCTAGTCTTCCGTGTTCACCTCTAGTCTTCCGTGTTCACCTTCAGTCTTCCGTGTTCACCTCCAGTCTTCTGTGTTCACCTCCAATCTTCCATGTTCACCTCCAGTCTTCTGTGTTCACCTCCAGTCTTCTGTGTTCACCTCCAGTCTTCTGTGTTCACCTCCAGTCTTCCGTGTTCCCCTCCAGTCTTCTGTGTTCACCTCCAGTCTTCCGTGTTCCCCTCCAGTCTTCCGTGTTCACCTCCAGTCTTCCCTGTTCATCTCCAGTCTTCTGTGTTCACCTCCAGTCTTCTGTGTTCACCTCCAGTCTTCCGTGTTCACCTCCAGTCTTCCGTGTTCATCTCCAATCTTCCGTGTTCACCTCTAGTCTTCCATACTCACCAACAGTCTTTTCTGTGTTCACTTCAAGTCTTTTCTGTTGTTTTTTTTTTTAAGGGAAAAGGACAACTACAATCTCTTTAGTTTTCACCAATTCTCTTCTGTGCTGACCTCATTCCCCACCCATTCTAAAGGGAGATGTGTTTCTTCAGCAACCATTCTCTCTATTGTTATAACTTCTTTCCCTGCTACAGATCCACCTAGTTCCCCCAGCCTGGAAAACTGCTTTCCCCTTCTCTTTTCCTTTTCTCTGTCCTTTCTGGGTTTATTGTCATCTTCCTATGGCATTTAGCCTAGAAGCCCTGTGTTGTTTCTTCCTCTTCTCTAGATTTCTTTCTTTCTTCCTTCCTTTCCTTTCTCTCTTTCTTTCTTTCTTTCTTTCTTTCTTTCTTTCTTTCTTTCTCCTGTTCTGGAACTAGATTTGTAGACCTGGCTTGTCTCGAACTCACAGAAATCCGCCTGCCTTTGCCTCCTGAATTAATGGCATGAGCCATCACTGTCCAGCTTCTCCAGCTTTTTTACATCATGGGCAGTGACATGGTTCTCTTTCATTCTGCACCATCTCTATATTAACTTCTGAGTCCTCATGACATCTTTCACATCAACTGTAAAATCTGCCTGTTTTCTGGACTCCTTTCTTGCTAGTTCAAGCCAAGTCCTAGTTACTTCTCAATTACTTTATATGGTCAAAGAAAATAAAAGTCATAAGAAACTAATAAACAATCCAGAAATTTAATTTTATATAGCATATTACTATTCTAATTATGGTCAAGTACTTTTGTTATATCTCAAAATTTATTTCTTGATTTAGGAATACAATTCTGATAATAATTGGGGACTAGATTTAACTCAGTTAAAATATCAACATTAATAGACATATTAATACACAAGGGGAAATCTCATGAGGTCCACGCCTAGACAAAGAGCTTCAGGCAACTAATGACTACTGAGAGAGGGATAATTAGTCTCTCCCAGGGATGAGCCCCAGAATTGGTTATGTAATACAGAATGGTCAGCCTGAATCATACACACACACACACAAGACTAAATAGATTCAGCAGGTTTTATTTGTGTATTTGTGTGTGTGTGTAAGTGTGTGTAACAATTAAAATCAAGAAGAGGCTATCAATTTGAAGGAGAGCATGGGAAGGGTTGGAGGGGGAAAAGGGAAAAGGAAAAATAATATTTTAATTAAAAATTTTTTAAACATTTAAAAATCTATGGTCCAATGTTCGCTGCAGTCTTATTCACAATAGCCAAGATATGAGACAACCTACATGCCCACCAGTGGATAGATGGATAAAAATGATTATGGTGTGTAACCATACATACCTCTCTTTATGCCATATAGGCACACACACACACACAAAGTAAAATGCTGTTCCTTAAGATAAAAGGAAGTCTGCATGTGCCACAGTTTGCAGAATTTTATATTAAAGGAAATGACTGGCAAAGAAGGACAGATATTACATGGTATTACTCCTGTGGACTCTAAAAATCATCCGATTGATAGAAATGGTAGAACAGTGGCTGCCAGAGTCCAGTAGTGGGGAGGGGTTACTGCTTAAAAGGACAACTGTAAAAGTACTTTTACAGTGACTATATCCTAGTGAGCTATATGATAACTGTAATTAAAGGTACTGTATTTTTTTTTACCATAGTTCCTGAATACTCTTAGTATATACAAACACAAAGCAACTATGTCAGAAGATGAGTCTATTTACTAGCTTGATTGTAGAAATTGTTACACAAGGAATACATCAATACAGCATATTATATGCTGTAAATATACAATTTTTGTGATTATATGTCAGAAAAAAGTCTATCAGTGCAAACTAAAGTATTGTTCCAGGGACATACCACAGGATATATAGAAACATAAACAAAACTTACAAAATGCTTTTCTTTTTAAAAAAAGATTTTTAAAACTGTAATGACTTTTTTAAATTTTATGTATGTGGGTGTATTGCCTGCATGTGTCTGTGCAGCACATGTGTGACTGGCTGGGGGGGGGCAGGAGAGGGAGTTGGTACAGTACTTTTGTATCTTCAGTATCTTACTTAAGATGCCTGCTCTCTGAGATGACATAGCAGCACCCACTGAAGAAGAGGGAAGGGCAGAGGAAGCAGCTCACTCATGCTCCCTCAAGGAATTTATCTGGTCTCGCTGGAGAGAGCATCTAGTGAATATGTAACTAAATGAATAAATGAAGTAAACAAACAAAAAAAAAACAAAAAGAGTAAGTCTACTTGTTCAGGGTTCGCATGACAAAATCACCTGTTAAGTTGGAGAGAGCAGCTATTGGCCTTTAATTTTATATTTTCCTATTACCAATTGTCTTATTCATTTATTTCCCTTGATTGTGTGTGGAGGGAGAGTATCATATGTGTGATGTGTGTGTGTGTGTGTGTGTGTGTGTGTGTGTGTGTGAAATGTGGAGTGCATAAATGTGAGTATGTGTTTGTGTGATGTATGTAGGGAATAAGAACGTGAGTGTGTGTGTATGTGTTGCAAGAATGTGAGTGTGTATGTGTGATGTGGGTGTGTGTGTGTGTGAATGTGGGTGTGAGGGGCAGTGAATGAATGTGTGTGCAGAGAAGGATGTCAGATTTCTTTCTTTATTAGTCTCCATTTCATTCTCTTTAGAAAGGCTCTCTTTTGAAACTAGAAAGTTCTCTGTTTTGGCTAGTCTGGCTGGCTGTCAATCTCCCAGGATCCACTTTTTTCCACCCACAAATGCTGGGGTTATGGGCACTTGTAGCCATGCTCAGCTTTTTGACATGGGTGTCGGGTCCCATGCTTGCACAAGCAAGTGCTCCTACCCAGCTCCCACTCGTCGTCTTTCCTGGGCTTTCAATTGTCACTTTCTAGAGAGGGACTCAGCACACATTTGCAGCCTCTGTTTTCCTGTCTGCCCATTGTCTAGTAGAGAAGTCTCCAGTGACTATATTGTCATGTTGCTGTTGTTGCTCATGCTCCAGGCTACAATTTGTCCTTACCACAGATGACTAGATGCGCTTTTTATAGAAGACCAGTGCCCACAGATCTGTTGGTTTTGGGGATAAGCTGGACTTAACTTCTTTGGGGATGGTTGTTTCATAGGTTGATTTATAATGTAGAGATCATATCTTCACCCAAGGGCTCACCTTGACTCTCTATGTTTGACACCCATAGCCAGGCACGTTCCCTTAACTAGGAAGGCAAGATCAATGGTGGCAATATTCACATGCGAAATCAAGAATCTTGGACAATTTCAAAAAAATATTTTAACGTGAATTACGTCCTCAGTCGCTGTTACTTCTAGCTAAACTGATGTCTGCTGTAAAGACTGTAGACTAACGTGATATGTGGTTCTATCAAACTTTTCCTTTTTTAGTTTCTAATTTTTATTGCAGCCTTAAGTCTTTGTTTTTGAGTCTGAGTTTATAGTGGAATAAATCAAATTAGCTCTATTAGGTAGATTTGGTTTACTCTAATGACTGCACCTAGCCAAGATATGCCTCCCTATGTGAAAAAAAAACATTGTGAGTAATCTTTAATTTGGCTGACAAAAGAGGCATTTTTAATGTTATTTGATGAGTGAAGTAAATTAGTTTATCATAAATTAAATGTGAAATAAATGTATGATCTGTTCTCAAGGAACAAAACAAATTGAATGCTTAGCACATGTGTAGTAGATGTAGTAGATCTCTTTGTCCAGTTGGTGGTGCTAAGTACTCTTGATTGAAAACACACACACACATACACACACACACACACACACACACACACGCAGGAGAAGCAGTTAAACCTGGAGCTTTTCTTAATAAATGTTATTTTATTAGGTTTTGAAAATTTAGCATAAAATGTATATGCTCAAATTATGTATTTCTAGGGTTAATAAATGGACCAAATTTCTTGGATGGCCAGCAGAGTACATTTGTAGTAAATTTCTGTGTGGATATAATTGGCCTATGTTAATGCCCACGCATGGGAAATTACAGGGTTTTGTAACATCTAACTCCATCCTGCTATAGCCTTTTGAGCCTGCTCATCTGGAGGAGAGGGGTGTGGCCAGTAATGGATGCTAGAGAAGTGGAGTGGTATTCCTGGTCATGTGTGTGAGCCAAATTTAGATTTACAAATGCTGACTCGTGCTGTTACTACCAGGGCTTTTTTTCTTCTATGGATATATTCCTGTGACAGCAGGCACATTGCTTTTTGGGGGGTGAGGTTTGTTTAACCCTTTAAGCCCTTGCTTAAAGCTCTGATGAGGTCCAAATAGAGCAATAGCATGCCACACAGGCTGACCCTGCTTTGAATTTCCTGCCTGGTCCTGTACTGTCTGCCAGTTCCTCAGTTTCTTTACAGCCTGCCTTCCCCAGAGGTGGCATAAACATTCCCTGAGATCAAGAGCATACGGGCCGGGAGCACCTTTGCTGTTGTCCACTTTAATGTGGCTGGATGCAGAGACCCAATTCCTCTGATATCACTAGCAAACCCAGAGGACTTAGCAAGGGTCAGAAAGCCTTCCTCATGTTAGGGACCGCTCATGCTCCACACTGAGAAGTGATTTATTTTAATGTCAAAAAGTTTCATAAAACTGTTAGAGAAATTTACCCCCTAAACACTAACATGGTTTTATCTTGATTCCAGACATTTTTCTGTCCACCACAGGGATGTCTGTATGTCTATGTGAAGCTGTTTATGGTTGGAGAAGGAAGTGCCCATTTATTACAAGGGACAGCTGAGGGGTCACTAAGACTTTGTTCATCTACCCAGTTATTTGTTCCACAGAATTTTATTGAGCATTGCTGGGCCTTGGTCTTACAAAGATAAACTCCAGAAGAACCTGAACACATCTAAGTTTGCGGGCTTAAAGAAACAGGGTGCATGACTGGTGGGGTAGTTCAGTGGTAGAGTGCTTGCCTGGCAGGCGCAAAGCCTTGGGTTCAAACCTCAGTCACCACAAAAGACGTAAAGAAGCTGCAAGATGCTTCCACCATGTGGAGATCAATAGGTAGTCCTGTTGCCTAGATTGAAATATTTATTATAAATTTATAAAAATAGGTTATAAGATTATTTGTCTTTTAATTGAATTAATAGTTATAGTAAATTTTCTGTGTTTTGGTTTGGAAAGTTGAAACAAATCGAATGATAATCATGAAACACCACCAGCTTGGCGCTTTTGCCAATAGAGACATTAAAAACACAAGAGTTAGGCATGCTCTTTTGAGGACCAGCTCAACTAATGTCTTTGTTGTGATAGATTGAGATCTTTGAGATTTGGCCTTTGCGGCACCTTGGAGTTGGATGGTGGAGATGCTAAGAATCACATACACCATCTTACTTCACAGCTCAGAACATGGAGGCTGAACTGACATTTACGTCTACCCAAGGTCAAACAGACTTGCATCCTAACTGGGATCAACTGACTTCCAGTTCCACAACACTGTGCTATTTTTCTATCCTGACTTTCACACGTAAGCCATTTTCTGTGTAAATAAAAACAACTGTGTATTGTTCCACCTCAGTAAACTTCTATAACTAAAATATGCAGTGCATTCCTGCAATTACCACAATGCAAACTCAGACTGCTCCTGAGGCAGGTAATTAGGGAGCTCCTATGTTGGAGAAGTCCAGCTAGGGGAAGCAGGGCACACCAGTCTCCGCATGTGCAGTTCTCAGCCAGAGCCAGGGAGCGACGGGCTGTCCCCATGAAGCAGACAGGCTTTCATTTGCTGGCTTTCATTTGCTTCTTGTTCTTGCTAGATGAATGGCATCATATGCCGCAGGTATATTAGTAATTTCTGAGTTTGTTCCCCACTAAAAATGACCTCATTGCTTTCTGCTGCTTTTCCGTAATTATACAGTAACAGGAAAATAAACCCACTCTGAGTACAGTCCGAAGCAGAAATCTTATGTTCTTTATGCAAGTTTGATTTATAGACGTGAACTGCAGAGCGGAGTAACTAGGAAACATTCATCTTCCCGTTGCTAGTTGCCATGGAAATGGAGTACACAGAGTAGTGTCATTTCAGTCCTGGTGATGTCTGCAGTAGTTTATTCCTTTGTTGTTCTCGTTTCTTAAGCAACTGCCTAGCGTTCTTCCATCATTACAATTAATCATGCATACAAGTTTTTATCTTTCATCGCACATAGAAAGTACTAAAAAATGCATGACAGAAATAGGGAGAATTTAAATATTCGTGTGGCTTTAAACATGCATTTGTAATTTCCCCTCTCAGTCCCATTGGAAAAATAGGTCATGTAAAAAAGAAAAGCTTGTATTAATGTACAGACATTTCAATAAGGAGAGCAGCGCAAACCTTTGAGGAAGAAGCCAGGGGAAGCTGAAGGGATGTCACATTCTGGGGCCCCCAGAATGCCCATCTAAATAAGTTCACATTTTGAGTAACGTTCCTCTCCCCATAAGAAGCTCCCGCAGAACAGATAAGCAGCTTCTGTCTCTAGTCTCTTGAGTTGTCTGAACAGCCTCACTGTTTGCTAGGTAGATACGGCAGACCTGAAAGAGTAGGGGTCTTTTCTTTAAGGGCTCATAAAGTTCAAGAATCCATCATAATGCAAGTAAAAAATTCTCATTCTTCTCTTTTTCATTTTTGCATGAGACAGGGTCTCATTATATAGCTCAGGCTAGCCCGAGGTTCCTAAGATCTTCCTCCTTCCACTACTCAGTAAGTCCTGAGAGTACGGTTGTGTCACCGTGCCCAGACTTCCTAATTCTTTCATATAAAATAAATTTACCCTAGTTGTATCTCATATAGTTCAGGGTAGATACTGTGCCTACTAATAAACGTGTGTTGGTTATCCTCTGCCTTTTGTTGGGGCTTTGGACATTTTGTTGCTTGAAAGAATCTGAGGTCACTAGGTCTAAATCCCTGGCCCATTGGGTTTTAGCTATGAGATCTTTGAAAAAGAACCTCAACTTGCCTTGGTTCCCCATGCACAGAGTGAGCAGCTGTAAAACTAAGTAATACATTGTTGGAGATAATTCATGCAAAGGACTCAGCTCTTGGCTAGCATAGGATAAGTGCTCAGTTGGCAGGGACTGTTGTGTTGGTGGTGTGGCTACTATTGCTATGACTCCCAACAGCCAAAGCCTGAGGAGTAAGACTCAGTCAGTCTGCTTCAGCTCTACCCCAAAGATACAGACCTGTTCTCAGACTGACTCTTTATTCAACAGCCAGCAATTGCCATGACTCCTCAGCTAAGGATGGAACTTCCTGACCATCATGCATCCCTCTTCATGCTAAAATCTTGCCTAGCTGGACTTTGCACAGTCATGATGTGGATTTGATTCTCTTTTTTAAAAAGTTGCGATTTTATGTGTATGGTTTTGCCTGTGTGTAACCTGTAATCTGTGAACCATGCGTGTAGAGTCGAGAAGAGGGCCTCCGATCCCCTGGAACTAGAACTGCAGGCAGTTGTAACTACTGTGTGGATGCTGGGAAACAAATCCAGGTCCTCTGCAAGGACAGCCAGAGTCTTCACTACTGAGTTGTGTCTCAGCCTCATGGATTTGATCCTTTTAAGGCGCTGCAGGTAGACAACACTGGAGCAGTAGCTTGCCCTCGTGGGTCCTAGGGAAGGTTCTAGCGCTGTCTGTGGTGTCGGAAATAGCTTTGCTGCCCTCTCTCGCTACACCACCCCCTTTCCAGCAGCAGCGGAAGACTCACTGCTTCATCTTTTCTGAGC
This sequence comes from Microtus oregoni, assembly GCF_018167655.1. NCBI lineage: Eukaryota > Metazoa > Chordata > Mammalia > Rodentia > Cricetidae > Microtus > Microtus oregoni. The sequence continues at coordinate 13,029,061 of NW_024543210.1, forward strand.
TGGTGGCAGAGTATTCTTTGTTGAAACTCACGCTCCTTGGCAGCCCTCCAGGGCACACGGCAATTCCTATTTATTTGATTTAGCTTTTGTTTGGTTTGGCTTGTATTTTGTCTGTTTTGCTTTGTGGAATTCTTTTCTCCCCAAATTTTCGTGTTTAAACCCCTTGGACTTCATTTCCATTTATTTTACCAGCTTGCTTCATAGTATTGCTAAAAAGCTGTTTGCTTTAAGCTATAACAAAATAAGAAGTCTTGGATTAATTTGTCTCCCCCCACCCAAGTCTGATCTAGATGTAGCTTTGTGGATGATTAAAACAAAATAGCCTGTACTTTAGTTTGTCCTTACTTTTTAATATTATGCTTCTGGTTTTGTTGAGAGAGGTCTTTTGTTCTCCCTCCCTCCCTCCCTCCTTTCCTCCCTCCCTCCTTTCCTCCCTCCCTCCTTTCCTCCCTCCCTCCCTCCCTCCCCAAGAGGGTCTCGTGTATGTAGTCTCATGTATATAGTCCTGGCTGTCGTAGAACTCCAAGAGCTCTGCCTGCCTGTGTCTCCTGAGATCTGGATTAAAGGAGAGTGCTGGCCCCCTGCTTTTCCCTGCCTTTTTTGGTAGGCAATGCCAATTCTAAGCAGAGGTAGTCAGAATTCTCTGCAGCCTTTGTTTCCCCTGCTCTGTCAACCTACTTACTTTGTCTTCGTATCCCAGATACTTCACAACTGGTCCCACAAGGTAAGAATGAGCCCAACTTGGATGTCTCCTGATAGTTTGAGATGTTTTAAGTAACTCCGGTACTTTACAGACATCTGTTATTTTGTGGCTACACAAGTCAGTGGCTAAAATTTAAACCTCTGGAGGCATTTCCAAATGCTCCTAAGAGCCTCATTGTCTGTGTGTTCTTCACTCAGTGATGTGGCCAGCATGTACTTGGTCTTCTGTGAGAGGTCTTCGCCACCAGCTTCTCTACCTCAGGCTTTTATTTTCCTTTGTTTTGGAAACAAGTTTTTTTTTTTTTTTTTTTCATCTCCTTGGCTGTAGGCACTGGGACTATATGAAAGGAAACAGGGCAGATACTGGCCTGCCCTCCGGAGACTTTCAGTTGAGGAGACAGAGATGGTTAGTGTATGGGGTATGTAATCCTGAAAGGGGACTGCAAGCCACTGAGCCAAAAGGTGGAGAATGAAGACTGGTTGCAGAGGTGCCAACAAGCCAGGGTTCTGTACCCCCACCCCGCAGTGCTTTCTTCTTTGACGAAACTTTTAGATGTATGGTTCCACCCACCACTGTCTCATCTCCAAGAATCTCCTGCAAGATCATCTAATAAATTATACACCTTCCTTCAGGAGATATTCCTGCTCTGGAAAATAGCTTCTTCTTCTTCCTCCTCCTCCTCCTCCTCCTCCTCCTCCTCTTCTTCTCCTCCTCTCAATAGAAGAATCTTGGAGAAATTCTACTCTTTGGGGGCTCAATGTTTTAATAGTCCAGTAGCCAAAGAGAGGAGTGCAAATGTCTTGTCATAATATACTCCTTCCTCGCAGGCAGGTCAATTTCAGGAGATGAAAGCAAGGCTAGCTTCAGAGGAAGTTCTGGTCAGTGTGAAACCGCAGGGTGGTGGAATTACCTGATTTGGAGGTGGGTGGACATGCGTTCTGAGCAGAGGTCAGCAGGATAGCATGTATAAATACCAGGATTTTGTATACACTTGTTTCTGCTTGTATCGATGAGATGAAAGATAAACGTAGAGCAAGCAGACTAGACAGGTAGGTAGGGCCAGACCGTGAAGGGCATTCTAAAAGTTGTCAAGACATTGACCTTATCTGAGGACACTAGGAAGCCATATGCAAGTCCTAAGTGGTGAGATAAGGTGATCAGACTAGAGATGGCCACGGTCTCTCTCTCTGTGTGTGTGTGTGTGTGTGTGTGTGTGTGTGTGTGTGTGTAGAATGTTTTCAGACATGGTGACCACAGCTTGCTCCGGTGGATCTCAGGGAACCCCTTTCTGGATTCACCCTTTGTTTTTACTTGCAATGTTTGTCCACTTCTGGCATTTTTTTTTTATTAGATTGAGACCTTGTTCCAAACTTTAGCTCCCCTTGCTTAGTTCCTTGTCTTGAAGATGAGAACTCTCCCTGGCCAAGCTATGGGCTTGCTTTAAAATGAAGATATTGCCGAGAGCACCCACTGGATCTTCATTTAACCATCCCTTGCCTTGCCTTCCAGCTTAGATCCACTAGGATTTTGGTGCCAGCCTAGATCTAGGCAGAGTTCAATAATCTCTTTTGACTTTGACATTCAGTACAGTTAACACGGTTGGCTTCTCCTGCTTAGGCCTGAATCTGGTGGAATTTCCTAGTCCCCTTCTTTCTGCTACATTTGGAAATATTCCAGATACTTTACTGTCCATCTGTATTGCACGTCCACATAGAACAAGCTTGAGAAGGTGAACTGAGTTCAACCAGTTTGTAGATTTTAGGCAAGTTAGGTAACCTCTCCATGCTTCAGTTTCCTCATCTATAAAATGTAATACTGAGGGAGTCATTGGAAAAGTGTGAGTGAATTGCATCTATAAACACAACACCTAGTCTACAGTAGACATTCACTGAGCCTTGTTTCCATCAACGTGTCTAGACTGTATCCTAGAGCAGCTGCCAGAGGATGTAGAGGAAAGTCCAAAGACTGGTCATAGTCAAATGAGTATTCATCTTGAAAGATCCACTCCTTCTCTCCAGGCTGAATAATGGAGAGGTGCTGGTAATATCACACTTTGCCCAGCTGGAGGACTTTTGCTGTAGAAGCTACTGAAAAATAATAATAATAAATACTGGCATATATCAATTGCTTACTATAAACCAATTCCTGTTCAAAATACTTTATTTGTATCAATTCATTTTGTCCTTACAATAGAGCATGTGAGGTGGTACTGTGACTACTTCTGTTTTACATGTGGGGAAACTTAGGTATGGAGAGGCTGAGTAGCCTGGCTAGGATCTCATTTGCTGCTGGAGTGTCTTGGGCCCAACAGCAAGGGAAGGGCTTCACCACCTTCCCCAGGTATAACCTTGAAAAGGGATTTTGAATCTCTTTTATCAATCAGCTCTATTACAGTCCACAGATTTAAGGGCCTTTTCCAGTTCAATTTCAATAGAATAAAGATCTTGACAGCATATAAATTTTCCTAGCAAAAACTAGAGCTATATAATCTATAGCCATATCCCTTTTCACAGACTAAGGTTATGAATCTATGAGCTGAATTGTACATTCTTTCTATAAAACTCCCCAATTTCTGACAATTTGGTCATAAAATCTTTTGATAAAAATATCAAAACCCTCCTATCACAGATAAAATATAACTATTGATGGAAAAAAAACTATCAGATTTGTCATGATCTGTTTAAACCTCATAAGGGGAAACATTTATGTCTTAAATAATTGAAGTCCACATTTCTCAGAATCCATCTACTGATAATCAACCTTTGTTAGCCCTTCAAACAAATCACAGAATCAACTGCCTTGAGTTTCCTGTAACTTTATTCTCCATGATGAGATATGTGCAGGGCTTTTGGTCAAGTCTCAAAAGCTAGGGCCCCATAAATTCAGGGAACTGACATAGGCAGGTCTGTCACCCCACCTACAACTTTCTGTCACTTCTGAAGGACTTCTAGGTTTAAACAGCTGAACCTTAGTTTAGTGTCTCTGCCCTTTATTTACATTATAAAGAATAGTATAATTGGCCGTAGTCATGCTTTGTGGATGTTGTGAGTTCAGTTTCAGACCAAATACTATCATAAAGCAAGTAGCAAGTTTGCTAGCACATGGGGTAGCTGGCCTCCTCCTGTACCACTGTCATCTGTTGGGCGTGTGGTACCTTGTGTCTCTAAGAACAGCACATAGATCCTTAATTTAAACGTATTTGATTACTTGGTCTGAGTCTTCAACAAGTCCTGATTGTTTTGCTGTCATTGATGTCAATGGCTATCAACGGATCAGGGTAGTGGTACCTGGAATTTGGGTGGCTATAGCGATTCCTTACAATAAGAGAACTATGATGCTTACTATGTGAACTGTCTCTTCCTTACACGGACAGTTTCTTTGTTTGGTAGTATTCTACCCATAGAAGAACTTCCCTCAGAGGTGAAGTCAGTCCTCTCAAACCTGGCTGCTGCTTATTGCCTAAGATTCTGAGATAGTCTGAATCCTGTGATGTTGACAGAGGTTTCTGTCCTGCCCAGTTCCCTCAGTTATTAAGACCCAAAGAAATCATACAGAGGTCTACATTAATTATAAACTGATTGGCCTAGTATCTCAGGCTTCTTATTAACTCTTATAACTTACATTAGCCCATAATTCCTGTCTATGTTAGCCACATGGCTCGGTACCTTTTTCAGCAAGGCTGAAATCTTGCTTGCCCTGTGTCTGGCTTCCTCTCCGTCTGGGTGACGACTGCAGACTGAAACTTCCCTCTTCCCAGAATTCTCATTGCCCCGCCTCTACTTCCTGCCTGGCTACTGGCCATCAGCGTTTATTTAAAATACAGGTGACAGGGTGGGACTGTTGTTCCACAGTGCTGTGATGTCAGCTTAGCAGTATTCACAGCATCTATGACAGCAGATGCCATCTCCAGAAACCCCCTTTTTCTTAATTAAATTGTTTTCATTTATTTTACATACCAACCACAGTTTTCCTTTCTTCCTCTCCTCCCATTCTCACTCCTCTCTCACCTCCCTTCTTCTTCCTTTCCTATACACTCCTTCAAAGTTGTCTCCATGGGTGGCAGATCCCCCATGGGTGTGAACAAGGCATGACACATCAAGTTGAGGCAGGACCAAGCTCCTCGCCCTGCATCAAGCTCGGCCAAGATAATCTAACATAGGGAACAGGTTCCCAACGAGCCAGCTAAGCTTGCTGGGACAGGTGATGATCTCACTGCTAGGAACCTCATGGTTAGACCAAGCTACACAGCTGTCACACACATGCAGAGGTCCTAGGTCGGTTCCATGCTGGCTCCCAGAGTCTATGAACTCCCATGAGCTCAGGTCAGCTGTCTCTGGAAACCACTTTTTTTGTTCACACATGAAACTCAAAGTTTTATCATAAGGTTGCAAAAGTTATTCATTCATATCTTTAGGCTCTGCCTCAAATTCTAGCTCCTTCTCTTTCCACCACAACTACAGTTCCTTCTTCTGCTGAAGTCTTGAACCCCTCAGCACCGTCCATGAGGCTTGAAAGCCACTCCTTCCAAACTCCAGTATTGGTATTTGCCATCTTTCCAGGATTTACGGACATTTTCAATAACATCTAGGATGGCAAGTCTTTTCCAGAGGATTTTCAGTTTGAGTCGTATAAGTCCATCAGAGGAATCACTACCTGGGGGCAGCTGTAATCTCTGTTTCTTAAATAATAAGACTTGAAAATTAAAGTTGTCCCTGACCTCAGGGTCTGCATAGTGGATGGTGTATTAGCACTTGTGACAACATTAATCTATTGTACCTCTCTATCAGAGTTCTAGGGTGATCAAGTACATTATCAAAGGGCAGCAATATTTTGAAATCTTCTTTCCTAAGCAGTAGGTCTCAACAGTAAGCTATCGACTAAGCATGTTGTAAACAGGCGCTGCTACCCAGCCACCGCTACTCCACATATGGCGCCCAGGCGGAGCAGAATTACTGTAGTTCTTTTTTTTTCTTCTCCCCGAGAAATGGTTTCTCTGTATAGTCCTGATTGTCCTGCAACTCACTTTGTAGACCAGGCTACCCTTGAACTCACAGAGATCCATCTGCCTCTGCCTCCCAAGTGCAGGGATTAAAGGTGTGCGCCATGACCGCCTGGCTGAATTACTGTAGTTCTGAAGGGCCTGGGACTTTGCAAACAGCAAATGAGCATCTACACTGGGAATCTGTTATTCAGTGCATTGCCTTCGTCATGAGCTCTGTTGCGCGGACTGGATGCTTTGCTGCAGCGTCACATCAGCACCTGCTGTGACACCTGTGCTTTCATACAGAGATGGCCACTAAAAGACCCCTCCCTCAAACCTTTCTTCTGCCGCTGTCTCGCTTCTCTCGGCCTTCACAGAATCAAGGTGGTCAAGCATTGCTCTGGATTCAATTTTGGCTTGAGGGAGTACTGAGGCAGGTTTGCTCCACTGTCCAGGCCTGCTTTCTCTGTATCAGCAGCAAAGCTGTCTTGCTTTCTTACCATCCGTATCTTTACCGAAGTTGCACTTTTAATGCCTTTCAAGAGCCTCCCCTTTGTAGTCACAGCTTGGCTAACTAGCTCAAGAGGCTGCTGTCTTCTGGCCGGGGTTGGCTTTTGACATATCCTTCATCACTAACCTTAAGCATTTCTAGCTTTTGATTTAAAGTGAGGAGCAAGACCCATTTCCTATTTCTTAGATGCTATTGTAGGGTTATTAATCTGCCTCATCCCATTATTGCCATGTCTCAAGACATGAGGAGAAGGACAGAGATGGAGGAACAGCTTGTCAGTGGAGCAGTCAGAACACACAACATTAAGTCGCCATCCTTTATAAGTGTAGTTGGTGGTACTCCAAAACAATTTTAATAGCACTTCCAAAGATGAAAGGTCCTAAATCAACATAACAGGTATAAAAATAATAACAAAGTTTGAAATATTATGACAATTACCAAACCACGACATTGAGTACTTGCTGTTGGGAAAATAGCACCAGTAAGTAGACTTGCTGCATTCAAGATTGCCACATTCAATTTGCAAAACACACAATATAGTAAACCACTGTCCATGCAAGAATGAGGGCGAGGGTTCAGATCCCCAGAACCCACTTGGATGTCTGGTAACCATGGAAGCCAGCCTGTAACTCTAGACTTGGAAGTTAATTCCAGAGCAAGCTAGCTAGCAAGACTGTCATATAGGCAAGCTTTGATTGATGAAGAAACCCTGTCACAATGAAGAGAGATGGGGGAATGATGGAGGATGATTACCAGCAACAACCTTAGCCTTTCACATGCATGCATGCCCACACATCTGCCCACACATCTGCCCCCCCCACACACACACACGATAATGGAAACAAAAAATACAGTAAGTCTGAAGCACATAAGTAAAGTGAAACTCAATAAAGCAAGAAAGGTTGCATAATCTAATGGCAAGAAATATAACAAAACCCTAATGATTTGTTTTCATCAATTTCAGCACTTTAAGAAGTCTTTATTAAGCACCTACTATGTACACTGTGAAAATTTGTTTTACTGCCTAGAATTATGAACAATTGCAGTGTTAAATTCTAAGACTTCCTTGGGGTTTACTTTTATTCAATCTTCCTTTTTTCTTCCTTCCTTCTTCCTTCTTCCTTCCTTCTTTGTTCTTTTGTGTATGTGTGCTTTGAGACAGGGTTTCTCTTTGTAACAGCCCTAGCTTCCCTAGAACTCACTCTGTAGACCAGGCTGCCCAAAACTCACAGAGATCTACCTGCCTCTGCCTCCTAAATGCTGGGATTAAAGATGCGCCCCACCACCACCCAGTTCAGCCTCTTTCTTTATAATATCCATTTATTGGCTACAGTTTTACCATAAAGTTTTGTGTTCTTTAGTCTTACTTTCTGATTTTCTACACAAGCAAAGCCCCCCCCATCTCAAACATAATTCTTAACATGTTGCAAATTAAACTGTGCACAATAATTCTCTTTTAATTTTTCAATGTCCAGAAGTCCATGCGAGGTAATGCTTCTTAGGAAAAAAAGGAATCATAGCCATGAAATGTTCAATTCTAATACAGATGGGTCAGCTGACATGCTAGTTTTAATGAGTTGCAATAATGAATTTGTCATAAAATCTGAGCCTTCCCCAGGTTATAAATTTCCCAGACTCAAATACTGTAGAAAATTTATAAGGTCTGCCATTACAATAGACTATTTCCAATTATCTCAGTTGTATTGAGCTAAAAGTAAACCTGATAAAGGCATATCATGTAGTCACAAGGCAAAATGATGGAAAAAGAATTATTAGGCTATTTGTCAAATGATAAACCCAGTAAAGATGTTGACAAAAGTTGCCTGCCATTTTTTAAGGCTTTAATGAATGCCAGGCTTTGTCATTATTTCATTTAATTCTCATGATAGTCTAGTGGATTGTACACTATTTCTGTTTTATAAGTAAGAAAACTGAGCTTATAATGGGATATTCAATCTAAAAAAGAAAGGGGGAAGTAAAGTTGAAGGCATGGAGGATTTGGAAGGTGGGTATCTTAGGGTTTCTATTGCTGTGAAGAGACACCATGACCACTGCAACTCTTATAAAGGAAAACATTTCATTGTGCCTGGCTTACAGTGCAGAGGTTTAGTCCATTATCAGGGAAAGAAGCATGGCTGTGCACAGGCAGACATGGTGCTGGAGAAGGAGCTGAGAGTTTTACATCTGGATCTGCAGGCAGCAGGAAGAGAGAATGAGCCTGTTGGGCCTGACTTGGTGAGCTTCTGATACTTCAACGCCCACCCCCAGTGGCACACTTCCTCCAACAAGGCCACACCTACTCTAACAAGGCCACATGCCCTAATTCTTTCAAATAATGCCACTCTAGGTAAATCTATGGGAGCCATTTTCATTCAAACTCCCTGGCATTTATAGGCTTGTAGCCATATGACAATGTAAAAAGCATTCAGGCCAACTTCAAAGGTCTCCAGATTCTATCTCGATATCTACACTGTTTAAAAGTTCAAAGTCTAAAATCTCTTCTGAGGTTCATGGCAATCTCTTAACTGTAATCCTCTATAAGATCAAAATTAAAAAGCAGATTATATACTTTCAACATCCATTGGTACAGAATATATATACATTACCAGTCCAAAAGGGAGGAAGGGGATCATAGTGAGCAAATACTGGACCAATGCAAGACCAAAAACCAGCTGAATAAACTCCAAACTCTGCATCTCCATGTCTGATGCCAAAGTGCTCTTCAGATCTCCAACTCATTTCAGCTTTGTTGACTACAACACACTTCTTTCTCATTGGCTGGTCCTTTCCCCATAAGCAGCTTTCTTTGGTGGGTATCCGATGACTCTGGTATCTCCAACATCTTGGGGTCTTCAAGCAATCCAGGCTTCTCACAGCTTCACACAATGGCCTCTCTAGGCCTCCATGCAGGCACACCCCTGACACATACCTGGCCTCAGCGACTTTCCTTAGTCATGGGGTGCAGGGGAGACTCCATAAGCTTTTTCTTGTATCCTTGACTCTGAAGCCAGAACTATGTGACTGGAGCTGCCACATTCTGCTGTTTTCTGGGACTGGAGCACGACCCACTCATTCAACTACATTTTCAACAGCCTTTGTTTTTGATGGTTTCCTCCACTGCCTGAGCTTGGCTGTCCTGTAACTGGATCTGTAGACTAGGCTGGCCTTAAACTCAGCGATCTGCCTGCCTTTGCCTTCTGAGTGCTGGGATTAAAGGTCTGTGCTACCACACAAGACCAAAACTTTCTCTAATTCCTTTTCACAAACTGGAAGCTTAGCTGGGTGGGGTCTTACCCTGAGGTCACCACTCCCTTTATTCCATTTAGCGTCAGGGTGTCCTCTAAACTTTTTATCTTCGTGAGCACTGGACTTGACTTCTTATACTTCCTGGTGCTCTTTTTCTTCTCAAACTGTACATTTTGTATTTTTCCTTGCTTATTTTGCTTCCTTCTGTTATAGCTCTGCATGAGTGGGGTCATGAATAACCACACAACACAATTAATACTCGACTGTCTGGAAATTTTCTCTGCCAAAGCTGTTTGTCCATAACTCTTCAATTTAGTCTCAGGAAGAATTTTTTGGACAAGGGCAAAAGGCAGCCACATTCTTTGCCAAAAAAAACCCCACAAGAATAGTCTGTAGGTCATGTGCTAATATTCATCTCTTAAATTTCCTGAGCCAGGCCCACACAGTTAAAAACACCCTCAGCACCACTGTCTTCTGGGTTTCTACTAGTATGGCCCATTAAACCCCAGTTAAAGTATTCAACTTCTTTCCTAATCCAAAGTCTCAAAGTCCATATTTCTCCAAAAAAAAGCACATCCAGGCCTATCACAGCAATACCAATACCTGTTACTAACTTCTGTCTTAGAATTTTCATTGCTGTGAAGAGACACCACGACTATGGCAACTCTTATAAAGGAAAACGTTTAATTGGGGGTTTTCCTATAGGTTTCAGAGGTTTATTTCTTTGTCATCATGGTGGGAAGCAGGAAAACATGTTATTGGCAAGTTAGCTGAGAGTTTTACAGTTTTACATCCAGATCCACAGCGCTAGCAAGACAGAGACACTGGGCCTGGCTTGAGCTTCTGAAACCTCAAAGCCCACCCTCAGTGACACATTTCCTTCAACGGAGCTACACCTACTCTAACAAGGCCACGTGTCTTAATCTTTTCAAATAATGCCACTCCCTATAAACCTACAGGGTAGGTGGGGGTGTGCATCTTCATTCAAGCCACCACAGTGGGTATGATCAAAATACTTGGTGTGCATGTATAAAATTGCCAAAGAATAAATATTATAAAGAAATAAATTAAGAAACAGAAATTGATTTTTTTTTAAATGTGTAATTTGTGCTGGGCCTTTGGGTCTTCTTTTCTAAATAATATTTTAGCGCATAAACGTCTGGCTAAGCAAATTCGTCATGTTTACTTTAAAAAAAATAGTAATACCAAAAAGAAAAAAGTAAAACTGAACTCAGAGAAGTTAGTGTTCCTCAGTCACACACTTTTGGGCTGTCTTCCTCCTGTCAGTTTACACTAACCATAAGCCATTTGCCTGGTATTTCTGTGTTACTCTTTGTGGATCCCATCTGTCTCTCAGTGGTAGACAGAGTTGGATAGATCTCCCCCCACCATCTGTAGCATTGTCAGCTGCCTTGACCGTGTGTCGTCATGCCTCCACATGCCTGTGTGAGGTGGGAATTTTAATGCTAGCTGTCTTCATCTCATAGTTTGAGCTACTTGGGTTAGGAAATGCCAGGGATCCACCAGTCATCCTTCTGAGACCCGTTTTCACAAGAAAGAACTGCATACCTCCATAGGCTGCAGCAGTAGCTTATTGCCCGTCAGTGACTCTTCCATCCTGGTCCAGATCCCACTTTGCAGTGACATCTCTCCTTCCGTGGAGAGGTAGAATGGAACCTCCACTCCCTGGAAGCTACTTGGACCAAGAACTATAACAAAAAGTAACATGTCATTAAATCCAGCAGTGTTTGGGGGAAGCCCCCACAGCCACCCCACTGAGGATCCCATCTGAAGTTAGGCTGTTTGCCCCATCTGCCGTTGAGTGTTAGCCCACTGTGTGCATGTAGTGGATATTCTTTGAGATGCTACTTTAACCAAGATTGTAATGCAATTCAAATTTCTATACTTCCAAAAGTCATCTCGAAGATCAAGAAGAAATTCTGACTTTGAGTGACACCGTACAAGAGCTGCAGCCCTGGAGCTCCCTGCACCATTTACAGGCAGCTCAGCTGGTCAGAATGTCTCTTCCCTCCAGCGACTGTTACTGCTTAGAGAGACTTGGGGCAGAGCTTTGTGAGTCTTCTTTCAGGGGCTTCCTCAGATTTCATGTTTGGTCTATTGCCTGAGTTTTGTAAGCTTCATTTGCTGTTTGAGTCTTAAGTGACCTCCCTCCACAACTGTGAGGACCTGAGTTCAAATCCCTAAGACCTGCATAGAAGCTGAATGTGAGGCACAGTCATCCGTGGTCCAGTGCTCCTCCAGGGAGCTATGGGATGGAGACACAGCATCCCTCAGAGGCTCATGGCCCAGCCAGCTTGGCATAGATAGGGGGAGGACAACAGAGAGCCTGTCGCTAACAAGATGACACTCATGGACCAACACCCAATTTTGCCCTCTGATTTCTTCAAGTACTTGGTGATATACATGTGCCCAAATATTCCCTCTCTGTCTCTGACTTTCTGTATCTCTCTCTCCAACACACACAAAATAAATAAATAAAAATAAAAACATATACAGAAAAAATAAATTATTTTTATTTAACAGTAAAAAATTTCTGATTATTTTCATACCCTACTATCAGACAGTCTTGTTCTCATCTCATAATTTCTTGGGCATAATCTAAAGCTAACATTGATTTTTTTTTAATTTATTTTTTAAAACAATTTTTTTTTCTCATTTTAAGTACCAATTCCAGTTCCCATTCCCTCCCCTTCTCCTGCTTCCCTCTACCTTCCCCCAACTCTACCCACCCCATCTACTCCTCAGAGAGGGTAAGGCTTCCCAAGGGGAGTCAACAAGGTCTATCACATTACCCTGAGGCAGGACCTAGGTCCTTCCCACTATGTTTAAGCTGAGCAAGGTTTCCCTCCAAGGAGAATGGGTTCCAAACAGCCAGTTCAAGCACTAGGGATAAATCCTGGTCCCACTGCTGGTGGCTCCACAGACTGCCCTAGCCACACAACTGTCACTCACATTCAGAGGGCCTAACCTGGTCCTATGCAGGTTCCCCTGCTGACAGACCTGAGTCTGTGAGCTCCCACTAGCTCAGGTCAGCTGTTTCAGTGGATGTCCCCATCATGGTCTTGACTGGTTTGCTCATATTATTGCTCCTCCCTCTCTTTGACTGGACTTTGGGAGCTCAGCCCAGTGCTAGCTGTGGATCTCTGCTTCTGCTTCCATCAGCTGCTACGTGATTGCAGATATTTCACAGTTTCGTTTTCAGAGCCTTGCACTCTTGTGTACTTGGTGTATGAGCACCCAGGCTTCCCTCCACCCTCCCCTGGCCACCACCTCCCTCCTACCATTATGTGGGAAGAAGCTCTGTGTTTGCTAAATGGCAAAACAGCCTTTACTTGACGGTGTACACTACAGTTCTGCACTGAGCCTTTATCCCAGGAACATTTTCTTTCATGGAAAATGATCATTTCTTCCAGGAGTATATAATTTTTTCAAGTACATGAAGTTTTAAAAATGAAACCACATATCACACAAAACGATCTTTGGTTTTATAAGAGTGGGATTTTTTTTTTATAGTCTGTGACTGTTCATTATCTTAAAACCTATTAGTTATAACAGGTAAGCCTGAAGAATGAGGAGGTTTAAATTTAACCTAGACAAAATATCTCACTATAGTTAGGTTTTGAAACTGTGCCAGTAAATTTGTATTTGAATGAATCTTGAGCTCATGTTTGAAGGAAAAGCTTTCCACTTTAACTGAGTACAGCCGTTATTCAAATTCCAGTAGACATGTGTAAGAGCCAGATTCCACATAACATAGTTGTGGCATTTTGGTGGTGGTGGGTGGGGCTTTTGATTCCTAATGGCTGGCCTAATGTGCAGTGTTTTCTTCTTCCAGCTGAGGGAAGGAAACTCATTTTCTAAGAATTTCATTCAACAATATGCTCACACTATGCTTCACTTATTGCTATCTCTCCTGCAACAGGAGTGCCAGGGATCTATCAGATAGATGGTTGCTATCATTGCTAAAAAGTACAAGCTAACTTGGGTAGAAAAGAATGTAATAGCTTTAGTAATAGACTATAATTACAGTAATGCCTAGCGTAAAAACAGTGGAAGGAATTACTTTTAATTTTTAATGGGTCAGATCAGCATGATTAAAATATACAGACTAAATGGCAGCATTCACCTCAGGTGTTCTTGGCGACGTCTGGTCTCTCAGGTCTAATCTAAGTATTTAAAGTCATCTAGTCACAGGTGTTCTGCTTTGCTCCATTTCTCTTTTAGAAATTTGAAGATGATTCAGCAGAAGAAGGCATTTGTTTTAGTCTTAGAAGCCTTGAGACGAAGAGGTTTTAAGTCGCGCCAATGTAGACTCACAAATTCCCTCAGGAAATGGTTCCTGAGCACTGTGGTGTGCCGGGTGCCTTTCTGGGTGCCCTTGGATAGCATCCAAACAAACAAGGCCCCTCGGCTCCAGGAGTTCCTAGTTTCCCTGGGACAAGACAAGTGTCAGCTAAGTACGGTGACAGTTTCAGGTAGAGCTGAAACAAAAAAGTGATGGGGTGAGGAGATGGTTTTAGATCTGGATGTTAGAGAAGGCCTCTGTGGAAAGTGACAGTTAACTGAGCCCTAAATGACAGAAAAGCACCTGCCGTTTCAAGAAGAGCCATTCTGGGAGAGGAAACGCAGTTGCAGAGGCTCGGAAGTGGGCTGTGCTTGACAGGACGGAGAGAGGAAAGAAAGCCAGAGTGGTTAGATTGAGCTGTGGCCAGGTCCAAGTGGAATCTCTAAGGTAGACGTGGCTAGACGATGTGTTATTCATGCCTGGGTTAACATGTTAAAAGTCATACATTGTGTTGCACTGTGCTGTGTCATTGTCCAACATATATTGTACATTTCTGTTGTGTTTTATCTTCACATTTCTCTACTTTACAAAGACAGCCAAAGAAGGAACATTGGCATCCTCAGGTGTGCAGGGTGTCTGCCGTTCCTAGGACAGCCACATGGATAGGTTGCAGTGCCCTTAGCTGAATCCCCAACACCTTCCAGTGCTCTTTCTGAATATCTCTTAAAGCACTAAAAAGATGTCTCAGTTGACATCATACTTGCCAAAAGCATGAAGGCCTTAGGTCGGATCCACAGTACCCACGTAAATACTCAGGTATGGCGATCTATACCTGTAATCCCAGCCCTGGGGAGGATGATCGTTGGAGCTCGCTGGCCAGCCTGGTCTAACCAGATGAGTGAACTCCAGGTTCTGTGATATTCCCCAGCTCAGAACATTAGGCAGGAGTGTTTGGAGAAGCACCTGGTGTGGACCCCTGGCCTCCACATGCATGTGCATACATAATCAGCCACATCTACAAGTTTATACGCGCAAACACACACATCTGTTTAAGTTCAGTTCAACACATACCCTCTGGGTCCATACTAGCCATGAGAAGCCGATGAATTCCCTAGGCTGCTGTAGACAAAGGCAGCTACGGACTTGGGTTCTGGAACTCTAATTAGGGATAACAGGGGAATGAAAAGGACAGAGACACATCCTGGAGAGCTGTGATCAGGTTGGGGTCTGCTACCGCCAGCAAGCAGAACTGTCAGTGTATTTATTGTGCACAGGGGAAGGGGTTATCTGGTTCCAGTAGGAGGTCTCTGTAAGTGAGCAGTCTCAGGTTGTAAACATCTGGGACCAGAAAGCTGCAGTTGCTAGTCTTTGCACACATTGATCTCTTATTCCCACTGGGGCTCCCAAAGAAAGCTTTACTGTACCTTTGAACCTCACCCGGGGAAAGCTTTGCCACCACCCCCATGGGTGTTCTCAATGTGGTTGTGCCCATGTCAACAGCACACATTCACTCAGGGCTTCTCTTCTCTATAGGTAGCAGAAAATGTGATAGGCGTTTGTGTAAAGCAGCTTTCCTTGATTCTATCTGGAATTTCAATCACAGAGTACCTACCTTTTGTGCCAGCTAATTTATCCCTAGATTGTAAATCACAACACGATACTAAGGGCCAGATGCTTAATCCAGATGTCAGTAATTCATATTAGCATAATCTTCATCTCTTCCTCTGAGTGTAGAACATGGAGAAATAGTTAAGTCCTGCGCATGCATCAGGTCAAAAATTGAATTATTTGATTATTCCTTTTGGGGGGAAAGAATAGGAGAAGTTTTTTTACATTAATAATTTAACAAAATGTGTGAAAGTCTAAAAATACATATTCTTTTAAATGGACTGTTATGATTCTTGTGACTCAAGGATTTTTACACAAAGAATCAGGAAATAATAGACTGTTTCCTTTGGTATGTCTTCAAACCATACAAGTAGAGTCAAAATATAGTCACCTGAAGTTTCCCTGAACTTATCTTTCCTGTGACTTGTAAGTCATTGAGCCACGTTACCAAGAACAGACATTGAATCTTCCTATAGAGGTAATTAACCGAGACTTTCATGCTGAAACAGAAACAACACAGTAGTTTAGATTTTATTATGGCAGATCTACGGTCAGGTGTCTAATCTTGCTGATAGTAATTCCACCACTTCTGGCTGTGCTGTTGTCTTTCTAATTCCCTGGCTCTTTGATTTGGTAGATTGTCCTCCTGTCTAGAATGAAATTGTATGAACTGGTCCCCACATTTAGTATCTCTTTCCAGGCGTGGCCAATCCCAGCTTTCCAGACAGTTCTAGGAAAGAGCTGACAAAGCCTGACTCTGGCAGGGCAGGGTACTTTGAGCAGCTCTCAGAGCCTTTCCACCGTGCTAACTATTTATCACACTGACCATGTGGCTTGCAAGTACACATGAACGATTTCAGTCACAGAAGAGCCCATATAGTCCTCTTGGGTTTAGAAACATAACACCCATTTCTTCTGTGGCCGAGGCTCCCTGGGTAGCCCTGCCAGATTGCATTTCCATTCCTCTGTCTCAGAGCCGAGCCATACTTTGAACTTCTTACAGTCACCTGTGTGTACCCTTATGTCCTTATGTTTTATGACAAAATGTATGCATCTTAAATAATTTGTGGTGTTGTGTCGCTTAGTTTTAACGTAGTAAGTATACATTGATTTTTCTCTTATATTTTTAGGACTTGAATCTGCATCGACACATGCATCTTTCTCTTATTCCTTCTGATTAATAGTGTTTGTTATATTGGGAATCAAGAGGGCACAATAACCAGCAGCTACTTTTACCATTATCCTCCATCAAATAAGAAATAGACTCCAAGTGCAGGCGAGTACTAGATGAAACCTCCACTTTGTTTGAGAGAGGGCTGGGTTTGTAAAAGTACACCTCCAATTGAGAGTCCCTCTGCAGTTGCAGTAGCTGGCTGTGTTTATCCGGGGCTCCCTACAGGAAGGCCTGCTCTGCTGGCCCTGTCTGTGCCTCTGCCTGCTCCAAGGCAATGCTTCTAGGGAAAAGGAAGGGAGGCCAATTAAGCAAGTCCCTTGGAGGAGTGAGTAAAGAGGCGAAGAGGTAGGCAGAAATGTCTCCAGAAGACATCCTTCTACACAGGCATATAAAAACAAGGGAAGGAAAGTTTGCCCGCTGTACCATAATTTATATTTTTCCTTCTATCAGAGGACTTGTTTCTTGCTACAAGCCTTGCTGCAGTAACTGTCCTGATAAGTTTCTCCTTGTCCTCACAGGATAGAGAATCTGTGGGTTGTATACTTGGGAGTGGAAGGCAGAGTCATAGCTTGTGCACATGGGTGTCCGATTTGTTCCCAAGTGTCTGTGCCAGTGCACATTCCCATCAACAATGCAGTTGGCACCCTCCTCCCATCCTCACCAGCACGTGTTACTGAATGTTCTTACCACTCTCATGTTTGTGAAGGTACTTTCCTATTGTAATATTGTAATTTTGATTTCCTTTCCTACAAGTAAAATTCATCATGTCTCCTAACTCTTATGCCTGGCCTCAAGTCACTATTATTGCCCAGGATGACCTTGGGGTCCTGATCCTCTTGCCTCCCGTGGACTGAGATTATGACATGGACTACCACAGCCAGCACAGGTATATTTTATATTGGTTTCTAGAGATTCTCAGTGGGTTCTGGGTGGTGTTTTCTTAATTTATGAGAGTCATAGCTTATCAGTTATTGGTGACCTGACTCACATTTTGAGGGAAGGAGAATACCTTTTGATATTTATCTAGTGTATGTATTTTTCTAAATATATTAGATAGAACCTGGGGAAAAGAGAGGAAGCACAAGACTATTTGACATGTTCAGACTCCAGGATTACCTGAAGTGTGTGTAGTGCCTCTTGAATGTACCAATGGAATCCACCTCAGGATTTTCTGCACGTTGAAGCACTTACATTATCTTTGAACAATTACTGATCATTTCCCTTACATTAGCCCATTTGAGCAATGCTTCTGCAGGCTTGACATCAAGTTCCTATGCATTTCCATTATAGGATTTAAGTCTTGGCACTTAAGTGATAATTTCTGTCTTAATATTGTTGCATGAAAAGACTGATTCAGAGAATACTTTCAACCAAAAAGCAAATCTGTCTACTTTTTGGGTACCATACAACATACCTTTTCCCAGTTAACCAATCCTGTGGCAGTATTGTGCTGTGACTTGTCGGGATATGGATTGACCAATACAGGTTCATGAAATGTTCTTCAGTGTGGGGTTGTTAAAGTGGTGGGACTGCTAAGACATGGGGCCTAATGAAAGCTGATCAAACTGTGGAGGCATCACTTTCATGAATGAATTGATGCTGTTCTTTTAAATTGGATTGGGTCTCACAGATGTGAATTCATTCTTGAAGGAGCAGGTTGTTTTAAAGCAAGGCCATCTGACAGGCTGGTTCTTCTGTAGCTATTTCCCTTCCTGATTTGTCACGATATAACGCAGCAGACATCCCTCACTAGGATGTCAGTGCTGTTTGAACCCCATGCACACTTGAATCACCAACCAGATAACCCTCTTAATAAGTTCCCCAGCCAACATATTTTGTTACAGCAACTCTAAGTGAAGTAGGGCATGCTGTATGGACACTTCAGTCCCTCCTCAGAGCTTGTAGCATTATCATCTCTAAGTCCATGTCAGTCCAGAACTGCCTAAGCTGGTGCTTGTAGGAGGAGATTGTACCACAATTGTACTGCTTCTTAAGGCTTTCTTTCAGGTTCATAGACCTCCACCAATAAAAAGACCCTTAAAGAACTATATATACCTCTTATTTTATATGTGTGAGATTAAATGGTCCATTGGAGATCACATGTATTCTAGTTTGCTTGTGACAAAGACTATGACCAAAAAATACTTGGGAAGAAAGGGCTTATTTGGCATCCTGACTACAGTCCATGTACCAAAAAACACCGCCACCACCACCACACACACACACACACACACACACACACACACACACACACAGAGAGAGAGAGAGAGAGAGAGAGAGAGAGAGAGAGAGAGAGAGAGAGAGAGGAATGATACTGGCTGATCTGCTCTCCATGGCTTGCTCAGTTTGTTTTCTTATAGCACCCATGACCAGAGTAGATGACGCTTTCACATCAACCATTAATCAAGAAAATATCCCCATATATACCCACAGGCAATCTGATGGAGGAAATTCTTCAGTTGAGAACCCTCTTCCCAGATGTGTCTAGGTTTGTGTCAAGTTGGCAGAAACTAACTACAAGACTAGGACTAGGATTAGGCCTAGGACACAATGTTGCTCAGCCTCAGCAATACAATGTGTTTTTCACTGTAATAGATTGCAGAAGCTAGCTTAATTCTGTCTCCTTGGAGTTGGGGTAAATTACTGCACTTAGGTTATTTTTTACTGGAAGCATTGAGTGCATTTAGCTTTTGGTTTATGGAATGATTTTGTTCTTAGTACTAACACAACTGTTTATGATACTTTCCTAAATTAGCATTATGGAAATAATGTATACTGCTTTCCTTCTTTACATTCGACTGTATTTACATGCTAGTCTTTCCAACAGGTTGTATAAATAAGTTAAATGTTATGATAAATTATTCCAAAGTGGCACACTAACAGTTTGCATAAATTAAAACTATGGTGCAACACTTTGAATCAGATTGCAACTAAATGTAAATTTGTAAATGTGTATGGTTAATTTTTAAATATAATGTTCCACGCATGGCTGTTTGTATTTAAGTTAGTGAAGTTAACAATAAAATTAGCATCTTTAACCCGGGAACTAAAATAAGAAGACCATTAACTCACATACACCCACACACTCCTCCATCCACTCTCCTACCTCCCTGCATAGAAACCGCTCTCCTGAACTGAATATTTGCTATCCTGTGAGGGCAACCATGTCTACATGATTGTAATATATACCTGTATATGTTCCTAATGGTTAACCTTCCTGGTTTTAAAACTTGATAAAAAAGAAATCAAATGTATGTAGTCTTGTCAGAAGCCTTTTTTTCTAGTTGATGTTCCCAGTATTTATATTTGTTTTATATATAATTTAACCATTTTTATATGTATATAGCACCTCAACATATAAATGTATCCCCATTTGTCTTATCTTGTGTTAATAGGTGTTTAGTATTTTCTTCCAATTTGGTTTGCTTTGTGCAAGAACCAGTGATACTATATGAATATATCATCTTGGTACATGCCTGCAAACATCACTCTTAGATGTATACTTAGGAGTAAAATTGTTGTATTATGAGTTATGTAAATGCTTACTTAGGTAATGCCAGAGTGTTACAACGGCAAATGCCATTTTTAGTTATTGACATACAGTGGGTACAGCAACCAGTAGCTCTAAAGATTCCGCTGACCCACATTCTCTCTAACTGTTACTGTCATCAGAACTCCCTGTTAATGTCTGGCCTCAGGTGGATTTGATGTGCTTTCCCTGAGCACTGGCATTCTATATCGAGTCTCCTCATACTTGCCCATCTCTTCTGGGGAGGAACCTAGCCGTAGCTCTTACTCATTGGCTTTCTGTGGATATGAACATGTTACTTACATACATCTGTGCTGCTGATTGTTTTAACTTAACAGATACCTTCTCCTAGTTCCTGCCTTATTTTTTCACTTTCTTCAGATATCCTTTGAGACATAAGTAAAAGTATGGCTGAGGCTGAATGTAGGAATCCATCCCATGGTTGGAGTGATTTGTCTTGGTAGAGGTCAGGGAGATGTTACCTTTATCTTTAATAAAATTTAAAATTTTACACTTAACTCTTCTAGGATTATTTTTTGATTATGGGATGATGCGTAGGAATCTGACTTTATGTTTTCTCATATGAATGACCAATATTTTTAGTTGTTTTTTTTTTTTTTTGAGAAAGCAGGCAGTCTGTCTTTTGTCTGCTATCTGGTCATTTTGCCTCTGTTCCATGTTTTCTATTCTGTTCCATTTGTCATTAGTGTCACTGTCCCAGTAGAATTTTCTTGTCAACATGGCAAGTCTCCATCCTTAGTTTTCTTCTTAATCAGTTGGCTGGTTGCCTCCTTCCAGCTCTTTGCATTTCCACATGAACACTAGATAGCTTGTTAGGAACTCAGAGGACAAGGGAGCCCCTCAGTCCTAGCACTGGGCAGGGACAGAACTTGTTAGGGACTCAGAGGACAAGGGAGCCTCTCAGTCCTAGCACTGGGCAGGGACAGAACTTGTTAGGGACTCAGAGGACAAGGGAGCCCCCTCAGTCCTAGCACTGGGCAGGGACAGAACTTATTAGGGACTCAGAGGACAAGGGAGCCCCTCAGTCCTAGCACTGGGCAGGGACAGAACCTGAGACTTCGTTCACTGTGATCACTGTTGCATTGCTACTCACTGTTTCGAGAGTCGACATCCTAGTGATGCTGTCTTCCTCTCTCACCCATTGCCATGGTGTTCATGTAAGCTAGTGTTGTAAATCCCTCTGAGATGCTCCTAGAGTGGGCCCCGCCCTCCCCAAGCTCTGTCACCTTTGCAGGCCCTGTGGCTTCTCCATCATTTTCTCTATCCTCCAGGCCATACTCTCCTCTTTTACACCCAGTCATTGCAGCAAGCTACTTGGGAGGATCCCTTATTATTACACACCACATACGGGAAATTGAGGTACGGAAAGGCTAATTGACACGCTGAAAGTCAAACAATTAGCAAGCAGCAGAGGCAGGATTTTAACCCAAGGAACCTAGGGATTGAGTAACTCCATATTCAAGACAGAATCCTCAGCCCCCACCCCTGCACATCTTTTTTTTTAATTAATTAATTTATTTATTTAAGATTTCTGTCTCTTCCCTGCCACCGCCTCCCATTTCCCTCCCCCTCCCCCAATAAAGTCCCCCTCCCTCATCAGCACAAAGAGCAATCAGGGTTCCCTGCCCTGTGGGAAGTCCAAGGACCACCCACCTCCAAAAAAGCCTGGGATAAAACCAGACTCGCTGAACATAGCGGACAATGAGGACTACTGAGAACCCAAGAACAATGGCAATGGGTTTTTGATCCTACTGCACATACTGGCTTTGTGGGAGCCTAGGCAGTTTGGATGCTCACCTGCACATCTTTTGTTGGTTTTAATTCCTACATGTTATATCTTAGTTGTTGTAAAATGGTAGCATTTAGAAATTAATGCTTTTAAAATTACTTGTAATTTTACATAAAAGTAAAATTGATTTTGTATATTGATTTCTTATCTAACAGCCTTGCTATTTTATCTGTAGTTAGCTAAAATTATTTCTGCAAAGATAATGTCAGTATAAATAGTAACCATTTTCTTTTTTAAAAATATTATTTTATTTTATGTATGTGGAATTTTGTCTGTGTGGATGTCTGTGCACCACATGCCATTAGTGCCCTTGGAGACCAGAGGAAGGAGTCATATCCTGGAACTGGAGTTACAGAGTATTGCAAGCTGCCATGTGGGTTCCGGAATGGAACCTGGGTCCTCTGGAAGAGCAGCCAGTGCTCTTTACTGCTGAGCCACCTCTCCAGCTCCAGTAGTAACTTTTTGTTCTTCATTCCCATTCCTATGTTTTAGATTTCTTTTTCTTGACTTATTGCACAGTCCAGACCAGTGTGGTTCTTAACCTGTGGGAGTCACATATCAGATATCCTGCATATAGGATATTTACATTATGATTAGTAATGGTAGCAAAATTGCATTTATTGCATAGCAACCACAGTGTGAGGAACTGTATTAAAGGGTTGCAACATTAGGAAGGTTGAGAATCACTGGTCCAAACCTAACAGTGAGAGTAGTGTCTTGTTTTAAAATGTGGGGAAAGATTTAAACATCTTGTCACTTAATTTTATCATAGCTAGGTATATCAAAGAAATTGTTCTCTGCGGCCAGAAGATATCGTGTCTTTACTTAGGAGTAAAGACAATTTCTACCAAGTCTGACTTGAGTTCAATCCCCAGGACCCATTTGGGAGAAGAGAACCAATCTGACCTCCACACACATGTGGTGCCACAAGCACACATGTACAATGAGTTTGAAATGCTATGAAGAATTTAATGTTTTCTAAAACAGCAGTATATTGTGCATTTTAAAAGCAAACCATTTCTGGTTTTATGTGCTTACAATTCAAAAATTATATAATTTTCAAGGTAATATTTTAAATTAAAATAAAAGTTTCATAAAATAAAAGAAATTCACTTTATATTATTTTATATATAATATATATAAAAAGTTATAGAATTTTCAAGATAACATTTTAAATTAAAATAAAGTTTCATAAAATAAAGGGAATTCACTTTATGTGAGGCTATTATAGTCCTTTTACCAAAACAGACAAGAACAATGAAAGAACAAAAAAGAAAGAAAAATATCGCTCCATCTTCTTGACTGAAATGACATGCACATGCGTGCACACGCACACAACATTCACACAAGTAGCCTAAGCACACAGTAACAGAATAAATATTACCAAATATGAAAAGTTAATAGTGTGACCAACTAGGTTCCTACAAAACATAAAAGGTGAGTTGATATTAATGAATTGATGTTAATAATTGAGATTAAAGAAAAGATATTTCAACAGCTATAGAAAAGCATATGATAAAATTTAATGCCTTCTCTTGCTAGACTAGCTGAAACCTTTTTTTAATTTTTGGATCATTTTAATAAGATAAATGACAATACAGATTTTTTTTTTATTTTTTATGTGTATCTGCCTGTCTCTGTGTGTGTGTGTGTGTGTGTGTGTGTGTGTGTGTGTGTGTGTGGCCTCGGCTGAATTTAAACTTGGTGTCCTCTGCCCCTGCATTCTAAGCACTGAGACTATAGGTCTGCTGCACCATCAGACTGTGCAGTGTTTTAAGAATTAAAAGTACAATGGTTTTTACTAAAGTCACATTTTATGGTTTCTTCATCCTTAAGGCATTTGAAGATATTTGTTTTTATTTTTATTTTATTTTTTTTTTTTTTGCTATTTGTTTTTAAACATGGAAATTCTACTTGAAGTCTACTTTGGTCTATTTTTTCTGACTTTTGCTCATGGCGACCTGTCTCCCTGTAGACTTTATTCTACAGTTACCACTCCCTAGCCTGGAGCAGTCACTTATGGTGACTCCCAAGGGCCCAGGGTAAAGGATTTCCCCCTCAGGGTTACCATTTTTCACACGACCAGCAGGAACACTGTCAGAACGGTACCCTGCTGAAGCAGGCGCACAGACCCAGTGTTGGTCCTCTTAGGTCTGCTTAGATCCTGAGGACCTGTCTCACAAGGTCACCCAACACTTGCCTCTTCTGAGGGAAACCATCTTGGTTTATGGTTTTCCTGTTTTTCTTAGCAACAGGAAAACTTTCATGTAACCCTTTAGGGTTCAGTTTAATGTGGGAAATACTGTCCTACAAAATAGGCCATCTAGACAAGCCCTGGATCTGAGCTATTGGCTAGATGAAAGCTCAGACACATGCTACAGGCCAGTGCACACATGCCACAGGCCAGGGCTTCCAGTACAGAAGTGGGCTAGCATCAACGTGCTAACCCCTTTGCACTCTGTCTGCTCTGAGAATTTGGCCTAGTCATGCCCACTGTCTTTTTGACTTCTAGGGGTTTTGAATTGGCTTTTGATTGAGTGTCTTAGCCTGAAATTTTTGTTTGTTTAGTGAAATAATTTATCTGAATATCCAAAACTAGAAAGTCACACAATTATTAATTTTTCATTCACACTTTTTTCCTTCCAAAAATTCTAATTTTCAAATATTGATTTATTTGGGTAGACTAATATTTTCCAATTTTTAATATGTCTAATTGTCACTTAATATTTAAGAGATGTAGAAAATATATAAAATCAATAAAGTTGAGTAATTCTGACTTTTACTTGAGTTGTACTTTTTTATTGCTATTTGAAGGATCTGAAGAAAAACAAATAGTTTTAGCCACTTAGTATGCTTATGCTGCATATTATTTAGAAGATATAAGCTAAATATTAATCTTTATAAAATAAAAGCAGAATCCCAGGAAATAATGATATAATTTAGTGAATGTGTTATTGAACTACAGCTTCATTGCTTTTTCTTATAAACAACATGTGCCATCATGGAATGTTTGTGTCATCAAGTTATTATACATAAGAACCTCCTTGTGTAACTTAGGTAACACTTTACATAACTACAGTTGTATCCAATGCAAAGTAGCCGATTGTCTGTGTCCAAATGGATTGATGGGTTCCCCAAACCACCACTGCTTGATGATTTATTGGGAGGACTCCCAGGACCCAGCACATGATTGTCCTCATGATTTACTGCAGTCCAAGGATACCACCCATGGTCAGCAGAGGGAAGGGCTCATGGGGTAGAGGCCGCTTAGTTACTTAGCATCAAGTTATGACAACATGCTGGGATGTTGCTAAGAGCAGCCCACTGGAGACTCAGTGCCCAGGGTTTGTATTATGGGCCACCTTGAAGGAATTGTAAGTATAGCGTGCACCACCATTCTAGCCTCCCAGAAGGAAAGCAAGTTCAGCACAGACAGGAAAGAGCATGGTGACCCACTCTTGTGAGTGAGTGGTGGAAAACCTCCCGAAAAGCCAAATTCTCAGATGCCATTCAAAGTCTTGTGAGCAGGGTGCTATGAGGGCCTAGAGATGCCCTTGTACACATGGATGAGGGCTAAACTTTTGTTAAGTGAAGATAGATTTTCTTCATACAATATAGTCTGAGTATGATTCCCATCCCCATCTCCTCCCAGATTTTCTCCCTTCCCCATCCACCCAAATCCTTTCTTTTTTCTTTCATAGAAAACAAATAGGTATCTAAAATATAATAGTAATAATAATAATAATAAATAAAAACTAGAAAGAGGGTTAAAGTTTTCAATGCATGTACGACATGCTCAAGCCCTTTACTAGTCTTCAAGACAGCGAGTTCACACATGAAATCAGCCCCAGAAGACACTAGAAAACTCAGCCAAGGTTTGACAACTAACAAAAAGTAAAACAGGATTAAAACTCAGTCTGCCTTCAGAATCCATTATTTTATCAAATGTTTTATTGGTTTTGTAAAGAATTATTTTCATGTTGTCTTACCTCGTGGATAATATGCTTTATACATTTGTACAAAAAATGATTAGAGAAAATTGACTTCCTTCAGCCTCTTTTAATCTTCGGTGTTGTTTCATGGCTATTAATTTTCAGATTTGGAAAATCATCCTCATTATCCTATGCAAACCCTGCCTGATCTCAGAGGCTTTCCTCAGCCTTGGTGTTTCTAGGTTAGAGTCAGCATTTGTTTTCCTGCAGAACAGTTGTCTGCTCTGCACTTCCTTTTGGTTTTTCTTGAAATGTAGCCATTATAACTGCACCTAGAAGGTCTCCTGGCAGCATGGTTTATCACAAGGAGATAAGATCTGCTATCTCTATATATTTAGGCTACTGAAATAAAAAAGTGTCATAAACTTGGATAAGGCTGTAGCTCGGTTGATAGAATGCCTGCTCTGCATGCATAAAGCCCTGAGTTTGAGCCTCAGCACCATGTAAGGTGGGCACGGTGACTCATTGCCATACTCCCACCACTCAGGAGATGGAAACAGGAAGATCAGGAGTTCAAGGTCATCCTTGGCCACACAGTGAATACGAGGCAATGATGGTATATATGAGACCAGGTCTCAAAAATAACCTCCCCACCAACATTTGCCATAAAGTGAGTGGTATAGCAACAACAGAGGTTGCTATCTCACCCTTGGAAGGCTGTAGATCAGAGCAAAAGTCTGCAATTCCTGGACCTACAGAAGGACAACCTTTCTGCATAGGTCCCGAATGTGTCCTTACTTGGATGAAGGTGAGAACTCTGCTGTCTGCAGCTCCTTCTGGGCACTCAGATGCCCATTGACCTGCTGGCTTCTCAAAGGTCTGCCTTCATTCAGTACTGTGGCTCTAGTGGTCTGCTTTCAACGTAAGACTTTCTGAGAGAGAGAAACATTTAGTCCCCAGCTGGAGCATTTTCTGTTTCATTTCCTTCCTTGTAATCCTAATCGTTGCATTGGTTAAGTCATCTACCCCACTGTATAGGATGGTGACCTCAGGGAGTATAGTGTTTCTGTGCTCCCACAGCATCTGGGATGTAACTTCTAAGGAGGAGCTCGCCTGCTCTGTGAGTGTGGGTCTTTTTTCCCCATTGAAATGAAAGGATCCACTAGGTAGTGTGTCCATTCCCAAGAAAATACATTACAGCTTCAAGAAAAGTTGGAGCTTTAACACATGTGCTGAAATATGATACAGATGTTTAATGTCTTGTCGTAATAATATTTTGCCGTTCATAGTCACCTGCTTTTTTGATCCCTGCCTGTTTGCTTTCTTTATTCCCTAACACCTGTTCCCATGGATATATTTACAGTCTGTTGTCTTTCCTAAATGGTTGATACATACGTTAGGAAAGACTGATTTTTTTTTTCTGATGTCTTTCAGCAAATTCCTTAAGGATTCCTTGCTATTGTATTGTTTCCTTTCTTTGTTCTTTCACTTCAGTAAAATACCTTGGTACCAATTTTCCTTAGCTACCCCATAGTATGTGACGTTAAGTAGAAAAAGTTGCTTCTCTTTTTTAACTTTTAAAAACTAATTCTCAGATGTCAGACTAGCACAAGGTAGTGAATGTCCCCTATCTGTGTAGGCTTTGAGAGCTTGGGTACATATTGTGTACTTGTGATGTACATATTGGGTGCATCTAGGTGAGACACTTGCTGCCTTTTATTTCCTTCAGATTTCTACACATATCACCTTCCTCATCCAGTGTCTTCACCCTGACTCCCGCCCCCGCCCCCGCAGTTCTCTGCTGCAGTTTTCTGTCATTGGCAACACTTAGCGAATCCTACAGAGACTCTTTGTTGTCTGCCTCTCGTTGTTGACTATAAAGATGCATGAGAGGAGCAGACTTGCCTGCCTTCTAGTGATGGCCTCTGAGTGCCCGGGTTAGCAAAAATGCATGGCCGTTTAGTCATTGTTGAGTTAATGCACTAAGTTGCAGAAAAAGAGGCCGCTGACGTTAGAAAGAAGATTTGATGTTTATTCATTTGTGTGGAGATTTTCCTCAGATTGAGACTAGAAGGGAGTAAACGTACCTTCACTTTGCCTCCAGTCAACTAACTAAAAAGTTAACCGTGGGTCTACTCAATTTCTAGGCTTACACTTTCTGATTCTTTAGATGTTCTACCTGTTGTATATTGCTGTAAATGATCAAAACTGCAGCAAATCACAGGTCCTGCTAAATTTCAGTAGACCTGGGTCTTTCATTTCTGCTGTAAATCCTTTAAACAGAAAAACGCCCATTGTGACACTGCACTCTGCCTTCCACCTTAGTCTGGCATTTACTGCATTAACACCACAGTCTTAGGGAAATAAAACAGTACACACAAGTTTATAAATCCTTCTTTTTCTTTTTGACTGCTTTTTCCCTTTGTACAGAAAACGTTTGGTTCATATTGTCATATTTATCAATCGCGTGAATGTTTTAGTTTTCCTGAACTAGTATTTATTCATAAAGCCCATTGTTGTCCTTGGAGTGTGTCCCTGGGTGACGTATGTGGTAGTGCTTTGTATATCACGAAGCTTGGCTTTTCTCCCTCAGCATTGCATTTTGAGGTTCTTCCCTCCGTGTGCATGTCGCCCTTATAGTCCGTTTCTTTTTTCTGCTATACACAGCGTCACTGGAAGGTAATTCCAAATTTATTCAGTCTCCTGGGGAGGTGGATTCAGTCATTCGACAGAGTGCTCCTGATGCAGTAATATTTCCTTCAGCTTGCATGGTATTTCACAGTCTTCCACCTCGGGACACTTCACAGACAGTTGAGATTATTTATAAAAGCACATTTATGTGGTAGGCAGATTGCTCTTAGCTGAAGGGACCCAGCCTGTCTGCATGACTGTTAGTCTGCCTGACTCAGATACTGGAGTGGAGAGAGTCCAGCCATACTGTAAGCCAGCACTGGCTCAGGTCTGGACGCTGTGCCTGGGAATAGTGGTCTTTGTATTCCCTGGGAAGGAGTTTTATACACTCTGTACTTCCACAGGTGTTTTTACATGAATAACTAAAACTTTTCAAAGTAGGTTTAAATATACTTTCAGTATAGTATAAATACTGACCTTTAAAATGAAATATCAAGTTGTATGTTTATCTAGTAGAATCCAAACACCGTAGTGATTTAATACTCATTTTCTTGAGAAATAGGGGAAAGCTGTAAGAACAATGCTTAAACAATATGAAATTTTGCATTCTTAGTTGAACTCGCATTCTACCATAATTTTTAAAGCAATTTTAGGCTTTTAGCGCCTTTGTTTTGGAACTAAGTTTATGAGGTATAATCTGCATGTGATGGGGGACTCCACTAGCAGGTGTCAAATACTGTGTGGGTTTGAGAGATGTATCCAGCTGTGTAACCAGGGTCACTATGTGGAGTGTTCTGTCCCTCTGCGCCTCCACCTGCTCTCCCAGCTTCTGGCATCACTGCTCAGTGTTGTCCCTAGGCGGTAGCCCTTCCCGAATGTCCTGAGTCACATGACACAGTAGTCATCCTTTGAATCAGGCTTCTGCTAGTGCATGTGGGCTTCATCTCTATGGACATGTGGGTACTTCCTTCCCGTTACTGAGCAGTGTTTGTTGCGAGATGGATAGACAATCACAGTTTTCACAATAACTAGCTGATGAACATTCAAATCATTATCAGTTTGGGTTAGTTGTAAATAAGGCGCTATCAATAACTTGTTCAGGTTTTTGCGTGGATATTCATTTTCATTTCTATTGCGTTGAGTGAGGTATGTGTTTAAAATATATCAGAAACTGGCAAACCACTTCTTATTTTAATTGAATGCATACAATTGTATGTACTATGTAGCATTTGATATAAGTGTTTTGGAATGGATGTACATTGCCCAATTGCTGAATTGATCTAATCAATAAACACACCTCACACACTTCCATTTTGTGTACATTTGTGTTGTGACCTTCGGGCCTTCTTTCCTGGTCACCTCCTCTGCAGTGACTGTCCCACTGTACTCCCAGTAACACTCCATGATCACCGTGCTGAGCTCAGTGCTGGCCCATGGTGGTTCGGTAGTGCTGGGTTTTCAGTTCTCTAATAGGCAGGTGGTGATAGCTCCTGTACTGTTCAGTGTGTGCTCCGTAAACGACTTCAGAGTTCAACAGTTGACTTTGTCCTGGCCCACATCTGTATTTATTTAAGTCTTGCCTGTACGTGATTTTTTTTTTTTTTTAGTCCTGAATTACAAAAAATTTTCATGTAAACCAGATAGGATACCTAATCTATTGTTTGTTTCATTTTTTAGTACTTTCTTTTATTTTTTTTTACTTTATTTTAAAGACAAAGGGACTTTTACAATGAAATCCAACTCAGTGTTTTTTAAATGATTAGTACTTTTTTTAGTCTCATGTTAGAAGTCTTTACCTAACATAAACATGATGGCTTTTAACCTTACATATCAGCTTGGCTAGGCCATGTGGTCTCAATTTTTGGTTAAAAACTGGTGTAGACCTTGTTGCGAAGATATTTTAAAGACATTATTAACACTTAAATCAGTAGACTCTGGTGACACAGAGTGCCTTCCGGAATGGGGTGATGTGGGGCTCCTCTCATGGGGGTGACGTGGGTCCTCTCATGGGGGTGACGTGGGTCCTCTCATGGGGGTGATGTGGGTCCTCTCATGGGGGTGACGTGGGTCCTCTCATGGGGGTGATGTGGGTCCTCTCATGGGGGTGACGTGGGACTCCTCATGGGGGTGACATGGGGCTCCTCTCATGGGGTGACATGGGGCTCCTCTCATGGGGGTGAAATTGGGCTCCTCTAACTGTTGGATGCTTTAAGAGAAAAGCCATCTCTCAAGAAGAAGGACTTCTGCCTCCACACTGTCTCCAGGTTGGAGCCCGCAGCACCAGCTCTTTTATGGACTCTGTTATAATTAATTGATGTGTTAACACCATATTCTTTTTTTTTTTTTTTTTTGGTTTTTTCGAGACAGGGTTTCTCTGTGGTTTTGGAGCCTGTCCTGGAACTAGCTCTTGTAGACCAGGCTGGTCTCGAACTCATTAATACCATATTCTTAATCACACAAGTAGATCTTGATATCTTATAACTTAGCAGCATTTTAACCCATTATACTTTTTTATTGTCAGTTTCCACCAAAAAAAAATGGAACTCAAAACAAAATTTTCTGTGGTTTTGTTGAATTTATATTTAACCACTATAATACACCAACTTAAATTTTGAGTATTCCTGATGACGAGGTTTGTGCTTCTACTTAAAAGGTTTTCTTTATTGTTCTTGCTGTTTTGTTGTTTTAATGTAAGTTTTTTTGCATGGTTTGTCACACAACTATATACTAATGTTTATATTGTTATGATGTTTATATCCCTGGTATGTATGTGCTCATGGGGAGAGGATCCCTTTCATCCCTGGAGGCCGCATCATCATTACCTAATCACTTCCCAAAGGCCTTGCTCCAGATGCTCTCACACAGCCTGGGAGTATCCACATAGAGATGGAGGAGACATTTAGTGCATAATGCTAAATTGGTTTACCAATTCTAATTTTATCTTAGTAATTGTGACGGTTTGTGATTTTTAGGCATATAGTGATGTCCTCTTTAAACAGTAGCTTTTGTCTTCACCAGTCCTCACGTCATTGAGCTGCTTTTCTCGGTGCACTGGCTAGAGCCTCCTATGCCGGGATTAGTAGATGTGCTTCAGACATCTTGTTTCTTTTCTGTCTTGGCAGGGGAAGAGCAGCCACTATTTCAGATTGATGTGATGTTTATAGTTGTGGTCTGTGCTTTGTTTCGTTTCTTCTGGGAAGGGAGGGGCAGATAGATAATCTTCATCAGATTAAGGGAGCCCCTTCTGCTCATGCTGGTACTGATGGTGGTGGGACGCCCCTTCTGCTCATGCTGGTACTGATGGTGGTGGGACGCCCCTTCTGCTCATGCTGGTGCTGATGGGATAGGATGCCTCTTCTGCTCTTGCTAGTGCTGGTGTCATGGGTGCCCCTTCTGCTCATGCTGGTGATTATGTCATGGATGCCCCTTCTGATCATGTTGGTGCTTGATGTCATGGATGCCCCTTCTGATCATGTTGGTGCTGATGCCATGGACACCCCTTCTGATCATGCTGGTGCTGATGGGATAGGAACGCCCCTTCTGCTCATGCTGGTGATGATGTCATGGACGCCCCTTCTGATCATGCTGGTGATGATGTCATGGACGCCCTTTCTGCTCATGCTGGTGCTGATGGGATGGGACGCTCCTTCTGCTCATGCTGGGATGATCATATGGTTCCCCCTTTTATTGCTGTGGTGAATGTAGTAGGTGTTAATGTCAAGAATAGAAAAGGTATTGCACCATTAACCAATGTAAAGCTCAGAAAATTTGTAATTGTTTAATGGGTTTTTGCTAAGGGGATTGCTTATAGTAGAATACACAGTGTAACCCTCTTGAATGTCTCTGTTAATATGTAACAGGTACTCAGTAGGAATAAATCAGGGCTTGGAGAAGTAGTTTTAAAGTGACAGATAGTTTGGAAAATAAGCATGTTTCTTTCTGTGTGTCTCTCTCCCTTCCCCCGTGTGTATAGTGTAGTGTAGTTTATGTACATGCAGGTGGAGGTCAGAGGTCAATTCTTACATGTCTTCCTCAATTATTCACTACCTTGTTTTTGAGGCAGGGTCCCTTTCCTGAGCCCGAGCTCTCTGTTTCCTAGAATGTCTAGCTAGTGACCCCCTGAGCTCCCAGCACCCCCAGGACCCACTTCTCTCCCCAACCTGACTCTGCTTTGACATGCATGCTGCATGTAGATCCAGGTGCTCATGCTTGCTCAGCAGAGGCTTCGCCAATTAAACCATCCTTCTCCACTCTTCCCTTGACAAAGGTTAATGAAAAATGTTTCTCTCGTGTCTGAACAGATTTTGAGGAAATTGTAAAACGTTTGTGTGATAGGAGCTCCTTTTATTCAAAGGTGTTCTGAGCTGCGCCCTGATTTCATTAAGGCAACTATTGAACATTTTCCTCCACCTCCTCGCAGTCACGTGTTAGATGTAACTGAGCCTGAGAGAGGTGAGGATGAGACCATTTACCACCTGTCTCATTCCGAAGAAGAGTGGAAAGGCACAGAGGCCGCATTCCGAGCCACTCTGGTATTTCCCATCAGCCCACTTTTTAAGGTGATATGGATGGATGCATAGTTGGGTGGGCAGATGGATGGGTCAGTGGAGAAAGCACACATCACCCCTGATGAGCCACCACAAAAGATCTCTTACTGTAGTCTCTTTGACTGCTTGCTTTCGTGGTTCTTTCTCTCAGAGCCATGCATTCTTTCAAGGTTACCACATAAAAATTACCATCATCTTGGAGTGTTTTGTCTCATCTCATGTGTCTTGTCTGGGTAGCATTTTGTTTGTTTGTTTTAGACCTTACAGATCTTTTGCTTCTATATTGTGGTTTCTGGTTTTGTGCTTTTCTGGGATTTCTGTGTGTGCAACTGTGCCTATATGTGTATCTTGTGCTTTTAGTTTAGTTCTTTTTTTTAAAAAAAATTCTATTCTGGTTTGTTTGTTTTCTTATTTTTTTTCTAGATGCCTGTTTGTTCTGTAATGAAGAAGAGAAAAGGGGTGTGGATTTGGGTGGGTGGAGAGCTTGAAGGATCTGGAAGGAGTTGTGGGGAGTGGAAATTAACCAGAATATATTGTGTGGTAAAAATTGTTTCCAATTAGAAAAAAGTCACCATCTGGGGCTAGAAAGATGACTCAGCAGTTAAGAGCACTGGCTGCTCTTCCAGAAAACCCAGGCTTGATTCCCAGCACCCACTCTCTAGCTCACAACTGTCTGTTACTCTGGCTCCAGGGGATCTGATGCCCTCTTCTGGCCTGGGGTCACTTCATGTGTGCACTACACAAACACAAATGAAGACAAAACATCCATATACATAAAATAAAAATAAAGGTTAAAAAAAATCACTACCTTCCTCAGCATCGGTGAATGCAGAACATCTCACCATGTGCCCCCCCTAGACTCTTCTCCCTTAACAGAAAAACAAACAAAACAAGACAGTAAAGTGGGGGTTGCTTCAACCTGTCAGTGAGCAGTTTATAGTACACTACTTCGTGAACGCCATGTTTTTATTGTTCCACGGGCACCCAGAAATTTGTTAGACACCCAGGAAACATATACATACAAAATGAATCTGGGAAAAGAAATGTGCATTTCTCTGTAGAGTTGAAGAAAGGTGTGAGAGGGGTTGTGAGGTCAAGAGACCAGTGTGGGCCTCACAAGTGTGTTCTTAAACGCACGGGTTCTTTTAGAACATAAATACGAGTTAAAGTTCTGGTGACTGGCTGTTTTTTAGAATCTTATGTTTGGTTGCTGATCCTTTTAAAAAACAAAACTCAGAAATCTATTTCAAATGTTTCAAGTTGAAATAATTTGCTTTCTGGTTTTGAGAAACTATCAGCTTATGGGGGTGTTTGAATGGGGTATGTTCTTGTGTTTCTTGGGATTCTTTGTTGTGTTTGGTTTTGCGTATCTCTTAATGTCCTCATTTCATATTTTCTGATGTGATGAAATACCATGACTAGGAGCAATTAGGGAAGAAAGGGTTTATTTCACTTTAAGATCCCAAGTTCTAGCCTGCCACTTTAGGAAAACCACAGCAGGAACTTAAGCCGCTAGTCACATCACATCCACAGTCAAGAGCAGAGAGGAATGAATGGACTGATGGCCCTGTGTTCTTGTGCTGAACTATGCTTCTTCTGTCTAAATATCAAGGTCCTTGCTTAGGGAATGGTGCTGCCCACCATGGGCTAGATCGTCCCATGTTAACCAACAATCAAGACAACCTTCCACAGACATGCCCCTTTATTAATCTGATAAAAACAGGTACTGAAATGACATTATCTTTCTCCCAGGTCATTCTAAGTTGTGGCAAGTTGATATTTAAAAGTATCCATCACATTCAGAGTGTATGTTTCCTTTGGCTTCTAGATTTTGCACCTTTAATTACTGTGATATTTGTATTTGTATGTTTTTTAATTTCATAACCATTATTATAAAATACTTGAATAAAATAAAAGGATAACCCTCCCAAAAGCAGTGATGTGTAGTGACTTTATACAGGACTCTGGTGGAGACCACAGGAAAGAATGGTGTGTGTGCTGTGGGGTCTATGGAGACACTGGCAATAGTTCTCATGGACCGTGGGACTGACCTTGAACAAATGTCATGAAAGGCATTACATACTCAGAAGAAGGTACCTATGGGCCAAGGAGCAAGAGAGGTTCTGGAATAGTTCCTTCCCTTCCCCGTGAATAAAATCTATTTTGCCTGTTTGCAAAGGGGGTAAGTGAGGTGTGGATGCTCCAGCCATGTGTAGCTTGCTGTGGAAGCAGTCAAGTAAGGATCAAACCCAGGTGTCTAACTCGAGAACTTCCCTCACTGCCGTGCTCCACTGTCCTGCAAGCCACGCCAGCTTTCTTTTTAATGAACTGCCTATGGGAAGAGATAGACCTACTCCAAAGACTGAGCTCTCACCAGCTGATCTTCCCCTGCACTGAAGAGTTTGTGAGCGTGGTAGCTGGCCCGTTTGTACCATTTGTTTTCTACTTAAGTAATTCATTTTTTCCATTTTGGTATTTAGTTTTCATTATTTTCCAACTAATTAAAAACCACCTCCAATTGGAATCAATTAGGATCGGTTTGAAAGATGATTTAAAATACTTTAATGAGCATCAGTTCATTTGTCTTCCTTTGTCTGGCCATGCAGTCCAGTTCTCAGGAGAAAGGACTCCACCGTAGGCAGTTCCAGCAGCTGGATGGAAACACCATGGACTGGTGCGATAGAAGCTGAGGTCTCACAGTTCTGGAAGCAGGAAGTTGAAGGTCAGGGCACTGGAGATCCAGTCTGGTGAGGGCCTACAGTTTTGGTTCTTGTTGTTTGCTAACATGGCAAAGCAGCTCCCTGGGCCTCAGTTACAAGGCCACCAATACTGTCACAGAGACTGTCTGCATGAAGCCTCATCTCCTAATTCCATCACCACCACATGGGTGTTTAGATTTCAAATATGAATGAAGGGTGCATGAATATTTGAAACAGCAGATTCTTATAATAAGGAAGGTTTACATGCAACATTAAAAATAAATGAAAATATATTAAATAAATTTATATTGAGCTAAAGTTTAATAGTCTAAATCGGAGAAGAAGATATACTATTAGCACTGACAGCTGTGCACGTAGCTGACATTTCTGATAGAACAATTTTGTCTTACGGAGTTTAGACAGAATGAATTTTGCCTGGAGTTTTCTGTGAGTCTGTAACATCTTGTGTTATAATAGGAAAGAAAGCGCCACTTTCTCTCTGTATAACTAGAAAAAAATCCAGGACCTTAGAAGGTTATTGCAGAGTGATAGAAGCTGTCAGAGTCCTAAAGCTTAGATCCTTCTGCTCCTTTCTTCTTGGAAATCTTTTTCTCCACTGATAAAAAATGGAAACAAAAGTCTTTGTGCACCTGCTGTGCTAGTTAGCTTACAAATGAATTCACTTTGACAAAAGCCAAACATGACCTCGGTATTCTTCAGAAATATTTATCTGGACATATATGAAAGACAACAACAGCCTATGTTTGTGAGCCATTGAGCTGTTTGGGTTCTGATAAGGCTGACTTCTTGGGACACTTTGGAATGACTTATCATAGTTTAACAAGTTAAATGCCTTGTGACAGTGAAAAGTACCCACACTGTAGCTCGTTGAAGCATTTTAATTGACCAAAGAATGCTGTTTTATAGGAGGCTACCATAGTTGGTGTTGCTACATAAATAAGAGGCATCAGGAGGAGAGTGAGCCCTGAGCTATGCAAGGAGCCGACATCTGGATCAGCAAGTGATCAAAGGAAATGAATAGGAAGTAGCCTAAGGTCACAGCAAGGGGTCTCTGTCTAATGTGTTTAGATATAATTGAATGAAGACACAGAAAAGAGGCCAAAGAGAAAGTGGTCATGTGATATGAATCTGTTCACCAGAGCTTAACAAAAACAGTAAAGAATAGAAGAATTTGGGTTAAATACAATAGCTCCTCATCCAGGACCAAAAGATGGAAGAGTATGTTTTAGCTAAAACAAGGTCAAAAAAAGCCAGAAATTGCAGTTTAGGTCAGTTCAAATCTGGGCAAAGAAGAAGAAAGAAATAATGCCCAAACGACGATGTTGGAAATGGAGAATGTATATCGCAATGTTGTGCACATTGCTTAGCAACAAAAAAAAAAAAACCTTTTAAAAAAATGAAAAGGGAAGTACAAAAGACAAAGGAGGAAGAGACACATGCTTGTAAAGCCATCTGATGTCATGTAAAAACAAGAAAAGCCAGGATGGAAGATGAATTGAGATCACAGAGGAGTTAAGATAAATGATGACATTTATTATTGCCACCTAGGCAGTTTCCTTTAAGAGTTAGACACTGAATTGTAATCACCATTAAAATTACTACCCAAAGTAAAGTTATTGATTGGTATGTAAAATATACTTCATCTTCTTTTCATAAAGCGGTAGAAATATACTTATATAGTTATGTGATCTGATGTTTTTAAATACATGTGTATTTCAATACAATATATGAAAAATGTTGAAATTACTAAAAAATGGTTTAGGGTGACATTTGGTGTTGATTTTTATCCCATATTTTGGATAGGAATTGTTGCTTTGCCTAATTTTAAATATTTGGACAGTGGTTAGTACTCAACCTGCTTGTAAAGTTCAAAAGTACCTTTATATAAATAAAAGCTTCTAAAGGCCAGTAGATGCATTTAAAAATAAGTAAATTAATTCATCCCATATGCATCAGTTAAGACAGAATGCATTTCCAATGTACAAACTTAGATTTGACCTTGTAAAAACTGAAAGCAGTACAAACCCCACATTCCACTGCTACCACAGGGTTCCTCTAATAAAAGGATTGCTGTCTTAAACATTCCTCAGAACCATCTTTTTGTATGCTCTGTTTGCAGAGTAGAATGTTTCTTGGTAAATGTTTTAAAATACTAGAGGCCCAACTCCCACTTGTTTCGGGAATTGAGCAGCATTCTATAGTGGTAGAGAAGAGGCATAGACTCAGTGACGAATACAGGAACAGTTTGGTGACAGTGGTAATAATCAGACCCTCCATGCCGACTCTTTAGGCTTAAATGTCATTACTGCCTGGAGAGATGTCTTAGTGGTCAAGCACTGGCTGTGCAAGTGAGAGGATCTGAGTTCAAATCCCCAGGATCCACATAAAGCCAGAAATGGTTAACACAGGTATCTGTTCCTAAGGAGGAGAGAGCAGAAGGTAGGAGCATCTCTAGAATCTGAGCTGTCTTCAGCCCCTGCTGAAAGGGGAGTACATGCTATCTATCGCCCCTGCAAACCTCAGCTCTGGATACCCTGTATTGTCTTTACCTCAGGTCTTTTCTTTTATAACATTGGCTCCCAGCCTGTGGTCTATGACCCCTTAGGGGTTACCTACGGCCCCTATGGGAAAATATCGACATTTACATTATTATTCATAACAGTAGCAAAATTCCAGTTATGAAGTAACAAGGAAAATAATATGCTTGGGGGTCACCACAGCATGGGGCACTTTAGTCAAGGGTCTCAGCGTGAGGAAGGTTAGAACCACTGCTCTACAGCATTCATGATATCACTGTCTACCATTTATCAGCTCTGGGAACCTTTAGAAATTAGCTTCTTCTCTTGACCACTGGTAACCACTTGGTCACTGAGCTGCGTCTGATATCTCTCTCCCTCTCTCTCCCTCTCTCTCTCTCTCTCTCTCTCTCCCCCCCCCCCCCCACGATACACTGGCTCACAGACTGCGTGGTTTGAGCATTAGTGTTGATTTTCTCAGAGATCTTGAGTCTAGAAGTCTGAGATAAAGTGTCAGTCAGGGTTACTCCTCTGAAGCCACTGCCCTTGCCTTGTAGATGACCCTCTTCTCTGTGTGTCTTCATGTGATTCTTGTGATCTTCCCTCTGGATGTGTCTGTGTCCTAACTCTAGGTCTGACTCCTTCCACCATGGCTCGTATGGTGGGAAGATAGAAGGGATTCTCAAAAGTTGTCATCTGACCTCCACTCTGCAATGTACCCCGCCCCTCACACACACACACACAGTGTTAAAGAGAAAAAAATTATTCTTTGTTTTGCCATCAGGTCAGCCAGAGCCCATCCCATCTCACTGAGTGCTTCTTCCCACACCAAGAACTTGTCCATGGTTCTCCTTACAGCCTGCTGCATGGCCACGCCCTACCTCCGGGGCTCTTAGTCTCTGCTCTCTCACGCTAGACGCGTAGTATCAGTGCAACTTTCCCCAGCTTGCCTTAAGGGAAAAGAATGAGTGCAAATTGTCATAAGTGTGTGCAAATTGTGAGCACTGGTACATTCGTACTGACATGGGAAATCCGAGGGAGCAGGGGGAAAGGTATAAATTGCAGGATAATATCCAGGGGAGGTCAGCCTGTTAGTAATGCAGGGAATATGATGGACGTAAAGAAAGGGTCTGAATTACAGGGTAATGGAAGGGGAGGCCAGTGCATTAGCAACATAGGGAAACTGGCCATATAGGGAAAGGTGCAAACTGTAGGATAATGTAAAGTAGGGGCTTCATTGTCCCGAGCCTCCCACACACCGGGAAGGCTCGCTTGCCCTACGGACACTGGCTACAACTGTCAGTGTTTCTGTAGTTTTCTCACAGCCAGGCTTTGTCTTTTACAACTGTTAATTAAATTTCAAACTATTGTTACAGGAAAAAGTTACTGCGCTTGCTTAAAGGAACTCTAAGGCAGGAAGATTCCCTGAACCACTCTTACCACTTGCACTATGAGCCTCGTGTGTGGGATGATCAGCAGGAATCTGCTGGGGAAACCTGTGTTGCACACAGGTAGACATTCCTCTCACAGCCTCTGGAAAGATGGCCGCTATTTCCTTGTTGAAGAAAGAATTTTAAATAGTCATGCTATTTTTAAAATGAATCCTTTTAAGCATAACGTACTAGGGGACTAGGCTTCACGGGGCTCTTTTGTGTGGCTGCTGTGGGCATCAGGCACTGACTGCACATGGGATTTCTTCTCAGTGATGGATATATATATATATATATATATATATATATATATATATATATACAGCCTTGGGACATAGAGGTGGTATTCACCTCTCCCAAAGGTGCTGTTGTTTCTCTCTCAAAGATTCATGCGTTGGAGACTTAGTCCCTAGAAAAATGATATCAAAAGGTGAGTTAAGCATAAGAACTCACGGAGTCTGAACCAACAACCAGGCAAACTGCATGGGACTGACCTTGGCTCTATACGTGACAGTTTTGTAGCTTGATCGACTTGTGGGACTCCTAGCAGTAGGAGCAGGGGCTGTCCCTAATTCTCTGGCTGCCTTCTGAGATCCTATCCCTCATATTGAATTGCCTTGCCCAGACTTAATACAAGGGGAGTTGCTTAATCTTCCCACAGCTTGATAAGTCATGCTTTGTCAATACCCTTGGGAGACCTGCCCCCTTCTGAACAGAAACAGAGGAGCAGTGGATTGAGGGGTAGGGGTGGAGGAGAAGGGAGGGAATGGGAGGAGAGAAGGGAGGGGAAACTGGTCGAGTTATAAAATAAATAAATAAAAATTTTAAAGAAAGATGGTTTAGCACTTAAGAACACTGGCTGCCCTTCCAAAGAACCTAGGTTCAATTCCCAACATCCACTTGGTACTCACAGGGTTTGTAACTCCAGTTCCAAGGAATCCAGTACCTTCTTCTGGACTCCACAGGCACCAAGCACGCACAGAGATACTTGCAGGTGGAACAGTCATATAACACATAAAATTAAATGAATTTTTTAAAAAAGGTGAGCCTCGTGTGAGATGGGTGCCAGCCCTGCCCTCCAGTCTGATTCGCTGGCTACCTCATGCATCTCTCCCTTCCATTCATGCGTCTGCCATTACTCCGACTGGTGCAGTCAGCGGAGCTCTCTTGCCAGAGTCAGTAGCCTCCACAAATAAGAGTAAGTTAATTTATTTATAATATTAATTAATAATAAATACATGACTTCACAATAATGTTTACTAGTATCATTCGGTATATATATGCATGGTAGGGGTGGGGCACCTCCCACAGCACCCACGTGAAGGTCAGAGGACAGGTTTAAGGAGTTGCTTCTTTCCTTCCACCTCTTCCTGACTTTCTGGTACCGAACTTAGGTCACCAGGTCTGCGCTGCAAATGCTTCAACTCACTGAACCACTGACTTAAACCTATTTTTTAAAAAATAAGTTATGGGGCCCACAATATTTTGTTATAGTGACATAAAGCATAATAGTAATGTACTGATTACTTAAAAGTCTCTAGGTTCTCTAGAACCTTCTAGCCAGAAGGGTATTTTTATTATTTTTTTAATTAATTAATTTATTTATTAACGATTTCTACCTCTTCCCCGCCACCGCCTCCCATTTCCCTCCCCCTCCCCCAATCAAGTCCCCCTTCCTCATCAGCCCGAAGAGCAATCAGGGTTCCCTGCCCTGTGGGAAGTCCAAGGACCACCCACCTCCTTCCAGGTCTAGTTAAGTGAGCCTCCAAACTGCCTAGGCTCCCACAAAGCCAGTATGTACAGTAGGATCAAAACCCAGTGCCATTGTTCTTGAGTTCTCAGTAGTCCTCATTGTCCGCTATGTTCAGCAAGTCCGGTTTTATCCCATGCTTTTTCAGACACAGGCCAGCTGGCCTTGGTGAGTTCCCGATAGAACATCCCCATTGTCTCAGTGTGTGGGTGCACCCCTCGCGGTTCTGAGTTCCTTGCTCGTGCTCTCGCTCCTTCTGCTCCTGATTTGTACCTTGGGATTTCTGTCCGGTGCTCCAATGTGGGTCTCTGTCTCCTTTCATCTCCTGATGAAGGTTAATATCCAGGAGGATGACTATATGTTTTTCTTTGGGTTCACCTTCTTATTTAGCTTCTCTAGGATCACGAATTATAGGCTCAATGTCCTTTATTTATGGCTAGAAACCAATTATGAGTGAGTACATCCCATGTTCCTCTTTTTGGGTCTTAGCCAGAAGGTTCTTCTGTGATGCTGCTCTTTACATGTGGAGTCATTTATCTGGATCCATCTGTGGCATGGATTCTAATTGGTCTTAATAATAAAATCCCAGAGTCAGCTATCAGGGGGTGAAGGCTAAAGGATCAGAGAAGCAGAGTGTCCAGTCACTTACCGCTCCAATGCTCAGACCAAAGGGGAGATCCTGTCCTCAGACTGCTTCTTCAGACTGCATCCTCAGACTGATAACTGCAACCTCAGATTGACTGTTGCTCAGACTACTTGCTCAGACTGTTCCCCCAACTGACTGCTTCAGACTGCACTGAGCTCCTGTCTCCTCCCGCCTTATATTCCTCTCTCGGCCCAGCGATATCATTCCTGTCTCCACCTCCTAAGTATTGGGATTAAACATGTGTGATCCCAAGTGCTAGGATCACCTTTGTGTGACCTCTGTTTCTCTTTTAGACTGGATCAATTTCATGTAGCCCAGGGTGGCCTTGAACTAACAGAGATCCATCTGCCTCTGTCTCCTGAGTCCTGGGATTAAAGGTGTATGCCACCACTGTCTGACCTTGATGGCTAACAAGTGGCTTAGGTCTGCACTCTATTCTTCAGGCAAGCTTTATTTGTTAGATCACAAACAAAATATCATTACACCATCTGCATCACTGCATGGAATTCAGAGCTAATGAGAACCTACAAGTCATTTTTCTGAGCCCATCTGCATTACCACATAGAATTCAGGGCCAACGAGAACCCACATAAATGTGTTCACACTCATGTTGCTTTGCTCAATAGCATGGCCCTCTGTAGCTGACCTCTGCTGGTCCTGGTCCTCTGCTCCCATGTGTGAGCCTGTGGTATATGGTGTCCTGCAAGGAGACTGAGTTCTCAGGTCCTTCAAATCCTTGTACGTTTTTTTTTTTTTCAAAAGAAACAAGGCTTTCTTGAAGAA
Source organism: Microtus oregoni (assembly GCF_018167655.1). NCBI lineage: Eukaryota > Metazoa > Chordata > Mammalia > Rodentia > Cricetidae > Microtus > Microtus oregoni. Next base: position 13,071,884 of record NW_024543210.1, read on the forward strand.
AAATAAGGAAAGCAGGGTCCTTAATAGGACTTAACAAAAGTTCATGGAATTAGCAAACACGTTGACTACACTAATGTCTAATTAGGCCATATGGGTCTCCTATGTATGCTCCTTGTGAATGTAGATGAAGGGGGGGCAGTGGATGCAGTATATTTACTGACAGTTGTTGGCCTGTGCTGTTTCCTTCTCTTCTTCCTGCCCTCCATCCTTTTCTCTTGGCTTCTCAGCTACCCTGAGGTAGGCAGCCTCCTCTCCCCACACTCTAGCCATGATGCACTGGCTACCCCAGACCCACAGCGGGGCTACCCCAAGCAATGGACTAAGATGTCTTGAGCTGCAAGCCAGTCTGAATCTGCCCCTTGTAGGTCAGTTATCACAGGTATTTGGGCACAGTGCGGGGACACTGACTCCCAGACTTATCTGCTATCTAATCTGGAAGAGAAAGGCTCTTCAAAACTCTTGAGGATTTGGAGCTTCTTGTGGCCCTTGAGAATGATTACAGCTTGATGACAGCTTAGCTTAAAAGAAGGCCTGTGGACTTGCTGTGCCGTGGCTGGTTGATACTGATGGGAAGCCTGCCCTTTTCTAAAGAGAGATGGAAGGGGAGAAAACGGGAGGGCGGAGGTGCAGGATGGGGGGGCAGAGGTGTGATCTGGGAGAAGAGGGAGGGGAAACTGCATTGGGATGTAAAACAACAACAACAACAACAAAAAATCAAATTAATTAATGAATTAAAAAAGAAGGTCTTCCGGAACTTTCCACCATCATTACTGTGGGGGTTTCTATTGCTGTGCAGAGACACCGCAACTACGGCAACTCTTATAAAGGAAAACATTTAACTGGGGCCAGCTCACAGGTTCAGAGGTTTAATCCATTATCATCATGGTGGGACATGGCAGCAGACATGGTGCTGGAGGAGGAGCTGAGAGTTCTACATCTTGATGCTCAGACCAAAAAAAAAAAAAAAAAAAAAAGATACTGCCACACTGAGTGTGACTTGAGCATCTAAGACCTCAAAGTTCACCATACATCCTAATAGTGCCACTCCCTATGGGCCTATAGGGGCCATTTTTGTTCAGACCACTACAGGAGGTGTGATGGCTTGTTGCTCTGCAAGCCCTGCAAGTAAGACACTAGGCACGTCATTGTCATATATAATACTAGCTAAGCTGTTTTCCATGCATTATCTACTCATGCCGTTCCCACCACCTCCATGCTATTACCACCCCCTCCCATGCTACTGCTACCCCTCCTGCTGCTACCATCCCCCTATGCTGCTACCACCACTCCACGCTGTTACCACCACCCCCTTGTGCCTTTAAGAAGCAGGGACTGACTCGGAGAGTGATGGAGTGACTTTTCATGGTCTCTTGGACAGCACGCAGACTCAGATTCTAAAATTCATGCTTTTAACCATGCCAGGCCCAGGCCATTTAGCCTTTTAATTCTAGTAGGATAAATGCAAGCTTGTAGAATTGTCTTTCTTTAGCTTCATGGAAATCAGGGTACCACACAGTCGTGATCAGAAGTTACAGAGTAAAAAGGACAGGAGGGAGACCACTCTTGAAGTCACTTAGATCTTGTCTCTTGAAGACTGTCTCCCAGCGAGATGGAATCTCTGTGTCTGATGGGTCATACTCCTCAACAAGTGAGGAGGGAACAGGATATCAGAGATAACTTAATGTCTCCAGTCATAGTTATATTTCTTTAGCATATGATTGGAGTGAGACCTGATGTACTCACTCATATTTATTTCTGTAAGAAGCAGGCAGGGTCTGTCCAGGGCTTTGGTCTCTGAGAGGCTCATGAAGGGTATGAATGCCATTTTTCTCCTGGTTTATAATTGGTCCCTATGAGGGAAGTCAATTACTTCATGTGAAATGGGCTTCAAAGGGATGAAGAGTATTTAGCCCTAGCTTGCAGTTTTGTCTTTATTTGACTACAGAAAAAAAAATAAACTACAGAAAAAATTTAACCTGGGCTCCAGAGCACTCAGAATAAGGGAATGCAGTGAAAAGCAGCAGGACCCCCCCCCCCATGCCCAGGCTGGCAGTGCACTCAGTGCTGGGGAGAACTGGGGCCACCACTGTTGAAGAGAGTGGCTTCCAGAGGATCATCTGCTGCTGTAGCTGCAAGGACGTTTGATCTTGCTGTAACTTGTTTGAACTTGTAAATGATGTGGCACACTTACTTATGGGCTGGTTCAAATGTCTGCCATTTGGTAGAAACAGAGGAAGTATAATCTCTAATGAAGGATAGATTGCTTTCCAGGTGTTTGGGAGGTTGACTCTAAAATCTGAAGGCAGCACCCAACAATGCCATAAATGGTATCTTAACTTCCCAGGCTAGCACACAAGGCAACGTTAAACTTTTGTGTGCCTCACTTCTAAGCTATGGCTTCTATTAGTGTTAAAGTAAAGAGAGAAAGGGAGGGGTACTTTTCTCGTTCTGTCTGGACCAAGATCAGCCTTTGGAGGGGAATGGGGAGTCCTTCTCCAGATGTTTCTAGTATCTTTGGGGGAATGGGGAGTCCTCCTCCAGATGTTTCTAGTATCTTTGCAGAGCATTACTGCAAAGTTACTGGCCATTCTTCCCCTTTCTCCAACCTGTCAAGGCTGTCTTTCCTCAGTGTAGCTGCTCTCAGTGTTAGTATTTGGATTTATCTTTCATCCTACCACATAAATAAATAGTTCCTCAGTCCTACCAGACACATGTGCATTCCCGAAATAAAATTCTTAATCACAGCAAGAGTGAAATCAAAGAAGGGAAACTGAACACAGATTCCCCTGGTCCCAGCACTCAGGCAACAGAGACAAGAGGATCACAAGTTTGAAGCCAGCTTGGGCTAGATAGTGAGACCCCCATCTCAAAGAAAACAGGCCAGGCAAGGGAAGTCCTCTTAGAGCCATGGAGTAACTGTTGGCCAAAAGCACTGCCTGTGAGCCTGCTCCCTTGAGAGTCCTCAGCCAGCTCTGTCTTTGTGCTCTTTATAAACCTGTATGTTCCAGAAGAGGCCATGAGTCAGCATCGTACCAGCACCACACTGGCAGCAGTCCGGCTCCTGATGGGAGCCCAGTCTCCAGGAGATTGGGTATTGCTCTGAGCTCTGTGTAAGTCAGAGAGAAACAACGGTGAATGCTGTCTGTTGAAGGCACAAACTGGCCTCAAGGAGAAAGCCGAGGCAAGGCACCAAGTGGAACAGAAATCTAGGGATCATTCAGCAATTCAAGCCCCATAAATTGGTGATAAAAGCAAGTAGAGCCGATCCCCACTTCACAGCCTGGGTGGGAAATTGACTGGGAATAAGTAGGGTCACTAAAACGAATCATTACAAACCTCTCTACTCTGCCAGCCCTCACAAAAACATCCAGTGTCACGATGAGCAAACCAGGAGGGCTGTGATTGGTGTACCTTCGCTGAGGGAACCATAGTTCCACACTGAACTGGGCCTGGTGGGGTCTTCTCAAGACACATGAATCCTATGAGACCCTGGGGCAGAACCACCTTTCCTCTGCCTTCAGGGAATTGCTAATAAGGCTTGAAGAAGAGACCTGTATATACAGGTGGGATACCTAGAGAAGACAGACCACTGTCCAGAAGTCCTCATAGGCCACTACAAGGGTTTATCCCCAAAGCTGGGATTTGAATTTACGAATCTTATACTGGAGAGAGACAGATTCGACCATGTTGCCCTACTGGAGTAACTGGGGTGATGGAGGAAGGTCATTGGCTAATAAAGGCACTGCCCTGGCCCATTTTATTGGTTAGAGGATAGGTGGGAGGAGTAGGCAGAACAGGATGCTGGGAGGAAGAGGAAGTGAGCTCAGTCTCGACAGCTCTCCTCTCAGGAGCAGACGCCTGAGAGAGACGCCATGCCCCGCTCCCGGGATGAAGCTCCGACCCAGGATGGACATAGGCTAGAATCTTCCCGGTAAGACCGGTTCTCACAGATTATTAGAGATGGGTTGATCAGGATAACAGAATTAGCCACTAAGGGCTAGGGCTAAAGGGCCAAGCGGTGTCTAAAAGAATACAGTGTCTGTGTAATTATTTCGGGGCATAAGCTAGCCGAGCAGGCGGCTGGGGTGCCAGGGACGCAGCCCCGCCACCCTTATTACTTCATATGGCGCCCACGTGGACAACTGCTTCCACATAAAGCCTGAGACAGCTTGGGAAGTAATTCTAGAACAAAATGAAAGCATTGTGCCTGGTTTCTTGGTAGCAGCAATTTCTCGGTTCTACTCTGCTTGCTAGAGGCAAGCAAGCGCCTCATCTAAGAGAGGCTTCCTGACTCAGCTTTAGCTGCAAAGCCTGCAGCTCATTAAGAGGTCCTGCCACGAAACACTTAAACGGTGTTGACGAAAAGCTGAACACATGCTTTTCAGTTTTCAGCCGCAGCAGGAAAAAAGCTGCGCCGTTTAAAAATGCCAGCTTTCTGGGCTGTCCTGCCAGGACAAACTCTGACTCTTTTACGCAGGCGGTTTGTGCGGTTTCCAAGCACAGGCTGCTGAAGCTCGCTTGCTGGCTACAGCCAGTACCTCAGCCATGAGGCTGGAAAGCTAAGGAATGGGCTGGATCCAGCCGGCAAAGCCACACCTTTAATCCTACTGATATTGCTTGGTAAATTAAAGACTCGTGTGGTCAGAAAACGAGAGATATACAGTAAAGAGAGATTCAAAGACAGAAAATTTCTAAATGATTTACAGCGTGTTAAAAATATATGCAGACTAAAAGTCAAAATTCTTAAAGTAAAAAACAAAAAAAAAAAGGAAGAGAGTTGTTGTGTGTGGTAGCACACGCCTTTAATCCCAGTGCCTAGAAGGCAGAGACAAACAGATCTCTGTGAGTTCAAGGTGTAGTAGTGTACACCTGTAATCCCGAATGCCTGGGAAGCAGAGACAGGCGGATCTCTGAGAGTTCAAAGACAGCCTGGTCTACAGAGTTACTTCAGGTCAAAGATACAGAGAACCTGTCTCAAAAAGCAAAGAGTTAAAAGTAAAAATAAACAAAATAGAGGTTAAAACACAGCTGCACAAAGATGGAAAATACACAGAGAATTTTGATACTGTATGCTATTATGCTCTCTTTGAATTGTTTAAATGCTGAGGAAGGAGAAACAGATGCTAAAAGATATTTATTTATAAATACTGCTGAACTAATCCAACATAGATATTATGAATTTGGATCTAAGGATATGATACTTTGGAAAGGAGTTTCTTATTTTGTTTTCACAGAGGATGAGACGCTGTTCATTTCTTCTACTCCGATTTGGTATGATGGACCACGCCCTCCTGAAGGATTGTTGTGAACATCTTCAGAAAATTGCTTCGCTCAACTGCCAACTGAGATGAAACTAACACACAGGTTATACCATGAAAGACCTAATTAACGACGCCCCCATTCAGCAGGAAGCAGTTTGGAGAGAAATAACTGCGCCCATATTCCCAAAAAATGTTTATAAATGTTCTTTTACATTTAAAGGGGGATATGATATAGGTATGAATAATTTGCTTTAGTATAGATTTTGCTTTATTGATAGAGATTTACGGTCAATTCTGTTATATGTATATGTATTTCTGATATTGATTAAGGTGTTGTGATTGTGTAGTTCATTATTAATATGTACTGTATAATTAGGAAATATAGGTTGTTAATGGATAATCATTGATAATAGTAAAGCTTGTAGTCATGTTAGTTAGATTTTCTAGGTATATAGAGATATATTTTAGATAGGCATTATTCATATGTTTCAAAGATTATAGAATATGGCATTTTAAATGTTTTAATAACTTAGGACTTTTCATGACAATGAGACACTCTGCTCCTGGCAGCACCAATCTACTTCAAGAGGATGATGGTCATCGAAGAGGCTCGTTATGGAGATTGATAGCCATTTGGGGAAGAAACTGCTCTTGCCTGGACTATTGCATAAACTGGACACAGAGAACCCGCAAAGAGAGGACTACTGAACTTGCCTAAGGTGAGATGATCTTTCGGGGTTCTTGATTCATGAAAGAGTCTGCGAGACATTCTGCAGGACACAACAGATAGTAACTGAACTGACTTTGAATTTTCCTGCTTTATGGAAATGTCTGCTGGATACCATGGGCCTGAAGGCTGAAGATGGATGCCCCAATGGTACAGAGGAACTTTGGGTGGCTGTCCAGGTAGCGAGATGTCTTTGTCAATTCTAGAGTTTTAAAAGTTGCTTTTTTCTTGTTTGCTTAGGTAGTATTGTATCTTTCTAGAGTCTTTGATGGAGTTAAGAATAGTTAGTTATAGTTATAATTTTCCTTAGTTATGATAAAGATTATTGTAACTTTTACTTGATAACTGTTTTGTTATATGTAATTTTCCTATGTTAAAGCCTTTTTTTTTTGTTTAAACCGAAAAAGGGGAAATGATGGAGGAAGGTCATTGGCTAATAAAGGCACTGCCCTGGCCCATTTTATTGGTTAGAGGATAGGTGGGAGGAGTAGGCAGAACAGGACGCTGGGAGGAAGAGGAAGTGAGCTCAGTCTCGACAGCTCTCCTCTCAGGAGCAGACGCCTGAGAGAGACGCCATGCCCCGCTCCCGGGATGAAGCTCCGACCCAGGATGGACATAGGCTAGAATCTTCCCGGTAAGACCGGTTCTCACAGATTATTAGAGATGGGTTGATCAGGATAACAGAATTAGCCACTAAGGGCTAGGGCTAAAGGGCCAAGCGGTGTCTAAAAGAATACAGTGTCTGTGTAATTATTTCGGGGCATAAGCTAGCCGAGCAGGCGGCTGGGGTGCCAGGGACGCAGGCCCGCCACCCTTATTACTTCACTGGGGTTTAGAGCGGGAAATCTCTTCGTGAGGGTGATTAAGATCTGAAGGAGGCAGTGTCATTTGGGGTGTGCCCCACTTCAGATAGATTTCTGGTCATCACTGACACCGTGAGTGAACTTCTATGATTAAAAACTCCATCTCCTTTAAAAACCAATGCCTTCTAACAGCCTGTCAAGATTGCAGCCTCAGTAACATTTTGAAAAGCCTTCCTTTTCAAATGAAGCACCCCTTCCCTTTCTTCATGCCTTGGTCTCCAGTCAGAATACTAGATGGCTCATCTGTCATTCTCTAACACCACCCAATTTCAAGGAAGGCTCTGTCCAGTATGACCTACATAAACCTGATGTAATTTTGAGCCAGTCTGTCACCTTTCTGAATATAACATGTGGCCAATTTAACCTTCCTTGCCTTAAGTGAGGAAAGGAGTTCGTTGACTCTGTCTTCTGAGCCATCTGGAGGCAGGACTAGCTTTGGCTGTAATACCACGGGGCTTCTTTCTTTCAGCCTTAGCCTCAGTGTGTGTCAGCTGTGGTTTTGGCCTAACTCTTCTGAGGCTGTCACAGTGCCTGCCGTAGCTCTGGGCCTCCACTTGAAACCTCACCAACCCAAGCTAAGAGTGTTGCTCAGCTTGAGGGCCAGAAGTTCTGGGTTCTCTATAATATGAGTCACCCCCAAGTCAATGCTTAGGACTGGGGTGCCTGACCATCTGGACAGTGGTCCCCAGTATGGCACATGGCATCTTTGCTGAGTGGCAGAGATTGGCCCTGGAGCTTTGGGTAGAGTCTACCTCCAGAATCACAGAAATCCTGGAGGCAAGACTAGGGCAAGGCCCCGGGGTTCTAAGGCTTCTCCAGACACTGCTGGTGGCAGCAGACTTCAGAGTCTCAGCCATGTGACTCCTTGTCTACAGCTAAAGGAAATGAGCATCAGCTGGCGCGGCCCAAGTTCCAGCCACTTGGGAGGCTCGGGTAATAAGATCAGAAGTTCAAGGTCAGCCATGACTGGTGAGTGGGTTCAAGGTCAGCCTGGACAGATTAGAGACATTCTGTCTCAAAGTCAAAGAAGACTGGGTATATGGCTCAGCAGTGGAGTGCTAGTCTAGTCTGAATAAAGCATTAAATTCTGACCTAGTTCCAGGCAGAGAGGGAACTTGTTGTTTTGGGATGAACAGTGGGACCACTTAGCCATCTCCAAAACGTGGTCCCTACTGTCGGTCTTGGCCTTGACATTCTTCGATATTTTTCTTCTGGCGGTCTCCTGTGTCATGGGGAGGACTGTGGAAGCTGGGAGTCCAGGACACTTAAGATTGTCTAGGTGGAAGGAGGGCAGGATGCAAGGACAGAAACTCTCTACACATTATTTGGAGCTAGTAATTAACAAACTGTTTGTCACTGTATGTATGGAGTAATCTTTGAAACTAACAGGTTAGCAGGCTTTCTTTTACACTGACTTGTTGGGTTTTCATCCCCTTAAGCACATTTTGGATCAAGCCCACAGCTTTCCATCTGTGTTGTCCCTTCCCTTTGTCATTTCCTGTCTTTGGCTCTTCCTTTCTCCTCCAAGCCTGTGCAGTTCTTCTGGACAGGACTCACTTAATCTCCAGATCTTTAGACACGTGGAGAAGGTCCACAGAGGCTCACAGAGGAATGGAAGCACTTCCCAGTTCAAAAGAAAGCCATGAGAGAGAATTAGATACAGGTGCCCATGGGCACAGTTAAGTTTCACATGCAAGATTGCACAGTATCTGTCGGGCGGTGGTGGCGCACGCCTTTAATCCCAGCACTCGGGAGGCAGAGGCAGGTGAATCTTTGTGAGTTCGAGGCCAGCCTGATCTACAAGAGCTAGTTCCAGGACAGGCACCAAAGCTACAGAGAAACCCTGTCTCAAAATAAATAAATAAAAAAATTGAACAGTATTTCAGATAGCAACTCCCTGCTAACTTTACCTACCTAGCCAACCTTGGTGTGGAAAAGAAAGACTGATAATCCAGGAGAGTGCTCTCAAACAGCAGCTGCTGCCTGAGACAGGCAGGCTGTCTGTGACACCCTAGCACAGTCCCAAGATGCAGAATTGCAAACCCTAAAAGATTTGTGCTCGTTCCTTTTCTGTGTAATTAAGTTCTTCCCAGAACCACTTTCATATTGTAGATTCCACGGGTGTATTTCCACAAGTCCACATCACCACAATTTGATCATGATTACTAGCTTTTCAAAGGCTCCCTTCATTTCCCAGCAGGCAGCTTCCTGTCAGGATTCATTTCCCATTTAGAAAATACCTCTCTGACCCACAGTTTTCTGGACACAATTCATCCTTCACATATTTGAGCCTTCCCATTGTCATCAATCCTTAGCTCCTCAGATGCCAAAAAAAAACCTGTTTATATTCAGAGCGATAAGATCTATCCAAACCACTGAAGGACAGAAAACTAACAAGAATATTCAAGCGATTTCATTCTGTGATTTTTCTAATTCAAGGAAAAATGCTTTTAGTATCCGTTTCTGTTATTACTGTTGGAGAAATCAAAGTAATAACTATTGCAGTGGAAATGAGATGTGCATTCCATTTTCCCCGCGCTCTCTATATAGTTAAAATTAAACTTGGGCAGAGCAGCCGGATAATTCAGTTCTATTTGGCAGATGTTCATGGAGATCCTCCTGCCAGTCCTCCATCATCGCAGCCTCTGTTAGAGATGGTGTGGTCCAGACAAGACTTCAAGGAGTCACTGTGTAAAGGGAGCAGACCAGGAAGGCATTAACCAAGAGTGACCCATGTTGAATCTTGGAGTATTAACTTGGCTTGTAAAATGTCATTCCAGGCAGGAGTAGCTGCGGTTAGACTCTGAGCAACCAGGAAGGTCTCCACCAGGTTTCAGGCTGCAGGATGTAGCAGGGAATGAAGAGACTGGTCCATGGATGAGGTCTTGTTGCCAGGGTAAGGTTAAAAACATGTGACAGGAAGGATCCAGTCTTAGACTTGTTAACGCAGAAGAGTCAGAAATTCTCTGAGGTTGATGGAAAACAATGTGATGAGAGCTGTCAGGAATGGTATCCTAGACTAGCCAGAGAGTCTGGCTGCCATGTTAGTGTAAATGCGTGGGTAGAAAGAGAAGGATAAGAGGCAGTGCCTTTAGATGATGCCAGTGTGAGGAGGGAGGTAGACAAAGTATTGCCATAGGAGTGCCATGAACCTCCAAGTTTACAGAAATATTGAAGATGGTATTCCAGAATGACAGGGATAATTAAAAAAATTATGACATCTGAATTTAGTGTTGCATAAGAGATGGACAAAATGTTGACCTTTGAGGAATTTCGGAGCAGTGTAAGCCATGGGCAGATGGGAGAATGTGGTATTGTAGGACTGTAACACTAAATCCCCAGTCACCTCAATAAGCCCTGCTAAAGGAAATTCACTCCTAGATTGACTAGCATTATGTAACAAAATGCCAGTGTATTATTAATACCTGTAGGTTTAAAATGTACTTATTTCTATCCTGCAGCCCCGAAACATTATTTTTACAAACCATTTGGAAATAATATTTTGATGTTCTCTGATTTCACTCTTTCAAAATTTCACTTATCCCTCTCTGGGATTTATTTCTAGGTCATTGATTCAGATTCCAAAGCTGGTGTTTTCTGCAAGCTGATTTTATGCCTACTAGAGTTTAAACTCAAACATTTTCCAGCAGTAGCAAGTGAAATAGCTTCAAAGCTATTTTTCATTTTTCACCTCTACCTCACTTTTTCTCGGTTGATTATATCTTTTCAAAAAGCCTCAGACTGATGGTGCCTGAGTAGTAGCCTGTACTAACAACATTGCTTTTTAGAGTTGATTGAGAAATATGCTCTGGCCTTGTCCTCCTTCTTGGAGACATCTTTTAATCCTAAGAGGAGCCATCCAAGGGAGAAAAAAAAAATGTACATTAGAGCAAGATGCTCAGGACCTTGGTTCTCTCCCCTTCTTTATTGCACGGCCTTGTGGGAGGTCAACCCGAGAGTCTGAGCTGAGAAGATTGCATGAGGGGTCAGCTGGGTCTATCTCAAATACATCCCAAAGCTCAGACTCCATAACTCCATCCTTCATTCTCTTGTTTACTGATAAAGCCTGTCATATCACAAGGCTCCATGGTTAGAGTTGCAATTCGGGTGTCTTTCACATGGCGCCTCTCCCTTTTCCCTAGAGGGGGCGGAGTAACTATGCAGCCAGAACAGCCTCGCCTCTCTCTACCTTCAGCTGACTCTCATCCTTTGAACCTCATTACCTTATTTTGGATGTGGAGTGGTATCCTCTTCAGCACCCAGCTCTTCCCTGGGGGCCAGGTAAACATTCAGATGGAGTCCTTATTACCAGCTATGTTGTTGTCCGACTTGGTGGGTCTTCATGCCAACTGAGCAGCAGGCTCATGGAAAGCCAAGACCCACCCCACCTCCCTTGATATCTGAATTTCTAGAACAGGTCTTTCCATATTTATTTTAAATGTACCCACAGGCCATGCTTATGTGAGAAGCTTTGGCTACCCTCTAAACAACCCCAAATGCAGTTTCTGTCATCTTATTCTTAGCCTCTAGGCCATTTCTGGCAGAAATTAGATATACTTGAAGTGTTTATAAATAAATGAATATAACTTTTGAGCAAAACAATAAATAATAAATGAGAATAAAATGCCCTTTTATTTGAAGATATAACACCTCAGACTTGAAAGACAAATCCATTTTATCCATATAAAATTTTATTTACATAAATGAAATAAGTTAAATAAACTAGTACATATAAACCATAAAACTAGTTCTGGTTAAACTTAAAACTCATCGTTGCTTAATAATTATGGCTAGCACTGCCTTAAGATTTTACCTAACTGTTACAGTTTTTCAGCTGTTACTTGCTTTTGTTATTGCCATCTTGCTGTTGGCCATATTTTAAACTGTTTCTTAAGAAATCACAAGCCACTGTGTTGTTTCCCTCCTATAATTCTAGTATTATCCTGAAGGTGGGGGAGGGAAAGAGGACTGAGCATCACCTCTGTGTGATCTGCACATTACACTTTTGTGCTACGAGGACAGAATTAGGAGAACTGCTTTTAATTGAGAAAATCATGCTCCCCACAATACAAAAATCTTAGCCTTGACATCATCCTGGCCTGCTTCTTGTCTATTGCTGAGTAACAAGACACCCTGACACTTACCATAAATAAATAAATAGAATTTTCATGTATTTTTGGTCTCTGGGGAAAAGGGCCCTGAGAGCACTAAGCTGGGCCGTCCTGGCGTATGCACGCACGCATGCATGCATGCACGTGAGGCTGCCCTTTAAGACACTGGGCATTTAAGGGGTTCCCGGACGCTAGGCTGCTGGCTCCCACAATAGCTCATTCAGGTAATTAAGTTGATTGATTACCATGTGACCTCCTCAGTGGGTTGCTTGAGCGTCTTCAAGATCTTCAAGACCCAGTGAGTGACTCCAGAAAAGCAAGTGATCCAGGAGAGGTGGAAGCTGGAAGAAAGCTCCCAAGTGTGTGTCCGGTCCGCCCTCCTCCTGCCCCCACCCCATTTGAGAGATGGTGATTAGGCTCCACCTTAAAGAGTTTGAAGAGGTTGAGCTGCTACCCCCTCAGTGTTGACTACCACCTCAGTGTCCACCACCACCTCACTGTCCACCACCTCAGTGTCCATCACCTCAGTGTCCACCACCACCTCAGTGTCCACCACCTCAGTGTCCACCACCACCTCACTGTCCACCACCTCAGCGTCCACCACCTCAGTGTCCACCACCTCAGTGTCCACCACCTCAGTGTCCACCACCACCTCAGTGTCCACCACCTCAGCGTCCACCACCTCAGTGTCCACCACCTCACTGTCCACCACCTCAGTGTCCACCACCACCTCACTGTCCACCACCTCAGCGTCCACCACCTCAGTGTCCACCACCTCAGTGTCCACCACCACCTCAGTGTCCACCACCTCAGTGTCCACCACCACCTCAGTGTCCACTACCTCAGTGTCCACCACCTCAGTGTCCACCACCTCAGTGTCCACCACCACCTCACTGTCCACCACCTCAGTGTCCACCACCACCTCAGTGTCCACCACCTCAGAGTCCACCACCACCTCACTGTCCACCACCTCAGTGTCCACCACCTCAGTGTCCACCACCTCAGTGTCCACCACCACCTCAGTGTCCACCACCTCAGTGTCCACCACCACCTCAGTGTCCACCACCACCTCAGTGTCCACCACCTCAGTGTCCACCACCTCAGTGTCCACCACCACCTCAGTGTCCACCACCTCAGTGTCCACCACCTCAGTGTCCACCACCACCTCAGTGTCCACCACCACCTCACTGTCCACCACCTCAGTGTCCACCACCACCTCAGTGTCCACCACCTCAGTGTCCACCACCACCTCACTGTCCACCACCTCAGTGTCCACCACCTCAGCGTCCACCACCACCTCAGTGTCCACCACCACCTCAGTGTCCACCACCTCAGTGTCCACCACCACCTCACTGTCCACCACCTCAGTGTCCACCACCTCAGTGTCCACCACCACCTCAGTGTCCACCACCACCTCAGTGTCCACCACCACCTCAGTGTCCACCACCTCAGTGTCCACCACCTCAGTGTCCACCACCTCAATGTCCACCACCACCAATTGAGCTGCTTGGGCTAAGGCGGGATCTGAAAGTATGAATGTACTGAGTCACTGCCTTGGTTTCTTTCCATGAAAAGAAGGCTAATGGGGGCTGGATTGATGGCTCAGTAATTAAGAGCACTGGCTGCTCCTCCAGAGGACCCAGGTTCAATTCCCAGCACCTACACGGAAGCTCACAGCTGTCTGTAACTCCAGTTCCAGGGGATCTGAAAGCTTCACACCAATGCACATAGAATAAAATTAAGTATATTAAAAAAGAAGATGTGATCTTAAAAAAAAAAAAGGAAGGCATATGGCCGAGTTCCTTGTTTTCACTTTGTTCCATCTTGTTTACAAAAAATATAAAAAGTATAAAATTTTTTTAAATGTTATTTTTCTTCTTGTTTACAAAAAAATTAAGTGTAAAATTTATAAAAATATGTTATTTTTCTGCCTGCATTCCAGAGTACAAACTTTTTCTATCCAGAAAAAAAAAATGCAATTCAGGACTTACCTTCCTGAGAAGCCTTATTGGAGATGAGAGGGAAAACTTGAGAAACTTGCCTACTTCTAGATGAGGCTACAGCCGGGACTGTGTGGCATTCATGTACAATTCCTAGAGCAGCTGCCCAGAAGATGGAACCTTTAAAGTTCTCACCATTCCTAACACTGTGACCCTTTAACACAGTTCTTCATGCTGTGGTACGACCCCAACCATAAAATTATTTTGTTGCTGCATCATAACTGTAATTTTGCTACTGTTATGAACCATAATGTAAATATCTGATGTGCAGAATATCTGATATGGGCCCCTGTGAAAGGGCCATTCAATCCTCCCAAAGGAATTATCACCCATGGGTTTAGAACTGCTGATCTAGTGAGACTGGAGCTTCCTGCGAAGTGGAACCAGGAGATTTTGTTGTAAAATATGAACTTTTAGGAACACATGAGAAAAACAAGATCACTAATAGCTATGAGCCTACATAGGAAGGAATACACACACACACACACACACACACACACACACACACAAACAGACACAATACCAATCTGGAGGCAAGTTTTTTAGGTGAGCCAAAAAGCAGGCATTGAGTTTTCACATTTTTTTTTTCCTCATTCTAAACTGGTTCAGTTGACTCTTCTCTGTTGCCTACAGTCTAGTCAGCCTGTTCTACTGTGTGAGTGTGGTCATAGCCCAGATCTTGGCATTTGGTATAGTTTTTACCTTTGTCTGCCAGTTAAGTCTCTGCTTCATGGTATGTGTCTCTCCTTTATGGTGTACATGCGTGTGTGTGTGTGTGTGTGTGTGTGTGTGTGTGTGTGTTATTTAAAGCAAAAAACAAAACAAAACAAAAAACAATGGGCCTGTGTTTTCAGCTACAGAAGAATTTCTGGTATTATCTGATGGTCTTCATTCTCTAAAAAGCATGCTAAAAATTTCTCACACAGAAAATGCTAAGGAAAAACCCTACTGTTCAGCATCTGTCTCTTTGCTGATAGATGTAGGCCCGAGTGTAGTATTAGCAGAGGAAGTAGAAGCTTAATAAATAACAGTGGTCCTTACGACCAGACTGCCGATACCACAGTCACCTCAGAGAGGTCCTGTTACACACAAAGCTCATGTTGTAAGATCAGAGCTACTCAAAGGAGGCCTCATGTCCTAATCCACTGGACTGTGGTGACAGGAAGTGTGGTGGAAAGACATGGAGGAGATGAGTGAGCTTCTAGACCTATGGCTGGTGAGTTCATGGTGTGGGACATTGGTCTGTATTCTGTCAATTATATCTTAAATAAATGCCGATTGACTGGTAGCCAGGCAGGAAGTATAGGTGGGACAACAAGACAGGAAGTAGAGGCTGGTTAATGAGAACAGGAGAATTCTGGGAAGAAGGAAGTCCTAGTCTGCAGTTCTGACCCGGCCACAGAGCAAGCAAGACGTAATTGCCTCACCTAAAAAGGTACCAAGCCACGTGGCTAACATAGACAAGAATAATGGGCTAATATAAGTTATAAGAGTTAATAAGAAGAGCGAATGGGCCAATCAGTTTATAGTTAATGTAGACCTCTGTGTGATTTCTTTGGGACTTAACGACTGCAGGAACTTGGCAGGCAGAAAACTCAGACAACAAGTTCATGGCGCCCATTCAGTGTGACAGGAGATATCAAATTGAGGTGTGTTTTTAAGTATGTAGAGCATGAGTGGAGAAGCCAGGGAAGGTATTCTTTCTAGAAATAGATGCTGAGGTCAGAAGTTTCCAAAAAAGAAGAGCTTTATCTCTAGGAGATAACTGGATCCCAGGCCTGTGCCTTCCCAAAAGGTTTATGTTTTGAGGCTTATACCACAGCTGGTAGATCCAGCCATTGGGAGGTCACTGGATGGCAGAATCTCTGATTTAATGAATGAATTATTCATTGCTGAGCTCAGAATTTAATGGACTTTTGGAAGATAGTGCCTGGTTTAAGGAATAGGTCACTGTGGCTGCGACTTTGAAGGGTAACTTGTCTGTGTTCTTCCTTCTGATTGCTGGCCACCATGAGCTGAGCAATTTGCACCACCATGCCTTCCCTTCCATGATGCTGTTCCCCACTCTGACCTAGAAGTGGAACCAGCCAGCCATGGGCTGTAACTCTGAGCCAGAAATAAGTATTTTTCTTCCTTTTTGTGTGTATGTCAGGTATTTATTACACTAATGAAAAGCCTGACTAGCACAGCCTGTGTCTGATGAGGTCAGTTCACAGCTTGTTGGTAGAGAGAGGGCTGGATGATGTAGGGCCAGGATGCTCTGTTGGGATTCTCTCCTGCTGTTTTTTATCTCCAAGAGCTGGATGAAAAGAAAGCAGTGGTCCTAATAATGGGGTGGGGGGAAGGAAGCTACTATGTAGTCTGTAGTCCTGTAGGATGGGGGCCTTTCTCTCTGTGGCTCCTTCAGGTTCTTCCATGGAAGTTGATTCTATTTGCCTAATGATTTGGCAGTCTTGATACTTGCTTTTAAAAAGTGTTATAGACATCTCTTTTAGATAACTATTCATCTTTAATAGATAATCACAAATGTGTCCTTTATTTTCTAGGGAAAATACCTCTAATAAAGCTGTGCCTTGACATTTACATATGTGTTGCCACAGATGGTTGTCGTGAAACCTCTCTGATTAGTCCTTGCTGTCTGATCTGAATTGCTCTAAATGGGGTCTCTCTCTGCTACCCATATCCTGATATGTAACAGTTAGCTTTTATTAGGTTGTTGGTTTTTTGTAGCTTACTCTTTTGTGCTCATTTGAGAGCATAATTAAGATGTCTGACTTCAGTTGTTCCTTACAAATATTGTCCCACGCCTCTGTCTTTAATTAGCTGAAATAATTCTTGTATAAACAAATAACAGTTGCAGACTACACTGCTTGCACTCATTTCTTCTGAGAATTTAAGTGCATCTCTGGTTTGTTGGGTTCATCTTTTGAGAGAAAAACTAGACGTGACATATTTTGTCATGTCGTATGATGCCATTAGAAAACAAAGACTCACTTCTGTATTTTCATTCTCATTACACCTTTTGTTTAAATTCACTTTAGAATCCAATGTGGCAGGAGGACAAGTTTTGGAGTCACATTGATTGAAAATCTCAGCCTGCCTCCTTCTTCATGGTGTGACTTCAGATAAACTGTCTAAATCCTTTTCCTTCCCCAAGGTCCCTGCATAATAAAATGAAGATGACAGGATGGGAGCAATAGCTCCTGTCTGTCGTCTCAACTGCTCAGAAGGCTGGAAGTAGATTGCTTGAGCCCAAGAGCTTGAGATGAACCTGTGCAATGTAGCTAGACTTCATGTTTTTAAGAAGATAATGGTAACATTTGCCTCATGGTAGTGTGGGCATTATGCAAATTATATGATTAACATATAGCATATGTTGATTATATTACATGGTAGCTTAGTAGGTGCTCATTAAATGCTAATAATTTTATGCTAGAAGAAACTTTTTTAACCAATTCATTAGATTAAAAGAAGCTTGCCCAATTGTACAGAAGGTACCCATAGCATATTGAATACTTGCAAC
Organism: Microtus oregoni; assembly: GCF_018167655.1. NCBI lineage: Eukaryota > Metazoa > Chordata > Mammalia > Rodentia > Cricetidae > Microtus > Microtus oregoni. The sequence continues at coordinate 13,089,369 of NW_024543210.1, forward strand.
TGGTTTATTTTTAAAAAATATTTATTATTTGGTGTGTGTGTCCATAGAAGTCAGAAGAGAGTATTGAATGGTTCTCCTTGAACTGGAGCTATAGGCAGCTGTGAGCTGCCATGTGGGTGCTGAGAACCAAACCTTGGTCCTTTGGAAGATCAGCCAGTGCTCTTAACCACTGAGCCATCTTTCCAGCCCTATGATTGGTTTCTTACATCATTTATACATGATAAATAATAAACATATTGATCTTGAACTGGTTTACAGAGACAAGGGCTTTGGCACAGATCAAAATACCAGAGAATAAATGTCTAATTTGTTTTAAGTTTCCAATTAATTACTTAACCTTGCTCAAGTGTTCAGCCTGGGGGGGGGGGGTACTGATAGATGGAGCGGGACCCATTTCCAGTTGTTCTCCTATTGCTCGGATATTGCATGTCAACTACCCTCCAAGGAAGAGGGCTTAACTATCGGGAGCAAAGCCGCAGCCTTTGGCTAAGGAGGACCTCAACTGTAAACCAGCAGCAGATAATTTTTCCAGCTGCTGGGGGACCTGAGGGACACAGCACAAACTCTATAACTACGTGACAACTTTTGGTGTATTTCCCCCTTATTAACAGACTTTTAAAAACTGACGGTTGACTTATGGTCCAGATAGCTTCTGACAGAGCATCATCAGTGTTTACGCACAGTCTTCTAAAGGTACCATTGCGTTTAATCTTTGCATACAACAGTTGGCCCCCACTTGTGATACTTAAGACTGTCTTACCTGTCGTACAACTTAATTAGCCACTAAATGTGGCTATGTGTCTGGAGCCCACGTAATAGATGGCATTTGCCTACTCTAAATACTTCCCAGTATCTATTTGGAGAATCATGGGAATAACCTCTGTGTTTTGCTTCTTTAACTGCCAAAAACCTTTGGAAATATATTTTGGTAAACTCTCCACTTTTGTGCTAAAGGTCCTCTTTTTCTTGTGCCCTATGCCTGTAGCTCTTTGTCTGTAGGTTCTTCACTCACTCTTCTGCCACAAGTTACTACTGCTTACCCTTAAACCTCTTAGACTGGCCTTTGCCTTATTTTCATAGCTCTTGGTCCTGATGCCCAGGCTCTCCACAGCCGATCTCCAGGACACCCAAATTTCATCTTTAGGTCCATTCCAAGTCTTAAAACAAGAGCCCTGCTTATATAGTTGCATTTCTTCATTGTGAAATGCAAATGCATTTTTATTTCTATCAGATTGTTTTGCATTAGATTTTAAATGCTAAAGAGAACCCTGAATCCTTTTGCAAGTCTGTCCATAACTACGACACTACAGTAACCACAGTTGTTCTAGTGTGTTTTTTCTGGAACATTTTAGCATGTGGTGACCTTTTGGTAGGAATGTTATTGCCTCATTTATACCTAGTCCTTCATTTAGCCAAGTTCTGTTGTTTCCTTGGTTTCAAATTTTATCTCTTTATGTGAACTTGGAACTGAAGCCTTTCATTTGACTTGTGATCTTACACTTTCTGGAAGCTTATACATTCAATCATGGAACAAATAAAGCAGCTGGAAGAAACATTTCCTGAATAAAACCCAAGTGGGACATTTGAGTGTGAGCCAAGATTTCAGCAGCCATACAGGGAGGTGTAAAAGGCTGCCTCTATCATAGGGCCGACAAATCATTCCTGGCCAAAGAGGCATGTCCTTCAGGCAAGGATCAGAGAGTAGAGACTTTTGCACATTTTATTGTCAGAGCACCAGATAAAGTGTTCACTGTGCCCTTCTAGGTCTCTACTCCAAGTTTATCTCCATTCTGTAACTGCAGGTTATAGCATGGTGGCTCAGCAGACTACGCAACAGATTGACATCCTGAGGTCATTCAAGCCAAAGCTGGGTCTCCCACTAAGCTGTTCTGAGGGCTTAGACGAGAAGCTAGGGAGCCTTGCACTTGCTAAGGCCTGTTTTTTTAATCCCCAATTAAGAGTTATGATGCGAATTCAGTTTAAGAATACCCAAGACAGCTACCTAATAATAACAGAGTCCTGTCCCGTGAAACCTTTTTTTTTTTAAATCAATGTCCAGTGATAAGACAGGAAAGATTGCTTATTCTAGCCAATTTATGTTGTTATTTGTATTTACACATTTAAAGTACAGTTTAGAGTGGAGCTGGATGTTTTAAAACATCGTGTCTTGGGTCTCTAATGATTTGTCGCTCCATTGACACCCTACTAGCAGTTGTCTGGAATGATGCTATTTAAAATGAAGGTGCCTAAGAGACAGCTAGAGGGTTTTAAAATTATCCTTCCTGGGCCCCATCTCTGGGAGCATTACTTTTGTAGGTATTGTGGTGGGGCCTGAAAACTAAGTCTTAAGTGATGATGCTACTGGTTGCAAAACACAATAGATAGCACAGTCTGAGACTCTTAGAACATAAGAAATCATGTCCACCAGGGAGGCAGGCTTAATGTTAATCTCACCAATCAACTAGCTGGGATCTTTGCTCTACCAAGATCAAAATGATGAGTAGGCAGGGAGAAGCCATTCAAGGACTGGGTTTTGGCAGCCTTTCTGTTCCTTTGTGCTGTTTGATAGCAGCAGGACCCACCTAATGTTCCAGTGTTGTGCAGGCCTTGGGTATTGGCAGCCTGGCCTCTACAAGAGTTCCTCTGGGGTAGGTCTGGGACGTTGTGGTCCTTTGCCCTTTGGCAGCAGTGGGTATAGTTTCCAGGCAGGCCTCAGTGTTCCTCATTTCTATTCTGTAGGTCTAGGAGTCAGGAGTCTTCACCTCTTGGCTACAACTCGCATTGCAGCTTCTCAGCAGCCCTAGGTATTGAGATTTCTCCGCCCCTAATACCAAGCACTAATACAGCTCCCTCCCTTGGCTCAGATTTCTGAGATCCTTGGCCCTCAAGGCTCAACCGCTCTCCTGAACTCTTCTGACAACCAGGGACAGAAGTTTCTCTGACTTTCTTTTAGATCCACCCTCAGTCTCAGCTCTCCCTCCTCTGAACTCCTGCTGTCCCACTCCACCGTACCTCCCCTAGCCACTCTGTTGAACTCTTCAGCTGCCTCTTCCCTAGCTCTCCAGCAGCTGGCCTCCTAGCCCTGTTTACAGCCCAGCCTACAGGCTCCTTGACTGCTGCTGCTGCTATCTGCACTGCCTCTCAACCAGCTCAGCCTCATAGTGAACTTATATAGCCTGAGAAGGGGCATCAAATCAGTCACAGCACACTTCGTAAATATAAACCATAGCCCTGCCTTTGTAACACTAGCCACGGTACTTCCTCTACTAAGCCACCAACAGAAGTGCTCCCTTTTTGGCCTAGATAGGCATGATTTCAGGTCATCTACAGCCCAGTGGTTTATGACCCCCATATGGGGATCACATGACTGAGCACGAGGGCTGTGAAAATGTTGGCAATAGTGAAATGATTCTGAGTGTGCAATGACCAGAAATTAACTCAAAAATCAGATGTGTAATGAGTCTAAGGTGTTCCTGACAGTGCTTGCTCATGTCACATTGCACGACTTCATAGCAGCCCTGGTTCTGAACTCACAACGTGTGTACTTGGCACTGCGTCTGCTATCATGCCATGCCAGCCAACAAATGCCACCTGAAACATTTCAGTTCAGATCCACAACCACTGTATATTGTGAACTGCAATGTTCTTACTGTGCATACAAAGTTTTCTGCTTGTATAGAAATATAATAATTTAATTATGGAAAACATAGACTTCTAATATTTTCTGGCTGGTCTTTTCTCAGCATGTATCAAATTAATGTACCTTTGGATTGTACTGTAAGAATGTTTGACATTAAAATTACTATTTGAGTTGCTTGAATTTCATTAAAAAAATCATTGAATGATTATGATTAGGACAGAATTTCCAACAATTTTTTAATGATTGTAAAAGTACTTTTTTATTTTGCAATATATATTTATGCAAAGGTATTCTTGGCATTGATGATAATAAGATCAAAATGTCAGCCAACTCTGAAAAATATTGAAGATGAAGATGCCATGTATTCTATAGTATTAAATATTCAGCCACGTTTTAATTCTTTTTAAACATTTTATTGATTTATCTTATGTGTTTTATGAAGCTTTGCCTCTGTGTATGTCTGTGCACCATGTACATGCAGGGCCCATGAAGACCAAAAGAGAGGGTAGTCGATCCTCCATGTCCAGACTTACAGGTTGTTGTGAGCCACCTTGTAAGTACTTAGAATCAAACCTAGGTCTTCTGGAAGAACAGCCAGTACTCTTAACTGCTAAACAATCCCTCCAGCCTTTTTTCAATTATTTATATACAAATAAATATATACATTCCTCTTACTAGTGTGCAAATTTGCTTTCATCGTTAATAATAACATTCAAGGGATACCAAATAATTGCTTATATCTTCTCTTTATGATTTATTGTCAGTAATATTTGATTTGTATATCTATGGTATACACCCTATGCCTAAAGTTGTGTAAAAAATTTCTATAATGGAAAGGGGTTGTGGACCCAGGGCAGCCTGGCCACAGATGGGGCCCAGGCCACACAGCTGCCATAGCAGGCAGCACCGGGTTCCAGGAAAAGCCTAAGCTTGTGCCACCCAGGAACAGACCATCAAAACATCAAAAATTCCTAGCATTTCAACCATTGTAGATAGGACCATCTGCCAGCATACACCCATTGCTTTTCAACAGGACACCCCTAGACAAATGTCAGCCAATCAGGGGTCCCAAACCTTAGAAATCCCTCACCCCTACTTTTGCTGCTATAAAAACCCAGCCCCAACTGAGCTCGGTTCTCTTTGATCTCTTCAATATGTTGGACACATGGAGATATCGAGTTTGCTAACTTGTCTAATATAAAGGTTCTTTGCTTTTCTATATATGACTCGATCTTCTGGTTGGTTTTAGGGGGACTCCATGATCTAGGCATTACAGGGTTGTGGATGCAAAAGTTTAAGAAGCCCTGATCTTGACTTAATTGAGACTGATGAAAACAAAAAGTCTGAAACAAACTAGTTGAAAAAGCCCTGTGTTGGCTTTTTTGAGAAATGAGCAGAATCAGCCTTAATCCTTCTATGGTTTTTTCAGTGTCCTTGGAACATTTAAAATAGCTGGTATTGTCAGGAGGGTAGTTCAGCTGGCTATTTGAGAGTCCGTGTGTGTGTGTGTGTGTGTGTGTGTGTGTGTGTGTGTGTGTGTGTATGCATATTCTTATGGAAGTATATGTGTGCTCATGCATGTTTATACATGTGTATACAAGCCAGAGGACAGCCCCAGGTATCATTTCTTAGGAGCGGTCTGTTTTTTGAGACAGGGTCTTATTGGTCTGGAGCTCACTGATTAGGATAGACTAGCTGGCCAGGAGTTTCAAGAATATTCCTGTCTCTATCTCCATGGGTCCCAGGGATTGAACTCTAGTCGTCATGGCTTAAGCACTCTACTGAATAATCTGCTTCCTGGGCTCCAGGTGACATTTGTTTTATTCAGAGCAGCCAGGACACCACAATCCCCCAATATCCTTTCTTGTTTACAAGAAGGTGAACATCAGTAGGAGTGCTTGCATGAAGAATTTAGAGAACTCATCTCTAACACTCATTTGAACAGACATTGACCATGCTTTAACACTGGTCCCATGTGCCCAACTGGTGGGGCTCCCTCCTCTGGCTCATTACTATGGCACAATGTGATGCTGTGATCACACCATAGTACTGTGAGTGTGCATGCACATGTATATGTCATAAGATATCTCAGAGAGCACAGCATGGGAAACCCCAACAGGAGACTCCTGCAGGGTCCCCGAATTGATGGCAGAGAAAGGAAAGAACTAGTGGTATTAGAAAGAAGGGAGCCTGTGGCAGGAGAGTCTCTGGGAACCGAATAAGGAATTATGATAAGTAAAGGCCCTGCATATTCTAAGGGATGTGATCATTCTCCTGACCCTGGTGACAAAGAGAATGGAAAGGGAATTACTCACAAGGTAGCTGAAGGAGAGTCAGTACTCACATAATATTTTGCCAAATATAATGTAGTCTGCCAAATAATCTGATTGAAGTAACACTAGTTGAAAATTATGGTGGAGAGGTTGTGGGGTAAAGGGAACACTCCTGCATTGCTGGTGTGAGTGCGAGCTAGTACAGCCCCTTTGGATATCTGTATGATGATTTCTCAGAAAATTAGGAAACAACCTTCCTCGAGACCCAGAAATATCACTTTTGTGTATATATCCAAAGGATGCTCAACCATGCCACAAGGACATGTGCTCAACTATATTCATAGCAGCATTGTTTGTTATAGCCAGAACCTGGAAACAACCTAAATGTCCCTTGACTGATGAGTGGATAAGGAAAATCTGGAACATTTACACAATGGAGTACTACACAGCAGAAAAAAAATAACATCTTGAACTTTCTGGCAAAAGGATGGAGCTAGAAAACATCATATTGAGTGAGGTAACCCAGACCCAGAAAGACAATTACCATATGTACTCACTCATAAGTGGCTTTTAAACATAAAGCAAAGGAAGCCAGCCTACAAATCACAATGCCAGAGAACCTAGACAACAATGAAGACCCTGAGAGAGATATACATGGATCTAACCTACATGGGAAATAGAAAAAGACAAGATCATCTGAGTAAATTGGGAGCATGGGGACCATGGGAGAGGGTTGAAGGGGAGGGGAGAGGCAGAGAGGGGAGCAGAGAAAAATGTAGAGCTAAAAATCAATTCTTACCCTTTGGGATACCTCTTTTACCTAGCCTTATAATCATCTGTACTGTCCAGGTTGTATCCTTGTCTGTACTCTGCCTGTTCAACAGATCCTTTAGTGTGGTCCCAATACATCCATGACTTGAGCCACTCAGTGAATTCAAATGAATCCTATCAGCTCCAATGTCTTTGCTGAGTGAAGAATTGCCCTGAGTACATATAGGAAAAGAAAGAAGACTTGGAATTCATTTATGTTCCAGACTGTTAATTATTGTTAATATCTTTATATCACGATGGTTTATCATTGTAATCAACTTTGGACTAGGATGACTAGCTGACTATTCACTGGGAGCAAAAGAGAACCTGAAAAATAATGACACAGGGGGCTGGAGAGATGGCTCAGTGGTTAAGAGCACTGGCTGCTCTTCCAGAGGTCCTGAGTTCAATTCCCAGCAACCACATGGTGGTTCACAACCATCTGTAATGAGATCTGGCGCCCTCCTCTGGCGTGCTGGCATATATGGAGGCAGAATGTTGCACATATAATAAATAAATAAATCTTTTTAAAAAAATAATGACACAGGTAATATTTCAGAAGTAACTCATCATGTGTTGTACAAAAATGACTAGAACTGAAGAAACCAGACACCTCTTGGGTTAATCTCTTGATTCTCTTTCTTAGTAATGTCTTTCTGTGTTTTGGGTATCAGGATACTTGTAGCCTCATAAAAAGAGTTTGGCAGTGTTTCTTCTGTTTCTATTGTGTGGAATAGAATACAATTTGAGGAGTATTGGTATTAGTTCTTTGAAAATCTTGTACAATTCTGAGCTGAAACCATCTGGTTCTGGGCTTTTCTTGGTTGGGAGACTTTTGATGACTGTTTCTATTTCTTTAGCAATTATAGGTCTATTTAATTTGCTTATCTGGTCTTGTTTTAATTTTGGTAAGTGATATTTATCCAGAAAGTTGTCCATTTCCTTTAAGTTTTCCAATTTTGTGGAGTACAGGTTTTCAAAATATAACTTAATGATTCTCTGGATTTCCTCTGAGTCTGTTGTTATGTCCCCCTTTTCATTTCTGATTTTGTTAATTTGGATAGTCTCTTTCTGCCTTTTGATTAGTTTGGATAAAGGTTTGTCTATTTTGTTGATTTTCTCGAAGAACTAACTCTTTGTCTCATTGATTTTTTTGTATTGTTTTCTTTATTTCTATTTTGTTGATTTCAACTCTCAATTTGATTATTTCCTACCGTCTAGTTCTCTTGGGTGAGTTTGCTTCTTTTTGTTCTAAAGTTTTCATATATTCTGTTAATTCACTAGTGTAGGATTTTTTTCAGCTTCTTTATGTAGGCATTTAGTGCTATGAAGTTTCCTTTTAACACTGCTTTCATTGTGTCCCATAAATTTGTATATGTTGTATGGTCATTTTCATTGAATTTTAGGAAGTCTTTAATTTCTCCATTTATTTCTTTCTTGACCCATTGATGATTCAGGTGAGCATTGTTTAATTTCCATGTGTTTGTAGGCTTTCTGGAATTAGTATTGCTGTTGAATTCTAGTTTAAAGCCATGGTGATCTGATAAGGTACATTAGGTTATCCCAACTTTTTTGTTTCTGTTTAGGTATGTCTTGTTACTGAGTATGTGGTCAATTTTTGAGAAGTTTCCATGAGGTTCTGAAAAGAAGGTATATTCTTTTATGTTTGGATGGAATATTCTATAGATATCTGTTAAGTCCGTTTGAGTAATAACATCTGTTAGTTCCCTTATTTCTCTGTTAATTTTTTGTCTGAGTGACCTGTCCAGTGGTGAGAGTGGAGTGTTGAAGTCTCCCACTATTAGTGTGTGGGGTTTAATGTATGATTTAAGCTTTAGAAATGTTTCTCTTACATATAGGTGCCTTTGTATTAGGGGCATGGATGTTCAGTATTGAGATTTCCTCTTGATGGATTTTTCCTGTGACTAATATGAAATGTCTTCTTCATCTCTTTTTATTGATTTTTGTTTGAAATCTATTTTGTTAGATATTAGGATAGCTACTCCGGCTTGTTTCGTAGGTCCATTTGATTGGAAATTTTTTTCCCAACCCTTTACTCTGAGGTGATGTCTGTCTTTGAGGTTGAGGTGTGTTTTTTGTATGCAGGAGAAGGGTGGATTCTGTTTTTGTGTCTAATCTGTGTGTCTTTTTATAGGTGAGTTAAGTCCATTTATATTAAGGGATATTAATGACCAGTGATTGCTATCTCCTGTTAATTTAGTTTTCGTTGTTGGTGATGTGAATTTGTGTGTTTCCCCCTTCTTTGGGATTTGCTGCTGTGAGATCATCAACTGTCTGTGTTTTTGTTGATGTAGCCAACTTCCTTGGGTTGGAGCTTTTCTTCTAGTACTTTGTGTAGTGCTGGGTTTTGTGGCTAGGTATTGGTTAAATCTGGTTTTGTCATGGAATATCTTGTCCTTCTATGGTGATTGAAAGTTTTGCTGGATATTATAGACTGGGCTGGCATCTGTGGTCTCTTAATGTCTGCATAACACTTCACCAGGACCTTCTGGCTTTCATTGTCTCCATTGAGAAGTCAGGTGTAATTCTGATAGGTCTACCTTTATATGTTACTTGACCCTTTTCCTTCACAGCTCTTAATATTCTTTCTTTATTCTGTATGTTTAATGTTTTGATTATTATGTGGTGAGGGGACATTTTTTCTTTTTAATTCAGTCTATTTTGTGTTTTGTAAGCTTCTTGTATCTTCATAGGTATATCCTTCTTTAGGTTGGGAAATTTTTCTTCTATGATTTTGTTAAATATATTTTCTGTGCTTTTGAGTTGAATTTCTTCTTATTCTATACCTATTATTCTTATGTTTGGTATTTTCATGGTACCCCATATTTCCTGGATATTTTGTGTTAAGTTTTTGTTAGATTTAATGTTTTCTTTGACTGATGAGTCTATTTCTTCTATTGTATCTTCACCTTTTGAGATTCTCTCTTCCATCCCATGTATTCTGATGTTTATTCTTGCATTTGTGGTTCCTGATCATTTTCTCATGATTTCTGTTTCTATGATTCCCTGGGCTTCTATTTTCTTTATTGTCTCTGTTTGCATTTTGAAATCTTGAATAGTTTCATATGTTTGATTGCTTTTTCTTGGTTTTCTTTATGGGATTTTTTTATATTTTTCAATTTTTTGTTTGTCTTTTCCTCCATTTTTTTTGAGGAAATTTCTCATTTCTTATTTAAGGGCCTCAAACATTCTCCTGAAGTTATTTTTAGGTCATTTTCTTCTGCTTCATCTATACTTGGTCGTTCAAGTCTTGCTATTGTAGGGTCGCTAGATTTTACTGGTGTCGTGTTGCTCATTGTGGCATTGCGTGTGTTCTTACCGTGTCTACCCATCTTTTCCTCTAATTGCTGTAGTTGGGGCCGTCTGTGACTCTGGTGATTAATCTTCCAGGTGCCAGTAGGTCTAAGGTTCTTATGGTTGCTCCTCGTGGTGCAGTCAGTGCCACGGTTCCAGTTACTCAATTGGTCACTCCATGTTCCTGGAGGTCACTCAACACTCCTGGAATTTGCTCCACTACCATGGGTTTTGCTGACTCAGGCCTGCTCTGGCATAGATTGCTAGCTCAGACCTGTTTCTGTAAATGTCCCTGGTCTGGATCTGTTCCTGTGGAAGTATGTGGCTTGAATTTGGTCCCTCAAAGGTCTCTGGCTCCAATATATTCTCTCAGAGGTCTCAGTCTCGGATGCGCCTGGACCCGCAGAGGTCCTGACTCATGCCTAACCCCTTGGAAGTCTCATACTCATACCTGGACCTGCAGAGGTCTCCGGTTCCTGCCTACTCCCTCAGAGGTCCCGGACTCATGCCTAAACCCTCAGAGGTCTCTGGTTCCTGCCTACATCCTCATAGGTCCCAGACTCATGCCTGAACCTACAGAGGTCTCTGGCTCCAGGCCACTCCCTCAGTGGTTGCTCCCCTGTACCTGCTCCTGTGGAGTTTGTTGTCTCAGGTTTGCTCCGGCCAAGGTCACAGGCTTAGTCCTGTTTCCATAAATGTCTTTGGCCTGGATCTGCTCCCTTTCCCACAGAGCTCACCTTTTTAGGCCCTTTCTGGCCTAGGTTGCTGACTCCATCCCACTCACTCGTGTGGAGTTCACTGTCTTAAGACTACTCCAGCATAGGTCGCTAGCTAGGCCAGTCCTACTTCCACTAATGTCCATGGTCTGGATCTGCTCCTGCTCCCATGGTGTTCACTGGCCCAGGCCTGCTCTGGCCCAGGTCACTGGCTCAGTCCTACTTTTGTGGAGTTCGCTGCCTCAGGTCTGCTCTGGCCTAGGTTGCTCATGAAAGACTTCTTGAATTTGATGATGTGAAAAGCATTAGTAGGCTTAAGAGAAACAGTTTGGATAAAATAATGGAGGCAGAGGTCAGATTGATTGAACTAAGGAAAATTGATAAGGAAGTAGAAATTAACTGGTGTGAGCTGTTATATAAAAGGAGAGAAGTAGCTTGAAATCTGGGGAGATATTTAAGGAATATATATATAGTGTGTGTGTATTGGACAAAATAGTTAAAGCTGATGGTACAGGAATGACTGAAGGAACCAAGTCCTTAAGGAGGGAGGAGGGGTGGGATCAAAGCCTGGTAGAATGAGAACCATCTGGCTCTCGGGTTGTGTGGAGGCCAGGCAGCAAAGAACTGCAGGACTGAGGTTGTACCCTTCCCTCCCCTGAGCTCACTCCATAGAGTGTAACCCCAGCACACCCAAGACTTCAACTACTCAGCATGACAACTTAGTAGGACTAAAGCCAAAGCACTCTAGGCTCTAGATATGTAGAAGATAGATAAACCAGGAGGCCATTCACAGACTGAGAGGGTGCAGAGTGGGCAGGGTGCCGGGGGTCTCAAGGGGGTTGAGGGAAGTTGTGACTAAGTGAATAGGGTTGTGGGAGTAGGAAGTTGCTGGAGTTTCCACATTAAATAGTTCAGACACAGAGAATCCTGGGTACTTGGCAAAAGCCTTGGTGCCGCGACTGAAGGTCTGGTTTTGAAGCAGATTAGAAGTGAAAATTATCATCACCAGGCCGACAAGGGATTCAAAGCATAGAACTGGTGCTGAGACCTCACACAGACATCTTTTTTACTTTGCTTCTAACAAGACTAGATCTATTTTATAACAGCTGGTTAATAATTTATGTCTGAAGAGTTCTCTGCCAATTATTTCAGAAACATCCTTGCCTAATGACTTGTGTCTGCTCGCTTCCCATGTATGCATGTGTAGCCGGAAGTCAACTTTGGGTGCCATTCCACAGGTGCTGTGTACCTTGCCTATTGAGACAGGACCTCTTACTGTTCTAGAGTTCACCAATTAGGCCAGGCTGGCTTGATGAGCTCCAGAGATGTGCCTGTCTGTCTCCCCATCATTGATATTACAAACTTGTGCCACGATACCTGGCTTTCAGGTTTTTTAGTTAGTATCTCAAAAATCTATTCTTCTTTATTTATTTTTTTCTTTTTTGAGACAGGTCTTACGATGTAGCCCTGGCTGGCCTAGAACTTGCTATGTAGACCAGGCTGTCCTGGAGCTGACCGAGACCCACAGACTCTGCCTCTTGAGTGCTGGGATTAAAGGTGTGAGCCACTTTGCTGTCCTGATTACCTTTCCCACATGATTCTTTTTTTGAGATTGGTGGAGGAAACATATAAAAGGTTCATTTCTTCACCTTCCTTGGGCTGGACAGCTTACATCTAGAGAAGTATGTTAGTCATAGTTGCTGCCACTTGTTAAGACTTGCCACCTCTCAGCCACTGTGTTAAGTATTTTATATAGATTAGTCCCATTTCCTGTCTCTGTTTTATAGATGAGAAGTCTGAAGATTTGAGACATCAGGTCCCTTGCCCAAGGTCACTCAGCCTTTAAGTGATGGAACCAATATTGAAATCCATGCAGCATGCCTCTAGAACACAAGATGCTAACTGTGAAAAACTGCCTCATGTCAGAGACCAGTGTGTTCGTGTTAGTTAGCAAAAGAGTAGCTTCTCTCCCGATCCCTTGCCCAGAGACTTACCACTAAAACGGGGCTTCCATCTTCCCATTGCTCACCATTGGCCTGCACCTCCCAAGCAGAGTCCAAGTGATCCCGAGCACGCTGTCACTTTTTACGGTGCTATGTTCCCAGGACAGTGCCCTTCTTCCTAAAAGTGAGCACTGCACTGTTCTTGAAACAGAGCTGAGGAAGGCACACAGGCATTTTATTCCTTCCCTGGCCCTTGGGCCTTATGAGGTCAGTCACACACAGCCCTATGGTGGAGCTTTCAGGCCCTTGTGTGGGGAGGTGGGCTGATGGGCAAATCTTCATTCTAGATGTCCAGGAAAGTAGTGTACGATTTGTGCGTAAGGGAAAAGCAGCATTTCTTTTGAATGGTAAAAATGAGTTACCCAGTAAGGAGCTTGAAAATCATGTTACTTTGGTTCTAAATTATTTGCTGGAAGCTGTTTTCAGGAAGCGATGTTCTTCACTTACCTTGTGCTTGCCCCGCTCCACCTCCCGTCATTAAACAGCAGCATGTGAGCTGAGGTTCCATTCCTGGTGGCCTGCTGCATACGCAGAAGATGCTCAGAAAGGAAACAGATGTGCAGAGATTTAACAAATGCATGGTGGGAATTTCGTTCTGTTTATGGACCAAATGAAAACTAATTTTTAGCCTTTTCTGTAACAGTGAAAGACTGTTGCACCTTTTCTTGCAAGATTAAGACAACAAAACAGTTGTGGCTATGCCATATGTTATATATTCCTGAACAGTATCCATTTATATCAAGTCCCTAGCCTTTAGCCCTCCTTCTTCACTGCCTGCTCCCAACACCCCCATACCCCCACACAATGCAGGATGCTGATAGGAAGCTCACCTGACAAGTTACCTTGCAGTGGCCAATCAAAATACTGGAAAGAGTTTACCTTACTCTTGAGAAAGAGGTGGCTTGAGGCCACAGGGCTGACAGCCAAGCACAGGTCCCAAAAGTAACTTAAATGGAGCCAGGAAGTTGTTTTCTGACCACATTTTTTGTTGAGGCCTAGGTGTTAGCACCTAGGTTGAGCCAAAACCAAGTATTGGGTGAGGGAGGGAGAGGAGAATTGAATGCAAATGGGGCCCGGGAATCGGGCATGGGTTTCAATCTAGAAGGCTTGTGTGTCCAGCAGTGTTATCACAGACACCCAAGCTCAGTTGTATTGGCCTTGTATCCATTCATCTCCCTAGAACTTCTCTATGTGGTCTCCTGGAGCCCCAACAGGATGTGAGATCAGAGCTGTCTGCACAGTCTAGGGCGCTGTCCGCCTTGCTCCCCCTGTTGACATTTGCACTGTTGACGCAAGTGCGGCAGCAGGTGCGTGAACGCCTGAGAAGCAGCACCGGGCATCATGGACCGTCACATTCTCACCGTCTTTGCTGGCGGTTTGTTTCACATAAAATGTGCTGATGAAGCAACACAAATTATTTTATTAAATCTCAGTCCTCACTGCACATCTTTCCAATATTCTGGAAAATGTCCATGAGCCATTTCCATCCATACAAAACCTGATCGTTTGTAGAGTGGGCTGTGTGAGTTCGGAGCTGGCCACTATTTTAATGGGACATTGGTTTTATTTGAAAGAATGACTGACAGACAAACTACTGTTATTCTGAGTGTGGTATTTGGTCGGCATTTTCTCAAAAATGATTGAAGCAGACCTGTCATTTCAACAAAAACAACTGGCGGTGTTTGTTACCAATGACGGAATTTGAGCCTTCAAGTGAAAATGAGAATTTGGGAACTTTGTGCACACCCTTGAGAGTTTGACAGTTTCTCCATAGACTTTTGTGATGAGTTCACTGCTGCTATTAACAGATAGGATTTTTATATTGTATAATGGAATGTGTTAACATTTCCAAGAGCTATATGTCAGTAAATTAATATTTTTGATGGCCAATGTTGCATGCTTAGATGAAGGAGTCATTGAGAGCCTTAGATATACCAGTGCGTTTTACTGCACTAAAAACATTGATTAATTCATTCTGATCAAAATGCTACATTGTGGCTGGCTTTTAAGAAAATAGCACTAATTGAGTTATAGTGTACTATAAACCTGTGTGTGTGTCTGTGTGTATATGCATGTGTGCACATGGGGTGAACATGTCTGTGCACACATGTTCAGATGACAAAGAAGGATGTCAGGTATGCTGCTCTATCACTCTCCACCTTATTCCTTTGAGACAGGATCTTTCAGTGACCACGGAGCAAGCCCCAGTGATCTTCCTGTCTCCACACCCTCCCTCCACCACTGGTGTGCTTGGCCATGCTCAGCTATTTACTTGGGTGCTAGGGATCTTGAACTCATATTTTATGCTTGCATGGCAAACATTTCATCCACTCGGCCACCTGCTCAGTTCTAGTGTACAGTAATTTTAGAAGGAATGACTTTGGTTAGCTGACATGACTGTTGCAATTGTTCCTCTCTTTTTCACCTCCCTAACAGTGGGAAGCCAAACTTTCCTTTATATCCCAAATCATACCATGCGGTTATTGACCAATAGTAACAGTGTCCAGAAGGGAGGAGGTCAGTGATGGAGGGAGCTGTTGAGTCAATACAATGAAGATCCAGAAGAAGGCAATTGTTGAATCAGTAATTGTCTCCACATAGTGGAGTGGAGTGATCAGATCCAACAGCTGAAAGAGTGGCGCAGGGAGAGGGGGGAAATGACAAGAGAGAGTCAGCAAAGAGAGATAAGGAGGCTGGTTTGAGAGACCTATAGTTCTGTAGAAAGGACCAGTAGGAGAGAGAGAGAGAGAGAGAGAGAGAGAGAGAGAGAGAGAGAGAGAGAGAGAGAGGGATAGAATGGGAACCTTAGAGTAAGTTGTCCCAGAAAAGTCAGATAAGAGGGAACTTGGGGGAGGAGAAGGAGGCCATGCCTTCAACCAAGTTCTAGTCAAGGAAGACATGAGGAGAAAGTAGTTTTAGCAGAAGTTGAGGTATACTAGAGTTTAACTAGAAAAGAAAGCATCTTGTTAGTGAGATGACTCAGCCAGGAAAACTTTCGCTAAGACAGCCTGTTGACCCAAGTTTGATCCCTGGAACCCACATCCAGAAGGTTGTCCTCTGACCTGTGATTCATCAGAGGGACCAAACACCATGGTGTACGGGGAGACACTGGTATGTATATAGAACTGTATCTTTAGATATAGATGATATAATTACAATGATCCAATCTCTTTACAGAATGATGCGTTTCCATTATGAACTAAAATTCATCCTCAACAACAGTAATTCTTTTTTTTTTCTTTTAACAAAAGCATCATTTTCTGACCAGTGAAAATTATCCTTAAGTGTTTCTATTGTTTCCTTTTCTGTTCAGCAGGTTAAGTCTTCTGTTATGCTACCCCCATTAAGTTTTCTATGTAGAAAAATCTATTCATTATGAACACATTTATTGCTTCATTGACTTGCCTGTTTAAAATGCAAAGAACTACAAATTAAATGTAGTGCTTTTCCATTTTAAAAAAAGGCAGAGGAATGAGCACTATCTTCTTGAGTATTTGTCTCACACAGCTGACAGTCCACACGCAAAGGCTAGCAGATTCAGTCTCTGCTTGTTTGACACTTGTTCCTCAGCGGTCAATATTGGAAGGGATGTCTCTTGAGATTCAGCATGCTGTGTTCTGCAGTTCCAGAACAGAGGCAACAAGGCAAACACAATGGATTGCTTTAGGGAAGCAGATAACTGTCCTCCAAAATCTATTACTGTGAGGGTAAATTAAACAGGTAATAAAACAAGTTCTTGTAAAATTCTCAAGTAGCTTTGTTGCAAGGCTAATCCATTAGGGAATTCTGGATTTGAATTCATAGCCTTTAATAAATACTTACTGTATCTAAGACTTTGGCATTTGTTTCAGACACATCCTTTAATGCTATGTAAGTATTTCCCTAGATACCTAACTCAGATCAGTTTTAATATTCCTGTGGTGACTACATACAGGTGTAGACCACAGTACAGTACATTGTGCTAATGATTAAAGGAGGAGTAAATAGGTAGTGGGTCAACCTACAGGTGGTGGGTCAACCTACAGGTGCTGAGTCAGCCTACAGGTGCTGAGTCAGCCTACAGGTGCTGAGTCAGCCTACAGGTGCTGGGTCAGCCTACAGGTGCTGGGTCAGCCTACAGGTGGTGGGTTAGCCTACAGGTGCTGGGTCGGCCTACAGGTGTTGGGTCATGGATCTAAGCTAGTAGTAGATGTGACTTTGCCTTTTGAGGCCCTGTAAGCTACCTTGGAATCTCACATTTTTCTCCTCATTCCAGTCTCTTAGCTCTTGTCTTTACTCTTCCCTTTATGATATCAAGGAGGACTCTGTTCCATTTCTTTTTTTTAATGTATCATTTTTACTAACTAGTTGAGAATGTCACGCATGCATACAATGTATTTTGATGTATTTACCCCCTACTCCTCCCTCCAACTTCTCTCAGATCTACTTTGAACTCTATTTCTTGACATATATATGATAGATTCTTCTAGACACTTTGAGACTTGTCCTCAGTGCAACAAATGCCGTCAGGCTCATAGCTGTATTGTCTCTGTTCAAACAAACAACAAGAAAGCAGAAACCTGTGCATTCTCTGGTTATCTGTTCCTCATTCCACTTTGGTGGGATAAGCACTGTTCTCTCAGGGATCTCACCTCTGGAATCCCTGTTCTATGTTAAAGTAACTCTTCTACACCTAGACCTGGATAGCAGAATGTTGCCCCCGCCGTCTTGCTTCAGTTGGATTGGGCATGTCCCTGAAAGCTTTTCCCAGCTGGACTCATGAGAAAACCAGGCTCAGCAAGCACAATGGTGTTGAGCACTGTCATCTCCGTACCCCACCACTCTCGTAGACTCTGCTCCTAGATCTTTCTCCATCTGTAAGATCTGGCCCTTTATTCTCTTGTCATCCTCTGAACTCCTGGTCATCTGTCTTACTTACTGCCTCCTTCAAAACTATCTGCCTTCACCAAAGCTTCCTGCTATTCTGGATTTTCAGTTCTTAATCTTTCTCAATTCTAGTAATTTTTACCTTTTCTTCTTATAATCTGTTCTCTTAAACTACAAGCCATTCTTAGGAAATGTGTCGTCTGGGAATTACTGTGTTCACATAATTCTTCCCAATGAGTCAGGACCTCTAATACAATATTGAGGACTAGGCATGGTGATGGCTATCTGCACTGGTTAGGTTTTGTTTGTTTGTTTGTTTTTGTTTTAGTTTTGTTCTTGTCAACTAGACACAAGCTAGAGTCATCTGAGAAGATGGAACCTCAGTTGAGAAAATGCCTCCATCAGACTGGCCTGAAGGCAAGTCTGGGGTATCTTCTTGATTAATGATTTATGAGCGAGGATCTAACCCTTGCTATGGGTATGGTCATTCTTGGATAGGTGCTCTAGGTTGTTTATGAAAGCATGCTGAGCAAACCATCTTTTCTTGCTTACTTGTAGTAGTAAAAAAGCTAACATGGTAACATGAAGAAAACAAGTGGCTTTTCTTGTATTTTGTCTGTGTGTAGTGTATCTTGAGATATTTCCTCAGTTCTGTTTTCCAGATCATTAAACCTCCTTTCAGCACTGTCAGGCCTACAGATTCTGTTTTTTTCATTTCAAGATTATAATTGGTTCCTTTTCATTTTTACCTTTTGATAAACTTTTGGCTTTATATTTTTGTTGATGGCTAAAGACCCCTCATTTGTGACCTGGGAGATTGTTATAGTCTTTTCAGAAGTGTTCTATGCATGTCCTCAGATATGAATGATGGTCCCATTTATTAGACTGTGTTCATGTCTAATCATGCTGCATATATTTTCTAATTTTTTTTATTGAAAAAAAATTTCCGCCTCTTCCCAGCCTCCCATTTCCCTCCCTCTCCTCCCACTCCTCTCCCTCTCCCCCCACTCCCCTCCCCCTCCTTCTCCAGTCTGAAGAGCAGTCAGGGTTCCCTGCCCTGTGGAAAGTCCAAAGTCCTCCCCCCTCCATCCTGGTCTAGGAAGGTGAACATCCAAACTGGCTAGGCTCCCACAAAGCCAGAACATGAAGTAGGATCAAAACCCAGTGCTATTGTCCTTGGCTTCTCAGCAGCCCTCATTGTCCACCATATTCAGAGAGTCCGGTTTTATCCCATGCTTTTTCAGTCACAGTCCAGCTGGGCTTGGTGAGCTCCCAATAGATCAGCCCCACTGTCTCCATGGATGGGTGCACCCCTTGTGGTCCTGACTTCCTTGCTCATGTTCTCCCTCCTTCTGCTCCTCATTGGGACATTGGGAGCTCAGTCCGGTGCTCAACCTCCTTAGCGATCAGGGAAATGCAAATCAAAACAACTTTGAGATATCATCTTACACCTGTCAGAATGGCTAAAATCAAAAACACCAATGATAGCCTTTGCTGGAGAGGTTGTGGAGGAAGGGGTACCCTCATCCATTGCTGGTGGGAATGCAAACTTGTGCAACCACTTTGGAGAGCAGTATGGCGGTTTCTCAGGAAATTCGGGATCAACCTACCCCTGGACCCAGCAATGCCACTCTTGGGAATATACCCAAGAGATGCCCGATCATATGACAAGGCCATTTGTTCAGCTATGTTCATAGCAGCATTATTTGTAATAGCCAGAACCTGGAAACAACCTAGATGTCCTTCAATGGAAGAATGAATGAAGAAAGTGTGGAATATATACACATTAGAGTACTACTCAGTGGTAAAAAACAATATTTTCTAATTTTTTCATCAAAAATTTAACCTCACTGTGGATTTTTGCTCCATAAGAATTCTTCTTGAACATTTAAGGAAATGCTCAACATCCTTAGTCATCATAGAAATGCAAATCAAAACAACTCTGAGATTCTGTCTTACACCTATCAGAATGGCCAAGATCAAAAACACTGATGACAGCTTGTGCTGGAAAGGTTGTGCTGCATTTCTGGTGAGAGTGCAATCTGGTACAGCCTCTTTGGAAATCAGTATGGCAATTTCTCAGAAAATTAGAAAACAACCTTCCTCAAGACCCAGCAATACCACTTTTGTGTATATACCCTAAGGATGTTCAATAATACCACAAGGGCATGTGCTAAATTATGTTCATAGCAGCATTATTTGTAATAGCCAGAACCTGGACACAACCTAAATGCCCCTCGACCGAAGAATAGATAAAGAGGATGTGGTACATTTACATAACAGTGTACTACACTGAGGGAAAAAAATAATGACATCTTGAAATTTGCGGGCAAATGGATGGATCTAGAAAACAACATATTGAGTAAGGTAACACAGACCTAGAAAGACAAATATAATATGTACTCACTTCATATTATATTTGTTATTATACTCACTTGTAAGTGGGTTTTAGACATAAAGCAAAGGAAAACCAGCCTACAATTCACAACCCTAGAGAACCTAGGCAGCAAAGAAGACCATAAGAGAGGCATACATGAATCTAATCTACATGGGAAGTAGAAAAAGACAGGATCTCCTGAGCAAATTGGGAGGTTGGGGATAATGGGAGAGGGTAGATGGGGAGAGGAGATAAAGGGAGTGGAATGGAGAAAAATAATTAACTCAATAAAAATAATTTAAAAAAAGAATTCTCCTTGAAGAGTTTGCGTGTTGTCTCAGGAATTTCTTAGCTTTGAAATAAGTCATAAGTTAAAAAGCATCTGGCGTCGGGCATGGTGGTGTACACCTTTAATCCCACTCAGGATTTACTTGGAAATCAGAAAGAGAAGGATCTCTCTGAGCTTGAGGCCAGCCTGGTCTACATAGGAAGTTCCAAGCTATCCAGAGCTAAATAGTAAAATCATGCCTCAACAACACCTGCCCATACATTTAAAAAAATGGAACTGAAAAGATTGCTCAGCATCTATGAGCACATACTATTCTTCAGAGGGTTCAAGTTTGGTTCCCAGTCACCTGTAATTCTAGTTTCAGAGACTCTGATACCTTTTTCTGGCCCCCATGAGCACCCACATGCATATGACATATACACACAGAGACACACACACACATATATGTAAATATAAATCTTCAAAAAGAAAGGCTTGGCAACCTTATTATGGAGAAATACTTTCTGTTCACATAAATATACAAGACATTTCATCTTCATTTCTTTTGAAATTTTATGGTATTAATTATTGTTACTTAAATTACTGCTACTGTGTGTGTGAGAGAGAGAGACAGAGAGAGAATTTAATGTGTGCAAGTGCAGATGCCCCTCAGAAAGAGTAAGTACAGGCAGTAAAAGAATGGATGCAGAGCTGTTTAAGAAGGTAATTCTGGAGTTCCAAGGTTCAGAATGTCCCCAAAAGGTAGGCTGTACAAGATGTAGATGACCATAGGCCCTGATCCTAGACTTTTTGCTCTATAGAGAGGGGTACTGTAGCCAAAGTACTAGAGTGAATTCAAAAATGCAAGCCCAAGGCCTAGTTCCCATAAACTAATGCTTATCCTATAATACTTATCTTCAGCTTCATGAATTTTACCACAGCCTCCAGTCCTTTGTCCCTGCTCTGCTTTACTTGGCTGTAAACCTCTATGGGGTTCCCTTTTTCTGTATAGACCTGTGCTAGGATCATCATACTTATAGCAATAACCTCAGCTTCCTGGCATTGGACGCTTCCATCACTGTAGCAGCCTGGCTCCCCATCTTCTTGCTTTTGACTTCTGGTCCCCATTTTCTTACTGTACAATTGGTTTCTGAGTGCCTGCAGTATAAATAGTGTAAAACACATCATCCCAGCTGGATCTGCGTATTGCCAGGCCTCATTCTGTATTCTCTCAGGCAGCATTTTCCCCGAAACACTCTCAAACCTTGGCCACTGTTCTCAGGCTCCTGTGGTACTGTCTTCTCTCCTGCTCCCAGCAAATGACCTTGCCTACATGGAAAGAGCCAGTGTCTTTCACTGCCTGCTTCCCCCTCTTGGGTTACCCCATGGATGTACTGTCTGTTGCTCAGTATGGTCGAGAGTGATGGAGGTTTTCAGCAGCACTGACCACTGACCCGCCACATCCCTCCAGTCACCATGGCAACAGTCTTCCACACTGACTCCCAGTCTCAGACAAATCTTCCCTCCATAGCTTTGTTCTGCCCCTTTCTGCCACCTCTGGACCTAACCACGTCAATTATCTTCTTTGTCTAAAGCTGAGCATCTAAGCACAGTCACTCCACTACTTAGATCCAAATCCCTTTCAATCCACTCTGATCATATTGCTTTTCTGGTAAACTCTGCGGAAACCACTCTGGCCTGGTTTGACTGTGACTTCTTTCTGCTAAAGCCAATGGGCTCTTCAGCCCTTCTCTCTCATCCTCCCCATTGTTGAGCCTGCTATCTGAATGTGGTTGGTACCCTTGACACCTCTGCCCTTCCTGCTCTCCTGGCCTGCCTGCACATTCTCCTTCCTCTCAGTGTTGTTTTCTCGCAGTTCTACCCTAGGCTGCTTCTCGTCTTACTCATTAAATTCCCAGTGCCTTGCCCGTGGACGGCACTCAATCAATATCAAATTAAGCATGCAAATCCAGCTGTCGGTTTCCAGTTCAAGCAATGGACTCCGAAGTCTTTAAAAGTTTAAGGAAGAAGGAGCCAACTTTTTTGAGGGCTACACATTTCCCATTACACGTGATAAATTGCTTGTTGCAACTGGAGCCCACTGGGGGTGGGAGCCGTAAGAGCTTATTTGAGAACTAATGTTGCTCTGTGTTAGCCACAGAACCAGTGTAGCCATCTTATGAGAAATACAATAGAGAGATTACTTAGCAGCTGTCTCCCTACACCCTCGTTTCATTTCACTCCATAGTTCTTGGCAGAGAATCTGGAAAAGGAAAACATAATAATAATTAAACCACACTGTTCCCCTAGACTAAATGATGTCTGCTGTTCCGAGAAACAAATCTTAAGAGGCAGCGTGTGCTCCATGACTGTTGAAAATAGAACATTCTCAAAGGTTTTTCTCCTGGAGGTTTCTGATTAAGTATCATGGCCTTTCCCCTTTCACATCACATAGTAAAGCCCCCTTTAGCTCCATGTAACCACACGGTGAATGGCAGCACCAAGCCCCAGCTAGGTCAGATTTTAAAGCCCACTTTGGGGAAAAGAAAAAGAATTCAAAAGAGAACTATTTAAGGCTCTTTCCATTGAGATAAAAAGGTGCCCCTCGTGGTCCATTCATTTGTTTAGTCCCCTCGTCCTCCCAACAAGCCATGCCATCACTTTAGAGTAGATACTGTTTGCTGTGCGGATAGACTCCTGCCCAAAGAGCAACAAAAATTACATGTTACTTTATTTAGTCTTTACCTGCTAAAGTTTCTTTTCCTAACCTTCAAACTCTGTCAATCAAAAGTCCCCACTTTACTCAGTCATGGGTTTCAATGAGCATTGTTGTGATCACATCTGTCCCCGACACAGCCACCTTACCAGCTGTTTTCATCCGGTTGCCTTTAGGAGCCACTGCACACTCAAGCGGAGTCTGGAAGGCTCATCACAGTCGAGTCAAGCCAAGCCCCACCGCTACCCATCTGTAACCCATCTGTAGCATTCCTGTTTTTAACAACAGAACTTAAGAGTCATCTTACAGCCACGTTTGCTTTTACTAGTGACCAGTAAAATGGACATGAAGGGCAAACACACGACATATGTAGATTGCATGAAGAAAAGTCTCCTTATCTTAACTTTCTTTTGTGACCTGTGCACCCTAGACAGTCTATGGAGAGTCAGCCCCAATGCCCTAGCTGGCTGAGATTGTCAACATGACAGACAGATGGGGAATTAGCGAGTAGACAAACCTCTGGGCACACCTTGAGCTGTTGTTTAGATTATCTTAGCTTTTGTGTGCATCTGTGAGGCATTGTCATGACTAGATTACGTAAAGTGGGAAGGCTCACCCTAATAGTGGGCTGTGCTGGTCCCTGGGCTTTGGTCTAGCAAGAAAGCAGGCTGAATACAAGAACTGGTCTGTCTACTTCCCCACTGGATGAAATGTGAGCATCTGCCAAGCACCCACCGTGATGGGCTATACCCTCCTACTGTGAGCAATATAAGCCCTCCCTCCCTTAAGTTGCGTTTGTCAGGGTATATCACAGCAACAGAGCCTAAGCCAGAATGAGTATTCAGTACAGTGGGGGCTGTGAAAGTCACTACTGACAGCCAAGCATGGTGTTGCATACCTGTAATCCCAACACTGGAGAGATTTAGGCAGGAGGATCATGAGTCTGAGGTCAACCTGGGCAACATAGCAAGTTCAAGGCCAGCCCAGATACACAGTGAAGGCCTTCCCGAAAGGAAAAAAAAGTCATAACAATGAGTTTCTGGGTTTCCTGAAAGCTTCCATGTTTAAAGTTTTAAAAACATTGAATTAGCCAAACACAACCTGGCTAGAGATGCAGTGCTGCCCTGAGACTTAGTCTCCAGGGTATGCCTGACTTTGCCTTGTTTCCTTTTCTGTGCACCCTATACCCTCTCCTCTCCTCATTGCCAATTCCCCATAACACACACACACACACACACACACACACACACACACACACACACGCTGCAAAGCTTCAGTAAAAACTGCTGCTTCATTTTAGAGAAACACATTATCAAACACACTAGTTCTTGAGAGTTTGTATATAAACCCAATATCATTTCAAAGGCTTAAAAAGTTCTCCATCTTTGTCAGGGTTTGCAGGGTACTTGCAATGCGGGTTCTTTGTTTAAAACTTCTAGCAAATAGCATGAAGATGCTGCTATTTCCAGTATGTCTTCGTCTCAGGCCACTCCCTATGCTCCAGATCCATGCACACACACCACATAAGTGTGCAGAACTCAACTTACCCATGAGTGCTCTGCTCTTTATCAGCAAGTGGTGCCACCATCCACCACTGTGCAAGCTCAAAACTGCCCTAAGCTCTTCCTTGTCACCTGTTTCCTTTATTCTCCCTGCTGTGGCTTGGATCTGGAATGCCCACACCTCAAGCCCATGTATAAAAGGCTTATTCCCCAGCTTAAGACTTTTGGGGGATGAGGAAAACACTAAGAACTCAAGACTAGTGGGAAGACTTAGGTCATGGAAGGTGTGTCTTCAGAAGATGCTGCAGGGCTCTGGCCTCTCTTCTGTTCCTTCCTTCCATTGCACTGACAAAGACAGTAGCGTTGCTAACTTGCTGCTCACCGTGATGGGCTGCATTGCTACAGATGCAGAAGCAGAGGTGTGGCAGAATGGGCATGGTGGAAATCATCCTGAGAACCAAGAGTCAAAGAATTCGTGTGGTTTCCTCAGCACTGTGGTCCCTGACATGCTGGGTTCAGTTTATAGCTGTAATGGATGTTGATATCCTAAAATCAGTGTTTAATAATTTATGGAGACATTTGTGGTGGCCACAAAGCAGTATAACCATCAAAAAAAACATGCGCTATTTACTTACAAACATTAAGTTTAAAACCACAAAATATTTCTGAGAAGAAAGAAGATTGGGTTAGAAAACTGATAGCAGCAGATGTTTTATATCCCACGAATAAACACGAAGGCTTTGCATGCGTCTTTCTGTGCACCATTCCAGCCTGCCAAGACTGGGGTCCACGCACAGTAGAGACATTAAAAGACTCTGCTGAAGGCATTAACAGCAGAGGAGGGAGCTTGAGGCCTCGTCTCCACGGCCTCCATCACTCAACATATTCTCGGGCCAGATAATGAAGCGGAAGACTGACTCGGAGAGCAGTTAAAGCTGGCAGTGTCTTTTTCCTTCCAACGTGATAACTCCACTCATGTCCCTGTTCGTGTGCCATCCGGCCGGGATGAGAAGGTAGAGCTTTCAGTTTAGTGACAAACATCACCATGAAGGATGCTGCTGTCAGCCGTGCATTTGGAGTTGAAGCACTGTGTGGGAGGCAGTTCTGGCTGTGCAGAAAACATGCCGGAGCAGTCACCCAGAGGAGCTCAGACTAGGATATAAGTCAGCACGCTGTCTCTCGTAAGGAAGTCCCTCTAGGATAAAGAACATTAGCAGAAGTAAACAGTGGGCTTAGTGTTCTCCCGAAGACTGAGAGTTAGGTAAAGGCTCATGTGTTCAGTTCTAGATTATTCTCTGGTGTCGTATGCTCCGACGGCAGCAGATCATAAACAGCTGTTGTTGAATGCTGAGGTCTGATGAGAATCAGGGAGCAGAGTGTTGAAGACATTGCAAGTTCAGAACAGTTCTCAGTGTTTCTGCCTAAGGAGACGACAGTGTGGGGGCTAGAGGTGCCACACAATGCCAGAGCCTTGGCTTGTGTGTGCAGAGCCCTAGTTCAAGCCCCTGTTGCTTCACAAGTTAAAAAGTAAAAGCCTTTCTGAAAATGGTGTGGCCCCAATTTCTTGGCTATACAAACTGGGCAAGCAGGATTGCTTGGTGTCTTAGGATTATAATTGCTGTGAAGAGACACCATGACCACAGCAACTTGTAAAGGCAAACAGTTAATTGTGGTGACCTGCTTGCAGCTTAGGGGTTTAGTTCATTATCATCATGGTGGGGAAAAAGGCAGACATGGTGCTGGAAAAGGAGCTGAGAGTTCTTACATCCTGACTCATAGATGAGAGGAAGTGAACTGAGACTCTGGGTGACACAATTCCTCCAGAAAGGCCATACCTACTCCAACAAAACCACACCTCCTAATAGTGCTGTTCCCTTTGGGGGTCATTTGATAGCTAGTAATTATTAAAATATTGTTATGCATATATATATATATATATATATATATATATATAGAGAGAGAGAGAGAGAGAGAGAGAGAGAGAATACGTGCGCACATGCACATAACATTGAGCATATGTGGAGGTCAGAGGACAGCTTTTGGGACTCCTTTCTTTGCACCGTATGGGTCCTAGGGATTGACCTCTGGTGATCAGACTTGGTGACAAGCACCCCTACCCCAAGCCATGTCACCGTGATGGCCTTTATACTGCCATGTAATGAAGAAGAGCGGCAGACTTTTTCAAGGGCAGTTGAGATGGAAGGACAAGCATAAGTGGATGCTTGTAAGGACCGTTCATACTGCTTTTTCTGATGCATACTCTAAAACCTGCCAATCACCAGTGGTGCTTGGGATGATCTGATACAGCCAGTCCTGAACACTTTAGGTTTGAGAAAGCTCCCCAAATTCCTCTTTCATTAAATGAAGCTTTTAACATCCAAGGGCATTCGGAATGCATTATTTTCTTGGGAAGGTAATTTACCCTAACTGTTAACTTGTAGGGTGGATTGCTGGGTTCGGATCCTGCTGAGGTCTTAGACTCAGGAAGTGCACTTGTTCTATTTTAGGTAATTAAAAAAAAACTGACTGAAATTGCTCTAAAATCCTTTTGGCTCTAAACTCCCTTGTGTTCTGTGAGACTCATTTATTTCATATTGTTATTAAAGCAAAGCATGGAAACCATTTAGATATGTACTATCCCTCACGAGGAATCTTATTGGCAGTCTTAGCTAGACTCAGTAAATCATTGAGCAGAAAGCAAGTCAATTTGTCATATTAAAAACTTTAAATCTTACTGTGTTTGTTCAAAGCCATATAGACATTTAATATGAGGACTGGCTTTTCAAAACCCTTTTAAGATGGAAATACCTGGAAAGTATAATAAAAAGTCCATATATTATTGCCTAAGTGGGCAAAATAATATGTAGTTCCATATTTATATTTTCCCTACATTATTAAAGTATTTGTTTATTCCCCTTACCACATTTAAGGCAATACAATTCCCTGGTTATTAAACTAATACTATAAAATCACAACTCTTAATGTACTCTTCATCTTCACTTCATTTTTTTCTTAGTGGTTCATTTATATTATTTTTTTTTTTTTTTGCAGTATGAGCAATGGATTGGAAATGTCTAGAAAGGGATCCTCTTCCACAGTGTTTAAAGAGCGTTGCCTCATAGCACTCAGTGTCAACTGAGGCTTTTCCTCAAACACATCTGTCTTCCAAGGATCTGACATGATCCAATAACTTCGTTTCAAACAGGAAAATAGTCAGTGAGCCTGAAGCAGCCTCAGTCAAGAAATCTGAATGTTCATGTGCATCCCCTGATAAAATGAGCCCCACGTAAGACTTTTAACATACATCTTCCTCTTGTACCTAGTTTTAGAAGTTCACCATTGCAAATTTTTCTTTGAAAGCACGTCACAAGGGCTGGTTATACACCAAAGATCACAAATAGACACCTCAAGTTGAAATTTATTTCTTTAGAAGAGTGGTCTCATTTAGCCCAGGCCAGCCCCTAGCTGAATATGGCCTCAGATTAGTGATTCTTCAGCTCCTACCATCTGAGTTCTGGGATTACAGGTGCACACTACCATTTCCAGTTTACGAAATGCTAGGCATCAAACCTAGGTAGGGCCTTGTGCATACTGGGCGACCACCCTATCAATGGAGCTACATCCTCAGGTCCTTGAGTGGAAGTTTTTTTTTTTTTTAAAAAAAAAAAAAAGCAAAAAACACTGTTGTATTATACACATAGCTCTGAACTGGCTTAAATTCCTTTTGCTTTGCTATACCAAGACAGTGGAGACTGGGATGCCATGGAAGAACATTTTGTTTGGGCTTGTGGTTTGGAACTTGTAAAGGGCAATCTTGGGCAGCCCAGATCTGTCAGGGTACTCAGGCAGTGTGAATGTAACCAGAACTGCAAGTTACATGCCTCCGGCTAGAGAGCTGGTCAAACTTCTTTGACTTCAGAGGTCACAGGAAGCCTCTACTGCTGTTTTGTAATTAAGCTACCTTTTGAATCTTATGTTTATGCCATAGACTAGCACAGCTCTCAGGCATAACTGGAGAAGCCTTGGGGACCCATAACTGACCAGTATACTGGGAATAAGTGACAGATTGAGCACTCAGCTCCAAAAGAGACATCTGTGTCACCCCTTCCAAGGTCCAAGAAACTATGCAGGAGAGGGACTCAAAGGACTGTGGAAACCAAAACTGGGGAGGAGTGTGGTAGGAGCACCATCTTCAGGGCAGGAAGTGACTGGTGTAATCATGAACACATAGCAGCTATGATTGCCTGCACGGGGCCTGAAGAAGGAGGGAGGGAGAGAAGACAGAGGATGGGAGGGAGGGAGGGAGGGAGGGAGGGAGGGAGGGAGGGAGGGAGGAGAGATGGACGAACGGATGGACAGACAGAAGAAGAAGAGGATATGAAGTAGGAAAGGGCCCACTGGAAAGAAGTAGACTGGTGGGAATGAGAAGGGAAAAGGTCCTTGGGGCTGGGGTGGATGTTATCACACTGCATTAAGTGTATGATATTGTCAATTAAAGAATAATAATACCATGATAACGAGAACTGCACTCTCTATTTGGGAAACATACCACATCCAAGCCACAGAAGTGGCTTTTGGCAAAACAAATAAACAAACAAATTCTCGTTTCAATTCACACGTGAAGATGTACTCTGGAAACAAGTCCGCATGTCAGAAAGCAGCTCCAGTTCTCACATGAGCATTTAATGACAGTTTGTGCCAAGAGTCTGTTTGGTGGCTTCAGGAAACAAGGGCATGGAGAAAGCAGCTAGGTGGGTTATTGTCACCTTTCAGCTCCAGACCGCCTTGTACTCCATGAGTCGGGGGCATGTTCTCAGAAACACATCTCTCCTCTGCTAGAGCCTTCTCGTTAGGTTCCCTCTCCCTGAGGTGCAGCTCCAGGAAATGGGAGGAGGGAGACACAGTTGACCCTTCCAGTCCTCTTGCCCTTCTCTGAGGGTCCCCACGATTCAGCCATCCTTCTCTCCACTCCTCTGCCGATGGCTTCTAGTTTCTCATTTTTCTCCAGTATGTTGTATTCCTTTGATGATAAACAGCTCCAGCTTCCAACCCTTTGCCCAAAGCTCAGCTCCAGCCTCCCAGGATCCCTTGCAGTCTTACGTGTCCTGGTAGCCTCATTCACTTCCCTTTGTTTTTTCGGTCCTAAAGATGATGGAGGCTTCATGAATTAAGTTACTACTTTCTTGAAAAACTAACTGCAGAATTCACTCTTTGCCTTTTTATCCCCCTGATGCCTATCTATCTAGCCCATTTCTTACATAAAATTTCTTCTCTTAAATTAGCTGTGATTCCCAGCTGATAAAATCAGTGGCACCATGGGGGTCCCAGGTGGTCTGGGAACGGTGTCCCAAATGCCACGCTCAGCAGCCGCTCGCCCGCCCAAGATGGAATGTTAGTAATCTGTGTCACGCAGTGACATCATGATTAATCACACCATCCCCTGTGGTTGATCGTGATGAAGTGCCTGGAGCAAGTAACTCGCTGGACCAGGTGGCTGCTGCAGTTAACTGTTGCAATAGTAATAGTGATGTCCAAGAGAAGGGCATGAGATGGCTCGTTCTAACTCTGTTCACATACTACAGAAAAACTATGATAAGCTCAAATCTGAGCACACAGTAGAGGTCGGATGTGACAAGTCTCAAATGTCACCACTCTTCATCTTCACTGCTCCCATCCTCTTCTCTCACATGCAAGACAGGGTTTCTCTGTGGCTTTGGAGCCTGTCCTGGAGCTAGCTCTTGTAGACCAGGCTGGCCTTGAACTCACAGAGATCTGCCTGCTCTCACATGTAATTTTATAACAGTTTCCCAGGTCCAGTTTGCCCAGCTTATAATCCATTTTTATACAGTGACCAAAGAACCTTAAAGCCAGCACCTGTGCCCCAAACCTCCAGTGAGGGCCTACTGCATTTCCAGTAAAATTAACACCTTTGACCTTGTCTCAAGTGGTTTCCCTCCTCTCTATAGCCTAGTCTGTCTAGCTGTCTCTGCCCTGGGGACTTGCTTTCTCTTCTGTGTTTGACTGCTTCTTGCCATTCATATATATACACATGCATATATATGTATATATTATCTGTATACTTACTTGTCTATCTTTACTGAACTGTACTCTGTTAAGACGCATGTCTTTCTCTTAGCTACTGTATTTTTAGGCCCCTGTACCATTTCCTGTCTCCTTAGTTCATGATTGGCATCATATTTGGCTTCAGCTAACAACCTGATGCAGACCTGTGTCACGTGAGAAGAGAGACTCAACTGAAGGACTGCCCAGATCAGACTGGCCCATGGCGGTGTTTGGGGAGTGTTTTCTTAGCTGCTGATTGGTGTAGGAGGGTCTATCCCACTGTGGGCCGTGCCACCCCTAGGCAGATGGGCCTGGGCTCTAGGCAGAGTTTCTCCATGGTCTCTGCCTCAAGGCCCTGACTTGAATGCCTTCCTTCCCAAGATGCTTTTGGTCAGACCATTTATCACAGCAACAGGAAAACAAACTATAGCAATCAGTAATATTGAATGAATAATCCTGGGAAATAATTTTTCTTTCATTAGCTTTGAGTTTCAATAATGAGCACTTTAACCATGCAGAAGGTAAAATACATAGACACCTGGCCAACCTCTTTTAACATATTTTGACATTTTACCCTACTTAAGTCATATTGCACTTTCTTAAGAAATAAAATATAAAATAGAATTTTCCACTTCACCTAAGTTCAGAATTATTAGTATAAATTATATACTTTCCTTTCTAGTGTTTTAATAAGTTTTAAAAATTTATTTTATTATTTTATGTACATGAGTATTTTGTCTGGATGGATGGATATGTACTATGCATAGGCCTGGTGCCTGCGGAGTTCAGAAGAGGACCCCAGATCCCCTCAGATGGAGTTACAGATGGTTGTGAGCCACCATGTGGGTGCTGGAAATCAAACCCTGGTCATCTGCAATAGCAGCAAGTGCTCTTAACCTCGGAAGCAATTTTTTGGCCTCCTCCTGACATTTTTAATGACTCTAGGATCTGTCTGGTCTTCCTGCCTCCACCTTCTGGGCCTGTCCCACCACTCCTGTCTTGTATGGTGCTGGGTTGAACACAGGACTGCATGCATGCTAGGCAGGCACTCTGCAGCCGAGCTGCATCTCCAGCCCCTGAGTTGCTTTCAGTCTTAGTACAGATGTGTTATTCTCTCCCCTGGTGTAGCTAGTGATTTATCAATTTCTCTGATCCTTTAGGATGACCGTCATCCTGTTTCATTTACTTTCTCTGTTAGTTTTCTACTTTCTATTTCATTGATTTGTCTATTATTCCTTTGTACTTATTTTTATTTACTAGTTCACATGCTATTTTTGTCTTCTAATGGCTGTTTTACCCATTGACTTTAATATTTTCATTTTTCTCTATTTCTTTCAGAACTATTCAATCTGTTAGTCAGCTTTTCATCAGTTGACAAGGGTACCTTAAGAAAAAAAATTGGCTTAAGGGAGGAAAGCTATGTATTTGTCTCACAGTTTGAGCCTTCCATCCGTGGCCATGTGGTCATGAAGAATCAGAACAGCATGTCAGGGAGCATGGCAAACCAAACGCTTTAACCTCAGCATGGAGAGGAAGCAGGGTGAGGTTCATGAGACAGGACGCACCATTCCCAAGCATGCTCCTCCCCCAGCTGCTTCTCCAGGTGGCTCACCTCCTGGTTCCTGCCACCTCAGAGCCATCCAGTTGCAAGCATAGAGCAATCCATAGCTGACATCAGAGCCTGATGATGCCGCCACTCCCCCAAAGCCTGGCCATAAATGTTGCTGCACTGAGCCCCAGGCCTTCTTCAGCTCCTGAGTCTTTGAGGGACATTTCAGACCCAAGTGCTGTTTTACCCACATGCCACAGATTTTCGTATATTGTATTTTCATTGTCATTTATTTCAGGAGACTTTATACTTCTCTACGTGTTTCTTCTTTGACCCAGGTTGCTGTGAAGTACCTTGTGGAGGGCCAAGGGTGTTATTTGCCTCGCATGTACAGAACCGGGGTTCAGCCCCTTCCCATATCTGCAATACATTTGCAGTGTTTTCTGGGTTATAAATAGCAAGTCTAAATGCCCACTTCATACAAGTGTATTTTTCTTCTAATTTTGAGAACTCTTATGTTAAAATTTTTGGCTCTGATTTCTATTTTTATTTTGTGATGTAAAAATAAGTGAAGTTTCTGTTTCTGAACATTGTTTAGGTAGCATATTATACATAATAGCACATGTCTGTAATCCCAGCTCTCGAAGACTTGAGGCAAGAGGATGGTGAATTCAAGGCCATCCTGGGCTGCATAAACTCAACAGTTCTTTTCACACTAAGGGTTTCATGTATTAAACCTTTATATTACTCATGGATCTGTTTCTAAATTCTCTGCTTTGTCCCATCTATAGAGTTTTGAAGCCTCCACATGCTTTTCATGTGGGTTGCTTTGTGACTCATTCTGGCATCTTCTATGACAAGTTCTTTCTTGTTCTCTGCATTAATCGCTGATATGGATTCCAGAGTTTTCTATGTAATAAAATATGATGTTAAGTTACTTAAATTTTTAAATATGGAAATTAACTTGAAAAAAATATGTTGTTTGCAATATTTTATTTTTCCATAAAAATAGAGTGTCGTTTATCTTGGGCTCATGCTCGGTTACCAAGTGGATAGTCAATAGAAATGTGTTAATGGACTTATAGTTCATCCTCTAGCTTCAAAACGAAAATTTCAACAGTTCTTACAGAAACACATTTTTTTAGGGGTCCCTAAAATTCTATGTAGATCAGTGTTTCTAGGCAGCCACTTTTATAATATGTCTTGTATTTCTGAACTCTGGGGTCCCTAAAATTCTATGTAGATCAGTGTTTCTAGGCAGCCACTTTTATAATATGTCTTGTATTTCTGAACTCTGGGGTCCCTAAAATTCTATGTAGATCAGTGTTTCTAGGCAGCCACATGGGGCCGCATTTCACAGCCAACACCATCAATGATCTTTGCTTGTGCTGACTTTTCTTAGTTCCTGCTGATCACAATGGCAAGATTTCCTAACAGTTTGTCAGAGAAAGCTCGGGATAAGAGTATCTTCCATCCCAGACACTTAGGAGGCCGAAGCAGGAAAATCAAAAGTTCATGTCCTTCCTGGACTTCAAAACAAGTTCAAGGTCAGCAAGAGCTGTGGTACTCCTCTCCTCCCATCCCCTTCCCCCAGTTTTTCTTCCCCCCCCCCCCATCCACTTCTCCTCCATGTCTATTCAGAAGTGGTAAGGCCTCCCATAGAAGTCAATAAAACATGGCATATCAAGTTGAGGCAGGACCAAGCGCCTCCCCATTGCATCAAGACTGGGCAAGGCATCCCACCATAGGGAATATGTTCCAAAGAGCCAGTCCATGCATCAGGGACAGGTCCTGGTCCCTCTGCTAGGGGGCTAAGCTACACAGCTGTTACCCAGATGCAGAGGGCCTAGGTCAGTCCCATGCTGGCTCCCTAGCTGTAGGCCCAGAGAGTCTATGAGCTCCCCACAAGCTCAGGTCAGATGTTTCTGTGGGCTTCCCCATCATAACCTTGATGCCCTTTGCTCATATAATTCCTCCTTCCTCTTCAACTGGACTCCTGGAGCTCACCTGAGTGCTGGGCTATTGATCTCAGCATTTGTTTCCATTAGTTACTGGATTAAAGGTCTATGATGGTAGTCATCAATCTTATTACAGGGGACGGTCAGTTCAGGCACCCTCTCCACTATTGCTAGGAGTCTTACTTGTGGTCATCCTTGTGTGTTCCTGGGAGTATCCCTGGCACCAAGTTTCTTCCTAACCTCTTAATGGCTCTCACTATAAAAAATCTCTTTCATTACTTTCCCCTTCTATCCTACCCCCAATTTGACCATCCTGAACCCTCATATTCCCATCCCCCATCCCTTCCTCTCTACCCCATACCTCCAGTTTACCCAAGACATCTCATCTATTTCCACTTCCCAGGGAGAGCCATATGTCCCTCTTAGGGTCCTCTTTATTACCTAGTTTCTCTGGGGCTGTGGATTGCATGCTGGTTATCCTTTGCTTTACATCTAATATCCACTTATGAGTGAGTACATAATATGTTTGTCTTTCTGGGTCTGAGTTACCTCACTCAGGATGATTTTTTCTAGTTCCATCCATTTGCTTGCAAATTTCATGATGTCATTGTTTTTTTTTTTCTACCGAGGAATATCCCACTGTGTAAATGTACCACATTTTCTTTATCTGTCTTTCAGTTGAGGGGCATCTAGGTTGTTCCCAGGTTCTGGCAATTATGAATAATGCTGCTATGAGCATAGTTGAACAAGTGTCCTTTTGGAATGACTGAGCATCCTTTGGGTATATGCCTAAGAGTAGTATTGCTGGGTCTTGAGGTGATTGATTCCCATTTTTCTGAGAAACTACCATACATCAGTGTCTGTACAAGAGGAGTGGTTCTCTTACTCCACATCCTCTCCAACATAGGCTGTCATTATCAATTTTGATCTTAGCCATTCTGACAGGTTTAAGATGGTATCTAGAGTTGTTTTGATTTGTATTTCCCTGACGGCTAAGAACGTTGAACAGTTCTTTAAGTGTATTGTAGCTATTTGAGAGTCTTCTGTTGAAAATTCTCTATTTAAATCTGTACCCCTTTTTAAAATGGGATTATTTGGTATTCTGATGTCTAGTTTCTTGAGTTCTTTATATATTTTGGATATCAGACCTCTGTAGATGGGAGTTACTGAAGTTCATTTCCCATTCTGAAGGCTGTCGTTTGTCTTATTGACAGTGTCCTTTGCCTTACAGAAGCTTTCAGTTTCAGGAGGTCCCATTTATTAAATGTTGCTCTCAGTGTCTGTGGTACTGGAGTTATATTTAGGAAGTTGTCTCCAGTGCCAAGGCATTAAAGGCTTCCCACTTTCTCTTCTATCAGTTTCAGTATGATTGGACTGATATTGAGGTCTTTGATCCACTTGGATATTATTGACCAGTTGATGTGGGATTCCCTGTTGTAAGGACACTTGTTAGTTCCCAGCTGCTCAGCCCCAAAATAATCGCACAGAAATTATATTATTTAAATCACTGCTTGGCCCATTAGCTTTAGCTTCTTATTGGCTAACACTTACATTTTAATTTAACCCATCTCTATTAATCTGTGCATCATCACAAGGTCATAGCCTACCAGCAAAGCTTCAGCATGTCTGTCTCCAGCAGTGGCTCCATGGCTTCTCCCTGACTCTACCTCCTTTCTCCCAGCGTTCAGTTAAGTTTTCCCTGCATAGCTCTGTTCCCTAATAGCTCTGCTATTGGCCCAAAGCAGTCCCTTTATTAACCAATGATATCCAAAGCACACAGAGAGGAATCCCACATCACTTCCCCCTTTCAGTTTAAATAAAAAGGAAGGTTTTTAACTTTAACATAGTAAAAAAACATAGTTAAATTACATATAACCAAACAGGTTTCAAGCAAGAATTACAGTTACAATATTTATATCTACTTTATCTTTTATCATAACTAAGGAAAACTTCACTATAAATACATATTCTTCAACCCCATCAAAGACTCCGGAAGGATATAATAATACCTAAGTAAACTGGAAGTGCATTGTGAGCAACTTCCAAAGCTCTAGAATTTACAGAGACATCTTGTTGCCTGGTCAGTCACCCAAAGTTCTGTACCATTGGGCTGTGTATCCATCTTCAGCCCACAGGCCCATAGTTTCTAGCAGACGTTTCCATGAAGCAAAGAATTTCAAAGACAGTTCTGCCTATATTGGCAGTTTGTCAGTCACTTTCTTCTGTATCCTGCAGAATTTCTAGCAGACTCTTTCATGAAGCAGAAGTCTGAAGGACTGTCTCACCTTCCTTAGGCAATTTCAGCAGTCATCTCTCTGTGGGTCCTGCATATCCAGTTCACACAGCATACCATAAAGCAGTCCAGGCAAGAGCAGTTTCTTGCCCAAATGGCTAGCAAACTCCATAAGGAGTCTCTTTGTTGCCCATCTTCCTCTTGAAGTAAATGGTGATGCCAGGAACAGATGTCATTGTCATGAAAAGTCTTAAGTTCTTAAAATATTTTAAATGCCACATTCTGTAGTTTTTGAAAGGTTTGAAGAATGCCTATCCATCTGATATACATCCCTGTACATCTAGAAAAATCTAACTAATATGACTACAAGCTTCACTATTATAGATGTGATGGAGGAAGGTCATTGGTTAAGTAATAAAGAAACTGCTTGGCCTCATAGGTTAAAACATAGGTGGGAGGAGTAAACAGAACAGAATGCTGGGAGGAAGAGGAAGTGAGCTCAGAGGCCATGCTCCCCTCTCCCGGGAAGACGCCATGAAGCAAGCTGCCAGGTCAGACATGCTGAATCTTTCCCGGTAAGACTGATGCTACACAGATTATTAGAGATGTGTTGATCGGGATATGAGAATTAGCCTGTAAGGGCTAGATATAATGGGCCAAGGAGTGTTTAAAAGAATACAGTTTGTGTGTTGTTATTTCGGGTAAAGCTAGCCGGTGGCGGGAGCTGGGTGGCGGAATGCAACCCGCAGCTCCCACTACATAGATGACTCTTTTAACATTTATTTCTTAATTATACATTACATTTTTAAATGAGCTGCACAAACAATACTTTAATCAAGAGCAGAAATATGAATATAATAATTTGACCTAAAATTTATATTAATAGTTCTTCTCCAAACTTTTTCCTGCTGTTTATTGGATGAAGTAATTTTTTGAGGGGTGTTCAAAGCAACTTTTCAGGAGTCTTGGTGCATCAAACCACATTAGTCTATAATGAATCCACAGGTTCTCACCCTCTGTGGAAACAAAAGAAGAACTTCTTTTAGACTCAAATTCTGAAGTCAAGATACCTTTAACATATATATGTTGGTTACTTAGCTTCTTCACAGTCAAAAAAAATCAACGAAAACACAATAATATACATAATCCAGACTCTCCATGTATATTTCATCTTTATGTGGCTTATTTTTACTCTATTACTTTTTAATATTTACTTTATTATCTTTACTCCTTTAATCTATTACTGTCTGTACTCTGTCCCTTTAAAGACTTTGTTTTATTTTTTATAAATCATTTACTTTCTTTTATAGCTCTCTATACTCTTTTTTTTTTCTCTGTCCCAAGCCTATGTATAATTTTTAAACACACTGTGTCTCATTTAGAGGTCTTTTATGTATGATTCTGTTCTGTTGTGTATTCTTTACTATCCAGGAGTACTTCTTTAAATATGAAGCACTTCTTAAAAACTTAAGGTGCAGCATTACTAGGGTATATACAGCTCTACCTGCTTGCTCTACACAGTCCAACATGGTGGAAGTTTGCTCACTACCTCTGCAAGCTGTGCACATTGCCCCAGTTCCAAGTATGCAGCGGCTCTATGTTGAGCCATTAAGCAGTTTGTAACATGCTGCTTACAAACCTTTGTAAATGCTCAGCTTCCTGAAAGAGCCTGAGGTCATGCTGGCAGCACAGTCCAGGAAGCTGACATTTCAAAACAGCATGGCTTTTTTTTTTTCTACTACCACTGAATCAGGAAAACCTCTCTTAAAGGAGCTGCGGCAAACAGCAAGAAGCTGTGTTAAACTCTGGATTTTTGTATTTAGAATTCCTTTTCAAGCCCTCTCAGGTTTATTTTATTGTTGCTTTGTTTTTATTCATGACAGGGATTCTCTGTAGCTTTGGAGCCTGTCCTGGAACTCGCTCTTGTAGACCAGGCTAACCTCGAGCTCCTGAGTGCTAGGATTAAAGGTGTGTGCTACCACCACCTGGTGACTGCCCTCTCAGGTTTTAAATGGATTTTAGTCAACCATGTTGGCACCAATTTGTTGAAGGGGGCTGTTCATTTGTCCCCTGCTCCTCAGCCCTGAAATAATCACACAAAAACTATATTATTTAAATCACTGTTTGGTCCATTAGCTCTAGCTTCTTATTGGCTAACTCTTAAGTCTTAATTTAACCCATTTCTAATTCCCCTCTATATACTGTGAATACCATTGGTTAATAAAGAAGCTGCTTTGGGGTTATTGCAGTGCAGAATAGGACAAGTCAGGAATTCCAAGCAGATAGAGTAGGAGAGATTAGTCAGAGTCAAAGAGACATCATGTAGCTATCACAGGAGACAGGCGCCTGACAGAAACTTACCAGTAGATCACAACCACATAGTGATACACTGATTAATAGAAATGGATTAATTTAAGATATAAGAGCTAGCTAGAAATATGTATAAGCTAATAAATAGGCCAAGCAGTATTTAATTAATACAGTTTCTATGTGATTATTTTGGGTCTGGGTAGTCAGAAAATGAGCACGCATTCTCCACCTGCCTACAACCAGTGATTGTTAATTCCTGTTAGTTTTTGGGTTTGGTGGTGGTGGTAGTGATAGTGTATGTGTTTCCCTTCTTTGGGTTTTGCTGTTTTCAGATTATCTCCTGTGTTTTCATGGATGTGCCTGAGTTCCTTGGGTTAGATTTTTCCTTCTAGTACTTTCTATAGTGCTAGATTTGGGGACAGGTATTGCTTATGAAATATCTTGATTTCGCCATCTATGGTGATTAAAACTTTTGCTGGGTATAGTATGGGCTGGCATCCATGCTCTCTTTTGTCTGTAAAATGTCTATCCAGGACCTTCTCTGACTTTTAGAGTCTCCATTGAGAAGTGGGTATAATTCTGATAGATCTGCCTTTATATATTACTTGGCTTTTTTTCTTTTGCAGCTCTTAAAATTCTTCCTTTATTCTGTATGCTTAGTGTTTTGATTATTATGTGGTGAGAGGACTTTGTTTCTGGTAGAGCCTATTTGGTGTTCTGTAAGCTTCTTGTGCCTTAAGGGGAAGTTTTCTCCTATGATTTTGTTGAATATGTTTTTTGTGCCTTTGATCTGGAATTTTTCTTCTTCTTATCTCTATTATTCTTATGTTTTGTCTTTTCATGGTTTCCCAGATTTTCCTGGATATTTTGTGTTAGGAATTCATTGGATTTAACATTTTTATTTGATTAATAAATCTATTCCCTCTATTGTATCTTTAATACCTAAGCTTCTCTCTTCTATCTCTTGTATTCTGTTGGTGATGCTTGCATGTGTAGTTTCTGTTCACTTACCCAGATTTTCCATTTCCAAAATTCTCTTGGTTTGTGTTTTCTTTCTTGTTTCTGTTTCAATTTGCAAGTCTTGAGCCATTTCCTTCACCTTCTTGTGGTTTATTTTTTATTTTCTTTACTTTCTTTAATAGATTTATTGATTTCTTCCATTTTTGTTTGACTTTTCCTCAATTTTTTATGAGAATTTTTCATTTTCTCTTTAAGAGCCACTATCATCTTCATAAAGTAATTTTTAAGTTTGTTTTCTTGCATTTCAGCTGCATTGGAATGTTCAGACTTTGCTGTTGTAGTACTACTGGGTTCTGGTGGTGCTGTATTTCTTTTTTGGTTGTTGAATATATTCTTTTTTTTATGTTTTAAATTTATTTATTTATTAAGGATTTCTGCCTCGTCCCCACAACCGCTTCCCATTTCCCTCCCCCGATCAAGTCCCCCCCCCATCTGCTCGAAGAGCAATCAGGGTTCCCTGACCTGTGGGAAGCCCAAGGACTGCCCACCTCTATCCAGGTCTCGTAAGGTGAGCATTCAAACTGCCTAGGCTCCCACAAAGCCAGTACGTGCAGTAGGATCAAAAACCCACTGCAATTGTTCTTGAATTCTCAGTATTCCTCATTGTCCGCTATGTTCAGCTAGTCCGGATTTATCCCATGCTTTTTCAGACCTAGGCCAGCTGGCCTTGGTGAGATCCCAATAGAACATCCCCATTGTCTTAGTGTGTGGGTGCACCCCTCGTGGTCCTGAGTTCCTTGCTCGTGCTCCGTCTCCTTCTGCTCCTGATTTGGACCTTGAGATTTCTGTCCGGTGCTCCCGTGTGGGTCTCTGTCTCTGTCTCCTTTCATCGCCTGATGAAGGTTAATATTCATGAGGATGCCTATGTGTTTGTCTTTGGATTCACCTTATTTAGCTTCTCTAGGAACATGAATTATAGGCTCAATGTCCTTTATTTATGGCTAGAAACCAAATATGAGTGAGTACATCCCATGTTCCTCTTTTTGGGTCTGGCTTACCTCACTCAGGATAGTGTTTTCTATTTCCATCCATTTGTATGCAAAATTCAAGAAGTCCTTGTTTTTTACTGCTGAGTAATACTCTAATATGTATATATTCCATACTTTCTTCATCCATTCTTCCGTTGAAGGGCATCTAGGTTGTTTCCAGGTTCTGGCTATTACAAACAATGCTGCCATGAACATAGTTGAGCATATACTTTTGTTGTATGATAGGGCCTCTCTTGGGTATATTCCCAAGAGTGGTATTGCTGGATCCAGGGGTAGGTTGATCCCGAATTTCCTGAGAAACCGAAACACTGCTTTCCAGAGTGGTTGCACAAGTTTGCATTCCCACCAGCAATGGGTGAGTGTACCCCTTTCTCCACAACCTCTCCAGCAAAGGCTATCATTGGTGTTTTTTATTTTAGCCATTCTGACAGGTGTAAGGTGGTATCTTAAAGTTGTCTTGATTTGCATTTCCCTGATCGCTAAGGAAGTTGAGCATGACCTTAAGTGTCTTTTGGCCATTTGAAGTTCTTCTGTTGAGAATTCTCTGTTCAGATCAGTGCCCCATTTTATAATTGGGTTGATTAGCCTTTTACGGTCTAGTTTCTTGAGTTCTTTATATATTTTGGAGATCAAACCTTTGTCAGTTGCAGGGTTGGTGAAGATCTTCTCCCAGTCAGTGGGTTGTCTTTTTGTCTTAGTGACAGTGTCCTTTGCTTTACAGAAGCTTCTCAGCCTCAGGAAGTCCCATTTATTCAATGATGCCCTTAGTGTCTGTGCTGCTGGGGTTATACATAGGAAGTGGTCTCCTGTGCCCATGTGCTGTAGAGTACTTCCCACTTTCTCTTCTATCAGGTTCAGTGTGTTCGGACTGATATTGAGGTCTTTAATCCATTTGGATTTGAGTTTTGTGCATGGTGATAGATATGGATCTATTTTCATTCTTCTACAGATTGACATCCAGTTTTGCCAGCACCATTTGTTGAAGATGCTCTCTTTTTTCCATTGTATACTTTTAGCTCCTTTCTCGAAGATCAGGTGTTCATAGGTTTGTGGGTTAATGTCAGGGTCTTCTATTCGATTCCATTGGTCGACTTCTCTGTTTTTATGCCAATACCAAGCTGTTTTCAATACTGTAGCTCTGTAATAGAGTTTGAAGTCAGGGATGGTAATGCCTCCAGACAAACCTTTATTGTATAAGATTGTTTTGACTATCCTGGGTTTTTTGTTTTTCCATATAAAGTTGATTATTGTCTTCTCCAGATCTGTGAAGAATTTTGATGGGATTTTGATGGGGATTGCATTGAATCTATAGATTGCTTTTGGTAGAATTGCCATTTTTACTATGTTGGTCCTCCCAATCCAAGAGCAAGGGAGGTCTTTCCATTTTCTGGTGTCTTCTTCAATTTCTTTCTTCAAAGACTTATAGTTCTTGTCAAGTAGATCTTTCACTTCCTTGGTCAGGGTTACCCCAAGGTATTTTATGCTATTTGTGGCTATCGTGAAAGGTGATGCTTCTCTGATTTCCCTCTCTGCTTCCTTATCCTTGGTGTATAGGAAGGCAACTGATTTTTTGGAGTTGATCTTGTATCCTGCCACGTTACTAAAGTTGTTTATCAGCTGTAGGAGTTCTTTGGTAGAATTTTTGGGGTCGCTTATGTACACTATCATATCATCTGCAAATAACGAAAGCTTAACTTCTTCCTTTCCAATACGAATCCCCTTGATCTCCTTATGTTGTCTTATTGCTATTGCTAGAATTTCAAGCACTATATTGAAGAGGTATGGCGAGAGTGGACATCCTTGTCGTGTTCCTGATTTTAGTGGGATGGCTTTGAGTTTTTCTCCGTTTAATTTAATGTTAGCTGTTGGCTTGCTGTAAATAGCTTTTATTATATTTAGGTAGGACCCTTGTATCCCTATTCTCTCCAAGACCTTTATCATAAAGGGGTGTTGAATTTTGTCGAATGCTTTTTCAGCATCTAGTGAAATGATCATATGGTTTTTTTCTTTCAGTTTATTTATATGGTGGATTACATTGATAGATTTGCGTATGTTGAACCAGCCCTGCATCTCTGGGATGAAGCCTACTTGATCATAATGGATAATTTTTCTTATGTGTTCTTGGATTCGGTTTGCCAGTATTTTATTGAAAATTTTTGCGTCGATGTTCATGAGTGAGATCCGTCTGTAATTCTCTTTCTTGGTTGGGTCTTTTTGTGGTTTTGGTATCAGGGTAACTGTAGCTTCATAAAAGGAATTTGGCAATGACTCTTCTGATTCTATATTGTGAAATACATTAAGGAGTATAGGTATTAGTTCTTCTTGGAAGTTCTGGTAGAATTCTGCATTGAAACCATCTGGTCCTGGGCTTTTTTTCGAAGGGAGATTTTTGATAACCATTTCTAATTCTTCGCGAGAAACTGGTCTATTTAGATCATTCACCTGGTCTTGGTTTAGCTTTGGTATATGATACTTATTTAAAAAAATGTCCATTTCTTTTGTATTTTCCAGTTTTGTGGCATACAGGCTTTTGTAGTAAGATCTAATGATTCTCTGAATTTCCTCTGTTTCTGTGGTTATGTCCCCCTTTTCATTTCTGATCTTATTTATTTGCGTGTTCTCTCTCTGTCGTTTAATTAGTTTGGATAGGGGTTTGTCGATCTTGTTGATTTTCTCCAAGAACCAGCTTTTTGTTTCATTGATTCTTTGGACTGTTTTCTGTGTTTCTATTTTGTTGATTTCAGCCCTCAGTTTTATTATTTCCAGTCTTCTACTTCTCCTGGGCGCATCTGCTTCTTTTTTTTCTAGAGCTTTCAGGTGTGTTTTTAAGTCCCCAATGTATGCATTCTCCGTTTTCTTTAAGTGGGCACTTAGTGCTATGAACTTTCCTCTTAGCACTGCTTTCATTGTGTCCCATAGGTTTGAGTATGTTGTCCCTTTATTTTCATTAAATTCAAGGAAGACTTTAATTTCTTTCTTGATTTCTTCCTTGACCCAGGTGTGGTTCAGTAGTTGACTGTTCAGTTTCCATGAGTTTGTCGGTTTTTTGGGGGCAGCGTGGTTGTTGCCTTCTAACTTTAATCCGTGATAATCTGATAAGACACAGGTGGACACTGATATTTTTTTTGTATCTGTGGAGGTTTCCTTTGTTTCCGAGTATGTGGTCAATTTTTGAGAAGGTTCCATGAGCTGCAGAGAAGAAGGTATATTCTTTCCTATTTGGGTGGAATGTTCTATAGATGTCTGTTAAGTCCATTTGCTTCATTACCTCCAATAATTCTCTTAATTCTCTATTAGGTTTCTGTCTGATTGACCTGTCCCTTGGAGAGAGAGGTGTGTTTGAAGTCTCCTACTACTAGTGTGTGTGGTTTGATGTCTGCCTTGAGTTCTAGTAATATTTCTTTTACATAAGTAGGTGCTTTTATATTGGGGGCGTATATATTCAGGATTGAGACGTCCTCCTGATGAATTGTTCCTGTTATGAGTATAAAGTGACCGTCTCGGTCTCTTCTGATTGATTTTAGTTTGAAGTCAGTTTTGTTAGAAATTAGTATGGCCACACCTGCTTTTTTCTTAGGACCATTTGCTTGAAACACCTTTTCCCAACCCTTTACTCTGAGTAGGTGCCTGTCTTTGTGGTTGAGATGTGTTTCTTGCAAACAGCAGAATGTTGGATCCTGTTTTCGTATCCAATCTTTTAGCCTGTGCCTTTTTATAGGTGAATTGAGCCCATTAATATTAGGTGATATTAATGACCAGTGGTTGTTTACTCCGGTTATTCTTATTGCTTTTGGTAGTAGAGATTGTGTGTCTCCTTTCTTTGAGATGTGCTCGTGAAGGGTCATTAGATGCCTGGGTTATTGTAGGCAGTGTTGGCAGTGTTGGATTCCTTGGGTTGCGATTTTCCTTCTATTACTTTCTGTAGGGCTGGATTTGTGGCTACGTATTGTTTAAATTTGTTCTTATCCTGGAATGTCTTGTTTTCTCCGTTGATAGTGAACGATAACTTGGCTGGGTATAGTAGTTTGGGTTTGCATCCATGGTCTCTTAGCTTCTGCAGAACCTCTATCCAGGACCTTCTGGCTTTCATAGTTTCCATCGAGAAGTCAGGTGTAAGTCTGATCGGTTTACCTTTATAAGTTACTTGCCCTTTTTCTTTTGCAGCTCTTAATATTCTTTCTTTAACCTGTATATTTTGTGTTTTGATTATTATATGGCGAGGA
The DNA here is from genome assembly GCF_018167655.1 of Microtus oregoni. Lineage (NCBI taxonomy): Eukaryota > Metazoa > Chordata > Mammalia > Rodentia > Cricetidae > Microtus > Microtus oregoni. The sequence goes on from NW_024543210.1 coordinate 13,134,200, forward strand.
GATGTTTTTCTTTGATCCAGTCTGTTTGGTGTTCTGTATGCTTCTTGAATATTTAAATGAATATCTTTCTTTAAGTTGGGAAAGTTTTCTTCCATAATTTTGTTGAAAATATTTTCTGGGCCTTTGAGCTGTGACTCTTCTCCTTCTTCTATTCCTATTATTCTTAGGTTTGGTTTTTTTATTGTGTCCCATAGTTCCTGAATGTTTTGTGTTGAGAATTTGTTGGCTTTGCTGTTTTCTTTGATCTGTCGTTTATTTTCTCTATGGTGTCCTCAGCATTTTAGAGTCTTTCTTCTAGCTCTTGTATTCTATTGATTTTGCTTGTTTCTGTAGACTCTGCTCGTTGGCCTAGATTTTCCATATCCAGCTGGTCTTCAGTTTGTATTTTCTTCTTTGCCTTCATTTCAGTTTTCAATTCTTGAACTGTTTCCATTACCTGTTTGATGGTTTTTTCTTGGTTTCCCAGGGTATCATGTACGTATTTACTCATTTCTTCAAACTTTTTGTTATACTTCTCATCCATTTCTATAAGGGCACTTTTTACATGTTGTTTAAGGGACTCTATTATCTTCATAAAGCTGATTTTTTCCACTTCTTCTGTGTTAGGTTGTTCAAATACTTCTGTTGTAAGATCATTGGGTTCTGATGTTTTCATGTTGTTTTTCGGATTATTGGGTGAGTTCTTGCCTTGGCGCCTGCCCATCTCCTCCTATTGATCCTATCCAATGGGTCCTTTAGAAACCGGATCAGGTTTCCCTGCTGGCCAAGGGCTCCGCTTACAAAATGCCCTCACTCTCTTTCGTGGTTCCTGCTGCAGGCCAAGAACCCTCTCACCCCTCCGAAGGATCTTCAGGACAGGACCAGGCTCCCCTTGTGCCAGTGACCTGGCCAACCAAAGGCCTACCTCTTTGATTCAATTGTAGTAGGGCGATCTGCTCTCCTTATTGCACGCCTGTCCCCGCCTCTGTGCATCTGGAGCCGCTGCCGCCGCCCCGCCTCTGTGCATCTGGCGCCGCCGCCGCTCCGCCTCTGTGCCTGTTGAATATATTCTTACACGAGCATTTACACATCTATTCTTCCAATTGGCATGCCTTGTGCCAGTGTCTGTTCTTCCATGTAATGTGGTTTGCACCTGTGCCTATGTAGTCTACTGGAGTTGCAAAGGAGGACTGACCATAGAGAGGGTGTTCAGGTGCTTTCTTGCCAGCTTCTGGGGACTGCACCAGAGCAGTGGAGTTTCACAAGACGAACTTTGCTGGTTCTGGGATGGGAGAGGGAAAGAGCGCATGGTGTGCCCTGGAGTTTAGTTAGGGTCTGGACTTTGGGGCAGTCCAACTGAGGGGCGGATCATTCATCTGTTTTTCCAGCTGGTGTGGTTTACCCTGATGTAGGTGTTGCTTTCTATGTGTTGCTTTCATTGGTTAATTAATAAAGAAACTGCCTTGGCCCTGATAGGACAGAAAATTAGGTAGGCAGAGTAGACAGAACAGAATGCTGGGAGAAAGAAGCCGAGTCAGGCAGTTACCATGATTCTCCCACCTGACACAGACGCAGGTTAAGATCTTTCCTGGTAAGCCACATCTCATGGGGCTACACAGATTATTAAAAATTGGTTAATCGAGATGTGAGAGTTAGCCAATAAGAGGCTAGAGCTAATGGGCCAAGCAGTGTTTAAAAGAATACAGTTTCCATGTAATTATTTCGGGTAAAGCTAGCCGTGTGGAGCCAGGTGGCCGGAAGCGGCCCACCGCTCCTACTACAGAGTGGCGGAGCTGGGCGGGAACGCAGCCCACCACTCCATACAACCTTACCTTTGTCCCTATGTAGTCTGCTGGGGTTGCGGGAAAAGGTTGGCCATAGGGAGAATGTTCAGGTTGTGGGATTGGGTGGCAGAGTGGGTCTTGGAGGGACAGAGTCCAGTGGGTGGCAGGTGTAGCAGGTGCAGCCTGGAGCAGTTCTCTCACCTGCTTGCCAGCTGGTGGGGACTCCACATGTGGCTTTTTAACATGGGTGCTAAAATCTGAACTCAAGCTTTCAGCAATCACTTTACCTGCTGGGCCATCTCTCCAGCCCAGAACTTCCTTTGAATCCTTTTAACATGGCAAGAATTATTGCAAGCACTCATGAAGCATACTAGGAGCAAACTACTTCACGTGAAGACCGTGTTTCTTCTTTGGTTACTTTCCACTTTGACACACACTTTTTTATCTTTTGTCCCAAACTTTAAAAGATTTCCCATTGGAGTAGATGGTCATACCCATGGCCCCGAGCTCTTGCAGACTTTATGTTCTCTCCTATCCGCTCCATCTCAAACCTGCTCATTCTCCTTTTGCCTTTGTTCTGCCTTTTCTTGGATTCTGTTTTTCTAATTAAACCACCAAATCAGTCAGAACTGTAATCTTCAGAAGGTTGCAAGAACATAGTTCATTTCCTCACCCTTGCTCCCAACTCTGATTTATAGCTATCTGTGTAGTATTAATTAAGACAGATTTCATAATGAAATTCCTCTCATTATGATATCAGCGCTCCTTGTAAACTCGAGTCTTGCTAAGGGCTCTTTTCTTAAGCACGATCCTGCATCTGCGAGGGAAAAACATAATTAAGACCTCTAATGGAAAGTTTTCAAATGCACACTTGCTACGTAGTTTTCAAGCACTGTTTTGAAATGTTTTGTGCTTTCTTTTCCCTCCCCCGGGTTATGAGGATGCTTCCCTGTGCTGTTCTGTGGTGCTCTGGGGAGGACATGTCATGTGATGTAGGGACTGCCAAGTTCAGGGCCAAGATCATTGTGACTCACTCAGCCCAGAATTCTGTGTGGCTATGGAAAAAGCTCTGGGATGGTTGCTCAATAAAATGACCCTACCTCCAGATTTGCACTCTGTCCCCACTTCAGCTCAGAATGGGGGTGTGAGGGCCCTCCTTCATTTCTAGCACCACAGGCAGACATGTTCACAGCTGTCAAATGGCCAGCACTATTCTACAGTGTGGCTTGTCTTTCTATGTAAAGTGGGACCAAGATGGATTTTTGACGTGGGTCTTAAGATCTCTGAAAGGTCATAATTAATATCTGGGAAGAATGCTGGGATCTGGTTTCCTGTCCTAGTGGGGAAAGAAGCTTTGTGCTTCTGAGACCAGCTTCCTTTATAAACTGCAGAGTGGGCTGGGCTATTCTCTAAGGTCCCTTGAAGAAAATGATGGTGAATCTTTGTCCCGGGAGAGGGCAGGAATTTGAAGCCGAATAGGCACATTAGGAGGGGCCTTTCTCCCCGTATAGCAGACCTTGGGGTGCTAGCAGGTGTGAAGCCCTGGCACAGCCTCCTTTTGGGTAGTAGGAGGTGGGCACAAGGCAGCACCAGAGACAGTCTTATCTCAGGGCATTTGTGCCCTCCCCTCTTGTTAGTAAGGACTCCCGGTGAGTCATGTAGTCAGGCCACGCGGTCTTTGGAGGAAACTGGTGCAGAAGGATGAACACAGACCACGTTCCTTCCCTGTCAAATGTTCCTGTCACAGTTGTGTCCGGAGAGTCTGTCTGTCCTTCCATCCCATCTTTATAAACTTGTATCATGTAAGGCCACTGAGTGCTAACTGCGTTCCCTTTGCAGTCCATCGCTCTCAGGATGTCACCTGTAGACACTCGGCTGTCCCCTGGAGACACTGAGCTCACAAAATGTGTGTGTATGCCATGGTAACAAATGCTCCTTGGGGAATATTCTGGAACTAGGGAAGAGCCTGAAGAAGAAAAAAAAATCTTCTTGCCCAACCGAAGGTGATGATTGTTCACATTCTGGTTCTTTCTTCTTTTTCGTGTCCAAGTTCTCTATTGTTAAATACGCTAGAGTTCTGGTCACTGCGCCTTTCAATCCTATGTCGGCTTTGCTCTACAAATAGCCCTGCAATAAACATATGTTTCTATATTTTCTGATTGTTTTCACAGAAGTTTCTTGGTGTTGACATACAGCATTAGAAAGCTGGGCTTACTTTCTCACGGGTCTGGTTCTGACGCTTTTTGCTCAGTGCCCTGACTGATGGATCCCACTGCCCTAGACACACAGTGTGTTCCTCTCACCATGCTCTTACCAATCGTCAGCCCAATGGGAAAACATTATTTTAATTTTGTGTTTTATTTTACTAATTATGGGTGATATTAAAAGTCTCCGCATGCCTACCAGCTCCTTCCTTTCCCTTTTCTCTAAATTCTCTATTCGCATCTTCTGCCCATTTATCTCCCTTAGTAGAATGTTTACATTTATATTTTTAAATTTTTATTCGTTGAGAACTTCATACAATATGTCTTGATTGTATTCACGCCCTCCCAGATCCACACTCCACCGCACCCCCCACTTTGCATTCCTTTTTATTTTATTTTAGAGAGACTCTCTTACAGTGGATATCATGATCCTCCGCCACTGACAGTCTTTCCAACCCCGAGCCTTAACTGCGACACTGTAGTCAGATGTCCTCTGCATTCTGAGCAGCCAAAGACCTCTGGAGTAGTCTCTGTACAAAAGGAAGCTTTTTTGGTGAGGGGTGAGAACTCTACGTATCTCTAGATAGAAGGAAAAGTATTAAGAATGCGGGTAGAGATTATACCGGTAGGAAAGGGGCAAGAATAGGTTCTCCTCTAGGTTCCCTGGCTCACCAGCCACACTAATTTACAGCCCTAGGCATAGCCTTCCCTCTCTGAGTGGGGTTTAAGTCCAGTTAGGGGCTCTTGCTTATCCCCAGTTTATACGTGCTGCTATTGCACCTTTAGGACTATCTCTTCGTGCCGGTCATTGTAGTTTATAGCTGTTACAGCTGAGTAGGGCTACCAGTTTTGCTGGTAGTTTGCTGGGAGGTTGCACAGCTCCTTCCAGTGCTATGAGGCCTAGTCCTCAGAACCAGCTCAGATTCACACCAGTTCTTCCAAGTCACACAGCCCAAGTCTGTGGTGTTGCCAACCACAGGCTCTTGCCTTCTTGTCTGGAAGGCAACAAGAACAACAACAGTAGCCTAAACTGTTAGGGACCCCTTGGGCTTCCCTGTCCAACTTTAAAGGAGGTTTCCCACGGCACTGGGCAGCCTATATTTGTGAGGAAAAAGCAGTGTGTGTGTGTGTACACATATGTGTATTGTATGTAATTTTAAGTAAAAATAAAATAATACAATTCCCTGTGGCTTTTTGAACGTCCTTAGTGTTATTTATCCCTCTTCCTTCCCTCTTCCTTCTTCGTGCCCTTCTGCCTCTCTCCCCGAGTAAGTCTCTGCCACTGTTTTTTCCCACTTCCCACATCCCAGCAACAGTGCCTTACTGTCCCTTCGGTCCCCTCTTCCTGCTTCTGTTTTTATTACAACTAGTTTTCTAGTTTATTGTTTTCATCTCATTTTTACAATGGCTTCTTGATGTGCAGACACTTTACCTTTTGATTTTATTACACTGCTGTTCATTTTATTTTTGTGTACGTATGGGAGACAGACATACTTGTGCTATCGTATGTAAGTGGAAGTCAGTAGTTAACTTGCAGGAATTGATTCTCTCCTTTCACCGTGTGCGTCCCAGGAATGGAACCCAGGTAGTCAGGCTCGGCACCAAGCCACACCGTCTCACCAGGCCCATTTTAACTTTCTGTTTGTCCAAATCTGTACTCTTTTCCTTCACAGTTCATTCTGTCACATTCATACTAAGAAAGGTTTCCCTGCCTAAAGACTAGGTTGAAATCCACTTCCCTTTTCTTGGTGGGTATGAATTTTAAAGCTGTTTAGCACTTTCATGTATTTGAAATTTATCTTGGTCATAGTGTGGGGTGAAGTGTGTGTGTGTGTGTGTGTGTGTGTGTGTGTGTGTGTGTGTCCTATGTGCTATATTGAGTTGGCTTTGTTTTTTATCTCTGTGTTTTGGTTTTGGGTTGTTGTCCAAAGCAGGGCCAGCCTGTGTTTTGCATTCAGTTCTTCTGCAGGCGCGTGAACCTGCCCAGGCTTTTTTGCCCCTTGCACCTTATTCCTGCTCCAGAAACACACACCTTCCCAGCCCATTTCTTAGGACATATTCTAAAACCTAATTCTTTATTGTTTTCAAGTTGCCTTTGGCTCTGCTTACCTGCTTGTTTGTTTTCCAGATGAATGGTAGAATCACTTTTTTGTGAAGTTCCGAGCTCCTTTGGGGTTTTGATGAAAATTACATTCAGCCTACAAATTACCTGGGAAGATGCTGGCGTCTTTCCAGGGTTCAGTCCTCCCATCCAGGTACACATGCTGCACGTCCCTCCACATTCTCAAATACCCTTTTATGTGTCTCCACGGAATTCTGTAGTTTTCTTTCTGCAGGTTCAACACGTTTCTTATTAAGGCATTCCCAGATTCTTTTATTTTGAATTCTTTAAAAAAAAATGGAACCTTTTCTTCTTTTGTACAGATCACTATTTTTAATATCACTTTGTCCTCGGTGTTTGCCAAGTCCTGGCAGGTATGAAACAGAAAAGCATTTCTTTTTTTCCCAGCTCATATGTGCTGAGCTTTAAAACGAACCAAGCTCAAATGTTTTTTTTTTCTTTTTATAGATAATAAACTGAGGTCATGAAAGGTAAAGTGATGTTTAAGGATAATCTAACATGTTAGGTGATTGACTATAGGTGAATATTCCCAAATGTCTGTAATCTTTGCATCAGTGTCTTGACAAACGTAAAATTACCCAGAACTATATCCATTTGCTTCCTTGTGTTAGTTTGCTGTGTGGTTATAATAAATTACCTCAGACTTGAAGGCTTGGAACAATGCTAATTGTCATGTTGTGAATGAGTGATGGCACCGGTAGACCCCCAAGCCGCTGTCACTCAGCCGGTTCCACAGGCTCCACTTCACCACATATTTCTGACTTGCCTTGACTTTCTGTCCACAACAAGCGCAAGCTCTTTGTCCTGTTCCGAGTTCCATTCCTAATACTCTGACCTCCAGTGACACATCACACTTCCCAGGATTGCAACAAGGTGGGGAAGGGCAGAGAGATACAGCCGTGTAGAATGTCAGATCCTGGCAGAGGTGTTCAGATGAACTGTTTGGAGAACATGAAGTGGGCAGTGTTAGCCAGAGCACACTGAGTCTGAATCTGGGGTCTGCTGAGGTTTTACTGTTGGTCATCTCCTGAGCAAAAGCCATGGCTCGTACACCAGAGTGGCCTATGACAAAGGAAGAGTTAAGTGTTCCACACTGTGGGCTGATGTGAATACATCCTGTGTGTCTTTGGTCTGGTTTGTTAAGTTATTGAAGTTCAATGTGTCCAACATATGGTGTTAATAGTGTCTCATTTTACCATGTTCTGCTGTGTGTTGTGGGGATTTGGTCCAATAGTCAATTGTATGGAATGGCTTGGCCCAATGGACATAGTCTTCTCTGAAGATATATGACCTATAAAACCAGGGGGGAAGGGTCACACACTCTGTTGGACTGTGGAGGGCTTACTGAAGCCACGGCTTGGTGACCAGAAACGAAGAGGCAGTAACACCTGGAAATCAGCAGGGTTGTCGCTGATTTCATTTCTGTATCGTGTGTGTACTGTATTAAATAAACCTGACTTTATCCCAGACCTCCTTTTGAGCATTAGCTATGTGTCTTGATAACTGTGGAAAAGTCCAGGCATTAACTCACTCCCAATGTCTGGGGGTTGTTATTTGTACAAAGTACGGAGTCCTTCCATCTTGACAATGTTATCCAGGATGGACTTACTCAAGGCAAGGCCCAGCCTGCTCTGTACCCTCCTCTGATAGTTCTCTGTCTGTAAGGGTTGTCTGCACTAGGTTAACTGAGATCAGAAGGCCTGCCCGGAATGTAACATTCACTGTTCTGTAGGGTCCAGAGGAGAAAGGGAGCTGAGCAGCAGCATTCATCTCTCTGCATCTCGACTGTGGGTACCATCTGACCAGCTGCCTCAGGCTCCTGGCACCACGCCTGTCCCACTCCCCTCAAACCCTGAGCCCTAATAACCATTCTTTGAATGGCCACTGTAAGGGTTAGCCGTGGCAACATGCATGGAAGGTTATGTTTTTATCCCATCTACATAGACTGCATAGACTCTCCTATGCATCCATTCATGTGGTCAACACATATTCAATTAAACAGCACTGTGGACCAGATGCTGAGACCAGACACTGGGCTGAGTCCTGGGCACAGCACAGTGAGCAAGGCTTCTGTGCTCCTGCCCATTGCATGTTCCATAGGCGTCAGGGAAGAGCACTACCAACCACAGAGATGGGCCAGCACTCATGGACTGCCGCTTATGGAAGAAGCCTGGGTTTCTTTGTCTGCATATCATAGGATGAACAAACCGCTCTGCAGAGCACGTTCCTAATGATTCTGGCACTAATAATATGAAGTGGGGAAACAGAGAGGCATTTCCATTTCCTGTATTCCTTCGGTTTTGAAGATTTCCTGAAACCCTCCCAGTCTTCCTCACCGTATGGCTAGTTAACACATTGTCTCGAGAAGGAAAATGTCTGGAGACAGGGCACACTAGGAGGCAGGTGACTTCTAGGACCTACCCAATTCAGACTCTTCCCTAAACATTTGGAGGGTCCCCTGCCTCCTTGTCTAGAAAGCAAGCAAGTGGGTTTTTCTCCCACAGTCTCCTGGTTTTGTTTTCTGATACCCTCATACTCAATGGCTGTGCCTCTGTGCTTGAGCATAATGTAAATACTTAATTTGTTTAATAAATATCCTGAAATGGCCTCTTGGAGTTGTTACTAGAAGGGCACGAACCTTTTAAGTCACTTAGCCAGCACAGATCAACACTTAATGTCCTTAATGATGAGCGTGATCTTTTTTAGTGGCTGAAACGCTCCGTAATCAATGATGTGGCCCTGCCTGGAGGCAGGAGAAACTAGATAATGGGCAGAAAATGTCATGCTGGATCAGGCCAGTAATTTGAATCCCTGAAATCGGTATTAGTGTGGCAATTTATGGGAGAGCAGTTTCTTCCCAAGGCTAGGAAGAGCCCCCCAACATCTCTAATGTCCCTTCGTGATTTACACATTATTGAAACCCCTGGTGAGCCGGTGTCTGTTCTCAGCCCAAAGCCTCAGAGAGCCATCTCCTCCTCTCTCTCTAAGGCAAGTGCTCTGCCAGCCTCAGCAGGAAACTCAGTGCTAGGCTGCAGGGGAGAGGCCTGTCTAGATGGGGTGCAGGGAAGTCATCTGCATCTGTGGGACTGCCCTCCCTGTAGTTCCTTCTCTCCCCCACAACACTGACTTTGAGAATTACTGCAGGAGTAGAAAACATGCCTGTGCCTGGGATCTCAGCATTTAGGAGGTTACAGGGAAAAGAGCCTGCGTTCAAGACCAACCTGGTGTCAAGATAAACAGAGGGCTAGTGCCACGGCTTGGGGGGGGGGGGGGGGCACTAGCTTAGCAGTTCCTGGCCCTAGTTCAACCGGAGGGGAGGAGGAGCTTCTCTAGCTATTCAGTACAGAAGCATGTCCAGGGACCAGTCTTTGAATGTCCCCTCTTGCGCTTTGAGCAGGCCCCCTCGATTTTGTCATGGAATGTGTTGGACCATATCACATTCCCTATGTGTCATCATTTTCTAAATGCCTGTCATGCCTTCTGAACTCTTGCCTCTCTGGATCGAAGTCATGTTCAAACCTGTGGTCCCCCCATTTGATGTGACTTCTTGGTGACCGGGAGCCTTCATTAATAGAATACTTGTGATAATTTGAGGGAATTATTTCATTATGAAATATGATTCCGTTTCATGTTGTTTATTTTTGTCGGCAGGCCCAGGATTTCTAAGTGCTAGGAGCATGCTATAAATGAAACATAAATAATGCATTATAATTATGCGAAACTAAAGCCAGACCTCCTACCAGCCCACTGATGTACATCCTTGAGAAATGGGCCGAAGTGGAAATCTACTTTCCCAAGTGGATTATTTAAAACTAAAGATTTTTATATTCTCCTTTACTTAGTGGGGGGGGGAGCAGATAAAACCTAATTTCTCATAGTTTTACAATAAATCTATCATCAAGCTATATGGAGCAAATCACTTGGACTCCTGGCGAGTCTTTGCTGACCCTGGATCAGAGTGCCTTTCAGAATCTGACCAAGCCACAGTCCCTGGGGTTGACGATGTCCTAGACCCTTTGAAACATGCTATTCTAGTCATGTCCCATTGCCGGGTCTGCTGGTTGCTGGGATTCTGGGGGCTGGAAATGCAGCCCCACTCCCATACTGTAGAGAGGAAAGGAGGATTTTGCTGGCAAGGAGGCTGGCATGAGCCTCCCACTATGCAGCCGGTTCCCCAAGCTTCTGCCCTTACAGCCATTTTCATCCTGCTGCCTCCAAGTGTCTCATGTGATCTTTGCTAAATCTATGTATCATATTTCAGAATTTGCTTAGTGCTTGCTGATTCAGAATGATTAGACTGTTTTAATTACTGAGGACTCATATTTTTGGTCCAACATCATTTTTTTAGATGAATTTTAGATTTGATTCATTGAATTTCTTTTAAAAAGAACAAGTAAACAAATTTCTACTATTCTTCTGTTGCATCTTATTAAAAATATATTCTACTCCAAAACATCCGTATCAGGGAAAATAAACATTGTTTGACAATTAGGTCTTTTTCTGACTCCAAGGCAAGCCTACCACCAAACAGCAGCCAACAGTGTTATTAGCAGGGCACCTACAAATGGCTCAGTGTTTGCAGTTCACATTTCAACTTCAGCTCTATGGGTTGCATTAGCAGAATCAAGCTCATTAAGCCGCATTCTCTGAGCCCGTCTCTGCGAGCCCCTGAACCCACTCACACTTGGCACTCTCGTCTGGCACTGTGTAATCTTTCCTGCATTACACTTGAAAGTTCAGCTCATTCCGAAACCTCCAGTCAAGGATGTGAACTTGTTGCTTTCAGGGAGGCCGCATCTGTGCACTGAGCCATTACGCCATCTGTTAAAGTGGTCAGAGTTCATTTGATTGCCTCCTTTGTGGACAGACTTGTACTGTAAGAGCGTGTGTTATTGAAAACATAATTTTCCTCATCATTATGCTTTCTTCCTAGCCAGATCACAACCTGCTAGAAATCTATTGAACGTGGAGTGAAAAGCTCTCCAGAATAGCTGTTCTTAAGAGATTAAATGATTGCCATCTCTGTCCCATTTCTTTTATCTCATAATCAAGTTCAAGATGACACTGGATATCTCAGCCGAAGTGATTATTTGAAATAGCAATGCCTCTATCCCCTTCGTACTTCCTGCTGTTGAATGCCGGTCTTTTCTCTTTTCATTTGCATTTTTGTTTGTGTTTGGTTCCTTGGGGCCATGGCCAGGGTCAAAGACTCTAGCTCCTGTTTTTAAATGACTAACTGAAGTCGGACTGCTTTTTAAATTTTCTGTATTCAAAGACACTCGTTGTACAACAGAGCTCATCACGTTTTAGAGCTAACTCAGACTTTATCGTCTAGTGCAGTTGTTCAGATTGACAAGTGAACAGCTAGGAATTTGAACTGCTAAGAGATTTTCCAATGGACACAAAGCCTTCCCCACAGTTACAAAGTCCTGGGGCAGCCCAGCTGAGACTGAAGCTCCTATCTGGGCAGTTTCTACTGTAGCACTGAGAACAGAGAGAGCTAGTGACCCATAAGTACAAGACGCCTTTTTTTTTTTTTTTTTAATGATTAGTTCAAGATGTTGTGTCTACTCTTCTCCCCATCCTTAGGGCTGCCTGGTCTCTGCTGTTTTTTTCCATCACAGTTTCTCTTCCAGATAACTGAACTGAAAGAACAAGATAGCATCAATGTTTGTTAGTGACTCTGCTAAAACAGTTGCTACAGAAGAAATATCAGACTGCCAGACGTGGGAGTTGGGACCACAGATTGATTGCATTTATCCCCCGGCCTACAAGCGGTCAATAATTAGACATCTAAACTTACATTCTTTTCTCCTTTTAAAATGTCTAACTTTCTGATTCCTTATTCTTAAAACATCGTAACGGGGAGAAAGTGAGTCTTTTAGGATAAATCACTCTCCCAACCGTGCTTGTATTTCCCTTTTCTCTTTGCTTGGGCTGGTCTACTCTGTCATTCTCTAGGATGCAGAGCTGCATATTAAGAACAATACTTAGGGTCTGGGGAAATGGCTCATTAAGTAAGAATACTTGGGCAATCATGAGGTCCTGAGTTCAAGTCCCCAGAACCTACGTAAAAAGCCAGGGATAATCTCAGCACTGTGGGGGTGGAGATGCAGAGGGAAAAGAACCAGTGGGGCTTGCTGTCTGCCAGCCTAGTTCCAGGTTCATCAAGAGACTCAGTACTCAAGAGAATAAAGTAGAGAGTGATAGAACAAAATAGATCCAATGTCCCCCTCTCATCTCTGTGCCCAGACACGCACATGTGTGTGCATACTACACACACACACACACACACACACATTGCAGACAGACACCACAGAAGATAAAGTCTGCATACAGCTGAGTAGATAGTCTAGTTAGTAGACTGCCTATTTAGTATGCACAATGCCCTGAGTTCCATGGCCATCAGTACCATGAAAAAGTCCAGGCCTGGTAGCCCATGACTATAGTTCCAGAACTTGGGAAGCAGATACAGGAAACTAAGAGGTTCAAGGTCATCCTTGGCTGCACACTGAATTGAAGGCCAGCCTGGACTATATAAGACTCTGTCTCTAAATAGATTCATAAACAGAAATTTTAATAGGGGCAACCAGAAAGTTGGTTCTTTAAATTATAGAACTAAAGAAAATAGTCAAGAATCTTGTGACAACATCTGAGGAGAAATTGGAATGAGAAGCTAGTTTCCCCACAAATTATGGTAGCCCTCTTATCCTTGGGTTTACTTTCCTTAGATACAATTATTCAGAACCTCAGCCCAGAAATATTAAGTGGAAACTCGAGAAATAAATACTTCACAGGCTTTATATGGCACATGCCTCTACCAACGTGGCATCTTACCCGTGGCACGGAGTCGCTTTCTTGTCTAGCTGCCTGTAGTTGCTCACTATCCTCGTTTGTGGGCCTTCTTTGCTTTCGTTCACACCTGTCCCCACCTCTTAGCTCATAGAAGGCAGTAACTGTGTTGAATACATGAATTTGTGGAGCAAATTAACAGTGGCCCCATCGTGTGGTAGTCCTAGTGGTAGCAGATTCATCATGATGTATGGTTATCAATGTGCTATTGTGCTGTTTATTGCTGTTGTTAATTCTCTGACAGTGTCTAATCAGACGTGGCCACAGATACTCATATGTAGCAAAAACATGGTAGACAGAGGAGCTAGATGCTGTCTATGGTTTCAGGCATCCACTGGGCACCTGAGAAAATATCCACTCCAAACAAAGGGGAGGGTACTGTGTATTTCTTGTCTTGTCTACCTGGGTTTAGAAAGGATTGAAAGCAGGATAGTGGGCACATTAGCGGGGTTTCTCTTGCAAATGGCAAGGAGCCTTTTACAAAAGGCCTGAAATACCAGGGGATTTATTCAGTCAGTGACTAAGAATCTTCACACAGGACAAGCTTCAGGTAGGTTTTGATAAAACTCTAGCACCCTTAGCTCTTCTGAGCCCTCCCATCCATGTAGATAGCTCTCTTTCTGGCTGTTAATCACCACTGAGGTGCCTGTGCACAAACCATCAGATCTGTGTGCCACCAGATGCCAGGGCCGTGTGGAGACGCACGCCCGTATAAAAGGAAAATGCTGTCCTAAGACCGGACCACCCTTTCACATCCCAGATGTCCAATCTGGAAGAACCTCTTCAGCTTGCAGACTCTCCAGATGTTATCACATGTGGATCAACTCTTTATCAATCACTGGTGGCAGGGAAGGAATGCCAGATATCAGCTGACCTAAGCCAATCAATTCTTGACAAGCACTGTGCTAAGGGGGAGGTAAGATTACTATGATTGACTTAGGCCAGTCCATCCTATGTCTAGAACTTGAGTTTGGGATCTGTCCCTCTTTGGTAATAGCTGTTATCTAGCATAGTGGGTAGCTTGGATATGGGTAACTAATGGCAACCACGTTATTATCCCTAACTGTACTTGGTGCTACCGAGGCCCAGGGCTCCGTGGCTTCTGAAAGTCTTTATCCTTGGCCTAGTCTGGGCACCTTTTATCATTCATAGCTCATCTAACAGACCCGTGTAAGCCTGTTCAGTCACTCACCTGTGCCTCTACCTTCCCAGTCATCCTGTAAGGACCTTGTATTCAGATGTGTGTTGTCTGTACAATGAAGGGCTACTTAAAGGCTTAATATCGCTACTTGTTGTTGACAGACTAAATATTATTGAACAAATATGCATGCAAGAGTGGCGAGCAGTCTGCTGTACGGTTTCCTAGAACTGTCATTTCAATTGTCCACAACTTCAGACTTCATCTGTCTTTGTAAGGCATATTTAATCTGGTCTAAAAAGCATTTTGAAAATAGCTGAAGATGAATCTGTTGCGAGCCCTGAGATCCCTTTCAACTAAATGAGACTGAAGTGACGTGCTCTGGCTGACGGCAATTTAAATGCGCCGTTCAAATGGACTGCATCTCCCACAAGAAGCCTTCTGCTGTCTGAGCCTGGATTCCTGCTGAAAACATAGCCTGCCAGGAAGATTCGAGTGCCCATTAGTGTGAAACAGAATGAGAGGGGAACCGACACCAGGGTCTGTTATTGAGTTCAGTACCACAGTGAGCGACACTGGAACTGCACAAACCGAAGGAAAGACCTCAGAGTTAAAGCACTTTATCTACCATAGGGCCATAAAGCCTTCTCTTCCTGTGTCTTATGCTTGTGTGTGCACATGTGCACACATGCCAGCTGTCTGCGCAGTCCCAGGGAAACGACTAGATACTGACAGGGCATGACCGAGGCAGTGTCCCCCAACAGTGTGAGTAAAATGGGCTCAGGGTACAAGGTGAGCACAGAGGGGTCAAATGTGTGGTGAAGAGAAGCCCAGGAAAGACCAGAAATCACCCCATTTCTCATTCATCTTCCCTTCGCATCTGAGTGACTTTCCTTAACGTGTGTCTTTAAAAGGTAAAATTAATAAACACATTACCAGCGCAATTGCTGCAGAGCCCTGCAGGACTCTCATCAACAAAGAGTCGAGCTCGCCAGTGGAGAGAAGCGGCAGGGTCCTCACAAGAGAAGGCTGCTGTGGGGGAAGCTGTCATTACTGCATCCTCAATTGGCGGGTCCTCTCTTCCCCAGCGGGGGCTCCTTGCTTGGTGGATAATTTTTACTCTTCCTGTTCTGTCAATATGACAGTTTTGTCCCTAATAGAATGGCAGTTTTGACTTTCATTGAAATTATTCCATATAGAACCAAAAAGAAAGAAATGCGCTCTCTCCCCCATTTCCTCTTTTCCAAAAGTGCCCTCCATAAAAAACTTTTCTCATTTAAATTTTTGCTTCCATGCTGAATTTCTCATTCATGTTTCAAGGAAATCAAATACGGTGTCAGCTTTCAAAGGCCGTGCTTGATGGTGGCAGTGACTCCCATAATTACCGACTGTCAGTGTTTGCTGGGAACACAGGGATGTCTGGCAGCCCTGCTTCCACCAGCAGGAGCCCCTCAGTGCGGGTCTGCACTGGGCTGCTTTTCATCTGAAGCCTAGCAGTGGCCAGACACAGGATCCAGCCATTGTCTGCCTCCTCCACTCAGAAAGCACGTGCCTCAGGTGACACTCAGAGTACTTGTTGAAGAAAGGTCTTTAAGACACTTGCTTTTTTAACCTCTGTGTGTATGTGTGTGTGTGCCTGTATGTATGATGTATATTGTATGTGTATGTGTGTATGTAGTATGTGTGTGCCTGTGAGCACATGTATGCTGTAGTACATACGTGTAGGTCAGAGGACCGCGTCCAGTGTGTGTCTTCACTTCACCTTGTTTGAGAGAGGCTTTCCTTTCTGTTGCTGTTCATCAGTGCGTGTACCAGGTGAGCTGGCCTGCAAGTTTCCAGGGATTCTCTTAGCTGGCTATACATGGGTTCTGGGGATTCAAACTCAGGTCCCTGTGCTCCTGTGTCAAGGGTTTTATCCACCGGGCCGCCCCCCAACCAAAGCCATTATTTTAGTACATGTTGATTTAGCAGTGGTTGCCTCAAAACTATGGTTCCTTTAGCTCAGTAGTTCTCAGTCACGGAGGACTTGGTCTTTCCTCCTTCCACCATCACCCCAGGAACACTTGCAGTTTGGGGAGTCATTTTTAACTGTGGATCCTGCTAAGCACCCACACTGGACAGTCATGCTCTACTGTAATAAAACTTTGTCTGCTGAGGTCTAGCTGCTAAGGGTTTGCACACTAGGATACTCAGACTAAAGAGAGAATATGTAATACTAAGGAACACTCTAGTTCTTTCCCCTTTAGTGTATGCAGGCATGCGCATGGAAGCTGGAAGTCTTAGATGTCAGTCCTCACCTTCTACCTTGTTTGAGACAGGATCTTTTTGCTATTTGCTGCCGACCCACGAGATCCCTGTGGCTCTCCTGACTCTGCTTCCATTTCCCTGTAAGAACACCGTGATTACAGATGTGTGCTGCTGTGTCTGGCGTCATGCGGGTCCTGGGAATCTGAACTCTGGCCTTCATGCTTGCACAGCAGGTGGTTCCCCACTGAACCATCTCCTCAACTCCCTTAAATAATACTTTAAGGTGGAATTGGTCATCACTCCATCATCGTTATCCTCTAGCTTCCACTCAAATGAATATAGATATTTATAGAGTTGCAATTGTAACAAAGATACTAGCTTGCACTCTTGTTCACCCTTTGAAATGTCATTTTCATAGTCTTTATGTCATTTTTAATAAAGAACATTGCATTATTTTAATGTAGTACCATCTATAAGCCTTTCTGTCTTGGTTTCATTTTTCTTTTTCCCTTAAGTAGCTTTGGAAACACCAGTATTCCCGTCTGAAATCTGCCTTTGGAAACCTGCCAAGAGCTACTCTGAAATGATTTTACAACAAAAACAACTTTTCAAGAAACAAGTGTTTTCAGGGCATTCTAAGAAGTTGTGTTAGAAATGTTTTGTATAAGAAACAGCTACTACTTTAGAGAAATACCCACTATTTACATATTTTTTTATTAAAGTAAGAACTCTTGGGGTTTGGTAGACAGCTCAGTTAATTGGGTGCTAACCTTACAAGCACGAGGACCTGAGTTCGATCCCTGGAACCCACATAAAAATTTTCAAAACAAAACCTAACTGGGTATGATGACACATGTTTGTAATGCAGGCACCGGGGAGAAGGAGACAGGTGGGTCCTTGCTGCCTGGATAGTCAGCTAGCCTAGCTCAAGTGTCAGTTTCCAGGTCAGTGAGCCCCTCTGCCTCAAAGAGAAAGGTGGGCGGCACCTGAGAAACAACACCCAAGGCTATCCGCTGGACTCCACATGCACCTGCTCACACATGTACACTCACACATGTGTGAATACACACACACACACACACACACACACACACACAAACAGCCTTATGTGTCCCCTCAGAAATCAGTAGGCAAAACTGTGGCCTGTCTTGTGAGAAATCACAGTGGGAAACCCTGACTCCCCAAGGCTCAGACCTCATAGCCTCTAGTTATGAGGAAGTAGGAAAGAACTAGTTCTGGTTACCAAAGTCCACAGAGCATCACCACGAGACAGCTTTGATTAACCAATTAGGATGTGCACGGGAGAAAAGAGTGAGTCTCATGTTCATGAAAGTAACTGCACAGCACTTCCTACTGTAATACAGTGTATGGAAGAATGTTTGCTTTAGAAAAGTGAAAACCTTGGAGTTCAGCGGGTGGTCTATCCAGTCCTCCTGAAGGTCTTCCTGCACTCCTGACTCTAGAGAAGGCTGCACAGAACCCCATCCCATACCCTGTAGGAACCTAAACACTTCTCAGGATTCCTGCAAATTTCCAGAGAGCATCTGGCCCTCAGCTCTCCCATCTGGGAATTAGTTGAGTTGATGGACCACATTACCACAGCCCATTTGCCTTCCTCCTCCCTTCTGCTTCTGCTCAGACAGCTCTCTCCTTGGTCCTCTCAGCCCCTGGCTCCAGACTCAAGCTCCTCATAGTGTGTGCCTCTATCACAGCCTTGGATGGTGGTATGGAAGAGGTTATACTAAACACCATAGATGCTCCTTGTGAACAAAGCAGCTCACTGGAGCGCTTTTAAACACTGCTCCATACCCTTGTGTGGTGTGCACCCTTTGTCCTGCACCTCTCTTCCTGCACCCCTCTTTCTGTACCCCTCTTCCTGCACCCCTCTTCCTGCACCCCTCTTCCTGTACCTCTCTTCCTGCACCCCTCTCCCTGAACCCCTCTTCCTGCACCCCTCTTCCTGAACCCCTCTTCCTGCACCCCTCTTCCTGCACCTCTATTCCTGCAATCTCTTCCTGCACCCCTCTTTCTGCACCCCTCTTCCTGCACCCCTCTTCCTGCACCTCTATTCCTGCAATCTCTTCCAGCACCCCTCTTCCATGCTTCTTCCTGCACCTCTATTCCTGCAACTATCTTCCTACACCCCTCTTCCTGCATCCCTCTTCCTGCATCCCTCTTCCTGCATCCCTCTTCCTGCATCCCTCTTCCTGCATCCCTCTTCCTGCATCCCTCTTCCTGCATCCCTCTTCCTGCATCCCTCTTCCTGCATCCCTCTTCCTGCACCCCTCTTCCTGCACCCCTCTTCCTGCATCCCTCTTCCTGCATCCCTCTTCCTGCATCCCTCTTCCTGCATCCCTCTTCCTGCATCCCTCTTCCTGCATCCCTCTTCCTGCATCCCTCTTCCTGCATCCCTCTTCCTGCATCCCTCTTCCTGCATCCCTCTTCCTGCATCCCTCTTCCTGCACCCCTCTTCCTGTACACCTCTTGCTGCACCCCTCTCCCTGTTCCTCTCTTCCTGCACCTCTCTTTCTGCACCCCTCTTCCTCCTCCTCTCTTTCTGCACCCCTCTTCCTGCACCCCTCTTCCTGCACCCCTCTTCCTGCTCCTCTCTTCCTGCTCCTCTCTTCCTGCACACCTCTTCCTGCACCCCTCTTCCTGCTCCTCTCTCCCTGCACCCCTCTTCCTGTTCCTCTATTCCTGCACCTCTCTTTTCTTGCTTCTCATTTTTCTCTCCCAAAAGGTCCTCAATTGTTCATCAGAAGCCATACAGAGCAGCCAGCTCTCTGGAGTCCCTGCTGCCAAAAGCAATTCCAGGCAGGTCTCTATTATGCATCTTAAAAACAAATCAAAAGGACCTTTAATGTCATTGGACTTACATTTTTAGAAAACACTTGTTATTGTTAATAGCAACTTATTTTCCTCTCATGCATCTCTGTAAGCTCAATTCCTTTCAACAGTCCATTCTAAGCCTCGAGCTTAGATAGGTGACAACATCTCTGTCTGTGTGTCAAACCAGAGAGCAGTTTTCTCACTGGCTTCACCATGGCAAAGTAGACTTGCGCATGTCCAGGGTTCAGCTTTGGTACAGTGCCCAACCTTTTGATACTGTGACATAGCATTGTCATTTACGAAGGTCATCCTTGAGGCCAACATAATCAAGTCTCTCTCTCTCTCTCTCTCTCTCTCTCTCTCTCTCTCTCTCTCTCTCACACACACACACACACACACACACACACACACACACACACAATCTGTCCGTCTGTTTGTCTGTCTCTCTCTCTAAGCAAGTCTTATGATTTTATGTTGAGCCACATTCACAGCTGCCCTTGGCTGCATGTGAGCCTTGGGTTGGATACATCTACCTGTCCTGCCTGGTGTTCCAGGGATTCCTTTATCCGTCACCATGCTCAGCAGCCTCGTTTTCCGAAGCCCATCTCCCCTGTGTTTCTTCCCATGCTCACCCCGTGTTTGCCGAATGCGGCTGAGCACAGAGACCATAATGGACTCACTTGTGAATCTCTGGGTGGTATTTGGAGGTGGCTTTCCCCCCGTGTTTTATTTCACTGGCTGCTCTTGCAACTGTTGACAGGAATAAGACAGTCTCTTTATTCGATCCCAACACCTCCTGGGAGGCAATACATTGTCCATAATATTGTCACCGGTTTCCTCGGCTCCATTTCCTCCACAAATTCATCTATTCAGTACAGAGTCATTGCCTGCTATGAGCTAAGAGGTGGGGACAGCTGTGGGCAAAGGCTCTTGCACTCCTGGAGATTGTTTCTAGTAGAAGTGAGAGGTACTGAGATACTTTGGGGCTGAGCATCTTCAGGTGACACTAAAGCAGTGTGTTCCAGTTTCAGAACCAGGGTTGAAGGCTTTCTTTCCCGCAAACCTAATGCCAGTCCTCCCCTCTCCACATCTCCAGCTCTCCCCACCAGCCCGCCTGTTCCTGCCACACTGTGACTGAGTGTGGGTATTCCAGTCTTCCACAGAATACTTGTGTTGGTACTAAAAAACTGTATGTCATGGCTTTTAAACTTTGAACCCTTAAACTTCGGTTTCCTCTTTGCTCAAGTTGAAAGGACCAGACCGTTCATGTGTTTGAAACGTGAGCAAGTATCAGCTAGTGTACTGTGTCTCGTTCTAAACATAAACAGAAGATATCAGATGTCCCTCTCTAAGCCATGTGGATGGACTTTCCCCTTTCACATCTGTGGTGACAGTGGACCCACCTCCTGTGTGGCAAAGACAAGAATAATTCAACGTTAATATAATAACAACAGGTTGTTTACAGGAGAAAAATGGGCAGAGAGATTTGCTTTCTACAGCCTTCTAGTGTCCCAATAAATGAGTGAAAACACACTCAAAATATCACCAGAAGCAGTTGATCCTGCTAGTTCTCTCCTGCGTTATTCGCCCTATGAGATTTTAGTTCAGACATACCAGCTCAGAATAGAAAGGGAAAGAAGGCTGTTTCTCTAATCAAATACTTAGGCAATGTGAAGAATCTCCAATTATCTAATTTTATTGAAGGGATGGTTTATATCCCGTAGCCAGTGATGTGCAATCCTGTGATTGTTTTAAATCCCTTAGAAGAGATCTGACATTATGCTCTGCATGCTGTACAGCATGAAATCACCATGTATATTTCACCAAGAGATATAACAAGAAGAATAGCCTCCGCGGTACGCAGTCATTTTATCCCAATACGCTGCAACATGGTTTTCGCTCTGGGGCAGAGAAGCAGGATTTTTTTTTTCTCTACTTCAAAAGAAAGAAAAATTATCATCACTCTATCCAGAACCATTATAGACTTCAGAGACTTTGGCATGAAATATTCAGAAAGTTTATTTTAGAATTCAATATTTTAAAAGCCTGCTTTAAAACTATTACAGTGATTAGTGGCTTTCTTGCTTAGGCCAGTCTTTCTTTTAAAAGCCCTGTGTTGTGGTTGATACCATTGTTTTCTGTAGAATGTCATTTGCATCAACCGCTCATGCTCCGAAGAAGCCGTACCCTGCCTTGTTTCAGGATGTCCCCAAGGGGACCTGGGACCATGCTCATGCGTTCCCCTTGCAGATGTGCTCTTCAGTAGACTCCTCTTTTCCTGCTGGCTGTGTTTTGTGTTTTGGGTGTGCCTTACCTTAACCACCTAGAAAGTGTGTCTCTCTCTGCTGCCGTTCAGGGAGCAGAACCACGTCTCAGAGGTTCTGAGGACAGAGGACACCCTCTCAAAGGCTTCCCACACCCTTAATCAAGGGCTCACATCTCCGTCACTCCTCATAGGAATTTGAAAAGCTTAATATGCGTGTTGTGAGGATTTAACAGGGATCCCACAAATGCTAGTGAAGCCAGGAAGGAACCACAGAATTGTGCTTAGCTATGCAGGAACTGCCTGTGTGGTGTTGATTATATAGGGTGGCATTGGTAGGAGATGGTGGAGTCCTGACTTCAGAGTTTCACGGGCCTCGTTTGAGTTGGATTTTAGCTGCTGTTTATCAGTGTGATCTGTAGAAAACTTTCAGCCTCCTTAAGGCTCAGTAGCTGTGTATGTAACCCCAGAATTGGTGTTACGATTCTGCAGTCTTGGGGTATAAAAACAGAGGTAGGCAAGACATCAAACTTTGTCACCATCACGGTTTGCTGCTAAAACAGTTTTCTCTTATTTATTCATGTCACATTTTTGTTACAGTGTATATGTATGTGTATATATTATGTATATAAATTTCATATGTAAGAGATCACTAGAACAATCATTTTTTCCTACTTTTGTTTGAGACAGGTTCTCATATAGCCCACGCTAACCTCAAACTCACTATGTAGATGAAGAAGACCCTGATCTTTTGATCCTCCTGCCTCCACCTCCCTAGTGATGGGATTATAGGTGTTGCACTTCTGTTCCCAGTTTTCTGCAGAGCAAGGGTGAAACTCAGGGCTCTGCACGTGCTCGTCAAACTCTGTCGCCCCAGCTGTAGCTTATCCCTCCCTTTCTTGAGTAACTTATGCATTTAGATCCATCCCCCAGAAGCATTCCGTTGTGCTTCTGTGGATTTTCATAAATACACCATCTTTCCTCCATACTTTAGGTGTTAGCTGTGCTGGAGAGGGAAGCACAGGCATCAGCCTGGGTCTTCTGATAGCGTTGGCTCCTCCCTCATGCTGACATGTAGAGAAGGGAAGATTCCAGAATGCTCTTGATACGGAGATGCTGACAGGAATAATGTGTGAATTACTTTCCATCTCATTTTCCAGGGAAGCAGATCAAGACTCAGACGGTCACGTCAGCTTCCGAGACTTTGAGTATGCCATGAACTATGGACAGGCAAAATGAAGCCGGATGCTTGTGGACTACCTTGGGCAATGCTGGACAGACCAGTGAATTGTAAACTAGGTGAAGGTCACTCAGACCTCACTCTTTTGCCGTGCTGTCTGCTTATGAGTAAACTCTTCATCGCAGTTTTTGAATGCTGATATTGGACCTAGAAGTAGGAATCTCTTTCCATGTGTCTAAGAGCCCTGAGTCAGGCTGCTGTTGCTGGCCATCCACCCAATGGTTTTTATCCTTTCCACTCCTGTGAGCTCTCCATTCTCCATACTGTGAATTCCACTCCTTGCCTACTTGGGTCCCTAGCTCTTATCAGCTCAGGGGAGGGTTAGCTTTGATCTGCTAGTGGTGTCATTGTTCTTCATTTGCTCAACTTTGGTTGAATGTCAAGCTTACTGCCATCCAAGCAATGCGCAGACACTAGGAGAACAAAGGCTTCTCTTATATAAAGTCCCTGGAGCACAAATCAGTGGCGGAGCACTCACTGGGTGTACAGAACACAGGAATCGGCTCAGACCAGGCAGCCAGCCATTCTTTATACAGAGCAAACCAGAATGCATTTGGGGTCTTAATGGACAAAGGGGTGTGATTTGGGGGTTCCTTTGAATAACCTGAACCTGGGCTTCCTGCTTTGGAGACACTCGCCTAAGCTGGCCAACAGCCCTCTGCTGCATTCTGGTTCAAGGAAGTTTGGCTGTGCACTTGAAGTTCAACCATCCCAAAGTTAGGAGTCTCCACACTCTACCACATCCCTGAGATCCAGTGACTACTTTCCTGGAGCAAATTGAGACACTGAGCAGATAGCATAGCATCTATTAAAAATAATTCTTAAATACTGATCTTGCCATTGTAAGTGTTCAGATTTCACAACATTAACATTTGTAAAAGAAATTAATGTAATTTGTTTTTAAAGTGCTAAACATTAAAAGATAAAGTAAAATTATAAATTTGTGTAGCAAGCATTAAACAAGCTCATGCTCATATAAATTATTAGCAGATAGCCTTAAGAGAAATAAAGATTTAGCTGTGATAAACCAGAGAAACCTAAAAATATGGGATGACTAAATGTGATTTGTTCCCCTAGATGGGCCCCTAGGAACATACAGTAGAGCTGAGTGGAGCTCGGGCTTTCTCTGCTGCTTCTAACAGTGTAGAGACTAGGTGAGGGGCAAACAGGAGCACCACCATTTCCATGATTCTTCTGTAAATCTAAAATGATCCCAAAACGGAGTTTGTTAAAAATTAAAGGCTTGTTCAAACATTCAGAAACTAAATGAAGAAGCAATGAAAATCTTTTCTCAATACGAATGAAATATTACTTCAAAGACAGAAATGGTTGCTAGTATCATTGAGATGTGTGTATGATTTTGTTCACAGTGTTCCAGTTTGACTTTGCTCAGCAAGTGTTCCCATCACAGTAGACAGACTGAGTCATTGATCCTAGTCTCAAAGCATAAAGGAGAGATTTTAGATTTCTTAATTATAAAATAAACAAACAAAAAAACCACTAATAGTATTTATTGACAGAGCCATTCTTTCAGTAATGGCCAGAGTCCCCAAAACTTCTGTTTGGCACTCCTATCTGTCATCTGTCTGTCCTGAGAAAGATGACAAGGGAAAAGAAGGAGTCACTTCCATGGATGTAGGAAGCAGGAGGTGAGTCTGGGAATGTCTACTGAGCAACTCCCATGACTCTAGATTAGCCAAGACATTTTATCTCAATGACAGAAAACTACCCAATGAGAATTTACTTTGAAAATGGAAAAAGAAAAGAAATCACTGAATTAACTTTCTGAGACCTAAGAGAAGGAGGTAGGGGTGCGGCTAGGCCTCAGGACCTACATTAGCACCTCCAGATTTCCCCCTTCTCCCTGTAGTTACCAACAGCATTTCACCATCCTCACAAAGAACTGGTCCATGATCCATCCAGATCCAAGCTCTGAGCATCTACAGATAGGCTCTGGTTGACCACACTCAACTCTGGTTCGTCCAGAGGGTATGGGCAAGTCCCCTGTGGGTACTCAAGTGCATGTGGCCAGGGCTGGCCATAGAGGAAGATAATGACCTAGGCAGCCTTTCTGGTCAGGACCTCTTCTAAGAGGATCCACATCCCTGAGTTTGCTACTCAGGAGCATCGAGGCTCTCTGAGGAAAGAACAAACAAAGGGTGACAGACAAGCTGCCCTTACCTCTCGCTTTTAGGATTCATCCTCTTCCTTGTTTGGGAGGAGCTTTCCCCATCCTCTCACTTCCAGATCCCAGCCCCGACACTACTGCCTGTGCAGTGTGACCTTGGTGGTCTGATCCCAGCTGGGTGACCTAACGTAGGCATCTGTTCAAGCTGACAAACTCAGTCTCAGCTCTTGGAGGACATCGAGACTATAACTGCAGTTATGTTCCTCTGTGTGCCTGAGCAAGGGACATGACTCAAGAGTGGGGAGCAGCCATGTGTTCAGTCACGTGGCCTGGAAAATCCAAGCAGCTGGTTTGCAGTGAGCAGAGAGGGGCTTAAAAATAGACAGCAGAGGGAGCAGTAAGAGAGGAGCAGCCCTGCGGTGCTTGGTTTCTGGTTAGAGCTTATGTGCAAGACTCAGTCACAGCCCTTGGGTCCTGTGAGGTAACTGCATCCTTCCAATAAATCTTTCCGCTCAAGCCAGCTGGAGTGACTTTCTGTTATTTGAAACCCAGTGAGCCTTCACTTTTGTGAGCTTCCAGCCAAGGACAGAGTCCTGAGTGACATTAGCATTTGTAGGGCAGCAAAAACAAAAAGCAGCAATTGAAGGTGGGATGGATAGTCCCGTCATTCCCATTCCAGCTTTCCTTTGAGCCCCTCACTGGCCCAGCGCCAGGTTTCCCTGCTACTGCAGCTTTCAGAGCAGTTGCCCAGGAACCATGACAGCACCAGTTCCTCTCAGACCTCAGCTCAGGTCCCTTCTCTTGGGTCTGAGGTAGTGGCACAGCCTTTGGACAGGTTCATTGTGGTATTTCTGTACTGTTTTTTCCAGTTGCCTGTCCCAGAACCAGTCTATAAGGGAGAGGATTTTCCCAAGTCCTTAGCTGGCCAATCGTTCTTCATCAACATTCCCCGAGGATGATTTCATCCACTGCCAGGAGCCCAGTTATCGCCTTGATTGATACGACTCCATAAACAAGGCTTTATCTTTGATCGTGACCTCTGCTCAACTCCAAGCCTGGTTTCCCTCCCTTGTCAGACGTTCCCCATCTCGGTGCAGACTCGCTGAACTAAAATCAGATGCATTGTTCCCCCAATTTTCAAAATTGTTCTCCTAGCCTGTGTTTTCTATTTCTGTTGATGACAGCCTCCCTGCCCATCCCCCACTCAAGCTGTCATCCAAGCCAGCTGCCTCCGAGTCTCCCCTTCTCCCCATCTTGCTTGGCTCTGACAGTCAGTCACCAGATCCTTTGGAGCATGTCCTTGTAAATTCTTCCTGATTTTTTTTTCCATTCCATCCTGATCTTTCTGCCCAGGTCCTTAATCCTGGCCAGTTCTTCCATCCAATGACGTGTTCTTTTGTTTCTTCATATAAAGATGAGCGCAAGGTACACAAATACTGCTGTCAAGGAATTTTCGTCTGGCATGTCAGGGACATTCCTAAAGCACAAACAAAATGACTTTTGTCTATTCAGGCTCTCTGTTCTGTTGGACAGTGCCTAACCCTGTTGAAAATGCCCACTCAAAGCCTTCTATATTGGGTAGCACTTTATGTTTTCAGTATTGCTGTCCATGACTTCCCCTGCCATGTCACCCAGCAATCACAGAGACACAAGCACAGTCCCTCACCTAAAAATACAAAAATTGCAGCAAATCTTTACTCAAAGTAGAACAGTAATAATCTCAGGATTAATAACTGATGAGATAATAAGAAAGTGAAACAATGAAAAAATAAAACTTAGGGCCTTGGAAGATAGCTCGGTGTGTGCCCACAAGCATGAGGACCCAAGTTCAATCCCCGGAACGTACCCTAGAAAGCCAAGTGTGCTGGTATATAATCCCAGCACCAAAGAGACAGGATGATCTCCAGAGCTTACTGGCCAGCCAACCTAGCCTAACCACTGAACTCAAGGAAAGATAGAGCCTGTCTCAGAAAACAATGGATGTTTCCTGAGGAACAAGACTAGAGGTTGACCTCGGGCTTCTATGGCCCCCACACATACCTAAATGAACACACGTTCACAAATGCACTTATATGTACCCCCCAAAAAGTAAGAAAGAAAAGAAAACAGCCCAGGTATGGTGGCACAAGTCTTTAATGCAACATTTGGGAAGAAAAGCAGAATTGCTTTAGTCAACATACTAAATTCCAGGCCAGTCTGGGTTACTTAGGGAGATTCTGTCTCAATAAATAAATTTTATTTTTAAAAAACATTGAAAAGTTGAGTGTGGTGGTCCATACTTGTAATCTCAACACTTGAGAGGTACAGTCAGGAGGACCACGGGTTCAAGACCAGTTACATAGCTGAGCTAAAGCTAAACAAGGCTACATGAGACCCTGTTTAAAAAAAAAAAAAGGAAAAATAAACACTAACTATTGGTTCACCTACATCCTAACAAACATTTTTTTCTTTAGTTGTCTTTTTATAAGAGACTAATGCTGGGTATTTTATTTTATTACTAAAATTGTTGAAATAAATAACAGCCCCCCTCCCCACTGCTCCCTTTAGTAAATGAGGAAGCAGTCTCAGGAAGCAGCTCAGACCAAGTTATAGGGGTACGTGGAGAGAGTAAAGGTAAGGTAAGTATTCCAGCTGATCAGCTTACAACAGACAAGCTATCTCACTTGGCCGTAACAGAAGCCCATAGTCTATAGAAACACTTCGTTTGCAACCCAAATGAGGTGACCCAGGTTCATTCAGTCCATTCAAGGGTTTCACATGGAAGGTGTTCAGAATAAGTTCCCATCTTATGTACCACCAAAGAAGTAGCCAGAGTTACAATCGATTAATAACCAAACTCAGCTATAGAGACCAAAGATGGAAGGTACTCTAGACCCTGGAGCCATTATTCAAAAAGGAAAGTTCTAGAAATGCTCTGTACAACAGAAGCATTTTCGCATGGGTATGCATTCTCGCTAAGCAACACTTCTCTGGCGTATAAAGTATAAATAATACATATCCCCAGTCATTGTACTTGGTATTCATAGTATAATTCATACATCTAAGATTAATAGAAATGAGCTTTGTTACTTTTCTTGACTTCTAACTTTTGAAAAATTTGACAATATGGAATTAGACAATCTCTTGATGCACACACGCAGATTGAAATTCAGAGCTTAGTGAAAGTGATCAGTGAGTAGAATGCTTTCCATGAAAGCGTGAAGCCCTGAGTTCAGTCCCTAGGACCCGTGTGAAAAGCCAGTGTGGCGATGTGTACCTGTAACCTCAACACTGTGGAGAGGGAGTCAAGAACATCCCAGGGCTTGCTGGCCAGCTACTCCAGCAAGGTCGGTTGTGAGCACTGGGTTCAGTAAGAGATACTACCTCAAAAAATAAGTTGCGGAGCAATTGAGAAAGCACCTGATGTCTACCTCTGGCCTCTACACACACACACACACACACACACACACACACACACACACCTGCACATACATGTAACCACACATATGGACATGAACACATGCACAAAATAAATAAGGAAAAATGATACTTTCTTTTAAAAGAAATCCATTGTCGTTAAGTAGCTCATAGTGACTTTTCTTTTGTAAAACAAATTTAGCTTGGGTTGGCTATGAGGATTGAAAATAGCCCATAAACAATCTAACACAATAAAATATAGTATCTAATCTGAATTCTCTTGTTAAATTGATGAAGTAGTTAGAAACATGAATAAAAGAGAACATTGTTCTAACTTCGGAGAAAAGTACAGATTAGTCTATATGAAAACATGGGCTAAAATTGAAATACAGCTCCTACTTTATGATTTACCAATTCTTAAAGACTCATCTGAGAGCAAAACAGTTAAGCTTTCTAAAATATATCACTTCAAAAGAAGCCATTCCAATAATATTGAATTTATAGAAAAAAAATGACCAAGGGACTGGAAATATATTAAACATATTGTCATAGCAACAGTCATTGGGAGGCAGAAGTTGGGTTTGGGCATCTTTCTTATTTTGAATAAGAAAGGCAAGCTTGATTTCAAATGACTTTTCTAAGGTCAGATGTCTTAGAGATGGTACTTGAGTCAATTTTTTTAACAAGCTTTCCCTATTGCCACTGACTGGTATTGGACTCCTCCCTTCCTCTCTCTCTTTCTTTCCCTCCCTTCCTCCCTCTCTCCTTCCCTCCCTCCCTTTCTCTTCCTTCCTGTTCTCTCTATCACAGCCATAAATAGAATTGCATTCATTGGGCCACTTAAGATTCAGCTTGACCATGTCTTAGCTAATACCCAGACATATATCAGCAGAATTTCTTCTTTGTACCAACAGAAAACGGGACTCTTTATGCTTTTCATCACATGGAAACCTCTTGACCATTATCTCTGCAAAAGTTTCTTTCACTGCCCAGTCTTAAAGACAGTGTCCTATCAGACTCCAGTTGCACAAGCTCTATGTGAGTGGCTTATCTAACATGTCTCTTGTTCTCTATTCTCTCCTCTTCTTGTGCATGTTCTTTCCCCCCTTCTCTCTCTATTTTAGTTGATTACTATCTAGTCCATTCAACGCCAAGAGTGAATGCAAAATGTTATAGCCCTTTTGGAAGACAGTCTCAGAAAGCTGAACATGGGCTTATCACATGACCCAGAGATCAAGCTCCCAGATAGTTTACCAGCTGATTTGAGAATCCATGCCCATACAGAATATTTATAGCAGCTTTATTCATAATTCTTAAAAAAAAAAAACAGAAATAACCAAGATGGGCCTTCTAAGAACTGAGTGGGTAGTCTGTAAGTACCTGTACCAATCTCTTCAAAACTGTCAAGGTCATCCAAAGTAAGGAAGCCTGAGAAAACTCCAGCGTTGTCTAAGAAACCCCTAGAGCTGCATAAGAAGCCATGGTGACCAAATATGACAGGCTGAATGGAATTCTGGGACAGAAAGTGGCCATGAGATGAAAACACAGGGAAGCTGAACAAAGTATGGGCTTTAGTTAGTCAGAATGTACCTGTCAGGGTTCACTGATTGCAGCAAGCGCCTGTTCCAAAGCCAGAAGCACAGTGTCAGGGACACAGGAACTGCCCATACTGTCTTCGTAGTTTTTCTGTAAGTATAAAGCTGTTCTCAAAGTAAGTAAATTTGTTAACAGCTCAGATCTTGATATGTGGTAGGCGTCAGATCCCTTGCTACTATTTAACTTTACAGTAAGAATATTAATAAAGTATGTAAAGGTGGTATATAACAACTCAAAATAACATTAAAGGATATATTAGCAAAACCAATCAAAATTGGCAGGGGCTGATGAGATGGCTCAGTAGGCAAAAGCACTTGCCATACAAAATGGAAGGAAAGAACTGAGTCTCCAAAAGTTGTCTTCTGACCTCTACATGAGTACCATAACACACATGCACATATGCACACGAACACACACCCACCCCTACACCCTACCTCATACACATACGTGATAATAATAATAAAACGTTAGACAACCAGTATGGCAATTTTATAGGCCTCTGTGTGGGACTTGCTAAGGCCAAACTTGTGGGCTCAGATCTTTGGTGTAGAGAAGTATGTTCTCAGCCTGTTGTGTGATTTCGATTGGTCTCTGACAAAGAAGAGACTGTGTGTATTTTAAAGTACCTACTTCGGATTACAGTTGCAGATTACTGAAGAAACAGAAAGTCCCCGCCACTCTATCTTATACTTCCAACATACATTTCAAGGACAGTGTTGAGAAAGCCATAAGGAGCAAGACACCCATATGACATAATTCCTAGATAGCCTTGGGGGCAGGTCAGAAAGGCACATTCACAATAGACCACCCCAGCTTATCACTGTTCTGCCTGCGTACCTAGTAACACCTTAGCTTGTGCCAGAGTTACAGCCTCGAAACCCAGCATAGCCATGGAAGATAGCTATAGAACAAGTTGTCTTTCATAGAAAGTGGGGGGTGAGATGGGGGGGGGGTATGGGTGTGTGGTGTAAATGTGTTGTTTTTTTTTTCCTATGCAGGCATACATGCACTTGTGTGTGTTTGCAAGTCAGAGATCAGTTGGGTGTCTTCCCCAGTCTCTCTTCACCTTAGTTTCTGAGTCAGGGCTCTAGCTGCACCTGAAGCTTGCCTGTTCCGCTAGACTGACTGCCAGTGAGCCCCAGGCCTTTCGTCTCTTCCTTCTGAGCACTGGGATCGCAAGCATGCACCAGTCCAGCTTGTTCATGGATGCTGGGGATGGAGCTTATGTCCTTGTACTGCAAGCAAAGTAATCAGTATTGGCAGATTGCTCAGCCACAAACGGGGCATCTGTCTCACAGCCCATCCCCAGAGGCTCAGGGACCATCATAGAGCAAGGGGCAGAAAGACGGTAAGGGCGGGGATACAGGAGGATGCGAATGGAATAGTGGCTTCTGGACTTGTTAGGCCTAGCCTTGCTCATAAACCCAGAGCACCAGCCCTGCTCCTACACCCTCCAGCCAGCATTTCCACATGGAGGGGCTTACAGCACCCATTCATAACTGAGGAGCTATTGACATTTGATGACTTTAGAGAAAGCCCCTTTTGTGTCCACCATACTCCAGTGAGTGACTCCACCCCTATGAGTATATGGGTAGAGTATACTAGACTCAATGGGTTATATCTTTGTTTAAAAAGATGTGAACTTGGGAAGGGGTAGGAGATGAAGACGGGATCTGAGGGGAGTTGGGTGGAAGAGTTGGGGTCGATATGATCAAAACACATATTGTATGTATGTATGAAATTCTCAAAGAAATAATAAAATATATTCAAAACATAAATATCAGTTCCTTATTGTATAGCTATATACCATGACTATCATTTCAAGTGTCCAGTTGGAGCCGCTGTGGCTCGTAGCTTCCATATGGAACCGTGTAGAAAAGAACATCATAATCGTTGCTGCAAGCTTTGTCCACCACCCTATCCTGGACAGTTCCATAGCATGCGGACAGCTAATCTTTCATCTGGCTGCTCTGGGATCCTCTGCCCATCCTGGTTCAGTCATCCCCCACAGCTCTTTTCCCAGTATGATGAACCATGCAAATGTTACCCCATCCCAAGACACTGTGTGAGCTCCTTAGAAGGGGACTGAGAGGGGTGACCACCTGCAGCAGACTTCCCGGTTGCTCTTCTTCCTCTCAATCTGCTACAACAGACCCCTGAGCCTGGCTCTTTCACACAGAATGGAGACTTACTTGCAATAGATCTAAAGGTGTGGAGTCCAAGGTCAGAGACTGGCTTTATTGCTGTGTTGTTTCATCTGAGTGGGCAAGAGGAGGAGAGCGAATGATCAAGTCTGCTCACGAGCCCACTTTCCTTTCCATTAGTCTGCTCGTGAGAACAGAGCCATCATGGACCGCTCACCTCTTAAAGGGTGTCACAGTGGCACTTAACTTTCAACATTAATTCTGCAGGTAACAGGCGTTAAAGTCATAGCACCCTTCCAGGCTCCATGACCACACCTCCTCTCATAAGACAACTTCCTAACTGCTTTAGAGGGCAGTCACTGCCTCAGAACTTCAGCATTCTCTTTGTCTTGTGTGATTGGTACACTGCCCTGTCTGTCAGCTGAAGGCCGGGAAGTATACACCTGTACCACAGCTGATCTAGGCACGAGCCTTGGGGTACAGATGACGCGGAGGGAAACTGTTGGTAGGCTATGTCATTTGGAGCTCAGAACTGGTCCCAATTTCTTGTGTTCTTCAGCAAGACCACCCCTTTCCTTGTGCCTCAGTTTCCTCTTCTTCCTCAATTCAAGGAAGAAGACTGACTCTCGGCTTTTTGTCTGACTCCCTTCAAACTGCTATAACAAAATGGCTGTACTGTGGGTTTAAATAGCATCCATTTCTTAAAGTTATGGGAGACTAGAGAGTGTAAAATCAGTGTTCCTTCAGATGCGGTATCTTGGGAAGGCTTGCTCTTCAGCTCATAGGTGAATTTCTAACTATGTCTTTGTAGAAGGGGCAAGAGAGCTAGCTCATGGGTCTGCGTGGGGACTAGCCAGCCCCATTTGTGAGGGCTCCACTCCAGTAATCTCAGCACCACCAAATGGTAAACATTAGACATCATAATGGACTAAGCCTCTGAAACTGTAAGCAAACTCCAAATTAAATGCTTTCTTTTAGGAGTTGCCTTGGTCATGGTGTCTCTTCATAGCAATAGAACAGTGACCAAGACATTGGCCAAAGATAATAAATGGCATTTTAACTTAGGAATTCATAGAATTTTAAAATGAGCAAATCTATTATGGCACTCCGAAAATGGGAGTAAAATATACAGAGCTTGTAGGACTTACCTGAAGCGCCAGGACCCAGGAATGGGGGGGACGGGATGATGACTCAACCTTGAGCACTGGCCAGTTCGCTGCCTACAGGATCGTCCAGTCCATGTTTTAATGATTTGGATGCAGTATTCCTGACGTGGGCTATGGCGTAACTGAGCTCGCAGAACCACATACTTGACACTCCCTCACTTTCTTCTACTCCCACCCTACCCACAAAGAAACCTGGAACAATTCTGCTTCAAATGCTGCTCACAGGGACAGGGTCCAGGCGCATTTACCTTTGCCCTCCAATAATGAAGTTACATCACTGCCAATCTAAAGAGCCGCTGCTTTGAAAATCAAAACGTACAAAAGAATTCTTTTTACTTTAATTCGAAATTGATTTTTTTCCCAGCTCTTCTATGTTTCTTTCATGATATCACGGGTGTCGTCGTTGTTTAATATAGCTCACTGGAGTCATAACAATATACCAGGCTTTTACACACAAGGATTCTTAAAGCGGCAGCAGATTATTAATGCTATGTTAATAAGGAACCAATCATGAGATGTTACACAGAGTTCTTATTCCATACATTATTAATGAAGGCCTATTGTGTTTTGGTGGGTCTGACGCTGCGATGCGGTTGCCGAAGAGATTGGAAAATGCTTTTGCCTTCTCAGCAGAAAGCCTCCAGATCAGGGTGCGTGAGGAGAAAATATTTGCAACAGGTAACAAAAACAGCCGTGAGGCCTTGTGAGGGAAGAGGCGGTAAACATATTTTAATCTGAAGTACCAGGAATAGCAATGTTCTCGCTATAAAGAGAAAAACCAATCTTGCTAGTCGCTGCTTTGGAATAAAAAAAGGAAGAGGTCCCGGCATCCTTCCCGGCTGACTTCTGGGATGCGGTGAATTAGCACATGCATTGAAGCCACTAGCATGGATGTTAAAGTCCCATGCTCTCTTCAGCCCTTCCCAGACTCTGTTGCATTTTACTCTGGGGGCCTCGGGAAGAAGATGCACAAACAATGTCTCTGGAGAAGGAATAGGGCTGTTACTGGCAAGAAGCAGGCTGACCCTGAGCCCACCCCACTAGTGGAGACCCCTGGCCTTTCCCGGACTGAGCTTGGGGAAACACTAAAGTCTCTGGCTGATCCTGGAGAGCTTTGACTACTTCTTGTATTGAAGATAGGGACCTCTCTGGGGTGAAGGTTTCCTAGGAAGATGTCGGTCATGACAGATGGGACATGGGAATAATGGTGTGGACATGCCTCTCTGTAACACCAAGCCTCTCAAGCAGAGTTGGCTATAGTCACACATTGATCTAAAAGGTCACTTTGTTCTTCATAAGGTAAGTGCCACCAGGGAAATGGGGCCTGTGAACAGTCAAGTCCCTTTCCTATCCACCCTCTGACATGCGTCCCCCAACCCAGTGGCCAGCTTGTACTACCCTCAGTGACAGAGTGTCTCTCTGAACCGCCATAGGAAGCTGGCCGCCTCTGTCCTCAGCCATTGTCCTTTCAAAGAGCCTGGGTGTCATGTTTCCCCCCTCGGGGTGCCAGTCCAACCTGTAGGATAGGCAAGAGGTCCAGGAAGAAGAGTCTTGCAACCCAGGGGTACCCAGCTCCAACACGGATATGTCACCTGGGCTCCAGGAGCCAGAGACCTGAGAAACTTAAAAAGTGCAACACCATTTTCTCATCTCTTTTCATTCAGAAGATGGAAGAAATGATACTGAGTTGAATTAGCCAGAAACGATACAATGTAGCCTTAACCTAAGCCAGAGTTCAACAGAGCCGTTGATTCAAATGCCAACGTTATCTCCAGCCTTAGTTTTCAGGGATTCTTTGTTTGTTTGTCTCTGCAGCAGCAGTCAGGAGGGTGACTCAAAGCTGATTCATTCCAGGGTTTTTCTTTTGGAAATGAACATGCTGGCACGGCTTTAATTGGGTTTTAGTTGTTGTCTGAATTCTCACGGCGATGGCTCCACTCTGTCTTTGGGGAATGCGGAGGGACCTGGCATCTGGTGTTTGAGGATTCTGGGGAGTTACACCATATTTATGTGTAATAACTATACAGTAAATAAACAGAATGAATAATTAAGTGAACAATGAGCTCCTCGGAAAGGAGGCGTCCTCTGAAGACTGCAGCAGGAACCCTCCCAGGTCCTCCGGCTCCCTTCCGGGACGCGCGTCTCCAGCGCTCTCGCTATGTCTGCACCCACGGTAACCAGCAAGGACGTCTTCCAGCCTGACATCAAGAACACGGTTAATCAGATGAAGACAGTTCTCCTGCTTGTGTTCTCTTCCAACTGCAGTAATGTTGGATTTATAGGTCTAGGAATAACTTTTTGTCTTAGCCCTAGAGATACATACTTGACTCTTTAAAAATAAAATCTGTGAGATTAAATTTCAGCGAATAGCATTTCTCTGAGGAACTAGAAACTTGGACTTCTAGACATTTGTAGTGTTTAGTGAATGACACAAATTCCCACGGATGCCTGCACCAGCCAGTACAGAGTGCCCTAGCTTCTGGATGCAACTCAGGCCTACAGTGAGTATTCTCAGAGGGAAAACCCGTAAGTGCTACTTGCTCATCCGTTTCCTCAAATGGTTTTACCTGTCTGCATATCCACTGGAGGGATATTTACAGAGCGCCAACTTCCTTGGTATCAGGCACTCATACCACACTCTGGGGACACCTGGCTGGGTGAAACCGGTTCCAGACAGCTGCTGCCCTCTCACGGCTCACCTTCTCAGGGATCTAGCTGCTAGAATGAAGGAGACTGTGATGGCCACGGGCTTCTGTGGAGGAGAGAGTCTTAGGTGAGGCACCTGGCACTGCCTCACACAGTTAAGATGTATTTCCTACAGGAAAGCAGGAAAGCAGGAAACCCATGTTAGAAGGGCAGCGGTCTTCTCTTCCTCTGGAGCTCTTCTGTTGACTTGCAGGGGGTCCTCTTCCTAAAGTGTCAGCAGACGTGTGCGCATCTACAGTGTGGTGGCGCAGGAGCGTGCTGCAGAGAGCCCGAGGGCGGGAGAGAAAAGAGCAGGCTTGCAAGATCTGTGCCAGCAACTGATCAACTAGAGCATGGCACTGAGACACAAGAGTTAGAGATGGATTGGCTATGAGAGCTAGGGATGTATTTAATGTGTGTTGGGCACTGGTTGAGAAAGGAAATGACAAATTATTTGGATTTTTGGCTTCTGTAACTGAGCAAATGAAGGCCTAGTCAGTGAGCCAACCACAGCAGCACTGACTCGTGTGTGACTTGATCACTTTGGAAGTTACTAAAGTCGCTACCTTGCTACAGTTAAAATGTCATGACTTGGGGGCTAGAGAGATGGATCAGCAGTGAAGACCACTGACTACTCTTCCAGAGGATCCAGGTTCAATCCCAGTACCTATATAGTAGCTTGCAATCTTCTAACTCCAGTTCCAGGGAATCCAATGCCCTCCTCTGGCCTTCTTGGGCACTACACACATGGTACACAGGCTTACACATAGGCAAACATCTGTAGAGAGAAAATAAAAATAAATCAGTATAAAATACATAAGTTATAATTGTTGAAATTCCATCCTTGCAACTAGAATATAAAAGTGATGAAAGTTAAGACTACAGCAGACTACAGTATAATATACCTGTGGCTCTGGAGCCAGACTTGCTGGATTCAAATCTTGATTTCCCGACTTGAAAGAGTTGTCATTTTGGACATGTGTTTAGTCTTTCTATACCTCAATTGCCTTGCATATAACACTTGAATTATAGCAATGTTTCATAGACTTTGGAGACTATTGAATTAGCATAACATAAAACAGTGTAAGGCATATAATACGTGTAAGGCTCACAGTAGCTATGATTTCTGTTTATCACTGTGCCTCTGATGACTACTTGAGAGAAGATGATCACGTGAACAGATTCACGATGAATGAATGGATTGAAGAAACAGGAGCAGAAGTAAAAGTAATGGGAAATGAAATGGAATCTCCATGCAGCTTTCCAGAGTGAATACGGTGGAATGGAAAGAAAACCCACCCAAATAGGTGTATGAAAAAAAAGGCTTGGACCATATAGTTCATGTCAATGAGTCCCTTTAAAATCATCATCTGTATGGTTTCTTTCAGGCAGAACATGTGAAAATATTCAGAAAGACTTCAATGATTATCCAAGTTACTTGTTTCTCAACTTCAATAGAGAAAACTGTAAGCTCACAACTACCCACCATCCCCTCCTCAATCACACAGACAAGACACCCTCCAGCCCAGCTCCTGGGAAGAAAGATGCAATCAAAAACAATAAGTTTGATCCAATTTAAACAATAAGTTCATTCAATCATTCTGTGTGCCCCTCCCCACCAAAACACATGAAACTTCTACTGTGTGAGGGACGGACAGTGGGTGGTTACAAAGCCAATTAAAATGCCGTCACTGTCATCAAGGACCTTAAGAATCTAAATCCGATGAATACTTATGATAGGTCTGCATCATCAACACAAAACAGAGAGGCTAAGTCTAGGCCACCATCTACGTCTCCATTCCACCCCTGGCCCTGCCTACTGTCAATGGCAGACAGAAGCTGCCAGTCCTGCTAGAGATATCTCCATGGCTGCCACTCTGCTTATGAAAGCAACTCGCGTTGGCATTTCCGTTTTGCCCAAAGGATTTTTTCCCCTTGTAAATTATTACAGAATTCCAGGCCATTCCATTGGAGGGAATGCTCCGTGTCATTGTTCTAACAAGTCCCCATGTCTTCGTTCAGTTTGGAAACTGAAAGTCGGACGACTATTTTTAGCTTGGTCATGTGAGATTGTTTCCTGACGATGAGAAGTTTTTCCTTCAGACTAGTTAACGTGAATTTTATGCCCACTTATGTCACATGCTCCGATTCAATTTATTTTAAAGTGGATTCTTTGGGGAAAACAGTAAAGCTAATTTGAATTGATCCTTCAGAGATTTCGTTTTAAATGAAGTGCTATAAAAATTGGCAGACAAAGTGAAAAACTGAAATTGAATTTTCTTCTTTGGCTACACACTGGATTCAGGAATCTTGCTTTTTGACACTGCCAGGGGTTTTTGATATGATGTTTTATGCAATTTTCATAACATTTGTCTTAAACTCCACTGCCTTTGGTTGGGTTGTTCAGCTGCAAAATGCGTTCCTGATGTTTCTTTGTTAAAAAAAAAAAACAAAAACAAAAAACCGCAGTCCTTGCCTGAGGGATAATTTTTGCTTTGCTGCACACTTTTGACCATCCACGATGATACCTGTCAGATGGCTGAGCTAGAACAGACGTTCTAGTTCTGGAGAGAATAGACTCTGCCCATGGCGAGACTGGCTGGGGTCATGTGCAGCAAGCCCCGTATCTGACTCCCCCTCTATTTTGCCCCATTTGTCCCGCGCATCTCTGTTGGACGTACAGCAGAAAGTGTAGAAATGAAGGCAAGATGGCCGATGGCTAATTTCCTGTCCCTCACACACCCCAAGAAATGGAGGTTGTTCTTCAGGACACCAGACTCCTGGCTAATCTGAAACAGCTGGCGCCAGTAGGCACTGGTGCCTGGACTGGGTCCGTCTGATTCCACAGGTGATTTACATCCCGTCATCAACAATCTAATGGAAAATACATAGAAACCACATGGCTACAATTTCATTTAGGGACGCACTTTTTCTTTGATGTGTTTTTCAGGGGGAGTTTTCTTCCACACTCACCTTTTCCTCTGGATTCTCTATACAGCAACTGTCTTTGTTCATTTTCTATCACTGTGACAGAATAGCCCAGATGGGGAGAGTCATAAACTACAGCAGTTTATTTGGCTCTCTTGAGAAGTGCAAGATCGAGGAGACTGCATCTGGTGTAGGCCTTCTTTCTGAATTATGGCATGGCTGGGAAGGGACGGGGGAGGGGGAAACAAATATCCTTTGATCAGAGCCCACTCCTCTGATAATAATCTACCACGATAACAGCGTTGATTTATTCACAAGGGCAGAACACTCATGACCTAACTACCTATTAAAGGTGTCTCTCTACTGTCATGCAATTACACTTCAGTGTGGATTTTGGAAGGGGCAGTCAAGTCATGGCAGCAGCCTTCATTCCCAGCTGCTAGGCTGAGAGCAGACTCTCCCAAGGGAAGGCTCCACTCAAGGGAAGTCGTCACTCAGCTTGGCTCTGCTGCGGCTGCGCATCACACCAAACTCTTGGTGTGCTTCCTAGAAATGCAATCTTAAAGGAAGCCAAGAATGACTGTTTACGTTTATTCTGTTTATAAAGAAAGTAATTGTCCAGCATGGTGGTACATACTTCAAGAAGCAGAGGCAGGAGGATGTCACAGCTAATTCCAGGCCAGCCAAAGCTACATAATGAGACCACTCGTATTTCAAAAAATACCAAAACCAGAAACAAAACCAAAAACTCAGGACAAACATGATAAAAACAAAACAAAAACCAACACAAATGATATGATATGGATATGCCTGTCATTTGGTTTTGGTAAAAGGCCATCTTATCCACAAGGCACACAATATTCATGGTATTCAAGCTCCCAGAGGCTTCAGTGAGTGCAATAATGAACACAATAATCCAACTTAGATAATATTTATTTTGATACCAACAGTTATAAATTGCAATTTAAAAATTTTTAGTGTTAGGAAAGTCCATGAAGGTAAAGTATCTTGGCCCACAGAAGTCATAATTCCTCCTGAGCTGATCCACTGTGGGTCACGTGGAGTAAGGTTGGATTAGGCTGCTGCAGTCATGGAAGCTGAAGAAAAGCCTTCACAAGGCTGCTCTGCCCAGCCATGTGAAGATGCAGGAAGCCAGACAGCAAGGAAGCAGAGGAAAAACACTGTCTGAACCACAAGCAGTTTTGTTCCCTTCCAAGAGTGTCGATTCTTGGAGCCATCTTGTCGACCTGGAGCCCTATTGGATTGAATTTGGGTTCATGGAGATTTGGATGAGGCTGCTCCTCGTGTCTCATGAGTTGATGAGTTGATGATTCACAGATACTGCTGAGTATCTTGTCTTGCACAGGAAAACCCACCACACACGCAGATTCATCCGGCCCAAAGAACCAATAGTGCTGAAGATAAGAAACCCTCAATGAACCAGGGAGCTCATGGAACCTATTATCCCCCATTATCCCCTGCCATTCATAGGGATGCTGCAGGTTAACCTTGGCCATGTAAACACTGCCTCTTTTTGCTTTTATTGTACAGTTAGAACTATAAAATTTGTTTTGAGCTTTATAACTTTGTAGCATTTTAGATAAGGTTGTGTTTGCACTTGTATAGAGTGAAATGACTATGTTGAACGAACCTAGGGTTAGAATGCGAATTGAAAAAACCAAAGAAATCCTCGTGTGGTAAATAGCTGTAGACTGGGAGGCCAGCTGGGAGGCCACACCTGTCCCCCAACATCTCCATCGTCTGGGATGGAGGTGATCGAAAGAAGAACTGGCGCCCTTTGCTGTGGAGCTACACCTGCTCCTGGGAAGATCTGAGAGAGGGTACTGGGCAGATGCCAAGGAGTGGTAGGCCTGGGTGCTACCCATGCAATCAGGGGAGCCAGTGGATTGGCCGCAGTGCCCAAGGGCAGTAACGTGCTGTTCACACCCTGTGCAGAGAGTTAAGGCCACTTCTTCATTTCTGTCTT
Source organism: Microtus oregoni (assembly GCF_018167655.1). Taxonomy (NCBI): domain Eukaryota; kingdom Metazoa; phylum Chordata; class Mammalia; order Rodentia; family Cricetidae; genus Microtus; species Microtus oregoni. The sequence goes on from NW_024543210.1 coordinate 13,174,888, forward strand.
CTATCTCAAGCTAATCTCTCCTTGTGATCAATCCTACCTTAGAGCCTGGCAGAGAAAGGGATTCTAAAAAAAAAAATCACAATTTCACCTTGGCTAGGTGACTTGGAATAGGCTATCTCTCTGAACCATGAGTAACTCTGATCCATACAGGTTTTCTACCCATGAAGTAGAATTTTCTTTACCTCCCTACCAGCCTTGCATGTATTTCAGTTGTATCTGGCTTTTACTTTTTTGGGGATAAGTGACCCCAAAAGGCCCAGATGTCACCAGTCTGTAGCCTTGCTGGGAGATCATGGAGCCTTTAATATGTGGAGCCTACAGAAGTTAGGTCATTGGATGCATCATGTCCTTAAAGGAGATACCGGACCCCTTCTCTCTCCTGACAGCCACAAGAGAGCAGCTTCTGCCACATGCTCCCAGCATGATGTTCTTCCTCACCACAGATCTAGAGGCAACAGGGCAAGCAGCTATGGACTGAGATTCTGAAATCGTAAACCAAAATGTCCTTCCCCCTTTACAACTTGACTAGGCCAGGTATTGTCTCGCAATGATGGAATGGTGGCCAATACAATATTTTAATATTTCAAGCTAGAAACACCTAGTGTGACTCAGGCTACCTAGTGTGCATCCAGGGTGTACAGCTAGCTGCCCGGATAGACCGCATACAAGCCTGGCCTGCTGTGCATTAGATATGCTGTGTCACTGACTGTCTCCCACACACACGAGTACGAGCCAGGATGGCAGCTCCAGTACTACTCCTCATGCCCACTCCTCAGCTTTCTACCAACCGAAACCCAAACATGAGGCATCCGAGCTTTGACACACAATGACAACAGCGGAGTCCCAAGCCTGAAAGATCTTAGCAGTGTTTCCATAAGAAACCTTCCCAGGGTGCACTTTTTTCTTAAGGATTTCCCATGGGAGCTTAGTGATCCCTGAGGTTGAGATGATGAAAACCAATCATCAGAAAACAGAATGGATTCGCTAACACGATTGAGAGGACTGGGGTAAGAACTGCAGGTGTAGCTGAACTGAAGGATGTGTCAGTGGCTTCTCTATCTCTCGGGCCACAGGCAGACAATAGCTTCTGATTCCCCATGGTCCCGGTGGGGCTGTAGGTTTAACCCAGGACCAAATGGGAAGGTACCTGGACCATCAGTGGCCATTCTGATCTATCTAGGAAGTAACCAATTCTACGGGAGGACATTAAAAAAAGATGGAGAAGCCAGGAAGGTTGAATCAGGGTTCAGAGGTAGGAAAACAGCTCTCAACTGGGAAAGCTACGGAAACATTTCACATGGAGGTGGGATTTGAGCTCAGGCAATGTAGGAAGCAGAGTATAAGAACAACTAAAGAAGAAAACATTTGAGTTTCATTCTTGACTCTTTTGGAGGCTGCAGCAGGCTCAGCAGCCCAGGAGATGTAAAGATCATGCAGTTTTTCTTCCCAGTGCCATTGCTCCAGGATGACAAGTGTTTCTCTGGGCACCAAATCCTTCATGAGAATGACAGATGCAGAGAGATGTGACCAAGAGGACCAAAATCTCCAACTGGGCAAGAAAGACCCATGGCATTTCTCCCCTACCTGAAAGGCTGGCGAGAGTGAATGGCAGTTCCTCTAATCAGTCCAGAAAGGCCTGTTACATAAGTAAATGATTCAAATAGGAAGTGACATACCTTAGCAAGCGTGCGATACTCCTTTTCATTTTTATGTTCCTGGAATTGTTTCTTTCAGGGTGGGGGTAGGGCAGCTTGTAATTTTAATATGTTTCCATTAATCCTGAAGTTGTCTAGTGTTGAATTTTAGGGCTGCATTTTTTATGAGCATTCAAAATGTCTCATGATTTTGCAGCCAGTCAGACTCCTAGAGCCTGAAGCTCACAATCCAGGACAGAGACTTTCTGTAGGACAGTGTCCCTTTGGCCAGCCAGGGGGCTATTGGCCAGGCCTAGGAGGATGGCTGCTGCCTTGGCCTTTGGAAGTGGTGGAGGTAATGGTGGAAACCATGCTGTTTCTGCTGCTGCTGCTGCTGCTGCTGCTGCTGCTGATGATGATGATGATGATGATGAAGATGATGATGGTGATGATGATGATGACAATGATGACTACAATGATCATAGCACCTACTTGTCTCACAGGCAACATAGATAAGACAGAAAACACACCTTGTTCTAAGGAGTCAATACACTTACCTAAAGACTTAAGGTTTGGGCTTACGGGCTGTGATTTAGCAATGGAGCACTTGCCTATAATGCATGTAGCCCGGGATTTAAACCCTAGCCCTCCCCCTAAACCAGTGTGTATGTAGTGTGCGTGAGTGTGTGTATGTGTGTGTAGTGTGCGTGTGTGTATGTGTGTATAGTATGCGTGAGTGTGTGTGTGTATGTGTGTGTAGTGTGCCTGAGTGTATGTGTGTGTGTAGTGTGCATGAGTGTGTGTGTGTGTGTGTGTGTGTGTGTATGTGTGTGTGTGTTGCTTGATTACTGGAAGAGCATTTGGGACTTCCTTTTTTTTCTCATTGTCTATTTGGAGCACAGAGCTTTTTCTTAACCTGCAAGCAGCCCATCGAAGCAAGTGGGGTGAGATAAACCCACGTTTGCTTTAAGCAGAGTGTCTGCACTCCGTTGTTCTTAGGGCTCATGGGACGACATTCAGTCCACCCTGTGTCACCGGTTCTCTGGGGAATCGGGACAGATCACATCCCACTATGACCACAGTGAATCATGCTGTGGGGGTCCTGACTTCTGCTCCTGCTCTTCTCAACTGGGTTGACTTAAACTGGCAGAGAAGCTCACGTGGTACATGATCCATTTCAGTTCAAATTCCTGTCCATCAGTAGGTAGGACTTGTGACCTACAGGGTCTCTTCTGGGAAGAATATACATTGACCCCGCCGCTACTGGACCTGGCAACATAACCTGGCCAATGAGATGTGAGCTGAAGAGACGTAGCTGAGTGGAGGCTACAGAAAGCCTCTCTCACTCTTGCTCATTCCTTTCTATCTGCTACAAGAATGCCATTTCCCGGGGCTGGAGAGATGGCTCAGTGGTTAAGAGCATTGCCCGCTCTTCCAAAGGTTCTGAGTTCAATTCCCAGCAACCACATGGTGGCTCACAACCATCTGTAATGAGGTCTGGTGCCCTCTTCTGGCCTGAAGACATACACACAGACAGAATATTGTATACATAATAAATAAATAAATAAATATTTTTTTTAAAAAAAAAAAAGAATGCCATTTCCCGAAGGCTCTCACCCTCGACTGTCACCTGGGAGTGAGAAATATGTACTGGTTTGTTTGCCACTGAGAAGTTCAGCTCATCTGTTACAACTGACTGATACAAATGGTTGCTAATTGTCATGAACAGGTGAAAAATGGCCCAACTCTAGCATATGTGGATGTTGATTGAGTTGGTAAGAAGTCAAAAGAGGGGTATAAGGGGAGGGTTAGAAGGAGGAAAAGGAGGCAGGAAATGATCTAATTATATTTTAATTTCAAAATTAAAAAATAAAAACAGAAACAAGTCCTAAATATAAGAAAATTATGTTCTTCAGTCAGATTGTACCAACAGTAATAAAACCCCAGTTTAGGTTAGGAAATGTCCCTACCAGATTGACCTGTGGGCAAACTTGTGGTCGATATTCTTGTTTAATGAATGATTGATGTAAGGAAAACCTAGCTTACTGTGGGCAGTGCTACCCATGGACTGATGGTCTTGGGAGCTATAAGACCATCAGTTCAGCAAGTCATGGAGAAAATCAGTATGTATCATTCCTCCATGGCCTCTGCATCAGTTCCTATCTCTAGATTCCTGCCTTCATTTTTTGCCCTGACTTCTCTGGATGATGGACCATAGCTATAAGGAGAATATACCTGTTCCTTCTCAAGTTGCTGTTGGCCATGTTGGCCATGGTGTTTATCACAGCCGCATAAACAATAAGGTAAGAAGTTTTATCTAAGGATGTTTATAGCAGTATGACTCATAATTGAAGAACTCAGAAGCAATGGAAATGTCCAGAAAGTAGGGATCTTTTAAATAAATAAAGCCATTTAAATGTGATATACAAATATACAGTGGACATGAAGAGATTTAGTCACATTAGGTGAAAAACAGCTTACATTAACAACTGAACTGTCATTTGTACTTGTTGGGAGAGGGAAAATCAGTTTTCTCCAATGGAGTAGCACTGGGTATATCAGCTCCAGGGGAGGCCTCATTTCCAGGAGTAGTTGGTCAACATATAATGAACTCCACAGATTTTGGTGTGCTTATTTGGTTACAGTTTGGTTTTGTTGTCATTATTAGTGTTTCTGGGTTTTTTGGGGGGTGTTGTTTTACTTTTTTCTTGGTTTGGGAAGTTTTGTTGTTGTAATGGGTTTTTGTTTTCTGAGAAAGAACAAAGTTGGGTATGTAGGGAGGGTAAAGGGATCTGGAAGGACTTGGGGAGGGGAAGAATATGATAAAATAAATTTAAAGTTGTTTTCAATAATAAATAATAAATATATAATTACAAGTTACATATATATGTACACACACATATACATATATATATATATATATATATATAGAGAGAGAGAGAGAGAGAGAGAGAGAGAGAGAGAGAGAACTTACAACATATCTTTGTCCAATACTACAACCACCAGCCACAGGAGAACTCAACATATGGTTAGGCCAAATTGAGATGTGCCTAAATGACAGCCTAACTTAGCAAAGACAAAGAAATGTGAAGTGTCTCATTAATAATCTTCATTGATTGCAAGGTAGAAATGATACTTTAGACATGTTAAAATGAATGTCCCCTGCTCCTTTATGCTTTTAAAAATGTGGATAAGTGAATAATTAAAATTTCATCTATGGCACTAATTTATTTTGGGCTTTGTGGCAACATAGGATCTCTGACAATTACTCAATGGCTTTGTAAGGCAAAGACAACCAACCACAGTCTGTAGATAAATGGAACATGTTACAGGGGTGGGGGTAGGGTTGCAGAGTGGGGGTGGGACTAACCTGCACTTAGTAGGATGATTACTGCTTTTGGTACGCCAAAATATCTGCAGACATTGTTAAATGCCCTCCTGGGAACACAACTGCTCTGACTGATAACCATTGCTATTAGCTTATATAATTTTACTTCCATAAAAAGCAGAGGGAGGGAGGGAGGGAGGGAGGGAAGAATATTCTGGAAGGAAGAATACCAAGATTGAGGATAGCATGTTCTTTTTGCCATGTCTTTATTTTTCTACATTTTTCTGGATTAAGTACATGTTACATATTAATCATTTATTTTCACACAAAGAATCATGTAAGGAAAAAGTCAATGGACAGAGATAAACAGAGATAACAGAAGACAGCTGCCCAGGGACAAGTACACTTGTTCAAAGCCCGTGTCACCCATGATGGTGTGTCACAAGAAGATACTATTGGTGGGTGGTTAAACTCTCAGAGTGAATGGGTTTGGAACCTTGCATCTGCTGTTCCGTAATAGACAGGCTCATGCCTAGTATTGCTCTCAGTACTCATCAAAAGCAACAGACTTTAAAAGATTTCTTTTATTTTTGAGATTATACTACAATTACATCCTTCCCCTCCCCTTTACTTCCCCTAAACTCCTCAATATGCCCTTCATTGCTCTCTTTAAAATCCATGGCCCTTTTTTCATTCATTTCTGGTTTACCCATAAGTCCTTCTACCCACGTGTGAAGTAATAAGGGTGGCGGCGGGGCTGCGTCCCCAACACCCCAGCCACCTGCCCGGCTAGCTTATGCCCCGAAATAACAACACACAAACTGTATTCATTTAAACACTGCTTGGCCCATTCTCTTCTAGGCTAATTCTCACATATTAATTTAGCCCATTTCTAATCATCTGTGTGTAGCACCCCAAGGTGCGCTTACCGGGGAGATTCTAGCCTAGTCCATCCTGGGTCGGAGCTTCATCCCGGGAGCGGGGCATGGCGTCTCTCTCTGAGGCGTCTGCTCCCGAGAGAGCTGTGGAGTCTCTGAGCTCACTTCCTCTTCCTCCCAGCGTTCTGTTCTGTTTACTCCTCCCACCTATCCTCTAACCAATAAAATGGGCCAGGGCAGTTCCTTTATTAGCCAATGACCTTCCTCTATCACATGTGGTAGGAACTTTTGGGACTGACACACCTTCAGTGGGTAGAAGAAATGAGGGAACAAGGAGTGACACAAAATTTCAAAGCAAACAAGGTGAAAATTGTCTTCACACAACTTCACACAAAAGCCCACAAAGGATTCTAGCAATTAAGAAGCAATAATAGCAACAATAATAGTATATTATAATTATATTCAACATATAATTACATGCAATGCATAATTATCAATATAGTCATATTAATGATAAATAATTATTTTTGTAAGTATCACTGGCCTGTCCTTATCATGTGCTGGTCAGTATGCTAGGGACTTTGTATGATTTAACCCTGCAAAGTTTCTGAAAGGTAAGGAGCATGTGAGGGACAGTTTTGTAGCTGTGGGAGCCCAGGATGAGGAGTTGTGAGCTATGTGCTGTATCGGTCCACTCTTCAATGTTGTGACAAAATACCTAAGAAAAACGACCCACAGGAGCAAAGGCTTAGTTGGCTCACGGTTTGAAGGTACTCAGTCCTAGGTAGGAAAACTCTATTCCTCTCAGACTGTGGGATGGCAGAGCATTATGGTGGGGGGAGGCTAAATTTCTCACCCCATGCTTGTAGGGAAGGAGAGAGAGCAAGACAGACGGACTTCGACTCCCTCACACTAGAGTGTACTTTCTAAATGATGGTTCGGCTATGACTGGTCAACCCGCCGATGAATTCAGCAGCTTCTTTGCGGTCTAGTCACTTCTCAAGGGCGCTACCAGCTTCAGACCATGGCTCTAACATGGGAGCGTTCTGGGAACATTTTCTTCTCAACCACAAACACTTGCTTAAAAAAGAGAACTAAGCCCAGGGTCCACACTGACTTGGGAGCTTAAACACTTCTCAAAGCTAGTGGTCTACACTAGGAAAGAACACATTTTCAAATAGGATTCAAGTTTTTGTTTCAAATAAATCAAAAAAAGATAGCACCTACTACTTGGTATTTGGGAATTAGTCCTTGTGGGGAGGGAAGAAAAGATTTTGCTCACCTTCCTCATTGGTGGGACACTGATAAACATGTCAAATTCAGATGTAGTTTGAGCGCATTTAGGGGCAGGTAGGGAGAACTACTGCAAAAGCAGTCAGGAAGTAATCCTAAAAGCCCTTAGGTCTGGCATCATGACTCATCTACTGGCTGTGTCTGAGAGATTGAGGGAATTATGGCTGGAGGGGTGCAGGAGCAGAATGAGGGGCGTGGGAAGGGAGGGGAGAAGACTTCTGAGAGGAGACCTAAGCAGTCTGAGACATCATGGATAAGGTATGTTGAGGGGAGACTGAGTTAGATGTCTAGCTCCTAGCATGGAGACACAGGTTTCCAAGTAGCAGCCCCTCAGAATGACTTGGGGACAGTGTCCTAATATTCTGGGAAAGCAGTCGGGCAGCGGTGGTGTATGCCTTTAATCCCAGCACTTAGGGAGGCAGAGGCAAGCAGATCTCTGTGAGTTCAAGGCCAGCCTGGTCTACAGAGTGAGTTCCACAACAGCCAGAGATACACAGAGAAACCCTGTCTCAAAAAACAAACAAATAAAAAGTTCTTGGAAAGCTCAATATTATTTTCTTTTATTTATTTATTAAAGATTTCTGCCTCCTCCCCTCCACCGCCTCCCATATCCCTCCCCCAATCAAGTCCCCCCGTTTCTAGCCATAAATAAAGGACATTGAGCCTATAATTTGTGATCCTAGAGAAGCTAAATAAGAAGGTGAACCCAAAGAAAGACATATAGTCATCCTCCTGGAGATTAACTTTCATCGGGCGATGAAAGCAGACAGAGACAGAGACTCAATGTTATTTTCTTATCTGTCAATGGAGAACAGTTTTGCCCTTTCCTCAATTTCAAGGTCAAGGTAGCTCCCTAAAGAATGGGATCTGCAGAGACACATGAGAATTTCCTGGCCTCTGTTCCCTTTGCTAAGATTTTCTTTATATCTCAACAAGATGGACCAGGGTGGGACTCATCTGACCCCAAACCCACGGGTTGCTCACTTTTCTGCTGTTATGATAAACATCATAACCAAAACCAGCTTATGGAAGAAACAGGTTATTCTGGCCTCAGCTCCAAAGGGAGAGCCATAATGGCTAGAAAGCTTGCCACTAGGCAGTCAGAGAAGGAAGTTAGCTGGTCACATTTTATGCACACAGGAGGCACAGAGAGAGGGAACAGGAAGTGATGCAAGGCTATAAACTCCCAAAGCCCACCCCTGCTGATGAACTTCCTCCAGCAAGGCTGCACATCCTAGAGCCTCCACAGTCTCCCCAAACAGCATCACCCACTGAGGATCTAGTTTTTAAATACATGAACCAATGGGAGACATTTCTTATTTAAACCACCATAGCCACCTACCTCCGTCTTTTCTTGCACAGTATAGGGAATAACTTGGTTAAGGGTATAATTCAGCAAACACAAAGTGGGCGAGAGGATAAGGGGGATAATGCACGCTTCACCATGGATATATGTTAGGTTCTTTTGTGGAGTTTTAAATATGTATCCTTGCCTGTGCTCTGCCATGTACCTGTTGAATCTGTAGTGCAGGTTTTGCTATTAAAAGGTCAAATCCCTAGAAGTGTTTATGGGACAGTGGGATTGGCAGTTGTGGGCCTTGCTGCCCCATGTCTGTCATTCCTTACAGCATGGAAGCGGGTTTTTCTCTAGGTGCCCACACCTCCTCCACTGTCACAGGCCTTAGGGAGTGGCCAGGCCATCACTGCTCATTCTTGTGCTCAGTCGTGGCATGCAGCACCGTCAGCCCACATCCTGATGATCCATCCCGGTGAGCCCTGGGCGTATGTCCTGTGGACCTTATGGGCCTTGCCCTTCTGTGGTCTGCACTGCACGTGTTCCTCTTGATAATTCCTCCTTTTCACATGCCCCCTCCTTTGCTTGTGTGTCACCCCACCCCCCACTTCCCACACTCTATGCCCTCCTCTTCACTGAGCCATCTCGGCCTGTTCCATGGGACCCTTTCTCTGTTCTCCTGAGGGCTTCTTGGCCACAACCCTCTTCACTGAGGCTGGCTTCCATGTCTGTAGCTCCATCTCACATCCCTCTTCTGAGCCCCAAAGCCCAATATCCCATTGATGACTGGACAGTTCTGCCCTGTTACCCAAGTAGAGGGAGTCTTCTCTTGCCCCGGCCCTTTATCCCATCTCCCTTGCTTTATTGAATGGCAATAGTCGCACATTCCTGCTCAGTCACTCAGTCACACAGTTTAGAAGGCCAGGAATCTGTCACTACCATTTCCCTCCTTCCTCCAACAGCCACTCCGTCACAGTCAGGCCACTCTCTGACAACTTATTGTCAGATGTCCTCAATCATCTCCCCCAGGATCGCTGTAACGGTCTCCTGCAGTCTTCCTGGCTTAACCATGTCCTGTTTCAATACATGCTTTGACCAAAGGGGTCATTTTGATGCACAGATATGACCACATCAACCTACTGCTTCCAACCCTCACGCCCTTCCCATGGACTCCCATGTCTAAACTTAGAAAGGTTCAACAGGCCATAACTCAGCCTTCCCTGCCTCTCCAGTTTCAGCACCTGCTACAGCCAACAGATGTCCTGTGAGTCTCTCCACATTGCCCCCACCAGCCTGCATCCTCCTGCCTTCCTGTCGACTGCCTGCCATTCACAATTCAAACTCATGCTCAGAGTTTACCCTCGCCAGTCCCCCTCCTCCTTCTCAGTGCCTACTCCGGAACCTAGAAAACAACGAGCGTCCGTGGCGTGGGTGAATCAATAGTGCCACAAAGTGTGGAGCAGGGTTTACCACTACCATGTGAAGAAAATGCAAAAGAGAATTTCAACTCATTTCTAGCTCTCAAATGCATGGACTTTAAGGGGAGGCTTCCCCTGGGGAGTTGCACGGAGGCCTCTTATCTATTTCAAACAGAGTGTTCTTATTTCACCTGTATGTGATATTGTCCTGAAGATCTTGTTTAAGTAGGGTGTTTTGTGGCTAGGAAATATTTGAGAACTAATAATCTAAAGTGTTCAAATGACTAAGGTGAGTACGATACCTGAACAGACCTCCCAGAACAACGCAAGTCTCCATTTGTCTTCTCTTTGACAAATTAGGGGACCTCCCCTCCACCACCACCGATTTTCCTATCCAAGCAGCAAGCTTGTTTGTTAGTTTGGGGTTTTTACTTGCTTGTTCCCCACCCCACTTGCCTGCATTTTTCTTTTAAAAAATTATTACTTCGGGTGAGTAATAAAACCCAGGGTGAGAAGAAGTTAAGAGATGCTGAGGAAATTGATCATATAGCCTCTCCATGAGCACATGTCCCATCCGCTAGAGAAGGCTGACTGTGGCCTCTCCGTGAGCACCCTGTCCCCATCCTCTAGATGAGAATGATTCTGTGACCTCTCCATGAGCACCCTGTCCCCTCTCCACAAACACCTGTCCCCATCCTCTAGAGAAGGCTGACTGTGGCCTCTCTGCGAGCACCCTGTCCCCATCCTGTAGAGAATGACTCAGCAGCTGGCTTCAGCACGTGATTCCAGACATTTTTATATAGAGGCTACTTCTGGAGACAAAGAAGAAGTCAGTGCAGAGACCTCAGAAGACTCCAGACTCTGCTATCTAGTGACTGTCAGGGAAAATGTCTTAAGGACAACTCTTCCAATATCAAAACCAGGTCTTGGCAGACACCCCCAGAATTTTCTGGCTCCTTTCTAAATATCCATTAAGGTCAACTTGCTTACTTACCTGGCAGTATATTTCTCTCCTAATACATCGAACTTATTCACCTCAGAAAACACATTACTTAAAATGAGATGGTCTTGGGAGGGGAAGGGGGACACTGAATTTTTTTTAATGACTGAAGTGAGTATTCAATATTTCAGTAAATATTGGGCCAATTTGCCTTCACACAGAAAAGAGAAGAAAAAAAACGACTACCGTTTTCCATCATAGAAATGAAGATCTAAATGAGAAAAAAATGTTCTAAAGCTATTAGAGAAAATGATAAGACAACACCTTTGTGAATTTTTGGGGGGAAAAGACATTTGCTTTAAGACAGCATTAAAAAAAGCAAACTATTAATAGAGCCGTGTCTGATTATACCTAATTAAAACCCTTTGTTAAATGAACAAGATTAAGAGACAAGCTGTAGCCCCGGCAAAGGTATTCACAGAATGTCTAGCAGGCAGGATTATTACCAAGCAAGTATGGAATCGCTACAGATCAGGTAGGAAAAAGCTCTTTAACACAAAAGAAAAATAGGCAAAGGCTGTGAACCAAAAATTTATAGAAAGCAAATATGAATAGATAAATGTATTCAAATATTTGACTTCATACATAATTAGGGAAGTGCAGTTAAAACAATAAGGGCTTTTTGTTTCCAATCATACCGGCAGAAATTTTTAAGTTTGAAAATATCCAATGTTGGCAAGGTTATGAGGAAATTGCTACTTCATTCCCTGCTTTTGAGGATGGGACTCGGTGTGGAGATGTTCGGGAACATTTGGCAGCATCTTGTAAATTTGAAAATGTGCGTCCCAATGACACAGCAGTTTCTTGTGTGTGTATTACCCCAGGGCTTGTCTCCCACACTGCACAGCATCCCGATGACACAGCAGTTTCTTGTGTATTACCCCAAGGCTCGTCTTCCACACTGCACAGCGTCCCAATGACACAGCAGTTTCTTGTGTGAGTATTACCCCAAGGCTCGTCTTCCACACTGCACAGCGTCCCAATGACACAGCAGTTTCTTGTGTGTGTGTTACCCCAAGGCTCGTCTTCCACACTGCACAGCGTCCCAATGACACAGCAGTTTCTTGTGTGTGTATTACCCCAGGGACCGTCTCCCACACTGCACAGCGTCCCAATGACACAGCAGTTTCTTATGTGTGTGTTACCCCAGGGACCGTCTCCCACACTGCACAGCATCCCAATGGCACAGCAGTTTCTTGTGTGAGTATTACCCCAAGGCTCGTCTCCCACACTGCACAGCGTCCCAATGACACAGCAGTTTCTTGTGTGAGTATTACCCCAGGGCTCATCCACACGTGTACAGATGCATTTGTATGCCTGGTTCTCGTCGAAATGCTCACTAACACTCTGGTATTTGACGTCTGTGGCATGAATAGCTGCCTATGGTAGTTTTCTGGGGCTCACTGTAACAAGTTGCCATGACCTAAGAGGCTTAAAGAACAGGAGTCACTCACTCTCCTCACCATTCTGGAGTCTAGAATCCTAGGCCAAGGGTTAGCAGGGTGGATTCTTCTGAGGCCATGGGGGCTTGTCAATGGCCACCCTGTGCCTTCACGAGTCTTTCTCTGTGCCTGCTATGTCTCATTCTTATACATATGCCAGCTAGCTTTGGGCCTATCCTGGTAACCTTTTAACCAAACCACCTCTTAAAACAACAACAACAACAAAACCCTATCTCCAAATTGTGAGGTATTAGGGCAGTGGTTCTCAACCTGTGGGACCCAAAGCCTTCGGTAAACCTCTATCTCCAAAATTATTTACATTACAATTCATAAGAGTAGCAAAATTACAGTTGTGAAGTTGCAATGAAAATAATTTTATAGTTGGGCATCACCACAAGATGAGGAACTGTATTGAAGGGTCACAGCACTGGGAAGGTTGAGAACCACTGTACTGGGGTTAAGGCTTACATATGCAAATTTGGTGGGGGCCGCTTATCTCCTAACACTCCTCTTCAAGTGAGTAGACTCCATGAGAAACCATGGTCTCCATCTTGGAAAGCAAAGCCGTGTTGGGTGGGCATGACACACAAAGGTTCATACCCAGCTTCTCAACCTGGTTATAACCCCATATGGCATCGTGCCACTAAAGATGGAGACAGGGTCAGAAAAAAATATAATGGTAAAAAGTGTGTGAGTGTAAAATGACTAAAAATTAATTTAAAATAGAACATAGTGAGTCTGAAGTGTTTGCTTATATGGGATCACGGGATGTCATTGCAGCTTCTGTTCTGGATGCACAAGTGTGCACACTTTGTATTGTGAATACCATCCTGCCACACACCAGCCAACACTGCCAGAAACACTTTAGCTCAGACTTGAGGCTACTGTGTGTGATAAATTGTAACATTTATACTGTAAGACAAAGGTTTCTACTCTTATTGAAACATAATGGTTTAATCATGGAAAACAAAGACATTTAAAACAAAGACATCATGCCATAGAGCATAAGTATCAAGTTGATAGATTTTTTGGATTGCATTAGAATGTTTGATTTTTAAAAATCTCTAAATGAGTTACTGACTTGAGTTTCACTAAAAGTCGTTGGATGGACTTGTGTTTGAATGAGACCAGAATCTCTAGTCACTTTGCAATGGTACTGGTTAGAGTTCTGCCATTTTGAGCTGGATGTTTATGAAAAATAGCATTCTCAGCATGATGATTATAAAATCAAAATATCACTTCTCCCTGAAAAATCCTGAAAGTCCTCTTTGACATGTAGTATCAGATATTCAGCCAAGATTTAAATTCTTTGTGTGAAAATAAACAGAAATGTCTATCTCATTAGTGTATAAACTTGATTTTACCATTAATAAATGGTAAAAATCATACATATATAAACTATTATTTCCTAATATTTTATTATTTTTATCTCTGTGTGTATGTGATATGAGGTGCCTGCAGAGGTAAGAAGGGGAACTTGGGTCCTGTGGAGCTGGAGGTACAAGCAGATGTGAGCCACCCAAAGTGAGTGTTGGGGACCAAACTTGGGTCCTCTGAAAGAACAGCAGGCATTTGGAACCTCTGAGCTATCTCCTCAGCTCCCCAGGGGATTTATTTTAGAGATAAATTTTAAAATAAATTTCTCTATGATTCATATGCAGTAAATGTTTGGTTGCACACCTATGTCTCATCCTGGTGTGCCAAGGGTCCCACACAATTTTCTTATACAAAAAGGGGCTGTAAGTGAAAAACCTTCCTGCCATGTGATATCACTTACTGCGAATGGGCATGAAGCACACATTCAGACCCACATGGATATTTTATATATGTATGAAAACATAAATGTTCTAGAAGGATCAGTTAAAACTGGTTAGCACATGCCTCTTTGTAAGCTAGGTCAACACGACTAACTTAGTTTTATTTATTTTTAAAAATATTGAAGATCTAGCGTTGTATATATGAGTGGTTTTACTTGACTAGAATGTCTGAAGCCCAAGGTTCCATCCTCAGTACTCAATATTAAAATATTGGAAATGGCACCTCCTGGAACTTTCTCCAAAACTGACCACATACTTGGACACAAAGAGAGTCTCAATATGTATGAAAAAAAATGAAAAATCTTTTCCCTTTTTTAAGAAAATAATTATCTTACTATAGTTTATTTTTATTTTATTTATCTATATTTTTCTTCTCTCCTTTACCCTATAGGTCTTTTGTGTATATTATGGCTTCCAGTTTACTATTTGTATTGGGTTCCTGAGTGTGTGTGCGAACAAGTAGATCTCCGTTTCTTGTGCCTTCTCTTGGGCTCTTTTCCTTCTGTTTGTTTGGTTTGTCCTATTCCAATTTGTTAGTTTTTGTTTTGGCTTATTATGTTTTATTATATCTTATCATCAACTCTGAGAAGCCTAAGGGAAGAAATAGAGGAATAGAAGGAGAGGAAACCATAAGCAGAATATATTATGGGAGAAAAAAATCTATTTTCAATAAAAGGAAAAAAATACTTGAAACAAGTATAGTGAGATATAAATGGTTTCTCGGTAACAGTAATAGTCTTTGTTTTTTCTATATATCTCTGATTTTGAAAGAAGTTTAAAGAGTTTAAAGGACGGCCAACTCATCCATATGTAAGGAAACTTTACATTTTTGTTAAAGCATAAAAGAACTGCAGAGGATCTCATTTCATCTTGACCTTGCTACAATGATACCACTTCTGGCTGAACTTTGGGTTTGTGCAGCTATAGGATGCTCATTGGGATCAACCCCATGAGCATTTTTTGAGATGAGATCTTACCATGTAGCCATGGCTGCCCTAGAATCAATATGTAGATCGGCTGCCTCTGCTTCCCAGTGCCTTGACCTGGGAACACTTTTGCATTTGTTGTAAATAAGCAGTCGGTGTCTGTTTCTACTACTCATACCCTTTCTTCCATGCCAGCACTAGTTTCTTTTGGAGATATTTTTATGAGCTTCCTAGAATCCTTTTAGAAGAAGAGGAAGTATAAATACATGAAGGGACATAGCACCCAATGAAATCAACATTTTTCTGCAAGCACATAGCAGGACCCTATGTTAGAAGGCTAAAAACAACTTGTTGTGACCACTAGTGTGTGGGTCCTCTGTCAGGGTCAACACAGCTGTCACTTGAATTTTAATTCTCATAACCTCAGAAGACAGGTTATATAGAATCTAAGTTACTCTTTCAAAGTTATATAGATCAAGCTGAACTAACTTCAAGCTAGCATAAAGCATTGGAGGAAGAAAATACTTGGGAAGCCATTGGCTTTTATAACTATGCGGGGAAGGAAAGGGCAAAGTTATAGGGATTTAGCTCAGAATCCACTTTCAGTGCAGCAATGTCATGGATAAATATTCTCCATTTCAGTTTAGAAATATGGAGAGCAAAGCCCGGGAGAATTAAACATGTACATCTGTAGCCAACAGGATTGATTCCTCTGGAGCCTCTTGCCCTCGGCTTGTAGATGGCCACTTTCTCTTGTGTCTTTCATGTGGCCTTTCTCTACCCATGGCTGTGTCTCAGTTTTCTCTTCCAATAAGAGCCCTATCTGCATTTAGAGCCCATCCTAGAGACCCCATTCTCACCTCTTCAAACATCCCATTTCCAAAATCAGCTACATTCTAAGGCATGGGAAGGTTAGGTTTATAATATAACCATCATGGGTAAGATCCTCTGTGCTCAGCCTGCTCCTGAGGACCTTGCCTGTTTTTATGAGTCTTCTATGGACAAGAAAGGTCAAACCCCAAACAAATCCCAAATCGGTCCCTAGCTATGGTTCTCAAGCTTCCTAACGATGTTCGTTTGTGGTGGTGACCCCCAACCATACCATTATTTATAGCTGCAATTTTCCTTCTGTTATGAATCATAACACAGACATCTGATATGCAGAATATCTGATATGTGACCCCAAAGACGTTGTGACCTCAACTCTAGAGGAGGGAGAAGGAGAAAAACTACCTTTCCACCGTGAAGAATTCTTCATAAGCTAGTCTTCTTTTCAGGGGACTCAGGTTTCACCTTGTTTTATCCCACTGAGAATGCCTTCACTCAGAGCTTAGAATCCAGCTGGTTTCTTTATGGCGCCATTGGAGGCTCGCGGTATCCAGGTGAGAGCCTCCTGGGCTTCCTCCCAAATTTGACTCCAGCCTTGGAAAGGAGAAGCCAGTGTCAGCTTGAAGTGGTGATTCTCTTAAAATTATTTGCTGCAGCGATCTCTCTGCAGGGAAGAGGTCTTCTCCAAACTAAAAGGATTGGCTTCCCACATCCTTGGGATACAAATCTTACTGAGAAGCCATCTATCTTGTTCAACATTCTGACAATTCGGAGTGTCTGCGGAGGGTTTGAAGCTCCTTGAAAATGGTTTATGGTCTAGACGGTTTTGAAATCATTCAGCAGAGGGAAAAAATCTTGCCTCCACAACTTAAAAAAAAATCTCTTTCAGAAGGAACATGTGGCCAGGGACACTGCTGTTCTGCGTTTTTATTGACTTTCTCTCTTGGCACGTATTGAGTCTCATGGCTTTAATTATCACTTATATACAGATGATATTCAAATTTACACATTTCCAGCCCTTTCAGATGATGTCACCCCTTGCCTTAGCCCAAATTTGGCTCCCATCTTGTCTTGGATGAGCCACAGTTTTCGCTGATTGAATATGGATGAGATGGAGGCTTTGCCGTGGTTGTAAATAAACCCCGAAAGCATGGGAGTTCATTTACCCCATTGATATAGCCTGGGCCGCCAGCGAAGGGCAGGGCTGCTCAATGACTGAATTATCCCCCACCATTCCACTCAGCCAAGGAATTAATCTCCACAAAACATCCAAAGACATTTGACAGTGGCCATCATTCCCATTTTTGGCCAGAATTCTGTATATCTCGTGGTTGAAACTCTGTCATGGTCCTTGACAGACTCCCAGTAAGCCCATGTTTACGGTGCACTCGGAGTATGACTGCCCTTTGACCTTGCGTGTCCTTGCGTCGTGTCCACAGTGCCAGAACACATCATCCTTCAGGCAACTGTGCTAGTTTTCTCTGCACTGAAACGTGGTGTGTTGAATGCTTGGCCGGGTTCTCTGCCTTCACAATAAGCTCGCTTTTCAAATGGCTTAGAACGACATTGTCTCCCTCTGAAGAGGCCGTTTCTAGTCTGTGCCACCGCTCGGTCGGAGATGTGTTCCGCGTGGCTCCTCCACACAGACAGAACATGTGACCTTGCGCAACAACGTGTATCTGAAAACCCTGGGGTGACCTCATCCCAGGCGTTAGTCCACGACAGCCTGGGCCTTAATAAGCAACAAGCCCTCCACAAATACTCACTGGGCTAAAGCCAGAGAGAATGAATTTGTAATCCTTTGACCCACTTGTGGGTTTTGCTGCTGTTGTTATTTATATATTTTTTTATCTACCTCTCAGATTATTATGTAACTGTGTTTGTGTAATTATTATTTCAAGCAGAACATATTGGAAAGCTCCATTAACATAACTGAGGGGTATAAAATGGAGTGTTTGGAGCTGTCAATTAGCCGATTTGTCTTGTGTTGCTTTTCTTCATTATTTCCGAGCAGCTAACGGTTCATTCAGCACATTTTAATTAAAAACAAACATATGTAGGCCTGCTAAGACCTCCAGTGTCTAGTGGTGTAGTCAGACAGGGACGGCGAGCGTGTCTAGCCGCGGCCATCTGATATCTTCCATCCATCTCGGTCGTAATCCTCCAGATCTAATTATGGGGGGGGGGGCGGCTGCGCTCAGTTAGGCTTTTCTTGATTTTTACAGAGATGTAGTTTTTCAGCCCATTATGATGGAGAAAATCGGCTGCCGCGGGGTCCTTTCCAAGTCGAAGTCTCGGGAGCTTTCTTCCAGTTATTTTCCGCCCAGCCCCGCCCATTGGTCCTAGCCTTGTTCTCCCCCCGTAGGGGATGTTCCAGGGATGTTCCGAGAAGCACCATGGCACCTTTCTTATCGTGACTTGAAGGTGTGAGCACTGAGTTCTTAGAAACCACAAGACCTGCTCAGGTGACCCAGCATCAGGGTCTGCCCTGCAGCCCTGTGCACTCAGAAGCTGGATCCCAGCAGGGTCAGGAGAGGGGCGTGTCTTGGTGTCTTACCAAGGACAGGGAGGAGAATGAGCTCCTTTAACTAGTTATAACTATTTAATAACTAATTCACACGGAAGGGCCCTGTAGTAACTGAAGAGGGGTCTGGAGGCAGACCACCGGGCATCATGCCCACAACAGTGAGCCGCCTGATTTAACAGTGTGCCAGGTGGACTTAAGGGCAGGCTGCAGAATCTCCATGTTAGGTTAGAGAAAGAGGAAGAAGATGAGATATCTCGCAGGTCCAAGCTCTGTCCTAACATCCAAGGCCTTCTACAATCTGACTCCGGGTTTGTCTCCAAACTCCTCTCTTGGTAGCTACGGTGGGAACAGCTCAGCCAGCAACAACAAAGCCACCTGCTTCTTTCTCAGTTTAGACCTAGTTAACTTAAGAAATTTGAAAGAAAATGAAAGAAAAATGGGAAACTTTTCACATAAACACCCATGAGTAATTTCAGAGTATTCCTCCCAGCCCCCGCTCCTGAACCAGTCCCTCAGCTGAGTACAAAGGCTTCCAGTGGGGCCGGACGCATGGCTTGGTTGGGAGAGTACTTGCAGGGAGCTGAGTTTATCCCCAGCAGCTATATAAAAAGCAGGTCACAGGGCACAGGCCCGGGCTCATTGTCTAGTCTCGCTGACTCAGCAGGCTCCAAGTACAGTAAGCGACCCCGCCTCAAAAGTGTAAAGTGGAGAACAGTTGAGGAAGGCACCAACATCCCTTGGCTTCTACGGGCATGCACCTACAGTGCATGTGCAGCCGTCACCCACACCAGCATAGATACATACACACAGAATTGTACCACAGTGTCTTGTGCACGATACACAACGCCCCCTTGCCTTCTGGCTGGCTACACTGTGGTCAAGTCCCTGGGCGGTCGGAAGCTGTGTGTGACGGCAGGGACTCCAGCAGCCTCAGTTCCTGAATGGTATGGAGGATGTTGTTGCCTTGTAAACAGGATTGTTCTGTCACTAAATTTCCCACGCAGTTAGGCTTTGACCTTTGGGATTTGCTTGCTAGAGAAACTGAGTCTTTAGATCCATTATACTGTCTACCTTAGCCAATACGGTCAGCTGCTATAAAGAACTGGGAAAAGCTGCCGGTCTCTGACTGGACACAACCTACTACCCTCATAAAGACCAGGATGGCACACATCAGAAGTATGAATTCCTGCACCACTCTACAAGATTTTAAGCTGATTCTACAACTTAGTGACTATGTAATCTCAAACGAATGTTATCAGGAAGGATATATTTATTTATATACTTCTACATATATATATTTATATATTTCTCTATATAAATTACATATAGCATATATAAATTAAATAACTGAGCCTTACAAATACATTAAGTAAATAATATGCATATGTTTTAAGTTTTATATATTTGCAAATATATAAAACATATAAATTTCAAGGGAGAGTTTTTATTTTATTTTGTTAAGATGGTTCAGTTGGATCCCTGGGACCCATATGGGAGCAGGATAGAACTGGCTGCCACCAGCTGTTCTCTGACCTCCACAAGCATGCCATGGCATGCATGTACACACACACAATATTTAAAGAATTGGGTCACCCAATTGTTGGGCTTGGTAAGTCTAAAATCTGATTGGCCAGGGCAGGGTTGGGAGGCTGAAGGCCCAGAAAGCAGTTGCAGCTGAAGCTGGAAGTCAGGCTTCCGAGGAGCTGGGAAGAGCCAGTGCTGCTGAGCAAGTTCTGGAGTGTCTGAGGGAACCCCCTCTTCTTCAGGGGCGAGGTGACCCTCTTGTTCTAGTCAAGCACTAACTGCAAGAAGCCCACCCACTCCATGGAAAGTCGTCTGCTTCTCTCAAAAACATACTCATTTATGTATACTTTTTCCTTTCTGTGGAGGGAGGGGGCAGGGTCTTGCTTTGGTTGGCCAGGTACTAACTAGATAGCTGGTGCTACCTTTGTACTCAAAGCAGTCCTCCTACCTCAGTCCCCTAAGTGCCGGAAATCCAGGAACCACAAATCTTCTTTGTAAAAAGCAGCCCAGGGGCCTGGGAATACAATGCAGTGGGTGAGTGTGAGGCCCTGACTTCATATCCTGGTATCCACATCAAAAGCGGGGTGTGGCTGCATGTACCTATCATTGTAGCGTTGAGTGGGGCCGATGACAAAAGGATCGCTGGGCTTGCTGGCTATTAGCATAGCTCCAGGTTCACTGAGAGACCCTGTCTAAAGGTAAGACAGGGGGAAGTATAGAGCAGGGAACTCGGAATTCTCCTCAGGCCTCAGCACATGCACGTCAATGTGAACAATCACACACACACACACACACACACACACACACACACACACACACACCTTTTCAGGAGCATCCAAATGTTCAAAAACATCCTCAGAAATATCTGAGAGTTGGGCCTACCAAGCTGACATCACATGACGTCAGTGCCCATCATATGAAGTTATTCCGTCCCCTAGCACGTTGGTCCTGACCCTTAAAGATGGAGAAAATACGAGAACATGTCAAGCAGATAAGTTTATGTGTATAGGGCAAAGTCAGCACATAACTGCCAATATTTATTCTTTATTATTATTATCACAGGATTGGCTCTATGTTTGGCCCTTGTGAAAGTGCTATGGACAAGTTCAATCAGGACCACGAGGAATAATGGCTGTTTGGTTTGGAATGCCACTAATCTGATGTAAAACCTCATACATTAGAATTCTAAATGCAGCAAATGGAGACCCATGTACCAGTGCTTGCAGACCACGCTGGCCAACACTCCATCAGTTTGTGGCTATTTTTGCCTTGTTATTCCGTGAATAAATTTTAATATATTCCATTTTCCCCATAAACTGTTTATTTACTGCTCACATTAATGCGATATGGCAAAACCATTTACATGACTGGAGTCCTCTGCAACTGACGAGAGCATTTCTTTTGCTTTGCTTTCTCTCCATTCCTCGTGATAAAAATCATTTCGCTGTACATGTTTTTGAATTAACTGGCACTTCTCGGGAATATAACCTCAGCGTAAATCAAGCGGCTGACGTAGAGTCGAGTGATTAAGAACCTGGCCAGCTCCTTAGCTGCTTGAGGATCTGCTACCATTATGAATGACACAGTAACAACCTGGACCAGAAAGTTCACGCACAACTGCTTACTTCAGAAGAAACAGATGGTTGGCAATGCCTTTCACCAGAGAAAGACAACAGCGCCTAAGACAGGAATTTGGTGTGTGTGTGTGTGGGGGGGGGTGTTGTATAAGACCACACCAGATACCATCTTGTATTTGGTTTCAGAACTGTCTTTGGTGGTAGCAGGACAACTGTATTTGGCATGGCTTTGGATTATGCAAAGAAAACCAAGCCCAAGCACAGACTTGCAAGATGTGGGCCATCTGAGAAGAAAAAGAGGGCAAGAAGTCAGCGGATCTGTAAAGTGGGACACATGGCTGAGGAGGGAGCTGCGAAATTGCTGTTCCGGTTTTGTTTCTGTGGCTATGATAAAAATGTTCTGACCAAAAGCAGCTAAAGGAAGGAAATGGTTAATTTCAACTCACTGTTCCGTATGGCATCCCATCCTTGAGAGATGGCACTCATCACCGAGGCAGGAACTCAAGGCAGAAGGCAGAAGGCAGGCCTGCATGCTCTCCCCCATAGCACCACTTCTAATGAAGGAACTCACCTCACAGCCAAAGAAGGACAGCAGACACCGTTGAGGTTGGCTGCTTGCTACTTGGTCCACAGCTGGCTTATACTCAACTCATGCCTTTATGTAGTTCAGGACCACTTGCCTAGGGAGTGGTACCGCCCACGGTGAGTTGAGCCCTCGTGCATTACTACGCAGTCAAGACAATCCCCATGAGTATTGATTTTTGAGGGGCAAGAAGTTCATTTCTTTATTGACTTTTGTCTTGAGTTCCCAAAACACCAGCATAACAGAATAGAAATTACAGTTTATTTGGGGACAATCTTTAGTTTTGTTTCATTCTTTTTTAACATAATTTCTATATAGGAGTATGCATCTTGTCTTCAATGTCCTTTTCTCATGGAATTATCCTTATTTCCATTTGATATTTTATTACTGAAATTTTCATTCAGTCTTGTTTTGCTTTGCTTTGCTTTTCTGTGTGTGTATGCATTCAGATGTGTGTCTGTGTATTCAGATGTGTGTATATGTATGTATGTATATATGTATGTTTTCAGAGGTTCATGTATATATAAGCGTGTGTGTTTTCATGTATATATATATATATACCATATATATTATATCTATAGGCTCAGTTTTGTGTATGTGTTCAGGTGTTATGTGTTCTGGTGTGTGTGTATGATTATGTGTTCAGATGTGTGTGTGTGTTCAGGTATGTAGAAGCATGGCAGACAGTGCTGTTGAGGAAGTTTTAAATTGTGGGTGCCTGGCTCAAAAGGTTTCACAGGAGAACATTAATATGTGGCCTAGAGATCTTGTTCTTGTGATATTTTGGCAAAGAATGTAGCTGTTTTTCACCCTTGTCCAAAAATTCTGCTCGAGGCTAAATTGAAGAGCTATGGATTAAGAGCTTTGATAGAAGCCTGTAACTTCATGTGGTAGCTTGAATGTAATTGGCCCCCAGAAACTCATTAGGCGTGGCGCTATTTGAAGGTGTGGCTTGTTGGAATAGGTATGGCCTTTTTGGAGGCAGGCTTTGAGGTCTCATCTGATCAAGACACACCCAATGTCTCAGTTCACTTCCAGTTCCCTGCACATTAAAGAGGTAAATTCTCAGCACCACATCTGCCTGCATGTTGCTGTGTCCCGTCATGATGATAATGGACTGAACCTCTGAACTCTAAGCCACCCCAATTAAATGTTTTCCTTTATAAAAGTTGACAAAATCATGGTGTCTCTTCATAGCAATAGAAACCCTAACTAAGACACGCCAGTTCCAAGGAATCCCAACATGTTTCTGGGTATTTATAAGCACCTATATACGCATGGCAAACTTACATACATACATATATACATACACATTAAAACAAAGTTTGTTGAATTTGATTTCTATTGCTATGGTTTGGATATATTAGAGAGTGTCCCTCAAGTTCACATACTGAATACTTAGTCTTTAGTGTGGGAGTGTTGAGAGGTGGTTTGGATGTGTAATAGGCCTGACCTAGTGGGGAGAACCTTAAGCTCTGGGACACATTCCCTCAGAAGCTTCTGTGACTCAAAGTAAGTTTTGGGTGAGCATTTGTTATATAGCATTGGTTGTGACCTCTGATTACTCTCCGGTCTCCTATGTGGTCTCTGTCTCCCCATGACCCCTCTTTTCATTAGATCCTCACGAGAGGCCACTTAGTGTGTGGGAGACATCAGGCTCAAAATCCTTGAACTAAATAAAGCTCCTTTCTATCTCAAATTCAGCCATCTTGGGTTTTTCATTATAGTAATGAAAAATGGACTAATACGTAGACAGCAAAAATGAACCTTCAAAAATGGACAACAATGCCACATTCATCCAGAAATTTCTGCTGGAAGAATGTTTTCTTAAAGAGAAATGACAGCAGGTTGAAACCTGGATCTACACAAAGGAAGGATAACACTGGAAATGATGAGTTAAAATATAAAATTATTAAAATACTTACTAAACTAAACTTTTTATTTAGTAAGGTGGAGACAGGAGGATCAGAAAGTCAAAGCCATCCTTGGCTACATAGCAGATCAGAGGACCTCTTGGGCTACATGATACCCCGTCTCAAGAAAACAGACAAGCAAAACTATTTAATGAATCATTGTTTATTTATAGAAAAGATAATTGTGTATTATGAGTGTGTTATATATGAAGAAATAAAAAGTATAACAATTGCATAAAGGGTTCATGAGGAGCAAGGAAAAGACACTATTATAAAATTAAGTTATGACTAGAGATACAGCTCAGTCGGTGGAGTGCTTGCCCAACACACATTGGCCCTAGGCTCGATCCCAGCACCACAACAACCCTAGGCTCGATCCCAGCACCACAACAACCCTAGGCTCAATCCCAGCACCACCACAACCCTAGGCTTGATCCCAGCACCACAGAAACCAGGTGCATTATTGGCTACACGGTGAGTTTGAGGCCAGCCTGGGCTGCACGAGACTCTGCTTCAAAAAAAAAAAAGAAGGACCCAGGAGATGTCCTATGATCTCTACATATGTGTATGCACACACATGCGCACACATACATGCACATGTGTGCATACATACACACCAGAAAAAAAAAGAAAAGTGAAGGAAGGTAATAACAGACGACCAAGTAGAAAACAAAAGAGTAAGATGGTAGACTCCAGTCCCACCATGCCACCACGGCAGTAACCACACATTATAAAACACTTTCATTAAGCGCCAGAGAGATTGTCTGGATAAGAAAGCAAGATTCAACTAGATCTTGTTGACAAGAAATTCAATATAATGAGCAGGTTAAAATGAGGAAATGGAGAAGGAGTGTCCTAATATTAATAATGATAAGAAAATTGAAGAGGCTGGTTTATACCAAAGGGTACTTTTTAACCAAGACTAGCAGCAGGGATGGTGAGAATCAATTCCCAGTGATGAAAGGATTGAGTTGTTAAAAGAGAAAGGAGAGAGAGAGAGAGAGAGAGAGAGAGAGAGAGAGAGAGAGGCTCTGACCAGGGGATCAGAGAAGCTGACTGCAGAGCTCCACCTCTCCCCACCTCTCCCCACCTCCTCTCCTCCAGATTCAGTGCCCCAGTCTCATCTCCAGCACTGTGGTGGACCATCCCTCTCTGCCCCTCCCTCTAGTGCATCACTCAGATCTCCCCTCCAATCTTCCTTCCCCTCACGCATGCTGTACCGCAGCTCTCAAGCCCACCGGGCATTCCCTGGTAACCCGCAGACACTCCAGCCGGGGAAGCAGGTAGGCAAACTGCAGACCTTTCCCTCTCCCTTGCCAAACCGAATCCCCAGGCTCATCACAGCTCTGCCGCAGACCACCAGTTGTGGCCTCTCCTCACTCTCCGCTCCCTCTCCCAGGGAACTAAGCAAATACTTTCTTCCAACCTGTGGACCCCTTCGGCATCACTCCCAGCCTTTCCCTATTCTTAATATATATAAGTATCTCCCAGTACTTAGAAACATATTTTACCTAGAACCCCAGTGACCATTCCAAGCAAGATCCCAAAAGAATTCCCTACCAGGCAACATACAACCACTACACCCTCCTAAGAACTGGACAGGGCAGCAGAAACTGAGCAACAAAGCAGACAGTCAACAAAGAGAAGACTGGACATCAGCACCTAGAACTACAGTATTCACAAACCCAGCACAGAAACAAGATCAACAACAGCCAGGACAATGTGTTCACTAGAGCCCAGCAGGCCCTGGGAATTGTAACATGACTGATACACAAGACAAAGACTTTAAAATAGCCTCTGTGAATATGATACACATCCCTAAGAAAGAAATTAATAAACCCCTTTAAAAACCTATGGAAACATTAATAAACAACGAAAGGAAATGAATGAAACAGTTCGAGACCTGAACGTAGAAATAGAATCAATAAAGAAAACCCAAAGTGATGTAAATCTGGAAATGAAAAAAATTAAAAATTAGAACAGAAACTTTAGTAGCAACTCTCACTAACAGAATATGAGAGATGTAAGAAAGAATCTCAGGCATTGAAGACATGATAGACGACATGGATATCTCAATCAGTGAAAATGTTAATTTTTTAAAATCATGGCACATAACATCCAGAAAATCTGGACCACTCTGAAAAGATCAAATCTAAGAATAATAGGAATAGAGGAAGTAGGAGAAACCTAAGTCAAAGGCACAGAAAATATTTTCAAAAAATTTATAAAAGAAAATTTCCCTTACCTAAAGAAGGAGATGCCTATGAAGGTACAAAAAGCTTACAGAACACCATATGGGATGTACCAAAAAAGAAATTCCATCCAGATCATAATAGTGAAAACACCAAACATACAGAACAAATTTAGATTAAAATCTGCCAGGGGAAAAGCAACATAAAAAGCAAAACTATTATTATTAGGATCATCCATCAAGGAGACCCTAAATGCCAGAGGACCTGGATGTTCTACAGAATCTACAAGACTGCAGATGCCATTCCAGACTACTATAACAGGCAAAAATTCAATCACAATAGATGGAGAAAATAAGGCATTCCATACTAAAATTCAAAATTCAATCACAATAGATGGAGAAAATAAGGCATTCCATACTAAAATAAAATGTAAGCAGTATCAATCTCCAAATCCAACCTACAGAAGGTTTGGGAAGGTAAACTCCAACCCAAAGAAATTACTCCCACACAAGAAAATAGTAGGAACAAATAATCCTAGACCAGCAATTCAAAATAAAAGAAAACATACACACACACACCACCAACAACAACTCCTCCTCCTCCTCCTCCTCCTCCTACTATTACTACTACTACTACTACTACTACTACTACTACTACTACTACTACTACTACATAACAGGGATCAACAAACACAGCTCATCGATATCTCTCAATATCAACAATCTCAATTCCTCAACAAAAAGACACAGATGAGCAGAATGGATGCAAAAACAGGGTCCATCCTTCTGTTGCACCCAAGAAAGACACCTTAACATTAAGGACAGACATCAGCTAAGGATAAAAGGATGGGAAATATACTCCAAGAAAACAGACCTAAGAAACAAGACATTTTAAGATCTGACAAAATAGACTTCAAACCAAAATGAATCAGAAGAGATAGAGTACACTATATACCCTCCAAAGGAAAAGATCCATCACTCTGCAGTTCTTAACATCTATACACCAAATCCAAGGACACCCAAGCTTATAAAAGAAACACTACAGCAGCTCAGATTACATGCTGACCCTCACGAAATGACTTTAATACTCAACTCTCTTCAACAGACAAGTCATCTAGAAAAAAAGTCAAACAGAGGAATGCTGGAGCTAACTGACATTAAAAACTGAATAAACCTAACAGATATTTACAGAACATTTTACCCAAAACCGGAATATACCTTCTTTCCAGCACCTCATGGAACTCTCTCCAAAATTGACCATATATTTAGACACAAAGCAAGTCTCAACAGACACAAAGAAATTGAAAAATTACCCTGCATTCTATCTGGCCACCATGGATTAAAACTGGATATCAGAAACAAAAGAAAGCTTACAAATCATGGAAACTGAACAATTCACTACTGAATATAAACTGGGTCAGGAAAGAAAGACTTTCTAGAATTGAATGAAAATGAATACACATCGTATCCAAACTTAGGGGGCACAATGAAAGCTGTGCTAAGAGGCAAGTTCACAGTACTAAGTGCCCACACACACACACAAAAAAAAAAAAAAAAAAAACTAGAGAAATCAAATACTAGCAACCTAACAGCACATCTGAAAGCTCTAGAACAAAAAGAAGAAATCACACCCAAGAGGAGATGATGGCAGGAAAAGTCAAAATGAGGGCTGAAGTCAATAAAATACAAACAAACAATATAGAAATCAAACAGATTTGGTTCTTGAGAAAAAACAGTAAGATTGACAAGTTCCTATCCAAATTAAATAAAATACACAGAGATAATGTATAAGTTAAAATGAGGGATGAAAAGGGAATATAACAACAGAGAATCATGACAACATGCTTTAAAAACCTGTAAATCACCAATTTGGAAAATCTAAAAGAAATGGCTAATTTCCTTGAAGCATGCCATTTGCCAAAGTTAAATCAAGATCAGATAACCATATAAACAGACCTATAAGCCCTAGTGAAATAGAAGCAGTCACTGAAAGTCTCCCAATCAAAACAAAACAAAAAAATCCAGGGCCAGATGGTTTTAGCACAGAATTCTACCAGACTCTCAAAGAAGAGTTAATGCCAATACTCCTCAAATTATCACATCAAATAGAAACAGAAGAAACATGACCAGTTTGTTTTATGAGGCCACAGTTACCCTGATACCCAAACCCATAAAGACTCAACAAAGAAAGAGAATTACAGACTAATTTATTTTATGAACATAGATGCAAAAGTTCTTAACAAAATACTCGCAGTCCAAATCTAAGAACACATCAAAAGATCATCCAGCATGATCACATAGGCTTCTTCCCAGACATGCAGACATGTTTCAATATTTATCTATATTTTCTTCTCTCTTTTTACTCTTCAGGTCCTTTGTGTACACATTGTGCCTTCCAGCTCAGTGTTGATAGGATTCCCGAGTGTGTGAAACGGTGGATCTCTCTCTCTACAGCTATGTCTGTTCCTCTGCCTTTCTTGGCTCTTGTTTTGTCCTCTTCTGATGTGTTAGATTTTTTAGCTTTGTGTGGGTGTGTGTCTATTTCTGTGTATACACATATACATACATATAGCATATACATACACATATATAGTAGATAGATAGATAGATAGATAGATAGATAGATAGATAGATAGATATAAAGCAGGGGAGGAGACACCAGTCCTAAATGTGTGCACCTAGTCACTCGCTTTCAGCACACATGAAGTAAACGTTGAAAGAGCTGGGAAAGAGCAGTTTAAGTCCGCAGCTGCAGGTGAGCATCCCTCCCTGAGCTTTGCAAATAGTACTTGGAAAACTGTTTATCCACATACAAAAAAAAAAAAAAGTTGGATCCTTCTGTTTCTTATATGTAAAAGTCACTCAAAATCAAAAGCAAGCTAATCAAAAGAGCTGAAACTATAAATGTCCTAGAAGAACATAAGGAAGAAGCCCTCATGATGTTTTATTTGGTCATAACTTCTTGGCTGTGGCAGCAAAAGCATAGGCAAGCAAAGAAAACTGGACTATATCAGAATGTAAGACCTCTGCCAAGCATGGTGGCCCACTTCTGTATTGTACTGCCGACATTTGAGAAGTGAAGACAGGAGAATCAGAAGCTGAAGCCAGCCTTGTCTTAGAAGAAGAATATGGGCTGGAGAGGTGGCGCCACAGTTAAGAGTTTCAGCTCTTGCCGAGGACTCGGGTTCTATTGCCAGCACCTGCATGGCACTAACAATCATCTCTCCTCCAGTTCCAGGGGATCTGACTCCCTATCCTGTTCTCAGAGGGCACGAAGCATACATGCAGGCCAAACACTCACGCACAATATGAATACATCTAATAATTTGATATAATAATTAATTAATTAATTAAAGCTCTGGAAATGAACACTACACGATGAAAAAGCAACTCTTGGGACAAGAGAAAATATGGCGAGATATCTGTGAATGGTTACTCTTCAACAACTCAATAAAACACTAAAGAGTTCATAAAAAGAACAAAAGGCGACAGAGGTGGTTCAGCAGTGACAAGCGGTTACTGCCTTTATGGAGGCCTAAGTTCCGTTCCCAACACAGGTGGATCATAGCAGCCTATAACTTCAGCTCCATGGGAGGTCTGATACCCCCTTACGGTCTCCACGGGTACTGTACTTATGTGTGTGCGCGCACACACCCACGCGCACGCACACACAGTGGGTGGATGGGTACTGCTCATATCTTCAATGATCTAAAGACCGCTAGGTCCCATTTCCCAAAGGTTCCACAACTTTCCACCAGGGCACTGTAGGGACCAAGCCTCTGACTACAGTAGGATTTGGGGAAGACTCAGCCCTTGAAAAAACTATCATCTAGGTTTCTGTCAACAGACGAATGGCAATGGAAAGGCTTACTATACACAGCAGAGTGCTGTTTGGCGTAGAAAGGAAGGAATTGTTTGACGACCATGGAAGCCTGTAGGCTGTAGAACAGGTCAGTCATAGACTATCTAATGCTGTCCAATTCCTTCGCTATCAGCTTCTTAGACCCACCAAATCCACAGACAGGGAGAACAAAATGGTGGTTGTCATTATGGGTGGTTTTTATAGGCATGGTGTTCTAAGTGGAGACAATGGAAAACTTATGGAAATGGTTGGTGGCAAAAATATATATTCGGTACCATTCATATATATGCTTAAACCTGATTACAGTAGCAAATTCTATGTCATCTTTTACCACAGTGGAAAAATGGGGGTGGAGGAGGAAGAGAAAGAGAAAGGGGTTTAAAGGGGAAAGGCTCAGAGTGTCTCGGAAGTAAGTTAAACTTATTGCTTCTCCTCCCCCCCACCCCACCCCTCTCCGCTCCACACCAGGAGAATCTTACATTGCAGTTTGGTCCAGTTCCCTGGTTTCCCTCTTAGAAAACTCCATGGGAATCTCTGGCCAAGTGGGCCTGTGTATCTGACTCTGGCATGTGAACCAGATTTCTCCACTTCCCTGTTTAATACAGGGGTAGGAGCTTCGCTGAAGTGCTTAAACAGGAAGCAGAAATTACCAACACTGCTATTTTCTCTCACCAGCCTTAAGATTGGAGCTAAAGCCACCATTATCCTTCTCCTTCCAGTCTCTAAAAATACTCATCTCCCTAGTGAAGGGAACTTTGCTTCTGCAAGTGCAGGCAGGACCCAGGGCCCCGGGAGCTTTCTGTAAGAAGGGATATTGTCTCTCCCACCCCAGAATCTCTGGTTTATCTACCATTGCTGCTGCCTGGAATTCAGCTGTTATGCCTGAACTGACTCTTGTCTACGGGTTTCCTTTTCAAACACAAAATAAAGAATCAGTTTATCCGATGATGAACAGAAATAATTATCGGTGACATTTTACCTTGGTTCCAATGCGAAGCTGGTGCCTCTGTAGCAGCCTCATGTGGAGCAACAAAACCCTGGCTTTGAAGCCAGGCCTGTTGGCACGTCTTATGAACCCAGTGCTGGGGAGGCAGACAGGCAGATCCCTGGAGCTCACTGTCCAGCTAAGCTGACCTTCTTGGTGATTTCTAGTCCAGTGAGGACTCTGTCTCAAAGTAACTAGGTGAATGGCAATTGAGGAAGGAGCCTTGAGGTTGTCCTCAGGCCTCCGCATTCAAGTCCTCACATATGCACGTGATCAGCACATATACATAGGCATTCACACAAACTCACTGGCATGTCTGGGCACACAAAGAACTCCGGTGTTGGCATAAGTAGCAGATAACAATTGAGTATGTTTTCATGTGTTGACTTATTTAATTCTCTCGGTAACCCTCTAAGTCAGGTTTGAATGATTATTCCCATCTTAGAGATTTGGAGACTCCGGTACACAGAGGCAAGGTAGCTGTGCACAGATCTCTACTTCTTTTTATCAACAGCTACTTTCATCATGTTCTGAGATACAAACTAGAGGGACGCTTGCTCCGCATGGCTCGGTCATTCAAATCATTCTGCAGCAAGCTGTGCCAGATCAGCTGCTGCTGGCTGAAGCAAGGGTGGGATGGTGGTGTGACAAAGAGGGTCAAGAGGCTCGGGCTGCAGGCACAGCTATATCCAAGAGACAAAATGCTGTGTCCCTTCCACTTACACACACACACACACACACACACACATACACACACACACACCCTAGAGTTGGCTTACATCTCTGCTAACATGGTTAGCTGAGTAGCATGAGGCTTATAACTCAAAGTCTAATATCTGGAAAGAGAGGGCTCCCTCCACTAAGTCCCATACGAGTCCTGGCACTGAATTCTTAGTGCCTGTCTTGGATCAATCACTGTGGTCAAATGGACATACCACGGACTGACTTAGGCTGTGCTGTTTGTTCCTCTTTGTGCTTGGGGCTAGGAACGGGTCAGCTCCACCTTCTCTATGTGAGCCGAGAGCATGGAAAGGAAAATTGAGGTGCTCTTACCTGAATGAGGGGGTAACGTTCTGGGAAGACACATTAGATAACAGATATCCCTTCAGTGTGGAGGGTGAAGTGTCTCTGAATTGTTGGGTTGGACGTCTATGAACCAGGTCCCCATATCTCAAACCTTGCTGACCAAAGCCCTCTTACAGATTTTAACAGCTTCAAATTCACTGCTCCTAGACCACTGGAGAAATGGAGCCGTTGGTGCTAGCCTTCTGGAGAGTTGCCATAGGGTTACTTTAATTTGATATTCACTTCATTAACGAAACACTAACCGCATGGAAGGACTTTGCAACAAGGGTCACAGTCAAGGTCACAGCCCTGGCTCAGGCTCCAGTGAGAGGGGCTTACCGCCCACATTAATGTAGCCTTGCTTGCCTGGGTCCATCACAAGCACCTTTTGCATATAATGCTGGATTTTTATGTAATACCAAGATAGAACTTCGGATAGTGGCAGTCAGTCAGTACACGTTTGCCAATATATCCCATAACAGAGAAACCCCCCCTCTGGTACCATTATTAATTTTACTCTATTGTTTATCTGCTACCGGAATAATCAGTTTGTGAGTGATGGAATCTACCAGCTGCATTTCCAAGGACAGTGACATCAGTGCTCCTCGCTGTGGGGCTTAGGAATGAAAGTTCTTCTCCTGCTGCTCGTCATTTGCATGGTCTTAGCAATACCTGGGAACAGGAAGCCACACAGCGGTCTTTTTTTCTTTTTCCCACTTGTAATTTTGCTACCTTTGATCTGGAATTGTAATCTTATTTGGTTAAATTATTGCTAGTAAGGTGTTCAAAGACTTTCAAGTGTCTCTGCTTTTTAACATTAGCATCTTTTTGGTGTGTTTTTCTATAATTATTCTAAAAGTAATATAATGGCCATGAAAGCAGAGGAGGGAAAAAAATCATATTTTCTCTTCTTGAATTGATTTCATATTCGCAGCTTTCCCCAAAGTACCTCTCTAGTTATTAGACTCATTTGAATGTAGTTTATGAGGTGCCCGACTGTTCTCAATCATTCAATGTCTTACTGTCCATCTAGGGAAAGAGTGGCTTCATTTGATTTAAACACAGGACCTCAATATGTGTGTGCCTCTGCTTCTCAAAGAGCCCACTGTAGTCTTGAGAGCTGAGCTATAGGTTATCATTCCAAGTGTGAGAGTCATTTCGATCTAGTAATTTGTAATCGGATACTTACCGAGCACCTATTGCGCGTCAAGACCTTGATTTGTAGAGGGGAAACGAGATATTGACGATAGAAAGAAATAGGTCCATATTACCAGGTGCTGTGAACAGACATAAAGCCGAGTATGGCGTGGGGTCAAGGCTGAGATGCCGTCTCGGAATAACAGACTGTGTGGCTTAGCCACAGGAACCTATTGCCTCAAAGGTCTGGAGACTGCAAGTCCAAGATGGAAGTGTCTGCTTTGGTTCCTTCAAAGGCCCAGCTCCTTCTAATACAGTTGCCTTCTCATTGTGGGCTCACTTGACCGTGCCTTTGTGTGTGTGCATGCATGTGTGTGTGTGTGCACGCGTGTGCATGTGTGTGCCCCAATTCTAATGCACTCTAATGAATAACCTCTCTAAATAACCTATCTCCAAATATAGCCACATTGTAAGGTGCAGGGGTTAAGACCTCTACACGAGAACTGCGAGAGCCTCAGTCCAGCTTCTAATGGGAGATCAGAGGACCTTTTTGAGGAAAGGGACATTAGCAGAGTCCTTCTAGATAAGGGAATGGTCGGGCTGGGGTTAATCAGCTGGGGAACGAAGTTCACTGCAGCAGGTAGGGGTGGGGCAGAGACAAGCAGGAGTGGACAAGGATGCCACACGGGTCCCACCTGGGGATGAACCTCATCAGCACTGTGAAGGCTGCCCTTCCGAACGCTACTGGAAGTCACTGTACTGTTTCCAGCCTAACAGAGACGTGGATCTCACATATAATTCTCATTTTTAAAATCACAACAGATTTTTTTTTCTGCAGACTCCCAAGAATTCCTGAATTGGCTGAGATCCTAGCCAATGATCTTAATGAGGTTTCAGCAAACTGAGAAATTGATGCAGACCCTACAGGTCACTCTGTTGGTTTTGGGGGGACATCCTTTCCTGTAGGGGGTATGTGTAAAGATCTCAATCAAAAAGTATCTGGAATGCCAGGTGGCCACTAAAACCTACTGTACTATATGTAGCCAGTGATGCTTGGTTTACAAGCAGAGGAATGCATAGTTTCATTTGTATATTGAGAAGTCTCTCCTTTTCTTCCTTGAAGAAAAGCCTTGGTTCTGATGATCTGGAATCTTATCTGTAAGAATGAAATTAAGTTGACAGTACTTGGGACAATGTGAGTTGAGGCAAATCCACGATTCTTTCCATCTTTGGCAAATGCCGTCTTGGGGTAATGAGAGAACAGGCAGCAATCACTCTGGCTATTCTGAGAAACATGTTTCAAAAATAGCAATCAGTCAAGCTTTCGTCTTACCTGATTTTGAAATACAAAGTCTGTTTTGATGAAGGAGGAAATGCTGGCTAGACAGCAAATTCAAGTAGACATCACTGGGACGTCATCAGAACCAGCTCTAAGATCTGCACAAGGCCTCTCACAAACCTCACCTCCAGACTCCATTCCCAACTAGCCAGAAAGGCTCACCTCCAGGAGGCCTGTGTGTGCGCGTGCATGTGTGTATGTGTGTGTACATGCATGTGTGTGTGTGTGTGTTACTGGAGACTGAACTTAGGACACACTAACCAAGCTCTCCAACACGGGGCTATATTCCCAGCCCCATACATATATGTGAAACAGGGTCTCATGCAACCCAAGCTGGCCTTGGACTTGATCTGTTACTAAAGATGTCCTTGAATTTCTGATTCCCTTGCCACTACTCCTCAATTGCTAGGATTACATACTGGTTTATACTATGCTGGGGACTGAACCCGGGCGTTGTATATACCAGGCAAACACTCTACCAGCTGAGTTATATAACCAGTCCCCCACTAATATGTTTTCAGATCAAAATTATTTTGTCCTGTTTTACAGAGTATTTATGCTGTGTTCAGACAAAAGATTTATACCCAACAGATAACACTTCACTGAGAGACTTATGGGCATTTTTTTGGAAACCGTATGCAAGCTGTCAACCTTCTCCCTTTATTTCGACTCAATTTTGTAATTGAGAGCTTCCTTCTAAGGTCTGCAAAATGTTTCATTATACAGAAGGCTATTATAGAGAGAGGGAGGAGAGAGGGAAGGTGTGGAGAGAGAGACAGAGACAGACAGAGTTCAACTGAACTATCATGATCGCCATGAAGGATTGAACCCTCTGCCACCATTAATCTAAAAAAATATTGTTTCCCCTTTAAAAATTTTCTAATCAGAGTTAGTCAGACTTTAAGGGTGACCCCTCACAGTTCACAAATAACAGTAAGCTATTTTAAACTTTATTTTTAAGAGACAGTTAAGTGTTTTCTTGAATAGGAAAATAGTCCATTGAAAATGAAGTTCAACTAGTATTTGCCATGGAGATCACTTCAACATCATTAGAAAAACTTTAATATAAGTATTAAAAGCTCCCCTTGCCCACGAGAGGAATATACAAGTGCCCACAATATTTACCTGCCCAGACAAATAACTAGAATTGTTATTTATCTGAATAGCACGTGCTCATACCTACATACCAGATAAATAACTCTAATATGGGTGGACAAAGTCATAAGAAAACCAAATAATCAGATGTGGATTTTACAAATCCACATATCTCGAGTGTGTTTAGAATCTTTCCTGAAAATGGTTCCCAGAATCCTGGAGAAATCAGACGTCTGAGAAAGGACAGAACACAGTGTAAGGCAGAGAGCCTCGGTGAGATCCTCGGGCAGCCTGAGACTACCCTTGGTGGCTGTATCCAAAGGACAGTGCGCTATTGGAGCTATGTGGTGACATCTGCTTTAAAAAGCAAAGCTGGAGATCATCAGGGATGACCCAGTCCCCAGCGGAATGTGTCTTTTTGCATTCAGAAAACCTCATTTCTAGTCTTCCAATGAAAGCCTTGCTGGGAAGGGGTGGCAAGTGTGATTATGTGATTAGATTAGCCAGCTTCTACTGTGTTTTCCCTTTAAGCTAAAGCACTTTTACAGCTGAGCTGCAGCGCTCTGAAAATGCCTACATAACAAGGTCCAGACTGGGGTTGAATCCCAAATGGTGAACGGCCAACAGCATTTAGACACAGTTACTTCTGCAACCACAGCAAGCGAAGCTCCAAAGAGGCACTGTTGAAACCCGGACTCAGGGAGAAAGCCACGGCTGGAAAGCTTGGCTCAGAAGAGGTTGTCTTTCTCCAGGGTGGTAGTCGGTCTTTCTCTGCGGGAGACTAGCACGGACTCTGACCTCCTCTTAAAGATGATACTGCATCACATTACCGTATCGGTGATTAAATTTTACAGAGTCCGTGCCTGGAACAGTGTCAAGGAGTCTCACTTCCCCGGCTGGCCAGCTGGGACTTGCTGTATACCTGAGTAAACAGAAGGCTTCCTAATAAACTGCCTTGCTTAGACGTCTGGAGTACCAAAATCCTTGAACTCGAGAAAACTCCAAGATCTCAGAGAGACAGGAAAAGGGATTGAGTTGCAAACAATAGAGCTAGGGAAAAAAAAAAAAAACTCAAATGAACCCCAGGGCAGGTAGCTAAAGAAATCTGGGAAATTACATTTCAGGTGCCAATTTGGACTCTTGTTTGCAAAGGTACCTGGACCTGTGAATGGGGTGAAGCTCGCACAAAATCTATTTGCCTGGCTTGAATCAAAGCCTTCTGTGCCTTTCATTTCCCTGTGAGGGATGAATTCGACAGATTTGTTCTAGCTCTGTTCTGAGCACAGTGGACAAATGAAAACCCATGATCTCAGGCCTCTGGCTTGGCGTGGTGAAACGGAACACACATCACACATGTGTCAGGAGCCAATTTCCTCCTAAAATCATTACAGGAACCATCACCCTGGGGAGTCTGCAGAGAACCCCACACCCTTAATTGTGTTAGGAATAGTTCTATTGACAGAGCCTACCCCACACCCAAATTGGCTGTTAATGAGAGCTATCTGTTAGCGGAACCCACCCCACATTCCAAACTATCTAGGGATCTAGGTGTGTCAACTCGCGACTTCTTGGCCTACAGTGACCTGACCGAAGACAACCTCCTGCCTATGTGACCAACTCGGACCATGTGACCAACGTGAACCACGCGGCAAGAGCCCAGGCCCCTGTGCCCACCCCCCAACTCTTTACCCTATATAAAGCTGTACCCCATCTCTAATAAACGGAGGCTTTGACAAACTTAGCATGGCCTTCTTCTTGTCTCCTAGCTCATGTCTTCCAGGTAGTGCCTCTCCGTGACCCTGGAATAACTGATTGCAGGGTGGGTTTCAACCCCTAGACTGAGTAGCCCACCCAAAGACAATCAACACACATGCACACACACACACACACCAGCAGCAGCAGCAGGAAGGAGAACAAGGTGCTGGGATTATCAGGAAAGGTTTTAATGAAGTAGGTAGAGTTGGTGGCTTACAACCTGAGAAGGAAAGTCATAGTTTCTTTTGCTTGGTTACTAAAGAGAGTCAGTAAGAAGGGGTTGGCGGGGGGGGGGGGGGGGGATCATGTGTAGAGCATTCTTGAGCTACCACACCAAGAACACAGACTCTAGACAGATGACTGGAACCTTCTGGTGAGAAGGTTGACAATAGCCGTGCTTGGGAAGAGCACAAAAGATGACATTTAACTTGTAATCTCTGGGGCTACAAAGGTGATTCAGAGGTTGAGAACACATACTGCTCTTGCAGGAGATCAGAGTTTGAGTCCCAGCTCCCCCACTGGAAAACTAGTAACCACATTTAACTACAGCTCTAGGGAGACCTGATTCCTCCGGCCTAGGAGGGCAGATGCTCTCGCATGCATGTACCCCCACCCCCACAGATACGCACACAGCGACGTAATTAAAGTCAATCTTTTTTCTTCCTTTTTTAAATTGATTTTTATTGAGCTCTACATTTTTCTCTGCTCCCCTCCCTGCCTCTCCTCTCCTCCCTAAGGTCCCAATGCTCCCAACTTACTCAGGAGATCTTTTCTTTTTCCACTTCCTGTGTAGATTAGATCTATTTATGTCTCTCTTAGTGTCCTCATTGTTGTGTAGGTTCTCTGGGATTGTGGTTTGTAGGCTGGTTTTCTTTGCTTTATGTTTAAAAACCACCTATGAGTGAGTACATGTGATAATTGTCTTTCTGTGTCTGGGTTACCTCACTCAAAATGACATTTTCTAGTTCCATCCATTTTCCTGCAAAATTCAAGATGTTTTTATTTTTTTCTGCTGTGTAGTACTCCATTGTGTAAATGTAGCACATTTTCCTTATCCATTCTTTGATCGAGAGGCATTTAGGTTGTTTCCAGGTTCTGGCTATGACAAACAATGCTGCTATGAACATAGTTGAGCACATGTCCTTGTGGCACGATTGAACATCCTTTGGATATATACCCAAAAGTGGTATGACTGGGTCTTGAGGAAGGTTGTTTCCTATTTTTCTGAAAAACTGTCACACTGACATCCAAAGGGATTGTACCAGCTTGCATTTCCACCAGCAACACAGAAGTGTTCCCTTTTCCCCACAATCTCTTCAGCATAAGTTGTCATCAGTGTTTTTGATCTTGGCCATTCTTACAGATTCTTAGATTCTTAGATGGAATCTCAGAGTTGTTTTGATTTGCATTTCTCTGATGACTAAGGATGTTGAACATTTCCTTAAGTGTCTTTCACCCATTTTAGATTCCTCTGTTGAGAGTTCCCTGTTTAGGTCTGTACCCCATTTTTTTAATTGGATTATGTGTTCTTTTGGTGACCAATCTTTAAGTCAATCTTAAAAAGAAATTTCTTACTATGTACCAGTTATCATACCTGATCATTATCAGGTGGGCTTTAACAAGATGGTGTGTACATTTGGACTTCAAATATGGACTTTAGGCTGTGGAGATGGCTCATTAGTTAAAAGGCTTGCCACACAAGCAAGAAAACCAGAGTTAGGGGGTCTCCAGATTCCACTTAAATCATGGCATCCCACCTGTAATTCCAGCCTTAGAAAGCTGAGATGGAATCCCCAGAGCACACTGTCTAGCAAGACTCTCTGTGTCTGAGAGCTCTGAGTTTGATTGAGAGGCCTTGCCTCAAATTAATAAAAAGAAAGAGGGGCAAGGAAGATACCTAGCATCAGCCTACAGCATCTCCCAGAGACATGTGCCCACACACACGTGCACTCACACATACAAGCTCCACACACACACAAACATAAGAAAAAAAGGAAAATATATAGACTTTTAAAACGAGTCTAAAATATCAGTTCTTACCAATGAAGAGACGCTCTATGCATTTTCCTGCATCAGATTTTCCCAGAATGGGACCTGTAGGTGTGGACACTTGAGCAAGGAGTTCTTAAGGACGTGCCCTGGGGAAATCAGTGTGAATGGGAGAGGAAGAGGAAGACAAAACCCCCAATCACGAGAGCCTTTTCTGGCCAAAACTCTGGGGAGTCTTGTTTGGAGCCCATGTGGCACCTCAGGCTTTATCTCACTTTTGGGGAGCGCTGGGTTTTCATATTTTCGGACCACTTAGTTATTGAACATAAATCCCCAGGGAGAACAAAGATTCCCAGGAGCTT
The DNA here is from genome assembly GCF_018167655.1 of Microtus oregoni. NCBI lineage: Eukaryota > Metazoa > Chordata > Mammalia > Rodentia > Cricetidae > Microtus > Microtus oregoni. The sequence goes on from NW_024543210.1 coordinate 13,214,650, forward strand.
CGGGCTTCAGTGTCCTGTGACCAGTCACAGGCATCAACCACTGGGAGTGAACTGAAGCCAAGAAGGGGCGGGCACTCAGGAGTAGAAAAAGGACTTGGCAGGGGCAGCAGAGTTCTGATGCTGTAACAAGAGAAGCTTGTGTACTCGGACGAGGAGATGTCGGACCTACAAAGCGCTTGCCTTTGAAGCATGGGGAATTGAGTTACAGCACTAGAATCCATGTTGAAAAAGCTGGGTGTGGTGGTGTATACCTGTGATTCCAGCACTGGGGAGGCAGGGAGAGGCAGAACCCTGGGGCTTACTGGTCATCTAGCCTAGCCGGCCTGGTGAGTTCCAGACCAGTGAGGAAGTCTGTTGAGTCACACTATTGACTATCTACCTAAAATACCTATAATACACATAAGATACAAACTCTGTCTGTCTCTCTCTCTCTCTCTCTCTCTCTCTCTCTCTCTCACACACACACACACACACACACACACGTTTTTAAATGAAATTTTCCCATTTGGGCTGACAATATTCCCTTCAAGAGCCATAGACCACCTAATAAAACCTCCAACGCTAGGCATGGGAAGCTCTCTTTTGAAATGTTGGCCAGGGTTATCCATGGGACTCCTAAAACATAATGGGATATTGCTATTGCCCATGCTTGCCCCCTAGATATGGAAGGTAAGTTCCTATTGATGAAGAAGCCATGCATTTTAGACATTCCCTGTAAGTGGAGCTGACCTGAATGTTTCTTCCATAAGGATTTCCATGGTACCAGAAGGTACCATACATGGATCCAAAGAGGGAAGCAGCCAACAGTTCTACCCAGAACCATGGCCAGGATGGCACCACTCTAAGGGTGCAGCAGTGGCGTGTATAGCTTGGTGGTGCAAATGGTTCTCTAATTGACCTTAAAACCCACTCAACAAGATGGAAACCATGCCTGGTACTGGAAACCTAGAGCTAGTGAAGTCATGGATCTCCGAGGTGAATGTTAGGTGTTTCTCTTAAGTTGAACCTCTCTGCTGACATGAATAATTCCAATCAGACCAAATTAAACCAAATAAAATATGCCCATGTTTAATGCAATGCCCCCGGTGGCCCCAGAAAAGCATGGAGAGGCAAAGAGAGAGAGGGGAGACCATGTAAAACCCAGAGACCATGTGTTCATTCTCTGGGGGGCAGTTTAAATAGCCGGTGGGAGTGGTCTTGACCTTTCCTAGGGAGGGGTCTCCATTTGGAGGGCTTTCTTGACCCTCCCTGGGAAGGGGTCTTATGCCAGGAGCTGGAGTAAAACCCCCAGGCAAACAATCCAGACTTTTTATATAAAGGGATGTTAGGGAGCTGGGGTGATGCTTCTGACCAAACAGTGAACCTACAATTATCCCTTTACTAAGCCAGCATAATCCCTAACTGCTTTCTATATATTTGTCTTACAACCACAGACAAGTGTAGTCCTTACCCCGCATCAAGGAAACTTCCTCTTTGCAACAGATGGAGACCACTGCAGAAAACCACAACCAAACAAAATGCAGTTTTGGAACCCAGTCCCAAATGTATGCTGTTCTCATTGGTTGATAATACAAGCTGCTTTGGCCTATAGCAAGGCAGAATATAGAGCTAGGTGGGAAAACCAAACTGATTACAGGGAGAACGAAAGGCAGAGTCAAGAGAGACACGAGCCAGCTGCCCAAGTACACAGATGAACAAAAATGGGTTAACTTAAATGTAAGAACTATTTAATAATAAGCCTGAGCTACAGGCCAAGCATTCTGTAGTTAATATTAAGCCTCTGAGTGATTATGTAGAAGCAACTGCAAAATGGGGCAGGACCAGTGGACACATCTGAGGCTCACAAGGCACCAACCTTAGACAAAGCATGAGAAACTAAGGAATGAGTAGGAGAAGCAGTCTTCTCCGAAGAAGAGCACACCAGCCCTGAAAACATACACGTGCAAGTCACCTTATCCAGACTAAGCAGGCTGCATTTGGGTGTTACGTGTGTGCACGCCCGCCCGCATGTGGCCACAAGGAGTGAAAAAAAGAGGACAGGACTTTGAAGGAGAGCGAGGAAGAGGAATATGGGAGAGGTTAGAAGGAGGAAAGAGGGCTGGAGAGATGGCTCAGAGGTTAAGAGCATTGCCTGCTCTTCCAAAGATCCTGAGTTCAATCCCCAGCAACCACATGGTGGCTCACAACCATCTGTAATGAGGTCTGGTGCCCTCTTCTGGCCTGCAGACATATACACAGACAGAATATTGTATACATAATAAATAAATATTAAAAAAAAAGAAGGAGGAAAGAGAAGGGAGAAATGATGCAGTCTCAATGAATCTAAATAATGTTTTTAAGAAGGGGTAACTCCCGAGTAATAATAACATCTCTTTCCCCCCACCACATACCCACAGAGCCTGAAGGTAGGATAAGAAACAGGCATCTCAGACACAAGTCTAATATTCTGAGGACAGACTCTTGGAGTTGCTGCCGAGTTATAGGCCAGCGCAGCTCACCCAGGCTGCCCTCTGCGGTGGTGAGAGAACATGCACTCGGTAATAATGCTACACCTCGGCTGGGCCTCCCAGTGCCAGGGGGACAGCTTCTGGGTAATCTAGGTCTTACTGAGTGCAATGAGGAAAGTGGATGGGACCCTGCTTTACCCCAAAGCAGCCAGCGAGCCTCTTTACCCCACCTGCGTCTGCACCCCTTTTCGGTTTGACTGATAAACCACACAGAGGGGTTTTTGTTGTTGTTGTTGTTGTTGTTGTTTTGTTTTGTTTTTGGAGACAGGGTTTCTCTGTAGCTTTGGAGCCTGTCCTGGAACTAGCTCTTGTAGACCAGGCTGGCCTCGAACTCCCAGAGATCCGCCTGCCTCTGCCTCCCGAGTGCTGGGATTAAAGGAGTGCGCCACTCACCTCCCGGCTTACCCAGAGGGTTTTAATTAGAATTTGGGGAGCCCTGGAAAGTTTTAGGAGGCGATGAAACTTCATTTTGACCTTGAACACCAATAGAACTCAAGAGACCTAGAAGAGAGAAGCGAGGGCCTTGGGGCAGATGGGAACAAAGGGACTTTGAAAGGCCCAGAGGTAAAACGCGGGTACCTACTTCTCCGACACCGCAGAAGCCTGGCTGAGGAGAAGTGAAGAATCATAGCCCAAACAGCTGGCTGTTGGTCACCCTGACTCTCAAAACTGGGTCATGGTCTTCAGCGTCACCCCCATGCTGTTCCCATTGGGGCTTTCTGTGTCTTCCCAAGTTCCTTATTCAGCCTTGCTCTCCATCACGCTGCCTCGTGCTCCGAACCATCCTCCTAATGAGTACGTGCCAGGTCCGGGGAGCTGACAAACTTTCAGTACAAAGAAACAAATAATACAAGCAGGGCGAAGAGCCGAACAAAATAAAGATGGTAGGGGGTGTTTCTGAGTGAACGGCACCGTGGACGGGCACATTTCAGAGACATTTTGGAAAGGGGAACCTGATGTGTTAATTAGGAGTCTGTTTCCAAAATGAGACTGCGCAGGGGAAGGTAATAAAAGAAACAGAAGGGCAGTGGAGGGGACCGTGCGAGCCCGAGTGGAGTGCTCCGTAGCAGAGAGGAGGGGTTATTCTCTATTGTTTTATGTGTGTCTGTGGTCTGTTGGCTCCCTAAGACAGGGGACTGCCCCTTTTGTGTTTTGTAAAGCGCCGTGAATAAAGAGCTTCGGGTATAAATAACACTGTGGTTTCTGCACCCAACAGGAAATACAGCAGCCCTACCAGCTCCAGCCGCTGGTGGGGTTTGGCTTTTCAGGGCAGCTTCAAGGGAACTGTATCATGTTGAGAAGGGACCAGCACGGTGGGTTAAAAACAAGAGGAAGTGGCCAAAGGTGAGAGGTGCAGAGCAGCCGCTAAGAAGAAAGGGGACTTGCGGAGGGGGGGGGGGGGGGGGGGGGGGGCAGCAAAAGCAGTTCCTCAGCTTTAGATGGTCAGGCTTGGGGGACTCCAGACACAGCCTGGCTCCACTCTGCCACTTGCTGGAGCCGTGGTCAGGTCTTCCACTGGGTACCGGTGGACTGAGAAAAGACAGCCTCTCTTCCAAGACTGCAGTCAGATTAATTTTCCAAAAGCGCAGCTTTGAACATGGCTTTCTGCTGTTTCGAACTGGCAACGGCCTCCAGCTGCCTGGCAAAGCGGTTGCTGTGGGGTTGGTGGAGATGGGGACTCTGCAGAGCTTCAAGTGAGTCTGCAATGAACCTTCTCAACCATACTTCCATCCTCATGGAGGAAGGGCGCTACCGGTTGCTGTGTTGCTGGGCTTCTCAGAATGTCCACAGAAGTCACTTGGGACAGAGTTCTCTGTGGGTGCCGATTTTCCAGACTGTTAAGGAGCCAGTTGAGTGGAAAGCTCTCCTCTTTCTGACTGTGCTGTGTTGATCATATTTCTTAATTTTTGTAGGATGCAGATGCCTACCTGTAACACAGAGCATTGTGGTATCTGCTGTATCTTGACCAGTAGTTGGTGCCTGGTTATTTTTAATCTTATATTATGATATCACTGTCATCAGCACTTAAATCTAGGAAAGAAAAGACATTAACTTGAGAATAAGATTACTGAATGCCAGAAGTTGCTCTGGAGTCTAGTGTGGAGGAACACACACACACACACACACACACACACCACTCCATGGAGGCTTCTGCCCTGTCAAATGGGTCATGCATAGGGAGTAAGGGCCTTAAAGCTTCGAGAGTACTTGTCATGTCTAGCTGTCTTCTCCTAGACTGTCTGGACCCAACATTGGGCACCTATCGAGCTCAGGCCAGCTGGCAATGGTGGATAAATCTTCCCAGTTCAGCCAGTGGTCAGCGTGGTGATTTTCAGGAGAATTTGTGCTCTCATGAGGCCACTGGCAGTAGCATAGGAACAGGGGCCTCCCTCCACACTGCCACCCAGCAATCTGAATTCTTTTCAGAACTCTCTCTCTCTCTCTCTCTCTCTGTCTGTCTCAAGCTGTAATTTAAAAAAAAAAAGATTATTTTTAACTTATGTATATGGTTGTTGTGTCTGCATGTATTTTTGTGCACCACATGCCTGCAGTGCCTAGGGAGGCCAGAAGAGGGCATGAGGGCCCCTAAGACTAGAGTTACAGATGATTGTTCACTACATTGTGGATGCTGGGACTCAAACCCTGGTCCTCTGAAGAGCAGCCAGTGCTCTGAACTCCTGAGCCATTTCTCCAGCTCAGAAGCTGAGATTCATGACTTTGCTGCAAGAAGTAGCTTCAGAATGTGTTGTTACCAGGACAATTGAGGTTCCCTTTTGGGTTCTTAGTCTTAATAAAAGAATTGAGAAAGGGACTCCAAAGGAATCTCATGGTCAATTTTATTAGAGTTTGGAAGAAAAACAACAGAGCAGGCAATCTGTAGATCTTGGTAGCTGCAGGGAGAAGAAAAGAAGAAGGAGAAGAAGCAGAGGAGGAGGAGGAGGAAGAGGAGGAGGCCTCTTTGAATCAGGGTCCAAGAGAGAAAGTTGGGCAGCGATGGAGGTCATCAGCAAGCAGCTGCAAGGCCGAGGGTGGGGCTTCAGAGAGCAAGTGAAGCACACAAAACCCAAAGATGAACGGCACCACTGGTGAGACCGTAATAGAGATCCACTCAGAGCTGTCTGCCAGAAGAGATGGTGGTGTTCAGACTGGAGTTTTGGGTCACACCCTCAGTTACAGTTTCCCAGGAGATGTGGTCATTTAGTGAAAGGAGAGATCACGGGAAGTCAGCACTCTCTTCTGGCAGTCCCAGCCTCCAGTCAGGACAGAACCAAGAACATTTCCAGGACTAGAATTAGAGTTACTCTGCCAAGCACGGTGGTTCACTGAATATGCATTTAGAGGTTGGCCAAGAAACAGCCAGTGGGACTCTGGTGTACCAGGGATCCATGCACAAGACTTTACAGCAACCGCCTGTAGTAATGGAAAACTTCCACCTTGTAAAGGCAATGTCTTGAGTATCAGCTCTACCTCTGTGTGGCAGTGAATGAAACCGGTGCCTTTTGGGGTGTCCCTCTTTATAGCTTCCAACATGAAGAGGTTCTGCTAGACGATCTGTAAGGTGCCTTCTGGGTCTCACTCCTGAATTTAGTAAATGTATGAACTAAGCAATAACGAAAGGCCCTGAATGCTTGTATCTCTCCCGGGCTCACGTGTTGAAACTGAATCACCACTGTGATGGCAGCACAAGAGCTAGGAGTCATAAGAGCCAGTGGGTGACGTAGTTGTCCTTATGACAGAATCCCCAGAAACCTGCCTTGTCCTTTCTGCCTTGAGAGAACACAATGAGAAAGATGGCATCTACGAGGTAGGAAGAGGGCCCGTGTCAGACACTGAGCTTCTGGTACCCTGAGAAGTGTAAGAGCTCGTAGACTCCCAATGCAGTAATTGCTTCTATGAGCAAAAGATTTTAACTAGGATATGGTGTGATCTGCTTGTGTGTCATAGGCAAGATGGCAGCAGAAGAGGGGAGAACAGCAAAGGCAAGGCCGTGAGAATGAGCTGAAGGGACTGGAGACATCTCTCCAGCTGAGTGCCTGTTGCACCTGCAGAGGACCTGAGTTCCTTTCCCAACAGCTCACAGCACCCTCTTCTGGCCTCTGTGGGCACCTGCATAGACATATGTTTATAAACAAACACATACAGAGAGACACATAGATAAAAAATAAAATAAATATTAAAAACAAAGAGAAAAAATAAAGTTGAGCTATATCATATCTTCTTAGAGGGAAAAAAATGTACAGCCTAATGTCTGAGTTCACTTTCATTAAAGGATGACTGCCTGGTCATTTATTAGTGGGATTCCACCATATAAACATGGTCTTTTAAAAAGCCAGGATGAGACCACATACCTTTAATCCTAATACTACAAAGGCAGAGGCAGGAAGATCTCCATGAGTTTGAGGCCAGCCTGGTCTATTTAGGGTTTTCAGATCAGTGCTATATATTGAGAACCTGTCTCAAAAGAAAAAAAAAAAAGCCAGGACAGGGTCAACAAGGTAGCTCAGTGGGAAAAACACTTGGTGTGCAAACCTGATAACCCGAGTTCAACCCCAGAACCCAAGGGAGGAGAGAACTGACCGAGTCTGCAATGGCGTTCCTTGGCCTCCGCAAATCATACAGCACACGTGTGCATCTGCACACTCGTGCCCAGACATGCACATATTCTACGCACAATAAAATTATTCTAAACTTCCAAAAAAAAAAACTTGCCATAAGAGCCATTAACAAATCAAACCAGTATTCTGACTCTAGTTCCCCAAATATGACCAGAATGAGGAGACAAGCTTCGGTCCCTTACTCTGAACGGAGAAGGGAGCTGTGATATAGCTGAAGGTACTTGGTACTTGGGACCGGAAGAAGCCATCCTTCATTCCGTGTACTTGTAACGGGGCGAGCCTAATGAAGGACCATGCTCCAACGTCTGAAACCAAATTCCCTCAATGTCTGGTGTCAAGCAACTTGTTATTTTAAGTGGTTTAGACAGGCATTTGCATACACAAGAGAGCACCTTCCTTGACGAAAGCCCATTTTATAGCCCCACTTATCCCTGGAGGTGATAAACAGTGGCAGATGCAGCATTGTGTGTGTCGAGGGTTCTCAGTGTGGGCACCTATATACAGACCAATAAGAAAAGACACACTTGTTAGGGATAATGGCTGCCCTTCCTCTCCACTTACCTCTTATGAATTATTTCAGCTCTCAACTCGAAATCAAGAAAAGCGTATCATATTTCCTAACTCAGGCTATCAGTACCAGGAGAGCTAATATTCATGGCAACTTTGCCGATATGCTGGAGCCAAGGCACTGCTCTGCTGCAGTAATAGAAGATTCTATTTGCGCTCTTTTGTCCCACACCTGTTAAAGACATTTCGTCCGTCTATCCATCCATCCAGTCGGTCAGTCAGTAAAGGATTTTTGTTTGTTTGTTTGTTTGTTCGGTGGGGGAAGTGAATGGCTGGCTATGTGGTGTAGGTACCTGTGTGTATCTGAGTATGATCACCCATGAGCTCACGGAGGTCAAAAGAGGACCATCAGGGGTCTTCCTCTAAAATTCCCCCATCTCATTTCCTTGAGAGGGGGGTTTCTTGCTGAACCTGGAGCGAGACTGGCAGCGAGTGAACTCCAGCTATCCTGATTCTGTCCACCACAACACTGGGCTTACAGGTGCATACGCTGTGCCTGACTTTTTACATGAGTGCTTGAAGTCTGAACTTGGGTATTGTAAGCGAGGGCCCTTATATACTGCGCCATCTCTCCAGCCCTCGGCCAACATTTTAAGGCTCCATCCATGCCTGTGTTTTGAATATCAACAGTGGGATTTAGTGTGAAGTAAGTATAATCTTATTCTTTAATGACTCACAAGTAGCTGAAAAGTTGGACCTTTCTTTTTTTTTCAAGACAGGGTTTTTATGTGTAGCCCTAGCTGTCCTGGAACTTACTTTGCAGACCAGACTGGCCTCGAACTCACAGATGTGTGCCACCAACCCCCACTGAAAACTTGAATTTCTCAATGATGATTAAAACAAAAAATCTCATTTGCATTGCGTTGATCTCCATCTCTTCTCAGTTCTAAGGGACAGCAGAAACTCTGAGGCCGAAATGTGCAGGCCTTAAATACCAGCTGGGCCATGCCAAGTGTCAACCCTTGGCAAGTTATCTTTGACTACAAGAAGCCTCAAGTTTCTTGTCGAGTTAAAATCCCAAACGAACCCACCTCATGTCACTGTCGTGAATAGTAAGGTAAAGTGTGTGAAGGGCTCCATTGCTTTTTATTTTTCTTGTCATAAATGCCCTAATTGTTAAGCTTAGGGATCGTGTTTTTCTATGCTGACATGGGCAGGGCGACACTCCCAGTGATAGAGAGATTCACAGGTAGATATTATAGTCCGCAAGGTGGATAGGAGCTGAATATAGATAAACTATAAGCAAACGGATGCTCTCCAGTCTGTAGTTCAACTGTAGGAAGTCTGCCAGCTACCTATGGCCACATAGCATGGCCACTCATAGGTTGGGCCAGTATGCATCTGTTACTGGCAGTTGATGTGGATTAGGGATCCGAGTGTGGTTAGCTACTACCTGTGCCTTGGGTTGCTCACAGACTATAGCTGTAGTGTTTTTGATATGGTAGCCAAAGAGACTACAACATTTATTTTTGTTTCCTATCCTGCTTCTCCGATCTCCTCAGCCAGGCTTGTCTAGCTTGCTTGGTATATTATAGGAACACAAAAACTCTATTTAAAATAGAGTCTGTCTCGGGGGCCCCGCCCACAAGAGATAATGCCACGTGTCACTAGGAATCTGACTTTAAAGAAAGGATTCAAGATTTTGCTTATTTGCTATCAAAGCAATAATAGGATCCATCCTGGTGGCATTTTGTAGCTTTTTAAAAAAAATAATTAGAGTTATGTCTTATCTTTATTTTATATAAAAGTTTCACATAATAATCTAATTTTCCTAAATGTAAAAACATATATGGGAATATTTCATTAGTACTATAAGATGAACCATGAGCAAAGGAGTTTTTGCACGCACTACTGGCATTCTTTATCTGTCTCATCAGTTACTAAAACTTTCACATTTGGAAGGCTGTCTTAGTTGGGACAGGAGAGATGGCTCTGCAGTTAAGAGCACTCACTGCTCTCTAAGAGAACAGGAGTTCAGTCCCCAGCACCCACATCAGGGCGCCCACAACTGCCTGTTACTCCAGTTGCAGGGGATGTGATGTCCTCTTCTGGCCTCTGTGGGCACTGCATGCATGTGGTACATGCGCCCTCATTCAGGCATTCACACATATGCATACATATAAAGAATAAATACATTTTAAGTATGTCTTAGGGTACAGATGGATAGGGACGCTGGCGTTTGAGAATACAGAAGAAAGAGCGAATACAAAGACTGTCACTGGGCAGAGGTGCAGGCCCAGAGCACCACATATCCTGCATCAAGGTCTGTCATCTCCCAGCTATACACCCTCGCCTGATCACTGCTGTCGCTCACAGGAAACGCAGGGCAAGCTGATGAGAATGCATCTCGGGATTTGCGCAGAAATCAGTTTGCTCACTATTTTGGTGCAAACTGAAAATGGATGACTTCCAGATTGCGACTCCCCTGGTAGGTATTACGGAGACCAATGAAAAGAAATCATTTCAACAGAGCTTCGGGCGTGGCCCAACCACCCACTTTGTAAGGAGAAGGGAGTGGCCCAGGTAAGACAACAGAGAGACTTGGGGATAGGGGTGGGTGAGGGCACTGATCTGTCCTGGGACCAGAAGGAAGATGGAGAAAGGAGATGCATATGGGAAAATACCCGTAGGAGTGAGCACAACAGGACTGGTAGACACTGCACGTTAATCCCTGCCCAAGAGCGTTCACCACACAAAGGCGCTCAGCAGTTGGTAGGATGGCTCTGCTGAGAAGGGCTGGCCTTCCTCAGTGACTCCTCACACAACTCAGGAGTAGCAGCTACAGTGATAGAAACGGAGACAGTGCCTAGACACACAACATGAGCTTCTTCTTGCCACACCGATTTAGATACTATCCTGCTGAATACCAGTGCCCAAACTACTAGCAGAAACTGACTGTAATCTGTAGTGTAGTGCCACACCTTGACAGAAAACATAAACTTAGTGGCAAGTTGATTATATAGGACCCCATTCATTCCAGAAAGGGGTGCATTTTTCTGACTGGACTGAACCAACTCTACATTTAGATAGGCCTTTTCTCCTACAGCATCTTGATAAGGTCCCTGATAACAGGCCTCAGCGTTTCTAACAGATATAGAATCTTGTCACTTTTAGCCCATTTTTCCTGAGTTGTGTGAGTGGCACGAGACTCTGAGATCCACTGTTCATACAATATACCATACTACTTGGCAGCTTCTACACTAATAGATTGTGGCCACAATCTATTACCATGTATGGAGGTACAGATGCTAAGTTAGAAATGATACCCAATGAGAGTGGTCATATGGAAAAGTGTGGAGTTATAGCTAGAGAAAGCCTATAATCCTATAAGAAGAACTTAGTGGGACATTCTAGTAAGAACTTGGAAGACCAGAATGCTGAGATCAATGCAGATAGCATAAGCCTGGCTCATGAGGTTTCAGAGGGTAACAAGGACTCTTTAGGAACTGAACTAGAGGTGACTAATTTTACATTCTGGCAAAGAACCCAGCTGCACTCTACCCGTGACCTGAAAGCTCAAAAGAAACTGAATTCAAAAGCAGTGGAAGAAGAAAGTTTAAGGACCTTTTCCTCTGCTGCCGCCAAGGTGCTCGGTCCTTCTGAGGAAGCTAAGGCCGCGTTGGGGTGAGGCCCTCACTTCATCCGGCGACTAGCACCGTGCCGGCAGTCCGCAACATGGCCTCCATCTCTGAGCTCCCCTGCATCTACTCCGCCCTCATCCTCCACGACGACAAGGTGACGGTCACGGAGGATAAGATCAATGCCCTCATTAAAGCAGCTGGTGTCAATGTTGAACCTTTCTGGCCTGGCTTGTTTGCAAAGGCCCTGGCCAATGTCAACATTGGGAGCCTCATCTGCAATGTAGGGGCTGGTGGGCCTGCTCCAGCAGCCGGAGCCGCACCAGCAGGCGGTCCTGCCCCCTCCACCGCTGCTGCCCCAGCTGAGGAGAAGAAAGTGGAAGCAAAGAAGGAAGAATCCGAGGAGTCTGATGACGACATGGGCTTTGGTCTTTTTGACTAGGCTCTTTGATACCATGGCTAATAAAAGGATGAATCTGGAAAAAAAAAAAAAAGAAGAAGAAAGTTTAAGACAGCATAGCATCAGGCTGTAACATGACTACTGGTCACAGCATTTATCCATATTTTCAAGGACAGAAAGCAGCCAAATAGGTCAGATATAAAATGTGCCATTTGGTGAGGAAGGGAGTATGAACAGGTTTAAAGGGACAGTCAAGGAGGCCTCAAAGAAAGTAGACATAATTGTTTAAGAGAAACCCTCAGGGTAGAAGATAATAGGAAGAGGACCCTAAGGACAAGATCCCATAGAAAGAGCCAACCTTTGGCAAAGCAGACTTATTTGAAAAGAAAGAATGTGGAATGAGAATGTACTAACGTGGCTTCCTGTTTGAAACAACTGCCTAAGGAGACATTTTCCAAGGTCAACTTCCAAGGTGCTGTAGGCAACTTTAACTGTGGTAGAAGGGGGCTAAGCTATAGTTATTGGGGTCTAGAGGCTTGTACCAAGGTTCCAGAGAGCTGTTAAGGCCAGGTAATATATGTCAGGCTTGGATTTTCTACAAAGAAGCCCCTAGAGACCACTGTATAAGTTGTGAAGGTGAAGCCTAAGTTGCTATGGAGATGCTACCCTGCTGGAGATGTCAGGACAGTTGTATGTCTGCCCAGAAAGGTTGCAGGCGTGGAATGTAACTGGCCTGAGATGTTGGGCTGTCTGTATGTGATGCAGACAGTACAACTGGAGGAATGGCCTGGTCACACTCATTAGAACCCAGATAATGATGCCAAGAGTCCCCGATGCTGGACATGGAGCTGCAGGATTTGATGTTTTCTCTGTTGGTTTTCAGTCTTGCTTTAGGCCGATCTTTGCTTACTGTGCCCTCCTTCCTTCTTTCTGGAATGTGAATGTTTGTTTGACATTCTATGTCAAAAGAATGGAACTTTTAAAAAAGTTTTTTTCATTTTTATTTTGTAGGAACTCATAGTTAAGATTGTTTTGTGTCTAAGAAAGAGACTCTGGCTTTTTTTTTTTTAAGGGTCTCACTATGTAACCCTGGCTGGCCTAAAAATTACTATGTAGACCAGGCTGGCCTGGCCTAGAACTCATACCGATTTACCTGCCTTTGTCTCCAAAGTACAGGGATTAAAGGAAGATCAGCACTCTAGGCCAAGAGGAGGAAAGTGTTAATACTATAGGGACTCTGAAGGTGGAATTACTGCATTTTGCATTTTGAGATGGTCATGACCCTACAGGAGCTAGGGATGGGATATTATGGGCTATATTATCAATGTGTTTGGGTGTTGACAGGGTTGTAATTGTGATATTTAATCTTCATTGTCAGCCTGATCGTATTTAGACTCACGTAGTAGGTACATCTCTAGGCTTGTCTGCGAGTGTACTTCCAGGGAGATTTAACTGAACAAGACACATCCTGAATGTACATGGCACCATCACAGGGCCTAGAATCTCAGACAGAATAAAAAGGAGGAAGGTGGGCTTCTCTCTCTGCTCCCTGACTACAAAGGCAATGCGGCTGCCACGGCATGCGCCTACTGCTCTGCCATCCCCACCATGACTTGTCAAACCCCACGTCTCAGGAAACCCTTCCTCCTTTATGTAAACAGAGGTGGAGCTTTCATGTCTTGAACTAACTTCAAACTGTTCGGTTCATAGTTCCGGTTTCTTACTAACTAGCTCTTACACTTAAATTAATCCATTTCTACTAATCTCTGTAGTGCCACGCAACCGTGGCTTTTACCAGTGTGCTGGCATGTGTCCTGGGCAGCTGCCTGAACCTCTCTCAACTCCGCCCTTCCTCATCTGAGTCCTCTGTTGGATTGTTCCACCGAACCCTATCCTGCCTGGCTATTATTAACCAATGGAAACAACACATATTTACAGTGTACAGAAGCATCCCATGGCACTTTTAATTGCTTTTGTGAGGTATTTTGTCATGGCAAGGAGAACAATACAGAGCCTTATCCTTCAGGATATAGTCTATGCCTTAAACCATTAGCTCTTATGTGGTGTTCCCACTGAGTTGGATACATGGGCCCTGTAGTTCTAAGGCAGTGGGCTTGAAGATTCTAGTTGACAGGGGGGCTATGGGAAAAGCCAGTTAAGAACTGCAGCTCAGGTGCCATTTTGCACTCCATGAAAGCAAGGAGAATAGCTACCACACAGGCAGGGAATAACTGACCCTGATGAGGAGGAGTCAGGACTACTGGCACATGATGGGGTGGAAGGCATGTTTATGCTCAGCTAAACCACCGGAGTGGCACTAGCTGCCTCCATTCCCAGGCTGAACTGAAAAATAAGCCAGTTCTAGCAACCACTCTGTCATGCAGACAAGGCTGCAAAGAGCTGATTTCTCAAGGAATCAGTGTGGGCTCACTCGGTCAACTGAGCTACCTAGCCTACTGCAAGGGCTTATAGATGGAGATAGTAATAGGTTAGATGGTAAATATCAGCTACTGCTTTAGTAGTAACTAATTTGGTAGTAATAGACTAGGTGGTAGACTAGAGAGATGGTAGATATTGGTTATTGTTTTGGACTAGCTGTAGCATCAATGGTTTATCTCACAAGATCTGTCACCAGTTAGAACCTTGAAGAAGCGGTGGCCATGTGGAGTAGACTTACCACGAGGAGCATGTGGGGCGGGGTAGATTGTAATGGGTGCTGTTGGTAGTCTGTCCCCATACTGCCAGGTCCCCCACCTCACCGTGCATGCTTTACTTTTCGTGGCTCAGACTTCCAACTTTTGATCGAGAGCTTCCTTTCTTTATTTAATGAGAGTCCCTTCATCCTGGCCCAGCCAAGATCCCAAGATATCTATGCTCCCAACCTTCTCCAGGTAGGATGCAGCCAAAGAGCTGCAGGGATGGAGGTGGGACTGGGGGTGGTAAAACTAACAATGTTTGTGCACCAAGGGATACCCTTGCTGTGAAATTTATGCTTTGGATCAAGCTGCGGCTGGATCTTCACTTTAATAAATAGCTTGCAGACACATCCATGGCGACCCAACAGTCAAGTCCCTAGCAAATAAATTAATTAATTAATTAACTTCGCGGACAGACATGGTTTAGTAGAAAACAATTTTTATATCTTACATAATGTCTACCTCAGCATGGGATAACTACAGCAAGTCAGTGTTGGGTTTCAATTTTCTTTCTTTCCTAAGAATTCAGATTTTCTTGTGGTTCCAGTAGTATTTTACAGACAGGGACATCTGTAAATTATCAGCGATGCATCACAGTCTAAACCGCTGTCCAAAGGTATTTTAGACAGTTCTGATTTCAAGTTCTCGATCCCCTTGTCAGACTTTGTTCGAGGCAGCGTGTGCCAGTTGGTGTAGGGTATGCACGCATGGACAGCAGAGGAAATGGGGTCTAGCCAAGAAGCAGCCTGCGGAGGAAATCTGAGCAATATAAAGGGGCAGAGACCTTGACGTGAAGCAAGATTGAACCTCATGAGTATCCTTGCTCATCCCACCCAGCTGTTGGACCTTGGCTTCCTTTATGTTAAAATGAGTTAACTAGCCTCTATAGCACAGGATTTCCCCTGCCCCCTTTGAGTTTTCAAGACAGGGTTTCTCTGTGTAACAGCCCTAACTGTCCTGGAACTCACTCTTGTAGGCCAGGCCGGCCTTGAACTCAGAGATCCGTCTACCTCTGCCTCTCTAGTGTTGAGATTAGAGTGCACCACCACCGCCCGCTCTATATCACAGGATTTAAAAACCTGAGATGATGTGTAGAGAGTGCGCAAGGCTCCTGGTTGATGTCAAGACATGGATCCTTCTAGACCAGAAAGAACAGAGGGTTGAGGAGCCTTCTAGGGACTTTAAGGGACTTCTAGATCAAACGAAGACAGGGGAGGTAGGAGGCTAGAGAAACAATGGCGAAGTGTTTCCTCCCTAGGCACGGGCCACAGTGCTCGTGGGTCAAGAGGAGACTGGACCTCGCATAGACAGCGAGCGGGGTACCCCCCAATGAGAGAAGGAGCCCTGAGACCCTGGGCCACCACGAGGCCGCCCAGCCTTCCCCCAACCTCTTCTCTCCGCCAGGCTGAAGTAGGTGGAGGGTGGAAGCCCGGAGACCGCGCCGCGGAGGCGGACGCCCGCTGCCGGTCTCCTAGCAACTCCAGCCCCGCCCCGCCGGGCCTGGGGCGCCGGCGCCTGAAAGCGGACGGGCAGGCCGCGGTTGCCATGGCAGCGCAGCCGCCGCGCCTGAAGCTGGCGGCGTCTACGGGAAGCGCGGGCCCTGAGCCCCGCGTGGGCGGTCCGGCGGCGTCCCCAGCTCGCCGTGACCGGTGCAGCCACCGAACAGCCCTCGGGCATAGCCGGATCTTGCTAGTCTTGGCCCCTTCTTGCGTCCTCGGGGGGCGGGACATGGCTGGGAGACTTTGCAGTTCGTGGGGACCGAGTTGGTCGTCCCGGCAAGGTCTAAACTAGGCAGACATGTGCACGCGTGCTCCCTCACACGCACACACCAGAGGCCTGAAGTCGTGCTTCTTTTCCGCCTAAATCTAAGAAAGAGGATATGGAGAAAACGGAGAGGCTTCCTAATACTGTCTTCTAAAACAACGTTGAGACATGCTGCATTTCTTAAGGGCTGTTTTAAATCGAAAATGTCCGTGTCTGGAAGCGCGTGCTGGATTCTGAATCCGAACTGGCAGTCTATAGTGGGCTTCACCTGGAGGATCCGGTTGCAGGGTTTTAAATTTAATACGTTTACACCATCCCCACCCCCGGCTAGGGCAATGGTCTCACTAGGCGAGAAGAAACGTCTCGCAAATACAAAGCTCATTCTCTGGCGTGAAAGTATTTTTAACTGAGGCGGAGCCTGTCACGTGTTTGTGATTTTAATCAAATTGACAAGCGCTCCGAACAGGGAAAGCTTGCTGTCTAATTCGAAGACAACATTAGGGACATAGCGAAGCACACTCTCTGGTCTTGTTTGAATCAGAGCTTTTCGCATCTAATGTTCTGCATATATTTTCCTCGATCCACTGCGACTAGAAAATTTAAATCAAACCCTATTTCTTATATTCATTTTTATGGTAAATGTCTCTGGGCTGAGATTATGCATATTCTCGATCAACAAGAAACCGGAGCAGCAATCACCATGAATTGAGCACCTTGCTGATTGAGCAACACTTGAACCTGGAGGCACGAACAGCCATAATCTGAGTGAAAATCCTTGGCGGTGGATTTCAAAAGCGTATTTACAGCTAACCTTTTCCACTCCAGAGGATCGTTCAGTTGCTACCTTCTTATCCTTCGCTTTGTCAAAGGAATCTCTTTTAAAATTACTTTCATATACTTGTTAGTTCGTGGTTGGAGAGATGACCATATAAAGTATTTCTAGGGAGGCAGATGGAAGGACTCAACAGGTCAGGTGCTGGCGGAGCACTTAGTAGGACCCCAGGAACCGTGTAAAGGTGGGAGGAGAGGAGTACATCCTGGCACACCAGTACCCACACACAATGGTGAAGCCGGCTGGCAGACATGGTGCAGCGTGCCTGTAATCGCAGCACTGGAGAGGTAGAGGCAGGAAGACCACTGCAGGCTGGAGGTCAGTCTGGTCTACACAGTGAGACAACATCTTAAAACAAAACAAAACAAATAAAAACAAAAAGAGCAAATGCGTTAAAGAATAACCTCTCCGTGGGTCTCACTTTGTGTGTGTCATGCAGCCTAGGCTGGCTTTGAACTCCCGATTTTCCTTCTTACTCCACAGGAATGCACCAAGTCTAACTATGAATCTCTGGAGACATACACAGCTATTCTCTTGGTCATTTCCTTCTCTCAGTATCAAAATCAGAACCTTATC
Source organism: Microtus oregoni (assembly GCF_018167655.1). Classification (NCBI taxonomy): domain Eukaryota; kingdom Metazoa; phylum Chordata; class Mammalia; order Rodentia; family Cricetidae; genus Microtus; species Microtus oregoni. The sequence continues at coordinate 13,232,186 of NW_024543210.1, forward strand.
ATTTACGTGGTGGAGAGGAGAGGCTAAATTCTGAAAGTGAAATCAAGTATCTGAAAATAAAAACCTCGTGTTTGTCGAGTAGTGGAGAAGAAAAACAACCTATAATACTATAGGTACTTAAATTTTTCATGGAAAGGGCCAATCTCTGAATCAGCTTCGAATTTGCTAGTTTGAATGTGATGATCACAGAAGTGACAGTGAATTTTATCATCAAGTTGGTGCTTATGGATTGTTTCGTATTTGGTAATTCTCACTGTCTCTCTGGTATCCATTCATTTTCCTACAGTTCTTCTTCACAAAGGTTATTCATTAGTATAAGCCCAGACCAACTCGAAGGCAGGCTATTGAAAAGGGTCCACAAGCGTTTGGCGAATAGAGTTGCCCAGATCAGTTCTTCAACGGCCGTTTCTGCCCCTCCCTCCCCACCAAAGCTGTGATGAGTTAGACCAACCATTAGTTCAAGCGAGCCGCCAGGATTTATGCATGTCCTACTTTATTAATAATACCGGAACTCAGAGGACCTCAGCAGATTTTCCACATAATTTCCTGAAGTGGAGACTATCTCCTCCCAGCTGTTGCAGTTCGGTTTCCAGGATTGCCGGGGGTTTTGCCTTATCATAAATGGTTATTGTTTCCTCGGGAACCTGCTATTTATCAAACACTAGATCCATTTCCAGGCTCACCTTTCCTCTTTTCCAATCACCAGTGACCATCCGTGCTAAGTATCTTATCCTTATTGCAGCCTACCTGCCTCTTATCTAATCCCGTTTTCAACTAGCTGGACGTGTTATCTACCCCGCTTTCATCTTTTAGCAGCTTATCCTAATATGAACTGGTTAATCTTTCTCCATTTTCCAGATTTCCCTACTTTGATGCATTTGCCTATATACCTTTATCCTTTTTTCTTTATGCTTCCCGCTCCATTTCTTTCTCCTTTTTTCTTCATTTCTTATATAGTGCAATGCCATAAAGCAAAATGCTTATCTTGTCGCCTCAGAAATGCTTGTGTTCCCACGCCATGTGCAGTATTCTCGATTGCAGCAAAATGCAGATGTTTCTGTCTCTAGAAGACTCTCCCATCCTGTAGCATTCCCTCTTGTCAGATGCAAAGCCACGCAGAGGTCTCAACATACCCCGTGCCCTTTGAAGAGGCGTTTAGTGTGTTAATCAATTAGACTCTGGACTCAGACATGATTTCAACACTATCTGTGTGCATTTGTATTTCCTGACCTCTTTCTCTGCTGTGACAAAGATACCTGGCACAGATAACTTGAAAGAAGGAATGAGGTTCATGGTCCGAGAGCTTTGGTCCATGGTCAGCAGCTCCATTGCTTTTGAATTCATGGTGAAGCAGAGTAGAATAGTGGCTGGGCAGGGGTGGAACAAAGCTGCAGGAAAGAGACAAAAGAAATGACCTAGCCTCAATGACCCACTTCCTCTATCCCGGTCCCATCCTCTGATGCCATCAGATTTCACTCCAATGGATTAACTCACTGACTTAAGTCACAACCTTGCTCATCTAGTCACCGTCTGTCCTTAGTCCCGCCTCTGAACACTGAAGCGTTGACAACCAGGCTCTTCACACTTAAGCCTTTCAGGGCTACGTCACCTCTTAGCTGCAACACTTCTTTAGACCTCGGGCTGCTCATCTGCAAATGATGCTTAGCTCATTAGCTTTGGGGACTTGAAAAGATTAAATGAGACTGACTTGGTGAAGTCAATGTGTCAGCAATGACTATCATCAACCTCATCATTAAAACACCTAAAATGTTGTTGCCAGTTGGTGGTGCATTCCTGAAAGCCAAGCATTTGGGAGGCTGAGGCTGGAGGATCCCTATGAGTTTGAGCCCCACCCCCATGGACACATAGTGAGAATATATCTCAAAATAAAAAACCAAACCACTGTCCTCGTTATTCCCAGCTGAACTCACCTGAGTTAGTGCTAGACTGTCCACAGAGAAACAGAATTTTGACCAGACATAAGGCAGACACTTTGAGTAAAAGGTTTGGGGGGGGGGGCGCAGGGAGTACAAGCAGAGAGGGAAAGCCCAAGCCACAGAGCAGTGCTCACGGGCTCTGCACACAGGTATCTTTGAAGGTTGGAGCACGGTGTGGTACTGAGGTGCCTGAGACGGAAAGTGTGGACTGAGAACAACAGCTCGTCATAGACTAACGGTCATGTACTTAGCTCTAGCAGAATGGGAGGAGACCTGGAAAGAAGAGTTCTCTGAATACACATGAGACTATGAGCCTGCCATACAGGGAAAAGATGGGAAAGTGGAGAACCCTGATGACACCTGAGGATCAGACCGGAACGCAGTCTTGGGGGTGGGGGTTCCCTGCCAGGGTTTAGAATCCACTCTAAGGAGCTGAAGCAAAAAAAAAAAAAAAAAAAAAAAAAAAGAGTGTGAGCGAGTGATTAGTGAGTAGTGAGTACGTGCTTATTTGGGTTGAGAAAATGAGAAAATGCTCTGAGCTGAGCTGCAGAAATAACTGTCCGAACTACAGTCGCCACAGTCACCACAGAAGTCCCCAGCTACAGTGCACAGGAGTCCCTGCCTACAGTCCACACGGGTCCCCATCTGCTTGTGCAGCAGGAAAACTGGTTTTACAGCTGCTAGCTCGGAATCCACACCTTGACAGTCACAGTCAGAAATTGGACCCGGTTAGGACACCGCTGACCTCAGGGAGCATCATGGACAGGGAATCTCTGTGCCAGGACCAGCTTCAGAATCATGGCATCCTTATGAAATCTCACCAGCAAAACAGATGACCCATCCCTATTTGATGGTCGGTGATTACACACTGGGGCCTCTGTTAAGCTGGTGGAAGAAATGTTCGATGCTCTCGGAGCAAGCCTGCCAACAGAAACGGCAGAAGTCAAGCTGGAAGCAAGCAAGCAACCTGAGAAACTGATTTCTATTTAGAACTTTGCTTCAAGGAACTCTGAAAAATGAGTTTGTGCTGTTCCTCTCTGCAACCGATGAACACATAGGAAGAGGGGGTTGGGACGACTCCTAGGCACTCTGTCCACTAGAGACCAGTCCTTAGCTACTGAATGTCTGTATACACTGTCCCCTAAATTGACACTTCTGACAAATCATGAAAAAAAAATGTCCAGTCCTCACTGCCTCACAATTGCAATGTCAGCTTTTCAGGGTGACCAACACATTCTTGTACCCATCTCAAGGCAATGCTTTTTCCTCCCCTTTAACCTTGTCACCTCATGTCTTACAACCTGTAGACCAGAGGTTCTCAACTTGTGGGTCGAAACCCCTTTGGGGATCACGTATGAGATATCCTGCATATCAGATATTTATATTGCAATTCATCGCAGTGGCAAAATTAGAGTTAGGAAGTAGCAGCAAAATAATTTTGTGTGGGGGTCACCACAGCATGAAAAACTGTAGTAAAGAGTCGCAGCATTAGGAAGTTTGAGGACCACTGCTGTAGACCGAAGGACAGTCAATCACAACCAACAATCCCTTTATAAAGGACAATGGGGACGGATGAAAAGGAAATCTGCTAATATATGTAAGAAATACGTATAGAACAAGGCCAAATAAAAGTGCTACCACATCCTTCATCTTTTCTATCTGTCCCAAGTCCCAGTTGGTATGTATGACTTCCTTCCTGTGTTGCCTAGTCCATGCATCCTGTGATTCCAATTTGCCAGGGGCCCAGACTTCTTTTTTCCCAGTGGCATCAACCTAAGCTTTTGTTACCGAGGGCTCCAAGTTCTAGGGTTGCCGAAGCTGTCTCTAACCTTTGCCCCTGCATTTTGCAGTAGCAAGTGGAAGTTCAGAGGATGCACTGGCCCTTGGCAATTGTTGTCCATTTTCAAGAGGCTCCACACACATCCCAGTCTCAATTCTAACACATAGAGCCAAGTGTTCCCCCTGATAAAACCATGTCTGTTGAGTCCAGCAACCCCGAAGTCAACCCAAACCCCAAAGTTGACATCATTTAGATTTAAGCATTGTGATGGTTGAAATGAGGATGGTCCCTGTGAATACTTGGTCCCCAGTTGGCAGAACTGTTGGGGAAGAGTTAGGTAGTGTGACATTGATGGGGGAGGTGTGTTGATGGCAGGCTTGAGGTTTCAAAAGACTCAGTACCATACCGAATTCTCCTTCTACTTCCTACTTCCAGATCAAGATGTGAGCTCTTGGGTGTTCCTGCCGCTAAGCCTTTGCTCTTCCACCAAACTGTCTGGCACCATAAAGTCCAACTGAACGCTTCCTCTTGGAAGCTGTCTCAGCCATGGTGTCTTGTCACCACAACAGAGCAGTAACTAATCCAAGCATCAAATCGTTTAAGAAGATCAATTGTGTGACTTGCATGTTTGATGTGAAGAAGGATTCTTCATGTTTTCAACTTTTTTTTTTTGCTTGAGAATGTAGCATTTTATTTAAACAGGCCAGTTTTATTGTTCTAAATAAGAATTATAATTGATTCAGGTTCATGATTTCTAAATGGCAACCTTCCCACATGTGTGCAAAATATTAGAACATTTAAGCCTGCTTAAAGTAGCGTACTTATAAAATTATGTAGTTATAAGTCAAATATCTCTGTAGTTACAAGATGCAACAAGGCTTTAGTAGATTTACAAGAATAATACAAATGCTTGGAAACTTTTTGGTTAAGATAGGCATGAGTTAATGCTAAAAAGAAATCTAATACACCAAATACATAAATTTACTTTAAAATATTTAACGGAGTTTTAACTGAGTTTATAAAAAAGCCTCCTCCCAAGTGACTATCAAAATTTACTTACTTTGTAAAGAATAAAATGTGTAAGTTGAAGCTGAGATAAAAGTTGGTGAACCTTCTCTATGAACAGCGAGATAGTAACTATCTTGGGCTTTGTGGGCTCTGTTGCAGCTACTCTGTTCTGTTTTAACAGCACAAAACAACCATACACAAAACCTAAATAAGTAAATGTGGCTGTGTTCCAATAAAACTTTATTTATATAAGCGAACAGCCAGACTCAGCCTACATGCTAGAGTTTGCCAGTCTCAAGTCTAAAAGACTGAAAAATTTTAAACTTACATTTACAATTTATAGCTTTGCTATGTCAAATGTTAACTATAAAAAATACAAACATAATGGGCTGGAGAGATGGCTCGGTGGTTAAGAGCATTGACTGCTCTTCCAGAGATCCTGAGTTCAATTCCCAGCAACCACATGGTGGCTCACAACCACTGGTAATAAGATCTGGTGCCAACTTCTGTCTGCAGGGACACATGCAGGCAGACCATTGTATACATAATAAATAAATAAATCTTAAAAAAATACAAACATAACCTTTTCAGTAACCCTCAAAGATATCTAAAAACCCAAATTTAAAGGTGCTATATAATTTTGGAGACAATGACGTGAATATCATAGACGTGCTTTTGAATTTTGAGACTTGGTTTCCATGTCTTTCTCACTTTCTCAAGTAGCTACGCTATTGGCGGAAAATATTTAACTTCTGATCATTGTAAAGCAAAATCAATAACTGAAGCTATGCATAGATCCTTAAAATATTCAAACGAGACAGTCTGTAAGATTGTACATTGAAAGTCTCTTGAAAAACAGAGGGCTGCTGTCCCAACCAAAATAAAAATACATCTGCACAAAGTCCAGCCACAGAACTGACGAGGGTTTGGAGTAAGTTTTTACCATTCTTAGCCCTCGAATATTTGATGTCTTGGTAGTCACTCATCTATAATGTCCTGCCAATTAGATTTTGAACTAATGTAATACTCCAAAATCTGTGTTGTTAATGTGCAAATTTAGCTTAGGCATCTTATAACTTTAATAGGTTTAAGATCTTTACCTGGAAAATCGAACTTGTAAGATTTCTTTTTGCTATAGTTTGCAGAATTATTGTAAGATTAGGGGCAGAAATGAAGACAACAAGGAAGTTGATAGACGAAGCAACGTGACAAAAAACACACTTTTAGGAAAGTGTGGAAAGTCTGTACAGTCTAGTTAGATCCCAAATGAAAGTTAAAGACAGTAGTGATGGACACCCTGCCTTGTATCTGTAGACCTGCCTTGGACTGTATATCCCAAACCTCACACAATGTACATCGAGGAGGGTCCCACAGTGACCCACAGCTCGGAATGCAGCCTCTGGTCTTCTCCAAGACCAGAGGGGACAGTTTGGAGCCATATCTTAGGAAAAATGATCACATTCTCCTTTGGGCTCTACATTTTTCTCATCTGTGCTATAATTCCTCTGCAGGCTTCCCGGGATATGTGGAGAGAAGGCAGAAAACAAATCAGAGTTCACGTTCTCTTCTCAGTGTTTGTCCATTGAGGGTTTGCCTCTTTAGTTTACTGCTTTATTTTATTTAGTCTAATCAGCCCTCTGTAAGAAACACTGTGGAGGAAGCGTGTCTAAGGTATACGTTTTCACGCTGCCATCGAAAAGCACTGATAGAAATTAAATATGGAAATCCCAACATGCTGAGGTAAATTACAACTACAAAAATGTAATTTCCGTTCGGATCCTTTTCAACCTGGAGGGTTGAGAATGGCTGGTTAGACACAAATATTTATATAGTTGTGATAGTATCAGAAAAACAAACTTATTTCCATTCTTCCTGTTCCTCTTAATCTTGTTACAGAGTTTACAACAGAAACCACTGAACTCTGGGTTCTCTTCCATTGAAGAAGCGGTGATGTTACACATGCTTGTATGATGAGCATGGAGTTACACATGCTTGTATGACTAGGGTGCCATCATATGGAGTTCTTTCCTTCCTGATCCATGCATTATTTTCCAGCTCTAAAGAATAGATGCGTGCATGTGTTTTATTGCAAAATTAGCATTACACCTATATACTGGTGACCTGCTTTTTCACTTATATGGATTCTCCCCCACCAAGAAGACTGCGTGCTCCATTGCAGGATGACACTTAACAGCCATAGCATATTTCATCAGCGCAGTGAACCATCACTTATTCACCTGTCTGATTGTCGGGAATCTGTGTTTGTGATGTTTTATATAAATGTTATTTTGGTGACAGAATAAACGGACATGAGTTTCTGAACCTGAAATTGCAGAGACAACACATGGGGGTATTTGTAAAATGTCTTAATGACCATGCTGGTACCATTTACTGGACTCCATGCAGCTGACCATTCCATCCCTGGGCTGCTTGTTCGGCTCTCCCTCCCAAGCCAAGCAGATGCCATCTTCAGGAGTTCAGCTGTGCCTGTGTACAGACACTTGTCCCAACTGTTCTTGTTGACTCCGACGACAATTCCTTCATAGAAAGAGGAGGTGGGATGGGTCACCTGAATAGCCAGCCACCCCTGCCCCCAATTGTACGCAATTCTGACCTAATTGCATGTGGCCTCATGTCTCTGTGATGCGACAGGGTATATAGACCATATATATGGCGTAACTACTGGAAGGGTCTCTTCTATGTGTTTATGGGGAAGCCGCCATCCACGCTGGAGGGAGGACCTTCCGCACAGCTGCTCTGACATCACCCGCCCTCTCCTGTAGGTGGCCACATCCCACTCAGGAAGTCAGCTCAGGACACTTATTGCTTCAGTTTCCCAGGATCAAACTTTGGTTTGTCATTAGGGCCATATGAGGAGGCGGTGGATAGTGTCCCTCTGACGTGCCCATGAGAAAATTCTTGAAACAGTACTTTATAAACATACTTCCATTTAAACCTCACAAGTTAGCAAGTTCTATTAATATCAGCATTTATTAGAGGAAACTGAAGCTTGTGCCTAGACATTAGCTAATAGCTGACCTAAGTTTATCTGACTTTAAGGCACACACACATGTACATACACACACACATGCGTGTGCACGCGCGCGCGCACGCACACACACACTGTGCCTGTGCATGCAGGATTTGAAGTTAGTTCTCTCTTTCTACCCTTAAGTCTTCCTTTCTACCCTTATGTCTTCCAGGACCCAAACTCCGGGTTGTGTGGCAAGTACTTTTACCCAATGAGCCATCTCGCTTGCCTAAGATGGATAATTTTTGTTGTTTGTTTGTTTTTGTTTTTAGAGACAGAGTTGCTCTGTAGCTTTGGAGCCTGTCCTGGAACTAGCTCTTATAGACCAGGCTGGCCTCGAACTCACAGAGATCTGCTTGCCTCTGCCTCTCAAGTGCTGGGATTAAACGCGTGAGCCACCACAGCCCGGTTTAAGACTTATATTTTTAATCCCTAGGCTCTATTGTCATTCCTGTTGAACTATCTTTAAAAACCAAACCAAAACCAATCTTCCCATCCAGAGTTCTCCCTGCTGCTGTGGGAGCTCCTTCCACTCCTTCAGCCAATAGCTGGTGCAGGAAAATTGTCTGAATTCTGTCAATCATGTTTTAAATAAACACTGATTGGCCAAACAGGAAGTATAGGTGGGTAAACCAGACAGGAAATAGAACAGGAGAATGCTGGGAAGGAGGAAGCCTATTCCTCACCAGTCTTTCCCAGACCACCAAAGAAGCAGGATGTGAACATCCTACCCCGCTGGGTACCGAGCCAAATGGCTAAGGTAGATAAGAACAATGGGTTAATATAAGTTACAAGAGCTAATAAGAAGCCTGAGCTAATGGGCCAAATCAGTTTATAACCTAATGCAGACTCTCTGTGTGATTTTTCTTTGGGGCTTGCCAGCTGTGGGGTACCGGGCGGGACAGAAACCCCAACAAGCAGACCCTCATGTTACACCCTGCAATACAGATGTGTGTTGTTTCCCTGTACTATTGGGTGTTGCTTGATTATCCATGGGGTTGAGCAGATTTTTCCCTCATTGTTGGCCATTGGTACTTCTTTCGTGGATTCTCTATTCCTGTCTCTTGCATCGAATTTGTATCTGAAATGTTTCCTTTCGAGATGGAGTCAGATGATCTGAATTCTAATCACAGCCCTGTCCCTAATTATCTATGCCAGGGCAGGGAAGAAAAAAACATTGCTAAGGATTCTGCGTCTTCGGTTCCTTTTATGGAAAATGAGACGGTTAAATTAAATCATCCCATCTCTATGATTCTGTCACTCCAGTCTGCTCGTTCTCAACCCTTGTCACTGGCAAAGGTCACCTGTGCACCTGTCTTCCTTTAAGAATTTAAATAGAGGGGCTGGGAGAGGCTTGAGTCAGTCATGTGTCTACCAAACAAACATGAGGACCGTCTCCCCCAGGTGTCTCATTCTTTCTGGAAAGGTTTCATGCCTTCCTTCCTCGGGTTTTGCTCCTACTAAGATCACTTCTCAAGCTCATCTTTCTTCCTGGGTTCCAAAGGTCAAGGTTCTCCAGAATTACCCATGGCACACTGTTCTTTCAATCTGATCAGGAGAAAAATCCTGAGGATTTGGCAGCCTCATCCCACCCCTACCTCAAAAACAGACTCGGCCACCCATCCCAGTACACTCACTGGAAAGAACTCGTGAAAAGCAGAAACATCTCTTAAATATCACCATTTTTGGGAAGCAGAAGAAATAGAAGGGTCCAGTGACACCCCCTCCATCTTTGGGGTGCCGACAAGGACTTTCTTCTGTACGGTTTTATGTCCCTGGCATCCGGGGTGGCTGCAACTTTAAGTCACTGGTTTTATCTCTATGCATCCTGTCTTGGAGAGGTTAGATAGATATGGCATAAGTGCCCGTCATCCTAACTTGTAGACAATGGCAAAGGAGACAGGAAATGGAGGCAGGGATGCCCAGCTTTTATGCTACTTCCAGTTAGATTGTGGGCCCAGCAAGGGGCGGTACTATTTCAGCAAAAGCATCATCTAAGTGCTTGTTTCAACATAGCATTCCAGGTGTTCACTGGTTCATCTGAATCAATTAACAAAGTGTCAGGGACATTATTGGGTCTCAGCAGCCTTTGGTCCAGGGAATACATAAGTCATACTGCTGAACCTTTAGTGGGTGTTTGTGGTAGCTGCTTTTCTCTGATACTCCTACCACACTTTTTTTTGTTTGTTTATTGTTATTATTGTTGTTGGTGGTGGTTTTCCTAAGCCCTGTCAGTAATCACTTTCCTATGAATTCTGAGGAGACGAAATTACTTATATTAAATAATTTATTAAAGAATAAGAGGTTAAAGTCAAGTGTAGTGACTCTCACACATAATCATAGCATTTAGGAGTCCAGGACAGGAGGATCATGGAGAGTTCAAGGCCAATCTGGGTTACCTAGTGAATTCCAGGACAACCTGGACTACAAAGTAAGACCCTATCTTTAGCTGGGCGGTGGTGGCTCATGCCTTTAATCCCAGCACTCTGGAGACAGAAACAGGCAGATCTCTGTGAGTTCAAGGCCAGCCTGGTCTACAAAAGCTAGTTCCAGGACAGGCTCCAAAGCTACAGAGAAACCCTGTCTGTGGGGGGAAAAAGACCCTGTCTTCAAAAATTCCAAACATTAGAGACAAGATTTGGGGGTAGTTCAATTAGTGGGGTGCTTTCCTGGTGTGCATGAAGCCCCAGTTTCCAATGCTGCATAAAGCCAGGTGTATTATTGAATGCATCTGACTGCAGAACTCTTGCAATTCCAGCACTCAGAAGCTGGCTGCTGGGGGATTAGAAGTTCAAAGTCATCTTTGGTTACGTAGTGTGATGGAAGACAACTTGGGCTACATGTCTCAAAAAAAAATGGGGCACAAGGATATCTATACACGAGAAATAAAACGTCATCAGGAAGAAGAACAGACCACGATTCAGACAAGTTTCTCTTTGTGCCTTCTTGTGGATGCTCTTTGCTGACATCCTGACCCTTGGGCTTCTCTCCCTAATTCCAGAGGTACCTTCGGCTGGTGGGCTAATCCCCGCAATCAGGTTTGAGGATGAGTGATGCCCATGATGGCTTCTGTATCCCCACACGTCCCCCATGTGACCTCTAAGAGCACCTGAGCACTGTAATGTCTCTAAGCAGATGCCATCACTGAAATCAAAACAGAGCAGACAGATTTGGAAAATGGACTTCCTGGGAAGATGGCAGGAGGCCAGAGCCAAGCAAGTGAGGCAGCGATGGCACAGGAAGAGGAAGGCTTCGGGCTTATTGAAAATTGAGATGTCTTTGGGGGCAGAAAAATCAATACAGGCTATGAATCTTTTAGTACGGGCTGACGGCAAAAAGCATCACAATGGGGCTGTTGGTTTGGTTTTTTTTTTTTTTTTAAGGTTTTAAAAATAATTATCCATGTACATTAGCTGGTGTTTCTTTAAAGAAAAACATAACCTGCATAAGAACTATATTTCAGAACGATCTTAAATACAGAAGTTGCCTCACACAGTAAATCCATGCCTGGCCACTCCCTAAAGTGCTGTCTGTGTTTAGCGTCCATTCCCAGAGCCTGAGACTCAAGGCTCTTTCTCATTAAGATCAATTCTGGTTCTCACTAACAGCAAATGCCTAGTCAGAGGGACAAAAATATCCCTAGCCTGCCCTCCACAACCGTGATGTGAACTTCTGTTACTGGGAAACAGGTTCCTCTTTGGGGGAGTTCTTGATCTCATTAATAAAAGAAGTTTAAAACAGACTCAGAAGAAAGTTATAGTTTATAGTTGTTGTTATTGCTTTAGACTTTGAGAGAGAAACAACAGTTGCGGTAGCTGAAAATTCTGGCAGCTGCCAGGAGGAGGGGAGATAGGGAAAAAAATCATGCCTTTTACGTTAGCCATGGAGGTTGTGAAAAAGTGCCGAGTGTTGGGAAAGCGTGTTTAGAGCATGCCCAGACTTTGAGTTCAGAGATCACCTGACTACAAGATCTTCAGTCCCAGGAGAAAGGACTGCACAGGAGCACATAGAGATAGGGAGGAAAGCAACCCCAAGGAGGGAGGTGAGCTAGTGAGCCGAGGAAAGAGCCCCCAATGCACCCAGACAAGTGGTATCTGGCCTTTTATAGGCTCTTCACAGTCCCCAGCTCTAGTTTATATTTTCAGGGCCAAGTTCACCCTTGCGCATGCTCTGTTAGATGAATTCAGATAGGGAAGGACTTCCAATCTCCCTCCGCGCCACTGGCTTCTTTCAGACTTGATGTTTTAATTCAGTTCTGTCTTGCTTTCTCAGGGGGGAGGTATCAGCATGCACTTGGCCCCCTGCACCACCCACCCACCATAGGGTATCAGGATGACAGATCCAAGAACGGGCTAGCCCACCAAGTCTAACCTGGAGAACCAGTGAATTTACCGAGCTTGTCTACGGAGCATGGTGATGGTGATGGATTCTTGAAAGCATGGGGGTGACCCCAAAGCTCTGTCTCTCCAGCATAGATACCCAGATGGAATCCCTTCCGTCAGCTTCCCACATATACTCTAGCTCCTCCAAAGACCGCGAGGGCTCGTGCAGAAGTTCTTACGGCTGCCACCGAGGTGCAGGTCAACATGTATGAGGCCTCCTATAGGAGTCCCGTCCTTCTTCCTTCTATGAGGGAATGTCAGCTCCATCTCCATGGGGTAACAACTACTCAGAGAAAGACAGTAAGGATTATGCGTATTGGGCAGTGTTCTGCAACCCTCTTCATGTCCAGAAACTCATCGCTCAGGCTGGCCTCAAACTTGAATCCTCCTGCCTCTGCTGGGATTACGAGCACATGACACCACACCCTACCCAACTAATGTTTTTAAGAATACCATCAGAGCACGGGCATTATTGAATCGGTCTAGGCAAACACATTTTTACATAGCCATTGCCGCCTTCTCTTGCTGTTCCTACTAGGTCTTCAGTGTTAGTGACCTTCCAAAGCTACGTGCCACTAGGCATTTCCTCCAAGCAGGACAAGACCATCCCCACCCTAAAACAGAGTTGCTGTGGTGACCTCCAGTGGTCACCAGTCTTGGCAAGGAAATAAACAGAACAACGCGGTTGGTAGCTCGGCCTAATGATGATGGCGGTGCAGCTAATAACACTCCTTGTGCGAGGAGCAGAGAGGGTCACCGAAGCCCATCTGGGATTCCAGTGACCCCTCCGTCCTGCCCCACCTAGACATGGGGGGTGCTAGAGTACAGGTTGAGTCAGCTGGGACATCTTCAGAAGTTCCTGGGGTACGGAAAACTGTGGTGTGCTTCGGAGCATGGCGCAAGCTTTCTCGGCTCTTGGCAGTCAGTCTCGGAAAACTTGATGACCACCAAAGTGGCCTGAGCCGGTGCCTTTCCAGTTCTGATCTCAAGAATTCAAAGGATGAAATTCATAGACAAGAAGGGGAGTTTGGGGGAGTTTATTTGGGAGCATGAGTGGGTGAGGGGAGAATTCCTACGTGTCAGGAGAGGGTCCCAAGAAATAGAGTACCATTGAGTTGCTAGTCTAGGACTTTTTTTTTTTTTTTTTTTTGATTTTTCGAGACAGGGTTTCTCCGTAGCTTTTGGTTCCTGTCCTGGAACTAGCTCTTGTAGACCAGGCTGGCCTCGAACTCACAGAGATCCGCCTGCCTCTGCCTCCTGAGTGCTGGGATTAAAGGCGTGCGCCACCACCGCCCGGCCTAGTCTAGGACTTTTTAAAAGAGCTATGACAGAAACTGGGGTGAGTCGTGGGTTGGGGGACAAACTTGTACCCCCTCAGTTTTGGTCACATCCTCAGGTATAGCTGTCAGGCCAACAAACCAGGAACCAGAGCTCTCTTCTGGCATTCCTGGCCTCAGCAAAAACATTTTCAAAACTGCTGCCTTGGGGTCCCTGTGCTACCCAAGCAGTTTCTGTCTCCTGTTCTCATTGTTTGTGTCCCTAAACAAGGAACTGGACAGAGACATGATAATGTTTACCAAATCACGAGAATCAGGAAAGTGATTCTCGCTCCGGAAAGAGGAAATGAGTCGAGCTGAGAAAGAGTTAGACTCAAGCTCAACGGGTCATACCTTAGAAAGGATGGGAGCTTTTGTCACACTTCAAGGGCTTTGAGGGCCATCTGCATTGGGCAGCCTATCTTACCCATGCTCGGTCTGTCACATGTGGTAGGACAGACAACTTCATGCATCCCGTCTCTCATTAGCATTTTACGTCTCCACCCAGAGGGGTGGGCTTTGGTATTACAATGAGCCACAAGACGCCATCAGATGCCCTGTGCCAGTACAAGTGGCTCTGAGCAGTTCCGTTTTGTCACAGCTAGTGCTGGGACTGAAGGTTCCAGCCTCCCTCTTTGCTGACAAGTTTCCTGAAGTGAGTGGAGCCCCCTGGACCTCTCCCTCTGCCCTCCTCTCCTGTATCAGATGGAGACTGGGATTCTTCAGTGGGCTTCCCTGAGAGCTGACAATGCAAATGATGGGAATTTTCAGGGATGCAACTGCTTTAAGTCACTCATGTTTTCCTGTAAGTGACCCCAACAAACTTGTTGGTCCACGCACACGGAATTAGGTAGAATTTTCTTGGGCCTCTTGGTGCCCTTGTCATCTGGTTTGGTTCATTATGCTTTCCCAGGAACACACGTGAAAGAAGGATCTTTAAATGATTAACATATTCATAGAAGACGGAAGAGAATATGCTAACCTCATGCTCGACCATTGAGCTACACTCCCATCCCCATGGTCTAGATTGGGAAAGTAAAGCTCACAGACAGACCCAGGGCCCATTCATGATACAGAAAGACATAATTCAAAGCTGGATGTGGTAGCACACATTTTTGTTTGTAGGATTAGGAACTCAAAAGTCATCTTTGGCTACCCAGCAAGCTCCAGAGCCACCCTGGCTTATATGACTCTGCTTCCTGCTTTAAAAGGTGGCAGGTGGGGGTCGCGGGTAAGACTACCAAGACGACTGGACCTCTTCACTTTTACCCAGAATCCTCCCTGACTTTTCGAGTCCTACTTAATCCTAAAACCAAGCTCAAGCAACAGGTCTCTGACACCTGGGACACCCCCCGGAGCTCCTACAGCCACCTCTATTCTTCCCCTACACCCTTCCCTCCTTCACAGCTCTTGACAGCCAGTCTGGTGTCATTGCCATCTCCACCCCCAGTTCCTGGCATGCAGCACACCTAGCCAGTCTGTGAAATGAACAACCGAAGGGAGGAAAATCAAATATGCAAAGTAAAAGGTGTGTTTCCCAGAAACTCACCCCAGAAAAGAGTTCGAGGAAATAGATCGAAATAGAAACCTCTGCTGTGTTTAAACGTCTGTCTCCGCGTATTCACACGAGCTCGCGTGGAAGCAAACAGGTCAGTGTAACAGCAGAAAAGGCTGGAGTGCCAAGAGCACTGGCTGACATGCCGGCTTAGGGACGTAGAGACCAAATGTTCTTCTTCCTAGAAGTGTTTCCTCCTCCGTTCCCTCTTCCAGAACTCAGGATATACACTTTCTCGCAAAGCCAGTTGTTGGAGGTTGTTATTGCGTTTCTAGGAACTCTTCAGTTGAGCTGAAAAAACAAACCGTTTCAGCTGCGAGGTAGAGACACGCATGCCTGTTTCAAAGGGTCTGGGTTTTGGTCCCTTAAACCTCAGTACATTATGAGCCTGTTTAATGGAGAGCTTGTATGTTTGCGGGTAAATACAATCTATAATGGTTGGGTACCTTCCCCCTCATGATAACTGTGATTCCTCCAGAATGTGGAGCTGATTTCCTGACACCCCAGGCAGGTGTTTTTGAGAATTCTTTGTCTCCTGCATAATACATATCAAATTCTTTAAAGTAACAGGTATTCACCTGCCTTATCCAAGCAGGATATGGCACCGCCCCTACCCCACGTTGGCCCGACCATGCACTTCAAATGCAAATTCTCTCAAGCTTTTGAACCGAGACTAGAGGTTAGAGAACACACTGGTTGATTGAATCTCTTCTTTCAAAATCCAAAAGAGGGGCTGGGCAGATGGCTCAGTCAGTAAAACATTGGTGCACAAGCGCGTGGACCTGAATTCAGACCTGCAGCAGCCATGTGAAAGCCCAACTTGTCCAAACATGCCTTCATCCCCAGGACTGGGACAACACAGACAGAGAAGGTGGAGTCTTGGGGCTTGGTGGAGCTTGCTGGATGGCTGGTATAACTGAGTCTGTGAGCTTCAGGCTCAGTGAGAGACATGATCTCAAAAAATAAGGGGAAATAGCTGGCATTGACCTCCGGCCTCCATGAATACAGACTCTGTCTCTCAGTCTCTCTGTTTCTGTCCCCCCCACACACATACATACACACAGGGGTACAAACACATCACACACACATATACAAACATCCAAAGTGATAGCAAAATCTGATCAACAATGGGAAGGGCTATGACTTCTCTCTATACGCTAAACAGTGTATTAGCAGGTATCTGGTGGGCTAAGGGGTGTTGCGTGTGTCTTGTGGTCTACGGATGCACAACAATGCACTAGTATCCCCATCCACCTCCCTCAGTGTGTGCCCACAGCATCCTCAGCAGACATTTGACAGGGTGAACACCAAGCCCACTGTTTAGAACATTGCTGGTCATGGCTCTCACTGCCTCATGTTGTCTGCACCACGTTCCTGGAAGTGTAAGTACGTCCACAGGAGATGCGCTGCCCCTCTCATGTCTGTGTTGAAATACACCGATGTGTCAAGAGCTTTCGGAGTACCTTACCTATGGTTTCTCAGACCTCAGTTCTCAAAATCTAGTCTTTCAGCGGAAGCTTTATAAACTTTCATTAATATACTCTCATAGTGTCTTCCTTCTTTTTGTTGTTCATAATTTAAGGCAAACCCCAGGAGGCGCTGAAGCTGTGGGTTCTGTCCTCCAGGACATTGGGACAATGGAGTTGCTGATGCTTTAGCTGCTAGGTGTGTGTGTGTGTGTGTGTATGTGTTGGTTGCCTTCCTCAACCTAAGGTTTTGAGACACTGTTTAGGCGAGACTTGCTGACCAGCAAACCATAGTGATCTCCTGTCTCAGCCTCCCCAGTGCTGGGGCACAGGCACATGACACCACATCTGGCCTATTCACGTGGGTACTGGGGGTCCACCCAGGTCCTCATCCTTGCACAGCCACCATCTTAGCGAGCTGAGCATCTCCTCAGCCTGCTGTTGGATGTTTCTTGCCCAGTGTATGCAGGTCACGCTGACAGATTTCCAAAGCCGGCATGCGGCTCTCGCTGTTATCCTATCCCATCTCCAGTCAGCTTCCTCTCTATCCAGCTGCCTTGAGCACATCCCCACCAGAGCCTTTGCAGCCCTACGCCCATGTCTGTAGTGACAGACACCGTTAGAAGCTTATTAAGTACCATCTGCTTTCAGGAATTTTGGTACATTTTAACTGTATTGCCCAATGTGTTGGTGACCTTCAGTGGGCCTTTCAGCCATTTCCTGACAACAATGGAAGGAAGGAAGGAAGGAAGGAAGGAAGGAAGGAAGGAAGGAAGGAAAGGAGGGAGTAAAAAAAGATCTATAGCTACCTCATGGTATTGGCATAATACTAATACATGTGTGTTTTATGGATTATTTCTTCCTCCTTATGCAATTTCCTCTGTCCTCCACCTGTCAAAATCCTACACAGCCAGGGAAAACACCTTTCTCAGAAACCTTCCCAGATCTCAAAGGTCAACTTCCCTTGGGTCCCCAAAGCTCCTACTTATGTTTTATAACCTAGGTTTTTTTTTTCTCAAAGCATGCACACATGGAATTTTCACAGCCACAAAATCGTCATAACTGGCTTCTGTCCAGCCCTGACACATTATAAGGACATCTGCACGTGGCTTCCTTTGCCCAGCTGCTTCTTAAGCCTGGGAAACATTTCATGACCCGTCAGCCGCCTTCAGTGTTAACTGAGGCGCTCGACACTACTTTCTCTTCCTGCGCAGCACTTAACCAACGGAATTATCATTTATGCAAATAATTGGTTTGCCCAAGCAGAACGAAGCCACTTGAGTCTGACTGGTTGATCACCGTGTCCCAGCACTTACAGCAGAGCCTGGTACTTAGATGATGCCCAGAAAACACAGGCATAAAGGAACACCAGGCCTGGGAAGAGACCCGGGTTTGCTCATTTGTCTTAAGCCCTGTGCTCTGCTGTCTCTTACCTCCCTCCTGCTGTCTAGCTACCCAGGATGCCCTCCGACTGCTGATATCCACTAAGAGAAGCCTTTCAAAGGAGCGCCTTATTTTCTGAAGCTGCTGGGGTGCCATTGAGGATCACAATGGCCAACAGTATCCCCCTCATTTGTCTTCTCTGATCTGCCCAGTTACCTAACCACCATATGGGCTCCAAAATTAGCCCTACTTGGAAACAAACGACGTGACCTTGGGTGCTGGCTGTGCCATAGACAATCTACTGGTGGGAGGATTTTGTCCGTTGGGACTTTTCCCTTAAGACTCAGAGGTATGGCTGGAGGCCATTCTATCCTCAGCCTGTCTCTCTACTCTGAGGTTGGACAGTCTTAGTCTTGCCACTGTCTCCTCTTAAGCTTGCATTTCCCAGAAGACACCTGGACTTGGAGCAGGCAGACAGTACTGGCCCTCCCGGCCTTCTGACACCTATCCCTCCTGTGTCATCTTCCAATCACAGGATCCTAACACTCGATTCTTTCTGTACTTTTGGACAATGTACCTTTTTCTACATCCCTAGATTTCATGCTTTTTTTTTAAAGAATGTTTTTTTTTTCTTTCTCTTTCCCTCTCCCCCACCCCGGCTCAGGTCTTGCACATCACAATTGTTTAATATTTGTTGTCTGGCTTCAGTAGAGAAATGGTTATCAAGCAGGAAAATTTTTTGCACAGACCCAAGGGTCTGATTGACCCTTGGGAGGAGACATGGGAAGGGGTGAGTGAGGATCAGAGGCAGCCCCCTTTTTCCTGACCGTTTCTCAGGGTGTTTTTCTCATTCCCTTTATTATTGGGGATGAAAAGGAAGGAAGGAGGTGGTGGGGCTGTGCCTTAGAGGGCTTCTGCAAAAATCGATACTTTCTGTTTACAGATTATTTCCTTTCCGTTTTTGTAGAGTTCTTACAAAGGAAAAAAGGAAGTAAAGAGAGCAATAACCCGAGACTCGCAGCTGGGGAGAAGTCAATGTGAATTAAGTGAATTTGTTGACCAGATTTTTGGACTAGCTAGCAGTGCTCTGTGTTCCCCAATATCAGGTTCTTTTTTCACTTTACTCATGTGAACCCACCTGTCTTATTAAACAAAGCAAACAAGCAAACAACCAAATGTCATCCTACTTGTCTGAAGTGGTAGCTATTTTTGAGTTGTGCCGTGTGTTTGCGTGCCGTCACGTGGCCCTAGTAGATGTAGTTTACCACCATTATGCAATAAAGTCTTTCACTTCTTCAGAAACACGGAGTCTATTTTTGCAGTTCCCACTCCCTGTGCTGAATGTAGAAGCCCCAGAAGGAGCGTGTTAAAGTAAGGGTTTCTGCACCGGGCACACTCCCTCCCAGGGCTGCACAGTGCACTTCCTTCTGCACGGGCCTGCAGGTGGCATGGGTGCTGGAAGGTTCTTTAACTTATGCTTGGCTTGGCTCTCCTAATTAGAACATGCTCTTTGCCTCCTTGACCCACGGGACATCAAAGAAGGGCACCTTGGAGGCTCGATGGTTTGAATTCCTGTGTAATAGGAAAACATCCATTTCTCCCTCCTCTTTTTCTGTCCTTCGTTTCCTGAGGGTGAAAACCAAACTTACTTTTCTTCCACTGGCTGCAATGGTCTTTCTCAACAAGGCATGTACATATGTGTGCGTGTGCATGTACATGTTTGTGGGGTGAGGGCACACATGGATATGTATGTATACATATGGAGGCCAGAGGTTGGCATCAGGTGTATCAATCAGGTGTCTTCTTTAGCCACTGTTTGCCTTAATTTCTGACCCAGATCTGTCAGTGAGCCTGAAGTTTCATCAATTAAAGTAGACAGGCTGGAGTGGGCCCCAGCTTCATCGTGTCTCTGCTGCCCCAGCATTGGTATTATATTATATTATATTATATTATACTATATTATTATAGGTGCATGATGCCACACCCAGCTTCCTACATGGATTCTTGGAACCCAGACCCTGGTCTTCATGCATGTACAAAAGCACTTCACTGAGATATTTCTCCAACCTTTCATTGAGATGTTTTTGATTGATGACAGATTCAGAAACCGAGCCTATTTCTGGAAAAAAAAAAAGACAATTTTTTGACAAGTGTTTCTACGTTACTACATTGTGTTTCTTTAAACCTCCTTAATAAATCTGAAGGCCTGAGATTAAAATAATGAAGACACAGTCTTTCTAAGGCTTCCACCATCCTTCTGACTTACATGGGGTCTTAAATCTTAGTCTATGCCTTATGAGTCTCCATCTAGAACAAAGAGAGTGCTGGATTTCCAAGTAGGTTGTGACCTGACATAAATTCCTAAGCACGGTACTGTTCTTTGTCTCCCCAAGGTTAGAAAGAAGACATCGATTTTGGGCACAGAAGTGTACGCCTGACCATGACCCCTGGCTGTGACCCTTTGTGGACAGCCGCAATACCATCTCCGTGTTAAAATCCTGTTTCGCAGTTTCAAATGTCTGGGTGTGGACTTCTGCACCCTACAGCATGTTAGCCACTGGCTAGGCATTTTCTGAGCATTCTGGCAATTCTCAAAGAGGAGGCTGCAATACAAATTGTGTCTCTTGACGTCTGCTAAACTAGCTTTGTTTGTCTGTGGTCATTTCCAGGCTCTTTCCGTCCCCTGGTGCCTGTCCAGAATGTGCCACGTACGTCGCTTAAAAGATTTTAATAGCTGCAACCCATGTATTAATGAGAAACAGGTTAAACTGAGTTTAATTGTTAATGACATATCCATTTTGACGGTGATCAATATAAGCACATTAGTGTATCATTTCCGTTTCCTTCTTCATGCTCTGTCTTGGAGATCCGGCATCTAGTCTTCTCTTGTGGCAACATCTCAGTTCAGGCCAGTTGCACTTCAGGAGCTGTGTGCAGGGAGCACCTACCTCATTGGCAGCGTCCACACAGAGCATGTCGGTCACTGTGGGAAACTTCTGTTGGACAGCACACATGTAGCCCTGTCCTGAGGACTGTTATCTAGAACTGTGACCTTGTGAGGAAGGCATCGCCTATCATCCTCACTTTCCAGAGAGCCTCAGGACAGTGTCTTTCCAGGTGGTAGAATAACATAAAATCTCATTTCTCACTGTTTGGACCTGCTTCTCCCCAGGGCTCAAACTGCACTGAAGCCCAGGAAAGTGGGCTCGCAGCCACTGCCCCTACCATGCCAGGGCCCAGCTGCCCCTAGAGCACATTGATTGCCCCCATTGCTCCCTTGCGATGCCATTAAAGGGATCAATTCTTTATGTCCCTGAACCTCTTCTAAAAGGGATTGGCTTCGCATCAGTCCTCAAAGGTATGCAAAGGTATGGTGGGCTGAGAGACAGGCAGCAATCCAGAATGAAGCTCTCATGGCAACATTTGCTCAAGTCTGGGGTGAGAACACTCGCACCTTGGCCAGTGTGAAGTCTCCTAACACAGAGGTTAGAAGAGAGTCCGCAGTCTCTTAGGAGATGGCGCCAACTCATTGCTAGAGCAAAACAAGGAAGTACAGGTGAACTTCACTTTTCCATTTCCAGGAATGGATGGACTATGTTGTCCAATATCCTTCAAATGCACAGGAGAAAAATCTGGAGGTCTAGGTATATTCCGTAACAACGTCATGATAGACATAGACAAATTTAGTAAGAAAGCTCACAGTTATGCTTAAAGGCAATATAAATGATAATAAACATATTATTCTTGCATTCTACATCAATAATTAAAAAGACAAAGCTAATCAATATTATCCTGTTTAAATATAACTGAAAATGAGATCAGCTTTTATTACCACATCTTCTTCTGGTCAGTTGACGAGTGCACCACTGCTAGAGAGAGAGAGAGAGAGAGAGAGAGAGAGAGAGAGAAGGAGGGAGGGGGAAAGGAAGGAGGAGGGAGGGAGGAATATCTACTATACAAATGGCTTGAAATACATCTGAATTTCTCATTGGCCCATGTGTAGTGTAGGTCATCGCAAATGTGAAACAGAGTGTAGATGGTAAGTTATGAGGTTTACCCTACCACGAGATCTTGGGTAAACTTCTATAACTACATTTAGAAAGGGCACCGTACCAATCTTATACTACATGCTGGCCACTGACAGGCCAGACAAGATGGGTTCAATAATTCAATAGTGGAAAGTGTGTTATAGGAACAACCAACTGCTTCTGATTGGATCTGGTACCAGACAGGAAAGAATTCATGTCTGGCACCATAATCGTGGTCAAAATGGAGGTTGGGGGCCCTAGCGGGGAAGTTGCTACTCTTAATTTGCTAAATGGGGCTGATATATTCCACAAACTGCTGTGTTTGTACACATAGATTAGTGTTCTTTTCCTTTTTCTTTCTTTAGTTTTTCAAGACAGGGTTTCACTGTGTAGTCCTGGCTGTAGACCAAGCTGGCCTCGAACTCACAGAGATCCACCTGCCTCTGCCTCCCTAGTACTGCCATTAAAGGCGTGCGCCACCACTGCCCAGCTACTTGTGTTTGTTTTAAGGCATAGCGCTGTACAAGCATACTGTGGCGTTACCTGGCACACGTGCTCTTCCTGCATCTTATACATCGTCTATAACAGATGTCTTAGAAGCGTAGGGCAAGGTGACCTCCGTGGGTGCCACGGCGCTGTCATTATCTCAGCCAGGTTAGTGCTCCCTGTGGAAATTTCAGGATTGATACACCTTGCCGTGATACTTGTCAATCAAGATGAGTGAAACTAATGGATCATCTAGCCAGACTGATTCGTGGGTCTCTCATGACAGACCAACTTGGCTCGAGACTTCTATTCTGAAATTGTACTCGCTCCCGGAACGTGCTTCTTCGTCAGGTGGCGGGGAAGATCTGATCAAAAATTTAAATGAACGCATTCTGCATATAATATTTTGTCTCTTACGACTAAGTGTGGTAAATAGGTTGAAATCTGCATATAAATCAGTTGTATTTGTCTAGTTGTCTCTCCGGGGTTGCTGGGAAGGTGCTTTGGGTTCTATGTGAAATTTTGAAGAGATTGCTGAGCCTAAAAGAGGATATGGAATTATTTTATTATTTTTTTTTTACAGAAACAAGTTCAAGCATTAGAGAGTAGGTCTTTCTTAATGTGGTTTAAATAATTTCAACCAGATGAAGCGTTGTCAATAATTTGCATTTAAAACATAATTAATTATGTTCGGAGGCTTGCTATTATACCAGGAACTTAAGATACCATACGTATGGATAAGAGGGAATTCCTCAATTGTCTTTTTTAATCCACTCGAAAGCCTGCACATCTATTTCCACCCGAGGAAAGAAAAACATTGTGCTGCGCTAAAGTAATGCCAGTCTTTGCTAGGATTAGAGTCTGTGGATGGTTTGTGGGATTTATGATTTCTCTTCTCAAATGAAAACCAGATGGGCTAAACCAACAACAACAACAGTGGGGGGGGGGGGACGGTAAGAAAAGCCACATCCAGTAGTTAAATTTGCTGTTACACCTTCTCTTATTTAATGAGATAGGTGAGATAGTCAGAAACTTGATTTGCAAGATAATGTAACTCCCTGGCCCGGATCTAACCCAATAAAAGTTCTCACTCTATTTTGTTCTGGAATAATTAGGTAACAATATGATAATCAGGTAGGTCTTTTATTAGAAACAGAAAAGTCTTGCCCCTCCTCCTCCCTGCCAGAAAAAACGTCCCTGAACCGTTCATACTCTTGCTCATTTCAGCGTAGCCATACTGACTTTAAGTATACACTTAAGCAGAAACAAAGTTCGCGTCTGCCCTTTCCCATAAGCATATTAGCAATCTCTGCGCAATCACTGATTATACATCTTAGTCATATTTGGTATTTTAGCACAAACACAAGGAATTAATTTACATCTTCCGATCTAGAGACTAGATACAGTTATGTTAATCACGCAGTGTTTTAGGAACACGATATAAAAGAACTCCATGGAGGCCATTCTCCTGGAGTCTGAGATTCACTGTCTGACGGCATTCCTGGGGGCTGAGGTAGGCTTTGCGCTCAGCTCTCTGCAAGTGTTTTGTCCCCCCTCTCCAAAGGCAGAGGCAGGGACGAACCACATGTCCAGGTTTGCAGGGGCCGAAGTGGTTCAGAGTGAGGTTTGGATATAGACCCCGACACAGCGTTCCCTGGAGTGCCTGGGCGAGTTGCCGGGGACCCGAGCATGATGTCGAGTTTATGAAGCTTATGGAGCCAAGGACTTAGGACCTTAAGAATAAAGAATTGGGAGACGTCGTGGACACTGGCCAAACTCTTTCATTACAGATAAGGAAACAGTGACCCAAAGAACTAAGTGCCTTATCTTCCGTGTGTAGGGAAGATAAGAATCTAGATAAAAATGATGAATTGGCCATTTAAAGTGCTGATAGTGTTATTTAATTATGATAGTGTTTTCTAGCTGGATATAAACAAACCAGTACTTAGGTCTGGTTCTTTTCTCAAATGGGGTAAGAAAATGCATAGGAGTCAGTGAGCATCGTAGCCATGGCTACAATGGGGATTAGGAATGTAATTCTCGTTAATTTCATTCAACACATACTAATCTAGGGTCTGTGAGCTAGCTATAGAGATAAGTGCTGGGGGAACGGTGACACCTGGAAAAGATGGAGTCCTTGACCTCAGGGCCATTATTAGGTTGTGGAAGAGACCATAAATGCATGATCACCACAATGAGAGGACTGTCAGGTACTAGTCACATAAGAGGGCACCGGTTGGGAGGGCCATCCGAGTTGGACATTGGGGAAATGCCAGGAGGAAAAAGATCACGATAAAAGGAAGTTCCTGAGCCAAGCCCCACCCTCTGCTAGCATCTGGAACTATGTACATGGTTGTAACAGAGTCCTTCAACTCTCTCTACCTTCTTCCCTGCTCTTTCCCATCCATGGAAGGCTTCCTGGCAGAGGGATGCATTGATGGGCAGCCTCCTCATGGCTTCCATTTGGCTTCAGCCAATGAGAACCCAAGGAAGAGAGATGGAGGGGAAGACATGGTGGGTCCACATCCTTGTAAACTGATTTCAGTTAGCTGGTTGTGGTCTAGGTCCCCTCTCTACCCAGATCTCTCCTCTACATCCTTACAATGGCTTCCTCCCTTGGGTGATCACAGCTCACTGTCCTTGCTGTTCCCTGTTCTCTCGCCACTTTTTGTGCCCAGATGCTTTAAATTAGGCCTTCTTTGAATTATCCCAATTTCTTGTGCAAGGATCCCCAAAGAGAAAGACACTATAATGAGTGGGGTTGATGAGAATGGAGAGGCGGGTGGAGAGAGACGCGGGAAGGGGTTGAAAAATCTAGACTACAATAATCAGATCCAAGAGAATCTTGTAGGCATGGAAGGATTTGGGTCTTATTCTTCATGGACTAGAGGGGCATGTCAGGAGGGAAGTGACAAGATCTGATTTAGGCTTTTCAAGGATCACTCTGGCTGGTTGGAGGAGAGACTGTGAGAAACAAGGGTAAGCACCACGTCTTAGCTCTGACGTGAGACTGGAAGGTTCCCAGAGGGAGGAAAGAGCAAGAAAAGGGTTCGGGGATGACCGACACTGGATCTGAAAGACGGTGACGAGATTAACCCTGAGGGATGCTGATGTGGCAATGAAGAGATCTTCAGATGTAGCGAAGAGTGAGAGCTGTGTGGGGAAGTGGTCTCTTTGTGGGGACATTACCGGTGGGAATGATGCTGTATGGGAAGAAACCCCCAGGCTGGACAGCATTGCTTTGCTGTTGAAATGCCAAGGGCTAAAATGTCATTTCTAGAATAAATGTGAAGATAGCAAGTCACTGCAAAGTCCACCTTTGCAGACCGTCGGATTAGTTGTTGTCATGGAGTAGACGTGGAAAGGTTTTCTCAAGAATACCTTACCACCAGCATGTTCTTGGACTTCAAAAAAATGTAAGACCCTGCTTCGACATTTCTTCCTAGGACTGTTTCCCCTCCTTGTAAGAGTTCTCTTTAGATAATCACATCCCCTTTCTTCCTAGTTCACAATGCAATGATCTCAATGAAGCCTCTAGGTCTTTTGAGATACAGTATTGTTTTGTGATTCCCATTACCATAAAATATGTCCCATTAAGACGATGTACACTCTAAACAGGAGCCAATGAACCTGGAGTTTTGCAGGATAACTCAGACCTTACAGGTGATATTAACTTAAGTTAGAAAAGGGGGAAAAATCAGGTTCATTGCACCCCAGAGATCAGTCTTTCCCCTCTCAGTGCATAAAAGCAATGCATTGCTCAGTTACTCTCATCCCGTCATTAGCATGGCTGTTGAGCATGTGTGTGTATATAATTAAGTACCCCCCTGTGGCTATTAAAGGACTCCAAGTTTCCACAGGGTGTGTGTTTGGATCTTGAGTCATGAGACCATGAAAGAATCCCAGTATGTTTAACCTCTGTGGTGTGCCAGATGTAAGTGTGTGGCATCTGCTCATGGACCATTCAAAGCAAAGGTGGAGCAGATATGGACTCTGGCCAAAAGCAGCCCACTACCTGTTTTGTAAATAAAGTTTTATTGGCACACAGCCACGGCCATTTATTCTCAGAGTGTCTATGGCTGTGTTAGCCCTGGAACAAGAGCTGAGTAGTGGCAGCAGAGATTGTAGACAGGCCACAGTGTCTGACATATTCATTGTCTTGCTCTTTGTAGAAAGTACTCCGCTACCTCTTGATACATTTGTTCCATGATGTAGACCATGTACATGATTATACAGTGAATAAAAATGACATTAAATTCATCAAAGATTGTTTCAAGGCACAATAACCACATTACACAGAATGCCGGGGCTCTTGGAGTCACTTGACCTACTTAGGAATGTAATTCTTTCCCTTTTATACCCTACACCTGGTATCTTAAGCTCTTACTATTATTTAATTTCTTCAAGAAGTAAAATAAATAAATAAATCCAATAGCCACAAGTTCTATAAGCCCTCCTGAAACACAATGTCTCCTGTTCCCCTTCTGCCTCTGCGGCAGCTGTTAACTATCAAATACTATTTCTAGAACCATGCTGACATCAGTCGATGATCATACACAAAGCTGTTTGGCATGATACACACTGTGCAAGTCGAGGCTGTTAAAATGAAACAGCTCTGTTCAAATTAACTCTATTCACATCACAGGGAAAATATCTCTGTGCGCCAAATCAATTCCTCCCTATAGCAGCGGGGGAGAAAAAAAAAACGTTTCCCACCCTCGACAAAAAGGTGATTCAGACACAGGAGGGAAAAAAAGATCATGGAGAAGGGGGGAAAAACACATCAAAATTAAAATGATAAAACAAAAATCTGCTTGACAGCAGAAGCGCTTCCGAACGGATGGAACTGGACTAAAAACTGAGCCTGCCACAGATGTAACTGACTAGGAAGTCTGCATTCGGGGCTCGGTTTTGTTATTAGTGCTAATATGCCTTTATTTTTGCTCTGTTGTTCTGATGGCAAGAGGATAAATGCCCATAAAATACCTCCACCCAGTGGAAGCCCTGATGGTGGTTAGTATGCAAACACGCAGTGTTTACATGGAAGGACAATCTACAGCGAGAGGCCATTTCAGATCCAGGTACAGCTTTGAAATTGAATTTCTTAAAACCACATTGCGTGGAACATAAAAACATAACACAAAACGAAACCAAAACCACAGTTCCTTTGTGAAATTTAAAATTCTAAGGATGTAATTTTTCAAGCTGATAAGTATTTTCCCTACATGATTTTTAAGTGGTACTTCTTTAAAATGAACAATTACCTCTCTGCTTCCTTTATAATCAGTGGATGAAGTTTATATTCAGGGCAACCACATCCTGAATAAGGTGGGTTTTTGTTGTTGTTGTTGTTATTTGTTTTTCTGTCTGCTCACACTACCCTGAAATCAGTCCTTAAAGTCTCCTTCCCAGAGCCCAAGTCACAGTGGGAGAGAGACACAGTCAAAAAGGAAGATGAGTTATAGATAGTGTCCCAGAGTATCTGACCATCCCCATTTCCGAAGCTGAGGATGGAAGCCCTGTAATTGTTTGCCATCCCAGGGGCCAAGTCTGGAGTCAGGAGTTCAAGTCAGCAAGTCAGTTGGTTCCTCTAGGCAGCAATTGGGTTTTGCAGGAAGCTAGCATAAGGCTAGAAACTCCAGCCAGCCAGTAACAGCAGGACCTACAAAACAGGACTATCGTCTTTATGGGCTAATATCTTCTTCTGTTTGTTCTGTGTGCATGCGTGTGTGCACGTAGGTTTGAACGCACATATGCACAAGCATGTGGAAAACAGATTCCTCCTTTTGGGGACAGGATCCCTCACTGGCCTGGAATTGGCTAAGGCTGGCTGGCCAGGGAGTCCCAGGGATCCACGGGTTTCCATCTTCCACCTCCCCAGTGCGCCTCCATGTCTGGCCATTTTTTTTTTTTTAACACAAGCTCTGGGAATTGAACTCAAGTCCTTGCGCTTGTAAGGCCAACACTTACTGAATGATTCCCACCACTGCTTTGTTCTCCCTTCTAAGGGTCTTGTTCATATTCCACCATGGCCATGGGCAAAACGATACTCACAGTTTCCTTGGGAGGGAAGCTATTGTACGTAAGCCACGATCCACATTGAAGCCTGCCTTCAATTACAAGAAAAATCTCACAGACCTTAAGGTAAATCAATTATTTAAATAGCAACAGCTCCTGCGATCTGGAGCTTGTATTTATTTCAAAGACTCCCTCCACTAGCATTCTCTTTTTTTTTTTCTTTCTTTTTTCCTTCTTTCTTTCCTTTCTTTATTCCTTCCATTCTTCCTCCCTCTCTTTCTTTCTTTCTTTCTTTCTTTCTTTCTTTCTTTCCTTCTGTCTTCTTTTCTTTCTTTCTTACCAGTGTTGTCTATAGCAGACAAAATGCTAAGGTAATCCCCAAGATCCCCATTCCTGTGCATGTTTGCCCCATATCCCCCTTGAGTATGAGTAGAGTCGGTCAATGAACTTGGATTTGGCTAACCCATGAGTCAGCTTTGAAAGGAGTTTATCCTGGGTAATAGTTAATGAGTAATCAAACCAAATATGGCTCATGTAGGATCCCAAATAAAATGGCAGACTATATGTAATGTGCTTATGTAAACAAATACCTCTTTTCAGTTGTACCTATCTAGGAGATGAGGATAAACAAACAATGCCAAGCTCAGGGCAGAAAGTCCACTTACAATTTTGTACTACATCTATCTATCTATCTATCTATCTATCTATCTATCTATCTACTATCTTGCAAGTGTATGTATGTATGTATTATGTACGTATGTGTTCATAAGAGCATGCACACATGAAACTCACATATTTGACATAGTACATGTGTGGAGGCCAGAGGACACCTTGCGGGAACTGGTACACACATTCTACCACACGGGTCATGGAGACTGAATTCAGGTCATCAGGTTTGGTGACAGGCGTCTTCACTCGCCGAGTCATCTCACAGTCCAAAACCTCACTTTTCACCTGCGGTCACATCTGATGATTTTATGCACAGTCTTTTTTTCTCCTTACCTCTTGGATTCTGTGCAGAATCTAAAAATAATTTAAAGCCCTTCTACATTTTGTTACCATAACCCGGTAGATTGTTCTCTATGGGGTTTCTGAGTGATGTTTGTGGAAAGTGTTTAGAAAAGCTTTCTAACATGCTGATGTCCTTGTTTCGATGCTGAACCTCCGGGGTGGATGTGGAACCATCTTCAGTCTCCACTGAACCATACACAGTTTCTGAGACAAAAACAAGATTTTGGTTTATTGTCTATCTTATTAGTCCTAGTTTCCAAAGATGACTTTGCATGTGTCTTTACCTTCATACTAAGTGTATGTGTGTGGTGTGGTGTGGTGTGTGACTTTTAATCAAGATCATGAATAGCTGCTGGCAGTTAACAGATTGCTTTTTTTTGCTACGAGCATCATCTTGAACTCTGAGTCACTGGCAACAACAGAATCCTAGGGGTGTAAGCCAGCAGATGCATGCAGGGTTTCTGTCTTAGAGCCAGTGTCAATAAAAAGTCATTCATTGCTATTTATGCTGAGCCTAAGGCATGCAGAAATGCCGATTCATCATCGACAATGATCTAGAGCAGGGGACACTAACATGGATGACTATATGGGTGTCTTCACAGGGCACACAGGCAGTGGGTCAGGCAGCCCGTGGCACACAAATGGCTTGCATAAACTCAGATACACACTCTGGGATCACACGAAGTCAGTGGGAATGCGAAAAACAGATGGCTGGATTTTGTCTGGAGGGCACTCTGGGAAATGGGGGTGATGCTTCAACTTAAGACAATAGATAAGTGGTGGATGGTGGGCAAACCAGGAAGGCAACAAAACTTAAAAAAATCATCAGGATCCAGACCCTGAAGGACCTGCATTGTTATATTGAGAAATCTGGAGATTGGGAGAGGTGGTTTAGCAATTACAAATAATAGTTTTTCTTTCAGAAGATTGGAATTTGGTTCCCAGCACCCAGGTCAAGCAGCTCACAACTGCTTGTAACTCCAATTCTAGAAGTTCTGCTGCCCTTTTCTGGCCTCAGAAGGCACTGCACTCATGTGTACATACACATGCACACACAAACACATAATAAAAATAAAATCTTAAAAAAGAAACCTAAGCTTTTTGTTTGAAGGCAGTGGTTTTCAAAGTTGGGCCCCTGGATTATCACAACCCCATGCAACATTGTTAGAAATGTAAATTGTGGGTCCTCACCCCTGGGTTCAGTGAGGCAGCATCCTGGGCCTCAGAACCTGTGGGCATCAGATTTTTCCACTGCTGTGACAACAACAGAAACTATTTCTAGGAGGAAATATACACAGTTTCAGGGATTCCATTGTTTTCTAGGCTTGTCATAAGAAAGATGAGGAAGATAGAATTGCTCATGTCACAGAAGTGGCCAGAAACCAGATCTGTCTTTGCAGAGCACACCCCAGTGACCTGCTTCCTCCAATGAGACCCCATCTCCGAGTTTTCTGCCACCCCCTGACAAGACCATCACACCATGAATCACGTGGGTGCGGGGAACTGAACACAGGTCCTCTGGAAGAGCAGCAAGCACTGAGCCATTTCTCCAGCCCTAACTTCTAGCTTCTCAGCCACTTTTTCTCAAAAGATTTGCCTTCCATTCTATAGAGGATTCCATTAAGCTTGGATATATTACGAGAGGATCCTCATCCTTGAAAACGTTCAAGACCATTGAGCTTGGAACTCCTGCTGCTTGGTTATCCTGACCGTTACTGCTGGTGGTGCAGGGGGCTCAGGGCTGTCGCTGACCCTCATCCAGATGTGGCCGTGTTAACATTGTTCTGGCCCCCTGACCCTTTCCTCTCTTGGAGGGGTTGAGGCTGTGTTTGTTCAGTTCCTGTTAGCGCCGTACATACGACCAGGGTACAGCTGCGAACAGTGTCAATGCTCCCATCAGGGTTTTAGAGTCTTCCTTAAAAACCCAGGTCTCCCAAAGGTATGATTAGCAGAAAGATTAATTTATTTTACCACCTAATTATAATTTCTTTTACAAAGAAGAGATCTCTTTATTAAAACAGATAACAAACATTAAGAGCAAAGAAGATAGCCCCACAGAGCAAATTACTAAAGAAAACATATACCTAGCTCTCTTAGCTACATTTCTTCTCCACCCTAGGGCTCAGTGATCATTGTTCGGTCTCTCTTCTATTCTTGAAGCTCGCTAGGTAGTTTCCATTTGGAATCTTTCTTCTTCCAGCCCAGGCCTCTGGCTGCCTTTTGGCAAGTGCTGTATTTTCTTCATGTCTGGTTTTCAGATCCTAGGATCAATTGCGCTCGCCTGCCTGGCAGCATTTGTGGGAGAAGGGCTCTCCGGTGCAGGTGGCACCTCTGCTCTCCTAAGGCATGGCTCATCTGGTCCTTCCCTTGTTTTGCTTAAAATCAAAAACCCATCTTGATCCTCCTTCGATGGGAGGTCTCTTTGTGTGTGTGTGTGTGTGTGTGTGTGTGTGTTTCTTTTGGTTTTTTGTTCTTCGAGACAGGGTTTCTCTGTAGCCTTGGAGCCGGTCCTGGAACTAGCTCTTGTAGACCAGGCTGGTCTCAAACTCACAGAGATCCACCTGCCTCTGCCTCCTGAGTACTGGAATTAAAACCATGCGCCACTGCCACCCGGCGATGGGAGGCCTCTTACAAGGGGAACCCACCCCTGGCTGATCTGCTTCATCTACCAGAAGCCTTCCTTGTCCTCAAGTTTTGATTGCAGCATTTTTTCTTCAAGGTAACAGTGACTGGGAAAAAAAGTTATAAATATATAAAACGGGTTTCTATTAGTAGAAGTGTGACATGGTACTATATTGTATTATGTTGATGTTAGACTGTTCTAGGAAGACAGAACCAACAGCATATTGCATACACACACATGTGTGCACGCATGTGCACACACATACACACACACACACACACACACACACTCCCATTGTATATAAAAGAAACAAGATGACCTTTTCTCCCAAAGACAAAACAGAGTCCTTGGGTACTATCTACCTTTCTTCTTGCTCTGCTGTGACGTAAAGGACCTTGGCTGTTCTTACCTGCTTTCCTGGTAGGCTGACCCAATTTCTGTCCCTGAACGATCCAGGCTATTACTAGTACGGCCTGAATGGGGTCACTATAGTTTTCTACTGACTTTAATCACAGGTTTGACGTGAAGATACCCAATGGATCTCCCATACGCTGACAAAGCTCTTGCATGCCTCTGTTGTTGAGAAGCAGCCATTGTCCTCTTAGTGGCCAGCATCCCAGCCAGCGTAGAGCCTCCATTTGGTTTGGTTGATTCGGGAGCAGAGGAATCCAAAGCAGTCAGGAAGAATCTTACTGGGCTCATCACTGCGCCTCCTAGAGAGGCACTCCTCCCTTTGGCACAAAGACTAGAAACCAGCAGGTCATGGCAGAGCAAAAAAGGAAAGCAGGTTTTTAGTGGGCTTCTCTAGGGACACCAGGGATTGGTATCACTCGCCATTTCCATGCTTCAAAGAGCAGCAAGTGTCGGGTGTGGATTCAGGGACATACTGTGTCCTGAGAAACCTTACCCAGTCCTGCCAGACATTTACCTGATGTGGAAAGTGAGTGTTCAAAAGGCCATTCCAGATCCAGGATGGTTGGTCAATGCCTATAATCCCAGCATTGGAGAGGTGAAAGAAGGAGGATAGGGAATTTAGGACAAGCCTTCTCTACACAGTGAAGTTGAGGCCACACTGGGCTATCTGAGATCTGGTCTGAAAAGACTAAGAACAAAAGCCAATCCCCTGTTCTATAAAGCCAGCTAGTGCAGGATGGTGGAAAACGGGATGAGACCAGCGAATTCTAAAACATTTCGTTCGCTGTAGTGTGAGTTCCTCCATCAGAAACAGTGTTGCATGAAAGACTAACATGGTAAGTGATGATTCTGCAGTTTGGGCAAAGGCATTGCGTGCAAGGAAGTCACACCTGTATCCAGACTAACTTCCTGTTCTGATAAAGAGGCAGTCCTCTGCCACTTCTATGGTAGTAGCCAAATGTACCCAACTTGGCAGCAGGTGTCTGTCTGATCCCCCTGGGGATGGTACCACATAGAGAATTCAGCATAGATCTCTACTGTTAGAAGATTGGGCACTTGGTAGAACCTGTGGCCAGACCAACTCTGAGGATGCAAGTCCTTGTCAATGAGCCTGTGTATGACTTCCATGCCTGCCACTGCAATCACTTAGTTTATGGTCCCATTGGCGATGACATCAGTAGCTATGGAAACTGAGTGATACCCACACAGTGGCCACCCTTTTCCTTTTGATTTTTAAACTCTTCTACCAAACTCATTCTTTAATGAGAACTCACACTCCCTAGCTCCCATCTCTTTCCCTCTCTATTTCTCCCCCCCTTCCTCCTCTAACTCAGGTTGGCCTCAAAATTGTTACATACCCAAGAATAAATTTGAACTCAGGATCCTCCTGCCTCTAGCTCTTAAATACTGTCCTGAATACTGGAATTCCATAGAGGCATGTACCTCCATGCTTGCCTTATGCCATACTGAGGATCAAACCCAGGATTTTTTTTGCATGCTAGGCAAGTGTCCTTCCAACTGAGCTACACCTCA
The DNA here is from genome assembly GCF_018167655.1 of Microtus oregoni. Taxonomy (NCBI): domain Eukaryota; kingdom Metazoa; phylum Chordata; class Mammalia; order Rodentia; family Cricetidae; genus Microtus; species Microtus oregoni. The sequence goes on from NW_024543210.1 coordinate 13,266,157, forward strand.
GTCCTACCTCTCATTTTCTCCCTATGCAGAGAAGTTCATCCACATACCCCTTCCCCAACTGTTTTGCAACCAACTTTCCAGCCATATTCTTCCCAAGTCCCTGACCTGCCAGCCAACTGCTGGCTATAGCCTGTGAGCCAGTAGATAACTGCCTATCTAGCTGTTTTCCTCCACAGCGCAGGTAAACAACAGTGCTCAGCGTGGAGATGGCTGAGAGATTTCTCTTCAGCACTGCCCTTCCGGGAGGCTCCAGAAGTGACTGGAGCTCTGTAGCCGTCCAGTTCTAGCTGGTCTTCCTCTAAATGTGCATCGTGCAGTGCCGTCAAGAACCGGGCCCACAGCACTCCAGGACTGCAGGCTCCAGGCCGGGGGGGGGGGGGGGGGGGGGGGGGGGGGGGGGGGGGGGGGGACGGACAAGATGTTCTCCCTCAAGAAGTGGAACGCGGTAGCCATGTGGAGCTGGGACGGTTGAGTGCGACACCTGAGCCATCTGCAGGGTCCAGGTGATGGATGGCTGCCTTAGATGTCAAGCTGAAAACAAACAAGAGGGCTGTGTTGTGGTCTGGGGAGAATGTAATCATTCCTTTCACAACTGCTGCATGCCCCTGTGGGGGAAATAGAACAATCGCTGCCTTCTCTGCCAGCAGGACTGGGTGGTCCAAAGAATCGGCAAGTGAGAGGTGGTAGAAGACTCTGGTGAGGTTGGCGACCCTGGATGATCTTGCTGTCAAGTTACTGGACAAAGACTAGACACTCCAGTGGATTAAGTCTTCAGATAGAAAGAGTGGTGTGCAGTCTTGAGATTCATCCAGGGCATGGTTTAGCATGTTTAATTTTGAGAAAATCTGTACAATTAAGATAATTTATCAAAATGGCCTTTCCTAAAAAAAAAAAAAAAAGAAGAAGAAGAAGAAGACGAAGAAGAAGAAGAAGAAGAAGAAGAAGAAGAAGAAGAAGAAGAAGAAGAAGAACTAGGCCCAGGTTTTCTCTTCCTCCCCTCACCAGAGAGTCTATATATGTGTTTATTTACTGGAGAAAGAGGTGGTAGGGGAAGAGAGTAAACCAGAGAAGAGCTGCGGCTGCCTCTGGACCCCACAGGCAGTCAGAGGGGTCGTTCTCTAGCAGAGCTTAGTGTCCCTCTGTTAAGGCTTTGGGCTTACTTATAATCTCATTTACTCACTGACTTCTAATTGAAGTGTTAATCTAACATAAAACAACAACAACAAAAAAGCCTTCACAGAAATATATAGAATAATGTGTGAATAAATATCTGGATACTATGGTGCAGCCATGTTGACCCATAAAATTAGTCATCACAGCGTTCTGTGCTAATAGGGAGAAATCTATCCTTCCCTCCACCCCTCCTTCCGTTTATCCTTCCTTCTTTCTCTCTTCTTTCTACACATATTTCCAGAGATCCCTGTAGATTCCCAGCCCGAGAAGGCTATTGATGAAGTTGAGCGGTCTCCTTGGTAACCATCTCTAACTCAGAGCAGAATACAAACTGCTGTCTGAAGCCGACTGTCTTCCTTAAAGGGTTCATCGTTCCTGTGCAATTTAAACCTTAACTTAAGAGAACAAAATTTTGCTACCTCTTAACCAAAATAATGATGATGATGATAATAATAATAATAATAATAATTTAATGAAGCGATTAATGACAGGTGCTGAAGTGTAGCTGTCGGGGCTCTCATTTAGATGGTGCTGATTTAGAATTTGTCATGATGTGGCCAGAAATCAGCTCAGAGATTACTTTGTTACGACAAGGTTTGTCATGGAAATAAATGGTTTGAAAAATATTCACAGGAAAAGATTAAGCTCACTTTAGAAAATAAACTATTTTCAAGATATTTAGATAGCTGACTATATAATGAACGAAACATGTCAGGGTCTACTACATCTAAGAATAGATGTTGGGAGCTGGAGAATTGGCTCAGCAGATAAGAGCAATTGTTACTCTTGCTGAGGACCTGGGTTCGGTTCCCAGTATCTACATGGCAGCTTACAACTGTCCTTAAGTCTAGTTTCATGAGACTGGATGCCCTCTTCTGACCTTGCATCTGACACATCCGTACATGCAAACAAAACACTCATGCCCACACAATAAAATAAATACATTTAAAACATAGATTTGCTGAAGCGGGCCCAAGGACCAGATGTGGTGGTTTGCATCTATAACCCGAGAGCAGGGGAGGTTGAGGAAGGAGGGTGGAGTCCAAGGTCAGCCTGAGTTATATAGCAAGACCCTAGTAAAAACAAACGAGCTAAAGAGGGGCTGGAAAGATGACTCAGAAGTTAAGATCATACACTGCTTTTGTAAAGGATCCAAGTTCATTTCCCAGCACCCTTGTTGGGTGGCTCACAGTCACCTATAACTCTAGTTCGGGGGTGGGGGATCCATCACCTCTGACCTCCACAGGCTCTGATTATACATACATAACCACAGAGAGACCCACACACATATACATAATTAACAATAATAAAAACGAATCTTTAGAACCGCAAAGCCACAAAGAGTTCTTATTAGTCAAAATAAACTGGAAAATATCTAGTCTGAGTTATTGTATTGCATGTAAACTAGGTTACAGGACCACAATTCAATCGAGTACTCTGAGAGCTGAGGAAAGTCCCATCCCTGTGGCATTGTTCACTCAGGATCACACATGGCTCTGCTGCCAGGCTTGTACAGGTCGGATTTTCCTGTCCTGGAGCACAGACACGCACGGTGCCTCCACAGCCCCCAAAGAGTCCTGCTTCACCCTCTTGCCCATTGATTTCTAGTTTTGTTTTGTTTTCTCTGATGTGTCTCTAACTATTGTCAACTAATAGTCAAGAGCCCTCTTGTTACTCTTTGCCTGAAATCCAGTCCCGTCTTCTCCCGGGTATCCTTCCAAGTCAACAAGACAAAATCATTGACCAGGACACAAAACAAGTGTCAAGTAAAGAAGCCAGGGGTCAAGGAGATGCTCGTGGGTACAGCACTGGCTCCCTAAGCATGGGGACCTGAGCTCGGGCAAAGCTAAACATAGCAACATGCACCTGTCATGCTAAAGTGTTTCTACAGCCGAGATAGTGGCGCACGCCTTTAATCCCAGCACACAGGAGGCAGAGGCAGACGGATCTCTGTGAATTTGAGGCCAGCATGGTCTACAGAGCAAGTTCCAGGACAGGCTTCAAAACTACACAGAGAAACCCTGTCTCAGAAAAACAACAACAGCAACAAAAGTATTCCTCTAGTGAGATGGGTGGTAGAGACTGAAGAAGCCTCAAAATCTTGGGGGCCACCTCTCCTGGTAGAAGCCATGGCGGACAATGGAGAAGGTGAGTACTGACACCCAAGGCTGTCCTCTGACCGCCACACAGGAGCCGTAGCACCCGCATGTCTGCACTCACCCATGAATGCCCACTTCCCATACACACACACACACACACACACACACTATACCCCTACACATAGAATCGAAAAGAGAAAAGAGAGATGCCATCAGACACCATAAACAACACACTGTAGAAGCCACTTAACACAGCAGAGAGCTGATCGATTGGATGAGAGTGTGTGTTTTAGTGCCGTGACGCTCATTAGAGGAAAGCAACAACACTCTGTCATGTGCGCTCATTGGCCGACAGCACGTGATTTTGGAGCATCGACTTCTCAGACACGGGGCGGATTGAAATGGATTGCTATAAACAGAGACTTTTCCCCCTCACAATATGAATATTTAATACCTTCAGACACGGGGCGTTTTATTGCATATTGGTGCTTTGCAGGGGCTACAGTATGAAGCTGAAGACTTATTTTGATTAAAACTTAGCATTTTTAATGGTCTTCATGATTTCTTATTTGGCATGTCTCCTAATTGCTGAATTGCTCCTAATTCAGCAAGCTTTCCGAACAAGAGCTGATGGTCTGTGTAGCTTTCTACCTTATGGAGGGTTACTGTGAACTTAGAAATTCCTAGTGGGAGGGGCTGATGGGATTGGTCAGGGGTAGAGCAACTCGCAAAGACTGGTGGCCTGAGTTTGGTCCCCAGGACGCTCATGGAGGTAGAAGGGGAGAACAGACTCTATAGGTTGTCCTCTGACCTCCACACATCGGTACATGCGTGTGCACACACTCACATACATACACACACCAATAATAAAATATTTTTTAAAAGAAATACTTAGAGGCTGGCTACGTGGCTGTCAGACATTGTAAATCAAGTTTTACAGGATCACAGCAAAACCCTTGGTTCTTGGCTTCACAACATAGTGTTAGCTGTGATAAAGACCATTTACTGCCCAAAGCTTGAAGTCTTTTCTTTCTTATCCCAGCTGGGGAGAAGATGTGGCCCTCCTCTACCTTCACCATAGACACTTAAAACATTTCTGCTCTTCTAAATCCAACAAGGATTCTGACTCACGGTGTAAATGAGCGTCAGTTACTCAGCTCCGACTCTGATTCTTCATAAATAAACAACACCACCATCCATTGGACTGTTTCAGGGTAAAAACAGGCCACGCTAACCTATGTAAACGCAGTATAGGCCACGTTCTCTCTCTTGCTAGCAAGGCCTTTTTTACTATGGAACCACATGGGCCTGAAACTTTTTTAGTGCTCCTACCTCGGCACTCCTAGTGCTGGCAGTAACACAGCCGTGTCTCCATCGCCAGAGCCACTTATGCGATTTAAAATTGTCTACTAGCCGCAATTTTTTTAAGAAGGTAAGATGAACGATCGGTAATGTATCTTTTTTAACCCACTATATCCCAAAATAAAATTATTTCCACATATGATCAGTCAATCAATAAGCAATGATATATTTTACATTCTTTTTCATAGGCCCTCAGAGCCAAGCCTGTTTTGCAATTGCACCCAAGAGTATTCGACACTCACAGTACACCTTCATTCATCCAACCTGCACTGCAAGTGTTCAGCAGCCTCTTGCAGCAGCGGCTTACCTATTATACAGCATACGGCTAAAGGCAACAGATAGCTAATAACCTTTGACATTCTTAATTTGCTTTTTATTTCTAGAGAGGAAACTATTACTCAACTCTAAAAGCTATGTAGAACACACAAAGGATGGTAAGAAAGATATCCAGTTCTGAAGGAGCTTAACTTGCTTAAGTATTTACCTACTTAGGTTCAGTCACGTGTCATTTAACAATGGAGATGTGTTGGGGAAAGAACCGTTGTGTATAGTCCCACAACCGTATCGAACCCCCATTGTACAAAAATGGTCTATCACTTACCAAAACATCATTCTGTCACTTCTGACTCCATTTATGTCACAGTTAGCTAAGTGTCAAAAGGTACAGTGGAGGTAGATACTAAGAACTGCCCGCTAGACTTGGTACAGGATCATCCAGTCCCAGACCATGAGGACAACCCTGAACTCATAACATGAATACATCGCTTCAAAAACACAGTGAACACATTTGTGTCTTTCTCGATATCATAACTTATTGAATAACCGTAAATTCTTAGGTGCAGCACTTCCCTTAGTAGTGATTTGCTGGGTGATTTGCTTTTCCTTTTCCTTCATTGCCAGGCAAGACAAATACAGGTCCTTTTATTCCAGTACTAGCCACTAATACCAAGTCTTAGACCCCGCATTATATATCACACTGTAAATCTATATATGAATGATATCTGTTGGTTGCAAAAAAAGTTAAAAAGGTCACAGCAGGGTTCAAAGACTTTCCAAAGGGTCTATCTGCCAGCAGCAGCAGGGGGAAGCGGAGAGAAATACAAAAGGAATCTCTATAGGGGGCTGAATTTACTCTGCAAGAATGAAGACCTGTGTTTGAATCCCCCCACCAGTGTAAAAAACAAACAAAAGAAACAAGGAAAAGGAAACAAAACGGGTTTGGTTGTCCATTGCTATTACCCCAACTTTGAAGGACAAGGGACAGGGGGCTCCTGGGAACCCACCAGCAGGCCACCTAACTGAAACACTGAGCTGCAGGTTCAGGGAGAGACCCTGTCTTAATGAAACAAGGTAGAGAAATATAGATGAAGACCCGCAATGCCCCCACCTTTGGCCTCTGTGTGCATGTGGAAGCCCTGTAGGAGTCAAATAACTAACATTACTGGAGGTCAGTTGAAGGTGCTGCTGCAAAGCCGGGTGTGGTGGCATAAGCCTTTAATCCCAGCACTTGGGGGCAGAGGCAGGCAGATCTCTGTGAGTTCAAGGCCAACCTGGTCTACAAAGTAAATTCCAGGACAAGTCAGGGCTCTATCACACAGAGAAACCCTATATTGGAAAAAACAGGTCAAGAAAGAAAGGAAGGACAAAAGGGAGGAAGGAAAGAAGAAAGGAAGGAAGGAAGGAAGGAAGGACAGAAAGAAGAAAGAAGGAAGGAAGGACAGGAAGGAAGGAAAGAAGAAAGGAAGGAAGGAAGGAAGGAAGAAAGGAAAAGAAAGTATTGCTAAAGACTCAAGCCATCAGGTCACAGGCTCGAGGAGAGCACTGCAGCGAGATGGGGAACTGTGGAGGCTATAGAGTTGAAGAACAGCAGCAATTCCAATAGACCCTGTCAATAGTGAGGACGAAACTGAGTTGAAGTTCCTGGCACCCTTGGCAGTCTCTGCCTGTTAGTCCTTTGATGCTTACTCTGGGCGGTCAAAAGACAGGTCTATAGGGCCAACTCTACCACAACGCCAGGGGTCTTCTTTCTTTTGCATTTTTCCCTCAGTTCTTAGCTTGGCTTTCCTGATATGAATATAAGACACCCATGTGCTCCCAGACACAACTTACTCTGACAGATGTATGAGGGGGCCCCTTACCTTAGACCAGTGGTTCTCCATCTTCCTGATGCTGTGACCCTTTAATACAGTTCCTCACATTGTGAACCCCAACCATAAAGTTATTTTTGTTGCTACTTCATCCCTCTAATTTTGCTAATGTTACAATTCACATATAAATATCTGATGTGTGACCCCGAGGGGGTGGTGGCCCACAAGTTGAGAACCATCTGCCTTGGAAATAACTTATCAGTCTGTGTCTCGTGAGTAGTGACAGGCAGATGGGGCTGTCCACACACCCACCAAGGGGCACAGTCATTTTACCCTGAACTCAAAATGGAATCAAATGCTACTTGTGGAATGGAGTCCTTTAGGGTAAGGAACAGTATTAGAAAACACTGCTTGGCACAACATGGAGCAAACACCTCCAAGTAAATAAACACATATAAAAATAAAAATTTTCATCTTTTATTAATGAGACCAAGAGCCCACAAAGAAGAACTGTGGTTTCCCAGTTACTTTATTGTTTCATTTAAAACAAAACAAAACAAAAACACGTTCTTTGAGCTAAGAGGCATACATAAAACAGTTCATATATTTTTACTTAATTTTAATACTTCACTTATTATTGTATTTGCTTAAACTTTAAATAATGTTATAAATAACACTCTTTGAACAATGTAACTTTAAAAGTCACACACACACACACATCATTGTATAAACATCTGTGACTTTCTTGAGAAGCCCACCTTTGTAGACAGAAGTTTCTGTCCTGCCTGGTCCTGTAGCCATTCAGGCCCGAATAAACACAGAGGCTAATATTAATTACAAATGGTTTGACTTTTAGCTCAGGCTTATTATTAACTAGCTCTTACAACTTAAATTAACCCATAATTCTTGTCTATGTTTAGCCACGTGGCTTGGGACCTTTTCTCAGTAGAGCATTCTCTTTATTCTTCCTCTAGCTTCCTTGGATACCTACTGTCCACCCATTATTCCTCTGTCTCTCTGTCTTTCTCTGTCTCTGTCTGTCTCTGCCTCTCTCCAAAGCAAGCAGTATTTCTTATTTCTATGTAATAAGCTCACTAACTTTGCTTCACTCTGACCCTTTCTAAACTATGTTCTGTTATGTTTTCAAGGATCTGACTTTACCTGGGAGTAGGCACCCAAATGGGGAACTGTACCAGTTACTAGTTCCAGTGCTGGGCTACATCTCCACACTACCCTGGGCAGAGCCTTCCTAGAGAATTAGCTTTAGAAATTTTCTAAACTCACATTTGTGCTCAACAGGAAGAAACATGGTAGTCAGTCAGTGATGTCTGCCATGGGCAAGAGAGGGGTGGTAGAAATGTGGATGCCATGAAACTATTACCCCAACATCCTGCATGCAGTTCCTTCTTATTTCCTTTCTCTTTCCTTCCTCCCTCCTTCCTTCCCTCTCTCCTTCCCTTCCTTGTTTATTAGAAAGATTACCTACCTCTGTCCAATGCCTAGTTGTAAAATGTACAATATTTTTCTTTTATATTTGGAGAAAACAAAGTATATATGAATTTAATTTTTGGCACAGGGATGACGTGATATTTTCCCCTGGTCTGACATGGTCACCAGTCATCATGGACCAGAGATAACCTGACCCCACCCTTCATGTTTATTGCAACAAAATAAGCAGACCTCTAGAGTGACAGCAAAGTCTACGGTGAGATGTAATGTAGCTCCTGTGAGAGAGAGAGAGAGAGAGAGAGAGAGAGAGAGAGAGAGAGAGAGAACAGAGGTCACAGGATCTGCTTCTTGGGTTTCAGCCACTACCATCTCTTGCTCCATAGTTGCCATGATTGTGGGAGGGGCTAGAAGGCTAAATAAAAGTTCAGGACTCTGTGTTGCAACTTCCACAAGGCTGGGATGGGCCTTTGTAGTGACACAGCTGTTTTGAGACACCTGGGCTCCAGTAAATCACCTCTCATCCATTGCCTTAGTTTGTTTTCCCATTGTTGTGAGGGAAAAAAAAAAAAAAAAAAAACCTCAGACAAGAGCAATTAAGGAAACAAGATGATTCTAGTTCATGGTTCCAGGTTATAGTCCATCATGGTGGGAATTCAAGCTGTCGGGAGTTTAAAGTAGCTGGTCACGTCACATCCACAGCCAAGGAGAGCAATGAGCACATGCATGCTAGTGTTCAGCTCATTTCTCCATTCTTAGTCCTTCCAGAATCCTCTGCCTAGGGAATGGTGCCACTTTCCACCCCAATTGTTGCATTCAAGATAATCCCTCACTGACATCCTCAGAGACCAGTCTTCCAAGTGATTCTAGATTCTGTCAAGGTGAATATTAACACTAGGTAATTATCACACTTATGTTCATATAAATAAGCCAAATAAATTCATTACATATATCAGCAAGTAGGACCTGGGTGGAATTTTTTTTCCTCCCTCTGTCTGTTGTTGATGCCCTATCTTGGGTGAGTAGATTTTTGGTCATGTCTCTCCACAAAAAGTAACAGGGGAGATCATTTACCACTTGGCCACTTGGTGGGTGGACAGCATGAACACTGGGGAAAGGGAGTGGGGGACAGGAGCTTTCTTGCCCTGGAGGGGTACCAGCTCTAGGCAGGGAATAGGGTTCCAGAAAACTCACAACCACCAAAGCCACCCCAGCCAATGGATTCTGGGATTTTTGTCTTGTGAACTTGAAGAACGAATTTCACAATCAGTGGGAGGGTGAGACTTTGGAGTTTGTTGAATATTTATAGAGGAGCATTATAGAGAAGCGAGCAGAGGTCCTGCGTGGCAAGAGCAGGCCCCAAGGAGAAAAGCGATACTGAAAGCCCCAGTCTAGGAGTTATAAGGATTTTCTGGGTTGAGGCATGAGGGTGGTAAGCTGGTCAGTCCAGCGCCCACTCATGGGGTGTTCATGGACCCCAGTTTCAGTCACCCTCACATATGTTTCTCTGGCTCCTTACTATATACAAAACAGATAACAGGGTTGGAGAGGTGTCTCAGGGGTTAAAAACACTTATTACTCTTCCAAAGGATCCAAGTTTGATTCCCAGCACCCAAATCGGGCAGCTCACACCATCTGTGACTCCAGCATCTAGGGATCAAATACCCTCTTACTTTTTACAGACACCTGCACACATGTGGCACAGTCTGTCTGTCTGTCTGTCTGTCTGTCTCTCTCTCTCTCTTTCTCTCACACACACACACACAAATAAAAAATCTTTTAAAATGAACAACAACAAATAAGCAGACAAAAAACACAAAAAATAAAAATAAGAGTATAAATCAGAGTACCTAAATATTTCTGTCATTTCTGGCCTCTGGCATGGACAAAATCACTGCTAGGACCATGTTTCCAGCTTCTGGCCAAGGATAATAAAGAAGGTCCCTATCCCTGAAAAACCTGGCCAGCTTCTGCCTCCTCTACTCGGTGTAAACTGTGGGTAAAAATGTGATGGGAGGGTCCTGCTGCTGCTCCAGCCTCAGCACCTGCACGGCCCTTATCACAGGCTTCTACTGAGCACAGTCTGTGTCTGTGAGCCCCTGGCTGACAGACTTCCAGGTGCCCCAGCTTCATACCTGAGGAACTGATTTACATTAGGTAGTAGAGGCCACACATTCTATTCTATAGATAGATTTTTCTTTGGGTCACCAGCTCAGAAATTATATAATTATAATATATATATAAAATTATTATAAAAGCTTGCCCTATAGCTTAGGCTTATACCACTAGCTCTTATAGCTTTAATTATCCCATTTATATTAATCTATATATTTTGTCTCATGGCTTTTACTTCTCTTCCATTTTGCACCTCCTGTGTCCTCTGACTTTCCTCCCATGCCTAGATCATCTCCTCTCCTCTCTGCTCAGAAGCCCTGCCTAACTTCTTCCTGCCTAGTTATTGACAATTCAGCTCTTTATTAAACCAATCAGAAGGCGCCTTGGCAAAGACACGGTTTCAGAGTATACAAAAGGATTATTCCACAACACTATCCCCACCCACTTCCCAGTGTCCTGCCTGTGAAAGACCCCCAGTGCGGGGAGACTCTCATTCAAGTCTTGGGATAACCCCCCCCCCCCCCCCCCAGTGACTCACAAGAGACCGTCCTTGCTGCAATCACACGAGGTTTTAATGGATGAGATGGGAACCAGTGCACTGGGATTTAAGGCGTGGGCCTCCACCTTTAGAAGAAATCAGAGGTAGAAAGAGATAGATAAAGGAAGATAACAAAGGTAGAAGAAATAGTCATCTGAGCTACGTTGGCCTCCAGAATGACACTTTGCCATCTACTTTAGTGCGCATGTCCACTTGGGCTATGTGCGGCACACTCCCAACTAGAGAATGCTGGCTTTTTAAAACATAAAAACAGCAGCAAAAATACCACCTGCAGAGCTGAAGTGATAGTTTAGCGGTTAAACACACTGGGTACTTTCCCAGAGGACCCTGGTTCAATTCCCAGCACCCACTTGGTGACCCACAACCATCTGTAACTCCAGTTTCAGGGCATCTGACATTCTCTTCTGGCTTCAATGGCATGCAAAACACACACACACACACACACACACACACACACACACACACACACACATATTCAATCAAAGCAGGCAGGCTTGGCAGTGAAGATCTGTAAGCAACTGCCTCGGGGGATGGGGTTGGGGTCTAGGGTTGTATAATTATATTCTCTCATTAGGGGCATGAATATTCCTCCCACCTGCTTAGCATGTCTTCAGGTGACTCAGCTTTCCTGGGGAGTGATCTCTTGGTCAGGGGACAAAAGTGTGTAGTGTTCTAATCGTTGGGGGCAGATCAGAATGTCTTATTTCCACTCAGGGCCAGGTGTAGAACTTAGATTCTGTCCTTTGACCTGCAGGAAATCAATAGCTTTCCCTTAATGGGCCTTAGCAAACTCCTGCACCTGCACCTTTTCGTATGTATGGTATTTAAATCTTAAGGAAGGACAACTGTGGGCTTCCCTTTCTAGGGTTACCAGGGAAGCAGGAAGTGGGATCCAGAGCGGATTATGGAGGAGTGATCCATTCTCAATGCTAATGTGTGCCCAGCAGGAATGCTACCACACTAATTCCAGTGTCTCTGCCTAACAGGGAGGTGGCTTTTTAAGGTTTCAGTATAGGAACAAGAAAGGATTGCTAATATTGTAAGATCAAGGTCGCGAACATCCAGGCCCTAAGTGATCTCAAGATTGAAGATCTTTGCTTGAGATGTCTGTAGGAAAGTGTTTATAATCTCTTCAGGCAATCTTGATTTATTGTGTTGAACTTTCTGGACTCTCAGAGAGTGGGAAGTACAAACTACCCCAGAGTGGGGGCCTTCTTTCCTTTGCTCTGCCTCCTTAATTTCTGCCTCTCCTTCTTCAAAATGCCAGGAACTAGAATGCAAGGTCAATCTCCAACCCCATTTCTGGTGTACTCACTGGGGCTCAGGGTAGGACGGTGATGAAGAGACAAGGGGCTCAGTTGGTAAAGTACTGCCATGCAAGCCAAGGACCTGAGTTCAATCCTCAGCACATGTTGAGTATAGTGGTGCACAGCTTGCAATCCTGACATAGGGGAGGTAGAGAGGGTCCCTGGGGCTTGCTGGCCAGCCAGCTGAGTTTAATTGATGGGTCTCTAATCCCAGTGAGATATCCTGTCTCAGGAAACAATCTCTGACCTATACACACACTCACGAAGTATCCCTCAGTAGAACATTCTTAATGGTGATCCAATGGTGGTCTTAAGAAGTTCTAAGGGGTAAAGAAGGCAATTATGTCAAGAGACATGTAGGGCATTATGAAGAGCAAATAAAGTGCATTAAATCTTTATCTCAGGGAAGTGTGGTAACCTGTCCCTGGAATCCCAGCACTCAGGAACCAAAGGCAGGAGGATCTCAAGTTTGAGGCCAGCCTAGACTACAAAGTGATATTCTGTGGAAAAAAAAAAAGAAAAGAAAGAGGGGGGGAGGGAGGGAGGAAGGAAGGAAAGAAGGAAAAAAAGAAAAAAAAACAAGGGGCTGGGGAGATAGCTTAATGTTTAAAAGTGCTTGGGGCTCTCTCAGAGGACCCAAGTTTGAATCCCAGCACCCACAAGTGACTTACAGCCATCTTAAACTCTAGCTGCAGGAGATCTGATACCCTCTTCTGACTTCTATGGGCATGCACACACACACACACACACACACACACACACACAGAAATAACAACAAAGCAACAGTAAGGATATAGACACCTGAAAGTGGGGTTTCCTTCCTGCGTCAGGGGTACTTTTTTGAGCATCATCTCCTCTTTGCTCCCAGTGCTTTTAAACTACAAAGCTTTACAAAAACTGGAAGCCATTCTGAAGGAGCCTCATCCTCTCCATCAATGAGCTCTTGATGTCTTAGGAATCCATTTCACCAATCCAGCTGGACCCCCACTTGATCCCCTGTTGTGCTGTGTTTGGCTTGGGCACTGGCTCTCTAATTACAAAGGACATCCAAAAGAATGCCAGTCCTGCTCGCGAGTCCATTTGCTGTGTACTGACTTCTCAGTGCAAGAAGCAAAACAGCATTGTTTTCCTCTCACCTTAGCTATTCACGCATCGGAACTCACCCAGCTCATCTTTCCGAGAGCATCCTGTCCCACCATTTTTTTTTTTTATTGTTGGGACTCTTTTCACTCATTTTTAAACAAAGAATCCATCCTACAAGGAAGGCAGAATGCTGTCTGAGCTGCCATTCTTACGTATTTTAAAGGAAACAATGGGTTTTTGAAGCAATAACTCACCTACCCAGAGGTCATTTTTCCAATCGTCTCAGCCACAGCAAACACGGCTCAAGAAAAAGGCCTCTGAGCAGCTGAAATAAACACCACAGAAGCTCATTCACAAACCTCGTGTAGTTCATTTCCATCTTTTTACTGTCATTCAACAAACATCCCCCCCCCGCCCCCCCCCCCCCCCCCCCCCCCCCCCGTTTCACTCATGAGCCTTGTGAATCTGACAAGCTACTTTCTTAGCTCAGAGAAGATAAGAAAGAACTTTCTGAAGGGGACCAAAAGGCACCTAGGAATGCATGGCAACAAAGACGATGCTTTAAAAACAAAACAGATATAAGAATTAAAAAATAATTGTGGTTTGACCCACAACTCTCTCATCCTATAGGCTTCTCGGTTATCCTGGAAATCATGTTCCTGTCACGAGCTGTTAGCATTATTTCATGTTCAGTGGTTTCCGTCTGAGAAGAGGAAGTACAGCAAAATTTAGAAGGTGCCTGGAATATGGAAGAGACGTGATGAAATAGGAAGAGGCGAAGAATACAACAGACCTTTTTGGCTTCCTGGTCTTTCCTATTCCCTGTAGGTCTCAACAGCTGAGAAGGATTTCTTTCCCTATAAAATGGAGAAAAGCACCAAAGAGTCGACATTCATAACATACCTGCTTGGGTAACATAGGTTCTAGAATCCCCCACAGTCTCAAGCACCACGTCTGAAGTTACCAGAGTCAGAGAATCAAAGGAGGGGGATGAAGAGGAGATGGGAGTTGAAGGGGGTCTTGCCTGGAGGAGACAAAGACAGAAGGGGAATTCACGGGACTTAGCTTGTGGGTGGAGAGGGACCACCTGGCCAGGGGAATATTTAAGACAACTGTGAATGTACGCCTTCTCTCCCTCCACCTTCTGATCACAGGGAGTTCCTTCCCAGGCTGTAAGGGTGCCTGCTTGTTCATTCATTCTGTCAGTTCTCAACAGATGGTGTGCCTACTACTCAATGGGTCTTGTGCTAATTATTGCCTGAGATGCAATAGAGAAAGAAATGCTTCTTCACAAGAAAATCTGAGAGAGTATGGAGGCTCCCCAGTGGAACACGTGCCAAGCTTTGTGGTTATTAAAGTGGGCCAACATTTAATGACAATACAGGGTAGGTGGGGAGCTTTTCATCCCAAGCAGAGAGAATTACCCAAACCAAGAAGATATGGGAAGAGGCTCTGGCCCTGAGGGAGGGTCATTTATCTACTGACGTTCAATGGGTGGTCTCAGTCCCCATGGAGACTCAAGGATTGGTTCTAAACCAACATAAAAAAAAAAAAAAGATTCTCCCCACTAAAAGACTGTGACATCTGCTTCTCACAAATTGTCCCTCTGTCCCTGACCTAAGACGAGACCAAGTCTTCACATCAGGCTATTCCTGTGCTGCCTTTAAATGATACATGGGGGAGGGGGGCATTTATGTTAGCATTGGCAAATTCAGCTGAGATCATATTGAAAAGACAAACTTGTACATCATAGAAACAGAAGGAAATGTCTTCGTTCCTAAGAACTGTGATTCCTGTTAATCAACTTAAATACTCAACAAAACACCAAAGACAAGGTAGTTTTGGAGGGCATAAAGGGGTGGGGTCCAAGGTCCAAGTGTTGAGTTCTTAGTGGCCAGCTACTCGTCTGCCCAAGCAGAGAGGAAAAAAGTTCATCTTACATGATCTTATGCTTTATTTTCTCTTTATTGATTTTGGCAAGTATGAGAATTATGGTTTTGAAGACTGAGGATTCTCAAATGATCATCTGCTTCATTTTACTGATAGACGGTTGAAGCTCAAAGGGGTTAGATGATGTTTATGGTTTGTGGACTGGACTCGAGCACTTGGGGAAGGCCCGGCTGTGGCTTCTCTGTTTTAGAAAAGAAGCTGGTGGACAAACACTGGAATATGATATCTGGAATAGCATAACATAGTCACCCAGAGTTTCGTCAACCAGTCAGCGGGGCTTCCATCAGAGGGAGTACTGATCAGGGCATGCCACATGGTTTATCTGTAGTGTCCAAATTAGCTATTTTCATGGCCATCTTAATACCAGGTTCAGCCTCTGGCCTCCTTCACCTGATGAAGGCCAACTCTAAATGTATTCAGTGTGCCCAGCTTCTTTCTACACCATCTGTCTCCCCAGCAAGACACGCGGTGGTTCTTTATCTACTGATAATGTACGTGTATCTGTGTGCGTGCATGTGTGTGTGTGTGCATGTGCATGTGTGTGTGCGCATGCGTGTGCAGGAGATTTCACTCATCCAACAGCTCTACATATAGCGTTTTCCTTTCACAGTGTTTCTTCGTGTGAAGAGTATTTGATTAGTCTTTTTTAAAAAAATATTTATTTATTTATTATTTATTATGTATACAGTATTCTGGTGCGGGCACCAGACCTCATTACAGATGGTTGTGAGCCACCATGTGATTGCTGGGAATTGAACTCAGGACCTTTGGAAGAGCAGGCAATGCTCTTAACCTCTGAGCCATCTCTCCAGCCCCCTATTTGATTAATCTTAAGCCTGATGATCTGAGTTTGATTCCACAGGACCTACAAGGTGAAAGGGGAGAACTGTCGCCTGCAAGTTGTCTTCTGACCACCACACGTGTTCTGGAACACACACAGGCACGCACACACACACACACACACACACACTCACACACATTGAATAAACAAATGTAATTTTTAGAAGTTTATGGGGCTGGAGAGACGGCTCAGAGGTAAAGAGCGTGTACTATTCTTACACAACGCCTGAGTTTGGTTCCCACGCTGTGTGGCTCACTCATCAACTCCTGCTTGGGGGAGTCTGACCCCGTCTTCTGGCCTTTATGAACACAACACACATGTGCATCTCCACAAAGGTGCACACACACACACAAATTGAAAAACCAAAAAAAAAAGAAACAAAGAAACAGAAGATTAATTAAGATGCACTCATTCACCCCAGGGAACCCTGGATTCTGATGTTTTGTCCTGGTGAAGAAAGGATGGAGCCTATGGGGGACTCAGTTTCTCTACTGAAAATAATAGGCAAATAGGCTCAGACCAGGAGATCTTTTAAGTTGTTTGTGTATGTGCGTGTTTGTTTGTTTTGTTTTGTTTTGAGGCAGGATCTCAATATGAAGTCCTGGTTGGCCTAGAACTTGCTTTGTGGATCAGGCTGGCTTTGGACTCACAGGGATCTGTTTGTCTCTGCCTCTGGAGTGCTGGGATTAAGGTGTGAGCCAGGAGACCAAGGGATCTTTAATTTCCCTGCTAGGACCAGATTGTCATGTCTCTAATACTTGGCTGAGGACTACAAGAATCTTATCTAATTCCAATTCTGATAACACACAGAGCCTAATCTCTCCAAGAGTAGCAAAATGCCAGTCTCTACTTGGCTGCCTACTGAACATCTCTAACCTAGCACATCTGAAACGGGATTCTTAGTTTACCCCATTGACCCAAACTAGCTGTCACTCAGTTTTTCCATCTTACTGGGATGGCTTCATCACCCACCCACATGCTTCAGGCAGACATCTAAGGGCTATTGGATTTTCCCCTCCTTCCTCGGGACCAACCAGTTATTAGTAAGTCCTATTAGTGGGACCTATAGTCTTGCTTCTCCTGGCCTTCTCACAACCATTTCTCTCATCTACATCCTCACAGTCCTCCCTGGGACCACACACATTCAACAGCTTCCAGTCTCTCCCTTCTGCAAACCCCCTTCCATACAACCACATGACAGTTTAGACACCTCATTCAGTCCTGTGCCTCTCTGCTGAGAACACCTTGCTAGTGGCTTCTGACCACACTTGGAATAAATCTGAACTCTTGGTTTGGATTTATGATACTCTAAGTCAGGAAGTCAGGGTTCTCAACCTGTGGGTCGTAACCCAACTGCAGTCATGTATTAGATATATAGCCTGCATATCAGACATTTACATTATGATTCATAATAGCAAAATCGCGGTTGTGAAGTAGCAATGAGATCATTTTAGGGGGGAGGGGTCACCACAGCACGAGGAATTGTAATGAAAGGTCTCAGCATTAGGAAGTTTGAGAGCCCCTGGCCTAAGCGATCCATCCTGTCTCCATCCACATTTTACTCCTTTCTCTCTCAGCCCCTGGCCCCTCTAACTGGTCTGCCTTCTCTGAATCTGCTCACCCCATTCCTCTCGTGGACCTGTGTGCCACTTCTTTCTTCTGTGTTCATTACTCTTCCCATAATCCCACGCTGGTTTCTCTTCTACCGTTCTGTCATTACACCAGGAAGCATCTGCCTGAAAGAATCATCTTCTATCCACCCAATGTGGAGTAGATCACGACTCTTTGGTAAGTCATGGAAGTGTGAGACCCATTGGGACAGAGATCTCATTCTGACCACCCAAACATCCCTAGCACAGAATGGTGCTTGCACAGGAAAGGAGGCCCAATGCTTGCTGTGTAGATGCTGGGTGAGAAGAACACCTGAGCCTTAAGGCTTCTGGTCCCCTTCTCCTGTACCCTGTGCCTCAGCTCTGTTCTGTGCTAGGCCAGTTGATGTTTCCACGTGTGGATTCGTACAGACTTCAAGGCCCTGGAGGGCAGAGATGGCTTCTTATAACTGCTCAGAATGTGTGTGTGTGTGTGTGTGTGTGTGTGTGTGTGTGCGCGCGCGCGCACGCTCGCGTGTGCGCCTAGCACAAAGCTGAACAAATATATCTACTGTCCATCAGGGATCTAAATTACATCTGTGTATGCCGCCTATCATTTAAAGGTAGACCAGAGGGCCTGGGAATGACTGTCACTGAAAAGGCTCTGTTCCCCAGCTCAGCAAGCACACAACAAAATCCTTTGTAGCATCCTTACAATTTTTTCTTTTACATTTATAGAATCATTTTTGACTACAACAAGAAGTTTTGACACGGTTGAGAACTGTTCAGAACCAGAGACTAGAAACAATCAGAAAGCCGCATGAGCACTTCATAAAGGTAAGTTACACATGGTTGCATAAAGGTAAGTTACACATGGTTGCATATGGCCTTTTTTTTTTTTTTTTTTTTTTAGTCAGGGTCTTCCTATGTAACCCTGCATGGCCTGGAATTTGCTATGCAGTATAGCTAGCCTCCTATCTCTTTTTCCCATGTGCTGGTGTGTTAAAGGTGTGTGCTACCACACCCAGATAACATATGTTCTTTTTAAAGTGTTTTTATCTGAAATAGGATTACATCATTCCCCATCTTTCTTCCCAGTTACCTTCCCTTAAAACCTTCCATGTACTCCCCACTCTCAAGTTAATAGCCTCTTTTTCTTTGGTTATCTGTTACATGTGTATACATACATAAATATATAAAAATATATTTATTATTTAAACTATGTAAATAGACTCTGCTGAATCTGGTTTTTGTTGTTTTTTGTGTATACGGTATCAGGACTAATCAATCTGCATTGGACAACCACTAACGGGCTCTTCCCTAGGAGGAGCTAACTCTCCTTCTCCCAGCAGTCAGTAGTTGCCTGTAGTTCTTTGTCTAGGGCTGGGACCCTGCGAAATTGTCCCTCTTCCACATTAACATGTCCATTGATATCGTCATCTGCCTGGTCTTCTAGGAGATACTGTTTCACAGCACACCGCCTGGTTGTCTGGCTCTTGCAATCTTTCTACCCACTCTTCTGGGATGTTGCCTGAGCCAAGGATGCAGGAGCTAGGATGTAACTGTATCCATCGGGCTGGGCTCTCCACAATCCATTGATCTCAGCATTATGTCTGTTTGTGGTTTCCTGTGATGGTCTCCAGTTGCTGTAAAGAGAAACTGCTTTGATGAGGGGCGAGAGCTGCACTTATGTATAAGGGATAAGATTTAGAATGTAGTCAGAAATCACGCTGGTCTAGCAAAGCTGCCATAGTAGATTCTTTCCTATGGTCCATGATCTCACCAGCCCCAGGAAGCTGGCTAGGTTTCCTGTACCAGGCATGATTTCCCTCCTGTTGAATGAACAACAAACTTCTTCAAGTTAAAAGTGGAAGGGAAAATCAGTTTCCTGAGTCCATAAGAAGTTCTGAACCTGAGAGCCAAGGAGAGCACATTTCCCCTGAACAGTTTGTCTGTCTGACACTCTTGCAACTAATGTGAGAGCCAGGCCTGGTGGTCGGTCCGGTCCTTCGTTCTCCACCTCACTTTGCTCCACATTCTCCATTTTCCCTAGAAAATTCAAATTTACATTTTAGAAGGCATCACAGGTCATTTCCCCCCTCCACACCCATCCCTGTGGCCTAGCAGAGGAAAATTCCCTTTGCTTTTCCAGTTAGGAGCAACAGTAACAACAACAAAGTTCATTCCTAATCAGTCCCTGACAATCCTGGGAAGGAAGATGCGCGCCACCACATCTCCGACAGGCTTTTACAATCTAGTTTTATTATTCGGCTCTCACGGAAATGCTGATCCCTGAGAAGGAGAGGAAGACGATCTCTCATGGTTCTTCAGCACGAACAGCTTACTAAAAACAGGAAGCACAGGCCACACCACTGTCACTGCAGGGGTACACTAAGAAGGAAGGACCAAGAGCCCTTTATTGTCCCCACAAAAGGAAAGGACAAGGGATGGGGAGTAACTTGTGGAATGTGAGGGAGTGGACGAGGGAGAAAGGAAAGTAGGTGGGCACACCTTCCTCAGACATAAGCCAGGGGACAATGGTCAAAGCCACCAGTGAGATGTGAGTCTGGACCTTCTTGGTGACACATCCTAACAGGATGGCCTGGTGGCCATTTTTAGAGCAGTGTTAGGGTACAACCGTCTAAGTAAATTCCACCACATGTTTCACCCCATCTGACCTCCTGCAAATAAACAATATGCAGGGCTTGGGGAGATGGACCAGTGGCTAAGCACTTACCTCGTAAGCATGTGTAGTAAGTTGGGATTCACCTAATTAAATGCTGTAAATGCCCGATGGGTATGGTGTCTGTGTATAACCCCAGCCTCAGAAGGCAGAGACAGGCTCCATAGACCCAAGACGAGCCACGCTGCTGGGTTTTGGGTTTGGTTTAGAGACCCTGCCTCAATGAATAAGGTAGAAAAATTATGAAGGGCGATTCTTGACATCAATCAATCTTGCATCAACTCACATGCACAAACACACAAGCAAACACGCATGCATACATACCCTTGCATAGACACATACACATAAATGAAAACAGAAAAAGAAAAATGTGTAAAGTATTATCATGGGGTTTTTCGTTCATAACCAGCAAGAAGTGAGGAACTTCTGTTTTGCAATTTTTCTTCAATAACAGGATCCTTATCTTCAGAATTCTCTTCTAGAAGTCACAATAATACATTCTGAGGGCTGGGTAAATGGTTCAGTCAATACAACATGTGCCATACGAGCATGAGAACCTGAGTTCAGACCTCCAGTACCCATGTCACAAAAAGCTGGCTTTAGTAGCCAAGGCTAGAGCCCGCACTGGAGGCACAGACACAAGCAGGTCCTTGGAGTTCATTAGCCAGCTAGTGTAAAAGAATCCAGGACTTCCAGGTTCAGAGAGAGACCCTGTCTCGACAAATAAGGTAGCAAGTGATTGAGGAAGCCAGTCAACATCAATCTCTGACCTCCACATGCACACCTGCCCACACCTGTGTGCACACAGCACATGCACGTGTGCACACAAACATACATGCTCGCCAATAAAAATGATATGCTAGACTCTAGAGTCCTAGCTTCTGTCAGTGGGAGGGACCAGACGGGCGGTTCTGAAGGTTTCAAGATCCACTTAATTCCTATAAAAAGGACATGCGCCAACAATGCGCTATTATTCCCATTTCCCCCCTTTACTTAGCAGATGTTAATCGGAGGTAGATGGAGGACGCAAATCTTCAGTTTTAGACAGAAGGGGACAGGACCTGAGACTAAGGAGGAGGCCATTTGTAGGACGGGAGGAGAGAGGAGCGAGGACCGCCTTTCCCGCCTTCCCCTTGGGCCTTGTGGTAGGTGTTCCTCTGAACCCTGTGAGGATCACAGGGCTGGTTCCTCCAGTTTGCCTGCAAGCCTCTGCTCTGCGCCTGAGTCCCTTTTCCTACTCGTTGTGCTTCGTCATCAAAACTGGAAAAAACCACACTAAGCCCTTTGTCCCACGCATCTGACGACTGATTCCTACGGTTACTGGTTACTGGGTGAAGGTTTTCTCCGCAGTTCTCAAAAGAATCAGACAGGTGAGGACCTTAGGTGGATGAGGGTGGGGATGCAGTTTCCCCAACTCCGCCTACAGGCATGGCCGCTCCCCACCCCCAACAACCACAGCTCTCCGAACAATGGGATGCAGAAGAATTCAAAATGAATAGCAGATAGCCTTTCTTTGGGACCTCTGATCCAATTCTCTTAAATCCACCCTGCTTTCTTTAGAGAGCACAGGCATTTGCTCCTGGGCCTATGTTCGTGGTTGCTAACATGAGTATAATTGAAAGGATTAGTGATATCGTTGCCTCTTTGTTTTGTTTAAAAAAAAAAAAGATTCCATTTCCTAGTTTAACTTGCTTGGAGAATATGAAAAACCTGCAATCCGGGTTTTTATCAATGAAGGTTCGTGTTTTCTCAATCTTTGAAGGAATCTTTGAAGGAAGAGCTCTTTGCTCTTTGAAACAAGATGATCCATTCCCATTGAAGGTTTCTCATTGTGAAGTCCAATGTCAAGGGAAAAGTTAATGGGTGAATTACAAGTGCTCACCACAATGGGACCGGATTTCTATAAGACAGAGAAAGGAGGCGGAATGAAGCCAGCTGTTGCTTCTCTATAAAAACACGGAACTAATGACGGTCCCTCTGCAACTAGGGAGGTCTTTCTGCTCTGTTCAGCGTTGTCATAACTGCTCTGTCTTCCTTTGGCCAAATCTCTCCTGTGCTGCTGCTTTAGGACAACAGAGAAGGCCAGAAATACTACTGCAGGAGCATGCTCACCTTATCCATTTCAGGGAGGTATGCGAGATTAAATTTGCTCTTCTCTTGGATTGGTTCATTGAGCACCAGTGGTCAGGGTAAGTTAGTTCAAGCTCATCTTGTGGTCATAGATAGCCCCATGCTGCCTGGGTTGTTCCGAAGGAGTGAGGGATGCACGTGGACCCAATGCTACTGCTAAACTAACATTGGCTGGTGGGTGTAACTAGTATCCAAAATGTAGCTGATGGGACAAGACACTTGCATCTACCAGAGGAGCTGACATTTCTTTACACCATGGTGAGGGGCTCATGTGACTCTTTATGAGAGATGAGGAAGTAGCTCCTATGTGAGGTGCTCTAATCAAGGTTTGGAGTCGTGCTGGAGAGATGTCAGGCTATGGCTATGGTCATCAACAGTGGTCCCAGTGAATGGCTGTCACACTTCAGGCTACTCAGTTGGGCATCATATTAGTACATTTTCTTGTAACTGTGACCACATACCTGACAAAGAAACTTGAGGAAGGAAATGGTTAGATACACCCCACAATGGTGGAGGAGGCATGGCAGCCAATCCAGCTCCTGTCCCTGGCCTTAAAAGGCTGCTGGCTCTTAGAAGACCAGAAAGGAGAGAGGAACACTTGCTCTGTCTTGGCTTTCTCCTTTGCCCCCTTTTTATTCAGGCTAGGACAATGACAACAGCCCATGAGACAGTGCCACACTCACAGTAGGCCGTCCCCGATGAGTTAACCCTCTCTGGAAATACTGTCATCGATGCACCCCAAGGGTGGCTTACTAATGTGCTGGGTGTTTGTTAACACTTGAACATAGTCAAAAGGCTGAGAATTGACGAGTTTCTTAGCCAATCAAGTTGATAATAAAAAATTAATCGTCCAGGTAAGCATAGAGTTACATGACTATAATCCTGGCACTTGGGGGTGGGGGAAGGAGGATCAGAAGTTCAAGGCTATCCTTAGCCAATAGGGACTTTGAAGCCAGCCTGGGCTACATGAAATGCCGGGAAATAACCATCACACATACTGCCCCACCCCTTCACATCG
Organism: Microtus oregoni; assembly: GCF_018167655.1. Lineage (NCBI taxonomy): Eukaryota > Metazoa > Chordata > Mammalia > Rodentia > Cricetidae > Microtus > Microtus oregoni. The sequence continues at coordinate 13,289,599 of NW_024543210.1, forward strand.
CTAGCTCCTGGACGAACCTGGACTCTGCATTATCCCCCAACATCAAGAGAAGTGAGCAGATGGCCTGTGGCATTTTACTTTTTAGCAGGAAGTCAATTTGCCTCCTAGCATTGGGGAGTCCCCGAGCACAGGAAGAGGGCACCCCCCCCACAGGAACAGATGATGTTCTCATACTAGAGGAGAGGGGCTCAGCACAGTACCCTGGGCCATAGATACCAATCTTTGCTCGCTATACTATGCTGACATACCACGAGGTGTTGCCAGGAATTTGGGTTGACTGGAGAGATGAGCAACTTTTAACCCGTGTTCACTTTCTTGAGCCCTGGTTCTTCTGCTGAACCCGCTGTAAGGTGGCCATATGACAGTCACACTCTCTGATGTGACAGATAATGAGGTTCTTTGCCACCCTGCCACCCACCAGACGCGGGGCTCTTTCTGACCCCCACAACGTCATAATTTGCATGCTCTAAAAGAAGTGAGGAAATAATGTATTTAAATCCTGTGGTCTCCATGAAGTCAGAGGAAAAAGCAACCCGCCAACCCCCCCAGCATTTTAATGTGAACATCGCAAACCCTGTACTCAGAGTGGCAAGTGGTATAATCTATAGTGCTATTTGACAGGATGCTTCTTCCTAGTTGCTTCTCACCAGAGGGGAAGGCTTGGAGCAGCATGGCTAGAAAAACCATCCATTTTCTGTGAAATAAGGAAAGCGCTGGGGGCCTAAATAGTAAGGTTATCAAATATCTTACACACAAACAGCTACCTTAAATGGACCGCCACACAAGCAAGGGTTTTCTCCTGATGGTAATGTTTGCTATTTTAATGTACAATATGGCACTTTGCAGACACAGGAAGCTCAATGAATTTTCCTTGGTGGTGATAACAGCTGGAGCTAACATAAATTGTCTCTTATTTTGGTAACAAAAGGCTTGGCATTTATTATTTTCGTGGAAGCCATAGAGGTATTTTTAAAATAGTACACTAAAAACGTGGGTGAAGTGTTAGGCTTACTGGACACCATTACCGATTTTGATGCACTCAAAATAAGATTATTATTATTATTATTCACTAAAACACAGTTTGTGCATTCCACTCACCCAACTTCCTGTAATGTCAATGGCTCAAATGTCATAGATTAATCTAAACTAAGGATTAATGGTTGGTAAAAAACCAATTAAGTAAACTGCAGGCTTTGTTTGGATTTCCTACCTTTTCATCTCAGAGACACCAATATCAATTCGAACTGCGGGGTCTCTAAAACTTCAGTAGCAAAACGACATTAATTCAGACTGATTGGGGTTAGATACAAGATGGCGTGGAAAGGTCACAATACCTAGCCTTTTCTGTGCCAAATGCTTAATGCTCCCAGGGTGGGGGAGACACTGGATGTTATCCTATTCGTGTTATACATGATACAGTCAGCCTTAGGAGGAGAAACAATTGTTGTATGGCTGCTCTTTGAGGGGCTAGATATGCGCTAAGGTCTTCCCCTGTCTCTCCAGATCTCTCCATCCCTTCCCCACCCCTCTCTGCATGCATGTGCACGCATGTGCATGTGGAGGTGAGAGGTCAACACTGCCCACCTTACTTGGGCTAAGATCTTTCTTATTCCAAGGTCCTGGACCATGGTCACAGTGGTATAAACTGGGACATTCGGTCTGGGTGTGAAACATTGAGCCAAACCTGCCCACAGCTCCTCTTCCAAAGGTCGCATGGATCAGCTATGGCAGCTAACCTCAATGGGGAGGTTGATCATCCTAAACTAGTAATGAGCGGGGTTTTTTGTAGCATCTAGACACGTATTGACTCTGCAGAGAACACAGAAGCTTCATCTGGGTGAGGGAGGAGCTGGGTCAGGGGGGGCAGCCGGCTCTCCTGTCAGAGCATGGAGAAGCATGTTGCAAACATCCCCACTGCCTTTGGCTTTCCTTTCCTGAGTGTTTTAAGGCTTAATTAATGCGTGTAAAGTGATCTGAAACATGGGAATGAAAAGAGCCAGGGACCCACAGAGTGCCAATGATTACCTGAGGCCAGACAGCTGTAAAAGGGAACCAGAGGGGGCCTAGAGAGGCTGGGAGAGGGCTCTGCTTAGCAGCCAGCTGGCTGGCCCCATGCCACCTTGGACTGTTTTTGGCAGGGTTCGGCCCCATGCCATCCTCTCAAGGCTGACAAAGCAGCTATACTCAGGAGAAATCATTCTCTCGGGACCTCAGCTGGAGCTGAAGAACCAATGTGAAGACGCAAACTGGCCATTTTCCGGAGTCGACCCTATAGTGGAAGAGATGAGACAATACTTACCCATCTCTCTTGTCAAAGCAAGACAACTGCAGATTCCTACATTTTGGGGCCATGAAGGGATGCACGCAGAAACATCAAAGAGATGAATGAGTCACCGCTTTCCTCTTGACAGGAGGCACAGTGACAGTCCCATCACCCGTGGGAGGCAGTGAATCTCTTTAAAATGGTGGGTGGAAATAATGAGGTCCAGGGCCCACGCTGTTGCCCCATCTCCTTAGAGAGTTATTAAAAGGATACGGCTATCAGTTTCATGGAGGATGTTAAGAAGTGGCACCTCATTGTGACTCAAAGCATCCGGAGAAGCAAGTGGCGACTCTTTCCTCCATTCTAAACTGATTCCTACCAGTATCTACCAAGTTTGAGAAGCATCCAACACAGAGCCCCAGCACATGCCTGTGTACATAAACGGGGGCTATTTATACAGAGGAACCCAAACTGTTGTGATGATGGATTTGGCAAAAAGGGTTGCTGGGGTAATCCAAAGTCTATGTTGGGTCTTCATCATGTTTCCGAGTCCTGCTTGGGCTAACTGTTGGGGTGTTATCCATCTCCAGAACCCACAATAGGAGGATGTGGGTTTAGTGATCGGGATAGAAGGAAACTTGCTTTCCTGGCTTGTGAAAGAATTCCAGAGGGCTCTGATGGCCTCAAAGTGAGACTCACTTCAAGACCAGGTCAATGGCTATACCATAAAATGCCTCCTAAGTGGACTGAGACATCCCCCCCCCAAAAAAGGCGGGTCCATTTATAATGTCTCTGCCTGAGTAGTTTAAGTGGTCAAGAGACACTGTCAAGCCCAGCCACCACTACCACCACAGTAATTGAGGCTGTTTTTCTCTGTACTCCTCACTCCTGACTGGCTCCTACTGTCTGATGTCTGGGGTGGGTACAAGAGTACCTGTTGTTAATGGATCACCAGAGGGTCCTCTGAAGTTACCAGTAATAAATTCCTTCATATCCACATCTAAACTAGGATAATGGTAATCTCCAGTAAGTCACCCTACTTTCTAAATCACGTCAGATCTAAGTCATCCTCCACTGGGTCCAAAGATAACTCCTACAAAGCTCAGCATCCTTTCTGTTTAGAGTTATGCTGTTAGCTTGGCTAACTCTGCAGCTTGCTGCTTCAAGGCTTAGGATAACAGATCAGCCTCCAGAGTTGCAAAACCAGATTTTGTTTTGTTTTAAGACAGAGCCTGGCTCTGTAGTTGTGGCTGTCCTTGAACTCACAGAGATCCAACTGCCTCTGCCTCCCAGTGCTGGGATTAAAGGTGTGTGTCACCACACCTGTCTGGCACAGCAAAATTCTTAGAATAAATATCAATCAACATTTCTTCCTCCCTCTTTCCCCTCCCTCTCTCTCTTCCCATCCTATATGTTATATAATAATCTTTTTGTACACTGTGAAGATGTGTCTTTGCCAAGGCACCTTCTGATTGGTTTAATAAAAGAGCTGACTGGCCAATATTTAGGCAGGAAAAGGTTAGACAAGAAGCCAAAATGAGTGAATTCTGGGAAGAAGGAGGACAGAGTAACATGGAGTTGCAAGGTCAGATGCAGAGGATGCAGGAGATGAACATGCCATGCTGAAAAAGGTACTGCCACGTGGTAGAGTGTAGATAAGAAATATAGGTTAATTTGATATTTAAGAGCTAGTTAGTAATAAGCCTAAGCTATTGACTGAGCATTTATAATGATTGAAAGTCTCCATGTGGTTATTTGAGAGCCAATTGGTGGGACAGAGCTAATTGGTAGTCCCTATACCTATAGGTTCTGTTCCTCTGGAGAATGTGAACTAATGCAAATATTTTATTTCTTAACGTTATCCATTCCATTTAAATTTTTTGACACAGTGTCTCTGGTTATGTAGCCTAGGATGACCTTGAATTTCTGATCGTTAGGATCACAGATTTGTATTACCATACCCATTTTATGTGGTGCTGGGAATCTAATTTGGGGTCTCCTGCATGCTAGGCAAGCAAACTACCTGTTAAGGCACACCCCCAGTCCCTCATTCATGCACTGAAAAAAATTGAGCACTTACAATATATCAGACACTTTTTTGCTTGTTTTTGTTTCAAGACAGGGTCTCTGTAACCCAGGTTGGCCTCAAACCCTCAGCAATTCTGTGAACCTTCCAGGTGCTGGGATTAAAGGTGTTAGCCACCATAGCCAGTTCAGACACTTTTATGTTTTTGACAATTCTCAGTGGGGGAAAAAAAGCAAAGATTCTTGGCACTGTGAAACTTCTACTGCTGTGTGTAGAAGAGACAGTGGATTATAAAGATCATAGATCCAACGTGTCCGAAAGTGGTCAGGGCAAAGAGAGAGGGGGAAACAGTAGGATCTGGAGACAAGAGACACTGGGGAAGGGACACTGGACAAGGGCTTTCAGGACATAAAGGGTGTGGAAACCATAATCACCTTCAATGCTCAAGGGACCCAGGCTTAGGATGTACAGCAATTCTTCATGTGACGGTGTCTCCCTTAGATGGTCTCACCTTTCTGGCCCTCCACAGCCTGGCCATGCTTGAGTGCTCTCTCCAGCAGAACATTCCAGAGGACTTTCTCTCCGCTCTCCTGTGTATCAAGATGAAGCTACTCAGGGATTAATCCCAGCAGAAAGCTAACAACACCCCCAGAACTGAACAGTTCATAAGAAGAGTCAGTGTTTACTGGGCCCAGGGCCTGAGGTCACCCGACAAAGGATCCAGTTAGGTGCAGCCGAGCAAATGATGCCGTGAGGCAAGAAGAAGGAGATGACATTCTCTGGCCTGTCCCTTCCTGCCACTGTCCACTTTCCCTTTTGTCTTCCTTCTTGGCCATATCCAGCCAGCAGCCAGCTGGCCCGGGATTCTGGGACACCTAGATGGGCAAAAGTAGCTTCAGCAACTCAGAGAAGAAAGCATTTGAGAATGTATCAGAAGATAACTGTCCCCAAGACAGGGACAATTGGCACTCAACGTAGGGCACTAAAGACATTGTGCTAGTTAGTTTTTATCAGCTTGACACAAACCAGAGTCACCTGGGAGGAGGGACCCTCAGCTGAAGAATTGCCTCCATTAGAATGGTCTGAGGGCATATCTGTGGGTCTTTAGAAAAAAAAAACCTGATTGATGTGGGGGGACCCACAATGCCCATTGTGGGTATGAATATATATATATATATATATATATATATATATATATATATATATATATATCAGAGCAAGCCAGAAAGTACTGTTCCTCTGGTCTCAGCTTCAGTTCCTGCCTCCCAGTTCCTGCCTGACTTCTCAGTGATGGATTAGGACCTGGGAACTGTAAAGAGAAACCAAAAGCTCTTCTGCAAGCTGCTTTTGGCCAGCGTTCACTCACAACCACAGAAAGACAGACTAGGACCAGATCATTTTCATCCCACAGCCTAGAGTGACGCCTGGCTCAAAGCTTGATCCATTCACAGTTGGATGAATGAGCGAAGTTGAGAATGAATGAATGGATGGATGGATGACAGCTTCAGCCTTGCTCTTTGCTTAGTCCAGGGGCTGCCTTGCGGCATCACGCCGTTTCCTGCCAGTGCTGACGTGGCTTGGATCCAAGTGTTCACACCATTTTAAGGCCACACAGACGGTATAACTATAGAATCATAAGAGTGTTTCTACAAAGAGGCCAAATAAACCTGTCCAGTGAACTTGACACAAATCCTTCCAAGCAGTTTGCCAGGAAGGTATACACACACACACACACACACACACACACACACACACACATCCCTTCCCATGTCCCTGCCCTGACTAGCACCTTCCTCAGAAATGGACTCCGTTTTTGATGTTGCTGTCTGTCAGGCTTGAAGTCACTCAGCTCTTCACCTGGTTAACAACAGGTTGGCAGGCATTGTGAGGAGTGACAGAGAGGAGGAAGTGGAAAGCCACAACAGATCTGTTTGCTGGCTTCCCCGCAGGTGCAGCAGAGCAGAGATGTGACTCCCAGAAGGCCTGTTAGACTCCAGGTGCCACTTAGGTCTGCACTGGGGCATCCTGGATCACAGTGATGATTCACCTTCTCTAAGATACTACTTGACTCCTTGGAGTTTACAAAGTCTTTCAGAGGGACCCTAGAAAGTGATCAGTTTCCACTGAGGAAATGTGCCCCGTGGGTCAAGTGGAGCTAGTTCTGTCCCCAACACAGAGCAAAACAGTGCACGTGGGTGACCCTGGCACTGCCCAGCCTCGAGCTGGAAGCCCCAGGAGGAAAATCTGAACAGTATAGGTTCTGCCAACAAAACATCTCAGCAGAGACTAAAATATTCTCAAGCAGCTTCATGTGGCCCTGCTGTAGGCTGGGGCTCTGCTGTAGGTAGGAAAGGAGGAGGCCATAAACCTACCTGCATTCCCACAGCATCTGCAGAGAAGTAGTTGATGGGGGCAGATGTCTGCTTGCCAGAATAGGACTTGCTCAAAGTGTGGGAGGCTTGACACCAGCATTCCAGCTGCGCTGCTCAGCAGCTGGGTGGCTTCGGATGGGTCCTTACCTGGCCCTCCATTGCCTTCTTCAAAAGCTGGGAATTATGTGGTTTTTATTGGAGATACGATAAAGGTCACAGAAGTACCTTGAAGATGGATGAAGGTACCATATTACAACAGTAGGCATGAGAAGAGGCGCCTGTGATGTTTAGTTAATAATGTTTTAAAATCTTTTATTCCATTTAGCTATCCACTGGCGGAAGGGTGAGGGCAACAACACTTTTCAAAGGGATGTTTTCTGCTCTGAAATTAGAAGTCAGAAGGCACGGTTTTAATTTTCTTCTTGGTGGAAACGACGGCACCCTTGCTATTAGCAGTCTGGACAGAATCATGACCTTCTAACGGGGTGGTAGCGAAGAATGAAGGAATACGTTCGGTTGCCAAACCTTTCAAACAGGTTTTCCCAACTAAAGCACTGTCACCAGGAATCGGGAGCTAATGGAATTGTCTTCAAGAAGCACCTACAAGATTTAAGGTACCTTCCAGGAGGGCCACAGTCAATGCAGAAGCAAAGGCTGCTAGAGAGCCCCCAAAGGGAGGACGTGGGGTGGGGGTGGGGGTGGGAACAGAGGTTGCGTGAACTCCTGCAAAGGAACAGCTTTCTCCTGTTGAGAAAGAAAGCTAGAATTTTTACAGTCCCCCTGATGGCACATGAGCTGATCTGTGAACCAATCTAGGATCATAATTTACTTTTGGTTTATGGGATTTGTGAATTTTCGCATTTGTTTTAATTTGTAATTAAGTTTTCTCTACGAGGCACACCATATGCCACCATTAATTCTCTCTTGTTGATTTCTTAGGAGATACATGAGTGCATATTTTGATGTAATTTTGGAGGTCTTTTGAAAAGCAGATGACTACGTGCTGAGCCATATGGGGCTTTGTTATTTAAAACACAAATTATAAAGCTCGAGAAAGCAAAATGGAAAAAAAAAACTGTTAACGGGGAAAAGATTGGGGAAAACTGATTTCAAGCGCACGGACTGTCCACTTTTCCCCTTAATATTCTGAAATCTCCGAGGATCCCGCGATGTCTCTTACCTTCTGTGAGCGCACTCTATACCACAGGTGCACGGAGCAAACCTCCCCGGCCACGTTTGTGCTTTACACCCGGGCTGCAGATTCTAGCATCTGCCTTCTGGGAGTTCGGCTGAAGCCAGCGTCTTTCTTTGCACACCCAGGCTTTGGCACTGAACTCGTTTTTCTCCGCACCCACGGCGGCTCGGCTTTCCCACTAGTGCTTTCCCGGGGCTCCCCCTCCCCGGCCGCCCCACAGTACGTGCAGGCTGCAGAGCGGGCCGCGGCCCGGACGGCGAGCGCTAGGACCCAGCAGGACTCCGGGCCCGGGTGGGAGCCGAGCCGCCGACCCCGGGCGGGCGCCGGGCGCTGGAGCCGGGTGTTCCGGCCGCGGTCGGTGCAGCTCGGCTGGGAGACGGCGCGACCCGGCGGCGGGGCCCCCCGCGAGTCCAGCGCCGCCGCAGCCCCCCAATGCAGCCGCGAGAAGCAGCGGGGGGGCAGGCGATCGAAGGTAACGAAAATGCGGCTCGCTGGCTGCCTAGCGAGCCTCTGCCCGGGTTAGCATTGTCACCCCGAGCCTCCTGCCCAGCCTGCCCGCATTTGGGGGGCACCCTTGGCTTTTTAGCTGAAGGTGTCCGCCCCCATCTGTGCACCTAGTTTCGGATTGATTTATAACATGCAGCCCAGAATGGGAAGGATCCAGGGATGGCGAGTTGCTTATTTCCATTAGTTTTTGTCTCAGAAGTAAGTTCATTAAAAAAAAAAAGAAGAAAGAAAGAAAAAGAAAGAAAAGTTTCCTCCCCCCCCCGGAATTTGTAGATAACTGGTTTTACATTTTTATTTTAAAAATTGCAGACAATGGATATTTATAAAAATTACCGAATAATTGATGTAATTCTGTTAATGACTTCGGAGGGTGGCGGCTTTGGAGGGGTCCTCAGGCATGACTTGTATTTTCAAGGAACTAACGTGTTAAATGTGGAGTTTGGCTGGGGCAGAGTTACCACATCGCCGTCGTAACTGTTTTGCTATCAATTATAAACAGAGTGTCGGATCTGTGGGCAGTTGAAACCTCTTTTTCAAATACCGGAGCTGTATATCCCGGTGTGACATGGTCAAACCAGAGTATCCGTTGAAGGAAGCAGGAATGTTTCTGGTTTTGGAGAAAAACGTTGCTTTGAGGAGAAAAACCCAGATTCCTAGCCTGGGAGACTATTTTTCATGCTTTGTTTATAGTCTGGGAATGACATTTGGGGAAGGGGAACGCGGTCTTTCTTGGGAGCTTTTAATCGTGGGGGTTATTAATTTATTTAATTTATTAGTTTCAATTGGTTGGGCTCCGGGAGCCTTCCGTCACCAGGTTGTGCTAGCGTCGGGACACATGATTGCGAAGACGAAACTGCCAGCTCCGAAAGGACTGGACTCGGCTGGTGGAAGCTCCCCCGTGGCGCTGTCGTAGGCTGGGTGCTACTGGCTCATTGAGGAAAAAGGGAATGGCTTTCCGAGCTGAGGAAGACATCAGTATTTCCCTTTTGTTCCCTGTTTTTCCATTGATCGCCGGCTCTGCCCTAGCCAGGCTGAGCAGCTCTGAGGGTGCAGAGCCCTGAAGACAGCACGAATGTCTGGAGCCCGCTCTAACTCTCACACTGATTGGTCAGTTAGATGGAGACTTAGGAAAACAGTCACCCGAAACCCTCTTTTAAGACCTCGCTGTAATTTCTGATCTGCCTTCTTCTGCCTGGGTTTCTGCGAGATTGCTTTTTGATCTGGTTGCATCTGGCTCGCTCGAGGTGTCTTTATGTTTAATTTTTTTTGTTGTTGTTTCTATCCAGATAAAGTAGGCCATTTTGGGTGACAAATTTCCTCGCAGATGTCAGCTTCTAGCTGGCACTGATAGATGGGGGACTTCACAATACAGTCTCAATGGTTTCTGTTCCTAAGTTGTAGAAGGCAAAGTTGTTCAACTTGGTATTAATTTTTCCTAATTTCTTTTTCATCTGAGCATTTAAATAGCAACCCCAGCAGATGGATGCTTAACTGTATCATTACTTTGATAATTTAAGTGCCTTGCGAATTAGCATGTTTCTTGAGCTAAATCTGTCTTTAGACAGTGAAAGAGAAAACAGACAATGAAGAGCAAGCAATCATGACCCGCTTGCACACTGCTGCCAGAAACCCTGGCATCTGTTTGGAGCAGAGCACATTCACATCCAAGGAAAAGGGTGGTTTGTCTTTCCACAGGAGACTGAATTAGTGCCCATGATGACAGGGGATCACTCTAAGACAGTGAGACCCCCGTGGACGTCTTCATTTGAGCCTTAAAGTAGCTCATTAAAGAAGCTGGGCTCCAGAAGTTAACTGTATAAACACTTTTCTGATTGGTTTAAACATTTAGACACAGGAAGTAGATGGTGTCTAGTAACCCAGGGATGGAGACACGGTTGTCATAGAAACTGAGAAGTGTCACCCCACCCCACCCCCACCACATATGCATTTACTACCATGACCACACTTAAAAAAAAACAACAAGGACAATAACAAAAACCTCTGCATATCATCACAGATGCTCCAAGAACATGCTGGCTTCTGTGAGCCTCCCCCCAACATCTGTTGAAACCTGAGACCATGCCTGTCAAACCAAGGTCATTTTACAACATCCACCAAACCGCGCTCTCCTGAATTTCATAACTGTATTTTTATTGAAAATAGTTCAGGGGAAAGCCTGAAAGCCAGGATGTGCGTTCATGCTTACTTAGCATTTTGCAGCCTCTGAGTTGTGCAAGGGGAAGGCTGAAAAGAATACATTTGAGCCATTAATTGTGGAATTGTGCGTCTACTATCAGATGTGTATATTTACTGCTAGAACAAGTCTTTTTAGAGACTTTGAGACCAGAGCGCTGCCTATGGAGGAAGGGTCATCTGGGGAAGGCATAATGAAGTCTTTTCCTGCTTGCAAGCGGGTTCCAGGTTGAGCTGAGGCATTTGATCCTGAAGGTCTGTGGTGTTTTGAACAGATTCTCTCGGGCTGCCTGAGCAGAAACACAGACCGCCTGGTGCTGGGGGGGGGGGGGGGGGGGGACAAAGGGCGGGGTGTGCTTGGTAGCTGAGCAGGGAGAGGAAGCACTCCTAAGTGGCCCAGGGACTGTTTCCAGGCTGCCAAGATGACTGCCCAGTTGATTTAGAAACATTTCCTCTCTTGTGAATGGAGAATGGTGCTTTCATTTTGAGGCTATTTTAGAGGTGTCTCCCCCCCACCCCCGCCACCACCCCAAGCCACCAGCACCTAAGTCAGCTAAATCTGACTCATGGTGAGGAATACCAAGGAGAGAGGTTTAGCCCCCTCCCCATACCCCCATTTTGTTTATTTGCTGCGTGGAAAATAACCACGCGTGTGTCTCCCAAATTTTGACTTTGAAGCTCTCCAGTAAAACTTGTCAGTGTAAAAATCAACACGTTTGCTAGACTTTGACTCATCTTGTGGATGGCAATCTTGAAATTGTAAGGGTTTTCTTTTTTAAAGATTTATTTTTATTATGATTAGTTATGTGTATGTGTTTTCTGCATGTGGGTATGGGCACATGAGTGACCATGCCCAGCAAGACCAGAGGGATCCTTTGGGGTTGGTGTTACAGACTGTTGTGAGTCACCTGACGTGGGCGCTGGGGATATAACCCAGGTCCTTTGGGAGAGATCTTTTGACTACTGGGCCATCTCTCCAGACCCCTAAATTTTACGTTCTTTATATCTGTGTAGAAGTAACTTCCCTCCGTACATGGTGTATTTAGCGCTGCACTGGGCTTTCTTAAAACAGTTTGGTCCTTCTAAAAAAAAAGGAAAATCGCATCTTCCTTGCGTTCCCTCAACTGATTGCCTCAAGGACAGGGCGAGACAGAAGAGCTCCTAAATGTCTTTTAATGCTTATTTGATACCCTGTGTCGATGGGGTAGCAAGCAGCTTAGAGCCATGTAGTGTCTATCGCTTGATTTCGGGTATATTTTCGTGATCCCACACTATCAAATAGTTAGTTCTCCAGGATAGCAAGTTTAGTTTAATGGCACAACTGCTCTCTCTCAGCCAAGGATTTCCTGTTGAGAACTTTCTTATCTGCAAGTAGGGCAAGCGGCCATTGGCAGGAAACCTGTCAGTTGCTTGTTTTTACAAACTGAAGGAAATGAATGAGACTTGCTGGTTTCTAGAATTTGCCCCCATTCTCCACAGCCTGCCCTGAAGCTTGCTCGGAACACCTCAAAGAAGGTGACTTTAGGGTCGCACAATGAATTCGCTTCAGTTGTTGATACGTCTGTGAAATTCTTTTTTGACTTTAGAATTGGAAAAAAAAATTAATCCTTCCAGGGTCATGTAAGGCTTATTTCACCAATACAAATGAACACGCTGTTCAATAATGTCCCAACTCATTTTCAGATGTCAGGAAGTCACTCACGTAATCACTGAAGCTGGCATTTTTTTGATGGCTGTGCCAAATTTTTAACAGTCATTCCAGAATACCAACCAAATGCCAGTCTTAATTTTGGATTAGTGCAGAGAGGTAAAGGAGAGAGAGAGAGAGAGAGAGAGAGAGAGAGAGAGAGAGAGAGAGAGCGTTACACTTCCCTTCTTGCTTGTGAGGGGAAAATGGTTCATGAAGAAGCCAGGTATGTGCCAACCTCACGGTAGCAGAGAGCCAAAGCTTGGGGTGGGTCTGTGAAAGGCACGTGGGAGAAAAACACACCAGAGCTTTGAAAGCATTAACTATCTGAGAGAATTATTTGTTTATTTTTTTCGACATTGGCTATGCGTGTGTTTAATTGTTTCATGCGTGTCTTTAATTGATTCTATTCGTGGATATTTCCAAATTCTGGAAAGGTGGGAGGAAGGGCCAGCCTCTTTAGCGGCTGTAAGGATACAGACGGCCCTCCCCTAAGAGAACCATGTATTGGAATGGGCCTCACATTTTCGTACACCATTTCTCTTTTATATTTAGCGCCAAGTAGAATCTTATGCAAGGCCCTCACACCTGAGTGGAATCAAAGCCGAGCTGGCTACTCTCGAGGCACCAGGAGCCCAGGGGTGGTGACTGCCCTCTAGGCAGCACCTGGAGCTAGCCCTAGAACCCAGAAGTCTGCCCACATAGTTGCAAACCTACTGCTTTTATTCCCAAATATTCCCCTAAGGAGGCCCGAGAATTGCCTTTGGGATCCTGCGTCAGCTCAGCCAAAGAGAACTTTTGCCTTGACAATTTTAGAGGACCCTTGTTTGCAGGGCGAGGAGGGAAGAAGGTAGTGATTAGTTATGCCTTACAACCCTGAGAAACTACCAGGGATGCAGAGAAAGGTCTGACCCGTCACTGTATGAAGAGTCCTAGGCCATACGATAATGAGAAAGGCAAAAGGCTGTTCTTAAGGGTGTACACATAACTTATAAGGGTGTACTCCCTTATAAGTTATAGGAATGCCATGTGACATGTCCAAGATGCTAGAAGGCTTGGTGTCAGTCTCTGCCAGTGTTGTTCTGTCAGGGGTAGAGATCGCTCATATAATGTCACCTGTGAAGGGAAGCCTTGCCAAGCTGTGGACATTGGCTTGGCAGACGCAGGAGTGTGGAGTAAAATGATAGCACGCAGATGATGTTTGAATATCATCAAATAGACTCAGTTATCTCCTCTACTATGAGAATGTTCTATAACAGCAGCATGAAGGGTGTGCCCAGTTTCCCCTTGTGTTCCAGACGCAACGGGTGTTGAGGACTTTTAGGTATGCCAGACAGGGAAATCCCCTTCTATCTTGGGTTTCTAAATTTTTTTCTTTATTATTATTATCATTCATTATTATTATGTGTGATGTGTGTAATTGCAGCTGTGATTGCGTGGGTCAGAAGACAACTTTTGAGAGTGGAGAGAGGGTTCTAGGAATTGATTCCTGTTTTGTATTTAGCACCAAGTAGGATCTTATGCAAGCACTTGTGCCCACTGAACCATCCTGCTAGCCCACCCTTGATTTTCACAAGTCTGTGAGCTGAGCCAGGGGTCCGGAGAAATCAGCAGAGACCTGGGCAAGTAGTAGGATTATGCTTCTGCAGGGCATAGCCAGTCTCTTGGCAGTGATCCTGGGAGGCTGCCCCGTTGGGGAGTCCAGAAGAAAGGCCACCTAGCTCCTACTCCACTCTCTCCCATTACTTACATTGTGCTGGCCGTGTTCCTACTGTCTGCATGGGGCTGGAGATCATGATTAAAATAATCAGTGTTTGAGGAAGCCACAGTGCTTCCAACCATTTTTTAAAGAAAGCATTTCCTCTAAAAGACGAAACTAGGAGAGAGCACAAAATTGTCGGCCGCCGTAGTGGATGGAAATGATTGTGGGTAACTTTCAGTTATTGAATTGCGCTGAATAAAGCTTTTCATGGGTAGGCTGTTTAAGGCCTCCTGCCTCCTCCCACCTGCGCTTCAAGGAAGAAGTCTGTAGAGGCCTGGAAAACCAGCCAAACCTTCCAAGGCCATTCACCTTGACAGAGCCAGTCTGCTTTGGAGCTGAGCGCTGCATCTCAATATTCTTGGTGCTCGTTGTTGGCTTTCAATAGTGTGTTTTGTTGTTTTGATTTTGCAACAGGGTCTCATGTATCCTGGGATGTCCTGGAACTTGCTATGTAGTCAAGGATGGGCTTGAACTCTTGACCCAGCTGCGTGGTTACAGGTTTGCTTGCTTTGTGTGGCAAGGGCATTGAATGCAGGGTTTTGTGCAGACTAGGCAAGCACTCTATCAAACGAACTGCATACTTAGCCCAGGGGCTTGCTTTTTTAGTGGAATGATGCCACCAGTTTCTAGGGTGCTTCTGCGGTTGTCCCTGGAGGGCTTTTCCAGATGTGGTCCAGTGTGTGCCCAGTAGAGACGCATAGATCTCAAGTGGGCAAGTTCTGCTTGGGAAGGGAATTTTAGCATGCCATACTAGGTTGATTCTGGAAACCCAGAAAGATTGACATGTTCTGATTCAGCACACTTAATAGTTGTATAGCTTTCAAATGAAAAGGGCTACAGAGAGTGAGTTGTCCTCCTCTAGAGCACATGGAAACTGTGTGGGGACTGGAACTCTCAGCCCCTGGTTCAGGACCACTCTCAGGGTCCTCAGATCCTAGCACCCATGGTCCTCACCTAAGCTGGCAGAGCAAGCATTACCTACAGAAGGTACTTGGGTCTGGGCGCCTTTTGAAGGTGGCGCTGCCATGCACAGATGTCAGGCACAGAGGGGACAAGGTCAGGGTCTTAGCAGTTTTCACTCTCATTCTGTA
The DNA here is from genome assembly GCF_018167655.1 of Microtus oregoni. Classification (NCBI taxonomy): domain Eukaryota; kingdom Metazoa; phylum Chordata; class Mammalia; order Rodentia; family Cricetidae; genus Microtus; species Microtus oregoni. Next base: position 13,304,695 of record NW_024543210.1, read on the forward strand.
TTCACCAGCTCCTTCCCTGCTCTTAGAACTATTGTGTGTGTGCGTGCACACGCACACATGCACAAATGTGCTCATGCTCATAGAGACCAAATTCTGCTATCAGGTGTCTACCTCAGTTAGTTTCCACCTTTTTTTTTTTTTAAGACATGGTTTCTAACCAAACCTAGAACTCTTGTTTTTGACTAGACTGGCTGGCCAGCAAGCCCCAGGGATCCTCCTGTCTCTGCCTCCCCATACCTAGCTTTTCATGTGGGCGGATCAAACTTAGGTCGTCATGTTTTGCACAGCAAGCACTGTAGTGACTGAACCACCCCTACCCCTGATAGGTGTCTCTGTAGCTACCCTGTGAACTTGTGACTAAGTGACTGTCCCTAGAGAGCAGGACTGTAGTGTGAAGAGTGGGACTAAGGGATGGGGCATAAGGTTCAGAGTGTGAACATTTCTGCATAAATCTCCAGGAAGGAGGCGTGGCAGTTTTCTCTTCTGTTCCATCCCATTCCTTTCTATTTTTCTGTCTATCACAGCCGTGCTCCTCGTTTTCCAGGTTAGGACATTGGGACTTCGTCTCTACCGCAAGCCTCTGATTTATCCCCCAGAGCTCTGGTGCTGTCTTTGGATTCCCCTCGTCTTGAGTTCGGTTTTCACTCCATGAATCCCCCAGGTAACCTCAGAGAGGCTCTGTCCGGCTAACTTCTTTCCTTCCTTTGCTCTTGAAGCCTTCTACCCCTAAATTACTCTACAGGTCTGCGTTTTGAAGTTAGACTTTCTTTTCTGACTTATTCTCTCTATCTCAGCTATGTGCGTTGGGGGGAGTCACTTAACCTTAGACTCCAGTCTTGGCTGCTGGTTCCTTAAGTAACATGGGAATCCTAAAAGGATTATTGGGGATGCAAAATCCTAGAGTCCTTGAAAAGGACTTGGATGGAGTTTGGCGTGTAGTCACCACTCAAATTATTGAGCTATGTTTGTTGTTGTTTTGTTAATGTTACTACTGTCTCTGTTGTCTACTGAGAACCTGCCTGGGCTCCATAATGCCCACAGTGGTGGTTTGAGTGTATTTGACCCCCATAAGCTCATAGGGAGGGGCACTATTAGGAGGTGTGACTTTTTGGAGTGGGTGTGGCCTTGTTGGAGGAACTGTGTCACTGTGGAGGAGGGCTTTAAGGTTCCTATGCTCAGGGTACCGCCCAATGAATCACTCGACTTCCTGTTGCCTCTGAGTCAAGATGTAGGACTCTCAGCTCCAGCACCACATCTGCCTGCATGCCACCATGCTCTGTGGACTGAACCTCTGAAACTGTAAGCGAGCCCCCTCGATTAAATGTTTTCATTTGTAAGAGTTGCCGTGGTCATGGTGTCTCTTCACAGCAATAATAACCCTCACTAAGACACTCACCTTATCAAACCTGTCCTCTGCCAGACTTTGAATTCCTTCTGCAATCAGTCCTTACCCATTACAGCTTAGGGAAGGGCCTGGGGTCTTGTTTATTTGCCCTCTCTGGGTCCACTGTCACTATGCTGCCATGACCTAGCCACAACCTTTTCCATTTCCTATGTTGTAGACTGTCTTTTTCATTCACTTAAAACCTCCAGCGTGCAGAGAAAAACAACTCCTTTCTCTTGTCTGGGCAACCATCCTCTCAGCACACACCCAAGGGTCAAGAGGAACCTTTGATTGCACCCACTTTACAGCTCAGTTGGATCTGATAGTTCCAACAGTGCCCCCATGCTTAACCTCCCACATTTTTGCCTGTGATGGCATGTTTGAGAATTGATGTGGAACTTGCTTGTTTTTTTTTTTCTTCTCTTGGAGGCAGTGTCAACTCAGGGTCCTGAAACTGAGTGACCATGGCTCTCAGCCTTGAGTTCACCCAGAACTTTTCTATGTGATGTGAGGAATGCAGGTTCATTTTTCATGCAGCATACATGTACACATACCAACGACAGTATATAGTAGAATATGTATCTAAATATTGCATCTGCACACCTTATAAATACATATAAGCCTTGTGTGTCTTACAGCTGTGCCTACAGTTACATCTGTTTTTAGGAGAGCTATATCCCACCTTTACAGCTGCATTTCTTTCTATGTTTTTATTTATGGACCTTTATGTTATATATGTAATTGAATTATTGAACTCTCAATTGAATTATACATGTAAATAAGGGCATAATCTCTAGGTTGATTTTTTTAAGTGAACATGTTCACATAACAACATTAGACCAACAAATTGAACATTAACTACATCTAAGAATTTAGATGCCCTAAATCACCCTCCCTTGAAAGATGATCACTTCCCTAATTTTGAGCACCACTGGGTAGTTTTGTCTGTGTGTGAATTTTATATAAAAATAACCAGGTCAATGAGACGGCTTAGCAAGTGTTCTAGGGTTTCATTGCTGTGGAGAGACACCATGTCCATGGCAACTCTCAAAAAGGAAAACATTTAGTTGGGGCTGGCTTACAGTTCAGAATTTGAGTCTGTTATTATGGTGCGTCTGGTGTGCAGGCAGACATGCTACTGGAGAGGAAGCTGAGAGTTCTACATCCAGACAGGAAGGCAGCAGGAAGAGAGAGTGTGCTTGGGCCTGGCTTAAGCTTCTGAAACCCCATAGCCCACCCCCAGTGACACACTTCCTCTGACAAGGCCACACCTCCTAGTAATACCACTCCCTATGAGCCTATGGGGGCCATTTTCATTCAAACTTCCACAGTAGGTAAAGGAAGTTGCCACTAAACCTGACAACCAGAGTTCAATTCCCAGGACCTACGTGGTAGAGTGAGTTGTCTGTGATCTACGTGCGCATGCACACAAACACACATCAAATGATTGAAAAAGATGTAACATAACTTTAAAAACCATGTAGTATACTATCTTTTATGTGTGTGTGTTTCCTCATTACTTAGTTTCTGAGACTTCACGTGGGACCAGTGGTCACTCATAGTGATCATGTGCTCATTTATCACTGTATATGTTTATGGTTTTAGAAATGGTGCCAACACGAGCTGTCACACACGGTTTTTAGTGAGCATGTGCTACGTTTATGCCTAAGAGCTACTTGCTGTATCCAAGGTTCAGTACCTAAAAATAATTAAGTTTAGAAATTCTATCATGTATTGCAGATTCTTTTAAAATATTTTATAGGTAATCAATCACATCAAGTGCAAATGGTGTCTGTGTTCCTTGCTAATCTTTGTAGCTGTGGTTTCTTTTTTTGTGGCACTGGCTAGACTCCCTCACAGTACTGAGGTCGAGAAATCTCTGCTGGTCCCAATGTCGTGTTGGTGACCTTACCCAGAATGTGCTCACTGTTCTACTCAGACGGACAGTGTTGACGGGGTGTGTTGAAGACTCCATTGTCTAGTCTAAAAGTCATTTTTATTTTCTGATTTTTAATTTATTTCTTACATCTCGGATAGATGTCAAATTATTTTTCTGCATGCTTTGTGATATTTATATATTTTCCCTTTAACACGATGAATTTCGCTAGTTGATTTATTTATAAGATATTAACCTTACTAAAAGCTAAGAATAAGATCACTATTTTACATCTTCTGTGTGCACTGATAATATTGATCTGATGATAATTCTTAGGGTTTTATGTCTATGTTCAGTTCTATAGTTCTGTCTCTTTTTTAATACCTTATTTTTTATTTTATGTTTCTGAGTGTTTGGCTGCATGTGTGTCTGTGTGTGTGCCTACCTAGTGCTTGCAGAGACCAGAAGAAGAGGCTGAAACCCGTGGAACTGTTGTGAGCTGCCACGTGGATGCTGGGAGCCAAACGTGAGTCCCCTGGAAGGGCAGCCAGTGCTACTAAGTCATCTCTCCAGGTCCTTGCCCTCTTTTCTTACCAAGTTTTGGCATCACTATTTTGTTTTTTTGGGTTGGTCTTCCCTCTAGAATAAGATCAAGTCCCCTTTTCTGTACTTGTGTGTGTGAGTGTGTGTGACTGTGTGTGTGTGTGTGCATGTGTGTGTGTGTGTGTGCATGTGCATGCACGTGTGCTGTGTTCATCCCTGTCCTGTTACCTCCCCCCTCCTCACTCCCACCCCTTGCTGGCCCTTTTCTTTTTGTCCGCTTACATATTACTTACAGTCTTAAATCTCAGTTCTGCTTATGAGAGAAAACCTGTGACTGTCTTTCTCAGTCTGACTTCCTTCTCTTCACATGGTGGTCCATTTAGTTCCATCCATGTCCCCAACAAAGAGCATGGTTTCATTCTTTGCAGCCGCACAAAGCTCTCTTGTGTTCTTGAACCACATTTCCTTCTGAGAATTCCTTCATCTTAGCTTGGGCATTTTAGGATATAGTGATTCTGGATAATGTCTGATAGTGTTTTAAACCTTTATGATATCACAATTTATATTGATTCCTAAAATATATGATTCCTAAAATATCACTTGTATGTTTGTTTGCTTTTTCTTGATCAGTCTCACCAAATTTGTTGCTGTTATAACAAACAAACAAGCAAACAACCTCTTAGCATCTTGCATCTTCTGTATGGATGGTGTCTCTGTTTAGTTTTTGACTGTGTTTTTATTCTTTTTAATAGTGGAGTTTATTGTTTTGTTACTTTTGCAACTTCCAAATGTTACAGTTTAATTCATTAATTTTTGAAGTTTTTTTTAAAACATAAAAATCTAATCTATCAATTAGATTCTTAGAACTAAATTAGCTTTCAGAAGTTAATAATATGTTTAGCTCTAAATAACTTCTAAGTTTATTATTACATTTCTTTGTTCAATAAGTTACTAAAAAAGTTTTGGTTTTTTTTTAGGTTTATGGGAATTCCTTCCTTCCTTCCTTCCTTCCTTCCTTCCTTCCTTCCTTCTTCTTTGGGACAGGCCCTTTTATTAGTAGCTAGGATTCCTGGAATTCACTATACAGTCAGGATATTCTTGAACTCATGGCAGTCTTCCTGACTCAGTTTACCTAGGGCTGGGATTATGGGCTTAAATCACTATGCCCAGCAGGTATTTATTAGTAGTGTATGTGTGTGTTTGGGGGATGAGGGTTGAGTCTTAAATGCCAGGGCTTACACATAGACGTCAGGGGACAGCTTTCCAGAGTTGGTTCTGCTCTCCCACTGTGGGATCTGGGAATCAAACTTACAGTCATCAGGTTTGAGCATCAAGTGTTTTCACTCAGTCAGCCATCTTGCTGGCCCCTGGTAGGTATGTTTTTAAGTTGTATTTTTAAGAAAAGGTTTATTTTTATTATTTTTAATTGTGTGTGGATGTGTGTGCTTACATGTGGGAATACATACGTGTGTGAAGTGCGCATGAAAGCCAGAGGCATCTCCTTCCCGAGAGCTGGAGTTGCAGGTGGTTGTGAACCACCTGACGTGGATGCTGGGAACTGAACTTGGATCCTCTGGAAGAGCAGCCAGTGCTCTGAATTGCTGAGCTATCTCTCTGTCCCTCAAGTGATCTTTTTGTTATTGATTTAAACAATCGGATTTTGGTTGAAGGTGTGGTGTCCTGTTATTTTCTGGTATCTGCCGCTGCTGAGAAATGGTTAAGTCTAATTTTCATTTGTGGTGAACATGCTTCAAGAATACCAGTTTTAAATATACTGATTTTAAATATATTCTCTTTATTTAAGGTTGCACAGATATATTATAAAGAACCTTGGTGTGAAGGTTTTATTGCTTTTATTTTTATTTGAGGCAGGGTCTCATGTAGCCCAGGTTGGTCTTGAACTTGCTGTGTTGCTGAAGCTGCCTTGACCTCCTGCTCCTCCTACTTTGACAGCATTGGGATCATAGGTGTACACCCCTGTGACCAGCTACAGTGTTTTTAACATTGGTAAGTTGATTTTCCCCCTTTGGTTCTGGAAGACTCATAGACCATTGTTCTTATGCTGTATTCGTCCTACGCTGGGTCCACTGAACTCCTCTGATTCTCTGTGTTTTCACTCGTCCTCTCTGCTAAGATGCAGAGAGGTTCTCCAGTCCTCTTCAGTCTCTTTGATCTTGGTGTTTATTATTTTGTTATTGTCCTAAGCTTACTAAGGTTGCCATGTAGTTCAATTATTTTGAAGTTTTTTTTTCAAATATGAGAATGTAATCTGTCAATTAGATTCCAAGTACAATCTATAATTTATTCTGTCTTATCTAATCTTGCCTACGGATATTGAACATCATTTAATTGAACACTTATTTTCTATTTCATGTCTGATCATTGTGAAGTTTGAAGCCTGTGGCTTCAGCTCTGCCCTGCACTGTCTGTGCCGATTGTTCATGGTGCTTTGTTTCCTGGGACGTGTTGTATTGTCTATTGTTTTGTTTTATTCTGTTTTCCTGTGATTTTATTTATTTATTTATTTATTGGAAACTATCCATGTGAATTCTTTGAATCAAATGTGTGTTTCTCTAGCTACAATATTTTCTTTTGCCCATTCGCTGGGATCAATCTTGATTTGTAAAGTCTGAATCTTTAGGATCTAAACAAACCACCCATTCATCTTGAAGCCTTTCTTGTGGCTACACATTTTTAGCATAAACCTTTCCCCTCCTACTTCATACTAATTTTTACAACATGTTCTTGGGCTCCTTTCTCTGGAGTCCTCCTCAGCTCAATGCCTCCTGTCAGCCTCTGTTCTTTGGTGCGTCCTGGATTCATTAATGACACCGAGCTTATCCCTTGTGCCCAGCTACATTATGAAAGCAGTTCAGATTCTTCCTGTTTGTTAAATGCCTTCAGGGCAAAAAATAATAATAATACACATGTTCTCTTCTGAGTGTGTCTTAAGATTTTCTTGTTGGTTCACAAATACATGTCAAATTACTTGTGAGGAATTCTTAGCAAAATACGTTTGGGTTATTTTCAACAGGGAGACTGGCCAGGTGCTTGTTCTGCTGGAAAAGAGAGCCCCAGCCTCTTCCTCTTGTGTACCTGCTTTAGTAGCATTACTGTTCCTCCGGGCAGAGGCTGTCTGTGGTCTACTAATGACTGTATACAGAAAACAGGAAAGAAGAAACACTGGGATGGGGGTGGAGCTTGAAGTGGTAGAGTGCTTGCTTAGACTGCACGAAGCCCGGGGTTCGATCCCCAGCACCTCATAAAACTAAGTGTATCATCAATACTGCCTGTAATCCCCTCAACTGGAGGGGGACCTGGGGGAAGACAGGTGCAAAAGGATCAGAAGTGTAAGGCTCCTGACTACATAGTGAGTTCACAGTGGGCCCTATAAGACCGGGAGGGGGGTTGGGGTGTAAGAGAGAATGCACAGCAAGTATTTTCAAAGCGTCACTTCCTTCCACACATCTTCAGGGATATTTTAAGCTCAAACTTATATTTATTCTGGTACAATTTGCTGCTTCAGCAAATGCAAAACCATGCAATGAATCAAAACAATAGGAGTTGGTTTCTTACAAATCGAAAAGCGGAGGGGCCTGGTTAGTAGAGGCCTCTCTCTCTCACTGATGATTTAAAGCACTTTGCTTTGAAAAGTACTGCCACTTTCAGCCCTAGGTCACCATGCCTGTTTGGATCCCATCAGCAGGGACAAGAACGTGGTGACCCCTGAATGACTAGCTTTTATTGGCCAGGCCTACATGCAGTGCAACCCACTTCCTCCCATTCTATTAGCCATATTTAATAAGATGGCCATATTCAACTGCCTAATGGATTTCTGGGAAATGTAGTCCATTTATTACCCAGGAAGAGGAGAAACAGGCTGTATATATCCTATTTCTTCGCTAAACTTCAGTTCCACCTGATTTCTCAGTTCTTTGAACCTGTATTCTTGTAATTAGTACCATTTGAGTGTATAATATAATTGCCCTTAATTAGTTAATGTTTGCACAGTCTAAAGCACAAACTGTGTAATATATTCCCTTAAGGAATGACTTCTGTGCCCCAGCTTCAGGTAGCCCAGGCTGGCTTTGAACTCACTGTGAAGCAGAGGATGACCTTGAACTACTGACTCTCGCCTGCCCCTCCCTAGTACGAGGCTTACAGGTGTCCACCTCCATGCCTGCTCTGTATGGTGCTGTGGCTTGGACCTGGGGATCCATACATTCTAGGTAAACCTGCTACCAACTGAGCCCTGCCCCAGCCAGCATGTGCTAGCCTATTGAACATGTCTCCCACCACTACGTTTTGAACATACAGGGTGCTTGTAAAAAGCAAAATTTCTCCTTGATAGAGAATATTTTTCTTCTTTGGAGATGCCTGCTATCGTATTTAAGACTATAGAATTATAGTCACAACTTATTCTCTTATTCCTTCGAGTTTTGTTGAGGCTTAAAATGGGTCAGAATAAGAACCTAGGGGAAAAGCTAAATCCTTGAAGTCTGGAGAGAGTTCTGCAGATCACAGGGGCCCAAATCTGTTTCTGTGGTTTCTTCTTGAGTGCTGTGTTGAAGTGCTGTGCTCTGCTTCCTCTGGATTGCTCTAAGAATTGATGACTCAGCTGCCAGCATTTGTTGAGGTCTCTGAATGTTGGCACCGTTGAGAAGCAGGACTTGGGAGAGATGAGCTGTAGTGATACGGCCCCACTGTAGCGAGAGTTAGATAAGGGAGTGTAGGTAGACAAGCTACTCTAGGTGTGGAAAGACCTTTGCAGTTGACTGTGATTGATACCCTGTTGGTCAGACCCTGGGTTATTTGTAGGACATAAAAGAAAAAAGTAGGTGGCAGAGATGTCGCAGCAAGTAAAAGCAGCAGCCGTGTGAGCCTGGAGCACACGTAAGAAGCCGGATGTGGTCCTGTGCATCTGTCATCCCAACATTCTTAATGGGAGAGGGGAGGCAGAGAGGAAAATCTGCCCGAAACTCACAGGCTGGCGAGCCTGCACGATACAGCTCAGCAGAAATAAGACGCCATGCCTCAACAAGGAGGTAGCAGAGGTCCGGTCCCTGAGGGCTGTTCTCTGACCTCCACACACAGGTACACTGGCGCCCACAAACCACACATGGGTGCACATATATGCACACACTAAGGAGAAGAGAGCTAGGCACTGCTTCCGTCTTTTAGGGACCCTGTAACCCTTCACCCTTTTGACTTTAGGCTTTGCTTAAGGGGCAAACCTCTGTTGAGGCCAGAGTTGAGCAAATTCACAACAGGACCTTAGCTCATGATTATTCCCCAGAAACACAGGATGAACTGGCCCCGAGGCTGCTGGCCTCATGGCTCCCCTGTCCTTGAGTTAACTCATGGCTTTGTTGCTGGCCTCAGTGTTTCCATTGCTTCATTTTTATTTTCTGTTGCTTAGTAAATGACAATGACATATGGACTGGAGTTGACTTGTTGGAATCATGTTCTGTTTTCTTTTCACTGAGTGGTTTTCTTCCTCCACTGCCGTGTACTATGGATGGGAAAGTCCCCTGACATCGCTGGACCGCTGATCTCTTACCCACCTGCTAGGATGTAAACACCATGCATGTGGCAAATCACTTTATATGCCAATAAAGCCTGTGTTTTGGAAAAATGTTGAACTGTTTGTATCCAAAACATTGTTTGGAATCAAGTCATCTAAAATACATAGATTAAGAATAGGAAGTGATATCCTGAATAGCATCATTAAAATTCCAGGAAAGGACAGGCTGCAAAATACAAGATGTGGCGAGGCTATAATTAGGCAGCCACACCGCTGTGTCTGATTGAGAATAACACCACTTCTCCTCGGACTCCATTCCAGTCTAGCCTAGAAGAGTTCTCTGAAAACCACCCAAAAGGCAGGGCTAGCCTCCTCAAAGGCCAGTGCACCAGGCCCTGCACTACTGTGTTTTCCTTCGTGGAATGGGGGATAGAATTTTGTACAGAAGAACAAAATATAGTATTTTTAATTATAGAGGAAGAAAAGGGGACACCGGGGCTGGTCATATCCGGATTATCAGTTTCCTCTCAACTCTAAAATTTCGCATACGTGCATTGGTACACACACACACACACACACATACGCGCTAGCTCACAAGTTCTGTCTTTTTACCAAGTCTCAGGCATTCCTGAAATGCAGGACTCAGGATCTGACAGACTGGTATCACAGTGGGTTCCATCTGCTGATGCGGCAAGCCTCTTGGGAGTCTCTTCCCCAGTGAGTGTTTGCTCATTTTTCTCTTTAATACCACACAGCGCAAAGGCAAGAGACAAGAACTCATACGTCTCCCATGGCCACCGTGGTCTTTAGCTGTTTATGCTTAGCAGACTGCTTCCTCCGTTCCTGTCAGTAGCCAGACATTCTGATTTGTTTGTGGTGATTCTGGCCTGTGCCCACAGATGGGGTGAAATCCCCAGGAATTCCCGTTTTCATCTTCAGAGGTGTCCGCGTTTGCACGATAACGTTTGGTCACCTGGTTTGCATTGGCTGTCAGTGTCTGATATTAGTAGGTTAGTTTGTTTGGGTCTTTTCTTCCACTGAGAAAAAGTTGCTTAAAATTAGAAAGGAAAAACAAAGAAACAATCCAGAACTCAGTTTGCAGTACTGGCGCTCCATCAAGGCAGTGAGGAACTATAGAACCACAGACGAAGGGGAAATCCAGAGAAGTGAGCTTTGGTGCCAGTCTCCTGGGACTGGTGTGACTTTGTTAATCAATATCTATAGTTCCTATGTCCTGAGGGTTAAAAGGTAAGACGAACAATTGGCCAGAGAACGGAAAGGTAAAAAGAAGAACCCAAGTTACCTTTTAGAATGCTTACTCCTGCTAAATCCCGAGGGAGAGAGCTTTTAGGGGTGGTGGAAATGGCCTTGGATTGGATTCGGTGATGCCTATGGTTGTGTGACTGAAATCATTAAAACCTGTAAATGAATACTTGCAGCTGGTGACTTTAATGGTGTGTGAATGGCATCTTTAAGGGTGTGTAAGTGGTACCCTAAGCTCTTTCAAAGACTGAATGGATGGATTCAAATAAAGGAGGTGCCAGTGAAGAGAGAATTGGTGAATTAGAAGATAGAGCAGATGAAAATAAGCCCTGAGGCTGGCGTGTAGTTCTGTGAAAAGATAAAGGAGACAGAAGAAATAATTGGGGGAAGGAGGTGTGAAAGATTTTGTTGTTTCTGTTTTGTTTTGAGACAAGTTCTCACTTTGTAGTCCTGGCTGGCCTAGAATTCTCTATGTACGACAAGCTGGATTGAATTCATGGAGATCCACCTGTCTCTGTCCCCCCCCCCCCCCCAAATGCTGAGATTCAGCACACAAGTCACCATACCCAGCTCAAAGGTTTCATAATCCTCTTTTATTGTGGGTGTGTATGTGTGTAGGTGCACATGCTGTGACCTGTGTGTGGAAGCTGGAGGAAAGCTCGTGAGAATTGGTTGTCCTTGACCATCTGGGCCCTTGGGATTGAACTAAAGTCGTCAGGCTTGGCAATGTGCAACCTTATCTGCTGAACCATGCCATGGCCTGGAGAGTAGTTGAGAAGCCCTAGAATATAGAGCAATGTAAGTAATAATAATAAAAAATCCAACATAGCAACCTTTCTGAAAACAAAACAAAAGCAAACAGCAGTTAGGATCAGAGGGACGGACAATCCTTTGCCTTAAGGGAGTAGCCGAAAGACTGAGGGCCAACTCTTTAGTGGAAGAATAGAAGTCACAAGGAAATGAAGCTGCTCTCTCTGATTGCTGAACGAAAACAATTTGTATCTAAATTTTTCAAGAATGAAAAAAAATCCATGGTATTAAAGGGTGATGTGCACTAATCTCTACTAGGGACAGACGAACTGGAGGGTGATGTGCACTAATCTGTACTAGGGACAGACGAACTGGAGGGTGATGTGCACTAATCTGTACTAGGGACAGACGAACTGGAGGGTGATGTGCACTAATCTGTACTAGGGACAGACGAACTGGAGGGGGTCTGTCCCACAGAAGGAATATTGTTCCAGACGAATGCTCAGAGAGGCAGGAAGGAGTGAAAAGCAGCAGAAACAACCATTAGTTAAGTAGACATTGACTACATAAATAATGACAATTGAGCCCTGTGGAGCTTAAAATAGACAGGGAATAAGATAAATGATGAAAGAGGAAGGAAGTGAAGTTGTTCTGAGCTCCTTATAGAGGAAGTGATGAAGAACTAATTTGTACCAGTCATTGATAAGGATGCGTATTTTAAACTCTAGATAATCATTAAAAGAATGATGAACAAACCTACAAACAACAAGATGAGAGAGATAAGCTAGAATAGTGAATAACTAGGTAATTCAAAAGGAAGTTGAGAATGGGAATAGAGTAGGTGATTACAAATTTTCAAAAGGATATATTTAAAACAAGTGTGCCAGTGATTACATTGAGTATAAGTAGACTAAACTGCCAGCTGAAAGTCAGAAGATTATCAAATTGGACTTAACTTGGTACTCTGCATTCTGTGACTTAGGGAGGTGCGGAGGGTCAGGTGTAAAGGATGTAGAAGCATGTATCGCACAAAATAAACCAAAAGAAAGACTATAAAGCTGTGTGATATGAAACGGGTTCCCAGTTAAGGCATGACGATGTTCCATAATAAAAGAATCCAATCCACTTCTTAAATGCACACACACATTGAGCTGTAAGACCTACAGGGATAATTAGGGGTATCCATAGAGTTAGAAATTTAAACATCTCTCTCTTGTTGACTGATGTAATCCACAAAAAAAAAAAAAAAACCAAAAAAAAAAAACAAAAACAAAAAACCCAGTAAGGCTAGACACAGCTTGAACAAAGCTAATTCGCAAATATCATCTAATTATAGCATCTTGCAGTGAATAAATGTACACGTTTGTTTCAAGTGCACATAGACTATCTACCAGCATCTTTCATCTGCTGAATCATCAAGCAATTCTTACATTTCAAAGGGTGGAAATCGCAGCCTGTTTCCTGACCATGGCCACTGCTACAGTCTGCAACAGTTAATGCGGAAAAGCATCCCATAATGTTTAGGAATTTAAGTGAGGCTGAAGCACGCCTCAGAGGCTAGAGCAGGTGCTCTAGAAGCCTGGGTTCAGTTCCCAGCACCCACATCAAGTAGCTAATGAAGGCCTGTAACTCCAGTCCCGGTGATCTTGATGACCTCTTTCCGCCTCTGCAGACCCCTTCATACATGAGGTGTGCATAAACTCGCACAGGCACACACATGTGAACATAAGTAAGGCTTTCTGTGAAAAGAAATGTAAGTGATCGTGGATCAAAGAAGATGTGCCAGAGACTGGAAGCTTGTGACAATGGAAACTGTGAGATCAAAGTCTGTGAAGTGCAGGTTTTAAAATCTTTATATCCTCAACTGCATATGTTAGAAAGGGAGAGAGAGAGAAAATAAGTCAGCTTTCTCCACATTAATTTCAATAAGTTTAAAAAGGGAAAAAAACAAAGCCCCAGCTGGTTCTGGTGACACGCGCCTATTGTCCCAGCTACTCATGAGGCCGAGGCAGGGGAATCTTAAGTTAGAGGCTTTCCTGGGCTTACGGAGTTCAAGCTCAGCCTGGGCAGCTTCATGAGACCTTGTCTGAAGATTGAAAAGTAAGATGGGGCTGAGGAGATACCTCAGTGATGTGGCACTTGCCTAGTTACTTACAACCAGCAATTAAAAAATACCATAAAACAACATTCCTTGAATTTTTTAAAAAATAGGTGGAAGGAAGGATATAAAAGGCAGGATGTGTGAGATAGAGCAGACATCAGAACCAAAGAACTAATAAAAACGAGGAAGTCCTGATGGTGCCAGTCAAGAAATAGCACCAGCAACGAATGTGTGAGTAGATCGAAAAGACAGGAATAGAGTGTCATGAATAACCCATAGTAATATATTTGAAATTTTAGAAGTAATTGACAAATTTTTTAAATGCTACTTATCCAAATGCGTATAAGAAAAATAACAGTCTGAGTGGTTCCATATCTACTCGTATGAATATGTAATTAAAAACTTTCCCATAAGGAAAACTTCAGAGCCAGATGGTTTTACTGTTGAATTCACCAAATATTTAAGGAAGAAATAACACACATTTTCCACCAACTCTTCCAGAGAATAGAAAAAGCAGGAATACTCCCAACTTGTTTTAAGAAGCCCACAGCATTTTGATTCTAAAACCTGACAAAAATGTTATAAGAAAGGAATATTCCAGGTCAGCTTTTTTTGTATGTCAATTTAATACACTGAGTTGGAGAGCACTAGAGAATGGCTTGGCCATTAAGAGCACTTACTGCTCTTGCCGAGGACTGTTCCCAACACCTACAGCAGGCAGGTCACAACCACCTGGAATTCCAGTTCTGGGATCTGACGCCCTCTTCTGGCCTTCACAGGCATCTGCACTCATGTAATGTGCATACACTCACAAAGGTATCACACATCCACAGTGAAAAAAAATCGATTTTAGCCACGCAATGGTGGCACGTGCCTTTAGTTCCAGTACTTATGAGGCAGAGGCAGGTGGCTTTCTGTGAGTTTGAGGCCAGCCTGGTCTACAGAGAGAGTTTCAGGACAGCCAGCTCTACGTAGAGAGACCCTGTCTCAAATCCAAAGTAGAATACTAGCCATATAAATTCAGCAAGAGAGTGCTGAAGATCAAGTTGACTGTCTTTTGGAAATACAAACCAAGTGTGATTATTTGACTCAGTCAGTGTAGATATAAACATTAACAGAATGAAGAAAACAACAATATGATCAGTAGAAAACATAGGTGACATAGTCCAATATTTATTTCTGTTAATGAAAAAGGAAAATTCTTAGCAACTAGTAGTAAGCTTCTTATTCTTAGGAGAAAATCCATGGAGCTGTTTTGGGTTGTTGAAAGGTTGGATGCATCATGCTTAGTTGATGATGTGTTAAAACTCTCTGAGACAGAGAGGCGACAGGCACACACGCTCAGGCGGAGACTCTCTCCACTTCTAATTGTGACTGAGTAGAAACCCTGGCTAGTGAAGTGAGACAAGGAAGAGACAGAACGGCTTCCGGATTAGAAATAAATGGGTAAGACTGGAGTGACTGTGAGATGAAATTACTGCATATAAAGAAAGCACAGGAGAAACTTTAGTTAGACTGTTGGGGCTGAGAGTGAGTTCGCAAGAGTCTAGTTTCATCGTAAACATGAACAAGTCAGTGGAAGTCTGGCTTTTCACTAACTAATAGAAAATGGATTTGCGCTGGAGTTTACACTGGAGGAGGAACGATCAAGAACCTAGGGATAAGTCTAAGACTCAAAGACTTGTCTATTGAAGACCCTTAGCTATTATCGAGATTAATTAAAGAAATGGCAGGATACTTATGAAATGGAAGACACACGTTTTAAAAGATGTCAGTTGATCTTAAACTGATGTAGAGTCTGTAATCCCATCAAAATTTAAAAAGAGTTTGGTGTCTGTGAAAATATATGATAATCCTGAAAGTTATATGGGAACACAACTCCAAGAATAGACCAGACATTCTTGAAATAGCATAAGAAAGTTTTATTTTCACAGATACTCAAATTCACCATTATGCCTGAATAATTGAAAGAAAGGTGGGATTGGCCCAAAGCTAGACAACACTAGAACAGTGAGAATAAACAATCCCAGGGCCAACGTGGGCACATAGGACACAGTGCTGTGACAAACATAGCCCCACAGGAGAGAAAGATGTGATGTCATTTATCTATTTTTATTTATATGCCTATATGAGACATGTGCACCGTGCGTGTGCAGGTGCCTCAGAGACCAGAGGAAGGCATCAGAGCTTTTGGAACTAGAGTTATAGGTGGGTGTGAGCTGCCATGTGGATGCTGGGAACTGACCTTCCACAAGAACAGTAAGTGTTCTTAACTGCTGAGCCATCTCTCCAGCTCAGGACAGTTACCCTGTGATGATTGGTTATAAGTATAGAAAAATTATACATTTTGACTGTGCCTAGATCCATCCCAGCTAAATGTTATATACAAGTGTGAAGAATAAAAAATTAAAACCTCCAGCAGTTAATCTAGGATAGTTAGTGTAGTCATAATTTTGGTTGGAATGAATTTACAGGATCCAGTAAGGCCAAATAAAAGGAAAAATCAGTTCAAATTGAATTAATAAGAAGGAAGAATTTAGTCCATCAAAACACAATTAAGAAAGACAGTAAAGGGAGCTGGAGAGATGGCTCAGAGGTTAAGAGCATTGCCTGCTCTTCCAAAGGTCCTGAGTTCAATTCAGAGCAACCACATGGTGGCTCACAACCATCTGGAATGAGATCTGTTGCCTTCTTCTGGCCTGCAGGCATACACACAGACAGAATATTGTATACAAAATAAATAAATATTTTTTTAAAAAAAAGAAAGACAGTAAAATTCAAATTAGAGAAAGCTGCAGCATGTATAAAAGGAAGATTAAAGATGCCAAATAGAAAAATGAGGAGGTAGGGGCTGGAGAGATGGCTTGGTGGTTAAGAGCACTTACTGCTCTTTTAGAAGATCTGGGTTGGATTCTCAGCACCTACATGGCAGCTCACAACCATCTGTAACTCTGGCTGCAGGGAGATCTGATGCCCTTTTCTGGCCTCTGTGGGCACTGCACTTGCATGGTACACATGCATGAAGGCAAAATACTTACACACAAAACAAATCTTCGTGAAAAATGGGCAAGTGGATTATACAGGGACGACACAAAGAAGGCTGGAAAAGTTCATTAAGCACAGAAAACGGTGCTTATGTTTATAAATCTTCAGGGAATTATAATTAAGAAATCACATACAGCTGGGTGGTGGTGGTGGTACACACCTTTAATCCCAGCACTGGGGAGGCAGAGGCAGGTTTGAAGCTAACCTGCTGTACAGAACAGAGAGAGAGAGAGGGAGTGAGGGAGGGAAAGAAAGAAAGAAAGAAAGAAAGAAAGAAAGAAAGAAGCCAGACGCCACAGGCAGTGTGACTCGGTGTCCTCCACGATGACTTCAAACATTGAGTTGGCTGGCGTAGACTTTGGGAAGCAAGACTCCTCGTCCACTGGTGGTGGCGATGTGCTCTGGTGCCACCACTTCAGAAAATCAGTTGCTACAAGTGAGCAGTTCTGTCCTGGCACAGACTCAGTGAATAACTGGATGGGAATCTGCCCCAAATTATAGATAGACGTGCTCCTAGTAGCCTAAATGGAACATTACCCAGTGTCCATCTGAATCTAATAAAATGTGAACCTGTGTGTGCACAACTTTTACGGTATAGTTATGCCAATGAAAATGATATGTCAAACTCATTTCTGATTTTTTTTTTTTTTTATTTTCGAGACAGGGTTTCTCCGTAGCTTTTTGGTTCCTGTCCTGGAACTAGTTCTTGTAGACCAGGCTGGCCTCGAACTCACAGAGATCCGCCTGCCTCTGCCTCCCGAGTACTGGGATTAAAGGCGTGTGCCACCACCGCCCAGCTACTCATTTCTGTTTTTCAGATTTATTTATGTATTATGTATACAGTGTTCTGGCATGTAACACTCAAGAAGAATGAACCAAATCTCATTACAGATGGTTGTGAGCCACCATGTGGTTGCTGGGAATTGATCTCTGGACCTTTGGAAGAGTAGTCAGTGCTCTTAACCTCTGAGCCATCTCTCCAGCTCTAAACTCATTTCTTATGTGTGCAACACACATGGGTTTCGCTGGCTTCTGTGTGTGAAAAGTACTCTTCCATAAATATGTTAGGTATACATGCACCTCAAAAGCCAGACAGAATGGAGCTGCGGCTTGTGTCTTGCTTGTTTAGACTTTGAAGACAGAGTCAGCTGTAAAAGGGAAGGCAATGCTTTGGAGGACAGCGTGCTAAGTGGAAAGAGAATGGCCAGGGCCTCGGGGTGCTGGCCCCCCGTCTTTTGTCTTGCATGATCACATGGGTGTTGGTTCTGCAAGAGGTCATTAAGCTAAGCTTTTCTGTCTTGTGTGCTTTTCCTTTTTATTTATTGTGTAACACAGCTATTTATTGTGTAATAAATAGTTCACAGGGGAAACATTTTTAAAAAGAAAAAGAAAATAACCCAACTTGAAGAGTCTTAATCTAAAATTGTCCATTGATTTTCTGTTCTGAGAGCTTACACCTTTCCCCCTTCTTTTGAATTCACATTCTATTCATATTATGAGGCAATTTTTACTGATTATAAATCCTATCTTTCTTAGCAAACATTATACTGTGCGGGTTGTGTATATAAACTCCTTTGTTACTTCCTTCCTTCTCTGCCTTCTTCCCTCCCTCTCCTCACTCCCTGATTTCCCCGGGCCCTCAGACTCTCAGTCCAGTACCACTCTTGTCCAGCCATGGCAGATCATGCAGTACTGCCACCTTCTCCTGCTCTGCTCTGGCCTGGTTCTGCTCTCATCCTGTTACAGCACAGCTTTCATGAAGGGATTTATTTTTTTCACATGTCTCTTATGCTTATTTTTTGTTTGTTTGTTTCTTTTTGCATGCCGCCTTTGGTGGCAAGCATCCACTGTTAGTGTCTTAAGTGCTATGGTTTGGAAACCGTTTGCCCTACAGAGGTTCATGTGCTGGTCCCCAATAGGAACAACACTGAGGTGGGTGGACCTTTAACAGGCCTATCAGAACATGACTAGCTTATGTGACACAGACAATAATTGGTGTCGATACGCAGGGAGTGGGTTGAGTCTAGTGAGAGTGTGCTGTTATAAAGCAAGGTCGCTCATATACTTGGTCTCTTCTGTACCTGGCCTGTTTCTGTTCCTCTGTCATGCTGCAGTGTCACCAGGTAGTTCTTACTAGAAGGCCAGTCCCATGTTTGGCCCCCTCAGTCCCTCATGAGTCAAATGCCGTCTGTATAAAATATGAAGCCTCAAGTTGTTTTGCTATATTTTAGCATGAAGCACACCAAGATATTAATCATAGGAGCTAAGGTTTCCAAGAACTTAATCTCTGACACCATTGTTAGTCGCTATTAGTTGATTCTCTGCGATAAAACACCATGACCAAAGGCAACTTAAGGAAGGGAGAGTTTGTTTTGGCTAACAGTTCCAGGGAATAGAGTCCATCGTGATGGGGAAAACATGGCGTGTGAGCAGTGATGGGGAGGGAAAACATGGCGTGTGAGCAGGAGCAGGTAGCTCCGTCGTGAGGGGGAAAGCATGGCGTGTGAGCAGGAGCAGGTAGCTCCGTCATGAGGGGGAAAGCATGGCGTGTGAGCAGGAGCAGGTAGCTCCGTCATGAGGGGGAAAGCATGGCGTGTGAGCAGGGGCAGGAATCTCCATGGTGATGGGGAAAGCATTTTCCCCCACACATAGCAAACAGAGCGAGAACAGGAAGTTGGGGTAAGGCTACAAACCTTCAACGTTTGTCTTCCCCACTCCCCAATGACATTTTTTTTTTTTTGATAAGGCTCCACCTCCTAAAGGTTCTATGACCTCCCCACAGTGCCATGAACTGAGGACCAAGTGTTCAAATAAATGCTTCTCTCGGGGACACTTCTCATTCTTGCCACCATAGTCTCTTTTGATAGATGATAATAGGTCGAACCTCATTTTTGGACCTGCTAAGTCTGAAGTAGCCCTGGTGTTGGCTGGAAAAGACATGTAGCAGACAGTTGAGAATAGAGACGAGAGAGCATGATCGGAAAGAATAATCTAGACACCTCTCACAGAAAGACAGCTTTTGGGACCGTGAGAGCTGTGGCTATTCCGAGCATGGAGAATATACGGCATGACACTTGATGGGCATGTTAGCGTCTTTAGTCTCATTGCCCAGGGCACCCAGAAGAATCTCTTTCTCTTGTCCCAAGGCACGAGTGGGATGTTTGCATTCTTGCCTGAAAGAGTTCTTGTGTTTTCCTTGTGACCAGGAGCTGAATGTCAGCTTCAGACACCTGGAAGTCCCCCACACTGTGTTGGGAAACTGTATAATGGTTGGGGGTGTGAGGAAGGAAGATGTTTGGAGTCAGAGACACAAAGTGGCTTTATAGTAATGATGGGAGTTTGAGAAAGTGTTCTGATTTTTGTTTTGTTTTGTTTTGTTTTTGTCAACTTGACACAAGCTGCACACAGTTATCTGGAAAGAGGAACCAGGTGAGAAAATGCCTCTTTCAGATCACCTGTAGGCAGGTCTGTGGAGTATCTGCTAGACTGCTAATTGATAAGAGGTGGGCCCAGCCCAGTGGAGAGTGTGTCAAGTCCTAAGTGAATGGGTCCTGTTGGCTTGAGCATACCCATATCGAGGACCCCAGTGCCTCAGACCCATGGGAATGGCAGGACTTTCTGCTGCTCTGTGGACCGGTGTTGACAGTGTGAACAGAAAGTATCAGTCAATCACAACTTCCTCCTCCTGGGGGACTGCAGCCTGAGACTGCCCCCACTCCAGAGACCTCCTACCCAGATTGGCTAACCTGCCTCCTCCTTCAGCTGTCTGTGTTATAAAACCCACCCCCTCCTCATTCCTCTGTATATAATAAACAAGCTGAGTTTCTGAGCTGCCAGTATGTCTCCATCAAACACATGGCCCACCCAATCCCAGCTTTTTTGTATGTTTTGTCATTTCTTCATCCCACCACCCTAGTCAGTTCAGTCCCATGCAAGCTGTGGCACAACCTGCTGAGCGTGGTGTCACCTCTGGGCAGGTGGTCTGGCATAGTCTAAAACAGCAAGCTGAGCAAGCCATGGGAGGCAAGCCAGTAAGCAACACCCCTCCATGACTTATCCTTCAGTGCCTGCCTCTAGGTTCCTGTCTTGAGTTCCTGCCTGGACTTCTCTTAGAGATGGACCGTTACCTGAAGGTGTAAGATGAAGGATGCTCTTAACTCCTCGCCAAGTTGTTTTTTTGGTCATGGTCTTGATCACAGCAACAAAAAAGAAACTAATGCAGTGGCACTACTGAGCTTCTTTGTGTCTGAGAGGGGGAAACAGGGATTTAGAGGAATTTAAAGGGAACAGCAAATGCTGGTGCAGCTGCTGTCCTGTATCACACAAGCATGTGCCCTACTCTGTGGTGGAGATCCTGGAGGGACTTAGCCTCAGGTACCATGGCCCTGGAAGCTACACCCGAGGGCGGATCTTGCAGATGACTTATTTTTACTGGTAACTCGGTTGCTCCAGAATGAGGGAATAAGTAGGGGAGAGTTGTCTTGATTCTGGGGAATGACCCAGATGTTGAAATAGAATCATACAGTTGGGGTTTAGTTAATGGGCAACCATCTAGAAATCATCTGTTTCCTTCTCTTGCCGAAAAGAAGGTTGGTGTCTCTCTTTGAGGGTTTAAGGAAATAGAATCCATGTTTGAGACTATTGTGGGGTCCTTAGCTCTTAGTCTATTTTGTGGACTTACTTAGTTTAATTGAGATTCCTGCACTGTGGTTTCCCTTGGGCACAGAAGAGATTTGGGTTAGAGACACTTAATATGTAGTAGTGAAGGTTTACAATGTACTAGACACTGAACAAAAAAAATCATTTCTCTTCGGCCTCTCTGTTAGAGACTCATTTTGTTCACCCATGACTCAGGTGAGGATGTAGTTGAAGAAGAAATTCTGAGCCTAAAAGAAGACCCATGCAACTTGTTCCAGGGAAAGAAAATCTTAAGAAGTAGATTTCCCCCTCTTGATTGATTTTTCTAGACACTGGAGAAACACTGATTTGGTGTTTGGAAAGATGGAGGTCTGGGTCACATGGGTTCAGTTCAAGTTGTGACTTTGTTCTCATGTCCTTTACTCCCTGGATCTTCAATCTTTTTTCTTCAAAATAGAGATAACATATCTCAGGTTAGGAAAAAAGTTAAAAGAAAATATATTTATTTCTGTATGCTGATTGAGTTAAATATTGTTAGGTGTGTATTCTGCAGCAATGAAAACTATAGTCAAGGTTCCAACTACCATTCGGTTGAAGGGATAAGAAAGCAATGAAAAGCTAAATACATATCTATGCAAGGTTTGTCCATCTTAACCATGATAACATGCAAGGTTCTTCCACCGATGCAGTAGCCGTGCCGTGTTAAGTGACAATGACCACATTGGCTAAAACCAAAGAAGGGTTCTCTGTATCTAAGGGCTCACCTGAAGAACATGGGCTATGCCAAGGGGTGGGTTGGTGGAGCCCAGGGACAGCCTGTGCTTATGATACCCTTTGCATATGGCAAGAGGGCAGTTGGGTATTTCCTCCCAGGACTTGGATGGAGAGTGATGGAATTTGAAAGCCCTCACTCTCAAATGGTGTCTACAGCTATAATAATTGGGTGAAGTCATCCAGAGAGATGGGGTAGGGAAAATAGAAGGGCCTCCAATGCCTGGAGCGCTAGTATTTACAAGGCTGGACCAAGGACACACTGGCAGAAACAACAAAGGCATTCTCACTGACACCCAGAGATTCGGGCTTGGAGTGTAATGATGAGGAGAATCACATGGCCCAGCCAGTGCTGTGTGCACAGTAGATACTCTGTGAGTATTAATTAGCCTCTCCTTTAATGGAAATAGCATCATTCATTCCTGGTAGGGCTTTTGAGCTTTTCATCCTTGTGTAAATTTGGTGTACTGACACCCCTCCCCATTAGGTCTTTCAAGATTGAAATATAGACTCTTGAAGAGCGGGGTGGGTTCCCCTTCTTTGAATTCTACCATTACCAGCTTGCAAGTCCACCCCGGAAAGATTCCTCTTTTTCCTTTGTAAGTTCACATGATTTAATTTGCCTGAGTAACCTGCTGTCAGGTTCTTGTAGCATCCTGACACCTAACTGAGTAATGAATGCTTTAGGCTTTTAGGAACCATTTCAGGTTTTTATTAATCACTGTTATGATTGCATATATGAATTATGAAGGAGTTATTTTGGTAGTTGGATTTCCTCCTCAAAAAAAATTTTTTTATTTATTCATCACAGGCTGATACCCCAAAGAGAGAAATGAAGGCTGCTCTCCCTGTCCTGGGAAGACACTCCACGATGAATGTGGATCACCTCCTAATGCCACCAGTGTGGATGTTTGAAGTTAGCAGTGAATGTTTTTCTCTTTACTCCTTGCAGTTTAACTAGAAACCATCCGTGCTCCACACTGATGAATTAATGGGAACCACTTAAAGGTGGGGGACCTTTAGAAGGAATTTGTGGGTGTTTGATTCCCCCCCATGATTCCCCATCATTGGTGGCATCATTCCTAGGATGGCCTCCCGGATAAATGCGTTGGTCTTTTGGAGTTGAACCATCTCAACACCTGGAAAGAGATAGAAACTAAACCCATAAACATCTCAAAAAAGAAATGTTATAGACTTCCCAAATGGTGTGGTTGTTGGAGTCCAGAACAGAATATGGGATGGAGTGCATGCGATCTGGTCCTTAGGAGTTCATCAAACAGTGAAAATCCAACAGTGTTTTATTAGCAGCTCCTCCCCAGCGGCCATCCCCAGACTCCTCAGACAGTCGCAGGTTCTCTGCATGAAATGTTGGGGGTCCTGCTTTGCCATTTTCCTAGGGCTGAAGGTAGATGTAGACCTCCCCTGCATTACAGAAAATTTTACTCCAAGCTTTTTGTTTGTTTTTTTGGTTTTTGGTTTTTTGAGACAGGGTTTCTCTGTAGCTTTGGAGCCTGTCCTGGAACTAGCTCTTGTAGACTAGGCTGGCCTCAAACTCAGAGAGATCCACCTGCCTCTGCCTCCCAAGTGGTGGGATTAGAGACGTGCGCCACCACCGCCCAGCCAAAGCTTTTAACGCTGATAGAAGACTGACTGCTTCATCCCCTGCCCCCGGCATACTAGGCCAAGGTGGATATGATCTTCTATGATCCTTCTGCACTTAGGGAAAGGCTTCCGAGACTGGAACTAAAAGGCAGGGTTCTTAATAAGAAAGGAGGCAGCCTATCGGCTAGGGTCTAGTGCCTTGACAATTGAGTGGTCTTGGTCTCCCAGCCATTGTTAGCCTTCCTAAGTGGCTGGGGGCTGGTGTATGGAGGTAAAGGGGAAAGTGGGTTGGCCAGGAGGAGGTCCATTTACAGAAACAAGAGCCAAAGGCTCCAGGCCCAGCTGGTACCTGAGCTGACTTCCGGGTGATCATGGGTGGCAGGCTCAGTACCCAGCAGATGGGCCACCCTTCTCATTTTGCAGTCTTTCCCCACAGACTTCTAATCTGATGGTATTTTCGTTTTAATTTACTTGCAACCTGGTTTTCTTCTTGTTGTAACAGCATCCCCGACAAAGGTGATAAAATGGCTGAAGTTAGCATTCAGATCCCCTCCTCGTGTGAGTGTTATATAATTATATATACATTCGGGCTCAAAGGTCCCAGTCTAGCAAATCCCCTTCGCAGGAGTACCATTTGAGGGCCCGTTCTCTCATTAATTTTATTTGACATTTATGTCAACATTACATTCCTAGCCTAAAAAGAGAAATCGCGTGAGTACGCAGGGGTGTGCTCTGAAGTGGAGTATTTAGTTTGGCAGTGAAAAGCAGCTAGCTCAGTCTGCTGTGGCAAAGTGTTCTAAATTAGTCAATAGAAAGTGGTCTAAATGCACTCAAGTTAGATTGTTCTACGAAGTGCTAAATGCCAGAGCACGTGGCTGGTTTGGTATTTCTAAGATCTCCCTTCCCTCGCCCCAATCTGGGCTCCCAGAGTTGACTGAAATGGGTGTCTGGGAAATTAGCTTGGAAATCATCAGAGGTGTGAGGAACACACTGAAAATAAGAGTCTTAGGGGATCTGGGGTGGAATCGACTTCCGTGAGACTTGGTGAAGAAATGAAAGCCCCGGTTCTTCCGTTCACTCCACTTCAGAGTCGGGGTCTGGTGAGGCAAACGGAAACAAGTCCCCGTCCCAGGTCTACTAAAGAAGAATTTTCCACACACTGCTGATGAGGGGTGAGGCAGGTTTGAACCCCACCCAAACATCCAAAACGATGCTGTTTCTCTGCCCATTTGATCCTATGTTCACAATATTGCCTAGGGTTTCCAAAAGTAGACAGCAGCCCGAGTTGGTGGGCTTCTGAACCCAAAGTAAGAACTTATCATTAGTTAACATTGTTTTTCTCCATGTCAGTGCTAAGTCCCAAAGTGCCAGGAGAGAAGGAGGAGCTGCTTCTGCGCGGCCCCAAGCCAAGGACAGCCATTCCTCAGTGCTGAGTGCTGATTGCCGCATGGCCTGCGGTCCCTGTCTCTGGAGCTCTGTGTGTTATTTGGCTCCACCATGAGTTGCAGGCTAGGCATTTGCCCTGCAGATTTCACCAGTGCTGGCAAGGAGCTGCCTTTGCCAAACGTGGGGAGTAGACCCCTCCTCACATTCTCTCTCTTGTTTCAGAATTTTTACATATGCTTCCCAAGACTCCCTCCTCCTTCAACTCCCCAGCTCTAGCTTGGGCCAGATAAGCCTTCCAGTTCTCTTTATGCTTCCTTCAATGGGAAACTGAAAGGTCACGTGGTTGGTCACCAGCTGACCTCTGAGCCCATCCAGATGGCAAGGTCCCTCAGCGTCTTCGCTGGAGCGGTTTTTAACGGTGGCCTTCTGGAGTCAGCATCTCTTGGGACCCTCTGTGGATTGGTGGAGGGGGAAGGTTTTATCTGAGATGACAGAAGGGTAATATGCTTCATGAAGAAGAAACCAAGTCTCGCTTAGCCTTTTTCCAAGATGGCTTCAACACCCATGTCAGCACCTCCCTTTGGCTTCTGAGGCTCCATTTTCCTTGCCTCATCTAGGCTACTCAAGCTTTTTGGGACTGTGTGTATCATCCGATCCGGCTGCCCAAGCTCCTGGCTAGCTATGCTCGTTTGTCTTGTCATCTTGTGTATAGCTGCTGCTGGTGGGAGGTTGTTTCGGTCCTGGATCCCCTTCCTGCACTGAAAAGGCAATACTCAAGTTTCTGGGGAAGGACTTTGGAGCTGGGAGAGCCTGGGGCTCCCTCGCATACATAGCTGAGTCCAGGAGGGTAAGAATCAGGTCTCCTGACCTGGGTTTATCGAAGAAGCTTCTTCTGGAGATGTAAGTGAAGAGGAGACAGATAGGAAGTCTCCCTGTTGAGAGCTGAAAGCAGGTGTGGGCTCGCCCTGTTGAACAGAAGGACCTCCTGTGGAGTGCCAATCCTGGGGCTGTAGCTTGGGTTGGCAGAGCTGGAACTGACAAATGCCTCTCTCCAGACCCTCGTTCACATGTCCCCTCTGCCCTTTCTGGTAGATGATTGGAGGCGCTCAGAGTTCTCACCCACCATTCCTCTCAGTCCCTTGTCATCTCAAGAGCAACCCCAAAGCTTCACAGGGCTTGTCAGCCTTGCTGCTGATCTGACTGTGTGGAGCCTTGCCTTTGCTGGGAGCTCTGCCCAGTGAATGGCCAATCCCTTGAAAACACATAGGCAGGTGGGGCTCCCAATTCGTTCTTCGTGTATATTGCCTAGGTATGTGGCATATGGTGTCCTGGCCAGAGGAAACCGGAGGAGGGCATGGGTGTCCTCCTCTGTCACTCTCTGCCTTCCTCCCTTGAGACAGGGTCTCTTACTGAACCTGGAGCTAGGCTGGGGGCCAGCAAGCCCCAGTGATCCTCCTGTTTCTGTCCCCAGGCAGGGTTGAAGTTAAAGGGGTATGCATCCATGCCCAGCTTTTTATCTGCGTATTGGGGATTCAAACCGGTGTCCTCATGCTTGCCCACAGAGCACTGAGTCATCTCTCTAGCTCCTGGGATTCCGAATTCTGGTCTTAGTCCTCACACCTGTGGCATCTGGCATGTTGCCCAGCCCGAGAATGGGGGACTCAGGTAACATCTGCACATACTTTCTTTCCTAGGATAATTTAGAAATTGCTAGTTGACTAGCTTCAGGGACTGAGGGTCCTGTCCCTGCTTTAAGGGACTACTGGGATGGCCACAAGCACAGCAGGCTTCCTGAACAAGCTTTATTGGCATCTAGCTCTTGCAATATGTTTTTAATATACCATGCATGCTGTATCTGAGTAAATCAGTAAGTATGTTTTGAAATTAAATATTTGCTAAGGGCCAGGCTCTTCTCGTGTTAAATTATTGATAACAAACTTCACAGACACTATGAGACTTGATGATATATGATTTTTGAGTGACCTGCCATTTATTAGACTTTATCTATCCATGAAATCCATTTCCAATTCCGACCCTATCTACTCTGGGATTGCTTGCCAGGAGCCTATTCCCAAGTTTCTCCTTATTTCTCTGAAATATCTCGGGCTCAGCACCTTTCTCACGGCGCCTGATCTAATCAGGTCCTGATCACTTATCGCTGCTCATTTCCTTTGGCAGGACCTGTCAGACTGCAGGTGCATCTCAGGGACACTCAGAAGCACACGGAACCACCTCCTCCCACTTCCTGCATGGCAGGAGGTGGAGAGAGGTGACTCCCCCAACCAGAGCCCCTTGTTTAGGGTCAGTAAGCAGAGACCGGAGCACCCCAGAAACAGAAGAAGAAGGGTTCACTGCCTGCCTTCCTTCCCACTGCGGGGGGGTGGGTTATTGGGCATCTCGCCACTTGACCTCTATGCAGTGACCCCTCAGCAATTAGAACCCATTTGCATGGTCCCTGAACTGAGCCCCGGGATCTTTGCTGTCTCCCCCTTCCTCCCTGGCTTTTCTGCAGATAGGTCCCTGCTTCGGACTTCTGCAAGGGCCAGCTGGCGGGAGGGCTCTGACTTGTCGTTACAGAAATAAAATTCGTCACCCCTGCGTTCCCAACCTCGGTTCTTTCATGTTTAAGCAGCTCTCCAAATCTTTATAAACATGTCAGCGTTTCTATTTTTATTTCCTAATTAATTCAGAAAAGGAGCAGGAGACACTAAGGAAAGGAAAGAATAGGAGAGGTAGGATGGAGGGTGCATTTGTATTTCAGTTGGAGGAGGCAGTTGAGAGCCTGGAAATACCTAGAATTGGAGGAATGACCTGATGCCCTCCAGTGGCTGGGGGACTCCTGAGCTCTTTGTTTTCTTCTGTGGGTTTTAAAAAATTGTATGTGAACAAACATTAGGCTGCATGTATGTATGTACACGACATGTGTAACAGAGTCTTACCCTGCAGCTGAGGCTGACATGGAACCCACTGTGTAGCCCAGGCTGGCCCAGAACTTGCATATATCCTCCTGTGGAATCGCAGGTGTGAACCATGTCAGCTCTTCAGCTGGCTGGAAGCTGGTCAGAGTTTATGAATAGACCTAAACTTACCACCAATGTGGCAAGCTTATATTTCTGTCCTAATGGACAGTGTCACCTCGTTTTCCCACCCATGATAGAGAATATGAATATTTATAAGTTGGTGACATGGCAACAGGTAAGCATTCTTGCTGCCAGACATGATGACCGGAGTTCAATCCTTGGAGCCCACATGATGGAAAGAGACAACTGACTTCTGCAGGTTACCCTCTGATCTCGACAGGTGCACTGTGGCATGTGTGTCTCACCCCCATGCAAAATAAATAAGTGTAAAAAATTGTTTTAAATAGAACTTCCATATATATTAATTTTAAATTATATTCTGAGTCTCTTGGAACTAATTTAACCTTTGTCTTGATAATTCAAGAATCATCCTCACAAACATCTAGAATGATATACATCAGTGAGTTCAGAAGCTCAGCAGTCTCAAGGGTGTGGTACTGTACTTAAATGAACTCTTCTGTTGTTACAGAAAGCGCTAAGATCACAGAGATGGACAGTCAGGACCCTCGTTCTGGTTGTTTTCTCGTCAGTTGTGTAATCATTAGCATCCTACCTAAGCTGTCTGAGAATTCATTTCTTCACCCTGAAGATGAGGACGTCTGTCATCTGTGAGGATGAAGATGCTCTGTAAAGTCTCCATGAATTCTTAACTTATATGTGGTTGGGACAGTGGTTAAGAGCTCTCAGTGCTCTTGCAGAGGACCCTGGTTCAGTGCTCTTACAGAGGACCCTGGATCAGTTCCCAGACACCTACGTCTGCCTCATAACCACCTGTAACTTCAGCTCCTAGGATCCTGGCTCTCTTCTGGTCTCAGAGGAACCTGTACTCACTTGTGCAAATACAGACACATACATCAGATTAAAAAGCTAGCGGGGGGGGGGGGGGTAGGGGTGGATAGAACTATCTACTTAGTATCTGTCTTTAGAGAAAGAGTTTGGAGACCTGTGCTTTGCTGTTCCAGGCTCGGTTTTATCACTTTTAATTGCAGCTGCTCGCCCTCCAAAATCTGCTTAAACTTACCACGCCTGCTCGTCTAGAACACAAAGATTCAGACATTGAGGATACTTAGAAGTACGCTAGGACAACACAGAAGGGATGGTCTTGGGGCGTGGGGACTGAGTATGCAAGCTCGTCGAAATGTCCAGGTCCTCCTTGTTTGAATTTCTGGGTTGTTGAAATCATCATATTTTGAGATTTCTAGAAGCGGTTGTTTTGACTTTGCTGAGAGAATGGATTAAGAGTTTGCTGTGATATATAACACCTCGCATGTGGTTCCTTTCTACCAATGAACAAAAGTGGAGGTCAGAAGACAGGGGCCTAGCCCTTAGAGGCCAGATGACCTCAGATAACTGGCCCTTCATCTTCCTGAAATGGTTTCTCCATCATTAAAGCGGGGCGCGTTGGGTTTGCTCTTACAGTTCCAGGTGCTTTGGCTTCAACTGCCCTCCACGCCACGGGGCTGGAGAGGTGGAGAAAGTGATTCAAACAGGCAGTGGCAGGCAAAATCCCAAAATCTTCCAAGTTACCCACTGACTCACATGCCTTCTTCCTTCACTGTCCAAGCTTGACCTCTGTCAGTTTTGTTGTTGTTGTTTTATTTGGTTTGGCTTCACGTAGCCTTGACTGGCCCTGGGAACTGCAGCTGACCTTGAACTCATGGGCTTCCTGCTCTACCTGCCCAGGGCTGGGATTGTGGATTTCTCTCTCTCTCTCTCTCTCTCTCTCTCTCTCTCTCTCTGTGTGTGTGTGTGTGTGTGTGTGTGTGTGTGTGATAGAGAGAGAGAGAGAGAGAGAGAGAGAGAGAGAGAGAGAGAGAACTGTACACCCGTTGTACAGAGCTGGCGATAGAACCCAAGGCTTCATGCTGGCTTGGCAGGTACACCCAAGCTCTAGCCTCAGCCCCTTGACTCTGATCTGGTTTCTTTTAGGTACTGGTCTCTGAGTGCTAAGGGGGACACTCAGGGTGGTGGATGACAGGATGGGCTGATGTAGGTGTTCGTGGGCTCCTTGTTGGAACTGCACTATCTTCAGTTCCTATCAGTGTGGGTGATAGTGCCATGGGGGAGTTGTAGATTTAAGGTATCTGCATTGATAGTCTCTGAGTCCCTTTGAGGCAGCAGCAACTTGTAAATTTAATTGCAACTCTCCAACAGCTGGACCAAGACCTGGGTTCACCAGCTATGTGCTGAATTAATTTGTCATGACTAAGGTTTTGAGGTGACATTGGGGTCCCTTTGAGGTCTAGTGTCTGGGTTAAACACTTCAATTACTTCTTGTGCTCAGCTTGGAGACACAGCCCACAGAGGAAGCTGTGCTTCCCGGGGAGATGAGATCGCAGGGTGGCTCGTGCTGCTTGGCTGAGGGGGGCTGACACTCGGAGGAAGACTTGGCACCACTACCCTGCATCTAAGAACCCCGACTTCCAAGACCTGTAGCCTCTCCTTTGAGTACAGCCCCCCATCCCCTTACACCCAGGCCTCTCGTCCCTCTGCCATCAGTCAGGAATTCAGATTATAGTGGGGTTGGGGCAGGTGGTGAAACAAGAGATGCTGGCTTTCAGAGAGTATGCATCTCACTTTGTAGGTTGTCTAGGAAAGAGCCAGGTCTGTTTGTTGATATGATTTGTCCGCCTGTGTTCATGTCTGAGAAGCTAGATCTAAGGTGTCAGAGACTTGGTGAAAGGCCCTCAGGCCATGACCCACAGGACTAGGACCCACATCAGATGCGGCATCATGCTGTTCTCAATTCCAAGCTACCGAAACCATGAGCCAAAGAACCTCTTTATGTTATAGCTTATTCAGTCTCAGGTGTTTTGTTATAGCAACACTTTTCCCTAACGGAGGGAACTTGGCAAGTTTGTAGGAGGTGAAAGTGAGGAAGTGGAGGAGAGTAGAACTGTCCAGTTCCTTCAAAAATCCTGGGGACAGGGCTTTGGGAAGGGTGTCTCTTGTCACAGACACGAATGGGTCCCAAATAACGTCCTCTCTCCAAACTAGCACACTCAGTAGAATTTTCATGTCATGGTTTCAATGTTGCAACCTTGGAGCCGGCACTCCCTGTGACATGCCCATGTCCCGAGCCAGCCACTTTTGACAACGCAAAAATACCAAAGGCCGTGTCTTGTAAGGCTAAAAGCTAAGCGTTTGTTGCCTTTTTTTTTTTTCAAATTTAAGTTATTTCTTCCCTGTAGGAAAGTAAAGAAATCGTGCTAAAATAATAATTAAATGCTGACAGGGCTCCGTTTCTCCCCAGCGTGAGCTGGCAGCAGTTTCCTACCACAATATTAGGTCATTTTAAAGGAAAAAAAAATCTGATTAAATACTTTCGTAGGCTTTTCTGATTAGCCGCTTTTAAATGAACCAGTGACAGAAATGAAAGGGTGCGGTTTGACAGCCACAATTTACTTTGGGGGAAAGAAAGGTAAAACAGTAGCCTGTGTCTGCGTGAGGTTTGTACAGGGGCTCCTGTTGCTGCTCTGCTTGTGTGGGTTTGTTTACTAGGCTCGAGCTTCTGGACACCCGAGCAATCATCAGCGGGGAGGGAGCGTGGTTGTCCCTGCGCTGGCTGAGCTGGAGGTTGAATTTCAAGGCCAGTCCTTTCTCTCTCTTTCTTTCTTTCTTTCTTTCTTTCCTTCCTTTCTTTCCTTTCTTTCCTTTCTTTCTTCCCTTCCTTTCCTTTCCTCTCTCTCTCTCTCTCTCTCTCTCTCCCTCTCTCTCTCTTCTCTCCCTCCCTCCTTTTTTCCCCCCTCCCCAGGAGCTTTTATCTTTCTGGGGTTAAATGACCTTGGACTGCAGCAGGTTTTGGAAAGGAGTGTCCTTGCACGCAGCTCCTCCTCTGCACCCCTCAGCAGTCATTTTCTGCATCTGGCGGCTCCCTGCGTCTCTTTGTATTAACTCGCTGTGGCATGAGGCCTGGAGGCCAGATTTGACGTGAAGATGGAGCTGTTGTGTGGCATATGGTAAATGAAGGCAGCGTTGCTAATTGTGCTTTCTTCGCTCTTTCTCCTTGAATTCTGCTGCTTGACCGTGGGTTTCTGGAGCTTCAACCCCATGTTCTATTTTTTCTTTGGTATGATCCCAACTTCAGTGGATATGGAAAGAGAGGTGTCATTGTCTCCAAAGTGAGAAAACCACAGAGTTTCAACTTCAGGGCTCATGCAGCCCAAATCCTTCATCTCAAAGGTCGGGATGTTGGATCTCAAAGGCTGTTTTGGAAGGGACTTGCTCGAAACTCAACTCACCCTAGTATCAGGCGAGCCCAGATTTGTCCTTTAATGCCGCGCTTTGCACAGATGTGTAGTAATTCATTTCCTAGCACCGCCAGGATAAAGCGCTCAGAAGCCTAAAGCTAAGGAGCTGACAGGGTCCCGCAGGTGATGAGGGTCCCGTGGAGAATGTTCCGTGCCTCTCTGCTTCTGGTTTGGTCAGCAACTCTAGTTTCCTGGGCCCCAAATAGAACAACTTAATAAAGGGAAGGCTTGTTCTGATGCACAGTTTCTAGAGGTTTATTCCCTGGTCTCATGTCCCTGTGTCCTTGGGCAGAGCATCATGGCGGTGAGATTGAGCGGCAGAAGCTGTCCTTCCCTTATTGGTGGATGGGAAGTGGAGAGCAAGGCAGGAGCCCAGGTCAGTTATAAGCTTCAATGCTCTCCTGAACTGTGACCTTCGGCTGTGTCCAGCCTGAAATCTTCCCATCTGTCCCATGGGGGCCAACCATTTAAGTGTAGCATCCTGCAGGGAACACATTGCACTCAAACCATAACTCCTCGGCATCCCGTGGCTAATCACTTTGTCCCTCCAGTCCCTCCCTTGATCGTCACACACCCTTCTCCATGTGTTGGCTTCTTTTCTCGGAAGGTTGCTAAGCATGCAACACTCAGGGCACACCTTACTCCATATGATCTCACTTCAAGCACATCTCTAAGAGCCTGTTTCTGAAAGCCCACCTTCTGAAGCTCTCGTGTAAGCCTTTGACATATGCTCTAGGGGAGAGAGAATTCACTGCATAGCAGCTGGGACGGGGTGAGTCTTCCCATAGGGGGATTTCGGAGACATTTAACCACAATGAGTCATTATCACCTTCAATTGTTCTTTGAGAGTATGTGTTCTCTCTTTATGCTTTTCCTGTCAAGTGAAGAACCTGAGTCCTTCCATTTATTATTAATGACCGTGATAGGTAGCCTACCCTTTTAGCACTGAGGGAAAAGCATGTGAGTCAGTCTAGAATTGGCCATTAAAAGAGAGAAAGCTAGATGCATGTCAGAGACCAGATTTGCATTGTGAACGTTGTATTGGTAGCAATTCCCTGGGTCCTTAGAGAAGCATTTACAGCCCTTCAATTTGGAGAGTCCATCCTCTCCGGTTTTATATTTATTCTACCGTTGTTTAGAACTTATAATGATTTTGACTATAGAACAATGTATTCTATATTACTTATTCTATAATAACATATTCAGCAATTAATCAGATCTTACCCTTCTATTAAACTGTTTTTTCCCCTTTTGCTCTCATTATGCTAAATCCCCACTGTGCTCAGAGTTCACAAGGCTACCCATCTTTGCCATTGCTGTCTCCCACCGTTGCCAAACTGAGTCTCCCACAGTTCTGTTTCCTAACCCTTCCACTACATGAGGCCTCATACCTGCGTACCCCAGCTCCAGGCTTGCACCTCACACCCTTCCTTCACTGCTTCCCAACAACCCACACAAGAAACCAGTACCTCTGTGCTAGCCTGCTCTAGAACGCCCCAGCACCTCTGCGCTAGCATGCTCCAGAACGCCCCACCTGTACCTTATTCAAATGTGTAGGCCCCCATGTTTAAACGCCCCCCATCAAAGCAGCGGAGCTGCCTTGTGCTCAGGGTTCTACCATGGCTGTTTTGTGTAGGTTCTTGCCTGGCTCACTGTGGTTCTGAGCCTTGGATGGGATTGACTATCAGAATTATTCAAAACTCATTTATGAGAAGTGCTATAAATATGTTTATTACTCCATATGCCTCCATTTGCCTACCTGTAAAATGGACCTATTCATCATAATAACTGGTGAGGGTGAATTAAGTCCCATAGGGCAGTACCTGGCTAATAATGCAGCATCACTAATGGCTCGCCTTCTCTTAGCAGCAGCATCACCATCAGTACCTTTGTGTGTAGACCAGATGGCCCTGGAGGACTGAGGTTATGCTTCTGAGTCTCCTCCACATGGCCTGGAGAGACATCTCAGCCTTCAAAAGCTGAGTTCACAAACAGAAACATGTCTCCTCGAAATCTCAAGGTCCAAATCAGGAGCAGAAGGAGAGGGAACACGAGCAAGGAACTCAGGACCGCGAGGGGTGCACCCACACACTGAGACAATAGGGTTGTTCTATCGGGAACTCACCAAGGCCAGTTGGCCTGGGTCTGAAAAAGCCCGGGATAAATCCGGACTAGCTGAACATAGCAGACAATGAGGAATACTGAGAACTCAAGAACAATCGCAGTGGGTTTTTGATCCTACTGCACGCACTGGCTTTGGGGGAGCCTAGGCAGTTTGGATGCTCACCTTACTAGACCTGGATAGAGGTGGGCGGTCCTTGGGCTTCCCACAGGTCAGGGAACCCTGATTGCTCTTCGAGCAGATGAGGGAGGGGGACTTGATCGGGGGAGGGGGATGGAAATGGGAGGCAGTGGCGGGGAGGAGGCAGAAATCCTTAATAAATAAATAAATTTTAAAAAATGAAATAAAAAAAAGTCTCCTCCACATGGGGGGTCCTAATAGGCCTGCTCCGTGCAGTACATGCTGGAGACGTCCATGTTTCCATTCTTGTGTTTTGTCTGTGTCTTTGTCTGTGTGTGTATGTCTGTCTGTCTGTCGTTCTGTGTGTATCTGTGTCTGTCTGTCTGTCTATGTCTGTGTCTGTGTGTGTCTGTGTCTGTCTGTCTCTCTGTGTGTGTCTGTGTCTGTCTGTGTGTATATGTCTGTCTATGTCTGTGTGTATCTGTGTCTGTCTGTCTCTGTGTGTGTGTCTGTGTCTGTCTGTCTCTGTATGAGTGTCTGTCTGTGTGTGTATGTCTGTCTATGTCTGTGTCTCTGTGTGTTTCTCCCTCTGTCGGTCTGTATATCTGTGTCTGTCTGTGTGTCTGTGTGTCTATCTGTCTGTGTGTCTATGTGTGTCTGTATGTGTGTCTGTGTCTGTGTGTCTGTCTGTCTGTGTGTCTATGTGTGTCTGTATGTGTGTCTTTCTGTGTCTGTGTGTCTATGTGTGTCTGTATGTGTGTCTATCTGTGTCTGTGTGTCTGTGTCTGTACGTCTGTCTGTGTCTGTATGTCTGTCTATCTATGTCTGTCTGTGTCTGTGTCTGCCTGTGTCTATGTTTGTCTCCCCTCACACACACCTTTTCTTTTTTCCTAAGATGTTAAAATCCCTACTGATTATCCCAGTCTGGAATTCCCTAAATGACAAGTTCTCTGATGGCAGTGTTGATTTTGACTCTCCACCTAAATGAGTGTGATAAGTGAATCTCCCTGACGATGTAAATGTCATCACTCAAAAGTAGTCTAAATTCATTTTACTTTGATGCCTCCTCATCAGGATGGAACATAGACATGTTTTCAAATGGAGTATCCTCTCTTAGGTTCACTGAGCCTCTTTTGACAGCTTCAGGGTTTGTGCCGTGTCCTTGCAATGACCCCTGGAAGGGCCAGACGTGTGCATGTTTTATGGGGTAGAAAATTTCCAAGCTAACTTTCTGTCCCACCATCCTGTGGAGGGAGCGCAGGGCTGTCATCCATGTGACAACTGAAAGTCTAGTGTCAGCACGTGACCTCAAGTGATGAGAAGGGAGTAGAAGGCTGTGCCTGACTGTGTAGTTCTATAACTCCAACTACTCAGGACACCAAGGCAGGACAATTACAACTTCAGGACCTGCCTGGGCTCTACCTGCTCTGGTTACAGAATGAGTTCATGGCCAGTTTGGGTAACTTAGTAAGACCTTGATAAAAGCAACTTTATTTTTGAGACACGGGTCTGACTATGTAGTCCTGACTGTCCACACCAGCCTTAGACTCACAGAGATCTTGCCTTTGCATGAGCCTCCCAAGCACTGGGATTAAAGGCATGGGCCACTATGCCAGACTGAAGCCAGTTTTTAATTTACTCAATTTTAAGAACTGGAACGATAGCTCAGTCTTTACTGTGCTTATAGACCTGTGTTCTTTCCCTGGACCCCATGTAAAAAAAAAAATACAAATCTGGTGTCATGGTGTGTGCTGTGGATGTGAAAGGAGGTGTGACTTTGGCACTCGCTGGCCAACCAACCTTGCCTACTTGGTGAGTTCCAGACTAGTGAAGGGATCCAGTCTTTAAAAAAGAAAAAGCGACCATGTCCAGCAGCTGAGGAATGACGTCAGGTTATTATTCTCTGGCCTCCACACAGGAGTGAATACACACCCACATCTTCACAGGCACACACTGGACTGAGCTCAGTGGGGGAGCACTTGCCCAGCATGTGTGGCACCCTACATTCAATCCCCAGAACCTCCAGGAAAGACAAGGAAGTAGAAACTCCTAAGCTATGAACAGGCATTGGTAGAAAAAGCTAAGAAAGCTCTTCTTAGGGAGCTTGAGAAGATCCTTGTTCTTGCTGAAGAGAGCTGACAGACATCTCCACCCATCATGTTGATGGAATTCAGATACTTGCTGGAACACTGGTGACTGAGGCAGGAAACAGAATCGGGGTCTTGCTGATGAGTGCGGTGACCACAACCTCTCTGAAGACCAAACTGACAATGTTAGATGAAATAGAAGTCCATGCATCTTTGGTCAAGCAGTCCCATTATCAGAGTTTACCCTGCAGATGTATTTACACTTGTATTTTCTTACATGTATTTGTTTGCTTGTGTGTGTGTGTAGGTGCACATGTGCATACAGGGAGTCAGCTCTTTCCTTCCACCTTGTGGTGCCTAGAATCAAACTCAGGTTATCAAGCTCAATGACAGACTCCTTTTCCTGGTGAACCCGCCACTCAAGAACATTTTTTTTTCAACAAATAAGAAATGTTTGTCTATAAAAAACAAAAAAAAAGGCAGGAGGGCGAGTGTGCTGTGGCGGCAGATCTCTGTGAGTTTGAGACTCCTCTACATAAGCTCCAGGAGAGCAATGGCTTTGTCCCAACAAACAAGCAACAACAAAACCACAGATAAAGAAGTGCTGAGAAAGCAGAGGGAGTGGAAGGTGGACCCTGGGCTCGCTGGACAGCCAGCCTTGGCTACCCGATGAGCGGCAGGCCAGTGAAACACCTGTCTCAGAAATCAGGTGTGTGGTGTGTTGTGGACTATTTAACTAGGCGTAGATGTGTTACATCTGTTTACGCTGCTTTTGTTGAATGGTGTAAAGACGCCTTGCTTTGCTTGCCTAAGACACCTGATTGGTCTAATAAAAAACTGAACAGCCAATAACTAGACCATAGAGGGATAGATAGGGTTTCCAGACAGAGAATCAAGGGGAAGAATCTAGGCTCGGGAGGATGAGCGAGAAGATTCTCTAGTGAGCGAGAAAGAGAAGGAGGTGCTCGGGGCCAGCCAGACACAGAGCAAGCATTGAAAGTAGGACATACAGAAAGAAAGGTAAAAAGTCCCGAGGCAAAATGTAGAAACAGGTTAAGTTATGAGAGCTGGCAAGAAACGAGCCGGAGCTAAGGCTGAGCATTTATAACTCATAGGTTTCTGTGTCGTGATTTGGGAGCTGGTTGGTGGCCCAAAAGAAAGCTTTCTACAGTAATGTCCTAAAGAACTAGGCATGAGGTTGTCCTCCATCTCAACATGCCTCAACACTTGTAGACATGTTCATGGGCACTCATACACACACACACACAAGTAAAAATGGAAGGACAAAGGCTACTTACAGAGGACTAGTCTACCCTTTTCTCTCTATTTCTAGACCGTGTGACTTCTATTGGTCTTTTTGCTTATTCAAGTTTTCCCTTCTCCGTTTGAGCATGGGGAACATGACGAGTTGGCTCCTTACAGCCACCGAAAGCGATCTTGTTGCCATTCCTAATGATCCAAATGGTCCTACCTGCCTTCACCCTGGTCTGCCAGTCTTGATTTCTGAGACCCGCGTAGCCCCTTGAAAAGTTCTGAGCATGGAACCTAAAGGCGATGTTCACGTTCCCTGATTCCCAGGGAGGGCAGCGCTAAGGTGTTCCGGGCCTGCTGCCCAGAGGGTGAGTTTCCTGGTGATTAGGTGGCTGTCCAGGGCCAGGGGACCCAGCTGGGATGTTGAGCCATGAGCTGTGATTCACGCCCTGCCTTTCTGCCCTATTATAAACAAAAGCACCGTGTTTCCTCATTTGCCTCCTGAGTTTTGCTTTCTAAATTTGTTTTACTTTTGTTTGTACTTTCCTATTATTTAAGCAGAGGGCGATTTTAATTATGTTTGTCTTTTAACTCAACTCACAAGCACCACTTGATCGTTCCTTTTCCCAAATTGTCCCTTCTGGGGAATCCTTGTGGCCTTTTTTGCTATGAAGAACCAATGCGGTATCTTCACCCCGCCCCCTCAGACTAGTGTGGCTTCCCAGAGATTTTCACATGCAGGGGGCCTCGGAACAGATGCCAAATGGGCTATTTGAAAGCACCCCTTCACGTTGGTTCAGCATTGCTATGCATTAAGAGAATTTACCCCTGTTCCTGTGGAAATACCCTCCAGCTCCCAGAAGAGAGCTTGCTGTGTAGTGTGGACGTACGCAGTTCGGAGTGAAAGGCCACGCTAAACCAAGGGTCATGTGTGTGTTTCCGTGGTGAACTCACATCCTTTGTTTGAATGGGGTTCAACTTGTTCATTATTCATACCTGTATGTCAGAAAGAGTACACACAGCCATGTCACATGTGAACCGAGGGCTCGTGTTTGCTGATAGGGTCTTGAGTTTAACTAATATTTTCAGATGTTTCCCTAAGTACAGTTTCATTTACACAAATGAACGCTTACATCCTTCACAAAATAAACACGCATTCCCGAAAAGCCTTTGTCTCTTTGTGAGGTGCTAGGGGTCAGAGCCAAGGCCTTGCATGCGCTGGCAAGTGCTGTGGATCTGAGCTACAGCCCCACTACTGTGGGTTTTCAGACGTACCTTACAGTGTATCCCGTACTACAGAAGTAGCAGTTGAGATTTTTTTTTGATGGAAACCGGTAAGTCTCAAGGCAACAGATTTCCTTCTATTTTCATTCAAGTGGCTAGCTCCAGCTCAGTAATTAATTTTACAGGGATGACTACATTGTAATAACGACCATGGAGAACAGTCCTCCATTTTCTTAGGTGACTGCTACTGGGCCCTCAATGTTTCTCGATTCCCAGTTCTTTGGGGAGGTGTTGTATATGGAAACATGACACTGGAGAACTGTGCAGGGAGACCTTTACTGCCTGGGGCTGACATCATGGAGGTTCTAGAAGGGGTGCACCAGTCGATGACTTGGAGACACAGGACCATCACAGGAATAGACACAAGGAAGATGGCCTGGAGACCTGCCTGCGTGGAGGCAATTGCTGGCCCAACATCCCCTCAGTTCCCCATCTGTGGGAAATGACACCGGCGTCACAGAGTCCTGCTTGAGGCACAGCAGTGGAAGAGCACGTGAGGCGAGTCGTAGAGAAGTCATGGTGATGGTGGGAAGTCAGTCATGGTAATGGTGGGAGGGATCAGTGTCGGCAAGGATGGGTATGGATGGGACAGGTGTAAGGACAGATGTTGGTACAGCAAATCTTAGAAGTGGTGTTTGTAGCACAAATCCCAGAAGGACGGGTGTCAGTAGGAAGGATGGTGTTCATAGAAAAGATGTGTTGGCAGGAAGGACACATGTTGGAAGGGAGGATACACACTGGCAGGAAGGACACGAGTTGTTGGTAGGAAGGCCAAAGGTTGACAGGAAAGACAGGTTGGTAGGAAAGACACCTGGCAGGAAGGACAGGGTTGTTGGTAGGAAGGACACATGTTGGCAGGAAGGGCAGGGTAGTTGGTAGAAAGGACACACATTGGCAGGAAGGGCAGGGGCTGGCATGGCAGGCTGTGTGGAAAAGTTAGAAAAGTTAGGTGTGGGCACACCTGAACTACTTTTTATAAACTGAATGTGCAGAGGACCAAAAAAGAAAAGATGGACCTACCCTTCTGTCCCCCTTGTCCCAAAGGGCATCCTGTGTATAGGATGTTCCCCCACCTGACCATGGTATCATTTGCCATTAAAAAATATCAGCCCCTCTATCTTGTGCTGTAGTAAAAAATTATTTCTTCAGTCTTAGTAAGTAAATGGAGTCTTCAAGCTCAAACCTCTGCCCTGAGCAAGGAACCAAAGGATGTCATTGTGCATAACTTCAAAGACAGATGTGATGTTTAAGGTCTCTGCTCTCTGAAGGAATTTCTTTTAAGGCCCTCCAGAAACATTCGTGTGTGTGTCCCTCCAGTGTACCAAGGAACAGCAGAAGACTTAGTCCGCAGCTTGTCCACCCTTCCGTCAAAGGACGTGCTCTGTCCCTGTCTCACACATACTGTGTAGAGTCATAGATCATGGGTGGTCTCTAATGATATTAATGCAGTAGTGGGGCTGGGTAGTTCAGTGGTATGGATCTTGCCTGGTGGGCAAGGGACCCTAGGTTCAATTCCCACGCACGCGCACAACACACACACACATACACCACAGAAACAGACAGAGACACACAGAGAGAATGGTATTATTCTCATTTAGAGGAACTGTGGGCTCAATTATACCATCTTTGTGTTTGTGTGGGGCAGTCACCTATGGTTTCAAGAATTCTTGAGTGTGTGTGTGTGTGTGTGTGTGTGTGTGTGGTGTCGGGGTTATGACTTGTATGGTAATGAAACGAACTGTTTTCTCCCCATCTCTGATCATACATCCTTTCATGTCTTTGGGTGACAGGTCACGCAGGTATAGTATATTGCACCTCTCTCTTCTTTTCCCTGAATTTGGCACAGCGGATGCCCTCTACCTATAGAGGCTTTTTAGTGAATTGTCTAGAAGATGGAGAAATGCTAGAGCTGCCCAAATGCTTGCTGCTTGACTTGAAATGCCTCCTGGCTACATCCTAGTTTTGAACATTTTGATTTTGGAAATGAAGACCTGTGTTGTCAAACCTAGGAGGAACAGACCAAAGGAATAGACAGGTATGGGGTCCTTGGAAAGATTCCATTTACTCCAGACCTGGACTCAAGACAGGGATGCTTTTATAGTCCAAGACTGTGGAGCTTGTTTTCTTCCTAGAAGCCTGTGGAGTGCCAGAAATGCCAGTGGGCTGATACTGACCGTGGAATCCAGGACTGTGGTGCTTTTTTATTGTTCTTTGTCCTTCTCCTGAGTCCCTCCTGGTCTAGAGGTCAGAGACACAGGCTCTGATCCTTCCTTGGGATGCTCGTGTACTTGCTATGGCTCCTGGGAGTTCTTTTTGCTGCATTTCTCGCAAGGAGCACTTACTAGCCTGCCAGCGAAAAATGTAACCACATATAGACTGGGAACCTGACAGTCTGAAGCTCCCATCCTTTTATTCCAGACCTATACCCTCTGGCAGGCTGGAGATAGCTTAATGTAAGCATATTTGTAACACTCTGGTTCCACCCAGATCAAAAGGCATTGAGTTTACCCGGGCTGCAGCCTCTGAGATGAACACTGGCCTCTGGAAGAGAGTCGACCATGCCTTGACTCCAAAAGGAAACACCAGCTCTGTTATGGGTGTTTGAGCCAACATGGGGATACTTTGAAGTCTCTTTGCCTGTAATGAAACAGCTTCCATCCTTCCTCTGCTCTTGTCTTGTGCTAATGTAAGGTTTGTGGATCCTTCTACAGTGGTGCTTCCATAGGGCTGTGGAGGAAGGGAAGCGAAGACACTTCCAAGCTAATAGATGTTGGAGGACCAGGAAGGACTCAAGATGGATGTTTTGATGCTAGTGGGGTTGTTATTGCTTAACGTGAAGGGAAGCCTCTGGCATTTATGTGGCCTTGATTAGCTTCCTTCAGAGTTTTAGCTTCAAAAAATAAATTGTTTGTGTGTGTGCGTGCGTGCGTGCATGTGTGTGTGTGTATGTGTAATTTTAAGGGCTAGGAATGTGCTTTAGGTGGCAGAGTGCTTGCATGTACACAGCCATGAATTGGATTCTCAGCACTCTCTAGACAAGGTGTGGTGGCCCAAGCCTGTAATATCAGCAATCTCAGTGACAGAAAATTCGAGGACCACCTGGGCGACATAAAACCTTATCTCAAAAACAAAATAGGGTGGAGAGAGGCTGAGCAAGTTAAGCGGATGTACTGTTCTGACAGAGGACCCATGGTTGGTTCTCAGCACCCACAACCATCTGCAACTCCAGTTTCAGGGTATCTGACACATTCTTCTGGTCTCTGCAGGCACCGGACACTCATGTGGTACACAAACATGCATACAGACAAATACTCATATACATGATATTAAAATAAAAAACTTTAAATCTATCAAATGACACATATATATGTATACACACATGCACATATATGTTTTGGTATTTCAAGACGATCTCTCTGTATAGCCATGGCTGTCCTGGAACTTGCTCTGTAGATCAAGCTGGCCTCCAACTCACAGAGATCCACCTGCCTCTGCCCTCTCCTCCAGAGTGCTGGAATTAAAGGTATTCACCACAATGGATTATCAAGAAATTTTTGTTTGTTTTGTTTTGTTTTGTTTTGTTTTGTTTTTCAAGACAGAGTCTCACTATGTAGCTCTGACTGTTCCAGAACTCACTATGTAGACCAGACTGGCTTCAAACTGTTGTTATTCTAATTTTATAAAACAAAGGACTGATAATATAAACTTTAAAAATCAGTAAGCATTTAATTGCAGACTAAAGAAGTCTTTTGGGATAGATAGATAGATAGATAGATAGATAGATAGATAGATAGATAGGTAGATAGATAATAGAGTGAGTGAGAGGGTAAGCTGGGGCCTGAAGATATGGCTCCTTTGGTAGATTGCTTGCCTAACATGTATGAAGCCCTGGGTTTAATCCCAAGTACCATAGCACGCAGCTGTAATGGTAGCACTCCAGACTCAGAGGCAGGAGATCTGACACTTCCCTGTGCTATGTAGTAAGTTCCAGACTAGTGCTTCATAGAAAAATAGTCTCTAAACAAAACAAGACAATAAAGAAAAACATGTCTATATCTGGGCATGGTGGCTCGTTCCTGTAATCTTCGCCTTCAGGAGGCTGAGGCAGAAGATGACTGTTGAGCTCTGGGCTTGACTGAGGCCCTGTCTTAGAAAAAGGCAAACCGATTAAACAACCCCTTCTGGTATTTCTCATTTTGAAAGCTTTTGTCACTGATCAGTATTGGGCTGTGATCAGACATTTATAACAATAATGTTAGGTTATGTAGCTTACATCATACATACATCCATATATACACATAAATTTAAGAGAAAATTATAATTATTATGGCAGTTACATTTACATTAGGCTTTTAATTACAGAATGCTTTTACATACATTATCCCATGTGATCAGTTAGCACATGCCTTCAAAACATAAATTAGCCTTAATAGCCTAAGCTAAATAGAATTAAGAACAGAAGGGAAGTAAGCCTAGTGTTTAAATAAACTCATGGTGTCTTAGAGTCAAATATGAATAATTTAAAAAATTATCTACTGCTTTGGTTTTTCTTGTCTTGATTACCCTACTACATTAGCAAAAGTCAAAAAATATACCAAAAGGATATGGATACATCTGTATAGTCATATATATAGCCTAGTCGAGTACTTACATTACTTACCATGTTTTTTCTGAATATAAAATCAGAACATATATTTTGCCATGTGTGAGTCTGTGTATATTAATTATACAGGAATAATAAGGAAAATAATTAAAATATAGCAGGAGGAAAATCTTAGGGCTGTGAAGGACAGAGAGAAAAGGTAGAGAATGTGTGCACCAGAGAAGAAGCTATTGTGACTTCTTCCGTGAGTGCAATTTGCAATCATTGCATCTCAAATTAGGAAAGAGAATTTTTACTCTCAATGAATAAGTGTGTTTCTTGTCCCAAACTTGTAACTTTTTATTATACCTATTTGTGTGTGTGTGGTGGTTAGT
The DNA here is from genome assembly GCF_018167655.1 of Microtus oregoni. Lineage (NCBI taxonomy): Eukaryota > Metazoa > Chordata > Mammalia > Rodentia > Cricetidae > Microtus > Microtus oregoni. The sequence goes on from NW_024543210.1 coordinate 13,348,749, forward strand.
TTTTATCAACTTGCATAAGCCTGGACATATCTGGGAAGACAGAGCATCAGTTGAGGAATTGCCTCTATTAGATTGGGCTGTGAATCATTTTCTTAATTGTCCATTGATATAGGAAGGCCCAGGCCACTACGGGCAGTCCCATCCCTGGGTATATGAGCCTGCACTACAAAAGAAAGGAAGCTGAGAAAACCAGAGAAAGCATCCCAGTAAGATGTGCCTCCATGGTTTATGTCTTCAGGTTCCCGCCTTGAGTTTGTGCCCCAACTTCCTTGATGATAAACTGTTCTTTGGCTGTATAAGATGGACTATTGTAAAAGGAGGAGTGGTGGGCCGCTTCCCGCCGCCCGGCTCCTGGCTAGCTTTACCCAAAATAATTACACGGAAACTGTATTCATTTAAATACTGCCTGGCCCATTAGTTCTAGCCTCTTATTGGCTAACTCTCACATCTTAATTAACCCATTTCTAATAATCTGTATATCACCACGTGACTGTGGCTTACTGGGATGAGTCTAACCTACGTCTGTCTTGGAGAGGAGAGCCATGGCATCGGCCTGATTCTGCTTTTTTCTCCCAACATTCTGTTCAGTCTACTCTGCCTATCTAAGCTGCTGTCCTATCAAAAGGCCAAGGCAGTTTCTTTATTTGACCAATGAAAGTAACATATAGACAGAAGACCTTCATACATCAATGGACTAAGTCCTTTTTTTTTTCTTTTGGTTATGGGTGTTTATCATAGTAACAGAAAGAATGGGAAGGGGCAAAGATGTATGTTCTTGGCACATGTGTAGAAGTCAGAGGAAAGCTTGTGGGAGCTGGTTTCTCTCCCATCATGTAGATGCTGGGAATTGAACTCAGGTCTACAGGTTTGATGGCAGTTGCCTTTACCTACTGAGCTATATTGATGGCCCATCTAAACTTAAAACGCACATGATAAGCCAGATGTGGTATGTACCTTGAATCTTACTTGGTAGGTGGAGGCACGAGGATCAGAAGTTCAAGGCCATCCTAGACTCCATGAGATCCTGTCACTAACAAATGCTAACCAGCCAACTTCAGTTCAAGTGTTTTTATCATGACTCTTTGCATATATGTATATTTCATTTAGAATGTTCTTTTTGAACAAGATAAAATCTTTTTTCTAGCTCCTCATCCTTCCTCTTCAATAGAAATAAAGGGTAGCTCCTAGCTCATGAAGTTTCCCCAAAAAGACCATGCTTCAGTATTTGAACTGGTAATTGTTTCTCTAAAGAAGAAGTAAAAAAAAAATCTGTGGAGGATCAGTAGCTTAGTTCTAAATCTCAAGCCATGTTTTGAAGCTTTTGAACAAGATAAAACTTCAATCAAGCATTAAATCATTAATTAGTGAACTTAGGCAGTGATCATTGTACGAATATTTACTGTGTGTCTCATTCATGAATATGTTGGGACTAGGCAGTGGGACTATGATAGTGTTGAGAGCAACAGTTCTTATCATTGAGGAGCTCACAGACTTTTAGGGAGACAGATACTCTATGCATAGTAACAGATAGTCACAAATACCAATGAGTTCTGGATACAATACAAATGGATGCTATCATCAACCAACCCAATAGAAGCAACCTTGCAAACTCAAAGAGAACATTCATTTGAGCAACAATTGACAATTGATGTATGTCTCTATGTGTGCATGGATATGATTAGATGCATATTTATTTATACATATAATAAGGGCAAAAGTTATACAATACGTATTGCTTTTGTAATACAAACCACATTTTAAGAAAGGAACCCTTTGGGAAAGATCATTAATTTTCTCGTGGCCTCTTCATACTGAGTACTTCCTGTATAAAAGCATCATCGACAGCTGGGCATGGTAGTATACATTTGTAATCTCAGTGCTTGGGAGTAGAGGAAGGAGAAGCAGCAGTTCGGAGCCAGTTTTGGCTACAGGGTGAATTTAAGGATAATTTAGGCTACGTGAGACCCTGCCTTAAACAACAGAAGTCATGCAAAACATCATCTGCAAGAGTATTTAGAGAAAGCAAAACTTCCTTCAAGAGAAACAGAAAAGACAGTGTTGGTTGGACTGATTTAAAGTTCTTTGGGACCAAAGAATATTTTCTCTATGTTATGGGGCAAGTGAATTTAGCCAGACATTCCAGATTGTCTATAAACATACAATCAGAATTTGTCTTTAGGGCTCCCATTGTTATGCATTTTGTTGTCTTCCTTTGAAAGCGACAGTACTCTAACGCAGAGACTCCACCTTCTGGATAAGGTCCTGACCTTACACACACCTGGGTGCACAAGCCTGGTGGGAGGAAAAGTAGTAAAAGCCACAGGTAATGGGGGGATTAGTTTGGGAATGGGGGAGTTGTCTCAGTAAAGGGTTTCTGGAGTGTCTCTTGAGCTAGACCTTAAAGCGTGGGTCAGCCATGGTATGAGACTGGTGGTATCTCTCAACCACCCTCATAAGCTTCTGGGGCTCTTTTGAGTGAGAACTCACCACCGTTTGTTTCCTGGGGGTATGTGTCTCGTTAGAGAACAATAATACAAGTCACATTTTATCATCCTAATGGCTCCAAAAAAAGCTACTTTTAGCTCCCGCAGTGCATTTTAATGTGTTGCGAAAGCATGGAAATTTGCTGGAGACGTAATGGACACACAATAGATGAGGAGCAGGCAGAGCCATGGAAGGCGACATGTTATGGCTGGAGCATGCAAGTTTTCTCCTGAATGTGTCGACATCCTCTGTATTCGGAGGAGCCGAGGTGCAATTTGCTTTCATTAAACGGTCCTGGGAGATGTGCGGCTAGGATGGATTTTCTTACTCCATCTGATTGCATTTGCCTCCTTCCCTCGTCCTGTGGCCCTTGGCCCCAGTAATGATCCTATGTTCAGGATTGCATGAGAAGAGGAAGTGTTTGTCAGTGCAGGTGTATGCAGCTTGCCGAAGAGGCTGATACATTATGTATGCTGAGAAAGATGTTTTACTTTAAGAGAAGTTGAAGAACAAGGACAAATGTGGTTTATGACATCCACACCCTGGTAGGTAGGCCTGCTTTATTTGAGAGACCTGGAGAGGGACAGTAGTGACACTGAGCTGTTGACTGAGGTTTCTGTCCCACCGGGTCCTGCAGCCGTTCAGTCCCAAAGAAACACACAGAAGCTTACATTAATTGTAAACTGGTTGGTCTATTAGTTCAGGCTTCTTATTAATTAATTCTTAACCCATAATTCTTGTTTGTGTTATCCATTTGGCTTGGTACCTTATATCAGCGAGGCATTCTCATCTTGCTTCCTTTGTTCTGGGTGACAACTGCAGACTGAGCCTTTCCTCTTCCTAAAATTCTCCTATTCTGCTCACCCCACCTATACTTCCTGCCTGGCTACTGGCCAATAAGCATTTTATTAAACCAGTACAAGTGACAAATCTTTACAGGGTTAAAGGGTACAAGATCATTGTCCCTCAGTACTTAGCTGTCAACCCACTGTTTTCTGAGTATTACCTGGTATGGGTATATATATGTTGGAAGCAGTTTTTACAAATGAACATAGCCAATGCCAACTGGGTCTTTTGAGGAAAAACTTGGTAAAAAGCAGCCATCTTCCTTTATGTCTTAATACTAGGCAGACCTGGCCCAAAGTCCTATATTATCTGTGTCCGTGTACTGTGTGCTTGCCAGGTGCCCACAGAAGCCAGAAGAGGGCATCTGATCTCCTGGAACTGGAGCTGGAGACAGTTGTGAGTCTTCATGTGGGTGCCGGGACTTGAACCTGGGTCCTTTGGAAGAGGAGATAGTGCTCTTAACCACCAAACCATCTCTCCAGTCCCACTCTTTGGTTTGTTGAGCTAGGATCTTGCTAAATATTCCTGGTTGGCCTGGAACTCACGATATAGACCAATCTGGCCTCAAATTCACAGCCATCCCTCTGCCTCAGCCTCTTGAATACTGCGACTGCAGGTGAGCACCACCATGGCTGGCTTACCGAATTATTTTTTAGTGCTATTTGTCCTCATTGCTTTAGAATATTCTGACCTTAGAATGGTAGGGAATTTATCATCCTGTAGAGTGAACTTCAGCGAATCCTAGTATTTCGGTAAGTTCATCTTTGGCTGGGATTTGAGTATTTTCTGTTCTTCCCTGATTCCTGCATTTGTAATTGAGCACATTACGGTACATTTTGATTCCATTTTAATCCATCAAAATCAAGTTAGTTGTGAGTGATGGAAGAGGTTACTTTGTGGAGTCCAAGCTGCCTGGAGACATCAGCCACATGCCAAAAGCTTGCTCGTTGCCCGGCAACCTTTCTGGAGGAATAGATTTTGTGCCACTGGCTCCCTTTTTAGTCGAGGCGGAATCTATTAACACTACTGTTCTAGCCCAGAGAGCCAGAGTACATGTTAACAGAAAAGAATAGTTGGAGGGGTTCTTTGTTGTTTGTTTTGTATTGTATTGTTTTTGAGAACCCTGCACCATGTTTCTGGCTTCTAGACCCTACTACTAATTTCATTGAGTCCTGCATAAAGAGTAGGAGCATATGAAAATCCCTTAACACAGTTGAAGCAGGAATGATTTGTCTAGCGCATCCTTGGCGCCCAAGGAAGCCCATTGTTTCATTTCCCTTAGAAACTACCACACAGGGCAAGGAGGCTGACCTTGAGTGTCCACATTGACTGTGGAACACATCAGAGTATCCCATTTGCCCCCAAACTTTCATTCCCCAGCAGGTATACTTGCTGGCTTGGGGCTTTTCCAAGGCAGACTTATCTGTGATTTCTTCCAAGGTACCCGCTTTAAACTCTGATTGAAAAGCGCCTGTGTATGCCTTCCTCTTATCCTTCAATCAAAGAATGTCTCTTCCTCTTTTGTAGCTAAATACTTCAGTGACTGGATTGATGGTTTCCATCTACCAGGGGAGTTCACGTCACTGTCAGACCCATTGTTTTTTTTTTTTTTTTTCCCTGCTCTTAATGTAATAGCTTTGGGTTGTAGTGAGGCAAGATGATGCCTAAGATCAGCGTCAGGTGGCTGGAGTTATTTGCTGCCGCGGAAATGCAATTTGAATAATGGACTATATCAGCTGAGTGTGTCTCCCTGCCCCTCTGTAAAACAAAGGACCTTCTCAGAGCATTAACCCATGGATGGCAGGAAAGATCAGAATCCCCTCAGAAAGTCTCAGGAGACGGGAGGGTTGTGCCTTTCAGAGTGAATGGATACTGGCCACTTTCATCAGTAGAAGTGTGGTTTGTGATGTGGTAGAGAAATCAGTTAGTTGGCAATGATGTGACTTGGAAAATAATGTCAGAATACACCTGTTTACTGGTGTTGATTCTTCTGAATTTTGTTAAGTACAATAACTCATGAATTTTGGTACCACCAAAGCTTAGGATATTACGTATGCAATGGATCTTAGAGATTGTAGTTTAAGTGACCTGTTTTACAAATAAATTTTAAAAAGTTTGTTCAAGGATACATGGCTATGTCATGGGGAGGGGGCCCAAAATATGAACCCCATTTTCGGAAACCATATGTTACAAGAAGCCCACTAGAGATAACCACTGAGACACAGTCTATAGTCAGTTGAAAGTCTTTGTTCCAGCTGGCTGAGACTACGCTTGAGTATTTGGGACCCAAGTTTAGTTCGTGTGTTTTGAGTAAAGGTTTTTTTAAAGGTAAAAAAAACCATGTGGTGGTATCTCGGTCAACAGGAGGTTTTGTGCAAGCAAAGAGTTTAACAGAAGCTAAAGTAAGCAGTTAGCTGAAAAGGGAAGTTTGCACAAACAGGAAGTTTAACAGAACATAAGATAAGTAGCTGGGGTGTCTCAAGCTACCTTGGGTTTCTAGAATAGAGTTGGGTAATTTTCCATGGGATCCTCTATCAAGGAGATCAAACTCTTATTAAACCTAAACTGGCCTTAGCAAGAATACAGGAGGGAGGATGCATTGTCTCACCCTGTCACACATAGGGTTTGCCGTGCACCAAGAAAAGGGAAGTACCTGTTCCCACCAAATAGGTTCCATTGCTGTCCAACAAATATGTCACACACACCTATGTGGGGACTAGGAACAAGTGAGGTCTGTACTTCCGTGAAGTGATTTTGTAAAAGGTGGGAAGGCTCCCACGGCCCAGCAACAAAGCAAGAGAAATATGGTAAGCTACAAGGTGAGCAGAGGCCCATTAAAGACCGTTAGATGACGAAGTTTCATCTGCTGAAGGATGGCTGTTACCTCAAGAATGGCTGCATCCTGAAGGATAGCTGTTACCTCAAGAATGGCTGCATCCTTGCTGCTAACAGAAAACATGCCGAGAAACTGGAAAGTCTGACCCATTGCTACCAACTGAGCTGTTTTGTGGTAGAGAGACCCGCCTGGTGAGGTGGTGGGCTCTCCCTGCCTAAGGTCTACCCAGAATCTAGATGGAGGTGTACAAAGGTGTGAAAAGGGTGTGGTCTGAACTCCTGTAAGTGGGAAAGTGTGATAGGTTGATTTAATTAACATTCTATGTGACATGGTCACCTTCAGACACGAAGGTGTGGGGGCCCAGGGGAAGCCCTGTGTTTCTGTTCTGAGAGACACAAAGTGTGGACAGTCAGAAATGTAACTGGAAAAACAATGTGACCTCAAGGTAATGCCAGGGAGGGGACACCCCCCACATTCCTTTCTCCTGGTCCAGGGCAGGACCCTCTCAAAATGAAGGTCTTGTGAACAACTATCAGACAAAGGAGGTCAGAGCATTTCTTTCTGACTATCTCCTACACAGAATATGGAGGTATTATTTTTAGGTTTTATGGCGGGCTCTAAGAGAGAAGGATTCTAACTTCTGGGTTTTGCTTTTTGTTTTTTTAACCATAGGAAATGGAATATATTTTCTGGCCTGTCCTGGGGGAAGAAGAGGGTCTGGAGGGTCAGGAAAGGGTCAGAAGGAAACTGTGGTCTGAGGCCCTTGCTGTAGCCTGGAATTCAAAGTGCTCGCCTGCTGAAGAACCTTGCTTGGGGTCTTAGCACTCTTGCAGGGTGCAGACACCGACCAAACCACTTTGTTCGGCTCCTTTGTTGTTTCATGTACTCTTTGAGTTACTTCACATTATCAAAACTTAGTTCTTCTTATCATAAAAACTCTCTGTATAACATCCCCACCCCACAAGACCTTATCTGATTCACTTACACGAAGAAATATCCTGGCCTGAAGTATTGTTTGAACACATTCGCCTCCCCAAATTTGATTTTCAAAGTCAGAGGCCTCTTTCGTTCCTTCTAACTGGTTTCTTTAGATTTTCAGGCATCTCTGTATACAAGATTATTTCTCAGTGTGTACTGTAAAAGTCTGGCATGAGGATTTGCTTGAGTTTTATCTCTAAATTAAAGCATATATTCTAGAAGACAGTGGTAAAATTGATTTGCTTGGTTGGGGCAGCATCTGTTGCCAGGTCATGATCTAACCACATACCCCACTTTCACTTCTTCCCTGCCTTGGCATCTATCTGAATGTATTTGTTCAGAAGTATCCTGGATCTTAAAAGCATCACACACACACACACACACACACACACACACACACACACATTTGCGTGCACACAGAATTGAGTTTGTGAAGGGGTGGAGACAGAAAAAGAATTCAAAGTATCCTGCTGTTCTTTGCATTTTCTTTCTTCTGCTGATGCATTGGTGATATTTGGATATCAGATTTCATAGAAAAGTACAAACAACCCAGGGCCCTGTTTTTGTAATTTCATATTAATCTCATTTCCTTGGAAATTTGGCTGGAGGGACTTTTCCTACAACCTTTCTTCCATTTTGGCAGGATCTTTTTTTTTCTTTTCCCACTTGGCCAAGTTGCTTGTATTTTTATTTTATTATAAGAATGGGACCTGCAGTGGACTAACCATGGACTAACTAGCTCTCCTAGTCCCTGGTGTCGGATGCCACAGTTCCAGAACATGTGGAATGATTTAACTTGCTTCTCTCAGTAAATACACTCACCTTCAGGGCCTGGGTATTGTTATTCCCACTTGACAGATAGGGAAACTAAGGCTGATGTTAAGCACGCCCCTAAATTGTGCTCCCATGACTTCAAGAGCCCCCTGCTGTGAACGGGAGCTATGGTACCCCCTTTATTCTCCATGATAGGAGTCCCCATTGTCTTTTAAGCTGTGACCAAGTCCTCAAAATAACAAGGGAGTGAGTGATTTATATGTTATTTCCACTAGACCAATATTATCTCTACTTTCGAGAAAGATGTTCCTAAAGGCATAGAAGTTGTTAAATGAGTTCGATCAAACTGTACATTGTACATCTTTCTAATCTCACTGTAACATATTAAGGGACCAGTGGTGTCACCGCGTGTGCACACACATACATGTATGTAAACATACACACATACACACACAGAGACACATAGGTACACACAGAGACAGACACATATGCACATACAGAGATACATGCATGCATACATAGAAACATATAGACACACATACACAGTCACATATATACACACACATAGTTACACAAAGAGACAGACACACATGCACATACAGAGATATATACATGCATACATAGAAACATAGACACACATACATAGTCACACATATACACACACTAAGAAACACGTGTATGCCCATGCACACAGAGAGAGAGACAGATATATACACACATATATACAAACACATATACACAACTGATTTAAGTTTTACTATAATACTTTAATTAAATTTTTTCTCTAATTTCCATGTGACAGAAACTATTCTCTCATCTTAATGCATTTGAAAGCACCGTTTCTGGGAGCGGGATGTAACTTCGGGATAGAGCACTTGCCTAGCATGCACTAAGGTCTTGGGTTTGTGGCTACAGCTTAGAAAAAAAATGCCATGAAAGTATAATTTGGAAAGTATAAATTGGAATGCTAAAAGTCAAGTGAAGAGTTTGGTGCATTCTACTATACAACTAGAAAGAGATTTAAAAAAAAAAGAAGGAAAGCAATATTCTCTGGTCTGGGAAGATGACAGCTTCCTGTATCACCATCTTCACTGTATCGCCTGAGTTATTATTTTTTTATTTATTTTTTGTGGAATTTTTTGTTTTGTTTCTTTTGAGATAGATAAGGTCTTATTCTTTAGCCCAGACTACTCTGGGACTCACTGTGTAGTCCGGACTAGCCTTATACTTATGGCAATCCTCCTGCATCAGCCTCCCAAATCTTGAGATTTTAAGTGTAAGCCACCACTGCAGTAAGCTTCTACTTTAAAACTAATCCCAGCAAGACATCCTGATTCACCTTAGGTTTTGGCCAGACCATGACTGGATCCCTTATACCTATAGGCGTCTCAGTCTTCCTCGAGTGGGAAGACTGAGTCTGGATGTCTCTGTGGCCTTTCAGTGGTTCACACACTCACACACTGCTTAAATAAATTGTATTAGAGCCAAAGAGCAAGGGCGTCACTCAGACCTGTTTTTCTGGGTTAACTCTAGCCAAGTGAATGACCCCCTCTTTGGGCGGCAGTGAGAAATTGGAGAAGCTGCAGTAACTCATTTATATCACTAGGGTTCCATTTGGAAAATGATACCTCCTGTTGTCTAATTTAATTAGTAATTGCATTTTCCGTTCCAATTGAAAACCTCGGAAGAAAGGATGGTAATAAACGTGGTCTGTGGTATTATTATTGTTACCTAATTATATTTACCATTGTGACAGTTTTAGATTAAGGCACCTTTTATAAAGGAACTTCACAGACCTAGCTCATAGATTTCTTGCTTGTTCCTCAGCCTGGTGTCTTAGAATCTGGTATTAAACAGGAGCCCAAATTAATGGCTGCGGCTTTGGGTTGTTTGCTTTTACACATATGGCTGAAGGCTGCATGGCAGTCCATCTTGGATGCAGAGACTTCATCACCAGTATTTTCTGAGGTGTCACCCATAGCCCAGAAAAGGCAGTGGAGGGCCCTATGGAACATGGCTTAACCAAGAGGTGAAAGGTAATGCAATCTGCCTTGGTTCAGTTGCTGCTTGTTTCATGGCAATGGACCATAGCCATCAATCTATCTCTCCATTCGTGCATCCATCCACCTATCCACCTATCCATCCATCCATCCATCCATCCATCCATCTGTCCACCCATCATTCCATCCATTCATCCAAGATTTTAGAGTCCACCGTGTGTTGGGGCATCTTTGTCTCTCTTCTTACCTCTTTTTAAGAATAACATTTGGTGCGTGGAGTCAGACACATGAACAAACACCCTTAGGGAAGTACTTTCTCATACTTTGATAGGAGTGTGTCTGGGCAGAATGGACCCCAGAGAAAGAAGAGCACCCTATGGCTCCTCAGAAAAACTTTGTGGGAAAATCAACTCTGTATTAAATGTGAAGGTAGGGAGATCCAAAACTATCATCAAAGGATTAGATCATAATAAAGAGTTTGGTTTAATGCTTGTTTGTGATTCCTTGGTGATGGGAACCACTGGGAAATTTTAACAGGGAAAGGGCAGCCTTTTTGTATTTCAAATAAAGAAAGCTCAGCTTAATCCTTCTGCGCATGTATAAGACAGACTCCAGTAATACTCCTCTTTCTCCTGGATTTGTTTGGCTGCAGTGTTTCTTTAAAATACCCTTGGAGCTAGGCATGGCGATGCATGCTTTTATTTCCAGCTACTCGGGGAGCTGAGGCAGAAGGTTGGCTTGACTCTGGGAGTTCAAGACCAGCCTGAACTGTGGAGCAAGACCCCACCGCACACCAAAAAATATCAGTAAATGAATGGTTAAGATCAATTGGAATAATGTGTGTATTCAGTGGCCACTTTGTTCCTCGTGTGTGTGTGTGTGTGTGTGTGTGTGTGTGTGTGTGTGGTCCTTTTTTCATTTGTTTTTTGAGATGGGGTCTCTCACCAAGCCCAAAGCTTGCCAGTTGGCTCCTTCTGAACCTGCCTCCCCAGCACCAATGCTTGGGGTTCCAGGCACATACTGTCATAGCGACCATTTCACTTGGGTGCTGGGTACTCAAACTGAAGTCCTCACACTTGGATGGCAGTTACTTTGCCAGCTGAGCCCCACTTCCGCCCCCGCTACTTCACTGCTTTCTAAGTACTTTAATCTTCAGGACCCAATGAAAAGCCATCATTACTAGTTACATTTAGCTATTTGACTAATTACAGAGACTATCTGACGCTGACATGAGGAGACAATCAAGGGCTGGATGATCTTGGGGCCCCACACCATGCTGTGAAATGCCTGGTAGATGTTTGTGTCTGTGGGATACTTCCTACCTGAAGTACACTGGCTGGTGGCTGCCCTTTGTCTCTGATGACCTTGGCAAAGACTGTCAATGTATCAGGAAGACACAGGAATAGCTACAAACCCGTGTGGTTATTTTGTTTTTGTTTTTTTTTGTGTGTGTTTTTACAACTCTTTAACCTTAGATGTGATATTGTCCTTTATCACAAACACCCAGAATTGTGGCATAGGGTATGTGACTTGAATTCTTTTGTACTAATAGGTTGTAATAGGTAGTGTATGTTTCTAAGGACTTGAACATAAATCTACTGGCAATAATCATGATTCCAATTCCATTTTGGGCCTGGGGAGCAGTTCCTTTTGAAGACCCTTATTGTGGATAGGGAAAAGGAAAACACACGAGTATTAGAACAGAGAAAGATCTGGAATGGGGTTGGCTGGCCAAGAGGACTTACCAAACAGCAGGACAGAGGTAGAGAAGGGACTTGGCAAATTTAGTGTTTGTCGCGAGACAGCCTGGAAACTTCTAGGAGTTTTGAGCAAAGATGAGTTAAGGGCAGGTCTTTAGCCAAGACTTTTTGCTATATTTTCCCTGTCCGTGCATAATGGAAAAGGCTGCAATAGCCCCTGAGAGTGAGCAATCTGGAGGCTTAGGAATTAAAATGAAATGTTCTTCCATGTCTTGGGCTCTACTCAGCCTGCCAAGAAGTAGTCCTGGGTTACGCATTTTGTGGCTTGGGAGGAGCAATCTGATCAGCTTCAGCTGGCCATAAAAAAAGAAATACCGTGTTCTTACAGGGACCACTTTTAGAAAGGTTTTTTTCAGAATGGATTTCCAACTGTAGTGTCACCCCACTTTTAAAAAACAAAAACCAAAATTGAGGAAGCAAAGAAAAGCTGTGCCAGGCTCAACACGGTAGTCCTGTCGTGCCAGATTAAAGGGGTGGAATCATACAGAGGGAATGTGTCTGAGCCGAAAGTGCCGTTCCCCAGCTGGGGCTGGCGTGTAATTTCTCTCCTGTCTTCAGGTTGTATTTAACGGGAGGGGAGTGGGACAGAATTTCTTCACTAAGTAGCAGAGCTTTGCCAACAGTGCATCCTGGATCAAAGTGGCTGTTTTAGATGAGCGAACTCTGGGCTGTGGATGAAAACCCCTGAGAGTCCACTCCCTTCTGTGTAGGGAGAATGCGAATGTTGGGTGAATGGAGCCATGGGTGGGCGGGGCCTCGAGGCGTCTCTGTGAAGGTGAGTGCTTGGGTATGCATTGGCATCACCTGGAAAGCCTAAAAAGGGTGATGCCTCTCCTTGTAAGACAGCCGAGGGTCTGGCCAAAGAACAGGAGTTTAAAGAAGCTCCCCAGGGGATATCAATATATAGAAAACTTAGAGAAGTACTTACCTAAAAGATAATAATGGCTTTCTCTTTATATGTTCTTTATGCTAGGGACGTTAGAGGAAGCAGATTAGATTGGAGTTGTTTTGCATATACTAGAAGAATGTGGAACAGAAGCCTTTAATTAAATTTATTTATTTACATATTTATTGATACAGGGTCTTGTTGTGTAGCCCTGGGTAGCCTGGCACTCCCATGTAGACCAGGCTGGTCTCCAACTCACAAAATCCACTTGCTCCTGCCTTCTTGCTTGAATTAAAGGCAAGTATCACCACACCCAACCCAACAGAAGCCCTTTAAACACAGACTCAGGGAACTCTTAAGTAAGATTACTTGGATGGTTTCCTCTGTTTAAGGATTAAGAAATAAAGTTCTAGGGGTGTCTTGGCAATTGAGCCGGAATTTTTTTCTTTTCTTTTTTTCCATTGCAGAGAAAGCATTAAGTGCACGCGTACTTTGGAAATATCGTGGTTCCACTTCAGGGCGCCACAATGAAGAACACATTGCAGTGAAGTGAGTCACGTGGCGTTTTCTTGGTTTTGCAATGGATATAAAAGTGCTTATGTGCACTGTCATCATTAACTATGTCCTCATTTTATGTCTAAAAACAACAACAAAATAAAGTGCAGTACCTGTTCCAGTTTGGACCTGGGGTGTCCCTTAGACACTTGTGTATGGGGGTATAGTCCCAACTGCTAGTGCTATTGAGACATGATTGGAGTGTGAGTGTAATATCAACAATAGCTAACTTATTTAGGAGTTCATGGCAGAAAGATCTATTAGGATGTAGGACCAAGTTGGAGGATGATCACTCGGGTCATGTCTTTGAGAGTTCTATCTTGACCCTAGAATCAATGCCCCCCCCACACCATGAGGTATACAGATTTGCCCTGCCATGCCATCTCTACTGTAATTTTCTGCCTTACCACAGACCCAGTAACAATAGTGTCACATGATCATGGGCTCAAACCTCTGAAGCCCTGAACCGAAACAATTGCCTCCTGATTTGGGGGGGTATTTTGTCACAGTGATGGAAAGTTGACATGACATTATAATCAGACACATTGCTAAGGATGCTAGCAGTCAGGCTCAGGTAGTGGTTCAACAGGGAACGCACTTGCTGTGCAAGCATGAAAGCCCCAGTCAGAGCTGCAGCCCTCATGTGCAAAGCGAGGCATGCTAATCCCAGCCCTGTGAAGCAGAGGCGGACAGATCTGGAGAGTCTGGTGGCCAGCCTACCTGCACAATCAGAGAGCTCCAGGGTCAGTGAGGGACCGTCTTCAGTCGGTGTTCTGTTGCTCTGAAGAGACACCATGATCACCTCAACACTCAGAAGAGGAAACATTTCATTGGTGCTGGCTGACAATTTCAGAGGTTTAGTCTATTACCATCATGACAGGGAGCTTCGTGGCATGCAGGCAGACGTGGTGCTATAGAATAGCTGATGGTTCTACTTCTGGATGGGCAGGAAGAGAGAACCACTGAACCTGGCGTGGGCCTCTGATACCTCAAAGCCTACTCCCAATGACACTTCCTCCAATAAGGCCACACCTCCTCCAACAAGGCCACGCCTCCTCCAACAAGGCCACGCCTCCCAATCCTTTCCAAACAGTGCCACTCTCTGTACCATTCAGATATATGTGCCTATGGTGAGCATTCTTATTCAAACCACCACAGGCCCTTTCTGAAAGAAAAAAAAGGTGAGGAGGGGGCTGGAGTGATGGCTTAGTGGTTAATAGCACTTGTTTTTGCAGAGGACCTGGGTTCAGTTCCCATCACCCACAACTCTCTCTTAGACCAGTTCCAGAGGTCTGGGTCTCTCTTCTGACCCCCAGTGGCTTGTGGACCATAGACATACATTCATGCAAAGTATTAATATACATAAAATAGAAATATATATATATATATATATTTTAAAGTAGGGTAGAGAATGTCAGAATAAGACACCTAACGTTGATCACTGGTCCTCACATTTACAGAATGGGTTTCTACACCCACACACACTTACGCACGCACGCGTGCATACACACATGCATGCATGCGCGCGCGCACATATACTCCTCTCCCCAGAAGAATGCTAGTGATCCCTGATCCTTTGGTAAGCTGTCATCTTTTTGCTGTGAGAGGGGCTGACATTCATACTGATGGCTGCCGACTGAAGCCTGGGGTCAGAAGCAGTGTCTTCAAGGAAAACAGCAATGAAGTTTGACCCCTTTGTCAACTCTTCCTCTCTTCTTGTGTGCACGTTCCCTGGAGTAGACCTCTGATTCCCTTCCAGACTTTTCTTTTGCCTTCACATCTGGCACAAGTAGCCCAGCTTCAGACCTGCCTGCGTTTTTACGTGCCTGTCTCCCTTACCTGAATCATTTCTTGGTTCTCACTGAAATTGAGATGCACAACTCACTTCAGCGTGTCTCAGACATTCCCCAGCTATTAACGGGCCTGACGTCAGTGTGGTTGTATCTCAGAGAGTAGGGAGCCCTGAGAGAGAGATGGAGGACGCTGGTGGGTGGATTAGTGAGAACACACACGGCGTCTGTGGAGCACAGGTGCAGTCCAGGGTAACAGCTACAACGGTGACATCACAGATACGGCTGTAGGTCCCCAGAGTGAATACAACAGCAATGAAGAAAGTTGCAAATGTCAAACTGAATGACCAAAGTGTAAGAGTTATGAAGTGGGGTGTGCTTTGCGGGAAATGCTGATGACAGCCTTGCAGTCTCCTGAAAAAGGATCCCATCTATAAGGTACAGCACAGCAGAGAATGGAGAAGGGGTCTTCATTTTATCTTCTATGGTTAACACTTTTGGTTAGTACACACAGCAGTGGGTCTTGTGACATGCTCGTAGATGTCTGTCATGCCTTGCTCATCTTTACCCACTCACTCTACCCATCTCCCTTCATTGCCCGTAATCAGTATGGACGTTCTACAAGAAGAAAAGAGAAAAGAGAAAATAACTGTCTACATATAGGCAAAGGAGGGGGCAGGTGCAGGGTCTTGGGGAATGCAAGTCTTGACCCTAACTTACTGCTGTTAAAGGAAAACTGAGGTGTAGGAGAGAACGAAGGGACAACTGGGGTGGAAGAGGGGTGGAAAGGCAGAGGAGAGGAGAGCGCATGGGGAGAACATTATACTTATATAAGAACATCCTTATGAAACTGTTGCTATTTACAACGAGTATATATGCTGATAACAACCTGAAAACCAGGGCTGGTGAAATGGCGCGGTGGATGAAATATTTATTATTGTACAACCTGAGGACCAGAGTTCTGATCCACAGAACCTATGTAAATGCTGGGTGGGCTTGGTGGTCCACATCTCATTCCAGTTCTGGGAAGGTGGAGATGGAATCCTCAGAGCAGGCCAGCTAGGCTAACCTGTGCTCCTGGACTCTGTGTTCAAATGAGAGACCCTCAATAAAGATGGGGATCTAGACCAAGGAAGACTCCTGAGGCCAAGACACTCACACGCATGCACATGCATACACACAAGCACATACATGCACACACTCGCACACACATGCACGCACACAGGCATGCACACACTTGAACCCATATACACACACATGCATACTGCACACAAATATAAGAAAAGCAAAAACCCAGAATCGAATTATTAAAAAGTAAGTTGTGAATAGAGAATAGACTGTCAGAGTCACGTCCTCCACTTTCCCTGGAAATTTTCCTCTTTCAGGATTCCCAAGTGTCATGATATGGCCTGACGAAAAAGGAACACTCCTTTTAGTTAAGTCCTTTGCTAGCAGTAAGCTTTGCTCTTAAATATTTTGACTTAGCTTTTGTTCCCCCCTCACAGTCTATAATATAGGAGAAATTCTAAGCATTCAGCCTCTTGTCCAAACTAAGAATGCATTGAGGACACTCAGCCATTCGCACGGAGTGTCTTCATACGTCAGTCTGGGGTGATGTGAGTGGACTCTCCGCCTCAGTGCAAGCTCCCATGTAAAGCAGAACCGCAGGGGAGGCTCATGGATTGGAAGACCAGACAGCAAGCCAAAGTCGTGGTGGGAGGCGGCTTATGGCCAGAAGAGAGGTCTGGGCAGCTTCTCTGACACTTAATAACGCGGGCGTGTCTCCTGGAGATGCTGGTGTGATTCTGATTCAGTAGCCGAGCCTGGAAGAGGCTGTGTTTGCTGCAAAGTGTCTCTCCACAAGGTGCTGCCCTGCACCCCTTGCGGTGTTTGCCTGGCCATTTTGTGACATTTTTCAAGCCTTATTTTCAGTGTGCAAAGCTTTGGGTGTAGCTTTTCTGCCTTCTCAGTTATGGGTGGGGTTGCTGAGGAAGGACGGCTTACAAAATTGCTGTGATGTGTTTGTTGTAAACACTGGAGATGGAGCTTGTGACTGTGTGGTGTACATTGTACTTGGTCAACAAGAATGCTCTCGTGTTTCTGTAGTGTGGTATGTTCTTTCTGGGGAAAAAACAATGAAATTAGAGTTGATGAAGTCTCTTGGAACGCATAAACACATCGTGGTTTAAAATAGCCCAGTGTAACCAGGCTTCCTCCTGCCGTCTCCACGGTTTTCTCTTAGACCTTTTGGAATCTGCTTCTCCCCAGCTGTGCTCAGGTAGTCCCCCTCTGAGCCAGCGATTCTGGGGTATGCTGGTATCAGAACCACCTGGAGGACCAGTCCCAGCAGACGGCTTGGCTACACCTACCAGGAGTTCTGATTCAGCAAGTGTGGATAGGGTCCTGTATTCGTTGCTTTCTCATTGCTGCGGCAAAGCAAACAACAAACAAAAACTGGCAGAAGCAGCCTAAGAATGGGAGAGTTTATTTTGGCTCATGGTTTGAGTTTCTAGTCCAGTGGTCCTCAGCCTGTGGGTCATGGCCCCTTTGGATGGCCAGGAGCCATCCCCAGGGGTGGACAGGCCCCAGCAGAGACTGTAAGGGGAGGAGGGGCGGGGGACGAGTGAGCCAAGCGTGATGGTCGGGAGGATCTTTCAGCTTCAACTGATTAGCAGCCAGAGTGCTTCCTTATTTATACAAAATTTAGTAAGCAGGGATCGATTCATGTTCCAAAACATATGGATCATATCATTTTTGGTTTTGGACATGTGTTTCTCTTCTCCTTGCTCACCTTTTAGTTATCACTAATAAATTATAACAGAACAGAGTTATCATTTTTTACTCATTAACCCCATAACCCAATTTTTAAGAATCTCGAGGTACGACAGCCTGCTCTCAGGCTGATGGCTTTGGTTGCTTCAAGAATGCTAGGCCAAAACAGAATCTTCAAGCCAGCTTGGGCTTATTGCCATGTCCCAGGCAGTGTGTTATTACCTCTTAAAGGTCAGCGTGCCTGAGAAAAGTCTCAGGCCAAAGTGGCTGCAGTCATTGTTCAAGTTCTGGCACGGGAACTTCAGCTAATCTAACTTTGTTGCTGTGTCGGTCACATAATTGAGTGTATAGCGGGAAGTCTCCCAGGCATGCAACAGGTGGAGATGAAAATCAAAGGTAGCACGGCGGCCATCGTGTGGCTCAGCTTCGCTGGACCCTTGTCAAACAGCTGTGCTGGCTTTGTGATTGTTGCCGTTCCCATCAGATATGGCTTTGCCGACAGATGTTTACATTATGATGCATAACAGTAGCAAAATTACAGTTATGAAGTAGCAACGAAAATAATTTTATGGTTGGGGGGGTCCCCCACAGCATGAGGAGCTGTAGTGAAGGGTCACAGTGTTAGGAAGGTTGAGAACCTCTAGGCTAGTTCATCATGGCAGGAAGTCATGTAGGAGGAGCTTGAGGCCTCTGCAGTCAGGTCCCATTGCTTCTGGAAGCAGAGAGTTGATGCATATGGGTACTCTGCTTGCTTTCTGCATGATGCCAGCCCATGCAATGGTATCCTCAGCATAGAGTAGATTGTCTCACCTCAGTTAACCCCATCTAGAAACTCTTTCCCATACATGCCCCGAGGTTTGTCTCCTAGGCAACCGTATGCCTTGTCAGACTGACAGTAGTCGGGCTACCAAACTCAAATGCTTCCCAAGTTCCCAAGGTGAAAAGGAGGAAGGGGAAAGGAGGCTGTGTAGGACTGTGGGGAGTGCAGGTGGGATTTGTAGCTGTGACGCTGAGAAGCGCCAGGGTAGTGAAGCTGCCATCAGGAGGCGTTGTGGAGCAGGCACTTCCTGACCAGCTCGATGACCCGTGTTCTCTCTAGAACCCAAGGAGAGAACCAGCTCCTCAGCCTTGCCCTCTGACCTCCACACACGTGTGTTGTGACACGTACTTGCCCAAGGAAGAAAGAAGTGTGGCACAATTTTTAAAAAGGAAGTCGCAAAGAAAACCGGGTACATCTTGTATCCATTTGTGTGTGTGCTTGGTGTGTGTGTTTGCGTGTGCACACGCTGTGTGTTCCGTGTGTATGTGGCACTGTTTAAGTGGTAGTATTAGACATTATCATACAGTTAAGGCAACACAGCTTATCTGTGGCTAGGAAATAATGTATAGTTTTAGGGCACGGCATGTGATTTACAGGAATTTGGGATTTGTCACTGGCAGTTTCTGGGTTCTACACCCAGGCTCCCAGGATTTGACCCCTCCCCCATTTCTTTCATCGGGAGTACAGAAAAATTTGTCAGAGAGTTTAAGGTGAGTGTCCATCTCTTGAGATAGCAGGAGTTGTTTAAAGTTTTGTTCTGGAGATTAAATCCGTGATCTTGAGCGTGCTAGACAAGCTCTCTGTCTTCTGGCCATGAGCTGGGAGGTAGGTAGAGTACCACATTTCATTTTTAGCTCCTTTTTCCTTTTTTTTTTTTTAAATACCACTGCCAGGCTTTAATTGATACAGAATATGCTACCCACCTTCAGCGTGTCCGCTGGTAATTTTGAACATATGCACACACACCTGTGAATCCTCATAACCATTAAGGTGAAGAAGCGCCCATCACCCGTGATAAATACAAGGTTGCAAAGGGTCCCTGATGCTGCACTGGACACCTGTACCGGGCCTGGCTGAACACAGCACGGGAGGGTTTAATCACAGCAACCAAGCTTTGGCATGTTCCAGGATTCTCTGTAGCCAGTCAGGTGACCTATTACCAATTGACTGGATGATGAACTAGACCAAGCATTGGTTTCCGGGTCCCCACTGTTTTCTGCAAATGCTGGAGTTTTCTGAGCTAGCCCTGCTTCTGGGAGCTGGCTCAACACATGAATGATGTTTAATTTTGTTCAAATACACTGTACTGAGTTCAGCCATCTAGTGAGCGTTCCTCCTAAATGCATAGAGGATCTTCTTCATTCCACTTCTTCATCTCTACTTTATTCCCCTCTGTCCTGAGGTTGGCAAGAGTCAGCAAACCTCCTCTGTCACACAGATTGCTCTGTAGAGTCTAGAATTTCCTGTAAATAGAATCACGCGCTATGTGCTTTTCTGACTGGAGTGTGGATGGCTTCTTTCACTCGGCATAATTATTTTAAGATTCGCCCAGGCTTTAGCATGAGTTAATACTCCCGGCCTCTTTCGCTGAGTGGTATTCCACTGTAGAGACATAGGGGGAGCATCCATTCACCCGTTGATGGACATTTGAGTTGTTTTCAGCTTGTGGCTATCACAAATAAAGCTTCTGGGAACATTTGTGTACAAATTCCTACATAGACATACGCTTCATTTCCTTTGGATAAACACATAAAAATTGGAATGGCTGGGCCATACAGTAGGCGTATGTTTAACTTTTTTAGAAGCTGCCAGAATGTTGTTATAAAGAATTTTTTTACAACTGTACATTTCTAACCACAGTGGATAAGAGTTTCCCTAGCTCCATAGCCTCACCCAAATGCGGCGTGATCAATCGTGTGTGTACATGTGTGTGCAGATGCACATGCCTGTGTATTGGCATGTGGAGGGCAAAGGTTGTCACTGGGTATCATTCTCCGCTTGATTTTTTTGAGGCAAGGTCTCCCACTGAACCTGGGGCTCACGCTGTTCCTAGTGAGAAGTAAACTCTGCCATAGATGTGTATATATGGGGAAACTGTAGCATATGAGACATCCACTGGGGTCTCCGACATCTCCCACAGATAGATTGGACTACTGTATTATGCTTTCAAATATTTGGGCATTTTCCAAATGTTCTGTTCTTGCAGTGTGATTCGGTTTTATTATAGTCACAGATGCTTTATAGGACTTGAATCCTTTTCTATGGCAAATGTATTTCATTATTATTTAGATGTTTGAGTTCTTGCACTCATTTTTTGTAAGCCAGTGAATACTGACAAATTATTTCTTCCACAGAACTGTAACCACACGTTCCCAGACAGTGTGCGCGCGTGTGTACGTGTGTCATGTATGTGTGGTTGAACTAATTAACACACACCACCATTTCATTGGTTACATAATAGAGCAAATTAGCAAGTATCCAAGTGTTAAGTTACACAGATCAAAGGCTTCTGGAATATTAGACATTAGCTTGATGCCTTCGCAGAAACCTATTTCCCTTTTCACAGAGGGGCTGGGAAGAAGAGAATCATAATTCAAACACAGAATGAATAATCACAGTTCAAACTTTGGTAGGTCTAAGGAAAAAAGGGACAAGAATTTCAGAAACTTTAATAATTTCCTAGCTATCTAGAGCATTGCTATCTCTTAAACGTATTGAGCATTAAATTAAAGAGCATATTTTATGTGGTCTGCAACAGACAAAACATTTTCCTAAAATATTTACAAGCTTCTCCCATTCTTTAGTCAGATGCCCCCTCCACTAAGTAGCAGCCCCGAGTGCAAACACTAAATTAACGCTAAGGGTTTTTTTTGTTGTTGTTTTGTTTTTGTTTTGTGAGGCGGGAATTATCAAATGCAAGGTTTTTTTTTAATATTTATTTATTATGTATACAATATTCTGTGTGTATGCCTGCTGGCCAGAAGAGGGCACCAGACCTCATTACAGATGGTTGTGAGCCACCATGTAGTTGCTGGGAATTGAACTCAGGACCTTTGGAAGAGCAGGCAATGCTCTTAACCTCTGAGCCATCTCTCCAGCCCCAAATGCAAGTTTTGCAACTGTAGATTTTCAACTTACAGCACAAAGTGAGAGTAGAGAGACATTAAATAATCTTAAGACTTGGTAAAAATTAAAAACAAATCACGGCTAAAGCAGATCTGACGTGTACAGTGGGAGGGTGGGCGAGGTAGCAACTGGCAGGTTGCCTCAGAAACCCTGCAGGCCTTAAAGTGACTGGGGGACTAGCCACAGATCTAGTTTCTTAGCGTGACATTTGGGTTCCATGTGACACTAATATACCGGCATTGTGATAGGTATTTGGGAACCCAGTCGTTCTAAATTCCCTGTATAAGATTTTGGCACAAGAATAAATTTAAAGACTTAATAGACTCCTTAGTGATGTTAAAAATGGTTTGTTGGTAGAGAGTAAACACAGTAGAGATGCTAAGCAGCGAGAATCCTTTGCTAACTGTCTGCCTCCCTTGATGTGAGTCCGTCATAGAGACTGTATTCTGTCTGCTTACAGCCTGGGAAAGCCCACTTCGCAGTACTCTGTGGAGGCTTCATCAAGCCGCAGGTTGGCTAGTTACATCTGACAAGTTAGGTCCTGTCTCACGCTTTGCTTCCAGGCAGTAGCCCTGGGACCCTCAGGTTTACTGGATGTGGTTATTTCTGTGGTCATTGGAAACTTCGAAAAGTAGCCCCGATTTAGGAAAAGACTTTTTCCGGATACAAAAGCTACTTGCTGTGGAAAGTTCCATCTGCTTTCCCCTCAAGAATGGGATGGCGTCTCCGAATCCCACTTGAGCTTCCAGCCCTGCCGGGTGATCTCCCGGGGCCTGCAATTCCACGCACAGCAATATGGAGGCCGAGATCTTTGTGACGCCTGCTCTTCACAAGACTCAGCCTGTCCCCTGTGATGATTGGGTGGTTGCATGCCGTGGTCAGGAGGTCAGCCGAGGATACGGGTGCCTTATTCCCTGTGAAGGAGGCATCAGATTTTTCTGTGGGCTTCCTCGTACTAGTTCCGTCTCTGGGGCTCTGACAAAATACTCTGACAAAAAGCGACATAGTGATAAAAGGTTTTCTTTTAGCTCACAGCTCCAGGATACAGTCCACACCAGCCGCGACTCACTCAGGGTCAAAAGCAGAGAGAAATGGAAGCCTTCATGCTCAGTGCTCAGCTTTCTCTGCTGCTATCCACTCCAGGGCCCCAAACCAAGGAGTTGTGTCCCCCACTTTCAGTTAGCATCTTCTCACATCACTCAAGATGATGAGGACAACCCTCACAGACATACCCAGGGGTCAACATGCCTAGGCAGCCCCTCAGTGGGGCTCTTCTGAGGCGGCGGTAAACCGTGGCAACTTGACCGTTAAAATTAACCATCATACTCCTATTTCATTCAGAGTGCGCTGGCTGGACCCTGTGTGAAGAGGCGTCTGGTGCTCTCGTACACGACTTCCACAGGAGCAGGGTGGTCTGCTTGAGCCATGTTAATTTAGTTTGCAAAAAATCCAGCAGTGTTATGAGAGAGTTGGAAAGTTGAATACAGAAATGATGAAAAAAGAAAAACATCCTCCAGTGTCCTCCAGGCTCTGAGTGTGAAATTGGGAGAAATGGGAAATGAAATGAAATCCCTAGCTAGACGCTTCAAATCTTTAGTTTGGAAACACTGACGCAATGCAAAGGAAGCGACTTTCACCCCACTCGGGTCACCCCCCTCACGAAATGTTCCTCAGTTTTCAGTTCAGCGTGTTGGTGGCCAGGCCACTCATCTTTTGCATGGCGGTCTTGGTAGAGCAATGGCTTCCTCCGGGTCAGTCGTCTGCATGCGTAGGGTCTGTTTTAGTTTGGTTTCTGTTGCTGTGGTAAACACCAGAACCAAAGGCAACTTGGGGAGGAAAGGCTTTACTTAGCTTACTGCTTATAGTCCATCCTCGATGGAAGCCAAGACAGGAACTCAAGGCAGGAACTTGACGCCCAGGGCACAGAGAAACATTGCTTATTGGCTTGTTCCCAGGGTCATGTTCACCTACCTTTCTCACGTAGCTAAGGCCAACCCCACTGTGGATGGCACGACCCTCAGTGGATGGTCCTTGTTGTGTCTTAGTGATCAATAAAATGTCCCGCAGACATGCACACAGGCCAACCTGAGGGAGGCTGTTCCTTCGCTGAGGTCCCTCTCTCCAGGTGTGTCAGGGTGACAGCTGATGCCCACCATACAACAGGGGCCTTCTGCATGGAGTTCTAGCAGCCAGCTCCACCACCCTCCAGAAACACCATTAGTATGTGCCTTACAGCACCACAGAAGGGAATGCGACTTTATCATTGGAGGTTATAGTCTAACCCCTGAGGTTCTGGTCCTGGGGGCAGGGCAAGGATGCTGGTGTTGTCTTGGGATGGGATGGCTGCATGATACCAGTCTACCATACAGTGAGCAACTCTGAGGAGAGCGCATTGCCTAGCTGTCCTATGCCCTGGGGAGCCAGTAGGTACCCTTGAGACTGAGTTCTTTTACACTTAGCGATAATTGTTTTATGGCCTGGAGTGGTCTCTCTCAGTTCGATGCTCATGTGTATTTAAACATGCATTCTTCTGTTGAGTGTGTGTTTTTAGTAATAGATCACTTTGGTGCATAGTGTTCAAGCCCTCTATGCCTTTCCTGATTCTCCTGTCTGAAATCTCAGGCTGTTACTGTGGATTGACCAGTCTGCTTTCCTCACAGTCCTAGCAGTTTTCTTCATTGTGTTGGAGATGTTGTTGGTGTCGAGGTATCTGTGATGATTGTGTTCGTTTTAGTTTGGGTGCTGGGAATGGAAGCCTATGCTGTGCAAGCTCTCTGTCACCGAGCCGTAGTCCCAGCTTTTGGTTTCAGAGACAGGATCTTGTATAGTTTATGCTGGCCTTGAACTTTCGATTCTCTTGCTTTTGCCTCCAGAGATCTGAGTTGCTACGTTCCTATAATTGTGTGATGCCTCTGTTATCATGGAATTATCCCCATCACTACAGCAATGCTCTTCAGTTTGGGATACAGTTTGACATTAGTAACACCGGGCCAGGTTTCTTTCCCTCCCTCCCTCCCTCCTTCCCCCCTTCCCTCCCTCCCTCCCTCCCTCCCTCCCTTTCTTCCTTCCTTCCATTTCTTTATCTTTTTTCCTTTTCTTTTTAAAAACTAAATTATTTTATGTGAGCAGTTGTTTTACCGTCATGGATGTCTGTGCACCACAGACATGCCAAGTGCTAGAGGAGGCCAGAAACGGTAGTAAAGGAGGGGGAGCTACCCTGCGGATGCTGGGAGTCGGACCTGAGTCCCCTGGAAGAGGAGCAAGTATTCTCAACCACAGAGCCATCTCTCCTACTCCCCCTTCTTCCTGGCTCCTACCAGCCCCCCTGTGTCTCCCCTTCTGCTTTCCTGTCACGTGGATTTCTTCCCTCTGTCTCATCCTCTCTCCCTCCCCCGTCATTCAAGAGCTTTCCTCCCATCTCCATCCCCACTCCACTTTTGTGATGTAAAGTCTCATAGGAAAGATTTGCCTTCTGTGTCTGACTTGTCTCATTTGACATAACAATAGCCAGTTCCTTCCGTTTTTTCTTCAAATATCATGATTTAATTTTTCTTTACAGCTGACTAAAATTCCATCGTGTGGGCCCGAGAGATGGCTGAAGGGTTAAGGGCACTTATTGCTTTTGCAGAGGACCCCGCTTCTCTCCCCAGCCTTCATATGGTGGATCACAGCCATTGGAACTGCAGCTCTGGGCTCCAGTGCTCTCTTCGGACCTCTGTGGTTCTCGCACACACTTGGTACACATACATATATTCAGGCAAAACACATGTAAAATGAAAATGAATAAATATTTAAAAAATATAAACTATAAAGTAATTTAAAAACATCCACCGTGTATTTGTAGCATGTTTTCTATATCCATTCATCTGCCGATGGACATCTAGGTTGGCCTGTTTCATGGTTATTGCGAATAGTGGAACAGTAAACACGAACATCCAAGTGTTGTTGTGGTATGTTGACATACAGTTTGGTATGCACCTCGGAGTTACAGTGTAGCCAGTGATAGCTGGTACATATGTTTAGTCTCCTTTCAGGTTACTTTTTTTTCTTTGTTTTGTTTTATTTTATTTTTTTCAAGACAGGCTTTCTCTGTGTAGCCCTGACTATCCTGGAACTCACTCTGAGGACTCAGAGATCCACCTCCCTCTGCCTCGTGAGTGCTGGGATTAAACACGGGCGCCACCACTGCCTCATTTCTCACAGATTTCTCATGGTATAGCCACACTGGCTTCCATGGTGGCAATACCAGTCCGTCCCCACCATCAGTGTCACAAGGTCCCTCTTCCCTCACATTTTTGACGAATGTGTTGCTGTTTGCTTTCCTAATGAAACATTATGAGCTGGACAGGATGGAATCACAAAGTAGTTTTAATTTTCATTTCCCTAATGGCTAAGGTTGTTGAATACATTTTCAAGTATGTATTGACTAAATGTTTCTTCTTTTGAGAACATTTTAGTTAATTAGTTCATTTATTGATTGGATGATTTGGTTTTGCCATTTAATTTTTTAAAGATATTAATTTATTTTCTGTGTTTGGGTGTTTTGCCTACAAGTATGTCTGTACACCCTTTGTGTGCCTGGTGCCCTTGGAAGCCAGAAGAAGGTCTTGGGGTCCCTGGAAATGGAGCTATTAATTGTTGTGAGCCGCCACGTGAATTGAGCTTGGGTCCTCTGGAAGAACAGTCAGTGTTCTTACCCACTGAGCTTTCTCTCCAAGTCCCCAGTTTCAGGTCTTACATTAGGACTTTGAACCATTTTATATTGACGTGTGTGTGTGTGTGTGTGTGTGTGTGTGTGTGAAGTTTCTAGCTGGGATTTTGATGGGTTCCATTAAATCTATAGATCATTATAGCCATTGTTACCCTATTGATCCTGCCAGTGTAGGAG
Source organism: Microtus oregoni (assembly GCF_018167655.1). Lineage (NCBI taxonomy): Eukaryota > Metazoa > Chordata > Mammalia > Rodentia > Cricetidae > Microtus > Microtus oregoni. The sequence goes on from NW_024543210.1 coordinate 13,375,264, forward strand.
CATGGAAAGTCTTCCAATTTTATTTTTTTTCTTGGGTGTCTTAACACATTCATTGTAGAGACCTTTCACTTTCTTGATAGGTTTATTCCTATGTGTTTTACTTTCCTTAAAGCTATTGTGAAAGGGGTTATTTTTTTTTATTTCTTCCTGTACAAATTCATTACTTCTTTACAGAAATGCTACTGGTTCTTTTATGTTGTATCTATGTTCATTTTGTATCTTGCTTTATTTGATGTGTTTTCAGGACTAAGAGTTTTCTGGAAAAGAGCACACATTTTTGCCTTGTTCCTGATTTTAGAAAATAAAAGTGTTTCTTTTTTTTTTCCATTTAGTATTATGTTGGCCATAGGGTCACTGTATATCACCTTTTTTATGTTGAGATGCATCCTTCTACTCCTTGTTTTTTTGGAGGCTTTTATTGGAAAAGGAAATTTAACTTTGTCTATGGCTTTTTCTACGTCTGTTGAGATGATCGTATAATTTAGTCTATTTATTTGTTGTTACATTTATTGGCTTGCATATATTGAGCAATCTTCTATCCCTGTAGTAAAAACAACTTGGTCATGATGCACAATCTTCTTAATGTTTCTTGAATATAATTTACAAGGATTCTACTGAGAATTTTTTGCACCTATGTTTATGACAGAAAAATGGCCTATAGTTGTGTGTGTGTGTGTGTGTGTGTGTGTGTGTGTGTGTGTGGTGTCAGGGTAATACTGGATCCATAGAGTGACTTTGGGACTGCACTTTACTGTTTTGTAGAACAGTTTGAAGTGTGTAGCTGTTCATTACAGGTTTGATATAATGCAACAGTGAATCTTACCTGGTTCTGGATTTTCTTGTGGGAGGCTGTTACTATATATAACTGCTGTAATCACATTGCTTGGGAAGGTTCTCTTGAAACTGTTTATATCATTTTTGTTCAGTTTTGATAGGTCATATATGTGTAACAATTCATTCATTCTGGAGTTCCTTGTTTTCTGGAATTTACATTTCGGCATATCCTCAAGTCATTATCTGGATTTCAAGTGGAATCCATTGCATCATCTCCTTTCTTCATGTCTAATTTTACTAATTTGCTATTTTCTATCTTTTTCTTTGGGTTAGTTTGACTATGGGTTTGTCAATCTTTCTTGTGTTTTCCAAGAACCATTTTTTTTTTTAGATAGTTCTATATCCCAAGGTGACCTTGGCTTCACTATGTAGTCGGGGATAGCCCTGAGCTCCTCATCATCTTGCCTCCAACTTTGAAGGGCTGGGTACAGTACCATCATGACAGTAGAACCAACTGGTTCAGTTGTTTGATGGACTGATATATTGATCAAAAGAACCAGCTCTTTGTTTGATTCTATACATTTATTTTCTTTTAGTCTTCATTTCAAAAATGTCTGCCCTGATATTTATTATTTCTTACTGCCCATTATTTTTGAGATTTGGCTTGTTCTTGATTTTATGAAACCTTACATTGTACCATTAAACTGTTTCTTTGAAGACTTTCTGGTTTTTGTTTAAACTATAAGCAGTTATAGCTATGACCTTACTCCTAGAACTTCTATATCTATCTCCCAAAGGACCTGGTAAGTCATGCTTTTATTTTCATTTGAGTCTAGGGATTAAAAAAACTTCCTCCCTGCTTTTTTCAGTGACCCCTTTGGTCATTCACGTGTGTATTGTTCAGTCACCAAGTATTGAATAGTTTTCTCTTCCTGTTGATTCCTAGTTTTAGTCCGCTATAACCTAATAAGATCCAAGAAATGATTTTTGACTCTTTTATATTTTCTTAGACTTGTGGTGTGTTGTTTTTCTTTTACCTGAAATGCAGTTTTGTTAAGAGAAGGTGTCATGGGATGCTGAGAAAAATGTGTGTTCTATTTATTTTGGATGTTATTTCTGTCACTATCTACCAGGCCCATTTGACTGATGGTGTAATTTAACTCTGAGGTTTCTTTGTTGATTTTTTTTTTGTTTTGGATGACCTACCTAAAGATGAAAGTGGTGTACCGAAGTCACTCACAACTGCAGTAATAGGATCTAGGGTTTCTATGCTGTGATAAAACACCATGACCAACAGCAAGTTGGCATGGAAAGGGTTTATTTCATTTTATACTTCCAGGTAACATTCCATCGCTGAAGAAGTCAGGGCAGGAACTCACGCAGGGCAGGAACCTGAAGTCAGGAACTGAAGCAGAAGCCCTGGAGGAGTGGTGCTTACTTCCTTATGCTTGTTGTGTCTCTTGTCTCATCGCTCCCAATACCGCCAGCTCAGGGGTGGGACTGGCAGGAGGAAGGGCACAGAGAGACTTTGTTGAGCAACACTGACAGGCTTTGAGACATTCAAGTTCCTTAGGGCATGAATCTGTGGGGGAGGAGGGCAAAGGAACGAATTGGGAGGGGATCCCAGAGGAGGGTCTCTGCATCAGGTTGCCTCCAAAGCACTGGGTGCTTAGGGTCTTAGCACCATCTCTACCTCAGTGCCCTCAGCAGCTGCCGGATGGCGTTTTATGGGCATGCAGACTAGGTAGGCTCAAATGGCTAGGAATCTGCCTGGTTTGGTTGATTGAAAACTAAGTGGCTATGAAAGCAAGTTGAGTTTGATACCAACAAGTTTTAAACGCCTTCAACGGGACATCTTTGACTCCTGTAGAATGTTGACAGTCACCACCCTCGCCCTCCCACCCCCACCCTTCCTCCTCCCCTCCTCTCCCCCACCAGTTGAAAGCAGATCATTTTCAAAGGTTGGTGGAACTTCCTACCGAGGCCCTTTAAGTTCAGAGGTGTGGGCAAGCTTACCAAGTCCAGCAAACTCCTTGATATACTTACCTCAGTATTACCTAATGTACTTCATACCTTAGCTGTGAAAATGTGACTGTTAAAATGCTGGCTGTCTGGCTGGGAAGATGGATAATGCTTGTGTTTCTCCTCTCCGGAGGGTTTGTGTCTGTCTTCAGTCAACATAGACAATGTGTTTCCCTGTGACGCTTCCCATCTCCCTCCCTGTATCATTCCTTTCTTCTTGCTATCTCGTACAGCAATGGTTGTGGCCCAATCAAGGCACTTAGCTTCTGGTAAGGCTCAGCACGTGACAGCCTTTTTAAACATCCCACGCCTTGCATGAAGAATGTAGAACACTAACCCGTTGCTTTTTGGAGGCTGAATGGAAGAACATGGACCTCGGGTGGAACAGAAAGTAACCTACTGTTACTAATAGCCTTGCCAGTGACCAAGATACAACTGAATGTGACCAGTCCTAGAGACAGCACCAGAGAGATTAAGTGAGGATTGGGGGGAATAAAGAGAGAACCCCAACCCCTGGACAGCTAGGTCGAAGTGTGGAACTCGCAGCCGATGTTAAGGAGTAATGACTGACCAGAGCATCTTCTCCCAAGGAAGCCTGGCGTGGTGCCCAGAAGAGCCTCACCTGTACTGGGAAGTCACTAAATGTTATACGGAGTCCTAAGGGGCATTTTCATCCCAGAAGTCAGAACTTATACCACAGAGAGCACTAAATGTCTGTTTATCCATGAAATTTCATCGGTTTCTCTACTTCCAGATCTTCAAAGAATGGAGGCTTCCGTTTCCATCTGGTCTGTGTGCAGATGTAAAAGATTAAAGCAACCGAGAGCACAGGGAGAAGAGAAACTTTAGCCAGATTCCATTTTTCTTAAAGCTCCAAGTCCCCGCAGCATTTATGTGCACTAACAGCCATCTAAGAATGTACAGGATCTATCTAAAAATCAAGTGCCCTTCTGAGGCTTCTTAGGAAATAATACTCTGTGTTCCGAGTTCCCATGAGGTTTCACTTGTGGGTATAACAAACCAGTCCTCAACAATTTGAATACTTAATTGCTATTTTAAAAAAAAATCCACTGGGTAGCATTTTGAAAATCTACAGCCATTTCAAGTTGTGTGGCTGTTGACCAAGGCTCTGGTGGAGATGAAAAACACACCTGCTACTGGGTCCCAGAGCCTTTGTGTATGCCTGAGGCTCCCAGGACTTCAGGAGTGGTCCAGCCTGCAGCTTGGCACCTTGACATCCATTATTCGGCAGTCTAAAAGCTGGGCCTTCGACTTCTCATTACGTGTGTTATTTTAACAATCGTTTACAATTGAATGCAGGCCAACTGTTTGGTTTCCGCCTAGGCAGAAGGGTATTTAAGACACTTCTGAAAAGGAAACCCTCCTTTTGTAGATGCCAGTGCATGCCTTAGCTGACAATGGTGGCCTTATTCTTAGTGGCTTGCAAGCCTGGAAGAAGCTTTGCCTTTGCCCTTGCCGGAAGTGGGCTGTAGCTCTAGACCTGGACCATCGGGAGAAGTCAGAGCATCCTTGACAATGGGCGTCTCAGCCGTCTCTGAGCTGTCAACGTGACGAACAGATGGGGATCAGTCTACATGCCTGGACGTCTCCTCTTCCGGTGAGGACCGTGCAGCAGATAGAACCTAGGAGCTGCTGAATGAAGAGGAGCGAGTGAAATGGCAGGAACACAGATGGAGGGACTCTAAAGTTCCTAGAAAGCGCACGCTCAATGTGTGATGAACTAAAATTAAGTGTAGTTGTGCGAGCCAACGCGAATTGCAGAGTGTTGTCCTGACAACTGGCACAAGCTTAGTTCCTATGGATGCCAGTGACCTTGACCCATTTTTTGGGCTTCAGTGTTCATATCCAGAAAGTCTGATGTCTGCAGAAAGGTAATGTCTGTTTCTGAGGTTTGGGTCTAGGGCTCTGAAATGAAGCGATAAGGCAGGATCCCTGGCGATTTCGTTGCATTTAATTGAGGTAACATTGCTGTTGTCTTGGCATGTGATTTACGCCACGGCTCACCCACGGAGCAAGTGAGGACAGCCTTCGGTTTACAGTTGCAGACTCTCCAGTCTTCATTGTGATTGATACAGAGGCCAAGGGTAAGCCCATTTACAATGGCTGGTTGCCTTTGAGACCTAAGACAAGAGAATATACCAGGAGCAGAGGATCCAGTATATACCAGGAGATATATATATATATATATATATATATATATATATATATATATATCAGAATATACCAGGAACAGAGGTTCTAGTGGGCTCTAGCCCTAACAGTGGGATCTGAGTGCTTGGAGCTTGGTGGCCCAGCCTCTCTTTTCCTCTCTTTCTCCCTCCTTATGCACCCTTATTCTCTTTACGACATCTCCCTCCACCACCCCACTATGTTCTGTTAGTACTGTCTTCTCTCCAGAGATTGGTGTCATTCCCTGGTTAGTCTCTGTCTGTCTGTCTGTCCGTCTGTCTGTCTGTCTGTCTGTCTCTGTCTCTATGTGTGTGTCTCAGAGAGAGATTGTATAATAATGGGAAGAGAGCTGGGAATGGAACTTAGTTGTGCTGTATAAAAGCATTAGTATCAAAGCAACTGTGTGCTCCTTCCCTCTTATTGACCTGCCCTTCATCTACTCAGGTCAAAGAGCATAGAACCTAGAGAAAACTAGTACACACCTAGGCAGCCACTCAGCAGCCCCTCATGGTGGCTTTCACCCTCCTGCAAAGACTGGTAGACAGAGTTGTCTGTCCTTCATGGTAGGCAGTTGGCATAAGAGGAGGGAGCCAATCAGAAAAGGAGCCACAGCTGTCCTTTTGCGGGTCTACACTGTCAGTTCCAGGAAAGCTAAACTTCTCCCTGACTGGGCTACTTCAGCTGTAGTGCCGTTCACTGACAGCGAACTTGGATCTTGCGTGCCCTGCGGGCGGCCATGGCCAAGCAGAGTGTTGTGTGCCCTGTGTACGTCTGGGACTCAGGCTGCCCTCTAGTCGGGCTCCAGGGCAGGCTGCACTTGGAGTGAATAAAAGTTGTGATATGAAATATAAACTAAACAGGGCTTTGTTTTTGAGCCAGACTGGTCTCAAACTTGTTATGTAGTGAAAAATAAACTTCTGATTCCCCTTCCTCCATCTCATGAGTCTTGGGATTAAACATATGTGCCACCATGCCTGGGTTTATGCAGTTCTGGAGCTTAAACCCAGGGCATCATGCGTGCTGGGCAAACACTCCATCAAGCACACCCACTACAGCCTACCAAGAAGAACCCTTGACGATGGGTGTTGTGTGCCCAGTTAGGGTAGAATGGGGACAGGCAGGGGGTGATAGACTTGGTAACTCATTCCCATGAGCTGGGATAGTGCCTCAATGCTTGGTGCTCTGGGTTCCAGGGTGAGTAAATGTGTTGTTCCCCACATCCCATGTTGCTCTCATGTGTACCTGGAGATACACATGTTCACTCAGATGTGCAGCCAGTGGAGTAGGAACTAAACCTGAGGTGCTGAACCAGACACACTGCCCTCCTGACTTGATGTAGCCGCTTTCCGGGACGACCCAAACTTCTCCGATTCTGTGAATGCCATGAGACCTAACTCAGGACCACTGTCCTGAGTTTAGTAGCTGAGGCCATTCTCCACTCAGATACAGAGTGACCAAAGAGAGGCCAATGCAGCGTCTACGCTGCAGGAAGCCTGGACTGGGGCCAGCCCTCCAATCAGTCGGCAGTGGGACCCTGGGTGGGTCCCATCCACCATGAGGAAATCCCCATCCTGCATCCTGCTCGTCTCTTTGTGGAGCAATGGGAAACCCTCTCGTGGGAGTCCTGCCTGTCAATCTGGATCTGCTTCTCATCTGTGTCGGTCTCCAGAGGGGGAGGAGGAAGAATCTCTTCAGGCGGATGGTGAATGAAGAGCTGGGAAACATGGGGAAAGCCTCTCTTCACGAAGCCCAGGCTTGCACGACAGGATAAAAATATCTCCTGCAATCTGCAACACTGGATTCTTTTGAAATCTTGAAGAAGTCGTTTAAAAACAAAACAAAAATACCACTCACGTTGGGTATATGCGAGCAATTCCTCCGAGTCTTTCGAGGTGATGGCTAGCTCTTTAAAATATTAATTATAACTCAAATTCTCTCTTCATCCAGCTTATATTTTTATGTCAGTGAGGAGCCAGTGACTGGGACACGGAATGCTTGGCCTCTGGGTGGTGAAGTGGGAGTGGGGAGGTGCTGAACAAAATATGATATAATCTTCAGGTGCTGTGGAGAGAGGTAGAGACGGGGTACAGGAGATGTAAGGGGTGTGAACCATAGAACAGGGGCAGGCGTGGCTTCTCACCGCAGGCAAGAGAGAATAATAGCAAGTGGGTGTTCAGAGGAATGGTTCTTCAGGTAAAGGAGACAGCAACTGTGATGTGGCTCCATCTTGGAAAGAAGCCTGGGGAGAGTTGGCCCAGCGTGATCAAGAGAACTAGATAGGGAGAAAGAGAGAGCATGGTGGTTGTGGGTACTGGAGGCTGTCACTGTGGGATGCTTTGAAGGATGTGTTATCTCGGTGAAGCCCCTCCACAGTGATAGTTTTGTTCTTTGCCATGGGCAAAGCCTGACATATGGAAGGAGGAAAACCTGGAGTCACAGGAGCCCCCACATTGGGATGCTCTAGACTTCGCTTCTCAGAGCGTGGTCTATGGGCCAACAACATTGGCACCCCTGGCACTTGTGCCTGGGCCCTGCTGAAGCATGAGTGCCTCTTCTAGGGGCTGTGCATGATCCATGGGCTCACGACTGTCTGAGAAGTGCTGTTCTGGAGTCAACGGGGACTTTGGGCATCAGAAGCCTTAGGGGTTGCCCGAAGCTTGCACACTTGGAGTCTAAGCTGCCTTCAGTTGCCTCGTCAGTTTCCCTGCAAGTAGGGTAGGATGTTGTTCACAATCTCCGCTGAGCCCGGGGCCATTTGTTTTTCTATGGGAGTGACTTCCAACACCACCAGAGCAGATTGTTCCTGGGGTTGTGTAGACCTAGGGGCAACCAGGAGCTGATATTCTGGGACTCTGTGGAATCCCCAGACTGTCTTTCTTCAGTGTGCTCAGAAAAGATTCACTTCCCTCTAGCTGAGTATTTCAGATAGATCGTGTCTGACCCACAGTGGACCTGCTTGCTCTGTGCACACATCCCATAATAGCCCACCCTCTACAGAAGGGTATATGCACACCTAGGCATCCACCTAAGCAAGTGCCCATTATCATCTTGTGTCTCTTTTATGGGCCCAGTAGTAGGAACACTGGTTGCCTTTGAGGACATGTGGCTATCATAATAAGCATAGGTGTTCCATGGAACTGACTTGATGGAGGAAGGTCATTGGCTAATAAAGGAACTGCCTTGGCCCATGTTATTGGTTGGAAGATAGGTGGGAGGAGTAGGCAGAACAGGACGCTGGGAGGAAGAGGAAGTGAGGTCAGACTCGACAGCTCTCCTCTCGGGAGCAGACGCCTGAGAGAGACGCCATGTCCCGCTCCCGGGATGAAGCTCCGACCTAGGATGGACATAGGCTAGAATCTTCCCGGTAAGTGCACCTTGGGATGCTACACACAGATGATTAGAAATGGGCTAAATTAATATGTGAGAATTAGCCTAGAAGAGAATGGGCCAAGCAATGTTTAAATGAATACAGTTTGTGTGTTGTTATTTCGGGGCATAAGCTAGCCGGGCAGGCGGCCGGGGTGCTGGGAACGCAGCCCCGCCACCCTTATTACTACACTGACTGGTCCATGCTAGGATCAGGCATCATCCACTTACCTTACCCTCCCCAGATGAAGCGCACGGCTCCATGGCCTGGGTACAGAGCCTGGAGTCTTACAGTTATAATTCTGACAACTGTTATTAACACCTGAAGGATTTGAATCTCCAAATCACCGCACTGCGTACTGATAAAATGGGATTATAATATGTTTCTTATTTTCACAGGTAGGTTGCTGCAGCTTCATTATCTAAATGCTTTCGGAAGCTATTCTTGAATGTGTGATTCCAAGTTCACGTCACTATATGCGAGCATAGCTTTGTGCGTGGGCGTATGGATGTATGCACGTGAACATTCATGTGAATGAATGCGGCTGCGTGGGTGGGTGTGTGCCACACTGAGCATGTCGGGGCCAGAGGACAACCTCGGGTGTGTATTATGCTACTCATGGATTAGCGGGAGCAGGGGCACCGGCAAAGCACTGGCCTTTCCCTGCCGTTTCTGAATTAGCCGCAGCCATCCCATTATTTGTGTATGTCAGCAGCCTGACCTAAATAAAGTTAGAGTTGATCTCTTTCAGAATGTGTTTAGAATTTCCCCTTACCGTAAAGTTAAGACAAGGTGATGTGTGGTTTATAATCCAATAGAAAAGCCTTTCCGGCAAAGCGCTCAGTCCACTCTTGAGTGATTACTGAGCCTCGGTTTCTAGATGTGGTCCAATTCTCAAATTCCTCAAGTGTTTCCTGGCTTGCTAAGGACTGTCACAGAAGGCGGTCCTCATTTGTCACTGCCGTTTTTCCACTGGTGGGGCAACCTGATAGTTCTTTCCCTTTGCCCAGTGGCTTCTTACCTTACCACCCTGAATTCCACAGGAGCTGGCTATGGTCTGGTATGCTCCAGTGTCTCATCACTGTGCTTTTCGGGGAGGCCTTCTGGGGTCACCTCGCCGGCTGCTGCACCAGCCACTGCCCAGGCTGCTTGAGGCAGATGGATTCGGGGGCTGGGTTTGGTTAGGTGACCCAGACACCAGCAAACACACCAAACACACAGCAAGGACAGCCTTGGCCGTGCTCTGTGGGGCTGCAGAGAAGAGATCTGGCTATCACAACCCAGCGTGCCGAAACCCTGCAGGAAGCTAATTCATGTATCACACGTCTTCCCCACACCTTATGTTGTGTTTCACTGCCTCAGAAGGAGACCATTCCAGATCTGA